>NW_026526654.1:51102843-52353343 GCF_024362965.1 Panthera pardus
AAAATTGTCAAATTACTTTCTAAGCATTTATACCAATTCAGAGTTCCTAGGAAATCATGAAAATAATCCAAAAATTATTGCCAGAATATTTTTTATCTTGATCAACTGCATGTATCAAATTTTTATTTCATTGTTTTCTTACTATGAATTCCTTTGATTACCAGAAACATAGCTTTATTAAAATTTTTATGTGAAACATATTTTATGCCATAATTAATGTATTAAAAGAACTCTTGGATTCATCAGAACACCTATAAATGTCTTTTTTTTTTTGCAATTTTTAAAAATATTTGTCAAATCTACATTTTTCTGCCAGCTTTTTCCTCATTTTGAGGCACCAGAAAACTACGTCCAGTTGCATGTCAACATATTCTCTCCAGACTATGAAAAGATCCTTCAACCACAGATGTCTAAAACTGAATTTTCTTTACTACAGCTTTAAGCAAAACTAAATTTTATATCTTGAAGACTGTCATATATCCATCTACCTCTGAGAAAACCTGAATTTTGCCCTTAATTTCTTCTTTTACATTTTCTCTTACAATCAACCAATCTTGTTAACTCTATTTGTAATTTAGCTCTTATTTTTTTCACTCCACCTTCATGGTAACTGTCTTAAGAGATCCCCTTACAATTTCTTGCTTTAGAACTCTGCCTAGCATAATGTCTGCAAAAAATATAGATAAGGGATGAAAATTTGTTAATTTTATCGAATTAAAATTAAAATCTCCTTGCATCTCGTCCTTCTTTTAATAAAAAAAAAAATATGATCACATCAAACACCTATTTACAAAAGTATTAATTTCTTTCCTGTGATATAAGGATATGGATATAATCCAATTTTTAGCAAGGCTCATTTAGTACTTTATCATTTTGCCACTGTTTACCTTCCAGCCTCATTCTTATACACTCTATCTAATGCACAGTGTGCCTTCTGTTAGTCTGAGAGTTTACCATTTTTTCTCAAACCTGCCTTCCCATGTGCTACTGCCACTAACTACAAAATGGATGAAGCCTGAATACTCATACAGTCAATAGCGCCATATCTATTGAGGAATGTCTTCCCCAAAGGGACTGTTAGAAACCAGAGTAGGCATTCTGCCAGATCACATTTCAGGAATGTATCCTCCAACACTGGAGCATTTCTAACGTAATAAGTTAAGACAAGCTAATAAATATATGTTGTAAATTCATTGAGGACGTACTGTGGAAAAAAAATATCTTATGACATGTCAAAATAAAGAGAAAAGGCCACTCTGTTTCATATTAATTTCCATGTGGAACAGAAATACAGATCATGCAAATACCCAGGCCCCCTCCTCCAGCCCTCCCTATATTCTCCTCTTGATCTGAAACTCCCTCTCTCCTTCTCTCCCCTCTCTTCATATAAATGTATATATAAATTAAATGTCATACTGAGTTCAATCTGTTACTCTGTAGAGTAAGTGAGTCATTGTGCCAGGTTATTTCAACTGTAATCAGTGCTTCCTTTTTTACAATAATTGCTACTTTTTATAGTAATAAGCACTGCTGAAATTAATTAAAGTAGATAACCTATACAACTCAGAAACAATGCTAGAGAAATTGGGGGTATGCACAAGGTGCCAGCATCCATAGAAGGGGAAACAAATCTAGAGAGTTAATTTAAATCGATAACTGCATTTTCAATCTGAACATCGAATTCTAATGCTTTACTAGCATTAGTTAAGAATTCATCAAATATGTATTAAACAACTAATATTCGCCAGACACTAAGATAGGCTTTAGGAACAAAAATTCTGATAAGATACAACACATGCCCTCAAAGGTTTACTTTGTAGTAGGAAAGACTGGCAAACATATTAAGAACCACAAGGATGGGAGAGCACTGAGAGAATACAAATCATGTGATTCATAAGAAAACTTTGTGAAAGAAATGCTTTGAGTTTTGAAAATCAATCAGGTGGCTAAAGGAAGAGGAAGAGGAGGAGAAATGACCACCAAAGAGGAAATGCAGGAGTCCCCTTATCCTCAGTTTCACTTTCTGTGGTTTCAGTTACCTGAAGTCAACTACAGTCCAAAAGCAGATGATCCGCCTTCTGACAAATTATTCAAAGGTCAGTATCAGTCACAATGCCTACATCATTCACTTCACTGCATCTCATCACATAGGCATTTTATCATCTCACATCATAAGAAAAAGAGCACATTCACATAACTTTCATTATAGTATACTGTTATAATTATTCCATGTTATTATTAGTTATTGTTAATCTCTTACTGTGCCTCATCTATAAATTAAACTGTATCATTGACATGTTACATGTAGGAAAAAACATGATATATATAGGGTTTAGGACTATTCCGTTTCAGGCATCCACCAGGAGTCTTGAAACATACCACCTTTGGATAAGTGGGGACTACTATGAAATGTGTGAAGACGCTGAGCTGCAATGATGACTGTGTCTGAATCACATCATGCACCATATGTAGACTGAACTGTAAAAATTAAAGGAAGTCATTAAAGGGTTATATGCAGAGGTCAGATGAGCTCATTTGCAGAAAAGTCTACATGTTTGGAAGACAAGGGTAACTACATTAGAGAATGGACAAAACTGTTAGGAAACAAGTATTAGGGAGCAAATAAGGTAGTGGCAAGAAAACAGACAGGAAAACTCATACATTAGTATTATTAAGGAGATCCTATGCAGGACATTGATAATACACATTAAGACCTTCTTTGCTCAAAGATGTTACTTGGTAATCCCACCTCTGGCTCAGAATTTAATATGGTGGGGTACAAATAGCAGTTCTTAACATTTGATAAAAATTCTTTATTTACTCCAAATATTATTTCTTAGTAGGGAAAAAAAAAAAGTTTTCTTTAAGGACAGAGCTGAGTTGATGTTTATAGCCCATGGAAATGGCCTTTCCATATGCTTTCCTAACATTTGACTTAGGAAATTTAAAAGGTTAAACAATGTTTAGTCCCTCAAAGAAGAAAGAGGAGGATAATTAAACTGGAATACTTGACAGCTAACAAGAGTACTATTGTTTCTGAGATGCTAAAAAATGATATATTGAAAAGGAGACACAAAGCATCTATTCTCGTGGCTTGACATTCATACTAAATTCCCTATTTCCCATAGTGGGTGTCAGAACACTTAGAACAAATTCCAAATGATCAATATTTCTAGTCTCACATTCTGTTTATAATAGATTTTAAAGGGTCATGAAAGCTTGTGTTTGCCTGTGAGTCACTGTCTTTTTTCACTCTCCTTATCAAACTCACTATGCCTTTGTTAGCAATGACATTTACTACTGTCTCTTTTATTACCTTTAAATTTGATACAGAAAAATACATATTTTACAATACATTCTATGGTAACAAATAGCCAAATTCCTTTGTCACCCGCTCCCTCCCTCTCTTTCCCCACCAGGTCCTCTTTCCTCTCTCTTTATCCATTTATACCCTAATGGTCACAGTAATGGCTTCCACATCTTCATTTGACTGTACCTCAGAAGTATGACTTTTCAATGTTTAAAAGTGTTCATACTTGAGAGCCTGGGTGGTTCAGTTGGCTGAGCACCCGACTCTTGATTTTGGCTCAGGCCATGATCCCATGGTTGTAGGGTTGGGCCCCAGGCTCTGCACTGAGAGTGGAGCCAACTTAAGATTCTCTCTCTCTATCCCTCTGCCCCTCTCCCCTCCCTCTAAAATTAATTAATTAATTAATTAATTAATTAAATACTGTTCATGCTCAATGTGTAAACATAAAAAACAATTCAACTATATTATATTACAGGCAGAACTGTGGTCCTCAAGTATGCCCATGTCCTAACCCCTGGAATTTATGATTATATCAGTTTACATGCTGTAGTTGGGGTTCCAAAGGCCACCCTCAAGACCCTAATTTGCTTGTAAGTATAACTGGAAGGATTCTGCTACTATTACATACATAGTCACAGTTTACTACAGTGAAAGGATATAGAGTAATATCAGTCAAGGGAAAGGTAAATGGGGCAAAAGGTCAGGAGAAACAAAACACCAGGTTTCAACTGTCCCCCCCACAGTGGAGACCCACAGGATGCACTTAAATCTCCTAGCAATGATGTGTAGTAACACATTTTAACTGTTATCAACAAGGAAACTCACCTGATTCATGGTTTCCCTGGTTGTTATGGGAGACCACTCACATATGCATGACTGACCCATCTACTCAGAATCCAGACTCCCAAAGTAAAAACAGATGGTCACTATAAACCATACTGTTAACATAAAACTATCTGATCAAACTGGTACAGTGTGACCCAACTCCTTAAGCATACAAAAATACTCATATCAGGTTAACCAGTCCATGGAATCAATTATCACTTCCCAGGAGCCAGCCAAGGGTCAGTCCTGAAAACAGGATTTTTCCTGCTAAAGTGCAGGATGTGCAGAATGTGTGCAACCCAGCTTGTTTACTTTTCCTTGTACACATGGCAATAGAAAATTAAAGTCACCTAAGGAATCAAGTTTGAGCTGAGAGACTACTCTGTTGCACTTTCAACTTTTCCCTTTTTATAAGGATACCAGTCATATTGCATTAGGCATCCAACCACTCCAGAGTGACTGCATCTGAACTAATTAGACCTACAATGACTCTATTTACAAATAAGATCATATTCTGAGGTACTGGAGGTTAGGACGTTAACATATGAATTTGGGGGGACACAATTCTAACCATAAAACATAGAAACATTGGGGCACCTGGGTGACTCAGTCGGTTAAGTGTCCAACTCTGATTTCAGCTTGTGTCAGGATCTCACGGTTTGGGGATTTGAGCCCTGCATCAGGTTCTGTGCTGACAATGTGGGGCCTGCTTGGATTCACTCTCCCTCTCTCTCTGTCCCTCCCTTGCTCGCACGTGCCCACTTGTGCGCCCGCTCACTCTCTCTCTCTCTCAAAATAAACGTTAAAAAAAAAGAAACATAGAAGAGTGCTACCAAATATGCACACACATGTGAAAACTCACCCATAATCTACCATCCAAACATAACTAGTCTTCACATATTGATGCATTTCTTTCCATTTTTATGTGTTATATATAATATTAACCAAATATGTTTGTCTATACATACTCCTTATGTCCTTTTTTTAAATTTTTTTTTATGTTTTATTTATTCTTGAGAGAAAGAGAGACAGAGCATGAGTGAGGGAGGGGCACAGTGAGAGAGGGGCACAGAATCCAAAGCAGACTCCAGGCTCTGAACTGTCAGCACAGAGCCCGAAGTGGGGCTCGAACTCACGAGCCATGAGATCATGACCTGAGCCAAAGACACTCAACCAACTGAGCCACCCAGGCGCCCCTGTCCTTTTTTTAAATGCAGTACTGTGGCATTTTAAAAATTCTTCTACAGAGAAAACTTAATGGCTCCATAGACACATTTGTTTAAGCCAACTGCCTATTGCTGGATGTTTCTGCTGCTTCAGTTTAGATTACACAAATGCTATTCAAAACGGCATTCTTCTTATATTGCTTTAAGTATCTCTGATACATTTCTTACAAAACCAAGTCCACCTAATGAAATTGCTAGGTATAAGCATTTAAAGATTATCAATACCACATCACACTTAATTGAGCATGTATTATGAGACAGGCATTGTTCTAAGGACTTTATACAAGTTAACATGTTTAACCTCACAGTGTCCCTATGAGGTTTTAGTATTAATACTACTTTCATTCCTCAGATGAGGAAAACAGAGGTTTAATAATTTGCTTTCAACAATGAGGTGAATCCATGACAGATTTGGAATTGCTTTAAACCAAAACCTACCTCTAAATTTTGGGATTTTAACCACTTTATTGATTATCATCATACAGGTTACAGTCCTAAATATGTACTGAATTACTCCCCTATCAGCAACATCCTAGTGACCAATTTTCCCAGGTCATCCTTGACCCAGTTATTATACTGTCTTTAGGTTTTTTTATTTATTTACTTAGAAAAAGAGAGAGAGAGAGAGACAGAGAGAACAAGTCAGAGAGAGGGGCAGAGGGAGAAGGAGAAAAAATCTTAAGAAGCCTCCACACTCAGTATAGAGCCTGATGCATGGGGCTTGATCTCATGACTGTGAGATCATCACCTGAGCTGAAATCAAGAATCAGACACTTAATCAACTGAACCACCCAGGCGCCCCAGGTTTTTAATTTTTTATTTTAGTTATTATACTTTCTAATAATCATCACTTTCAAGAGTAAAAAATCATACTGTAAAATAAACTTAAAGTTGCATTACTTTTATGACTTCTGAAAATCAAAGCTTACATGTATTTATAGAACCTTTAATTTTTAGTTGCCAGTTATCTTTAAGCTGAATTATACTTTTTATAGTAATGCAAAATTGTGAAACAAGTCAGGTTTTCTTTAAAGCCCTTCTTTCATTCTCAATATTTAGTTTTGTCTGCCTTTCCTCAATTATCTGACCATCCTCAAGCCAATTCTGATTGCAATGAGCATACCAGTACCAAATTTTTCTTAAAATTTATATTTTTCCCACCTTTTCCACAAACACACCCACATTTCCTAGTTATTCTCTTTTCTTTCAGAATCTTGTATTTAGCCAAATAAAAAGAAAAAAAAAAACAGGAAGATTACTTCCATTTCAGAGAACTATTCTGATAATTACATACTTGGAAAGTTATTTTTTTTTATTTCACTTGATTACAATTGTAGTAAGAATTCTTAAATCAGTTTTTTTTTTAATATTCTTCTTTTTTTTTTTTTTTAATTCAGCACTTGGCCTTCACCAAGGGATATTTTATGGATAAGATGACATACCAATTATTTTCTAAATGTTACAACATAAAGAATAACATTTACTCACTTAATTCACATATAAAGGAATTTTACTGGGTTCCTAAGCACTGGGAAATAAATAATATATTCTACTTAGAACCTACATAAAGATCACACTGGTAATGAGAACATAATGTGCCAATAGTGTGATCAATCCTAGAGTGTCTATCATAATTTCTGGTATACCAGACTTCAAATAAATATATTTGAATGGTAAGTAAGTGATAAATAAGCAAATTTTAGTTCAACTGCTGGTTTGTTTTTTTTTTTTTTTTCTGCATCATAATACAAGTCCTGGCTGAACATGTTTGAAATCCTGAGTATGAGGCAAACCACTTCAAGGCTACACAGTCAAAAACAGCATTGTCCATGGTACGAATTTCTTAATCAAAAATTGTCACAGGGAATCTTCAATCATACTGTAAATTGCAAAGTGGAGTCATCATAGGTTATATATATTTAAACATATACACTCCCATGTCATGTTTATAGCTGCTACTGTACCTTACAAAGTATATCCTAAAAGCAGGACATATAAATGGGTTTGCTTTGTCCCTGGCAGAGCTTAAGATAAATCTAATTGTAACTGTGAACTTCAGCTCCTGGACTTTTAGTCTATGAAGCAGCCTATAAAATGTCCAACATCTTTCTTCAATTGCGTACTTAAAATCAAACAGCTCTCCAGTGAGGATGAAGATTGCAAGTTGTCGAGTGAGTTTCAACTTCCCATTTCCCAAAAATGATAAAATGAGACTCTTTAAAAACCCACCAAAGGCAAGTATAATTCCAAAATCTCATTCTTCAGTGTCTAGCTGACTTCCATGGCAATAGTGTACTCAAGGTAACCTTCCCTGGCTACTTAAAAATAATTCATCCAGTCATCCCTCTTCTCAATTATTTCACTTCTACAGAGCCACAGATAAGGAGAATTTACATGATCAGCATTTTAGCCTCACAGAGGAACTGACTATAAATCACAATTTTTTCTTAATGCCTTATCATTATAAAGAACAAGTTTTCTTATGCCTCTATCATTTTTTTTTTAATTTTACAAAGACTAAGTGCTTGCTGTGAAATGCAGAGATCTTAGATAACAGCACAAATTCCTATAAGTACTAACATGAGAGAAAACACTTTCCATATATTTAGATTTCTTTAATTGGCACAGAATAGATGGTTTGTTCCATACAGAATTTACCCAGAAATAATCTATAATGTCACTTATCAATATCCTTTGTAAGCCATTATGTATAAGTGAACCACTAATATACATGCTTTATCATTTTACATGTTCTAGAGCCTCCGCATAACATAGGCAAACTGAAACAATGCAGTTACATTCCAGAGAGTACACAGGGTTTCCTCCGATTGAAACCTTCATTCTAATCTGTTATTATCCTGCCAGAAAAAGGAGTTACAGCAGTGTGTCCACTACTGAGAATGCATTCACAAAAATAGTGTCCATCATCATGTTTCAAAAAAATGTTCTCAGTTTATCGGCATGTATCTTTTTTTTTTTTTTTTTTCTGATAAAGGAACTAACCTAGCTGGCATCTGACAGGTATAAAGTACGTACATGTGTTCCTTCATGGGATGCCTGTCAAAATTGCTCAAAATATCGGTTTCCTCTAGCCCTTTTGTTTATAATTCCTTTAACATGAAGCAATCATGATAGCCTATACTCTCCTGCAGACAAACCAATGACTAGATACATTAGTTCTTTCTAGAGTTGTCTGAAGGTTTCATGTACTGCTAAATCTACCCACAGGGCAAACAATAGCACTTTACTTTCTCAATTTGAACTGTTTACTGTGTCTCTCCAAAAACTAACTTCTTTTCAGTATAAGTAACTATTTCAAGAATTTACATATCCCGACAATCTTATTAAAATTCACAAATAAATTGCTGTCGATTTCAAGCTTAAAAAACAAAACACAAAAAAAACTTCCCCCAATGATAACGGTATCACAAAGTATAGGAGAAAGTATAGAAAACTAAGATTTTCAGAACACTGCTAGGAATTTTAGGTGAAGTTGACATTGTCATTTAATACTTGCCCAGTGTTAACACTGAATTTTTTTTCTTAACGTTTATTATTTGAGAGACAGAGCAGAAAGAGCAGAGAGAGAGGATGAGAGAGAATCCCAAACAGGTTCCGCACTGTCAGCACAGAGCCCGACATGGGGTTTGAACACACAAACTGTGAGATCGTGACCTGAGCCAAAGTCATTCGCTTCATCCACTGAGCCACCCAGGCGCCCCAACGCTGAAGTTACTGTTAACAATAACAATAAAAACATGTAAACAGAAGACTCTAACTATGTTAACAAAACTAGAGCTAATAGTGATTTTTAATTAAAGGAAACAAGTTTTCCACCTAAATCATTTTCATTTAGGAGGCAGTGGTAGAGCTTTGGTGGTGTTTTGATTCTTCACTAAAATGATGGCATAGTATGTTTATGAAGAGCTATAGTGGAAAGCTCTTTTAAAGATGATATGGCAGTTCTGAATACTTTAAACAAATTATTGCTGAAGTAAAATTATGATATTGCTTTTGAAACATCTTCAATATATAAAAGTTGAAAGGCTTAATAAATTTGACTTAACTAGGAGGAGAGTAAAATGGCAGTGATCAATAGATTAGACCTGAATGACCCGGTTTTTTTCGTAGTATATGACTGATTCCCAGATACATCACTTTGTGTTAGGGGTCATGTAATAACACTTTTATTTCTGAGTAATACTGGAATACTTTTGGTAACTTGCCAATTAGCAGAGTTTTTGGAAATTTCAGGAAAGTTTCAGGCAAAGCTAGGTTGGGGAAAAGCTTATTTAGTAGAACTCAACTATTACTTCTCATGAAATAGAGGCTTTCTGGGGCACCTGGGTGGCTCAGTCGGTTTAGCATCTGCCTTCAGCTCAGGTCAGGTCATGATCTTACAGTTTATGAGTGTGAGTCCTAAATCGGGCTCTGTGCTGACAGCTGGGAGCCTGGAGCCTGTGTCTCCCTCTCTCTCTACCTCTCCCCTGAGCACACTCTGTCTCTCAAAAAAATACAGATTAAAAAAAAATTTTTTAAATAAAGGCTTTCTGTGTCCATGTCTATGGAATCTCAAATACCCAGGTGAAAACTGGCCCATTCTCTCACCTTTCCAGTTCTTTCTCAATTTCAGAATACGTAATTTCTCAAGTTACATCAGGATCATTACAATTATTTTTCTTTTGCTTATCATTTATGTTTTGATTAAAAATTAATTAACCCTAGTATTTTTGATATAGTAAATGTAAAACATATACAGAAATATTACAGAATAAAGAATATTAAAGAAACGAACACAAATATAACTGCCAGGTCAACAAGCACATCTGATAGCAATTCCTAACATGCAAGCGTGTATCTCTCTCATCACATCTATACTCTCCTGACCTCACACTGAGGTTACCATTATTTGGATTTTTGTATGAATGACTTTTTTGCCTTAATAAGGTTTCTTGTGATTTCTTCTTTGATGAATTGGCTATTTAAGACTGCTGTTTAATTTCCATATCCTTGTGAATTTTCTTTCTCTTATTTAGTTCTAGTTTAATACCAATTTTAACCTTAATTAGTTAAGTAGTGTTCCTTCTTTTCCTATCTTGAAAAATTGTGTTAAGACTTAAGTATTTAGATGAACTTAGCAGAAGTTCATTCAAATTTCCCAAAGAATCTCCTCACTTTTTTTGTTTTTGTTTTGTTTTGTAGTTTCTTTGACATATTGTCTCTCCTTCATCAGGCCCAGTTTGCATAGTGTTAGATATATTCAGGTTTTGTTTTGTTTTGTTTTTGCATTTTTATAGCTTCCAGAAGAAATTCCCTGTGAAGGGAATGGGTGGACCAGACAGATCAGAAGAAGCTGAGCGATGATATAGGCCTGTCACTCTCAGGCAGCCCTACAGGTAGCCCTGGAGCTGAAATGACTCAATTCATGCTAAATTATCTGGGACTTAATACCTCTGTCTCAGTTATCGGATATGCTTAGTCCAGGAAGGCATGACCTTGCATGAGGTTGCTGTTTGCAATTCTTGAAGTCACTGAGACTTGTAAGCCTATAGGCTGACAACATTCAAGGCAACTAGAGCAACACGTCACTCCTTCACAAGGGTTATGGATCAAGAACATCTAGGTCTACCATATGTAGCTATAATGGTTTTCTTCTCCCTTTGTGAGTTTTTGCTTAAGTCTTCTCCTATCCCTTGACTCAACTTTTCTATTCTGTGTACATTTAGTAAAACTCATCTCCTTTAAACCAGGATGTCTAATGACAATCAATGGTGTCATTTGCTTATCTAAAATTTAGTTTTAATATCTTTTAATTTCTTTAACTTTATTTATTTGGAGAGAGAGAAAGAGTGTGATCAGGGGAGGGGCAGAGAGAGGGACAATCCCAAGCAGGTTCTGCACTGTCAGCACAGAGCATGGAGCAGGGCTTGAACTCATGAAACCACGAGATTATGACCTCAGCCGATATCAAGTGTCAGACACTTCATCAACTGAGCCACCCAGGCACCCCAATTTTTTTTTTTTAATTTCCAAAATTTAACATCTACTTCTACTTTTTTAAGTTGGCATTTGAAATGACTTTTATCACTTTAATACTTGAAAGATATTTTGTATATTAAAAATTCTAGGGGCACCTGGGTGGGTGAGTCGGTTGAGCATCTGACTTCAGCTCAGGTCATGATCTCAAGGTTCGTGGGTTCAAGCCCTGTGTCAGGCTCTGTGCTGTTGGCTCAGAGCCTGGAGCCTGCTTCAGATTCTGTGTCTCCCTCTCTCACTGCTCCTCCCCGACTCATGCTCTGTCTCAAAAATAAATAAACGTTAAAAAAAATTTTTTTTTAATTCTAGAGTGGCATTTCTTTTATTTAGCACATGACAAGATGTTACTCCAGTGTTCATTGTTTCCATCGCTGCTCACAGGAAATCAGTCAACAGTCTATTGTTCCTTTAAAAGTGATTTTATTATCCCTCACTACTCAGATTCTTCTGAAATTTTCTAATTGTCATTTATTTTCTATAGTTCAATAGGATAATTTAGGTGTGGAATTTCTTTACAGTAACCTTACAGGGATCTAAAGGGGTTGGTTTCTTAACGTCTGACTTTGTCTCTTTCATGAATTGTCTCCTTTTATTAATGGATCTCCATTATGGGGTCAAATTTGCTTGTGTGCCAACAATCCCTACCTGTATGTTTACCATATAATTTTTAAAAACGTGAAACAATGTGTAACTCTGAATGAGGTTACTCTCCTCTAAGAGATTTAAAATTTGCTTCAACCTCTCACCAGACACAACCAGGCTGGAATCACTTCAAGTCAAGTGAGGGCTTGATTATCCCTAGATTACTAAGACTTTTAAAATCTGGTTTTTGTTTTTCACTAAGACTCACCCACTTATATTGTGCTTTAACCCAGAGAGATACTTGTTTTGTGTAATGGGTCTTCTTTTAGAGTACCACTTTCTGTGACTTTGATTTTGGGTGTTTTGTATGTTTGCTTGCACTTTCTTTTTTTCCACAAAAGGTAAGTAAAGTGTGCACTTAACACCAAAAACATTATAAAGTTGTTCTGTCCTTTGGACACTATTTCTTAGAATTTGGTCAAATAGTTTTTACTATCTTGTCAGCTCTCGATGCTTTTAATAAGATTATAAGAATATATGTTATTCAACACTCCTACTTATTGTCAGGAGGAAAATTTTCCCAAATAAGCTAACTCATTATTTCCAGAAATGGTAGTTCACATATATAAATGAACAAAGACAAATATATGAGTATTGATTATTAGTGTGACCTAGTTCTCCAAGTCACAGAAGAGCAAAGGATTCACAGCTTCCTCAGTAAAGGATAAATATATTTCTCATTCTCCAGTAGTACTTAAATACAAAGTTATATTTTTCTTCTTGATGTGCTTAACATACAATCCCATTTCCCTAGTCAATCATGAAAGTTCTAAAAGACAATAACTCACTATATACATATGGCAGTTAAAGAAGAGTTCTGCATGTGCCTAAACTGTTAATCAACAATAAAACAACTGCTGTTGTACATTTCAATGTTGGTGAAAAAACTGGCAGCATATCATACTCTATTTTCTTTAATATGAAAGCATTTAAAGACACTGACATGGCAGTTTTAATCGAAAGCTAATTGTTTATGAAAAGGCTATGGCGTACAAAATTAAAAGTGGCCACAGTATCAGTCAGCAGTAATGTGCATTCATGCTGAAAAAGACTCTTTCTTTATAAATATGAGAAAGCATATTCAGTAATTTCACAAGTTTAAGTTCATTCAATCTTTTTAGTCTGAGACAAACAACAAAGAAGTAAATGTGGAAACAAATTAACGCATTGTAGCTGAATCTGTTGCTCTTTAATGTCAAAACAGTGTTCAGAGGCTTTCACTCCTATCATTTGGATGCATCTGTTACAGGCATAAATGAAAGCATGGAATTATTTCAACATGCATTTGCTTGTTGAATCTTACTCTATTAAATCTTCTATTGCATATTCTTTTTCAAATCAAAGTCTTTTTAAAGAAAAGTTTCAAAATCTATTCTCCATGGTAGAGCCACGGATATTAAATGTTAATCACAACCAAAGATGTTTACGAAGGCTTATTTCCAAAATTAAAGTACATTTTGTTTTTGCAATAAGTTCTCTATATTAATCCATTATTCAAATAATCTGAGTTAAGACACAAAACACCAAACTATACATTTCAAAGTCATTCTTAATATTTTGTATTGAGTAGTATTCATTCCTAATAAAAATTCTCATAGCCACCTGAAATAACAGGTAAAACAATAGTAGCTCTTAAATCTCCTTAAAACTATCATGACTGTTTTAGTCTCCTTCATGCACTGGAGAAAAATTCCTATTCATACTTTATGAACTAATTCAGTTAACCAAGAGTCAGATTGTTTTAGAATAAATTATGTACTTGGATAATAAGATTACCTCACTTTTAATTACATTAAATGATAAAATCAGTGTGAAAAATAGAAACATTCTATTATCACTCATGGTCGACCATAAAACATACAATATCTGTCCATATTTTCCTCACTACCTGCCATTCAGTTTGTGTAGCCTTAGCATTGGCGTGTAGATAGGGTATACCAGCCCTGAGTCAAAGTATGTTGGAATCTGTTGGCGACACTTCCTCTATTTTTGTTAGGTATTTTAAAGTAATCCTTCTTCAGAAGAAAACTGTTAATTATTTTTTAAAACCTCTAAATTGACTAGATACCATTTTCTACATTAGTGATAGTGATCTGTATTTGACTTTTAGGACAAAGAAAACATCATTGAGCATTAATAATAATGGAATACCTTTTACTCTTCATCTTGTGAAAAAATAGTTTTTATGAAAATAAATACAATGAATATTTACTCATCTCAGTTTTATATTTTGTTATGATAAAATAGATACTTTGAATGAAAAATTTTAATTCAAAGCAGAAAGTAACATAAATCTTTACTCGGTTAATATTTTTTCAAAACTCAATGAATTCAAAACATATGTAATTTTATCATTTTTATGTTTTCTAACTTCTTATTCTTCTTCAGCATGGAATTCTTTTTGTTCCCACTCAGGTATAAAAATAGACACTAACTGTTTGGGAATAAGTCTTCAACCCCACTGAGAAATTCTTCATAATGGCATCCCACCTTCGCCAGTAAATTGAATCATACTGTGATGACTATAAGAAGCAGCACTTCCATCAATTAGATGAATTTAATCTTTAAAGAGATGCTCAGTTTGATAACCATTAAGCGCACCTTAAATTAAAACAAAGAGCACACCTTTCTGCCTCAACAGAATTAATTCAAAATAGATTTTTAGCAGAATACATATATCATAATTCGTTTGGGATGCCATGAATAGGCAATCTGCTTAAATCTTCATGGGCAATACATACAGACCGTTAATTACACAGACAGCCTTCAGTATTCAAAATATATTAAAACTCGGTAGGTCTTCATTTCAATAAAACCTCATAAAACTGGTTCTTTATACTCTGAATGTAATACACATATTTAAGACATATTTAACAGTAGTTACAGTGTAAGATTTAAAAAAAAATAAACAGCATACCAAGAAACAGGATTCCAGGTTTTAAAAATAGTTTTATCGCTCTAAAATTTACATTCTTCTTGTATATTTCCTATTTTTGTGAGCATTTAGTGTACATCACAACTATTTACACATTATTTTCTCCAGTGTTTCTTTTTGTAAAACTAAAGAAAATATTTCAGCTTTACTGAGGAAAAGAAGAAAATCACTCGGAGACTATTATATTCCCAAAAAGATAGGGATGTAAGCTAGGTGGACCTGACAATGTACAAAGTGATACTGCGCAATAAAAGTATGTGTTGGTCTGAGTGGAATGTTTGAATTTTAAATGCCTAAACTCAATACTCAATCTCTAAGTGTGTGTATGTGTGTTTATGTGTATATGAGCACATGAGTAAGTATATGCACTCCCAACCCCAATCTAGGATTCTATTCACAAGCTTTCTTACTTTAAATGTACATTTTAAATTAATTTTTGCAAGCCTACCAAAGATTAGAGAACACTGCTATGTGCCAAATCAAATTAAAGTTCACATTTTCCAAAGGCCTTCTCCCATCTTTTTTTTACCAAAGTGCATTTTTTCTCCAAAGCATGTAATGCATACAAAATAGTATCAGGCTCACTTCTGCATATATTAGCTTAATGTACGGCTAGTCATTGCCATCTAGTAAAAATGACCTTTACAAGTAAACTATCTCTCCGCCACGAGAGGCAAAACGTTTCAAACAATCTATGTACAACTACTACATATTACACATAGTAAGTCAGTCACACATGAAAGATAGATGGGCCTTTATTTTTTAAAATTTTATAACAAATCTGAAGAGTCCAGGAAGCACAGTGTGCTTAAACATCGTGATATTTAGTGGGAGAAAGAGATAGTATTGACAGATAATAAATAATAACATTAAATACGGGATCTCACATTTCTAACAAAAATTTAAATACCTTGAGACTAGTTGGAAGACTAAGTTCATAATGATTATGTAATCTACCTCTCTGGTTTCATCATCTACCACTTCTTATACTAAGCCCTCGTTATAATGTCATCATTTATGTATCAATGACAATCCTTTACATGTATCTGAATCACATTTTTCCTTTAGTAAAGAATGAACTTACATCTCTTTCTCTCCCTAGTGATTAATATTTTTAAAGGATAAGCTGAAATTTTGCTCCTCCAAAGTAGTCTTGAATTTGTCTGTCAGGAATGGTCTTTAAAACCCTCCATTATTCTCCCATATCACGTTTTTCTTAAAATCCTTGACGTATTCCAATACAATTGTTAACATATCCACAATCTACCACATTGCCTGCCATCCAAAGTGTAAGAATTCATTTCTACATTATTTGTTTCTCTTAGTCTGAGACTTTCACTATTCTTTTTCTCCCTTCTTCCCAGACAGAATTCCACTGAGTACTGTGGAACACATCTTGTGATTTAAGATAAATGATATGATGCTATGAGAGGAAGTCAACATCAGCAAGTGAATGGTTATCTTGTTTTTGTTTCATTCATCTCAATAATATGAATGATGAAAAATAACCTCCAGTGACACACATACTTTATTTATCTGAAATCTTCTTCTTGGCAAGAAGAAATCAGGATACAGTGGAATAGGTAGAGAAAAGTAAGAGACCAGGAAAATGATATAAATGTAAGGAGATCAAAGAGTGAAATAAGCCTGCAGACAGCTATCTGAGGATGCTTTGTATAAATTGATGTATAACCAAAAGGGAAAGGAAACAGAACTGGCAGACACTGTAATTCGCATGCTGAAGAGCCATTTTCTTCTCTTTTTAATACAGTAAAGGTTTCAATACTGTTGAAATGATTTACCCCCCACTACAAGTCTCAGGAAATCCATAATGCATTCCCATTCCATTCACAGACTACATGACTGATGGCCATGTGACTTGGCTCTGACCAAAGAGACATAAAAAGAAAGTCTTCTTACTTGCTTTGGCTCTCATGTGCTCTCTTATACCCTCTCTTCTTAAAATGATGTGAGAAACAGTTCTGTGTAAATTTTTTGATCTATATTTAATGCTTTGAGCTAAGGCACCTGTTCTTTAACTGTGAGAGTAACTAATGTGAGAGTTGACAGCACAGAAAAATGATAAAAATCCCCATTCCTTGATGACTTTATTGAGCCATTAATAAAACCTGAATCAATTCTACTACCAGACTTTTCCAAATTTTAAAACATTTTTTTCATTACTTATTCAAATATTTCCACTTTCTTCCCTGTGGACTCCAATTACACACATATTAGATAACTTCCTACTTTCAAACAGGTTACTGAAATTCTGTTCATTTACTTTCATTTTTTTTCCCCAGAGCTAATGTTCAGTTTCAATTGTCTTGTCTTCAAGTTCACAATCTTTCCTTCTAAATTTTTAATGTTCTTGTAAACCCATTCAATGATTGTTTCATCTCTAATATTGTATTTGCAGCAAAAATCAACCTTATTGATATAAACTAGGAAAAATAGCAGCACAGAGTCATACATGTACATATACACACATGTTTACACACTCCTAGAGACTCAACACCTTTAAATGTTTTTCATGATTGTAAGGGTTAAACAGAAAATTCAGTTAAAGTCTGCTCTTTGTTTACCTGACCCTCTGTTCTCTAGTGATATTCTTTATCACTTTTCTTTCATTTTCATCACTATACACTGTACCTTCTTTTCTACTAGAACAATTCTAACTACTAGTTAGCTGATTGGTAAAGTCTGCATATTTACCGTGGTTCCTATTTCAAAAACTACCAAGTCGTTAATTATTTAATCTCAAATGAACCTCCCAGACTATACTTCTTGACTCCATATCTATCGTTCTAGTGACCCACCCATTATATATCAACCATTTCTATTTCTCTTCTTTCTTTCTCCAACTCTAAGCCAAGCACATCAACCAGCAGTTTTCTGGTGTTACTAATTCTCTTTCCCCTATGTCATTCTGTTCTTCAACCTTGGATGTGGATGGACAGGGTAATTAAAACTCAGAAGAGTGGCTTCTTTATATATGTACCTGGATTAATGAGTAGAGAGGAATATAAAGTCACAGACCTGTACAGATAGGAATCACCACCCTATCTGGGTCCCCACTGTCTTACCTGAAATTTATCTATTTATCTGCACAGTTCTTTCCTTTCATCTTTCCTGAAGACATTTTCAAAAATGTTTACGCTCTTCAAATCTTCAGTTCCTTCTCCTCCATCTTATAACCCACCTCCACTTTCAGAATATTATTTACCACAAATTCATGAAGCTAAACTTATTGAATTAGGAAGGAAATAGAATAACAGTGTTGCTAAAATAAACTGGGTTTCAATCTACCAAATTCGAACACAGTTTATGGATTAGCAATTATAAATGTCAAGTAAATTCTGAATATACAGATAAAAAAAAGAATATATAGATCACGAAAGGTATAATTTTTGGCAAAGAGTTTAAATATCTTTTTAACTAGTTTAAATATCTTATTCAAATAAAAATAAGCTACTTTATTCAATTGTTTAACTCACTTTTGAGAGAATACCACTCACTTTTGATGAACATCAACAGCTTTGAGGCATCATTCTTCCCTGAAAGCCCATTCAAACTGCTATACCACTGTACACTTTCCCTAGTGTGCTCATCTGCTCTCCTCTATCAATTCTTATTCTTCTTTCCACACAGAATTTAAAATTCACCTCTATCAGTCTTCTCTGCAGAAGTAATGGGTATAAGACAGATGAGACAAATACGGACATTTTACATGAAGAACTTGTTAAAAATAATGCCATGATGACTTCATCCTCAGTCATGAATTTACTAAAATGTACATTTCAATGGCCCCCAAATCATCAGTTGTCTACAGTGAGTCCCACTCTTGTCAGTCCAGTTTGATATTCCCATTTACCTATCTCTGAGAAACATCAAGAGCAACAAATACAAAAGCCAGCTTATAACTTTCTATCAGTAAATTTTCTCTTCTGGAGCTTTTCGTTTTCAAAACATAAAACTGATGGTCATGGCCTAAAGACCAAAATTTTTGCCAGGTTTTTGTATGATCTGCCCCTCTCTCTTCTCCTTCTCATTCTGTACTTCCTTTTGTTCCTGGTGCTGCAGTCACACTGACAATTTTATAGTTTTTCAAATACACATGCTTGCTTTTACCTGAGAGACATTAAACAGGCTATTCCCTGTGGAAAAGGTTTTCTTATAGTCTAAATAATCAGGGTTTTTTTTTTTCACCTTTCAGAGGGCATTACAAGTAACCTTTTTAGAAAACTTTTTTTCTGAATTGTAAGTCTAAATCGTGCTCTTGTTATAAGCACTTACAGAATGATGAAAATACATTTGTTGCATTCAAAGCATATAAATTATTCACAATTCATCAGAGAAAGTAAATATATATAAACAAATATAAATAATATAAATATACATTTTCCTCGTTATACTATAATCTCCTAAGGACAAGTACTAACCAATTTTTGCTTATCATTGTACCACCAGCACTGAGCACACAGTACCAGGAACATAACATAAGGGCTGTGAAATTAATGTAGTAATATGCTTTAAGAGAAACCTAGAATAACGCAGCTCCTTTGAATATAAAATTATGTCCCAAGGAAATAATACTTTACAAAATTAAAGCACTTTGAGAAGACGAACTAATTATTCAGACACTGAAGTACATAAAATATTAACTGTAGGGTTAATTTGAGCCCTGAAAAGAGTATTATTTTAAATAAAGGACAAACCCCCCAAATGCTCTTAACAGTTTTTCCCCACTCAGTAGCCACCTTCCATTAATACAATTCAACAATCTTTTATCTTTGAAAGTACGTGATATTACAATAAAATTCAACGACGGTGCTGTCAACTAAATATGAAAATGATACATAAGAAGTGTATCTTCTTTATCAGACTTCTTAGGAGACAGCTCTGTCTACACTTAAGATCAGGAATAATTTTACTTCCAAGGCACTGATTAGTTACTTTCTGTGAATCTTGTAATGGTCAAGTTTTTTCTTTGTACTGGCTACTGGAAAGTATATGAACAAAGTTTTAACTGAAGTAAGTATATAGGTTTTCACGAAATGCATATTTTGCATCAGTCTAATTCCTTTTGGTATATCAACTTTTGTATTTATATCCTTGGTTTTCCTAATTATTTTTACAGTATGTTAATTACATATTACAAGCCACTTTACAACCTTTCTGAAATGAGACATCCTTTCTGGAACAAACACAAACATACACATTAACAAATAAAATAAATAGCATAGGGTTGTTACATTAAAGAAGATATTACAGCACAACCAGGAACCACATACAATCAATTCTCATGGCACTGACATGAAGCATTAAGAGATGGGATGGTACTGTTTGAACAAAAGTGTTGCTGTTACCATGTGGCAATACAGGCAGGTCCTTAGCAACTGAACCCATAGAAGCAGTCCTTGGCATTTTAATAAACAATACACGTGAGTGGTTGGCCATAATTATATCCATTACCCCTTCCTCTCTGTCATCTTCATGTACATAATATAATGAGTAACATAGAGAAAATTCTTTTTTAATTTTTTTAATGTTTATTTAAAAGTTTTATAATTTTTATTTTTGAGACAGAGAGACAGAATGATTGGGGAAGGGGCAGAGAGTGAGAGAGACACAGAATCCAAAGCAGGCTCCAGGCTTTGAGCTGCCAGCACAGAGCCCAACACAGGGCTCGAACCCATGAACCACAAGATCACGACCTGAGCCAAAGTCAGATGCTTAACCAACTGAGCCACCCAAGAGCCCCTTTCAACATTGATTTAATTTTGAGAGACAAGAGAGAGACAGAACAAGAGCAGGGGAGGGGCAGAGACAGAGGGAAACACAGAATCCGAAGCAGGCTTCAGGCTCTGAGCTGTCAACACAGAGCCTGACACTGGGCTTGAACCCATGACTGTGAGATTATAACCTGAGTCGAAGTCGGACACTTAACTGACTGAGCCACCCAGGCGTCCCCATATAGAAAAATCTTGTATCAAATTTTACATCGTCCAAAGGTATCTTGAAAAAGAAAATAAATGCAAAATTGAGGTTATCATTTACATCTTTATTTTCTTACCACTGGGCATAACATCATGCCCAGTTTTTTAAATACAATACTTTTCATTTAGATCCAAACACTGCAAGATTTTTGTCTACTCTTTAACTTTTTGTTAATTCATGAGTTTATCCTTTATATTTCTTAATCCTAACCCCTTGCTCAATTTTTAAAACCCTTATCCCACTTCAAATATTTCATTGAATTACAAATATAATTTTCTAATCTTATCATGCCATTTCTCAACTCAAAAATTTTTTGTAAGTGACATTTGCAAATAGAAAACTCTTGGCCTAACAGTCCAAACCCTTTTGGCTCTACCTTACCCTTTACTTTTTTAATATTCTCTGTATTTCAAACAAACTAGAAACAAACTGACTTTTCAAAAATACCTCTACCCTTTCCATTGATTGATTGATTGCAAATTTTCTGCTTATTGGGATGTATCCATCTATCTCTAACTTGAAATCCTAGGGACTCTAATACATATCACTTTCATGAAATTTTCACATGTATGCTTAACTAAATAACCTCTCTTCTGCTATTTCTCCTTGACCATATCCTTCTCTCTTATTACCTAAGCACCATCAGTCTAATAGTGTATTTTATCTCTGTCTTACTTTTCTTAAGACTCTTACTAAATTCTTTGAGTAAGTGAGCAGAGCTTAACCTTTTTTGTATGCCTCACTGTAAAGTAGACTTTTACAGATAATCAACAAACACATACTGCATTAACGGTTTAATACCTACAATGACTG
This sequence comes from Panthera pardus, assembly GCF_024362965.1. Lineage (NCBI taxonomy): Eukaryota > Metazoa > Chordata > Mammalia > Carnivora > Felidae > Panthera > Panthera pardus. The sequence goes on from NW_026526654.1 coordinate 51,124,631, forward strand.
ACTACAATACTGGAAAATGATGAGGTGCATCAATTGTATCTCAGGGATGGTATGCAGTTTTCTTATTTTTCCTATTAAACCATACTTTAGGAGTATTGAGGAATAAAGGTAAAGAAAATAAATTTTTTGACCAGCTGAATTTTAGAAGATTTCATTGGTATATGTTGACCCTAACACCAGGAGAATCAAGCAGTGATTTATGTCTTTAAGCTATCAGATATTATAAATCACAAAGATTTTAACGATTTCTCTTCTCTTATCATGTATAGTTCCTCCTTCAAACACCAATAATAAAGAAAAGGAAGAAATCCCTGATAGAATCTTGTAACAGACCTTGTCTCCTTTGATATTTTAGGATGAAAACCAAAGGTAATAGTTTGGACAGTGTTCTTTAAAGCAGCAAATTAAATGAATTTTACATAACAGGCAGCTGGTTTTTATCAGGGGAATAATGGAATAGAGGTAGTGTTCTCAAGCAATCAATTGGAATAACAAAAAGGGAAAGGAAAAGCTATTATGCAAATATATGGCTAGGTACTGCTAATCTACTTTGAGGAGACTCAAGACAGGATATGGGAAGGCTATAGATTCAAACTCTCTGCCTGTGATCCAATTCTATTTTAAAAAGCAGGTGTCTGTATAATAAATATTACTTCATAACAAGATAAAAGATTATGAAAGATTATCTGTTGCAATGCTAGGTGATATAAGTGAGTATACATTATTTCCCTGCTGTGCGACCACTGTGCCCCAGATATTTCTAATGATTTCTCATGGTGAAGTATTAAAAGTGAATTTAGGTCTGTGGCAAACTCTGGCATGCTGATTTCTAATCTCAAATTCTATGATTTGAAATTAAATAATAAACAAAAAAATGTCATAAATAAAATTTTAAATAAAAATACTTCAGTGCTCAATCTATAGTTTGAAGAGAAATTCAAGTATTAAGTATTGTAGAATATCAAGGCCACAACAATCTACAGTAGTAAAACAAGAAGGATCTCAAAAAAAAGATATGATGATTAATCATTCGGCAATTCAGAAAAATAATAAAAGATGCCCATTTCTTAAAATATGGCCCAATAACATGAATCACATGGATTTACATTCCTAATTCTTTTACCCACAGTTCAATATCAGTCTTCTGAGAAAATGAGTCACGTATGTAAATTCAGATATTCCTTGTAAGGCTACCTAATTTTTATTATCCTACACAACTGTCTTGACAGTAATAGGAAAAAAGAAATGGCTATGACTTCCGAAATCAATGAGCCATTAGAAATGGAGGTGACAGCCTGAATATGATGGCAGTTTAGGAACGATGACAGACATGAAGAAGTACGCCCTGTGGATAGGGCTTCTGCTGCCTTTCAGAAACTACCAGCACTTCAGTGTTAAGGGTAACAGTTCTTGAAAAGTGTTTTTTTTTTTTTTTTTTTTTTTAATGTAAAAGGCACCATTATATTTTCTGCAAATTATCTTTGAATCTTCATAGAAATTTTATTGACTTTTTTCAAAAGACTCTAAAGGTAATAAACTGAATAGCAAAAAAGAAATAAGGCATTCATTTTTCCCTGGCATTATTCACATTGAAATCAGTTCAGAAGCAACTGAAAGTTTCAATAGGGAAAAAATAAAATAAAATTACCTGAGGTTGTGAGTCATTAGCACCAGTTACAGAAAGTTCTATTGTTAAATTCGAATCTATAAGCATTCCAATAACATCTAATTACACGGAGAAGCTTAAAATATGATGACAATAATTATAGCAGAAAGCACAATATTGATATGCTCAGAACAGTGAAACAAGAACTGAAGAAACTACTTTCCTGCTTTCATTAAATCATTTACCTTAAGGTGTACTGAGTAAAAAGTGGCACAGTTCCTCATGGTAAACAAGCAAAACAGGAATCTATGGAATAATTAACCTGGGTAATTCTAAACCCAGGTTGTTGTAAAATGGCCTATATCACTACCAATTACAAATAATAAATATTGGCTAGTATATATGTATATATAGTTATTATTGGAGTTTCTGCTGTGGTTTGTGTTGTTACCATCTTTGAACTTATTGTCCTAAAAGGTTCACAATCCAATAGGGAAGTGTAAAAAAACACATATATTTCTTAGAAGTTTAACGGGAAAAGACTCTCTCTTCTTTGTTAAATCACTGGTTTTAAATTTTACCTTTTCTCCAGTTATTCTCTGTCTCAGAAAAAGAGGTGGCTCCATGTCTTCCTAAGGCTAATCCTATCACCTGTGTTTACCATTCTAGCCTCCTATATTTTTTGGATGATATCCTATTAATATTCTCAATTCTTCCTTGAATATTCAGTTTCTCCCTATCCATCCCTTGCCTATATGTTATGTGTATCAAAAATTGCTTATGTAAACTTTGAATGCAAGTTCAGTTGTATAATACTTAGGGGAAAGAATAGGATGATCATGTTTTCCTTTTAGCAAGTAAATTTCATTTGTTTATGGAATTCCTACTCTAAGAAAGAAACAGACATATATAAGGATGAGAGCTGAAGAAAAAAAAAAACTGTTGTTAAATCTGTTTAAACAGTTACAAAGATTTAACCACCATGACAAATGTGTGTCAGGTACCATTCTAGGCACAAGTGATACAGAGTGATAGGGAAGACAGAATAGCCTGTTTGATGAAATTTAAATTTTAGTGGGGAATAATTAAAATGAAACAGGCAAGCAAATAATTAAGATGAATTCAAATAGTGATAGGTGTTTTGCAGAATACAGAGTAACACAACATTTGGAAATGACATCAGGTGGCTAGGGAATGGAGCCAAAAAATGAATACCTACAAGTTAAAGAACAGAATAGAACTTTTAAGAATGAATTACATTTGTGGCACTGGGAGAAATCCTGGTATCAGGTCATTGAAAGGAATGGGTCAGTTATTTTGTATTCCCGTACGTTTTCTTTTTACTCTAGAATGATAATCACATTAAAAAGTATGTAACTTGGAGAGGATTATGACTGAAGAAATTCATTTCATCACACTTTCAGAGGACATATGTATAGAAGAGACTTTAGAGTTACTGCTAAAGTGAAAAGGAAAAACATGAAGTAGAGTTTGTTTCAGTATAATGCACTCCCTGTTCACAGTAGATGCTCCAGCAAAAACACACTTCCTCGAAGGACAGTACCAACTGATAACATTTAAAATTATTGAGTGCTTGCTATGACATAGTAATGAGAGGCACTTTGTATGATTTTTATCTTCAAAACAGTCTAATCAGGTAGGTGCTGCTGTTTTGTCCAATTTACAAAAAATTTGAGCCTTTGGAAAGTCAAAGCTAGCACACAGCTAGTGAGATACAGAGTTAGGATTCAAACCAACCTCTATCTGAGGCTAGCGTCCATGGCCTAACCCACTATGCTTCACGGATTTCTTAGGGTAGATAAACACTTGGAAGGGATGTTGTATAGTCAGTTCAAGCACTAGATGTGTGGTTGAAGTTCTGGAAGTGAAGGAGACAATAACGCAGAGATTAAAATAAACAACAAAACAACTATTACTATAATAAAACACTAGGGTTTTCAAATGTTTGAACTGAATTAAAGAACAGTATCTTTTTTCTTTAAGGAACAGTATCTTTAATTTACAGTTTACTATTCGATCTTAAAATTATATAAACTTCCTCCTATGTCTTTTCAGCTAGAGACAGTGGTTAAAACATCCCTTGCGTATATTATACAAAATGAGGTAATCTTTGATAAATTACTCAGTGCAATGTTTATTACACTTATTATTCAAGGAAATTAAATATTTCTTTTAATTTTTTTTTTTTTTTATTCTCAAGTTAGTTAACATACAGTGTAGTCTTGGCTTCAGGAGTAGATTCCAGTGATTCATCACTTACATACAACACCCAGTGCTCTTCCCGACAAGTGCCCTCCTCAATGCCCATCACCCATCTTCCCCATCGACCCTCAGTTTGTTCTCTGTATCTAAGAGTCTCTTACGGTTTGCCTCCCTCTCTGGCTTTATCTTATTTTTTTTAGTCTTCCCCTATGATCATTTGTTAAGTTTCTCAAATTCCACAGATGAGTGAAATCATGTGATATCTTTCTCTGACTGACTGATTTCAGTTAGCATAATACCCTCCAGTTCCATCCAGGTTGTTGCAAATGGTAAGATTTCATTCTCTTTCATAGCTGAACTGTATTCCATCTTTTTAATCCGGTCATCAGTTGATGGACATTTGGGCTCTTTCCACAATTTGGCTATTGTTGATAGTGCTGCTATAAACATGGGGGTGCATGTTCCCTTTCAAATCAGCAGTCTGATATATGCAAATGACTTATCAGACAAAGGGTTAGTATCTAAAGTCTATAGAGAATCTATCAAACTCAACACTCAAAAAACAAAAAATCCATTGACGAAGTGGGCAGAAGACATGAATAGACACTTTTCCAAAGAAGACATCCAGATGGCAAACAGACCTATGAAAAGATGCTCAACATCACTCATCATTAGGGAAATACAAATCAAAACCACAATGAGATACCACCTCACATCAGTCAGAGTGGCTAAAATTAACAAATCCGGAAACAACAGATGTTGGCGAGGATGTGGAGAAAGGGGAATCCGCTTGCACTGTTTGTGAGAATGCAAACTGGTGCAGCCAGTCTGGAAAACAGTCTAAAGGTTCCTCAAAAAATTAAAAATAGAATTACCCTATGACCCAGCAATTGAACTACTAGGAATTGATCCAAAGAATACAAGAAATTAAGTAATTCTATTTGTCTCACTCAACTACTCATTTATTCAACAAATGTTTATTATGTATCTACTATGTACCTGGCTAGTTCTTCACTGTAAGGAAAAAATAATGGCGACAGGTATGGATCCCTGTTCTCTAACAAGGTTAGGGTCTCACGGAATGCTTAAAACCACTTGCAGTACTATCATTTGTGAACCTCTCTTACCTACAAAATATATTCAGATCCTTTTAATTACCAATACAAAAACAAGCTTCTTGCCACCAAGCCACACTGAACACATTTGTCACATTTGTCACAAGCTTATTATAAAAAAAAAAGAAATAAATGTACCTACCAGCTGCCTCCGATAATATTCTTTGAACCCCAAGTTTCAACGCCCACCCCCTTTATTACCATGTGACAAGGTACTAAAATCTTTAAAGTCATTCTTCTCTCCCTGCACTAGTTCTCAGTCCATGTGGACTCCAGAGTCCTTAATATCATATCAACTATGGTACCATTTTCTTTTTGAAACTTTTTTCCCTGAATATCACAGGACAGTAAACACTCTCAGATCTCATCTAGATCTGAGCCTATTGGTCTCATTACACCTTATTCTTTTTTACTTCAGAAAAAAATTATTGAAGTAAGATCTATAACTAGATGTAGATCTACAATGTTTTTACATTTCAATCATGAAGAAAAATAACATAAAACAGCCAGCAGAATAACACGATTATTTTTTTATTTTTTTTTTTTAACGTTTATTCATTTTTGAGACAGAGAGAGACAGAGCATGAACAGGGGAGGGGCAGAGAGAGAGGGAGACACAGAATCTGAAACAGGCTCCAGGCTCTGAGCTGTCAGCACAGAGCCCAACGCGGGGCTCGAACTCACGGACCGCGAGATCGTGACCTGAGCCGAAGTTGGCCGCCTAACCGACTGAGCCACCCAGGCACCCCAACACGATTATTAAAAAAGTAACAGAAACAAATCTGGAATTAAAATTCTCAGGATGACAGAGTCTTAAAAAAAAAAAAAATGTGGTTTCTATAGATACCTACAACAAGTTACTACCTACATATAGAAAGTTAAAATGACATTTTATTGATCTTCCAGAAAAAAATTAGTTAAAAATAAAGTAGAGTTAACCAAAAGATGAATCAATCAAGAGTGCAAGGAAAGGATTGTTGTATAAAACAACTGCAACAGCAGAGAAGACAAAGCCCACCTTAATATTCGGTCTTCTCATTTCATCTTAAAAATAATCTAGGCACACAACAGCTCATGAAGTGTCCATATTTTACATGTTCTTTGGAGTAAATTTTATTCTGAGGTTTTGTGAACTCTTGCCCAATAAGGTGTGATAAAAATGTTTAAATGCCCATATTTTATATTCAAATAACTGGCTTGTTTCCTGTACTCTTCTTTTATCCTTTTTGGAGGACTGGATATGACTGTGGCTGGTAAACTAGCCATCAAATATGCCAATGTGGGTCATGACAACAGGAATTAAAGAAAATTCTATAGATGAAATCCAAGCCCTGATAATTTTTTTAAAGTTTATTTATTTATTTTGAGAGAGACAGAGACAGTGTGAGTAGGAAAGGGGCAGAGAGAGAGGGGAGAGAGAGAATCCCAAGCAGACTGCATGCTGCCAGCTCAGTGCCTGACATGGGCTCGAACCCACAAACTGCGAGATCATGACTTGAGCTAAAGCCAAGAGTCAGGCACTCAACTGACTGAGCCACCCAGGTACTCCAAAGCCCTGATCATTGTATGGATAAGAGCTGCATTCCTGCTCTGGGACACCTACCTACCTCTAGAACACAATGTGAGAGACATTTAACTTCTATGTATTTTGAATCATAGCATATTTGAGTCTCTATGTTACAGTAACATAAATTATATTCTAGCTTTTCCCACGGGTTTAGAAAAGAAGTAACATTTAAATAGAGTTAAGAGATCTAATAAAAAATTTAAAAATAATTGTAAAAACAAAAACTTATAATACAATAGCATAAAATTAATAATGTCAGAAAATAACTTGGTTTATACCTAGATTTAAATGTGAGGGGTGTTGTAGGGAATTGAAAATAAAGTTATTTTAATTACCTATTTGCATAACACACTTGTTAATTTAAATCTCTCATCAAAGTAAAATTAAAACCATTATTTCTGCCACCCAAATAGAGACCTCTTGCCGTTACCTTGTCCATAGCAACCAGTCTGTGAAAGCCTCGTAAGCTTTTAGAGCCATGACTGTTCTATTTAACAGTTCCTGGGCCAAAGCAAGAAGTCCAAGCTTAGAAACCTGGCCCAGATTGAGACAACTGGATGATCTCTCCAAAAATTTGGAATTGATTTCAGCTGATGGCTAGAACTGAGGATTATTATTGGGTGGGTGAGCATAGTAGGTCATGTGTACATGTGCATGCAGAATTACAGAGAAAAAGGTAGCTGTGACACACAAGTTTACCATGAAAAGCAGAGAAAGAGGCAAGATCGTAACTCCTTGAAGAGGTCCTAAAAAATTAGCTGCCTTGGTTCCTAATACTAGTTCTTGTTTCTGTTTTGGTTCATGAGTCTTAGATGTACTTTCTGCTTTGATATTGTAATACAATCCTACATATTTATAAACAGCTGGCCAATCAAGCATACTCAGAGGAAATAGGAACCATTCTTGAATAAATAAATCCCTTCTGTTACTCACCCTGGAGAACTGCTACACATGCATGAACAACCTAGCTCTAACACTTATAATCATTTTGGTGAATAATTCTGTATTGCCTTGAGGTTATTCTACCTTTAACTTTTCTATGACACTACCATGTATTTTCGATCAGATTTTCCAAACAAGTCCTCCAACATTAAGACTTTTAGTGTAAAGAAATAATGAGACAGAAACTTTAGAATTTTATATTAAGAATAATTAATTTGCATAAGAGGATTCTTACTGCAGTATGAAATTTTTCTTGTATATACAAATTATTGATTATTACAAAAGCTGATTACAGAATATTAAGAGTATTATCATAAAAGATAAATTTATGTTAAAATATCCTGCAGAAATGCACAGGGCTCTACAAGGAGGTAACATCTAATAATAAGCAGGGCTCCATCTCTTGTGGGTTCTGGAGTAAGAAATAGAGACAGAAATAAGTTTTGCATTTTTGAGGAACATAAAAGAGACCAATATGTTATGAACAAAGTAAGCAATGGAAATGTTAAACAGGGATATTTGTGGGACCCAAATATGTATTTTGCCTTTGAACTGATTTTAACAGGAATCCTTTAAGGAAGTACAGGATGTGTTCTGAATTGTTCTTTAAAATGGTGACTCTTGGGGCGCCTGGGTGGCTTGGTCGGGTAAGCGTCCGACTTCGGCTCAGGTCATGATCTCATGGTCCGTGAGTTCGAGCCCCGCGTCGGGCTCTGTGCTGACAGCTCAGAGCCTGGAGCCTGCTTCCGATTCTGTGTCTCCCTCGCTCTCTGACCCTCCCCCATTCATGCTCTGTCTCTCTCTGTCTCAAAAATAAATAAACGTTAAAAAATAAATAAATAAAATAAAATAAAATAAAATAAAATAAAATAAAATAAAATGGTCACTCTTTCCACTATGCTGAGAGTGGATACAAAGAGCAGCAAGGAGGCAGGGAGATCACGCAGGATATTTTCAGAATAGTCTAGATATCAGCAGATGGTGAGTTGCATTCTGGTACTAGCAAAGAAAAAAAATGAGAAACTAAATGGATTCAGGATACACTTTGAAGTTAGAGCCCATAAAATTTGAGGGCAGATTAAATAGAATGAATGGAGATGGAAAGACTCCATTGGAATGGAGATGGAAAGAATCTGGCTCTGAATACAATTAACTGTATGAAGCATAAATCATTTATATAGAAGGGGGAAAAGAGGGAAGAATCTGCACAAGGGTTAGGTATCAAGGGCATTTTAAGGACATTTTAAGCTTGACAAGCCTATTAGGTACCCAGATTAAGTTCTCAAACTTATCTTGTGATATGCATGATTTTGTATTTCAGTTGAGAGATCAGGGAAGATTTAAATTTAGAAATCACTGCCATGAATGGCATGTATAGCCAGGCTATTGGAAGAGATAACATAGAGAAAAATTGTTAGATTGAGAAGAGAATCCAGGACTTACCCAATGAGTTGTATCATTTAAAGGCTCACTGATATTGAGAGTAGTCAACAGAAACAACTGAGAAGGGGGGAAAAAACACCATTATATGAATATCAAAAGATTTTCAACAACCAAGAGAATCCCAGAATCAAAGAGAAATAAAATGCGTTAATACTTTGGAAGTTAGCAGAAAGCTGATGAAAAGTGAGGACATAAATTATAACTGGAGTTGGTAACTTAGAAGTCATCAGCTATGAATGGATAAAGATGCGGTGTATATATATACAATGGAATATTACTCAGCCATAAGAAAAAATTAAATCTTGCCATTTCCAATGACAGGGATGTAGCTAGAAAGTATTATGCTAAGTGAAATAAATCACAGAAACACAAATACCATAGGTTTTCACTCATATGTGGAATTTAAGAAACAAAACAGAAGAATATAGGGGAAAGAAAAAAAAAGAGAGAGAGAGGCAAACCAAGAAACAGAACTATAGGGAACAAATCATGGGTTATCAGAGGGGAGGTTGGTGGGGGGGATGGGTTAAATAAGTGATGTAGATTAAGGAGGGCACTTGTTCTGATGAGCACTATGTGTTGTATGTAGTGATGAATCACTAATTTCTACACTTAAAACTAAAATAATAATTATAATTATAATAATAAAGTGTTTAATATGAAAAAAGTCATCAGCTAGAAGGGTGTTGGAAACTGAATAATTAAGAGTAATTTTAGGGGTGCCTGGGTGCCTCAGTCGGTTAAGTGTCTGACTCTTGGTTTTGGCTCCGGTCATGATCTCAAGGTCCTTGAATTTGGGCCCCACATAGGCTCCATGCTGCCAGTACAGAGGGTGCCTGTGATTCCCTCTCTCTCTCTCTCCCCCTCTCTCTATGGCCCTCCCCCACTTGCACTCACTCTCTCAAAATAAATAAATAAACTTTAAAAAATGATGACATGGCTCAGAATGGTACTTATAAAAAAAAAAAAAGGCAATTTTAAATCCACAATTGAGATTTGTAGTTAATTGCAGTCATGCTATTCGCTACTTTTCTACAGCAATTCATATCATTTGACTATCACTATGAAATTCAATTAAATGAAGCGAGAGAAAGAATTGGAGTTGATGGTGATGCAATAAAATGAGAAGAATGGCAAACCATGAAATCTAACCAGAGTAGGATAAAAGTGAGAACATGAAAGAGATCAGAAATTTAAAAAGTAACAGAGGCAAATATGTTAGGAAAAAATTCCAGTCTTTCCCCCATTGTCTCTTCCTTCACATAGAACACTTCACATCTGCTACTTCTGTCACCAAATGTATGAAGATTTTTCTCCCACCTAGGAATTCTCTGAGGCACCAGCTGAGCACAATTTAACTCAATTCTGATATTACCTACCTGGAGATAGTGTCAGATCCCACAGGTTAGGAGCTTAGTCCCACGAGACCACTCCTCCCTGCGCACCCCCACTTCAGATGCCAGTTGCAAGTAGTAAGTCCCCATGTTACCCACAACTTCTGTCTGCCTGGCTGCTGATTGGAGGTTCCCACAACCCGCTCCTCAGGTTCAATTAATTTGCTAGAGCAGCTCACAGAACTCAAGGGAAAACTTACTTTTATTTACCAGTTTATTAAAGGATACAATAGAGGGTACAGATGAACAGCCAGATGAAGAAATACATAAGGCAAGACCTGGGAAGGTCCCAAGCTCAGGAGCTGCTGTGCCTCTAGAGTCAGGGTATATCATCCTCTTGGTGTAAATCTGTTTCCCCACCCAGAAGCTCTCAGACCCCATACTATTGGGATGCTTCTTCAGAGCAGGCATGACTAACTCCGTTTCCAGCCCTTTTCCCCATGCTGGAGAAGTGGGGTGGGGGGAGCCAATTAACTCTGAACTTCTAATCATGGCTTGGTCTTTCCGGTGACCAGCCCCCACCAGAAGCCCACCAAAAATTGCCTCACTAGAATAAAAGATGCTCTTCATGCTCTTATCAAGTTAGCAAACTGCATGAGTTTTAACAGCTCTGTGCCAGGAGGCAGAGACCAATGTACATATTTTCTATGATCTCACTGCAAGAAACTGAAGTTCCTTATGAACTGAAATAATTATTGGAGTGGGATTGCTTAGAGCAATTAATTTGTAAGGAGAAGGATCATGGTTAGAGAAATGTTGGTTGAAATAAAGAATTTATAAGAGTTGTGGTTGTTGATGATTAGAAGAGCTAGACTACGACTAAGAGAAATGGAGGTAAAAAAGTCAAAGAAGGCAAACTCTGACCTCTGGTTAGAAGTTTGAAGGAATTTCCATTCCCACCCTAAGAATTAAAACAAACTGAATAAGCTACAAAATCATAGATTTTTTTTTTAAAAAATCAGCTAAAAATACAATATACACAAATAAACTAAATTTTAAAGTAGACTGTGGTCCTCACAGGAAAGAAAAGACCAACCACTGTTCTACTCTCTGGTGAAGTGATGGCAAATAAGGCTGACATAAACGGGACAAAGGAGAAACCAACTGTTAACTAAATGTCTCTTACCAGCCATGTGTGGGCTTGTGTACCAGATTAGGATGCCCCGGACACCCAGTCACAGTGTAAATCAGCATCTTTCCACCAATTCACTCCTAAGACTCTTCACTGAGTGCATGGGGCATTATACCAAAGGCTGGATTTTAGACGTATATCAAAATATAATTTTTGTTAAATGAAAAATAAAACATAGGGGAAAGCTTATAGTCTATGATTCTATTTTTCGAAATCATTGTTTGCAACATGAAAAAATATTGAAACTATTCTGGGTTGTTATCATGAGGTTAAGAGAATGTATAATGGGATCTAAGATGCAAGAACTAGGAGTCTTGAAAAAAGATGCATAGGAGCACCTGGGTGGCTCAGTAGGTTAAGCATCAACTTAGGTCATGATCTCACGGTTCATGAGTTCCAGCTTCACATCCAGCTCTGTGCTGACAGCTCAGAGCCTGGAGCCTGCTTTGGTTTCTGTGTCTCCCTCTCTCTCATCCCCTTCCCTGCTCACATTCTTTCTCTTTCTCTTTCTCTCTCTCTCTCTCTCTCTCTCTCAAAAATAAACATTAAAAAAAATTTTTTTAAAGAAGATGCACATACATCATATCATTACCATTTATCTTTCATCTATCTGAATCATACTTATATTAATTATTCTATGAAAGTATGAAAATATGTATAAATACATATACAAAATATCTTGTTCTACTCCACTACCAATCACCTCCATGTTGGTGTGGAACCTGCTAGGATTCAACGCCTTTGTATATACTACTTCCTCTACCTGTAATTTTTTTTATTCCCCAATGGCCACATGGTTTCTTCCTACTTATCTGCTTTCCTGACATCATCTTTTTCTTTTTTCTTTTTATAGTATTTACCACCATGTTAAATACTGTATATTTAACTAGTATATATGTTTGTTATTAGTCTTTTCCTCACTGGAATGTGGTTCCATAGGAGCAAGCATTTTTCTCTAATTGATTTACCACTGTTGCCCCAGATCATATCACAATGCATGGCAGAACTGAACATGGTATTTTGAGAATGGTGTGCTCAAAAATTATGTTAAACAAAAAAATGATCTTACCTACTGGACTTTAAAATCTGTTTCACTTTTTTTGAAAACTAAGGTTTATTGAGATTAAACTTGCATATCATAAAATTCACCCTTTTTGGTAGAATTTACAAATTTTTTAACAAACACATACAATCATGTAACCAACACCACAATCAAGACATAGAACAATTCCCTCTTGCCAATTTTTAGCGAATTCTCTCTTCTCATTCCCAACTATAAGCAAGCATTGATTTTTTTGGTCTTATAATTTTGTCCTTTCCAAAATATCATATAAATAAAATCACTCAGCACAATGCTCTTGATATTAATCCATGTCATTTTTTAATACTAAACAATATTTCATTAATTACATACACTATGGGGCGCCTGGGTGGCTCAGTCGGTTAAGCATCCGACTTCAGCTCAGGTCACGATCTCGCGGTCTGTGAGTTCGAGCCCCGCGTCAGGCTCTGGGCTGATGGCTCAGAGCCTGGAGCCTGCTTCCGATTCTGTGTCTCCCTCTCTCTCTGCCCCTCCCCCGTTCGTGCTCTGTCTCTGTCCCAAAAATAAATAAACGTTAATTACATACACTATAATTAGGTTATCCATTAATTTGTTGACAGATATTTGTTTCAATTTTTGGCAATTATGAATAATACTGCTATCCACATTCATATGCAAGATTTTGTATCAACATAGGCTTTCATTTATCTCAGATAATACATAGAAGTAGAAAGACTACATCATATGTATAACTATATTAGAAACTTCAACTTTACAAAGCGATTGTTCATTCCATTTTAAACTGTCAGTAATGCATGAGAATTATAGTTACTCCACAATTTCATACTCATTGGATACTGTCCTTTTTTAATACTAATCATTCCAGTTGTTTTCGGTGATATATCAATGCAGCTTTATCTGCATTTCTCTAATGACTATTACTGAGCATTGTATTATGTATTTGTCTTCCTATATCTTCATTTGTTTAAAATTTTATCTCAATTTTATTAGAATGTTTTCTTACTGTTGAATTATGGGATTTTTTTTATACATTCTGAGTACTCCTTCACAAATATTATTTACCTTGCAAAAATATTTTTACCTGTACTGTTAAATTTTTATTTTCTTTTAGGAAGCTGCAGTTTTAAATTTTGGCAATATCCAATTTATCAGTTTACTTATTTTGTATTTAAATTTTTCTGTAAATAATTCTAAAAAATTATCCTCAACTTGATAAAGTATAACAATGAAAATATCACAGTGACTATATTTTATGGTGAAAGACACATTTCCCCTTTCCCAAAATTAGAAACAAGACAATGGCATCCACACTCACCTTTCCCACTCAACATCAACAGTACGTTGTGTCAACAAGACCTAAAAACATTGAGCAGTATACTGTATTCATGAGTTGGAAAATTCATTATTGGCAAAGTCTCAATTCTTCCTCAATTAATATCAACTGAACTATCAGAAGAAATGCTTGTAGAAATTTACAAGTTAATCTAAAATGTAAGGGAAAATATAAAGGACTTAGAATAGCCAAAACAATTCTGAAAAAGAAAAATACAATCAATGTTTCATAATGCCCGATTTTAAAATGTATTTTAAAACTATATTTATTAAGACAGTATGGTTATGATGAAAGGATAGTCACATAGATCAAGTAAACAGCCAAAAAGAACCTAAATACAGGCCTAAATACACATGGCTAATTGATTTTGTACAAAGGTACAAAGGCATTTTGATGGGGAAAAAAACACTTCTTTCAACAAGTGAGCATACATATGCAAAGAAATAAACTTAACCTATATCTTACAATATATGCAATATATGCAATCTAAGTTAATTCTAGACCTAAATGTAATATCTAAAATATAGTACTTTATAGAAAACACAAGAGAATATCTTAGTAACCTTGTGTTGGTCTGCCTCTTAATTCCCGAAATTATTTTAAACCAAGATAGGGCCCTCACCGCCACTTTGCTTCGCTCTTATTACTGAGAGACAGCTTTTGCCCTCTGTTCTCCTTGACTTTGTGACCAAGTCTTCAGAGCACCAGACCTCCACTTACTAAAGAGATTGGCAAGGCATTACAGATGACTTGCATTTTATGACTATAGATGTTAAAATCAATATATGGAAGCACATTTTCATATACTTAAAATTATAAATAACCCTTCAGTCATCCATATAAAGTATCCTATCAAACATATTGTGTCATAGTAAGTTCAAGACAGTTTATATCTTCATGGAGGAACAGATGCTTCTCAGTTCATGTCTGCTTTGGAGGCTTACTATAAGAGGAAATCTACTGCAATATTTAAATTTTTATTTTGTTCCTTCAAACTTTTTTCTTTCCTTTTGTATATGTTAAATATACAAATGACATTACCCCACCAGTCTGTATTGCATTGCACTTACTTAGAGTCAGTGTGTTCTTTGTGTTTTTAATGGCTATTTATTTTGAGAGACAGAAAGAGAGCGAAAACAGGGAAGAGGCAGAGAGAGAGAGATGGACAGACAGAATCCCAAGCAGGGCTCCGTGCTGTCAGCTCTGTCAGCACTGACCCCAACACACAGCTCAAGATCCCACTCACTGTGAGATCATGATGTGAGAGGAAATCAAGAGTAGTCAGACACTTAACCAACTAAACCACCCAGGCACCCCAAGAGTCCATGTGTTTTTAATCTTACAGGAATATTACACTAATGGCTGGATTCAAATGTACTGTTTATATTATGTCACTTTGTATGCCCCTACCCCTCAAATGAAAACCTTCCAAAGTGTATTTGTAGAAAATATAAGCTTGCAGTATATCATATGTGTGTGAAAAAGGAAAATATAAGTTCTGTAGAATAATTTTGAAAGTGCCTTTTATTAAAGTTTCTTCTTAGAGATTTAAAAATCACATTAATATATTAAAAGTTCTACGAAGTCTTCCATTAAGAAAAAAGATATAATTTTTTACAGCCCACTTTATTAAAGCTTATTTGACTTTTGAAAATATAGAGTAAGGCTGAAAAACTTAAATTACTTGATTTCAAGTTTGAGTGAAGAAAAGCTACAGTAATCAAAATGGTATAGAATTAATATGAAGGTAATCACAGAGATCAACTAAAACAAACAGAGTCCAGAAACAGACACACATCTATAGGCAACTAATTTTTACAAATGTGCTAAGGAAAATTACTGGAGAAAGCATAGTCTTTTAAAAAATAATGCTGTACGGAATTTTTAAATAATCCTCAATACTTCACTGTGAACAAAAATTAGCTTGAAGTAGATAAAAACTGGAACAATAAAAGCTAAAAATAACAGAAACAGACTAGTGCTTGGCCAGGACTAAAGGTAGAAAGACTAACTGCAAAGAGTTACAAAGGAACCTTCAGGGGGAAGGTAATGTTGACTATGTTGATCGTGCTGGTGGTTTCATTAATGAGAAAATATCAAGATTTATCAAACTAAACACATTTGTATTGGGGCACCTGGGTGGCTCAGTTAAGCGTCTGACCCTTGATTTCAGCCCAGGTCATGATCTCACGGTTTCTGGGATTAAGCCCAGCATCAGGCTCTGTGCTGACAGCATGGAGCCTGCTTGGGATTCTCTCTCTCCCCTCTGCTCCTCCCCCACTCCCATGCACACTCCCTCTCTTCAAAATAAATAAATAAATAAATAAATAAATAAATAAATAAATAAATGCACATTTGTGTGGGTGAATGTATACACAACCAATAAAGTCTATTTAAAAAGAAATAAAAATGTATTTGACACTTTTTTTCACCAAATATCTAGCAGTCTGGTGAAAAAATAATGTAATATACATAGAAAAAACAACAAACAAAAATGGTATTTTGCTCTTTTTATAGCCAAAAGTAAGGCTTTACACCTTAGCATCCAATTTATATATTTTGACTGTCCAGTGAAGAATAATCTCTAACATCTTCTTCTACATGGTTTTCCCACATTCCAACTCACACACTTAAATATACACACGACATGTCATACAACTGGATATATTTGTATACAGTTTATTTCCTTGATCTCTCAGTAATTTCCCCATATGAATGAGAAATCTAGAGAGGCATATAATTTGTCAAATTAATTCATATTACCATTAAATATTATATGTCAAATACTTATGCAATATTTACATGCACCTAGATTTCATCTATCTAATTGGTTGGTCTAAGAAAAATTCTTTGGGAAATCCACAGTATAATGCTAAAGTCTTGTCTGGTTCTCTTGTACGCTCCCTGTCAGCACAACTTTGACCTAACAGCTTAGTGAGATCTCACCAGAGTCAAACCACGCTCCTGTTCAGCTTTTCAATCATGCCCTCACTAACCCTGGCCAATGTGACCCAATTTCTTCTTTACAGCATTATAGAATTTTGAGCCATGATTTTTCCACTTCAACTAGTATTGAGTCTCAGATAAAGTTTTCAAGGGATCACCACAAACAATTTTATTTAGCTTATGAAGGTTCAAGAGTCATGAGGTGATTTCTCACTCTACTGAATCTGTTCTTAGCCAGCCTTAAAGAGTTAGCCACAAAACAGAATTTCCTTGTTAAAAATTATTTTTCTTACTGCAAAGCTCAAGAAAAAAAGAAAAATCTAAAACTGAAGTCATGTTTGTAAGTTTGAGAGATTGTTTATAAGAAAGGATTTTATTATTTCCTGTACTTGCAGGCCACAGCTGTCTATTATGAAGTCCAAGGGTATATTTCTATTAGTAATATAATATCTAAGTCACACAAAGTAACTTTAAAAATAATTTGTAACTCATTCTGTTAAAAGAAATAGCATGAAGAATATTTGCTATATGTTTCCATGGAAACTAATGCACTTACACAAAAATGCCATGTCCATTATTTCTCAATAAAATGTCTCTGGTTTATATTAGATTGTCTCAACATTAAAGGAAGCTGGGAAATTTTAAAACTCAGAAAATGTCTCAAAGTAAGAATTAAAAGAAAAAGAGCCTGTTACGAATTGTTTTAGAACTGGCATGGATTATGCACACCCTCTCCTCATTCAACATGATGCCTCATCATCTTTAATTAAAAAGTTCCGGTTAAGACCCCATATAATCCTATGAATACACTTTTCAAAATTTATATATGATAAAGCACATATTTTATAGAGATGAGATTATTTGGGTCACAATAAAATGCTCGTTGGGAAAAAGAAACACACTTTTCACAAAAGTATAAACATATATTCTTGAAATATAATTGTGAAGTTAAAGTTAATCACTCATATAAGATATGTGAATAAATTTGGGATGCTGAGCTCTTTATTATTCTTAAAGCTCAACACTAGGCTGAGTGATGTTTTATGGCTGACTAAATAGACTATTTGCTGTATGATTTTCAAAGTAAATTTACAGGCTTAGATAACCTTTATTGAACCTCAGCAACAAATTCTCTTCCTACAAAGTCTGAGTTAATCTAATTGAATCTCTGAAATTCCCATAGAAACATATAGGCATATTTTGAATGAATAAAATAAATATTTTATTTACTTAATTAGTTTTTTTAACTTTCAGACATAGCCTGTTTTAATTAATATTCATTTCATAGTTTGATTATAAGTATGAAAACTCAATCATGAGGAAAAATGCCACCAGAAAGGCCCCTGAAGTACTCCCCTCTTCCCCTTCATTTTATTTTATTTTTATTTATTTCACTTTATTTTAATTCCAGTATAGTTAAAATACAGTGTTAGATGAGATTCAGGTATACATTATAGTGAGTCTCTCTTAAAGTTGCAATTATACAATTTAAGCACTATATGGAAAATACAAACTTTCAGTTTCTTTTAAATATATTCTACAAAGGACCATATATTATATAAAAACTTGGAGACAAAAAAAAAATTACTACATGGTGGCCCTGCCTTAAAAATTAGGGGGATAAACTTTCTGGACCAGCTGATTATTATGAAATTTGAATGCCACAATTTGAAAATGAAATCTCAACTTCACAATTTAAAAACATGAACTACTAACAAATAAATGAACTCTCCCTCTAAAATATTTAAATCAGGGGGGCGCCTGGTTGGCTCAGTCAGTTAAGTGCCCGACTTCAGCTCAGGTCATGATCTCACAGTCTGTGAGGTCGAGCCCCACATCGGGCTCAGAGCCTAGAGCTGCTTCAGATTCTGTGTCTCCCTCTCTCTCTGCCCCTCCCCCGCTTGTGCTCTGTCTTGCTCTCTCAAAGATAAATAAACATTTAAAAAAAATATTTAAATCAGGAACTTGTTGGGATGTTTTCCATAGGGACCTAAGCTCTAATTTGAGTGCAATTTATGTATTACTAGAACAGGAAAATATATGCACAGTATTCAGGCTTCAAATGTCTATCATTTTTAGTCTGTTACAAAAAAATTGATAAATACGGGGCGCCTGGGTGGCTCAGTCAGTTAAGCATCCGACTTCAGTTCAAGTCATGATCTCACAGTCTGTGAGGTCGAGCCCCACATCGGGCTCTGTGCTGACAGCTCAGAGCCTGGAGCCTGCTTTAGATTCTGTGTCTCCCTCTCTCTCTGCCCCTCCCCCTGCTCATGCTCTGTCTCTGTCTCAAAAATAAATAAAAACATTTTTAAAATATTTTTTAAAAATTGATAAATAGGTAAACAAAATACTAAAACTGCGTTCATTAATATTTCCATGAAGTCTGTCATCACCTACATACTGACTTAACTCAGTTCAAAATTCTTCACTTTTTTCTTTTGAAGACTATCTATTTTGAGAAAGAAAGAGAAAGAGAGATGAGCAGAGGAGGGGCAGAGAGAGAGAGAGAGACAGAGAGAGAGAGAGAGAGAGAGAGAGAGAGAGAGAATCCCAAACAGGCTCCATGCTCAGAGCAGAACCTGGCCACAGGGCTCAATCCCACAACTGTGAGATGACAACCTAAATGGACGCTTAAACAGAAAAATATATGCCTAACATTAGGCACATGGACACACACCCTAGAATAAATGGAGTTTTTTTCCTTTGGTTTTTTGTTTTTGTTTTTGTTTTTTGTCCTCATCTCCTACTTAATGCATATAGCACCATTTATAACCTGGAATCACTTATAATGTCACTAATGTAAGCATATAATAATAGCATGTAAGAAGTAGAGTAGAATTTGATAATCCTTGCCTTGTGAAACGTGAAAATCTGATTTTTAAATAATCCATTTGTGTGCTAAATCAGAATATCAGCTTCTTTATCCTCTCTTCCCTCACAGCCTTTAGTAAACCCACTCATGTAGTCACACGGAAGTAAAAGAGACTGGCAACGCAGATGGGTGAAAGCAGTAGCAAAGAGGTTAAAAAATCCAAGAGGAAAAAAAAAAGAAGTCAAATGAGAACATGTTTTTAGACAGACCACAACGGGTAGATCAAGGCATGAGGGTGTGCACTAGATGGAGGAGCTGGCCCCAGAATGGCGAATCAAAATCACTGCATCCACTGAATGAGCTTAGAGGATAAACTATGTAAAAAGTCGTTCTTAATTTTCCAATTACATCCGGATTCTATCTGTACAGTAATACACTTCTCACACCAACCACTGATTACTGCTGCCTACATGCTTTACCAGCTAGGAGTAAGAGAGTACAGAAATAAACAATGTAAAGTCTTCCCTTCCATTCTTAGGGAACTAATAGTAAGTTTTTAATTTTCTACTAACAATGTGTTATTTTAAGATGAACATATTATATATAAAATAAAGACACTAATATGGGAAAATAATGAAATAGTAAATAGTAAAATACAAACACTAACAGCTTTTTATTTAATATAAATGAGAATGAGATAAATGTGTTTCTTTTTCTCCAAAAATCATACCCAACAGAGCAATCAATAATCATTCCTAAGTTCCAAAACAATGATTACATGTTGGGCTGTTCTTTCTCACAAAACATATTTCAAGTAAGAAATTGTCAATTGAAGCTTTTCCTTTTCTTTCTTTCTTTTTTTTTTTCTTTTTGGTATGGCTTCCTTTGGACTTCCACACATGTTATTAATACAGCAACCAAAGTGTAAGTAAGATTGGATGCTTAAGAAATAATATCGCAAGTATGCAGTAAGAGTTTTAAAACAGCAAACATTTTAGTTTTAGCAAAAAGATACACAACAAATTAGAAACGTTGTTCATTAAGAAAGGAGCAGAAAAACTGCTTTTCTCCACATACTTCTTAGTAACAGAATCTTGGGTTTTTAGGTAAGCATATTGTTGGCCACTTAAAGGCCACATTTCCCAGCACCCTTTGCAGCGGAAAGTGGCCTGCTGACCAAGTTCTGAACAATGAGATATACTAGGAAATATACTAGGAAGGTGACTTTGTAGAAAGGTGCCTCATTTTTTTTCTTCTTTCTTTTTCCTTTTATTCTTTCTTCTTAAAATAGAAGTCATGTGTGAAGTTCTGGCAGCTATCTCATACATTAGGGGAAATTCAGATCTGATTCTACTGCTGGGGACCCAGAAAAAAAAAAAAAAAAGGTTCCCTGATAACTGTAGAACTACCACACTAGCCTTAAAGAGACTATCACCAGCATTGTTTTGGATAAGATTAATAACTGTTCTGCATTTAAGCCACTCTAATAAGATCTCTTTTTTGGGGGTGAACACAATTCCTACCTTATGTGGTACGAAAGGTCAGTATTAGTTTGGAATCTTTAATTATAAATAACATAAAGCTATAGGGGCACATGACTGGCTCAGTTGGTAGAGCATGCAACTGCTTTATGTTTGTTTGTTTTTGAGCATGTGACTCTTGATCCTGGGGTTGTAAGTTTGAGCCCCATGTTGCATGTAGAAATTATTTAAAAATAAAATCTTAAAAAAAATAAAACAACGTAAAGCTATAATATCACTTCATAAATGTAAGAATGGACATTAAAAAAATAGACAAGAAAAACCAGTGTTGACAAAGCTGTGAAGACAAGGGAACCCTGTGCACTGTTGGTTGGAATGTAAAACTGGTGCAACCAGTATGTAACACACAATGGACATCCCTCCAAAAAATAAAAACAAAGCTACTATATGCTCTAGCAATTCTACTACTGGGTACTTATCCAAAGAAAACAGAAACACTAATTCAAACATACATATGAACCCCTATATTCACTGCAATGTTATTTACAATAGTCAAGGTATAGAAATAACTTAAATGTCCATCAATGGATGAATAAAGAAAACAGGATACACACACACACACACACAGAGGAATATTATTCTGCCACAAAAATGAGGAAATCCTGCTATCAGTGACAACATGAATGGGCCTTCAAGGCATTATGCTGAATAAAGTTAGTCAAACAGGGAAAGATAAATACCATATGATCTCATTTATATGTAGAATCTTAAACAACAACCAAAAACAAAAACAAAAACAAAAGCAGCTCACACATAAAGAGAACAAAATGGGTTTGCCAGAAGGAGAGGTGGGAATTAGGGATGGGCCAAATGGTGAAGAGAGTCAAAAGGTACAATCTTCCAGTTATAAAATAAATAAGTTTTGGAGATGTAATGAACAGCATGGTGACTACAGTTGATAATACCGTATTGTGTATCTGAAAGTTGCTAAGACAATAGATCTTAAAAATTCTCATCACATGAAAAAAGCTTTGTAACTATGTATAGTGATGGATGTTAACCAGATTTGTTGCAATCATTTTGTAATATATACAAATGATGAATAATGTTGTAAGGCTGAAAATAATATGTGGTATTTCAATACCTCAATAAAAAAAATAGAAACTGTGGAAAACCTAAAGAAATTTATTAAAAGAATACTTCACTTGGCAGCTCACCAAATCAAAGGAAATATAAAATTAAAACTTAAAGAACAGCTGCAAAAGCTTATGGAGAATCTCTTCTAGGTTATCATCATTTGATCCATTTAGCTCCAAAGTATATGCAGTCTATGATACTCCACTCCATATTAAAATTCTCAGAAGTGGAAACTAACTAGATTGAATCACAGTTCATCCTTTAGTAAAGGCAAATTGGTGGCATTTGAGGCATGGTAATCTGATAATCTCAATATGACTTCATGGAATGCTAAAACTGTAGCTCCAATGATGTTATTACTGATACAAGAACAGAGTACAAAAAGGAGGGAAAAGTTTCCTCATACAAGTACACATTCCAATATGTATGCAATTTTTTTACATTTATTATTTATTTTGAGAGAGAACGTGTGCATATGGGGGAGAAGCAGAGAGGGGGAGAGAGAGAATCCCAAGCAGGCTCTGTGTTGTCAGAGTGGAGCCTGATGTGGGCTCCATCCCACAAATCCAACTGTGAGATCATGACCCGAGCCAAAATCAAGAGTCAGATGCTCCACTGCCTAAGCCACCCAGGTGGCCCTGCAATTTTTGATCTAGATGCAATTAAAATATCTCCATCTTATGTTAGATTCTGTTTCATGTATTACACACACATACACACACAGACACACACACACACAATATTTCCTTCTCTAAAAATAGGCAATCCAAAGCCATTCTCTATGATATCCAGCTTCAAACACAATGTCTCTAAAAGCTACCTATTTTTTTCTTAATTTATAATATTTGGAAAATTCCAGACTAAGTTTAAACATACCCAGCACCCTATATAAGTATAGCGAAAGAAAAAAATAATTAAAATTTTTTAAATTATAATTCATGTGAAGTCAGAAACAGAGGTAAATGTTATAATTCTAAGTTGTGTAGGGGTGCCTGGGTGGCTCAGTTGGTTAAGCATCCAATTCTTGGTGTAAGGTCAGGTCACATCTCACGTTTTCGTGAGTTCGAGCCCTGCATCAGGCTCCACTATGATGGTGTGGAGTCGACTTGGGATTTTCTCTCTCCCTCTCTCTCTCTACTCTGCCCCCACTCACTCTGTCTCCTTCTCAAAATAAATAAATAAACTTAAAAAATCTAAGTTGTGTAAACATTTTACACTATTATAAGCTGATAATTCTGACTTCATCTTATATTACTTATATGTTCCAGTTAAAGTTCTTTACGTAGAAGTACTTCCCAAAATTTCCTATCTGAGATTTTGGAATTATTGCAGGCTTAGTCTCTAATAAAATTTCAATGAGCATCTTATTGTACTAGATATTCCTCCAGGTTCTAACTATTCTCTTTCCTGCCACCACTGTTTACCAACCACACTATTTCTCTTTTAAAAAGCATGACAATCGCTTTAGCCTTTCTTCCTCTCTCTCTTTTCCCACTTCCCTCTTGGCAACAGTTGTTTCAAATGGTCAGGAAACAATTTCAGCCACTTTATCAATAGGCTTCTAATTATATTCTTTGACGAACATTTTTCTCACTTGATTATGAACACCTCCAAACAAACTGAGGTCAGAGTCATGGAGATTACAGACAGAACTTTTAAGTGAGTTATTAAATATATTCTTGCAAAACTTAACCCACACTTCTAGTTTTGGTTAACTAAATACACCCACGTATAAGCAAATACGTGCACACACATGCGTGCGCACGCACACACACACACACACACACACACACACACGCGCGCATGTACACAGGCAATTAGAGATAGTGTCATATATTCTTCACTGGTCCAAAGGATTTATACTATTCTGTGAGAGACAATAATTACCAGTCATGATTATTTACTCCCCAAACAAGTCTAGATACTAAGAAGAAATGCCATCATTTTATGTAAGCATCACATGGGAGCACCACTGAGGTTAAACACAGTGGCTGATAGAGAGCTTGATAGTATAAACAGGTAGGCAGGGACAGTGTGGCTTGCAACAGTCTTGTTTTTATCTTGGATCTGTTAATACAAACTACTTGCATTTGACGATGGAATACCACTGAATAAGCTCAGCTGATAGCTAGCTTTGCCAGACAGTACTTAATTCACAATGTCAGCTAAACCATGGTTCCCAAGGTTCCCATTGCTAATTATTTAATATCCAGAAAATGGAAAATGGACAAGAGCTAGAGAGTTGACACCATCTACTTTGCCTCAAAACTCCATAGAGAGCTACCAATATGTTTGCCTCCTATTACTGGATATTATCTGTTAATACCTCCTAATCCATCTCTATTCACACATCAACAGGATGCCAAACATTCTGGACTAAATCAATGGGTTTCACTGTTCTCTGGTTTGGTTAAATTAATAAATAGCCCAAGAGATGGAGGGCAAGAGATTTAAGTTATAGTATGTCTTTCACTGCATACTTAATGTTGTTTGCTCCAGGAAGGCTACATCCATACAAGATAACATAGTTTTGTTTTGTTTTGTTTTGTTTTGTTTTGTTTAATGTTTATTTTTGAAGGAGAGACAGAATGTGAGTGCTGGGGAAGGGCAGAGAGAGAGAGGTAGACACAGAATCCAAAGACAGCTCAAGGCTCTGAGCTGTCAGTACAGAGCCCAACGTGGGGCTCGAACTCACGAGCCATGAGATCATAACCTGAGCCAAAGTCAGATGCTTAACTGACTGAACCACCCAGCCACCCCAATATAATACCACAAAGTTTCTATCAAGCTAACATCTTCTGCAGGTACAGCTACTATCTCTGGATTTATACTATTTTTTCCTTTCATCCTTTCTGATGTAGAGGGATAATAAATCCCTCTCTTTGCTACCCTGAGATGCCTCCATTTTTTTCCCATGCCTCCCAGAAATCTATAAATAGCTCCCTTATTAACCATTACTGTTTTATACCACCTGGGGGTTAGCCAGGAGCCTGACGAAAACACAGAGAGAAAAAGCAGGCATTATATTCTTCACTTTGAATAAATATCCTCAATTCCCTTAGATACTTGAATTCCCAGGAATTTCAATGAGGTACAGAAGTTTAACATTTCCTAGATTTATTTTCTACTCGGACACAGGTCTTACCTTTCAGCTGGCAAACTTAACTTGCTGCTGCTCCCTGATCTCCTGGTTTTTCCAGAGTCTACTAAGAAGTTATTAGTGAAGTGTCCCAGGATGATGATGAACTGTCAATGTCATTTGAGACTATATTATGGCACAAATATGGAGTATCATCTATCCTCAAAGCAGGAATGTAAAGGCTTAATTCTTGATGCTCTACACTTGCCAGAATAAACAACTTTTAAAAAAGTAAAAAGAAACAAGTTTGCAGGCACATGACTCCTTCCCAATGTCAGAGGTTTATCACAGTATCCAAGAGACTATATCCGAAAAAGCAGTTATAATTGCAATCACTGCCCAATTAATATCCTTTATGAATCTATTGTCAATTTTCCAATACATATCAGGTTGCTGCATAGGTCAAACCAGGAAAATTAATGGGTAGATGATAAATATCCCTATAGCTGCACCATTCAAAATTTTGATTATTAATATCCTTGATTCCCAAAGGGATACATTATCCTATCTGGATTGCTATTTTAGTAAATAGGAAGATTTATAACTGTTTCTACTCAGCTCTTCTTGAAAATGTAGAAATTCTTCCAGGGTCTAAGATGTATCAATTTAAAATTTGCAATTGGGAAAAGATAAAAAAGCCAGGTTTTGGTATGAAGTCTGCAATAATTCTGATTAACTTTAGCTGCATATACTAGCAACAATAAAATAAAAATAAACTGTTAGAACAAGATTAAAACTTTATTTTACTTTCTCCTTTTGTAAATTCAGCAAGTAAGTAATCAGTGGAAGGTTTAACTGTTTCATATTCATCATGGACCAAAAATGTTTTTCCTCTATCACTCCTGTACTTGACTTCCTTCCTTCTTCTACTTGCTTTCTAGCCATAGGATTTGTAGAAACACCACTGAGTTGGCACACCTCACACTGAATTTCTGTGGTTTAATCTCATACTATCTGACAAACATGAATCTTAGTGAATTATATACTATTCTAACTACCTCCAAGCCACATTATGATGGTTTCACATAATAAAGTTTGCTACTTAATGTTCTTTAATAAAGCATATTATGCTTAAACAAGATAAAGTGGGTTTTCTTGATTTACCTCTGGAAATTCTATCATTACAAAGAATACCAAAACCTAGCAAAGATTTGGCATATAAAAATTTTAAATCAATTTCCATTATGATTGAAGATATAAACATCTAAAGGAAAAATATTATCAACAGAATTATTAAAATACCAAACATACTTCAAAATTCAAGGAATGTAAGAAAGTTCAAGTATTAAAAATATATTTTAAAATTCATCATATTAAAGGAATCATATAAAGGAATACTTAAGAAAACAGTAAAATCAATAAAACTGAAGACAGGAAATCAATGGAGAAAATCACTAAAACCAAAAGATAGTTCTTTGAAAGACCAATAAAATTGCTAAGGCTCTGGCCAGACTAACTAAGAAAAATAAGTGAGCACACAAATTACTAATATTAGATTTGAAAGAGAGGCCATCACTATAGATCTCAGGGAAATTAAAAGGATAATAAAGAATACTATGAACAGGGGTGCCTGGGTGGCTCAGTCAGTTGAGTGTCCGACTTTGGCTCAGGTCATGATCTCGCATTCATGGGTTCAAGCCCTCAGCCAGGTTCTCTACTGATAGCTTGGAGCATGGAGCCTGCTTTGGATTCTGTGTATCCCTCTCTTTCTGCCCCTCCCCTGCTCATGCTCTGTCTCTCAAAAAATAAAATGTTAAAAAAAGTTTAAAAAATACTATGAACAATTCTATGTCTACATATTTAGTAATCTACATCAACTGCAACAATTCTTTGAAAAGACACAACTGGCAAAAACTCACACAGGAACAAATACATTGCAATAGGATTATATATATTAAAGACATTGAATAAGTAACTAATAAGCTTCCAAAACAGAAAACAGCTAGTTTTACTGGTGAGGTCAAAAAAAGAAATTAATATTTATTTATTTTTGAGAGAGAAAGCAAGAGCAGGTGAGGGGCAGAGAGAGAGGGGGACAGAAGATATGAGGCAAGCTCTGCACTGATGCAGGGCTCAAATTCACAAACCGGTTGAAGTTGGCCACTTAATCCACTGAGCCACCCAGACACCCCTCAGTAAAAATTTTAAGGAAATTATACTAATCCTCTATAATCGCTTTCAGAGATGGAAGCCAAGGGAAACTACCTAACTCATTCTGTGAGGCCAGCATTCCCTATCACTAAAACCAGAAAAACATGCTACACAAAAACTATAGACCAATATCTCTCATGAATATAGATACAAGATTTTCAACAGAATATTAACAAATCAAATCCAACCATGTATAAAAGGGACACAGCACAATCAAGTGGGATTTATCCAAAGTATGTAAGCCTGGCTCAACATTGTAAAATAAACTAATCTATCATAGCAACAGGCTAATGAAGAAATAACAGATAATCATACCATCAGAAGCAAGAAAAGAACTTGACAAAATATAATATCCATTCATGTTCAAAACTCTAAGAAAACTAGGAATAGAGAACTCACTCAACTTAATACAGAACACATACAAAAAACTTAGGTCATGTCATAGTTAATGGTAAGAAACTCAAGGCTTTCCTACCAAGATCAGGAACAAGGTTATCCCCTTTCACCACTCCTTTTCAACACTGTAGCTGAATTCCTAGCTAAACCTATGACATATTAAAGATATACAGATTGAGAAGAAAGAAAAACTATCTTTGTTTGCAGATGACATTATATTCTATATAGAATATAAGAACTTGAAAGAGTGGGGGGAAAATCTAGAATAATATAGCAAGGTAGGAAGATATAATAAACTAATCACCTTCCTATATACCAACAATAAACAAGGAGAATTTGAAACTGAAAAGCACAATACCATTTACATTATCTCAAAAAATGAAATACTTAGGTATATGAATCTTACGAACTATGTAAAAGATCTGTAAGAGGAAAACTACATGACTCTTTTGAGTGAAATCAGAGAACTGAATAAATGGGAGAAATGTTCCATCCATGGATAGGAAAACAATACTGTCAAGATGTCAGTTCTTCCAACTTGTCCTACTAAACCAATGCAGTCCCAGTCAAAATCCAAGCAAGGTTTATGGGTACCAACATACTGATTGCAAAGTTTATATGGAGAGGCATTAGATCCAGAATAGTCAACACAATATTAAAGAACAAAGTTAAAGAACTGACACTACCCAAATTCAAAACTTACTATTAATACAATAATCAAGATAGTGTAATATCAGTTAAAGAATAGGCCAATAGATCAATGGAACAAAACCACACAGAGTCAGACTTCCATAAATAGAGTTAACTGATCTTTGATAAAGAAGCAAAGGCAATAAAATAGAAAAGAAAAAAAAAAGATGGTCTTTTCAAGAAATAGGTAGTCTTTTAAAAACTTCACATCTACATACAAACACAAAACCAAAGAGCTCTTAAAAGATAACACAGGAAAAATCAACATAACCATGGGTTTGATGATGATATTTTAGATATAACACCAAAGGAACAATTCGGGACAGAAAGAATCGCTAAAATACAGTTTACTAAATAAAATTAAAATAAAAAACTTCAACTCAGCAAAAGACACTGTCAAGAGATATTTTAAAAAACCACAGACTTTAAGAATTTGCAAATTCTTACATAAAGCAGTTGAATTCTTATACACTAACAATGAAGCAACAGAAAGACAAATAAAGAAACTGATCCCATTCACAATTGCATCAAGAAGCATAAAATACCTAGGAATAAATCTAACCAAAGATGTAAAAGATCTGTATGCTGAAAACTATAGAAAACTTATGAAGGTAATTGAAGAAGATTTAAAGAAATAGAAAGACATTCCCTGCTCATGGATTGGAAGAATAAATATTGTCAAAATGTCAATACTACCCAAAGCTATCTACACATTCAATGCAATCCCAATCAAAATTGCACCAGCATTCTTCTCGAAACTAGAACAAGCAATCCTAAAATTCATATGGAACCACAAAAGGCCCCAAATAGCCAAAGTAATTTTGAAGAAGACCAAAGCAGGAGGCATCACAATCCCAGACTTTAGCCTCTATTACAAAACTGTAATCATCAAGACAGCATGGTATTGACACAAAAACAGACACATAGACCAATGGAATAGAATAGAAACCCCAGAACTAGACCCACAAACATATGGCCAACTAATCTTTGACAAAGCAGGAAAGAACATACAATGGAAAAAAGACAGTCTCTTTAACAAATGGTGCTGGGAGAACTGGACAGCAACATGCAGAAGGTTGAAACTAGACCACTTTCTCACACCATTCACAAAAATAAACTCAAAATGGATAAAGGACCTGAATGTGAGACAGGAAACCATCAAAACCTTAGAGGAGAAAGCAGGAAAAGACCTCTCTGACCTCAGCCGTAGCAATCTCTTACTCGACACATCCCCAAAGGCAAGGGAATTAAAAGCAAAAATGAACTACTGGGACCTCATCCAGATAAAAAGCTTCTGCACAGCAAAGGAAACAACCAACAAAACTAAAAGGCAACCAACGGAATGCGAAAAGATATTTGCAAATGACATATCGGACAAAGGGCTAGTATCCAAAATCTATAAAGAGCTCACCAAACTCCACACCCGAAGAACAAATAACCCAGTGAAGACATGGGCAGAAAACATGAATAGACACTTCTCTAAAGAAGACATCCAGATGGCCAACAGGCACATGAAAAGATGCTCAACGTCGTTCCTTATCAGGGAAATACAAATCAAAACTACACTCAGATATCATCTCACGCCAGTCAGTCGCCAAAATGAACAAATCAGGAGACTATAGATGCTGCAGAGGATGTGGAGAAACGGGAACCCTCATGCACTGTTGGTGGGAATGCAAATTGGTGCAGCCACTCTGGAAAACAGTGTGGAGGTTCCTCAGAAAATTAAAAATAGACCTACCCTATGACCCAGCAATAGCACTGCTAGGAATTTACCCAAGGGATACAGGAGTACTGATGCATAGGGGCACTTGTACCCCAATGTTTATAGCAGCACTCTCAACCATAGCCAAATTATGGAAAGAGCCTAAATGTCCATCAACTGATGAATGGATAAAGAAATTGTGGTTTATATACACAATGGAGTACTACATGGCAATGAGAAAGAATGAAATATGGCCCTTTGTAGCAACGTGGATGGAACTGGAGAGTGTGATGCTAAGTGAAATAAGCCATACAGAGAAAGACAGATACCATATGATTTCACTCTTATGTGGATCCTGCGAAACTTAACAGAAACCCATGGGTGAGGGGAAGGAAAAAATAAAGAGGTAGAGTGGGAGAGAGCCAAAGCATAAGAGACTCTTAAAAACTGAGAACAAACTGAGGGTTGATGGGGGGTGGGAGGGAGGGGAGGGTGGGTGATGGGTATTGAGGAGGGCAGCTTTTGGGATGAGCACTGGGTGTTGTATGGAAACCATTTTGACAATAAATTTCATATATTCAAAAAAAAAGAAAAAGAAAAAATAATGCTTAAAAGGTTCTCAAATGTGGAAAGAAGTGAATGTAAAAATTCAAGAAGCTTAATGTAATACAACTAGACTTAACTCAAAGAGATCTACATAAAGACTCATTATGACCAATCTGCCAAAAGTCAAAGACAAAGAATCTTGAAGGTAGCAAGAGAAAAGCAACTTATCATATATAATAGAACTTTTATAAGTTATTGGTAGATTTCTCAATAGAAACCTTTCAGGCCAAAAGGAAGGGTGATATATTCAAAATAGAGAGGGGGAAAAAAAAAAACTATCAAACAAAATACTATACGCAGAAAGGAAAAATTAAAATCCCCGATAAACAAAAACTAAGAAAGTTCATTACCATCATACCTATTTTACAACAAATGCTAACAGAAGTCCTTCAGGTTGAAATGATAAAACAATAGATAAAAGCATGAAGCCA
The DNA here is from genome assembly GCF_024362965.1 of Panthera pardus. Lineage (NCBI taxonomy): Eukaryota > Metazoa > Chordata > Mammalia > Carnivora > Felidae > Panthera > Panthera pardus. The sequence continues at coordinate 51,155,943 of NW_026526654.1, forward strand.
TTAAAAATATAAATTTCTCCATTAAAGGTAAAAACAAGACAAAAATTAGTAACCTCTATTTATTATAATATTGTTTGCTTTTAACTATGAATATAATTTAAGTTACAAAAGCACTAAAAAATAAAAATTTGTGTTAATGATTTTACAATATATAAAGATGAAAGCTGTGACATCAATAAAAAAATGTAAGGGATGAAGCTGTAAAAGAGTAGGGATTTGTCGGTGGCTGCAGTTAAGCTCTTAACAGCTTAAAATACAATGCAGTAACTTTAAGATATTTTATGTAAGGACACCTGGGTGGCTCAGTTGGTTAAGCATCAGATTTTGGCTCAGGTCATGAGTTTGAACCCTGAATGGGGCTCTGTGCTGACAGCTCAGAGCCTGGAGCCTGTTTCAGATTCTGTTTCTCCATCTCTCTCTACCCCTCCTCCACCCATGCTCTGTCTCTGCCTCTCTCTCTCAAAAATAAATAGTAAAAAAGAAAAAAAAATATATATATATATTACGCAAATTCAATGGTAACCACAAAGAAAGTATCTAAAAGTATCTACTGAATAAAGGAAAATGAAATGGAACCAAAGCATGTCACTACAAAAACTAATAAAAAAAAAAAAAAAAAAAAAAAGGCAGTAAGAGAAAATGTAAGACAAAGAAGCTACAAAACATATAGAAACCAATTAACCAATTGGCAATAGTAAGTCTTCTATCAATAAATAGGTTAAATGTAAATGGATTAAACTCCCCAGTCAAAACATATACATTGGCTAAATGGATTTAAAAAAAACCCAACTACATGCCATCTATAAGAAACTCACTTTAGATAGAAAAGCACATAAAAGGCTGAAAGTGAAATGATGGAAAAAAGATATTCCATACAAATGGTAAACCAAAGAGGGCAGGAGTCACCATATGAGTATCAGACAACCTAGATTCTAAGTCAAACCTTACAAGAGATGGAAAATTACATCATCATTAAAGTGTCAATTCAAAAGAAAATGTAACAATTGTAAGTATTTATATACCAAATATCAGAGCCCTTAATATAAGAAGCAAACTTTGGCATAATTAAATAAAAAGCAGCAGAATAGCAGGAGACTTCAATACCTCACTTTCAACAATGAAAACAACAACTAGAGAAAAATAAATAGAGGGCTTCAACAATATAGATCAATTGAATCAATCATGATAACAAATTATCCTCTGTTACCACACTGGAAGGATTCTAGAAATCAACAGAAAGAAAACAGTAAAACCCACAAATATATGGAAACGTAACAACACATTCTTAAATGGGTTAAAAAGTCACAAGTAGAAAGTACCTTGAAATAAATGAAAATAAAAACACAATATGCCAAAACTTATGAACTATATGCAGCACAAGAAGGAAGCTTCTAGCTATGTGCAAATTTAATAAAAATAAAAGATCTCAAGCCAACAACTAAATTTACCTGCAAAAAAATCAGAAAAAGGAAAAAAAAAAGGCAACTAAACCCAAATCTATTAGAACCCAAATAATAAAGATTAGAGCAGAGATAAATAAAACAGGAAATAGAAGAACAGGAAAACATCAATGAAACTGTAAGAACTGACAAGCTCTAAATTAAGGAAAACAAAGATACTTAAATAACTAAATTTAGAAATAAAAGAGAACAGAACCACTGAGCAGAAACAGAAAGGATTAAAACAGAATACTATGAACAACTGCCTGCAAACAAACTGGACAACCCAGAAGAAATGGATAAATTCCTAGAAACACACAACTAACCAAAATGGAATCATGAAGAAATAGAAAATCTTAACAGAGTAAGAACCAATTAGCAGAATGAATCAATAATCAAAAACCTCACAGCAAAGAAGCCCAGTACTAGAGATGGTTTCACTGGAGAATTCTACCAAACATTTGAAGACAAATTAACACCCGCCATTTTCAAGCTCTTCCAAAAATTGAAGAGGATGAAATGCTTTTACATTCATTCTATGATGCCAGCACTACTCTGACACCAAAACCAGACAAAGATACCACAAGAAAATTTACAGACCAATACACTTGATAAATATTGATGTAAAAATCCTCAACAAAATATTAGCAAACTGAATTCAGCAGCATATAAAAAAGGATTATACACCATGACCAAAAAGGATTTATATCTAAAATGCGAGGATGTCTGAATATACATATTCAATGTAATATAATACATTAGTAGAATGAAGGATGAAAGCATATGATTATCTCAATGTATGCAGAAAAAGCATTTGACAACATTCAACACCCTTTCATGATAAAAAATAAAACACTCAACAAAAAGGAATATAAGGAAACTATCTCATCATAATAAAGGTCAGACATGAAAAGCCCATAGTTAACATCATACTCAGTGGTAAAAGACTGAAAACTTCCTTTAAGGTCAGGAACAAGACAAGCATCCCACTCTCAACATATTCAATGCAGTATTGTTTAATCAGATACAGAACAATTAAGCAAGAACCAGAAATGAAAGGCATCCAAATGCCTTTCCAAGTGGAAAGGAAAAACTAAAATTATCTCTGCAGATAACATGATTTTATATATAGAAAACCCTAAAGACACACACACACACACGGCTAGAATAAACAAATTCAGTAAAGTTATGGTGTACAAAATCAACACAAAACAATAAGTTATATTTCTATACACTAACAATAAATAACCAAAATGGAAATTAAGAAAACAATTCGTGATAAAAATAAGTTATAAACCTAACCAAAGAAGACTTACTTGTACACTGAAAAGTACAAAAAAATATTGCTAGAAGAAATCAAAGAGAAAAATAAATGGAAAGATATCCCATGTGCATGAATTGAAAGATCTTTTATTAACTCTTCAATACCCTAAAGCAATCTAAACATTCAACACAATCCCTACCAAAGTCCCAGAGGCAATTTTTGTTTAAAAATCACCCTAAAATTCATGTAGAATTTCATGGGATTCCCAAAGAACTGAAACAATTTTGAGAAAGAAAAACAAACCTGGAGCCCTCATACCTCCTGATTTCAAAACAAATTACAAAGTATAGTAATTTAAACAATGTGGTACTGACATAAATATAGATATACAGACCAATGGAGTATAACAGAGAGCAAAGATATAAACCTTCTAATATATGGTCAAATGATCTTCAAGGGTGTCAAGACCACTGAACAGGGAAAAGACATTATCTTCAACAAACTTACTTAGAAAAACAGGATAGCCACATGTAAAAGAATGATGTTGGATCCTTACTGTACAGCCTATACAAAAATTAACTTAAAATGGATTAAAGACCTATATGTAACACCTAAAACTACAAAATTTCTAGAAGAAATAAGAGGGGGAAACTTCCTAACATTGGATTTGAAATGATTTCTTGGATATGACACCCAAAGCAAAGGCAACAAAAGCAAAACCAGTCCTACAATTAGGACTACATACAACTTAAAAACCTCTGTGCAGGGGGGGAAGAAAAAAACAAAAACCAGAGTGAAAAAGTCATCTATAGAAAGAAAGAAAATATTTGCAAATGATACATCTGATAAAGGGTTTATATCTATAATATGAAGAACTCCTAAAGCTCAACAAGTGGCTCAGTCAGTTAAGCGTCCAACTTACACTCAGTTCATGATCTCATGGTTCATGAGTTTGAGCTCCGCGTCAGGTTCTGTGCTGACAGCTCAGAGCCTGGAGCTTGCTTCATATTTTGTGTCTCCCCCTCTCTCTGCCCATCCCCTGCTCGTGCTGTGTCTCTCTCAAAAATAAATAAAAACATTAAAAAAAATTTTTTTTAAATGCTCAACAACAAAAACACAAATAGCTCATTACACAACAGGCAAAGGATTTAGACATTTCTCCAAGAAGGTACACAAATGATCAACAGCATATTAAAAGATGCTTAACATCACTAATCATCAGACAAATGCAAATGAAAATTAAAATACAGTATCACCTCACACCCATTAGAATGGCCATTATCAAAAAAAACAAATAGGGGCACCTGGATGGCTCAGTCGGTTAAGCAACCGACTTCGGCTCAGGTCATGATCTCACGTTTGGTGAGTTCAAGCCCAGTGCCAGGCTCTGTACTGACAGCTTGGACCTGGAGCCTGCTTTGGATTCTGTGTCTCCCTCTCTCTCTGCCCCTCCCCCACTCACACTCTGTCTCCCTCTCAACATTAAAAAAAAAACGTTTAAACAAATAAAATAACAAATGTTGGCAAGAATCTAGAAAATGTGGAATCCTTATACACTGTTGGTACAACTGCAAATAGCACAACCACTATGGAAAACAGCATGTTGTTCCCTCAAAACAATAAAAATAAAAGCACCATATGATGCAGCAATCCTACTTCTGAGTACGTACTGAAAGCAGGGTCTCAAAGCAATATTTACACACTCATGTTCACAGTGGAACTATCCATAATAATCAAGTAACCCAAATGCCCATCAATGAATAAATGTACAAACAAAATGGGATATATACATACAGTGGAATATTATTTAGCCTTACAAGAAAGGAAATCCTGTCATATGCTTCAACCTACATGCATATTGAAGGCATTATGCTAAGTGAAATAAACAAGTCACAAAAAGACAAATAATGCATGATTCCTCTTATGTGAGATCACTAAAGTAATCAAATTCATAGAAACAAAAAGTCGAATGGTGATTACTAAAGGGCTGGATGATGGGGGGAATGGGAGTTGTTGCTTAAAGGGCAGATAGTTTCAGTTTTGCAGGTTAAAAGTTCTGGAGATCAGTTTCACAATAATATCCATGTACATAGCACTACTAAATTGTATGCTGAAAAATGGTTAAGATGATGCAGTTTATGTTATGTATTTTTCCCCAGGACACAAAATGCAGTGAAAACAAAAATTACAGCAATTTATAAATTAATCAACAATTTTCACAATAAAAAAGAAAATCAGTCACATACATTAAGACTTTTTATATGATTTATCAGAATTGAAAATTTAAATTAAAAAAATGAGTGAGACGTTCTCAACACATGCATATGTACATGCTAATAAAAACTAGAAAATATTCTGAGAATTGAAAATAGATTTTTTTTCAGATATTTGTTGTAATTTCCATAAATTCCTCCACACAGTGTTATATTTCTTATTATATATATTCATAGAACATGATTTTCAAAACACAGTTGCAAAAGTATATGTGAAATGTATTTTTATGCTCACTACGCCCTGTAAGTTAGGCTGCCCTGTTATTAATACCCTCTCATTAATACAGTTAATTAAGTGACAGTGCTGGGACTACATTCTTTGAACCTTGATTCCTAGAATAACAGGAAGCATACTGCTATATTTCTTATATTTAAAGGAATCTCGACACCTGGGTGGTTCAGTTGGTTAAGCGTCTGACTTTGGCTCAGGTCATGATCTCACAGTTCACGGGTTCGAGCACCGTGTTGGCTGTGTGCTGACAGCTCAGAGACTGGAGCCTGCATTGGATTCTGTGTCTCCCTCTCTCTCTGCTCCTCCCCAGTTTTTGCACTCGCTCACTCTCTCTCTGTCTCTCTCTCTCAAAAATTAACATTAAAAAAATTTTTTAAGAGAATCTGAGTGTGATTAAAAAGATCAGAGGGTTGTCAAGTGATTTTTACATATCTGAGTCAATAACAGAATATTTACTACTCATTTATATTTTTCAGGTATTTAAGAATTTTGTAATGGATTTGGAACATGATTTAAAAGAATTTCACTGTAAATTATTTCATCTTTATTGTTCAATCTATTTATGTTCATTAACATTCTACAATTACATTCTATATTTCTGGCGTTGTTCTTTGCAAAATCATTAAAAAATTTTTATCACTCCAACCCTAAAACTTATGGTTAATTCCATTTGGTCTGCAATTCAAATAGTTTGTCTATGAATTTTGATGTGTAATAGTATTTGGCTAAAAGCCTTTGATGTACAGTTAATCAGGATTTCTCGAAAATTCTCATAGTTATATAAAAAATTTAACGTAAAAAAACAAAATACTAACAGTTACTTCCTAAAATAAAAAACACTCTACACACAAAGTTAAAACTAAAAGACAGCAGAGTATCAGAATTTGAGGATCTGTCCTAAGGCTTATAGAAAATGGATTGAAGAGAGCATACTAAGGATTTAAGTATCCATGACCTCAAAAAACCAAAGTTGTCTGAGAAGAAATGTGCTCATTTGTTTCTTTTCTCACCACATATTCCCATACATAGAATCTATTCTCTCTACCAACCACAAAGAGATAGTGATCCCCTATCCCAGCACAGATATATTAAAAATGACCATTGTTAGGTAACTTTTTATTTTTGTGAACAGGAAACACATGCACATAGTACACAATTCATGGATACACAGTAAAAATCTCCTTCCTAGTCCTTAACCAGCCAACTCCCCTCCCCAGAAGCAGCTGCATTACATTGTCTTTGCATAACAAACCACATAAATGTTATTTTTATAATATGTTCAATAGGCTTTAGTAATTTTTAGGTCTCTTTTTCGACACAGTGAGTACGTCTTTCAGGAGACCTTCGAACTCTGGCTAGGGGAGGAAGTCACCCTCAAACCTGGTTCCTGAGTTACCCTGTAAAAAAAAAGAAATTTCTTCATGGGATTCACAAAATGTATGCCATTTTTGGCTCTTTGCCAAAGTGCTCTACTTTCTCATCCTCCCTGGCAGGCCTATTGTAGATAGTTCTACCACTGGTCTTTCATTAGAAAATAATGTCAGAGACCAAAAGGCCTTCAACAGAACAGGTTGCTGGCCTGGACTGTTGGCTGTTAAACTCCTAGTTTTTATTGTTGTTGTTTTTTGTTAATAATTTCAGTTGAAAAGTTACAAAAGTAGTAGAAAAACTGTTCTTGAGGGTAGACTGCAGACATATCTTATATCTTCATGATGATTTGTGCAGTAACTTTCAGACATGCTGATTACCAATTAATAAAATTAGCACTCTACTTCAACAGATCAGGACACTCTCCTATACATCGAATACACAACCATCAAGATCAAGAAGTTAGTACTAAGATAGTACTACTACCTAACCCTTGGATTCAAATTCCATCAAATGCCCCGAGAGTGAAATGAGCCAATTCAAGATCAAGCATTGCTTTCAGTTATGATTTTCATTAGTGTCACTTAGTTCAGCATAGTTCCTGAGAATTTTGAAGATTACAAGAGTAGTAGAATGTTCCTCAACTCGAGTTTGATATTTTCTCATGACTAGATCCTAGATTCATTTCATGCATTTTGGCAGGAATATCACAGAAATAACATAGTGCTCTTATTGTAACATACTAGGTTACACCCAGTTTACATTTTTTCCATCAAGGGTGGTGTTAATTATGATCAGTGAATATAAGTGGACTCAGCCAGGTTTCAGCTCCATAAAGTTATTCTTAATCATTGTAAAGCAGTGTGTAATAAGAGTTATATATGGGTTTGTTCAGTCAATGACTTCTAAAAGCAGTCAAGAAATATCAAGCCTTATTTTTCACAAACTGTTTCCTTTGAGTTATGCCAAATCGTAAAGTAAAATTAATTGATTCATTCACTCGGTAAAAAATTAAGTGTTTACTATATGTGAAGCACTGCCCTAGGAATTAGTCTTTTTGTATGTGTTATTTAGAAATAAAGGATGAGCCTGTGTCTATGTGAAAAGAGCAGACATACATCTCACCTGTCTCTTAGCTCAAAAGTGGAATATAGTTTCATAAGAGTAAGAGATGACACTAATCTTGGAGGACTGGGATCAGGGAGGCAAGGAAAGTCATATAAGGCTTGGTTAGCAACGGAAGAAAAGGCACAGATGCTTGCCTCTCCCATGATCTCACAGAGCACATGTAAGCACTAGGGTGCTCTCCTGGACATAGTTCTTTGGAAGGAGTCTTCACCCCTAAAGTTTTGCCTTTTTTAGGGCACGTGTGGAAAGTGGTGTAGTTACTACCTGGATTGCAACTACCTGAAGGCCAAATTGTTGAATTTAAAGTGCCTGCTGATAGAAAGTAATCTCTAGGAAACCCAGGTTCCCAGGAGCCCTTGGAGACTTGGGTGTTCTGAGATATTCCAACTGCTCTGGTTAAGGTAGGGTTGCAAGATTTAGCACATAAAAACAAAGGAAGCCCAGTTAAATGTGAATTTCAGATTAACAACAATTATTTAATTATGCATTGTGCAACATTAGGGGCATACTTTTACTAAAATAGTGTTTGTTGTTTTTCCTGAAATTGAAATTTAACTGAGCAACCTGTGTTTTATCTGGCAACCATACTATAACCACACTACAGAGAAAGACACTGGGGCAGCTGGTGGAGCCCCACTACCTCTAACAGTCTCAATCCCTGTTTCCTCATTGTCCAGGAAAGAAAGAAAAAAAAAATCTTGGGTCACTTACCAACAATTTTTCTTACTTCACCATAGGAACTAACAAACCTAATACATTTGTCCCTCTCAAAAATATACATGATATATATAATTTCACATACTTCTACATTCTTAGTTATATTTATTATGAGTCTCTTTACATTAAATTGTGTAAAATATATAACCATATTTTCACACAACTCATTGTAACTTTTTGGCTTGTTTCTTTTTGTATTTAAATAATTCTGCCGACATTGAAGAATAAAGTCAATGAACAAATCCCTCTCCTTTTCTTAGGGTCATGGGTGTTGTGTTCTCCATAGTTGTGGTATAGAAGTATAGAATGGTGAATATAGCTGACATTTTACCTGCCAGACACATATTCTGTCCTCTTCCCCCAAATACCCTTCAGCTCATATTTTTGCCAACAGAATTCACAAAATTTTGCCTGTATTTCAGCTAGGTATAGCCAGGTCCTCTAAAATACAAATGGAAAGACTGCATTAAGTATCCTAAGCAAGTTTCTCTCTTATAAATAAAAGTAGATTGTCAAGAAGAGTGCCCTTATTTTATTTATTTGGAGGCAGTTTAGTAAATATGATGCCAAGGTTTACAATAGCTGTCCAGTGATCCTTGAGGAAAAGACAGAACTAAAGCCAACACCTGAGGTTGAATGAAAAGAATATGAAAAACCCAGGGACTTAATGACATCATTGTGCTGCTTAATTAATCAGACCTCCTGGGTTCTTGTTATGTCCTTATTGTTTAAGTCATTGTCGGCTGGGTTGTTTGTTACTTGCTACTGAAAGAGTGCCATCTGGTTCTCATCATCATCTGTCCATGATGGTATTTACCAATACATTCATCATCTTGTCATGTTCTTAGTTGTCAGTGCATATGGGCTGACACTGAATCATCCCTCATTTCAATGCTCAAAGTCCCACTAAAGGAAATCATTCTTATGTTTCTATCCATGAAACTCTATGAGGTTGCATAAGATCATCTACTTAGGTTCTTCGCATAGCCATCCATTTTTTCTAGGGTTCCCCAGCTCCTCCTCCTTCCCCTAGATCTACCTGAAAAGCAAAATAATATACTTTCTTGCTATTAGATTGTATAAACTTTCTAATATATTTTTATCTCTATTGGACTTGAATTATGGGACAGGAAAACAAAGACTTTTTCAAAGAAAATTGCTTCCATCTAACCACTACCACTTATATGTCCCTCTCCCAGCTTTAATTTGGGCATTATTTTCCCCAGTCTAAAAGAGCACTGCACTCTCTCTGCTTCTCCCTGTAGATCTCCAAAAGCCTATTGTTTATGTCCTGGGTTCTTCCTACTTGCTCAAGAACTAGTCATTTAAAAATCAAGTTAGAAGAAATTGCTTTAGGCTAACATATCCTTTCCTAAATAGTGACCATGGAACAGCTTATGTTCCATTGAAAGGAGGAGGAACAAGAGAGATCAGAGGATATCAGAAAGTTTTACTATTTCAAACGTATGTACTCAGCATTCACATGTTCATGTTTATAGAGTCATTCTCAACAAACTCCCTTGTTATTTTCATTCAGTCCTGAATGTATGTGTTGGGGGAGCGAGGGGCACTTCCAAGTCTATTTCTGAAAAGATTTTGGAAATAGAAAGATATTCCTATCTATTGCAATTCATTTTCTGGTGTCTAGGGTAAGCAAAACTGTTTATATATTCAATCATATTCAATATTGCTTTAAGGCTTCTTCAGTTTAGCTATCTTTCAGGCTAAATATACACTATATTCTACTGAAAAGACTAATTCTAGGCGCATTTTATAAGGAACTTGTTACAGAGGATCTTCTGAGACTTGTCCCCAATATCTGATAATGGATGGCTAGAATTAAGAGAAATGTAATTCCTAAGTTTTATTAGTTATAGGCAAAGTTCACTGGGGAGAAGGTCATCTTCTGGGAGAAGTGGGAGTATGGGAATAGCTTAAATGGGCCTTTGATGATGTAAATGAGAAATAAGACTCATTTAATGAAAATAAGGATTTGAAATAATACCAAATTGCTCCATATATTAATGTCTCAAATTGTTTTCCTCTGGGCAAAATTTCCTCCTTCCAGGAAGATTGTTATGATGTTGAAGTCTGTTTCATAGAATTATACAAGGAATAGGAGGTTCTTTTTTTTTTTTTCCCTCACCTTAAAGGAAAGATGAGAGGCTGGACTCTAAGTAGGGAGGAGGTGATTAAGGAGTCTCAATCAGGTAAAAAGACACTGACTCCTATAACTAAAAAGCAGTCAAGAGTCTAAGGGGAAAAAAAAAGTCAATAGAAAATCTTGTGCAGCTGACGGATTCTAAGAGACATATCTAACTTTATGTTTCTCTTCTTAAAAATCCCTGCATTGCATTCTATTTTGTATTCTTTAACTTCTCAATAAAGTACAACAGGACCTTAAGACTGGTCTTATCTGTGTCAGGGGTTGGGGTTTAGGGGTGTATGGATAAGGAAATGTATCTATATATTGAGGACAATGGCTAGAACAGTTATTGAATAATAAGCAGTGACTTGGAAGGAACAGGGCAGCTTTCTACTGTTGCCGCTAGCTAAACTTGTAAGTGAAAAATACTCAGGATTTATAAAGCATGTAAAAATTCCTTGGGGAAGGTCACACATAAAAGATCATTCTTAGTGCTATCACACATAATAAAGACCTCTATATTACCAAGTATTGCAGCAGATACTGTAGATGGCTTAGTAACCATCCATTTCCTTTTCTGCTTTTTCAATGAAACTGATTTTATCAGGGAACCCACTGACTTCCTATATCCATGGGTTCTACACAAGAAGCATAGTGATCCTAATCCTCCCTAGTCCTCCTCTAAGGTATGTAGCAACTGGTATTACAAAGGCATCCCTAATCAGAATGGATAGCTGCTTCAACACAAGAGTGGAATTCTGGAGGCCCCACTCTGCTGCAAGGGGCTGATGGCTGGAGGTCCAAAGAATGTGGTACATATATACAGTGGAGTATTACTCAGCAATCAAAAAGAATGAAATCTTGCCATTTGCAACTACAAGGATGGAACTGGAGGGGATTATGCTAAGTGAAAGTAGTCAGTCAGAGAAAGACAAAAATAGTATGACTTCACTCCTATGAGGACTTTAAGAGACAAAACAGACGAACATAAGGGAAGGGAAACAAAAATAATATAAAAACAGGGAGGGGAAACAAAACAGAAGAGACTCATAAATATGGAGAACAAACTGAGGGTTACAGGAGGGGTTATGGTAGGGGGGATGGGATAAATGGGTAAGGGGCACTAAAGAATCTACTCCTTAAATCATTGTTGCACTATATAATAACTAATTTGGATGTAAATTTAAAAAAAATAAATAATAAAATTTAAAAAAATAAATTGGAAAAAAAAAAAAAGAATTGCCTGTCAGAAGCTTCTGAGAATAGGGCTGTTGAAGTACTAGATAGGCTTGAGTCAGCGGCTGTTTGGCAAGTAATCCAAAATTGTTTCAAAATCTAATAAGTGGAAAAGCCACACACTGGTACAAACCAGAAAAATATCAGCCTTACTCAATTACCGTTGCCAAGAAACAGTTGCAGTTGTTAGAGTCGTAGCTTGTGAGATGTGAAGGGAAATTTGCTGAGTGACTTAAATGTTACTTAGTAATAAAAAGAAAAATACATAATACCCAGTGGACAAACTTTCCCCATTTCCACACCCCCATCCCCTACAACCACCATTCTATTCTCTGCTTCAGGGCATTTGACTATTTTAGATACTTCATATAAATGGAATCACAAAATAATTGTCCTCCTGTGACTGACTTATTTCACTGGTATAAAGTTGCAGGTATACAAGTTCTAGAGATCTGCTGTACAACATAGTACCTATAGTTAACAATATGGTACTGTTCACTTAACTATTTAAGAGGATAGATTCCATGCTAAGTTTCCTTACCACCAAAAGAAGGAGAAGCAGAAGAACAACAATAACAACTACAACAACAGCAGCAGCAGCAGCGAGGGAGGAGGAACAAGAAGACACAAGAATTCTTTTGGAGGTGATGAATGTTTTCTACCTTGACTGTGGTGATGGTGTTACAGGTGTATGCATATGCCCAAACTCACCAAAATGTACACATTAAATATGTGCAAGTTTCTTGTATATAGTAAGTATACCTCAAGAAGGCTGGAAAAAAAGAAACACATAATAAAAGGCACTTCCCAATACACACACACACACATACACACACAGAATAAACACACACATATAAATATGGTGGACATTGTTTCATTTTCTTGTACTGCCACAGACTGTGATAGCCATTATAAGGAGAGACAGTCAATAATAAGGAGAGACAGTCAATAATAAAATTTATACCCTGAGGATAATATATGTAAAGTAAGAAAGAATTCGGATCCTTAATGATGTAAATTGGGATATGAACTTAAATAAATTAAATAAATCTGTAGGTACTTATCCTTTCTTATGAATGTCTGTTATGTAATATTATGTGTTTATATATATTTTTTGGTCAAAGCTACTTAAAAATATATACACACACACACATACATACAGACACACACAAACATATATGTGTGTGTGTGTGTGTGTGTGTGTGTGTGTGTGTGTGTGTATGTATATATATACACACCCAATTTATGTATATATTCCTACTTCTTGCTGTAGAATTTCCTCATTAATAGAGTTGAAAACCTTGGGAAAGGATAAAAGAAGGTGGAGATGTAGTGCTAGTCTATGGATGAGTCAAGTGAAGTTTAGAGAATTTGTGAAACTGGTTTAAGTTATAGCTAGAGGAACATTCCTCAGCTGCCTCAACAGTCTACAAAATCATACACATGGTAGCAATTTTATTAACAATGGCCAAGCATCACTATAAATAAAAGTATGTACTTGACCTCTAACATGTAATGCATGAGTAAAAACTTATGTGATGACTATACTTCATTTTTAGTCTGTTGTTTCATAGCCTAACCATTATATCTAATACTTTATATTATAATCACTCATAAATTTTTACATATGAACAGAATATGATTACAGATACCATATGCAACTACTATCAATTTACTAACAAAAAGATGTAGAAACTACTCTGTAAAATAAGTAATAAAAATCATTTAAATAATACTTTAATAGAATAAATCACATAAAATGTTTTGAGCAAATATTCTCAACTGCCTGTTCCTTGGTTGATCAGAGGAAAATATTTTTTCTCATTGATTATAGAATATCACATATACTCTTCTCTTTTAAAAATATATTCTTAATGTTTTGTTTAATTTTTAAAACTTCATTAAAGTTTAATAATATTTAATTTTTAAAAGGACAGACAGGATGGCTTATTATTCAGCTCCCTTTTAACCAAAACAATACAGACCAAAAACCAATATGCTAAAACAAAGAGAATAAAATAAATAAAGATAAGTGCTACTTAATGCAATTATGTAAGAATTCAGAATGTGTATTCTTTGACAATACAAATCACAGAATATTTAATTTAGACACTGTTTAAGAACAACATACATAATTATTCTCTAATAAATCCAATTATAGATGCTTTTGCATAAACAATACTAAACACCTTTCAAATATATATTTAAATGTGAAAAATGCTATAGGTTAATGACTGTGGCTTGTTTTCCTCCCCCAATCTTCTCCTATCAACTTTATTAAATTACAACAAACATTCCTGACCCCATAGCAAAGAAAAATTTGAAGCAACAAACATTTGGTAATTACAGGATCCCTTCAGCCTCTTCCATGGGTACCTCTTCTCATAGAAAAGCATTCAAACATGTGCCTGATGATAGTGGATGTTTTGTGGTTCAACTAAGCCTCTGGTTTTTATTATTTCTGTTATGTAATACTACATTTTTATATTTTTTCTTCTATTTAGAGTTTAAGTATTTTTCTTCTCCTTTTATTTGCTGCCTAGAATTTCCTAGTAGCTGTTTGATCTTCTGTCCTTGAGAACACATATAGAATAAGAAATTGCATTGCAAGGTAATATTGAAGTTCCCAGAAATCATCCTCTACCAAAATGCTTATAAAATCTTTGGTCCATTCTTTACCCAGTGCTGGTAACCCTCTTCTGAATATTAATTTTGATTCAGTTGTGTTACCAATTTATATTTGCAAACATCACATGGATTATATGTGATGTGTTCATATTGAAGTTCAATCTATCATTAGGCCATACTTCATATTCTGTCCAGTTCAGATACTTGCTTCCATAATTACAGTAAACGGCTGTTTCATTTTGGTCTGGGTCAAAAATTGGGGTGTTGTTACTTCCTCTATTTCTCTCATATCACAAATTCAAAAAAAAAAATTTTTATTGACTCTTATCTTCAAAATATATCCAGATTCTAAAACCTGAAATTACCACCTAACCACTACCAACCTGATAAATGACACAGGGAAGCCTGAATACTGGATTAGCTCCCTAATCTTTGCTTTCAAATCTGTCCCTTTACAGTCTATGTGCAGCATAACAGCTAAAATAAACTTTTAAAACTTAAATCAGATTACCTCAGTCTTCAGTGCAAGACTGTTAGCGTCCCCATCTCACACAGATCAAAACAAATGACCTTACAGTGGCCTACAAGGGTTCACCAGGCATTACCTGTGACTGATCTCCTACTTCTCTCTCATTCTCTCTGCCCAGACACACAACCTTTCTTGTTCTGGACCACCAAGAACATTTGACACTTGAGAGTCTTTGCACCTGTTCTTTCCCCCAGATAGCCACCAGGATCTCTCCTTCTGCTCAAATGCCACATTTTCAGCAAGGCCTTTCCTGACTATCCAATATAAAACAGCAATTTGTCCCTATCAGTAGAACCGTTAACAGCACCCCAACCCATCTTAAGTGTTAAGGTGCTTCAAGCTTATGCACTCCTTACTTGCTGACCTTAACCCTTTGGTTTTTGCAGCAGGAGTAACATACTTTCCTTGAAATTTGCAGACCATCAGCCTTGAGGAGTAAAGAACTGCACTTTCCCAGAAAATAAGGCCTAACTACATTTGAAAACAGTTACCAAGGATGCCAGCAAGTCTGTTCACGGTCATGTTGACATACGACTAACTGCCTGGGATCCTGCTTCTCTAGCACATACCCCCCTTCCTTTTCCCATGCCTTCCTCTTTAAAACCCTCCAGCTTCACCTGGATGGTAAAAAATGGTCTTGGAGATTTTAGTCTACCATCATCCCAGGTTGCCAGCTTCTTGAATAAAGCAACCTTTCTTTTCTCACCATCACCAGTCTCTTGAGTAGCAAGATTTTCCAGCAGCAAGCAGCTGAACCTGAGATAGGAAACTGTTCTGTCCCATAACAGAACCGTGTATTTACCTTATCCTGATTTATTTTCTCCACAGCACATACCATCTGACACAGTATATGCTTATTTTGTTTGCCTGTTTATTATTTGTCTTCCTCTATTGAAATGCAATCTCCACACTTTTGGTCTGCAGTCTGGAATGTAAGAAGCTTGAAACTGGTACTCTTATTTTAAACAACAATAAAAAACTAAAAACAGTGGAAAATCAATTTTTCTTAGATCCATAAGAGAAATGAGATTACAGGCAAAACCAGTATCCCCAAAATTGGAGAGACCAACAAGCAAATTACAAACAATCACAATTTACCAGATCAGAAGCCCATGAACAGCAACATCCCCAGGTAGGGAAAATTAAACTTTGATAGTTACTGGAGGATCAGTGTGGATAACTTTGACAGTCAAAAATTCCATAAGTACCCACTAATAAAGGGGGCTCCACATTGTTTGTTTGTTTTTTTACCTCCAAAAGCTCAACCTGATTCTTACAGTGAATATGAAAGCTGAAAAAAACAAACAACAACAAAAACTCTCTTACTTCTGGCAGAGGTAGAGGAAAAATAAAACATTTTAAAATATGCCAGAGCATTTTGTTTAATTAGAGTCTAATTTCCCAGGCTTTATCAGAGTTTAATTCACTGCAGGAAAGGAAATATGCAACCCCAGACCCTTCTAGCATTCAACATGGAAGAAGGGAACTAGTCATCTCCAGCCCATTCCCGGCTTCTTGTCCCGTTTAAGGGGATTAAACACGGAGCACAGGTGAAGTTAATAATCCAAAAATAAAAGCACACTAAAAGACTAAACTGTAACCACAGGACAATAGAATTCTCCTCCTCCCTCCACTCCTCACCTATTGGTAAGGCTGGTAGGTCCCCGTGGAGCAGCTGGAACAGCACTGAGATGGAGGTGAAGCAGAAAGCACTGCGTCCACGCCAGGAACCCTGCCGTCTCAATTAACCACCCAGCAGAAACAGATCTCGCGAGATGTCGAGAGATCTACGGGGGCCGGTAAGGCCGTGTGGAATTTTGGCTGCTTTAGTACCTTCGTCCCGAAGTTGGCCGCGAGGCTTCTGGCTCCTAACACCTATCAGGCAAATCCCAATCCTTTTTGATGCCTGTCCCTGTCCCTTTCGGAGTCACACTGTGGCACCTGGCCCCAGAGTGCTTGCCACCACGAGTGTGGGAATGAGCTGAGGCCTAAAGGTTCGGACCGGGGGCTGTTGTCTGAGGCCAGAATGGGGGCAGTGAAAAAGCGCCCACACAAGTTTATGGCCTTCCTGGAGAACTAAGGACCGAGTCAGTGAAAGGACATAGGCTTCCGAAGCGGACACTTGGGGTCCCGGTCCCACGTCTGCCAAGGTCCGAAGCCTCAAAAACACAAACACACCATTTCATTGCACGTCCTGGGGCCAGTTATTCCCCACCAACTCCGAGTTCTCTAGAATTCAACTCAAAAGACCATCACTCTGCCTGTTCCTCAGATCTTGCCCCTTGAAGAAAAACCTCATGGCGTTGTTCTCTCTTACCGACCCAGCCTAATTGCCAGCGCCATTCCATGGAGGAGCTGACCCTTTCACGTAAGCCCTTAAATCAGGAAATGCTCTTTTGAACACCATCAGGGATGCTCACAAACTGTACCTGGGGCGTAATCTGGTTGGGAGGAGTGTGGGATTTCCCAGGAGGGCAAACAGGGAGCAGCTGGAGTCTGAAGGTGCACTATTTGGCTTTGCTGGTGGGGGGAGGGGGGGTGGTAGTTCCTTTCACCCAGTATCTCATGTCTGAGTGTGGAGTAAAAAAAAAAATACAAGACATGTTGAAAGCAAAACAACATAGTTTGAAGAGACAGAGAAAGCATCAAAAGCAAACTCAGATATGGCAGAGATGCTGGAATTTTCAAGCCAGGAATGTATAACAACCGTGATTATATAAATATATGAATAGCTGTAACGCGTAAGGTAGAGGGCATGTAAGAATAGATGGGCAATGGGAGCAGAAAAACCAAGAAAGAAGCAGAAAGAAATTCTATAGGATCTGGGGTGTCTGGATGGCTTAGCCGATTAAGTGTCTGACTCTTGATCTCTGCTCAGATCATGATCTCACAGTTGGTAAGCTCTAGCCCTCCAGTCCAGCTTCTCGCTGGCAGTGTGGAGCCTGCTTGGGATTCTGTCCCTCTCTCTGCCCCTCCCCTGTTCTCTGTCGCATGATCTTTCTCAAAATAAATAAACTTTAAAAAATGCTGTAGATCAAGAATATTGTAGCAGAAATAATGCTTTTGATAGGCTTATTAGTAGAATAAGGGAAGAATTGCTGAGCTTGAGGACATCACAATAGAAATTTCTAAAACTGAAAAGCAAATTAAAGAAAAATACTAAAATAGATGAATAAACAGAATAGCCAAGAACTATGGGACAAGTACAAATGTGTAGCATACACGTATAGGAATACCAGGAGAACAAAAAAAAAAAAAAAAAAAAGAATAAATACTTGAAACAGTAATGACTGAAAATTTTCCCAAATTAATAACAGACAAAAACCCACAGATCCAGCAAGCTCATAAAACACCAAGCAAAATAAGTATCTAAAAATCACACCTAGGCATACCATTTTCATTTAAAATATATGTATTTTGAAAGAAGCCAGGGGAAGAAAAACACCCTGCCTACAGAGGAGTGAAGATAATTACATATGAGTTTTAGGGGAGATTTTTGGGGGTTTTTTTTGTTTTTTTTTGGGGGGGGGGTTGTTTGGCTCTTTCTTTTTGAGAGAAAGAGAGGATACAAGTCAGTGAGGTGCAGAGAGAGAGAGTACCAGGAGGGGAAGAGAGGGTGGGAGGAGCAAGAAAGAGAGAGAAGTGAGGCTCACCCGAACCAGGGCTCAAGCTCACCAATGTGGGATTCAAACTCATGAACCATGACATCATGACCTGAGCCAAAGTCAGATGCTTAAAGACTGAGCCACCCAGGTGCCCAAGAATTACACAATTCTGCACAATTCATGTGAGCAAGAAGGGAGTAGAGTAAAATATTTAAAGTGTCGAGAGACAAAACAACAACAGAGAATTGTGTACACTGAAAAATTATCCTTCAAAAGTTAAGGAAAAATAAAGCCTTTTTATTTTATTTTTTTTTTTTTTTGAGAGAGAGAGATAGAGTGCAAGAGAGGGGAGAAGCAAAGAGAGAAAAGGGGAGAGAGAGAATCCCAAGCAGGCTCCATGGTGTCAGAACAGAGCCCCATGTGGGGCTCAAACCCATGAACCAGGAGATTGTGATCCAAACTGAAATCCAGAGTGGGACGCTTAACTGACTGAGCCACGCAGGCACCCAAAAAGGACGTTTTTAACCAACAAAAACTGATGGAGTTTATTGCCTGTAGACCTGCCTTATATAAAACGTTAAAAGAAGTTCTTTAGAGAAGAGAAAGATATAGATCAGAAACTCATATACTTACAAAGGAGGGAAGAACATTGGAAAAGGAATAAGTGAAGATAAAATAAAAACTTATCTTTTTTTATTCTTAATTGATCTAACAGATAATGATTTGTTCAAAATATAGCAGCAACAATGAATTTTCTTATTTATTGTTATATATAAGAATATGTGTATGTGTGTGTGTGTGTGTGTGTGTGTTTGAGTGTGTGTGTTTGCTTATATATGAAGTGAAATAAATGACAGCAATGATACATGGAATGGGAGAGAAGAATTAGGATCATTTTGTATTATAAGGTACTCACATTACCTGTGCAGTGGTATAGTGTCATTTGAATGTGGACTTGTGTATTAGTCAGGGTTATCCAGAGAAACAGAACCAAAAGTATGTAGAAGGTAGATAACACAGGTAGATGATAGATAGATAGATAGATAGATAGATAGATAGATGAGATTTATTATAGGAATTGGCTCATGAAGCTATGGAGACTGAAAAGTCTCAAAATCTGCTATCTGAAATCTGGAGAACCTGGAAAGTCAGAGGTTTAATTTAGTCCAAATATGAAAACCTGAGAACCATAGGTCCCACACTAGTGTAAGTCCAAGTCCAAGGCTGAAGGCCTCAGAAAGGGGGGCTGCTAATATAAGTTCCAAATCTGAAGGCCCAAAAGCCAGGAGCTCTAAAGTCAGAGGGCAGGAGTAGATAAGCATCGGAGCTCAAGAAGATAGCACAAGAATTCACCCTCCCTTACTTTTTTTGTTTTATTCAGGCCCTCAATCAATGGGTTGATATCCATGCACATGTAAGGGTGGATATTCTGGACTCAGTCTAATGATTAAAGCGCTAATCTCTTCTAGAAACACTCACAGACACACCCCAAAATAATGTTTTATCAGTTAATGGGTATCCCTTAGCCCATCCAATTAACACAAAATTAACCACCAAAACTTGGATTAGTTGCTAATGTATATTGTAATATGTAATACACACATTGCAATTATATATTATAACCATAAAATAAGTAAAACAAAACAAGATGCAGGAAAAGCACTTGTTGATAATACAACACCCATTTGTGACAAAAACTCTCAGCAACTAGGCATAAAGGAGAATTTTCTTAGTTTGATAAAAAACATATACAAAACCCTACCGCTCACATCATACTTAATGGTCAGAAACTGGAAGCTTTCCCACTGAGATCAGATACAAGCCAAGCATATCCTCTTTCAACACTTCAACATTCTATTGGAATGCCCAGCTAAAGCAATGACAGGGATTGGGGGAAGGAAAGGATAAATAGGAGCATAGTATTTTCAGGGCAGTAAAACTGCTCTGTATACTGCAACGATGGGTACATATGATAAACCGGTAGAATTTATTCAAACAACAGGATGTACAACATCTAAAGTGAGCCTTAAACATGGACTTTGGGTGATATGATGTGTCAATGTAAGTTTATAGATTGTAAAAATGTTCCATTCTGGTAGAAATATTGGTAATGAGGAAAGTTATGCATAGGTGGGTGTGTATATGTGATGCCTGGGTACCTTCTACTCTATTTTTGATGATAACTTAAATCTGCTCTAAAATGTAAACTCTATTTAAGGGGAAAAAATTAAATGAACAGAAATTGCAATGTCCATGAGAAAAATTATTTATTCTTTAGTATTGTACTCCTGGAGTTTATAGTGGGGCATAACACATAGTAGGCACTTAGTATTTGTTAAATAAACTACTCAACTCAGTGTCTAAATAAGTATTTTTCCCTTGGCTGCCACTTAGATTTCAGTAAGCCTAAAATTAATGGAAATTCTGAAATGAACTATTTTCTCTCAGTAGCATCTTCATTGTATACTCAAAAGCATTTAATTATCACATCTTTTTCTTGGTGTGTTTATAGCTGTGTGATTACAAAAAGTTTAGGGTTTTGTTGCTGTTTTTTTTAGTGTGTGCATGAACAAGGTTGTATAAATTATAAGAATAAAATATATAACTATTGTTTTACCAAAGGAAATAAATGCAAATATAATGCAGTAATTCCGTGATTTACAAATATATTGTCACTGTAATATGAAGATAAATGCACATGTTGCATAATGATTTGTAATAAAACATTTTAAGAACAGCATCAAACAAAAAAGAAGCTGATCTCTGTAATGTCAGGCTGCATCACATTATGCAGTATCAAAACACTACAACATTCAAAATAGCATATTATGTGGCTTGTCTTATTTATAAAATATTCAAAGACATTTGGTTTCTTTAGAATGCAAGTAATCACTCCAAGTTCCTAATGAGTGAGAATGGAGCTGTCTCAAACTCCTAATACTAAGTAGCTAAATTTACCGGTTTTCCTGAGTCAGTCCCAAGGCTTAGCAATGTGTCCCAGTCTCTGACCCCAAATAAAGTGCTTCATTAGATTATGGTTGTAAATAGTGCAATTTAAGAAGTAGTAACTGATCTATTCTCAAAAATGTAGGAAAGTGTGTGCATGATATGGGTCATCAAAGGGAAAATACCTTTCAGAAAGTGTCAATTAGCAAAAGCTTAAGTATTTACTGAAATTTTTTCATTAAAATAGTAACCCATGCTTAATATGGCAAGAACAAAAAGATATGGAGAAAGTAAAATTTACTCCCACCCAAGTATAACTATTTTTGGTAGTTGAGTAAATATCCTTCAAAATATGGGTGACAGAGGGGAGAAGAATTAAAATGTACACATAGTTTTGTAATAGTCTTTTATTTTTTTTTGTAATAGTCTTTTACCATTTAACAATATATTATAAAACTTTTTCCATATCATTAATTTTTTTTAATTTAAGCATTGTGTAATCCTCTGCTAATTTCCCATGTTTATGCCATGATTTTGAGTAAATAATCTATAATAATATGGGGTTGTGGATAAGGGGAGACTGGATGCCTTAGACTTAATTCCATCTTACCTAGATAACTACATTTTCTTTTTTTTTTTTTAAGTTTGTTTATTTGTTTTCAGAGAAAGAGAGAGAACGAGCAGGAGTGGGGACAGAGGATCCAAAGCCGGCTCTGTGCTGACAGCAGAGAGCCTGATGTGCGGCTCAAACTCATGAACTGTGAGATCATGACCTGAGCCAAAGTTGGACGCTTAACCGACTGAGCCACCCAGGTGCCCCAGATATCTACATTGTCATTTTTTGGTATTTCCCATCAAATTTAAATATTTCATCACTGAGACTGGTAATTCTTTGTCTCTCATCCCCATCCTCAACAGCACTCATTAGAATTCTTACACTTTGACTATGTGGAGAGTATAATTAATTCAAATTAGGATCACTGTGACTCTTTTTGAGAAAACATTTGTAATCACTACCCCCAGACTTTATATTTTTCACGTATCGGAGCACGGGCTGAAATGAGGGATCTCATCTTTCCCCTCCTCCCTCTCTTCTGTCCTCTCTGTACCATCATGCCCATCCTGTACTTTACTTCTATTCTTGGGGATGGTGGTAGGAAACAAAGAATCATCAGTCTCAGTAATGAAATATTTAAACTTGGTGAGGAAAAAAACCCGAAAATGAAAATGTAAATGTGTAGGAAAGATGGAGTTAGGTGTAGGCATTCCTGATTTCATTAAAATGGCAATGGACCTTATTAGAAAAATTAAAAATAAAATTAAAGCAAAACAAAAGAAAACAAGGTAAAACAAAAAATAAGATAAATAAAATAAAATAAAATAAAATAAAATAAAATAAAATAAAATAAAATAAAACCACTTTTTCCAGCCTCCCTTGACATTGCAATGTTTTCTCAGGCGTCAGTGGAAGTCCACTGAAACATTTGAGCATATTTTACTTTCTGATGTAGTCATCACCCTTTTCTCCTTGTTGTTTCCTTATTAGTCTACTGTTTATAGCCTGTAATATAAGGCTGAAAGTCAATTTGAGGCAGGTGACCATGAGGATTATAGCAGTCACTATGGATGGTGGAGCAGGGAGATAGAAGAAGTCTGTGAAAATGGTGACCTTGTGAAGGGAATGAACTATCCCGGGGCTTCCTAGCTCTGACATTCTTTCTAGATTAAAAAAAAAAAAAAAAAAAAGCAAAAAGCTGTTATTTTTTTTTAAGGCACTTTTATCTGTTAACTACTTTGTGCAGCTGAAGGCAATCCTTAACTGATATTTTCTCTTCTTCCAACCTTACTGTGTTTTTTAGAATCCTATTCCATAGGTAAAAAGAAATAAACAAAACTCCCATACATTATCATAATTTTCTCTGAATAATCCCTTATTGCTGTCTTACTGAAATTCAGATCTAAACAAGTCTCATCTTTTCTGCAGCTTTCTTAAAGAACTATATTTTATTTTCCTTCATCCCTCATATTTTAGCATCTGAGATGATCTGAGATGGGAAAAGCATGTGCCTACCTCATGGCTCCTGCATAGTGATGCCTCTAACCATATGTAAAAACATCTTCTGTCCTTTAGGATCATGCAGTTCAACTATTCCCACAACATAACTTCCTTATGATTCCTTCTGTCCACCCCTGACTGGCCTCAATGTTTAAATAATTCAAATGACTGCAGTATTCACGTAGATGACTATTATCCAAATCCTTATCTTCATTATATACAAATGTTCATGCTCACTTTATTTCAACCGCTTACTCCCATCTATACAAGCTGATTGTCAGCATGCTCTCTAAGGCTTCATCTCTGAAATTTTAAATTGAAGATTTCTTACTCTGGCCAAAACCCCTCTTCTTGTATCACACTAAACTCTCCATAGTTTTGACCTTTCTAATATCTCTACTTAAACCTTTCTAATATCTGTACTTAAACCTTCTCTTCTGTTATCTCCTGAACTCATTCTTATGACCCTACGTTAAAACTACCTTCTTACTGATATTATTACTTCTGTTCCTCTCTTTATCCTTTCATGATATCTCCTAAAAAAATAAATAAATAAATAAAACCCAACCTTGGATCAATAAAACAGTTTGAGCCCTCCTATCTCCAGAACACTTGGTAGTCCAACAAGCAAAATACTTTGTTGGCTTTGCTGCTACAAATAATAATCTCAAATGATAATAATCCCAAAACTCAGTTGGGCCTGAAAAGTTGTCTGCAATTCTTTTTTTTTTTTTTAATTTTTTTTTTAATGTTTATTATTTATTTTTGACACAGAGAGAGACAGAGCATGAACAGGGGAGGAGCAGAGAGAGAGGGAGACACAGAATCTGAAACAGGCTCCAGGCTCTGAGCTGTCAACACAGAGCCCAACGCGGGGCTTGAACTCACAGACCGTGAGATCATGACCTGAGCCGAAGTCGGACGCTTAACCGACCAAGCCACCCAGGCGCCCCTTTTTTTCTTTTTTTTTTTTTTAATTTTTTTTAATGTTTATTATTTATTTTGCAATTCTTATGTGTAACTGATATCACATGGCTCTTTCATACCATGAAAGGCAATACAAGCCATTAATTCTGCCAGATGAGAGAAAACTGTCTGAAAGGAAACATGTTTATCTGCATATATATGAATATAATAGTTTTTCAGATAAAATTATTTAATAATAGTATAGAAAGCTGTGCAGATGTATAAATAAGTAGCTAATTTATAAAACTGCATGTCACCTATTGTACCTGAAATGTGTGGGTTTCATTCAGCAGATGAAACTGAAATATGTGTGGGAGGTGTTTTTATCATTCTAGGAGGTTTATAGTTTTATTTTATTAGAAATCATAGGTAAAAAAAAGTTTGCAAACAGACGACTAAAAATGTATGCACTAATATAGCTTCTTTTTGCAAAGTAAAAATACTTTTAATTTGAAAGTATTTATTGTTTTTTTTTTTATTTTTTAAATGTTTATTTACTTTTGAGAGAGAGAGAGAAACAGAGACAGAGTGTGAGTGGGGGAGGGGCAGAGAGAGAGGGAGACACAGAATCTGAAGCAGTCTCCAGGCTCTGAGCTGTCAGCACAGAGCTCAACTCAGGGCTGGAACTCAGGAACCAAGATCATGACCTGAGCCAAAGTCGGATGCTTAACTGACTGAGCCACCCAGGCGCCCCAAAAGAATTTATAATATACGAAAGGCATATAATAGAAAAAAAAAACAACAGAAGTTAAACATCAAAGTGAGTCATGTTTTTATAGGTAGTCAATAGTTAAATGTGTTTATAAAAATTAGATCCTAGTGTACATGGTGTGTGTGTATATATATGTGTGTATATATATATATATATATATATATATATATGTAGTTTTGCTACCTATTTTTTTCATATGAATATATCGTGACCCTATTTTTGCACAAAATTATTCTAACACCATCATGTGGCAGGAAACAAAGTTAAACATTCTACTATTGATTTTTTTTCTACTGTTGATTTTAGTGGGTGCTAGGCTATAAATATAAGGAATAATGTTTCAGTACTTACCTTTGTACAAATAGCTTTGTGCAGTTTATTATTTTTTTTAGAATTAATAAGTTGATTCTACTTAAAAATTCTAGTAATAGTATTCTAGTTTGAACTAACATAGTCTATAACATGGATTAGAAAACTCAATATTGTTGAGATATTGATTCTTCAGAAATTGAATTATAACATAAATGCAATCCCAGTCACAATCCAAGCTGGATTGTTTTCTAAAAATCAAGAAGATGATTTTGAAACTTATTTTAATGGACAAAGTATCAAGAATATCCAAAGCAATTGGGAGAAATGAACAAAAACTGTTGAAGGAATCCAAGATTTTTTATAATGCTACAGTAATCTGTATAGTGTAGTCTTGCCAAAAGGATAGACAAATTGATCAATGGAGCAGTATAGAGAGTACAGAAATAAACCTACATATAGTCGGTCCAATAATTTTCAAGGATGCCAAGCAATCACTGGGGAACAGAAAATCTGTTCACCAAATGGTGCTACAACATCAATATGGGGGGAAAAATAGCTTCTACTTCACACTGTGTGCAAAAATAAAATAGTAGTTTTAGATGAATCAGTCATAAATGTAAAAACCAAAAGCATAGTGTTTCAGAAGGTAACTAGAAAATATCTTTATGACTTCTGGGTAGGTAAGTACTTCTTAGACCAATCAAAGAAAGAGATAAGCATTAAAGGGGGAAAAAAAGGATAAATTAGACATAATCAAAAATTACAACCTTTTTCTCATTAAAAGAAACCGCTAAAGAAATGAAGATATTCTAAAAACTGGAAAAGTACTTATAGCCAAAACATATTAAGAACTATTGCAACAGAATTATAAAAGACAATACAATGAGCAAAACAAACATTTCTCAAAAGAAAATATATGAAAATGGTGAGGAAGCATGGGAAAAAGTGCTCAACAGCATTAGTCATCACAGAAAAATGTTTAAATCATAATGAGGCAACAAAATACACCCACTCACTAAATTGGTTTAAAAAATGATAAGCAATTCCAAATATTAGAAAAGACTGTGACCCTCATACGTAGCTGGTAGAAGTATAAAATGGTACAACTACTTTAGAAAATTGTTTGTGGTTTCTCAAAAATGTTAACATATATCTACCATATAACCCAAATATTCCACTCCTAGGATTTATCCAAAACCACTGAAAACATGTAGCAACATAGCAGCATTATTAATAATAAGCCCCAAAACTGGTAATAATAAAAATCAGTAGGAATTGGATAAATTGTGGTATGTACATACAATTAGTAATACTCAGCTGTAGAAAACTGATGATCTTCTAAAATACTATGTTAAGTACCTAAATACCTAAAATAAGTGTTTATTTATTTTGAGAGGGAAAGTGAGAGAGAGCGCACATGTGCACACACATGCAAGCAGGGGAGGGGCAGACAGAGAGGGAGAGAGAGAATTCCGAGCAGGCTCCACGCTCAGCTTGGAACCTAACACAGGGCTTGATCTCAAGACCATGAGATCATGACCTGAACCAAAATCAGGAGTCAGATGTTTAACCGACTGAGCCAACTAGGCACCCCGTCATGATTGAATCTTAAATGTGCTGAGTGCTAGGAACCAGATACCAAAGAATGTATACACAAAGGCACACAAAATAACCTGAGTGGTTCCATTTATATAAAATTCCCAACTTTGCTAATGGACTTGGACTTTCTATTCTATTTGTCAGGATGATTAAAAAAAAAAACAAAAAAAAACAAAAAAAAAACTGAGGGGCACCTGGGTGGCCCTCATTCAGTTAAGAATCTGACTTCAGCTCAGGTCATGATCTCATGATTCATGGGTCAGGTGGAGCCCCACGTCAGGCTCTGCTGACAGCTCAGAGCCTGGAGCCTGCTTCGGATTCTGTCTCCCTCTCTCTCTCTCTCTGCCCCTCTGCGGCTTGCATTCTCTCTCTCTCTGTCTCTGTCTGTCTGTCTGTCTGTCTCTCTCTCTCTCTCAGAAATAAACATTAAAAAATTTTAAAAAACAATTGAAAGGCTTAAAATGTTTCATATCCCCATTCTCTAGCAAGAATATTAGCCATTGTTTCTAATAGCAGTAATAGCAAACATTGGTGATGATATTTTCCAGCAAAATCTGTGAGTTTAGCAGTTGTGGCAGGAACATTCTGATAAATTTAGACCATCTTTGTTATAGCACACTTCTGTAAACATAAAAATGTTCAGGGAGTGCCTGGTGGCTCAGTTGGTTAAGCATCTGACTTCAGGTCAGGTCATGATCTCTGTTCATGAATTCAAGGCTCACATCTGGCTCGCTGCTGTCAGCGCAGAACCTGCTTCAGATCCTCTGCCCTCCTCTCTTTCTTCCCCTCCCCTCCTTGTGCTCTCTCTTCCAAAATTAAATAAATAAACTGAAGAAAAAATGTTCAGTGTTGTCTTTTCACGTGGTTGCAAAATTGCTGCAGCTGTTCTAGATTTTACAAAATTGCATTAATCCAGAGTGATATTTGAATTTGATGAGTCCTTTTTTTTTTTCAATTAAGAATTAAAAGTTTTTCAAAAGTGGGGCACCTGGATGGTTCAGTTGGTTAAGCATCCAACTTCGGCTCAGGTCATGATCTCATGATCTCATGATCTCATGATCTCATGGCATGATCACAGCCTGTACTGACAGCTCAGAGCTTTGGATTCTGTGTTTCCCTCTCTCTCTGCCCCCTCCCTATTCATGTGCTCTCTCTCTCTCTCTCAAAAATAAACATTAAAAAAATGTTTTAAAAAAGTTTTCCAAAAGCTCAGTAAAAGACTGCTTCTTGGGTCTCAGCGACCAAGATGCACATTCAGAAAAATTTTAAATAATGAGTTGAAATAGTGGGAAAAAAATCTTTGAGCAAGCAACCAACAGTGTCTACCATAGCAGTCAACACTATCACTCAAATTAATTAAAAGTTTCTGACTTTGAGGTCATGTTTAAAAAGGCCATACTACTTGGGATTTTAATGGAAATTTCTTTAATGTTTCAAACCTAAATGTGATGGTATGTGTTGATTTTGAGTGAATATTTGTTTTTATTATACTGAAGACAGAGATCAAACGAGCAAAAATTCTTAGAGTTCCTCAGACTTCTTCTAGAGAAGGTGTGATTGCCAAGGTGATCACCTTATTATGAGTTTTAATCTTTGGTGAAATTTATCAAATGATCTAGTCTACATTCGTTAAAGGAGTATTTATTAATATACCACCCTATTTGCAATCTTCTTATTACTCTGCTAGTTCTTAATGTCTTATAATTTTTATAACATGTTGGAGATGATTCATTAACATTGGGGTTTTAGTACTTCTACTTCAATATATATGTTTAAGATGCAAGCTTTTCAATACCAATATGATGGTAACTTTTAAAAAAAGAATTAGGACACCATCCATCTTGTTCTATAAACTAGAGAAGTTTAAATCCCAAAAGAACAATTTGTTGTGTAAGGCTTGAAACATGATTTTTTTTAATCTTTTTTTTAACATTTATTTATTGAGAGAGCACAAGCAGGGGAGGTGCAGAGAGAGGGGGAGACACAGAATCAGAAGCAGGCTCCAGGCTCCGAGCTGTCAGCACAGAGTCCTATGTAGGGCTTGAACCCACAAACCATGAGATCATGACCTGAGCCGAAGTCGGTCACTTAACTGACTGAGCCACCCAGGCACCCCTTGAAACATTATGATTTTTATCATGACTGAACCTATCCTTTTGTTATAATTGCTTGCCAAATTTTCCTCAAGTTTATCACTTATGTCTTTTATTCCTCCTTAAACTAACATGTATTTTTTCAACACTGGTATGACTAAAATATTTACATTAAAGCCCATCAATTGAAATTTCAGAATTCAAGTTTCAAAGATAAAAATTATAAAATCCTCCAGGGAAAGGAAAAAATGTATATAGTCTAAACAAAACTCAAGAAGGAGAATAAAATTTCACTTTCCAAATGTTGATACTATTCATAAATCAGAGCAAAATATTATCCTATGCATTCTATACCTAGTAAAATTGAATCACTATTAAGAATAAATGGAGACACTTCAAAATAAGCAAGGTCTCAGATATTTAGACACGTAAACACATAGGCACATTCTCAAGAAGCTTCTTCACCACTGTAGGAAATAAAGCAACAGAGAAAAGTCCTGAGATCCTGACAAGAGATCCACATTGTGAATATTTGAGGTGATTCCCAATAGGATAATGAAGAGATATTACGTGATTTCTGTGCTGAAGACCTGGAGAGCAATCAGTCCTGATTGCAGCAAAAGGAATGATAGCTCTAGGAGCATGTCCTCTTATAGATGAAATTGACAGAATATCTGGTGTTCACATTTTGTTTGGGGAACTTGAGGGTGACTAATTGGAGTAATTGTACTAAGTAAGTACATAGGGAGTGAGTTATCAACTCCAGGAAAATAAAATGTTGTGAAAGAAGGACTTTCATCTCTGATATGTCTCACATTAAGAATAATATTTACATTATTGTAGTGACACACAAACTGATTATTGATGTAAACAAAATGTGTAATTTCACCATTTTGGAAAAGTTGTGGGAGAATGGAAAGGGGTGATGTGCTAGAGACCTAAATGCTCATCTTGCATAAATAAAAATCAATGCACAAAATTAAAATTAAGGGCGTAAACATGTTACTTGGAAATATGAACTTTGAAATACTTGGTGTCTTCCAATATTCATTCTCTCTCTTCTGATAATATAATAATTTTCAGTTTTGCATACAGCTACTGAACAGTAAGACCTAATTTTCCAGCTTCCTTTTTCTCAATATGGCCATGGATATATGCAAGAAGGGTGTTTTGTTTTGTTTTGTTTTGTGTTTTGTTTTGTTTTGTTTTGTTTTGGAAAACAGAACATAACCTTACCCTTTTCTTTTTCCATATTTGCAGGTGACTGCTTGTAAAGAGCTAGCATGTGATGAAACAAGCTTTTGTACTTACTTAACTCACTCTAGAGTTGTGCAAATAACCACTGAATTATACTGACTTATATAGATAAATAGTATAGCATACATTTAAATGTAATATATGTTACTTTTATAGTCACAGAACAGCCAGTAAGATTCAAGCCTACACATAATTTCATAAATTTAGTCAATGAATGTTCTGGTTTCCAGTAAAACTTTAGACAGTGAAAGCTCAATAGACATGCAGATTTTTTCAATGATGAAAGACTTCCTTTTGAAAGTGTAGTAATATATGTCAACCGTTTTTAAAATATATCTTTAATATATTTAACATGTATTCTTATATTGAAAAAGTAAACATTTAGGAAATGCAAAAACTTATAAAGGAAAATATAATTTTCTTTTCATGAACTACAAATTAAATTATTTGCAGCCTACTCCGAGTTTAGTTTTTCTAGTATTCTAAGAAAATGCACTTAAGTTTTAGATAACTGCTTTGAGCCTGATATCTTTTAATTTATTTAACTTTATGTGTATTATTATTTGTGTTCATTAAAATTTACTGAACTCTGAAGTTGTCATAAGAAAATACAAGCTAGAGGCAATGGTATTCTGATACAATTTCCATACACCTCTGAAAAAATATTCTAAAGAAATATCATTTATAGAAATGCTATTTTAAATTGTGCTTACATACTTTGATGACTAAAATAATAAAAACAAAATAATTTAAATATATTTTGCTGATATATTTTAATCATGTTATGTGTGTGCCATTTTATTCATTGTAAGTCACTTATTATTTAGAAGTGGGCCCAAATTAAAATATTTGGAAAAACAGTAACATTAGTGCTTTGGCTTAGATAAAATGTATGAGTTATGTGCAACTTATGTTTCTTGTCTGCTACTATGCATGATGCTTGAGCATAACATAGATGGTTTCTCTGAAAAATTTTTAGGTTAAGAAGAGAACATGTGAAAATTCAATAGATCCATTCCATCTTTCTCAAATAAAGGAATTTGAATGAGAACAAAACAGCAACATCTACCTAGGATCACAATTATCCCTAATATTTTCCATATATATTTGGGTATGTACATATATGTGCTTGTGTATATGCACATGTATATATATATATATATATATATATATATATATACGTGCTTTTTGTATGTTTGTGTATGTATGCACACATACATTTTAGATGACAATAGACAAAATATTATTTGTTTTAGGAACTATAAAATTAACCAGGAAGAGAAAATATCTTTTATTGCTTTGCAGATTTATACATAATAAGAGAGGAAAATAATAGCCCCATTTCATACTGCTACCTAGTCTATAAGTATTCAGTTATTCTGTCAGCTGGGAAGTTCTAGTCTGAAATGAAGACCCCCTCAAATTTGAGTGACCTCATGGTCTCCAATGCTGAAAACTCGAGTTGTCTTATTCATGTTTGTAGCAAACATGTCTGATAATGGAGAACCTGCAGAGCTCTCATGAAAACCATTATTCCAATAACAAGGCCTGATAGTAAGACAGTAGGAAGAGGGTATTTGACCCTCTGTAAATGGCAAATAAGAAAGCCTTTATTGTAAGAGTTCTTCTGAATCTAATGGAAAGTCACTAAGATTAAAATTTCAAATTCCCTTTTTTCCTATCTTCTTTATGATTATGATCACTTTCATTTAAAATGGCTTTAAGTCTAGTGCTAAAATGGTACGTAATTACTACTGAGCCACTCCATTGAGGCTGGTTGTCACAGGACTCAAGTTACCATTTGGTTCTAAGTTAGTTATTTTAAACTACTAAGGTTAATTTTTACACTATTTGCTTCCTCACCTTTACTGTTGCAAAAAAAAAATTTTTTTTTTGCTTAAAAATATTCTACTCTGATAAAAGAACGACTCTGCTTCCAGAGATGTTGATTGTTTTTTCATGGTATAATTTATATTTTCAGAAACTCTTGATTCTATTATATGAAGTGTTCACTGGGTGACCTGAAAAGCTAGTGTGTCTTTAATGGCAACATCAGTCACAGAATATGGGTAGAACAAATGTCCACGTCATGGACACATCTGTTAATTTCTGTCATGAACAGGTAACATATATACTTGAGTAATTCAGTTTCTGTGTTCAGTATTTATCACTGAATACTGAGAATAAATGGGTTGACTAGGAATGAGCCCACTCTGCCAGCCATATGTAGAAATGTCTTGGGTGTCACAAGTCACACATATTTGAGAAAATATCATCCTGATTGTCCCAGAAACTGATATTTCAAAATGACAAGCATCTTTCTCTGGAGTCTAGAAGATTTATATAAACATTCAGGGATGACTGTTTTCTAATCTTGCCAAATATTTTGTGTTAAAATCATTTAAATCAATATGAAATTTGTGTTAGGTATGTACAAACTAGTGGTTATTATTAAAATAATGTTTTATTCAGTAAAGTTGCCTAACAGATGTAGGTTGTAATTCATGTAGCATTTGACTATAATAACATATTTTCATGTGAACATGATTAAATTTAGCATCACTTCTAATATTATTACAAATCTCAGTATTCAAAAGCTGATTCAACAATTTTGAAAACAGATTATTGAAACAACAAATACAATAGTTTCAATGTTAATGTTAAAATTTTCAGATTGCAAATTAAAGTTTGTAAGCAATTATTTGTCTCAAATTATATAATACAAAAGAAACAAATATGCCTTAAATTTTTCCTCAAGGGTTAAATTAGCTTATAGGTTCTGCCATCTAGGAACAATCTAATGGATGGACCTCACAAGTGCCTTTTTTTTTTTTTTTTTTAGTTTGAATAGTCAAGCATAATACATAAAATAACATGGCAATTGCTGAGTGTGTCAAAGATAATTGAAATTTGCTTTTATGGACACAACCTACTGACCTTTGAGACAATTTCTGATGGGAATCTATTGGCCTTTAACAGCACCAAAAGAAAATATTTACCTTTCACCTTGCTTTTCAAAGTTTACAACATGGAAAAACTAATTTGTATAAATTAATTAATTTAGCTGTATCTTTGTAGTTTCACTGTATAAAGTAAGCAATATCTTAACAAAAAGCTTCCAAAGACCTATAAAATCAAACTAACATATGGATAGAACCGAATACATCTTATTAACCCATGATTAAATCAAACTCCTTGTCTATGAGAAAATACAAATTGGAAGATGTACCTATATTGTTGATTAGGCAAATGCTTTCAATTTGCTCTTCCAAAGAAAATGCAAAAGGAATACTTATTAGTGTACAACATGTAAAACAACCAATCTAAAATTCAAATATTCCATTTCTATGCATGTCCAAGTTTGCTTCCATTTTCCATGCATATTTTCATGTGCAAACATATGCTTGAAGACAATCTTCAATACCCAGATGACAATTTACCTTTTTAAAATATCCTTTAAATCTCTTCTAATCCTCACTTCTCATATGAAGCATATTAAATGAGTTAAGATGATTAGAATTAACTCATCTTTACCATGGAATTTAGATTGCTGCATTTGTCAACATGTTCTTATTCTTGAACGCTTTCACATTATTTTCCAGCATGCTTAAATCTTACTGCTTGAATAAGGTCTTTCCATAACTTCCCAGCAAGAATTAATCTTTTGCTCCCCTCTCCTTTCAAAGAATTTTTTTAAACCTTAATTATAGTTCTTATTGGATTAGGTCTCATGGTTTAAAGCCCCTCGATTGAAGGAAACTTTCATAGACATACACGTATTTGGTTCCTCCAGGAATAATTATACAAAATAAATGTGTAGTAAATACTTACTGAATTGTATTGCCAATTAAGACACTTGTTGTCTGAAAAGAGTAGTACATTATAATCACTTAGATACATCCATTTTTCAGCTGCACTAGACAAAAATGCATAAATTTATTCATACATATATATATATAAATGAGTAAAAAAACAAATAATGTTACTTACTCATCATCCATAAAGTAAAGAAAACAACTATCATTATTCATAAATGTATTTATTAATGATCTATCTTAAGGGAGGCTAATATTATCTAGAAAGGGTTTTTCAGCCTCAACATTATTGACATTTTTTTGCTGGATAATTCTTTGTTGTTGGTGGACGTCCTGTGCATTGAAGAAAATTTATCAGCAAATACCCATAACATCCCCCAAGTTATGACAATCAAAATGTCTCCAGACATTGTCAAATATCCTCAGAGGTCAAAATTATCTGTGGTGGAGAACCGCTTGTTTAGAGAGCAGGAAAAAAAGCCACTGATAAATCATTACTCTCAAAGTTAAGCTTTTGGACCACAAAATTTTCTCTTGGAGTTTATCAAAATGACTGACTGGGCTAACTATGGAGTTTTGTCTGAAAGAAGTCAAAAAGAAAGCAAATGTAGACTTATCTTTATTTCTGATCATAGAGATTATAGGGGGGAGGAGGAAAGAGAATTTAGAAATAGTGATATGAATCACAACCTGACCTGTCTATGAGTTTTGGTCCTAAGGAAAGAGACTTGTTGGATGGGTTGGAGCATTTCCAATGACACAGGGTTTTTCTCACTTAAATGTTTGGGACTTTGAGGAAAGATCACCTTGCAAACTGCCCCTAACAATCTTCACATACATCAAATTAAGCTTGCTGTTGTACAGTGGATAGGCAGTTGGAAGGTCAGAATTGCTCCATTCTTGGGTGTTGTCTGTAAAATATTGAATTTCCTACATTTCCCTGCTAAGGGCATGTAGAGAGTGGCTACGTAGGAATCCAGTGGGTGTATCGTGGAGACTGCCTAGGTAAGAAAGAACTGTCAGTCAACTGATTCCCTAAAAGACTTTTAGGAAATAATAATAATAATTTTTGACAAGCTTAGCTAAGTTCATTAAACTTACTAGAGTAAGGGAAAATACGATCTTGACAGATACTAGTATCTCAGAAAAAGAAAACTCCAGGGAGAATATTTCATTTGAGATTGGACAGATATCATTACATAAAGTCTTTGAATTACTAAAAACCTTGAGATGAAGGTCTTAAAGCAAATTGGGATGTGCCAACTGTTAGTCATCTTACATAATCTATTTTAAGTGGTACAGGATCTTATTGTCTGGTAACAATAATTTCCTGGAGAAAGTAGCTAATCTGT
The DNA here is from genome assembly GCF_024362965.1 of Panthera pardus. Classification (NCBI taxonomy): domain Eukaryota; kingdom Metazoa; phylum Chordata; class Mammalia; order Carnivora; family Felidae; genus Panthera; species Panthera pardus. Next base: position 51,191,616 of record NW_026526654.1, read on the forward strand.
ATACAATGTGACTGCTGTGTTATACATTTCAACTAATGACTTCCATTCAAGTTTGGAGAAGGAAATGTCCATGTGACCTATATAGAGCTACCAGGAAGAGCTTCACACACACACAAATAGAGTAACAGATGCCCTAAAGGTACTCTAAAACTTAAATCGAGAAGCAAAAACTGCAAGAATATTCTAGAAAAAAAGGAAATATAACCAAGGTATGAAGATGAAAACCACAATTAGCAATGTTAACATTCAGGTCCAGTCAGGAAAACAAGCTATGTTAGATATTACATCTGGAAATATTTAACCCAGAGAATTGTGTCATAAGATATTGAAAAAGAAAGGGGGAAAAAGTGATGGCTCAAAGGGTAAAGAGGAGAAATGGATTGCTACTCCAAAATAAAGAAGCTGTTTCCACTCATGGTTTTGAGTCCATAAACGTAAATTTTCAATTTTCTGTTGAAGGCACAGCTGTTGCCAGTGGTGCTGGGACCACCAGGGGGCTCTACTAAGGCAAGCGATTGTGACCTAAGTACTTTTCTATGCAGATTACATGATTTACACAAAACAGATGTGTTAATATATTACATTTTAAAGCCTAATCCCCAGTTGTCTATATTCATTCCCTGTTTCAAATTCCTCTCTTGACATTTTCTCTTATCCCACTCAATCAGTCATTAACCCAGACCCTTTCAACAAAGCCTTTCTAATCAAAATCAACAATGAGCTCAATGTTGCAAAATTCAATAATAAATTTTCAGTCCTCACCTTACTTGACCTTTGGCAGTGTTAATTATTTCTTCTGCCTGAAACCCTTTTTCACGTGGCTTCTGAGAAATCACACTCTTCTGGTATTTTTTCTGACCTCACGGACCATTTCTTTTCATCTCTTTGACCTTAAAATTTTGGTGTGCTCAATAGCCTAGCCCTGGAGCCTCTTCTGTCCTCTATTTACATTTATTTTATTTGTGATTTCCTTTAGTTTAATGGCTTTAAATGCCATTAATTTTCTGCTGCCTTCCAACTTTTATATCACTGGTCTGAATCTTGCCTCTGAAATAGTCCCATATACTCAACTGCCTATTTGATTGATATGCTTGGTTGGATAAAAAACACATCAAATGCAACACATTCAGAACTGATCCCTAATGCTACTCCACCCATAGTCTTAATCTCAGTAAATGATTACTCCATTCTGTAAATTTCTCAGGAAAAAATATATTGGACTTTCCCTTTACTCCTCTCTTTCTTTTTATCCCAAATAACATTGCCTTCATCTTCAAAACATATCCAGAATCAGGAATTTTGGATAAATTCCAAAAATTTATCTGTCCCCAATATGATCATAGTCAAGCTAGCATTTCCATGTGCACTGTTCCTATAGTCTCCTTACTGTTCCCCTGCATGCAGTGTTTTCTCTTTCTTTATTTGATGCAAGGATCCCTGGCAAAAACTTAGAAGGGTAGAGGGTAAATTTCTTGCACTCCTCTACAATTCCCACTCGTACTTAGTGCACAATGTTTTGTCATGGTGTCCTAATATTAGCGAACATACAGAATTTAATTCCAGGTAAGATAAGTGAATTTGTCTTATTGAATGGCTAATTTGTTTGGGAAGATGGGAAAAAGAAAAAAGTTTGGGATATCTGAAATTTAAAAAAAAATAATGTTTATTTATTTTTGAGAGAGAGAGAGAGAGAGAGAGAGAGAGAGAGAGATTGACCAAGCATGAGTCGGGTAAGGGTAGAGGGAAGGAAAGGGAGACACAGAATCTGAAGCAGGCTCCAGGCTCTGAGCTTTCAGCACAGAGCCCAACAAGGGGCTTGAACTCGTGCACATGAGATCATGACCTGAGCTGATGTGGGATGCTTAATGGAATGAGCCACCCCGGGCGCCCCATGGGATATCTGAAATTTTAAAATATAATACACAGCATGAAAAATATCTATTATAAGTGGCAAATAACATGAAATCATACAGTTAGTAATGAAAGGTAAGATTTTCTTTAATCCATTTCAATTTACCCTTTGATAAATCCATATATAAAAAGCTTTAAAGAGGAAATCATCTGTATATGTGAATAAGATAAATTTATGGATTTAAGTGACATGTTTGGACAAGCACCCAAGCCATTTTATAATTTACCATGAAAAGGGCTTTTGGTTGCAGTTGCAAAGTTGGATTTATGCCTGTATAGACTGAAATTTAACCATCTTGTTTCAGGATGGAAGTAAATTTCAATTATTCTTATAATTTTATCTGAAATGTAAAACAAACAAAACCTAATTTTCCTTTCCCCGTATCTATTTTTAATTCCTTATTTAGGTGACAGAGACCAACAAATGATCTAAATAATGCTCTGCTGTTAACTTTTTTTAATATGCCAAATCAGTTTAATTACAGTTTCTATAAATAATCTATGCAAAATACTTCCCAGAACAGAATGCACTTTTCCTTCTGTGTGTGGCACATTTTAATACTTAAAAGCATTAGAACAGATGTTAGGTGCCTGCTAAACTTGTTTTCAGTTTTCTTTTATTTATATGTTAATGAGAATTTAATTACTTCATGAATACTTAAACAACCTGAGGGTGCCTGATATCATTAGCTTGAACATGACAAGCACCTCAAGTGACCACATGGGAAGACAAAAATTGCTTTTAGTTTACTTGAAGACAGAAAGATGAATTCGTTTCACCCCCTGCTATGTTTTACCTGACACACAGAACTGGGAAAGCATAGACTCAATCTTGCTTCAACACGACTGAAAGGATCTCAGCAAAGCACTCAAGAGCATAAATTCTTCCTGTTTGGTTTTGCTTCGATGTCTTTTTAATAACTACTCGCCATTCTGTGCTTTAAAATCTTATTTCACTACAAAGTGCTCTGTTAAAACAAGCCACTCGATTTCACGTATTATTTTTACAGCAATCTTAGGATCGTGAATATTTAAGCATTATTTATGGCATTGAAAAAATAGTCTCATTTCAGCTCAATCAAAAGGGTTTATTTGGCTGAATTGTAGAAAAGCTTGTAATATAGGTAACATTTGTAAATGTTTGCTTATTATTTTTAGTACCACAAATGGTAAGTAAAATATGTAATTGTTCTAATAGTATTTATGATGAAATTGTATATATTTAAATAATGATTAAATAATTACACATAGTGATCATATATTCATTTTAAAATATGCAAATTTTATACCAAAACACTATAAACATTAAATGGTTTCCATTAGAAAGTGGAAAAGCGTTAATCAACTCACAAATATGTCTTATCAACCATACAATATCTGGAACGCATGGGGAATTGTGAGGAGATATATGAAGGCTGTGTTAGGGAAAAGAAAACACAATATTCAAGGAGGAGGAGGAGGAGGAAAAGGAGGAGGAGGAGGAGGAGGAGGAGAAAGAGAAGGAGAATAAGAAGAAATTAGTAAAGTGTTGCAAAGAAAGGGGCCATTTTCTAAAACTATTGCATTGATGTGATTAAAATTTGCTACAGTTGGCCTGATGTCCCTTGTAGATTTTAATAATTGCCAGAATTTATGGCCAAGGAATATTTGAAGACATTTCATAAAATGTTATTTATATTTCTCCATTTTTTATGAATAAAGATCATAACTTGTATAAAAAATCATTTCCCTTAAAAAATTAGAGTAATATTTTCCAAAATATTTTCCCAGGTTTTATTAAAAAAAAAAACAAAAAAAACACAAAAAACCTTTAAACCTAAGCTGGAATTTAAAAACAAACAAGAAAACAACAGGAAGAATTAAACAGTTCCTCTAAAAGATGGAATTTATTGGAGTTTTTAAGAGATGAATATAAATCATGCCAAGATCAGAGCTTGCTCTGATGATTAGATGAATTGAGTCCTGGGCTAGTTCTAATGAGGTTTTGAGGTAACGTGGGTTAGGAGCTGTTGGCCACGAAAATTTTCAAAGACATCTTTGGTGCAAAAATGTCATTTTACTAAAGCACGGGGACAGGACCTATGGGCAGAAAGAGCTGCTCAGGGGTTGTGAAGAGTGACTGATTATATACTATGGAGTTGGGGGAGGTAAAGTCGAGAGGAAGTTTCTTAAAGGAATTTCCAAATGCTAAAGAAGATTTACAGATTACTGTAGTCCTAGCTATTGTCAAGCTAAGGTGGTTTTTCCCTCTAGAACAACATTATCATTAAGACAGTAGGGAGTTCCTGGAGATCAGGGTATTTATAAGATTGCCTTTTTCTTGTAATTTATTAAGATATTTGTAAACTGATGGAGACTCGTGTCCTGCACAACTATGACCTCTATCGGTTAGTTAACCATTGGTTTTCTTTCCCTTTCCTTCGTCCTTGGGAAGCCAGGAGCGCCTGAGGAATATCACACACATCCCACTTGGGGTGGCTGGGGGGCAGTGCTAGCTTATATTTTGCCTGCTGCTTGCCTTATGCTCCCTCATCAGTTCTATCTAGTTCATAGCATGAACTTCATACTGCCTTCAGCTGAAGCCTCTGTGACCTACAAATAGCATATTGGCATGTGCCATAATGTGGCAATGATGGGGTTCCTGGGCATAAATCTATAGTTTTTCTCAAAGTTATCTGATCAAAATTCCTCTTGAGATTAGTCTGCCAAAAACATTTTGTAAATAGTAGCTGAGGATAATTTCTTTTACATTTCTCTATCTTATGTGTGGAAAGGTAAAAATATTTACACTGCAATGTAATATTTTTTAACCTCACAACATAATATCCTATTATATATGTGCCTTAATATATGATATACATGGGGAGCCTGGGTGGCTCAGTTGGTTAAGCGTCCAACTTTGGCTCAGGTCATGATCTCACAGTTTGTGAGTTCAAGCCCCACATCAGGCTCTGTGCTGACAGCTCAGAGCCTGGAGCCTGCTTCAGATCCTGTGTCTCCTTCTCTCTCTACCCCTCCCTGCTCGCACTCTGTCTCTCTCTCTCTCTCTCTCTCTCTCTCTCTCTCTCTCTCTCAAAAATAAATAAACATTAAAAAAACTTTAAAAATATATATATATGATATACATAACATATACACATATTGAATTTTATAAGAACAATAGATTGCATAGAAATATCTTCTGTGGGAAAAAATCAAGTAGAGCATTATCGGTATAAATCTTTATTCAACAATGACCCACATGAGAAAGCTCCTAAAGAGCATTTGAACTTGTAAAAGAAGGGGGAAATGGATTATAGGGCTTTAATAGAAGGAAGGGGTCAGACAGATTCACAGAGTGGAAGAAATGGCTCTTGCTGATTACCAGCCATTGTTTGCCCAATCTGGATATCATCAAGTGGGGCAGAGGGGGAACAACTGGAAATGGCAAGGACCTGCCATGGCCACAGTGGAAAGTTCTCACTCTTCTCTGTGTCTTACAATTCATAGGGAGATTATTCTGCTGGGTCTATTGACAGATGAATCAAAAGATTTCAATTAGTAATGTAAAGTACACATTTATTTTCTCAAAAGTACTCAGCTTCACTTAACACTTACTGGATTTTCCATAAAATAATTTTTTCATGAGCTTCTTTCCGAAAACTTCACGGTTTATCATTCATCTAAATTACAGATTTTACAAATCCAATCATCACAAATTGGTAACTGTTATCAACAAGATCCACACACTGGCAAAAAAAAAAAAAATGTAATTTAGAGTGAGGAAGAGGAAAAACGAGACAAAAATATATTTCACAAGGTTTAAACACAAAAATTATTTTCCATTCCCCCCCCCCCAAAATGGGCTTTGTCTTATATACCTTTGCTCTTAAAATTAATTTTCCAGATTAGTAATTTTTTTAAGTATGAGTGAATGGGCTGGCTTTGCACCATATTACCAATGAAAGATTTATAATTTATAATTATAGTTAAAATAATAAGTAAGAATTTATTTAAGACTATTACAGTGGGATAGCAGATTAAACTCATCTTTGAAACAAAGGCAGGTGTTTTTCAGCACTGGGGTGAGCTAGTGAAAAAATACTGGAGAACATTATGGGGAACGTTGGTGAATGTGATTAAGCCATCAGTGTTGACTAATTGGTGCTTACTGAAGTTAGGCACCTACCCTCCCACAGAGGCTGGAAATAGTCATGATACCTTCCCTGATGGTTACGTTTCAAAAAGATGGCTCCCAGGTCCTTGAGAAAGATATCCTTAGCTTGTAGAAGACTTACATCTCAAAGGGGAAGAGAAAGGATTTGCAATTTCAAGTTTTCTAAGAAAAGGGAGATCAGAGGCGTATAGATGGGAAGAAACCTAAGGTTTAGTCAAGCTGAAGGGACATTTAAAGCTGTCTTAGTACTACCATCAAATCATTGAATAGAATCATATAAAATATTGATTGAAATTAACTGGCAAGAAATAGAGAAATGGGAAATAAGCAATATTTTATTTCTTTATGAGCCAAGCTTATTTCATTCTTGATAGAAATCTTTACTTTTTAAAAATACTATAAGTATTTAGAACTCTGGTACAATGCAAATAATTAGATAAGTAGCAAATCTAAAAGATCCAAACAGTGGAATAATACATATTTAGGATAAAGCACTCTTCTGTCCAGCATCACACCAATGGGAGTCTATTTCATTTAAAAGGAATAAAAAAATAAAATGTCTTATTTCTTAACTACAAATCCCCCATCCAACTCACTATAATGTAATTGAATTGGGTAAAGCAACTATGTATAGGTAACATAGTCTCATGTAAGGATGTAAGTATTTAAACAATTTTCTTATCCTCTATAAACACAGTTGTTAAATAGTTGCTTTGTGTGAAGGTTCCTACAGAGTTTGCATGTGACACTGAGGCAATATCAGCCCAATGGTTTCTAAGTTATATTAATATTTTAATTAATTTTAACTTTTAAAAAATGCTTTATAAGTATGTCTTAGTTTGGGCTGCCATAAGAGAATAACATAGACACATTTGGTGGCTTATCAAAAAACACAAATTTATTTCTCACAGTTTAGAGGCTGGGAATTCCATTGAAGTTAAAGCCACAGGTAAAATCAGTGTTTGGGGAGTTCATAGATAGGTGGCTTGCTGTGTCCTCACTGGGCAGAAGTGGCAAGGGAGCTCTCTGGGGTCTGTTTTATAAGAATATTCATTCCATTCATGGAATCTCCACCCTCATGACCTAATGATCCCACAAAGGCCCATATCCAAATACCATCATATTGGTGATTAGATTGGAACATAAGAATTTGGGGGAGACGTATTCGGTCTGTAGCTTTCTGCCTCTGCTTCTGCAACTCATGTCCTTTCACATGCAAAATGCACTTATTCTACCCAAATATCCTCAAAAGTCTTAACTTGTGCCAGCATCAACTTTAAAGTATAAGTCCAAAGTCTCATCTTAATAACTTGAAATTAAACTATAAGTTGATTTATATTACATATTGTTACATTATTTTTTTTTTCAAATTAGACCGTAGGGTGTGCCATACTACCTTGTAAGGATGGTAACGGAATGAAAACATTTGTTAGAACTGGTTGCCAGAAATATAATCAAAGTCCTTTATGTTTAGTTCTCTCTCTCTCTCTCTTTCTCTCTCTTTTTGTTTGATAAATAAAAGTGTCAGTAACCCATGTGGGTAATTATTAAAGTTACAAACAAAAGAAGCCTTCTCCCAAAGTGATACATTGACAAATCTAACCAGGAAATAAGGAAATATGATGATATTTCAAATTTAAATTTTGTTGAGGACAATCAGATTCAATGAGATGACTCCATGTAACTGACTAAAGTCATTATAAAAATTGTGATTACAATTCTATACAATTCTTTTTTTTTTTCTTTTTTTACATCCAAATTAGTTAGCATATAGTGCAACACTGATTTCAGGAGTAGATTCCTTAGTGCTCCTTCCCCATTTAGCCCATCCCCCCTCCCACAAACCCTCCATTAACTCTCAGTTTGTTCTCCATAATTATGAGTCTCTTCTGTTTTGTCCCCTTTCCCTGTTTTTGTATTATTTTTATTTCCCTTCCCTTATATTCATCTGTTTTTGTCTCTTAAAGTCCTCATATGAGTGAAGTCATATGATTTTTGTCTTTCTCTGACTAATTTCACTTAGCGTAATACCCTCCAGTTCCATCCACGTGATTGCAAATGGCAAGATTTCATTCTTTTTGATTGCCGAGTAATACTCCATTGTGTGTGTGTGTGTGTGTGTGTGTGTGTGTGTGTGTGTGTGTGTATACATACCACATCTTCTTTATCCATTCATCCATGAATGGACATTTGGGCTCTTTCCATACTTTGGCTATTGTTGATAGTGCTGCTATAAACATGGGGGTGCATGTGTCCCTTTTGAAACAGCACACCTGTATCCTCTGGATAAATACCTAGTAGTGCAATTGCTGGGTCGTAGGGTAGTTCTGTTTTTAGTTTTTGAGGAACCTCCATACTGTTTTGCAGAGTGGCTGCACCAGCTTGCATTGCCACCGACGATGCAAAACAGATCCTCTTTCTCCGCATCCTCACCAACATCTGTTGTTGCCTGAGTTGTTACTGTTAGCCATTCTGACAGGTGTGAGGTGGTATCTCATTGCGGTTTTGATTTTTATTTCCCTGATGATGAGTGATATGGAGCATTTTTTCATGTGCTGGTTAGCCATCTGGATGTCTTCTTTGGAGAAGTGTCTATTCATGTCTTTTGCCCACTTTTTCACTGGATTATTTGTTTTTTGGGTGTTGAGTTTGGTAAGTTCTTTATAGATTTTGGATACTAACCCTTTATTTGATATGTCATTTGCAAATATCTTCTCCCATTCTGACGGTTGCCTTTTAGTTTTGCTGATTGGTTTCCTTTGCTGTGCAGAAGCTTTTTATTTTGATGAGGTCCCAGTAGTTCATTTTTGCTTTTGTTTCCCTTGCCTCCAGAGACATGATGAGTAAGAAATTGCTGTGGCCAAGATCAAAGAGGTTTTTGCCTGCTTTCTCCTTGAGGATTTTGATGGCTTCCTGTCTTTCATTGAGGTCTTTTATCCATTTTGAGTTTATTTTTGTGTATGGTGTAAGAAAGTGGTCCAGGTTCATTCTTCTGCATGTCGCTGTCCAGTTTTCCCAGCGCAACTTGCTGAAGAGACTGTCTTTATTCCATTGGATATTCTTTCTTGCTTTGTCAAAGATAAGTTGGCCATACATTTGTGGGTCCATTTCTGGGTTCTCTATTCTGTTCCATTGATCTGAGTGTCTGTTCTTGTGTCAGTACCACACTGTCTTGATGATTACAGCTTTGTAGTATAGCTTGAAGCCCGGGATTGTGATGCCTCCTGATTTGGTTTTCTTTTTCAAGATTGCTTTGGCTATTTGGGGTCTTTTCCGGTTCCATACAAATTTTAGGATTATTTATTCCAGCTCTGTGAATAACGCTGGTGTTACTTTGATAGGGATTGCATTGAATATGTAGATTGCTTTGGGTAGTATTGATATTTTAACAATATTTATTCTTGCTATCCAGGAGCATGGAATCTTTTTCCATTTTTTTGTGTCTTCCATTTCTTTCATAAGCTTTCTATAGTTTTCAGTATATAGATTTCTCACCTCTTTGGTTAGATTTATTCCTAGGTATTTTATGGGTTTTTGTGCAACTGTAAGTGGGAGCAATTGCTTGATTTCTCTTTCTGTCACTTCATTGTTGGTGTATAGGAATGCAACTGATTTCTGTGCATTGTTTTTATATCCAGAAACTTTGCTGAATTCATGAATCAATTCTAGCAGTTTTTTGGTGGAATCTTTTGGGTTTTCCATATACAGTATCATGTCATCTGCGAAGAGTGAAAGTTTGACCTCCTCCTGGCCAATTTGGATGCCTTTTATTTCCTTGTGTTGTCTGACTGCAGAGGCTAAGACTTCCAATACTATGTTGAAAAACAGTGGCGAGAGTGGACATCCCTGTCTTGTTCCTGACCTTAGGGGGAAAGCTCTCAGTTTTTCCCCATTGAGGATGATATTAGCGTTGGGTCATTCATATATGGCTTTTATGATCTCGAGGTATGCTCCTTCTATCCCTACTTTCTTGAGGGTTTTTATCAAGAAAGGATGCTGTATTGTGTCAAATGCTTTCTCTGCATCTATTGAGAGGATCATATGGTTCTTGTCCTTTCTTTTCTTGATGTGATGAATCACATTAATTGTTTTGTGGATATTGAACTGGCCATGCATCCCAGATATAAATCCCACTTGGTCGTGGTGAATAATTTTTTTCATGTATTGTAGGATCTAGTTGGCTAATATCTTGTTGAGGATTTTTGCATCCATGTTCATCAAGGCATTTGGTATATAGTTCTCCTTTTAGTGGGGTCTCTGGTTTTGGAATCAAGGTAATGCTGGCTTCATTGAAAGAGTTTGGAAGTTTTCCTTCCATTTCTATTTTTTGGAACAGCTTCAAGAGAATAGGTGTTAACTCTTCCTTAAATGTTTGATAGAATTCCCCTGGAAAGCCATCTGGCCCTGGACTCTTGTTTTTTGGCAGATATTTGATTACGAATTCGATTTCCTTACTGGTTATGGGTCTGTTCAAATTTTCTATTTCTTCCTGTTTCAGTTTTGGTAGTGTAAATATTTCTGGGAATTTTTCCATTTATTCGAGATTGCCCATTTTATTGGCATATAATTGCTCATAATATTCTCTTATTATTGTTTTTATTTCTGTTGTGTTGGTTGTGATCTCTCCTCTTTCATTCTTGATTTTATGGATTTGGGTCCTTTCCTTTTTCTTTTTAATCAAACTGGGTAGCGGTTTATCAATTTTGTTAATGCCTTCAAAGAACCAGCTCTGGTTTCATTGATCTGTTCTACTGTTTTTGGTTTTGATAGCATTAATTTCTGCTCTAATCTTTATTATTTCCTGTCTTCTGCTGGTTTTGGGTTTTATTTGCTGTTCTTTTCCCAGTTCTTTAAGGAGTAAGGTTAGGTTGTGTATCTGAGATTTTTCTTCCTTCTTTAGGAAGGCCTGGATTGCTATATACTTTCTTCTTATGGCCGCCTTTGCTGTGTCCCAGAGGTTTTGGGTTGTGGTGTTATCATTTTCATTGACTTCCTTGTACTTTTTAATTTCCTCTTTAACCTCTTGGTTAGCCCAAACATTCTTTAGTAGAATGTTCTTCAGTCTCCAAGTATTTGTTACCTTTCCAAATTTTTTCTTGTGGTTGATTTCGAGTTTCATAGCGTTGTGGTCTGAAAATATGCACAGTATGATATCGATCTTTGTACTTACTTAGGGCTGATATGTGTCCCAGTATGTGGTCTATTCTCGAGAATGTTCCTTGTGCACTGGAGAAGAATGTATATTCTGCTGCTTTAGGATGAAATGTTCTGAATATATCTGTTAAGTCCATCTGGTCCAGTGTGTCATTCAAAGCCATTGTTTACTTGTTGATTTTTTGGTTAGATGATTTGTCCATTGCTGTGAGTGGGGTGTTGAAGTCTCCTACTATTATGGTATTACTATCGATGAGTTTCTTTATGTTTGTGTAATTGATTTATATATTTGGATGTTTTCACATTTGGTGCATAAATGTTTATAATTGTTAGAGCTTTTGGTGGATAGACCCCTTGATTTTGATGTAATGCCGTTCTGCATATCTTGATACGGTCTTTATTTTAATGTCTAGATTGTCTGATATATGTATGGCTACTCTGGCTTTCTTTTGTTGACCATTAGCATGATAGATGGTTCTCCATCTCCTTGTTTTCAATCTAAAGGTATCTTTAAGTCTAAAGTGGGTCTCTTGTAAACAGCATATAGATGGATCTTGTTTTCTTATCCATTCTGTTACCCTATGTCTTTTGATTGGAGCATTGAGTCCATTGACGTTTAGCATGAGTATGGAAAGGTATGAATTTATTGCCATTATGATACTTGTAGAGTTGGAGTTTCTGGTTGTGTTCTCTGGTCCTTTCTAATCTTTGTTGCTTTTGGTATTTGTTTATATATATATATATATATATATATATATATATATATATATATACACACACATATACACACACACATATATATACATATATATATGTATATGTATATGTATATGTATATGTATATGTATATATATTCATCTTTTCTCCCTCAGAGAGTCCCCCTTAAAATTTCTTGCAGGGCTGGTTTAGTGGTCACAAAATCTTTTAATTTTTGTCTGGGAAACTTTTATCTCTCCTTCTATTTTGAATGAGGGGCCTTGCTGGATAAAGAATTCTTGGCTGCATATTTTTCTGATTCAGGACATTGAATATATCCTGCCACTCCTTCTGGCCTACTAAGTTTCTGTGGATAGGTCTGCTGCAAACCTTATCTGTCTTCCCTTGTAGGTTAGGGACTTTTTTTCTCTTCCTGCTTTCATGATTCTCTCCTTGCCTGTGTATTTTGTGAATTTGACTATGATATGCCTTGTTGATGGTCGGTTTTTGTTGAATCCAATGGGGGTCCTCTGTGTTTCCTAGATTTTCACGTCTGTGTCTTTCCCCAGGTTAGGAAATTTTTCTGCTACGATTTGCTCATATAACCCTTCTACCCCTATTTCTCTTTCTTCCTCTTCTGGGACCCCTATGATTCTGATGTTGTTCCTTTTTCATGAGTCACTGATTTCTCTAATTCTTAAATCATGCTCTTTTGCCTTAATCTCCATCTTTTTTTCTGCTTCATTATTCTCTATAAGTTTGTTCTCTATATTGCTGATTCTCTGTTTCTTCCTCGTCCATCCTTGCCACCACGGCATCCATCTATGATTGCTGCTCAGTGATAGCATTTTTTATTTCATTCTGGCTATTTTCTACTTCTTTTATCTCTGCAGAAAGGGATTCTAATCTATTTTCGACTCAAGTTAGTATTCTTATTATCGTGATTCTAAATTCTGGTTTAGACATCTTGCTTGTATCTGTGTTGGTTAAACCCCTGGCTGTCGTTTCTTCATGTTCTTTCTTTTGGGGTGATTTCCTTCGTTTTGTCATTTTGAAGGGAGAAAAATTGAAATTAAAAAAAATATTAAAATTAAAAACTAAACACACACACACACACACACACACACACACAGAAATCAAATAGATGATGCTAGATCCTAGGTGTGTTTTGGTCTGGGTGTTGAAAGTGGTTTGACAGATTAGAGAAAAAAAGGGGGTGGACAAAAAAAAGGAAGTCATTTGACAATTTGAAAAAATGGATACACAGAAGTAGACTAAAATGAGATGATGGGGGCATAATAGAATTTGAAACAATATACACACAAGTAAAGAATATAGTAGAAAAAATTAAAGGAATATATATTTAATACAAACTAAAAATAAATATGAGTTTTTCTTTTTCTGTATTCCAGAAAAAAGAAAAGGAATGAAAAAGAAAAAAGATAAAAAAGAAAGAAAAAAAGGAAATTGTTTGAAAATTTGAAAAAGTGAATACACTGTAGTAGACTAAAATAAAATGATGGAAGAAAAATAGAATTTGAAAATATTTACATAAAAGCAAAAAATATAGTAAAAAAATTAAATAAAAATATTTTAATAGAAATTGAATCTAAAAATTAAGTTTTCCCTGTCTGCATTCAAGAAAAAGAAAAGAAACGAAAAAGAGAAAAAAGAAAAAGAAAAAATAAAAGAGAAATTGTTTGAAAATTTGAAAAGGTTAATACACTGAAGTAGACTAAAATAAAATGATGGAAGTAATATAGAATTTGAAAAAATTTACACAAAAGTAAAAAATATAGTAATGAGAATTAAAGAAAAATATTTTTAATAAAAATTGAAAATAAAAATGATTTTTTTCTCTTTCTGTATTCAAGGAAAAGAAAAGAAGTGTAAAAGAGAAAAAGAAAAAAAAAGAAAGAAAATTGAATAGATGAACCTGCTAACAGATTGAGTAGGACTGAAATTACTTCGTTTCCCCCTAGAAGTCAGTCTATGTAGCGCTTTATAGTCCATAAACTAAGATGGTGGTGAGGTTTGTGTTCTTGAAGAGTGATGTTGGCCCAGTTGGGCGGGGTTCAGTGTAATAGCTCTGCTCTCCACTAGATGGCCCTGCTAGCCTACTGGGGTAGATTGTTGTGATGCTTCTAGGTGCATATACGCATGCACAGGAGCAGGGGAAATGGCAGCACCCAGCTACCCAGTCTGTTCTCCGGAATCAGCAATCGTGCACCCGTCCTCTGTCTTCAGCTCTCATCCACTCCCCGGTTTTTCACTGTCCGTGACCAGGCCCCAGGCAGTACCTCTCTCCCAAGTTTTGTCTCAGATGCGGCTGTTTTTCCCGGCCCCTTACTTCTGAAGGACTGCGGCTTTGACCTGTTCCGCCTCTCTGCGGGAGGGTCTCACCCAGCAATGGCCGAATGAGCAATGGCCGAATGTCGGCTGCACCCAGGAACGCTTGCGGGACCCTGCTGCTGCCGGTGCCCTGAGAGTATGGCCAGGTGCCAGCCCGCCTCAGAAAAAGTTCGAGAGATAGTGTAGCAGCAGCTTTTCAGGGATTATGGAAAATCACAACACACATCTGGCACCAGGCTTCACCCTTAACAACCTTGCACCAGCACCAGCGAATGTGGCCATATTCTGCGGTCTGCTGGGACCAGGTGGCTTCAACAGTCTCTACCAAATGTCCTTCCAGCAGTGGAACTGCTTTTCCCCGTGTGGCCTGAGAACCTCCCGGACCCCACTCTGTTACTGGAGATTCGTCCTTCCCACCGGAGCACCGCCAGGTATGGAGCTGCGGAGTTGCAGCCTCTGCGCTCCCCTTGTTTACAGTCTTAATGGAATTTAAACCCTCTCCTTTCTCCTTTTCCCCTTTTTAGCTTAGTCCCTGTGGCTGTTTCCCATTTTCCACTTTCTCTCCAGATGCTTTTGGGGAGGGGTGCTTTTCCCATATTCTCCCTTCCCACCCCAGTCTCTGTCCTCTCTCTGCCTGTAAAAGCAGCTCCCTGCCTGCCGCCGGCTTTTCTCTCCCCAAGTTCACCTCTCTGTGCCGCGTATCTGTTGAATTCTGTGGTTCAGGTTGTACAGATTGTTGTGTTAATCCTCCAATCAGTTTTCTAGGTGTGCAGGATGGTTTAGCGTTGGGTTTGGCTGTTTTTCATGGATGCGAGACACACAAAAAACCTCCATGCTGTTCTGCCATCCTATACAATTCTATAACTATAATTCTATAAAGGTAGTTTTGTATTATCAATTGACTCTATGTTACCAAAACAAAAAATTGCAATTGTAAGACTCTTAGTAGGTGACTTAATGCACTGAAATCCTTTCTTTGCTGATTGTTCAAAACAGAAACATTAGCATTCTGTATTAATCATAAATGCTTGATCACCTAAAATATAGATTTTAAGATGGAATTAACATTAAGTAAACAATCTTTTACTAACACAAAAATGTAACCTTTATGATTTGATAATGCCCATAAAGCCATATATTGGGATCTAAAAGTTGAGCAATGATGCAAAGAATTTCAGAGCCTAAAACTTGCAAGGAAAATAATTTTGTTAAAAATCTATTAAAATTTAAAAAAAATCTATTAAAATCAAAGTTGGTCTTTGATAAGCAAAATTTCAATGAGATCCATTTCATGTTTATGTAAATATTTTAATTTCATGTGTACTGATGTACTTATGGCAATTTGTTTTCCAAAGTATTGTTCCTCCAGGAAATGTTAGAGTTTTATTTGACAGTTTTGTAAAATTCTAGATACTCTGCTTTACAATTTCATAGCCATCTAGCTGGTTCTCTTGGGCATGTCTGATGCTCCATGGCTCAACACTGTCTCATCCTGTTACCATGTTCCATTCCTCTGGCCAGCCTAGGCAAATTATCAATTCAAAGTGCAAATTATGCAGGTATTTGCCCTTTGAAATATCATGGAGAAAGAAATCAAATAATGAGTAACTCACTAAATAGATAAATTTTAATTTTTTTTAAAAAATTGTTCATCTTTTGGTTTTTCAAATTTACCGTAATCACTTAGAGGAGTTGTGAATATGCATTCATCTCTTCAGTAGCTTCCTATTTAATACATAAATGGATGAAAAACAATGGTGTTGGGGCACTTGGGTAACTCAGTCCATTAAGCGTCCAACTCTTGATTTTAGCTCAGATCATGCATGATCTTGAGGTCGTGAAATCAAGTCCCTTGTCCTCCTCAGCCTTAGGTTTGGAACCTGCTTAAGATTCTCCCTCTCTCTCCCTCTACCCCTCCCCCACTAACACGTGCTCTTTCTCTCTGTCTCTGTCTCTCTCTCTCAAAAAATAGGGGCGGGGCGGTTATAAAACCAGGTCAGCTACTGTAGTTTAGGTTCCAAATGAAGTGAGTTCTTGTTAACATATGGTCCATAAACTCTTCCAAAAGTCGATCACTCTTGCACAGTTTTCAGGCTTTCATTATGTTATCTTACTGTTCTTTTGCTAAAGAACTGCAGGAAACGGAAATGCCATCTACTTTTCCAAATTATCTATTATATCTCACAGTATCATGTATTGTCAAGACATTTGTACTAGTCAGGGTTTTCCAGAGACATAGAACCAATAGGATGTGGATATATATGTGGAAAGAGATTTATCATAAAGAATTGGCTCATGGGAATACGGAGGCTAGCAAGTCCAAAATCTACAACATGGGTTGGCAGGCTTGAGACACAGGTGAGCTAATGGCACAGTTCCCATCCTAAGGCCAGTAGGCCAGATAGTCTGAAGGCAGTCTGTTAAAGAATTCACTCTTGCTGTATGAGGCTGGCCTTTTTGTTCTAATCAAGCCTTCAATTGATTGGAAGAGGCCCACTCACAATATGGAGAGCAATTTGTTTATTCAAAGTTCACTGATTTAAATGTTAATCTTATCCAAAAATCCCTCCAAATCAACACATAAAAATAACTGTGACAATATTTATTTGTGAATTTATTAATGTAAATGGCATTTATTTTGTACCTTAATAGGAATGCTATTAATTGTTTGCATTCTTCTTATTATGCCATTGCTTGAAAATATCTGGAAAATCTTTTCTAATTTTTGAAGTATGTTTTGTGTCAGGAACTGTGAAGGCTCTGAGATTTTTCTCTATTTTCAAACAGAAAATTAGTCAAAAAGTATAAGCATATTAGCATGATTTTTGTGAGATGTAATTCCCACAGAATGACAGAGAGAGGGGCAGATGACACCGTAGACACAGTGGATTGCATTACAGAAAACCCCTGAGCATAGGGAATCTCAGTCTCTTATAATGGGTAGTTAACATGCCTGCCCTTTACTCTGGAGAGAGATATTATCTTTTCAATTCTGGATAGCAAGCATGCCTACTATTTGATATGGAGGGAAGCAGTATATCTTCAAATGATATAAAAAAGCTGACCTTTTTTTTTTTCCAGGGAGGAGACATTATCTCCTTTTTACAAGGCTGTTTGTTATAGAAACATCTTTAAAAAGGTAGTTCAGTTCTGTTTTTTGCTTTGACATGTAAATAGCTTGGAAATTATCACTTCTTGCTATCATCATAGCAAGAAAATAGTAAACTAAAAGGTCAACTCTTTTTTTGGGTTCATCAAAGAATTGGTGTCACAGATCAAATCTACACCCTAAAAACTAGAATATAGAGAATCATAGCTTAGTAGGAGCAAAAAGCACTGGAGCCAGAAGTGGGTAGGAAAACCTAAACTGTAATTGATAAACTACTAGAGGCTGAGTGGGGAATAATTTGAGAGCTAAACATTTCTGGAGGCCCAGTCTTAGGTAGGTCTACACACTTTCATGGCTTTTCCCCCCAGAACACTAACATTCTCACGTTGAAAATCAAAGAGAAATCTCTTTATGTACCAGCAGGTATAGGAGAAAGGACATTCTGAAATAGAACCAGAGCTTGTGTCCACCAGCTCTCAAGAGGGACTACCTAACTAAAATGGAAGACTAGAAGAACACAACTTCAGCCTCTGCCCAAGCCCTCCTCTCTCGTCTAAAAAGAGAAATAAAAGCTGAGGAGCGCTTGTGAAATTCATATACCAAGAAATAGACCCACCCACTAAAAGACAGAATTAATCATAGGATTATAGAGTACTTCCTCCCCTACATTTCCCCCACCACATTGACACATTGACAAGGCTTCTTTGTAATAACAGAGGATATGGGATGGAACCACAAGCCTTAGACTCTATTTAAGAGTTTCCAGAGAGGGACGCCTGACTGGCTCAGTCGGTTAAGTGCCCTACTCTTGATTTCTGCTCAGGTCGTGATCTCCCTGATGTGATCTCACAGTCTTTTCACTGATGTGGAGGCTGCTTGAGATTCTCTCCTCCCTCTCCCTCTGCCCCTCCCCTGTTTGTGAGCACTCACTCTCTCTCTCTCAAAAAAAAAATAATAATAATAATAATAATAAATTAAAAAGAGTAAAAAGTTTCTAGAGAATCGCAAAGGCAACAAACGAGACAAAAATAGGAACACCGGAGAAGTGTAAAGCCTCAGACACCTACAATTATAGCAAAGAGTAAATACAGTGTAACTACTACCCAAATAAATATAATCTCTCATAATCAAGCCTTATTTGTGTCAGTTCCTGTTACTCAATACATTATGTCTGTCTTTCAACAACAAAAAATTACAAACCATAAGACAAGAAAAAAACAGTTTGAATGACAATGCAAGAATTTGAATCAGATTCAGATGACAGATTTTGAAATTATTAGACCAGCAGTTTAAAACAAATATTAAGACTATGTTAATGGGAAAAATGGACAATATGAAAGAATAGATAGATAATAGCAGAGAGATATGAATAAAACTCAATGAAGACCAAAAAAACATTAATATTAAAAAATCTACACTTGGTATATCATATTAAAACTGCAGAAAACTAATGACAAAGAGAAAATCTAAAAGGAAATCAGAAGGAAGACACACTTTACTTATACAGAACAGAATATAAATGACATTCAATTTCTCATCAGAAGTGAATAAACAACATAATACTTAAGAGGAAGAACATTGGAGGATTAACCTACCAATTTCAAGACATGCTTTATAGCTTTAGAAACCAAGATAGTAAGGCACTGTTAAATAGATAAATAGATCAATAAAGCAAAATAAAGAGCCCAGAAATAGACTCTCCAATATAGTTAACTAAACCTTGGCAAAGGAGAAAAGTAATACAATGGAGGAAGAATGATCTTTTCAGTGAACTGTGGTAGAATAATTGGACATCTATATGCAAAAAAAAAAAAAAAAAAAGAGTCTAAACATAGACCTTATACTTGCACAAAAATTTTATCTCAAAATGGATCATAGATCTAAATAGAAAATAGAAAACTATATAACTTCTGGAAGATAACATAGCAGAAGATCTATGTGAACTTGGGTTTGGCAATGAGATTTTAAAAACAATACTAAATGCATTAATCATGAAAAAAATTGATAAATTGGACTTCATTAAAATTGACAACTTCTGCTCTGCTCTGCAAAAGACACTGTTAAGATAGTGAAAAGAAAAACCACAGACTGGAGAAAATATTTGCAAAACACATAATGATAAAGGACTTATACTCAAAATTTATTAAGCAATACTTAAAACTCAACCATAAGAATACCAACAATCTAATTTAAAAATGGTCAAAATATCTGAGCATATACTTCCCCAGTGAATATATGCAGATAGAAAATAAGCATATAAAGACACTCAGCATCATATGTGATTAGGGGATTTTAAATTAGAACAAAAATGATATTCTATTATACACCTATTCAATGGCTAAAAAAAAACTGACAATAACAAATGGTGTCAAGAATGTGGAGCAGTAGGAGCACTCATTCAATACTAGTGAGAACGCAGTGGTACTGTCACTTTTTGGAAGACATTTTGGAAGTTTCCTACATAGCTAATCATAGTCTCCCCATAAGATCCAGCAATCATTTACCTTGGACTTTACCCAAGTGAAGTGAAAACTTATGTCTACACAAAAAAATTGCACACAAATATTCAGAGCAGCTTTATTCATAATTATCCTTCAGAAAGTGACTGGATAAACAAATATTTCCATGCAATGGAATTTTACTCAGCTATAAAAAGAAGTGAGCTATCAAGCCATGAAAGGACGTGGAAGAACTATAAATGCATATTACTGGCTGAAAGAAGCCAGTCTGAAAAGGCTACTTCTGGGCTCTTTTTTCTCACAACACTCTGACACCAAATGTGCAGGTTTTTTCTGGTACCAGTTCTCTAACTCTGCAGACACAGTTGGGTATCTTAATTCTGACCCTAATTACCTGGAGTTAGCACAAGACTGTTCTCATTTCAGAAGCCAGTTGAAGACTTAGATTGCCACCTGTACTTTTTTTGTTTTGTTTTTCTTTTTTTAATTAAATTCTAGTTAGTTAACATATAATATTGGTTTCAGGAGTAGAATTTAGTGATTCATCACTTACGTACAACTCCTGGTGCCCAACACAACTGACCTCCTTAATGTCCATCACCCATTTAGTACCCCCCCACATCTCCCCTCCAGTGACCCTAAGTTTGTTCTTTATATTTAAGAGTCTCTCACGGTTTGCTCCCCTCTCTCTCCTTATTTTTCCCTTTCTCCTATGTTCACTTGTACATCTAACCAACCAGCAAAAAATTCAGAGGATTCCCACAAATCCCTTTGTATATTTGACAGTTTGTTAGAATGCCTCACAAAACTCAGGAAAACACTTTACTACTACTTGCTAATTATAAAGGATACAGCTCAGGAACAGCCAAAGTGATCTGCATAGGGCAAGGTACAATAAAAAAGGACACAAAACTTCCAAGCCCTCTGTGGGAGTGTCACCCTCCCAACACCTCAATATGTTTACCAAACAAGAAGTTTTCCAAATTGATCTTTTAGGAATTTATCTGCATGTTCCATTACATAGCATTATTGATTAAGTCACTGGCCGTTGGTCATTGAACTCAGTCTCCAACCCACTCACCTTCCTGGAGGTCCAGGATGGACTGAAATTTTCAACCCTTTAATTACATGGGTGGTTCCTCTAGTAAGGAGCAACAATCCTGAAGCTATCTAGGGGTTCACCAAAAGTCACTTTATTAGCATTAACTCAGGTAGTATTGAGAGGAGCTTGTTTTGAATAACAAAAGATGCTCTCATAATCCCTATCACTCAGGAAATTGCGAAGTTTTTTAAAGCTCTGTATCTGGAATAGAACACAAAGAATAAATGTATATTTCTTATTATTACTGCTACATACTGTATGATCCAACTATATGACAATCAGAAAAAGGCAAAACTAGGGGCGCCTGGGTGGCTCAGTCTGTTAAGTGTCCAACTTGGGCTCAAGTCATGATCTCAGGGTTCTTGGGTTAGAGCCTCAAGTTGGGCTCTGCTCTGACAGCTCAGAGCCCAGAGCCTGCTTCAGATTCTATGTCTCCCTCTCTCTCTGTCCCTCCCCTGCTTGTGTGCTCTCTCGCTCTCTCTCTCTCTCTCTCTCAAAAATAAATAAATTTAATTTTTTTTTCAAAAAAAGGCAAAACTATAGAGCAAGAAAAAGATCTGTTGTTCCCCAGAATTTAGGGGTGTGGGGTGGGGGGAAGGAATGAAAAGATAGAACACAGAGATTTTTAGGGCACTGTAACTATTCTGCATGACATGCTAATGGTGAATCCATGACATTTTGCATTTGTCAAAACCCATGACAATGTACAACACAAAGAATGCACTCTAATGTAAATTCTGGACCTCAGTTAATAATAATGTACCAACATTGGCCCATTTTTTTAACAAATTACCACATAGGGCAAAGTGTTAGTAACCTTATGGAACCTGTCCTGGATCACCCGGCAGAAGAACCAAGCGGCACTTGGAGATCTTGGAAGGCAGGAGGTTTATTTTACACCCGTGGGCTCAGAGGAGATCATTCTCCAGAGGTCTGAGCCCAGAACATAAGCAGAGGGAACAATTTATAATCTTGTTACTTCCGCATCCTCATTAGTAGCAATTTGGAGCTGCAAGCAGGGTTGGAAGAAGAACCCAGAAGGGGAGTCTTCCGGCAGGGACTGGAGTTTCCCTATCAGTCCTGTCAGCCACCTTATAACAGATTTTTCCCTATCAGTAGCAGAGGAAACTGTGAAAAGGAGAAAGTAGAGGTATGTGAGAGATATATATTATCTGCCCAATTTTTTATAAATCTAAAAGGGCTCTAAAAATGAAGTCTATTATTTTTTTTAAAGTTAAAAATATAAAAGTAGTACAAATATCCTGGGAAAAGGGTAGTGAATGCCTCTCTTGTAAGATGTACAGAATTGTGTTTCATCATTGGTGATGACATAGGGCATCCAAAATTTACTTTGCAAGCCCCAGGTGAGTATTTAGGTGAGATAAGCAATTATCTTCCAAATTAGCTGAAACTGAGCCTCCCTAAAAGGCCTATGTAAATGCTAATTGTGAGAATTCTGGAATCATAAAATGAATTGGCTTAAAAAACATAAATCTATTAAAAGGTTTCCAAATTTCCCACTCCAAATTACAGGTTGGTGATGGAGTTCCTTTTTATAAGGGCAAATCTGTGATGGCCTATCTCTGTGGGAGCAAGATTTATTCATGGGAGAATGCTTTCCAATTTTCCTGAGCATTACTCAGTGGGCAGTTATTCTAAAAGGAGTGAAAATGGCTGGTATTCTAAGAGGAAATGATACCTTCAGTTAAGCAACAGTGGAATGTAACATGGTTAAGAGAAAATTAGATATGAGTGTCTAACATCAAAATCAACTCCTGTTGTTAAGTGTGTGAAGGCCTCCAGCCTGCATTGGCTGTACTTTCATTTCTATTCTTGCAGATGCTGTGTCGCTTAAATTCCTTAAAGTTCCGTGGTAAAACCACAGCTATCCATCAACCCTCTTTTTCACTTGTTCTCTTTAGAATACTGTGACATAGCACA
The DNA here is from genome assembly GCF_024362965.1 of Panthera pardus. Taxonomy (NCBI): domain Eukaryota; kingdom Metazoa; phylum Chordata; class Mammalia; order Carnivora; family Felidae; genus Panthera; species Panthera pardus. The sequence continues at coordinate 51,214,496 of NW_026526654.1, forward strand.
AAATGTGGGCCTAGAGCTAGATAAAGCAAAAAACAAAAGCAAAAGCAAAAACAAACAAAAAAACACCTCTCGGACTTCTCTCAGTAGCATTGACATAGGTTTTTTCTCCCTTGCCGCTGCTTGCCAGCCCTTATCCTTTCCTTTCCATTTGTTCTTGGACCTGTTGGAGAAGGGGAAAAAAATACCTCTATGGAAATGCCAGCAAAGTGCTAAAATTTGGCCAACTAGTAATCTAGAGACTAATGGACCGTGCCAATTTCCCTGAGGAGTTATGCAGAGATATTGATGAAGTACTGAGAGAAGTTCGTATTGAATATGTCAGGGGAAACTTATAAGATTTCATACAAGAGGATAATTTTAGCTTTATATGAAAGGATGAATAAGCATTTGTTAGACAGAGACAAAGAGAGGGCACATTTCAGCCAGAGATTACTTTGTTCAAAGATATGGAGTAAAAGGAGCATAGGGAACAGCAAAAAGTTCTTGTGGTGGAGGGATAGATTTGAGGCAGATTTGTAAAAAACAAAGAATGGAGAGGGAGTCATGTATAGAATTGGAAAACAGCCTTCTCTGTCATGCTAAGGAAATGGAACTTCATCCAATATGAAAGATTTTCAAGCAAAGTGCTAAAAGAAGGAAAAGATGTTATCAATGTGATTTATAAAGGGAAAACTAAGTTTGAGAATGCACTTGAAACATGGGAATCAAGACTTTGGGATTCTGGTAAAAGACCACGGCGCCTTAACTGAAGGCTTTAGCAGTAAAACTGGAAAGAAGAGCCAGGCTTTGACTTACATATTTCTGAGTTGAAATCAACATTACTCCACTGAATCCTCATAATGACTTCTAAGAAATGTGTTTATCTTGTAAAAAAATGTTTTGACTTTCAACTTAAAGATAAAACTGAGACTGAGAGAGGAACGTAACTAGTAAAAATGCATATAGATTGTAAGTGTAGGGTTTAAATCCAAGTTTTAAACATCAAGTCCATGTTAATTACACTGGGATTCAAGTCACGGGGAATCAACATGATTTGGCAATGCATTTATTCCCCTGATTTACAAATGTACCCTAAGATTATTAAAGCACTTCTTTTTAAACATTAATTAATGAAAATTATACACACACAGAAATGTGTAAGTTTCTTCCCTCTGCCTCTTAGAAAGCAAAACAAAGGACTGCTCAATGACTTCATACAAAATGAACACATTTGTAAACAACACCATTTGAGAAATAGAATGACACCCTTGCACCTTGTCCCTATCCCAGTTACTCCCCCTTCTTATATCTTTCTCCCCTCCCAGGAAGCCATTATGTTGCTATTTATGGGAAACCTTTTGTTGTGTTACTTTATTCACAGTATCACCTGATGTAAATAAAAGGATACATTTTGTATTTTTATATGTTGGCTTTCTTTGCTTAGTAGTATGTTTGTAAGGTTTATATCATTTTGATATCTATTTGTACTTCATACTTTTTCATTTTCAGTAGAATTCAGTTGCATTACTACACCATTATTTATTTATTTACTTACTTGTTCTACCGGTGGTGTAGGTATATATTGTTTGCCTTTTGAGGTTATTGTAGAATATATCATCATGAATGCTCCTATAAATGTTTGCTGATGAACATGTAATGAATTTGTGTGGAGGTTTTGCCTGAGAATGGAATTAATTGTTTATAGTATGCACATATTTGATTTTGCTAGATAATGCTGAAGCACTTTGCAAAATGATTGCATTGACTTCTATTACCAGCAGCACGAAGAGGTCCAGTTGCTCCTCACCGTTGATAGCAGTGGAGGTTGTCAGTGTTTTCCATTTGAGCTCTTTTGATTAAAGAGTAGGTGTAAGTATTTGCTCTAATTTACATATCCCTGACCACTAGTGAGATTGAGTGAAATTTTACGTGAATGGACCATACTATAAAAATATCTTTTTTTTTTCTTTTGTAAAGTGTCTTTTCAAATTGCTGGCTCATCTTTTTTTTTTTTTTTTTCTTCAGTTGTCTTTTTCTTACTAGTTTTGTAGAAGTTTGATATATAGTCAGGATACCAGCTTTTATCAGCATTATGTGTTAAAATATCTACTCTCACATCGTGGCTTGAATTTTCACTTGGTATTTTTTATAATCAGAATCCCCTAACTGGAAAATCACCAAATTATTATCATTATATATATTATTATTTGATTGGCACTGATTATGTCTTAAACTTTCCCTACCTTAAATTCACTAAAATTTTCTCCTATAGGATTATCTAAAAGCTTTAATATTACAACTTTCTAAAATCCACCCAAACTTAGCTATTTTTCTTCAATATAGAATGAGGCAGTTTTTATTTATTTATTTATCTTTTAATATCGATAACCAGTTAACTTGGTACCACTTAGTGAGAAGTCTATACTTTACCTACTGATTTGTAGCCTTTTTTTTAAAGTTTATTTGAAAGAGGGACAGAAAGCACATAATCTGTTGTCTGTGTATGAGTGATGATGTTTCTGAATTCCTTTTTCACAGATCTATTTTCTTATCCTTGTACCTATAATATACTAATTAATTATTTTAACTTTATCATAAGGCTCAATATCTAGCAAAATAAGTCCTCTTACCTTTTTTCATGATTACCTTGTTATCATTATTATTTGCATTTCTATATATTTTTAGAGCATCTTGTAATAATCTACAAAGAATCTACCTGTAGTTTGATCCAGCTTGTAATAGTTTGCCTTTGAATTCATCACTATGGCATATTTCTTTATTTGTTTTGATTTTCTTTTGTTTTCACGATGTTTTATAATATCCCATATACAAGACATAAATTTTTCATTTCTAGTCTTTCAAAATTTTTTATTATATCATTAAAAGTATCATTTATAAAATTTCCATATTTTTAAATTAGGATATAGAGATGAATTAGAATTTGTACCTTGACTCTATAAGGAAACTGATGAACTCATTTATTTTTGGTTTGGTTTTTTTTTTCGTCTTTTCAAAATTTTTTTAAATTTTATATATATATATTTTTTAATTTACATCCAAATTAGTTAGCATATAGTGCAACAATGATTTCAGGAGTAGATTCCTTAGTGTCCCTTACCCATTTAGCCCATATCCCTTCCAGTAACCCCCAGTTGGTTCTCCATATATGAGTCTCTTCTGTTTTGTTTCCCCTCCCTGTTTTTGTATTATTTTTGTTTCCCTTCCCTTATGTTCATCTGTTTTGTCTCTTAAAGTCCTCATATGAGTGAAGTCATATGATTTTTGTCTTTCTCTGACTAATTTCACTTAGCATAATACCCTCCAGTTCCATCCACATAGTTGCAAATGGCAAGATTTCATTCTTTCTGATTGCCAAGTAATACACCATTGTGTGTGTGTGTGTGTGTGTGTGTGTGTGTATACATACCACATCTTCTTTATCCATTCATCCGTGAATGGACATTTGGGCTCTTTCCATACTTTGGCTATTGTTGATAGTGCTGCTATAAACATGGGGGTGCAGGTGTCCCTTTTGAAACAGCACACCTGTATCCTCTGGATAAATACCTAGTAGTGCAATTGCTGGGTCGTAGGGTAGTTCTGTTTTTAGTTTTTGAGGAACCTCCATACTGTTTTGCAGAGTGGCTGCACCAGCTTGCATTGCCACCGACGATGCAAAACAGATCCTCTTTCTCCGCATCCTCACCAACATCTGTTGTTGCCTGAGTTGTTACTGTTAGCCATTCTGACAGGTGTGAGGTGGTATCTCATTGCGGTTTTGATTTGTATTTCCCTGATGATGAGTGATGTGGAGCATTTTTTCATGTGCTGGTTGGTCATCTGGATGTCTTCTTTGGAGAAGTGTCTATTCATGTCTTTTGCCCACTTCTTCACTGGATTATTTGTTTTTTGGGTGTTGAGTTTGGTAAGTTTTTTATAGATTTTGGATACTAACCCTTTATCTGATATGTCATTGGCAAATATCTTCTCCCATTCTGACGGTTGCCTTTTAGTTTTGCTGATTGGTTTCCTTTGCTGTGCAGAAGCTTTTTATTTTGATGAGGTCCCAGTAGTTCATTTTTGCTTTTGTTTCCCTTGCTTCCAGAGCTGTGTTGAGTAAGAAATTGCTGTGGCCAAGATCAAAGAGGTTTTTGCCTGCTTTCTCCTTGAGGATTTTGATGGCTTCCTGTCTTTCACTGAGGTCTTTTATCCATTTTGAGTTTATTTTTGTGTATGGTGTAAGAAAGTGGTCCAGGTTCATTCTTCTGCACGTCGCTCTCCAGTTTTCCCAGCACCACTTGCTGAAGAGACTGTCTTTATTCCATTGGATACTCTTTCTTGCTTTGTCTCAGATTAGTTGGCCATACATTTGTGGGTCCATTTCTGGGTTCTCTATTCTGTTCCATTGATCTGAGTGTCTGTTTTTGTCAATTGCTTTTTCTGTGCTATATGAAATGATCAGATCTGTGTTTCCAGTATTTCCAGTATGTAAATATGGTGATTTGAACTAATCAATTTTTAAATGTAAATCAAGCCTACATTCCTGAGGTAAACCCTACTAGGCTGTGAAATATTATGCTTCTTATATATTATTAGATGCGATTTTCTAAAATTGTGTTTAAAATTTTTGCATCTATACTTATGAAAGTCATTGATTAGAAATCTTCTTTTCAAATACAGGCATTTGGTGCTATAAATTTCTCCCTAGATACTACCTAGCAGCATACCACAAATTTTTATGTTGTTTTTCATTTTCATTCAACTCAAAACGTTTTTCTAATTTTTTGTTTTGTGTCTTCTTTTACCCATGGGTTATTTTTAAAGTGTGTTATTAATTTCCATCAGTTGAGGATTTTTGAGTGATACTTCAGTTACTTTTTTGAATTCAGTTCCACTGTGTCAAGAAAACATTTTGTTAGACTTAAATCTATTATGTTGAGAATTGTATTGTGGCCAAAATGTGGATTATCTTGCTATATTCTGCTGTTTGTTGGGTAAACTATTCTATAAATGTAAATTAAGACAAGTTAGTTGATAGTGTTTTTGAAATATATATTTATTGATTTTCTTCCTACTTCTACTAATTATTGAGAAGCAATATTGAATTAATTGTTATTGTGGATTTGTCCATTTCTCCTTGAAAATATGTGCATTTCACTTTATGATCTTTCTGTTATTATACATATATTATACATGCTTATATACATAAATATTTTTATTTATTACATGTTCTTGATGAATTGACTTCCTTCAACTTAATATGGACTTCTTTATCTCTGGTGATATTCTTTCCTCTGAAATCTAATTTTCCTAATATTAATACAGCTATCCCAGTTTTTTAGTACAAGCATAAAATATTTTTTTCCAATTCCTTTTACTTTCATCTATTTGAGTTTTTTCATTTAAAGTTTGTTTCTTATGGGAAGCATTTGATTTGGTCTTGATTTTACCCAATATGGAAATATCATTCTTTTAGTTGGGGTATTTAGACTATTTAAATTTAATGTTATTAGTGATGTTAGATTTTCATCTATCAGCTTGCTATACAGGTTTATTTGTTTATCTGTTCTTTGTTCCCTTTTTCTTCTTTTTATGCTTTCCTTTAGATTGCATGTATATATTTTTATGACTCCATTTGATCTTTTCAGTTGGATTATCGGGTAATAAGTGTGGATGGTTGTTTCAGAGTTTATGTTATACCTTTAACTTATCACAATCTCCTATAAAGAGCTATTATAACACATTATGCATTAAAAAATTATACAGTAGTATATGTTTATTTCTCCCATCCCAGCCTTTGTGTTTTTGTAGCCATATATTTTACAGTTGTCATAATCTCCATACTATATTCTTACTTTTGTTTATATAGTCAAGATCTTATAAGGAGATTTAAATAATAGGGAAAATATACCACATCTTTTCTAGGTAGTTACTATTTTCTGTGTTTCTTATTCCTGTGCATAGACCCTTATTCATAGCTACGTACCTTTTCTTCATTTTTCATGACTGAAGAACTTCCTATGATATTTTTTGGAATGTAGGTATTCTGTTTTAAAGTATTTCTGCTTTTGTGGGTCTTAAAAGTTCTTATTTCACTTGTGTTTTTAAAAGGTTTTTTTTTTCTGGTCATGGAACCCAAGGTTGATAGTCTTTTTCTTTTAGTATTTTAAAGATGTTGTTCTACAGACTTTTGCTTATTGTTTTGAATAAGACATTAGATGTTTTACTTACTTATTTTTTTTCTACTACACAAAATCTCTCATCTTCTTCTGACTGCTTTTAAGATTTTTTTACTACCAATTTTGAGAAATGTGATTATGATATGTTTTGCTAAAGTTTTCTTCATGTTTGTGGGTATTGAGTTTCACTGAATTTCTTATATTTGTGAATTTATATTTTTTATCATTTTTGGACACTTTTGGCAATTCTTTTTTAAAATGTTTTTCTGTAACTCCTTTCCCTTGGTGACTCAAAATATACAAATATTAGGCTTCTTGAAGTTATCTCATCACTTATTTATGTTCTGTTTATTTTTTTTTTAATTCTCTTTTTCTTCTGTGTTTCACTTTCGATTGTTTATATTGCTATGTCTTTGAATTTACTAAGTTTATCAAGTTGTTTTCTTCAATGTCTCTTCTACTTGTAATATGTTTCAGTGTGCTTTTCATTTCATAATTTATAATTTTATTTTTAGAAATTAGATTTTTGTCTTTTTTTAGATTTCACTCACATACCTGATCATAGACAATTCAGCATAATAACTATTCTAAATGATGTATCTGCTGATTTTAATATATGTATCATATCTGATCAGTTTCAGTGTATTGATTATTCTCCTCATTATGTGGAATATTTTCCTGCTTCTTATATGCCTACTAATTTTTAACTGGATACCAGACATTTTGATATTACCCTATTAGGGCTGGATATATTTAATTCCTATAAATATTTTTGATCATTTTTTTGTACACAGGTTAGTTGGAAACAGATTCTCTTTGGTCTTGCTTTTAAGATTCATTAAGTGGAGCCAAAAAGAGTGCTTAGTTTAGGGATAGTTATTCCTTACCATTTGTGAATTGATCTTCTATCTACTCAATCCAGTGCTCCATGAATAATAATATTTTCCAGTTGGGAGTAGGCCCTTTTCCTGGCTCTGTGTGAACTACAGACATTTTTCGCTCTTATTTTTGTAGGTGATTTCTTCCTTGGTTTTGTGTAGTTTCCTACACATCAATGAACATCAATGTTCACAGGTGGGAGGCTTTTGCAGCCTTTCTGAGTTCTCTCTCTGACCTTGTTCTGCAAAGTCCAGTTTATTTGGTTTCACTGTCCTCTCATTTCCATCAGCCTAGAACGCTGTCAAGGCTGTAATTTAAGGCCATTGTTGAGTTCATTTCATTTTTGGTTTCTCAGGAATCACTGTCATTTATTGCCTATCTGGTGTCTTGAAACTAATTTAAGTGTTTTTCTTTTTCTTTTTTTCTTTTCTTTTCTTTTCTTTTCTCTTCTCCTCTTTCCTTTTTCTTTTCTTCTTTTTTCTTTTCTTTCCCCTCCTCTTTGGTTGTTCCAGGATAAATCCACTCTGTGTGACCCCCTTTCATTTGGAAGCAGAAATCTTCTGCTTATTTTCTATTTTGATTTTATAGTTTCCATGGGATTTTTATTTTTATTTTTTTGCCATGATTTCCAGTTCTCTACCAAAATTCTCAATTTTTCTTTGACTTCTTGGATCATTGGAAATATAATTTAAAATTTGTGATTGTTTTAATTGTTTAATTTGATACCTCGATTCATTGTGAGTTTCCTTTTATAGCTTTTTCTTTTTGTTATCTTCTGATCTTCACTCATATTTTGTTGTTTCCTTATATGCATTGTTATTTCTAATTGTATTTCAGATGTTTCATTGACAGAATTATTTACAGAATTTTTTTGAGGACTAAAACCACATTATATCTTTCCCCAGAGAGGAAGTATAACTACTTCTGGCACACTTTTTCTTTTCTAAAAATCATTGTCATCTAGGAATTAAGCATTTCACATAGATGACAGAATATTGGTAGTTGAACAGATTGCCAGTATCTTTCACAGCAATCACAGGAAAAAAAAATCTCTATAATTTGTATGTAATGGTACGATCTCTGAACTAGTCATTGTAGTTTGGCAAATATTTGCTCTAATTGACCAACATTGAGTCGCGTCTCTGAGCCTGGATACAGAGAATATTCACCAAATCTTTGACTAAGAGTATGGAGATGAGATATCCTGAGGAAAATTGTAGTACATCAGGAAAGGATAAAATGAATACTAGATGTGAAAACAAGATGTTAACTGATATGTATGATTCTCACAACTTACTGATTTATCTCATAGATTCATGATACATTTTTGGCTTCTTATCTAACCAAATTCCTTGTTATTCTCTTACTTACACCTCATGCCTTTTTCACAGTGCAAGATTCATCTTTCCCTTCACAAACTGTGATATTTCATATCCGCTTGACTTTATATGTTCTCTCCCCTCTACCTCATATTCTTCTGTTTTGTCCATCTGAAAAACCCATACTTATCCTTCAAATGTCTTCTCAAACATGGCCTTCTTTGTAATGTCTCATTTCACTCTGTAAAAAGACTCAGGAACACGCGCCATGATTCTCATATTGTGCAACTGATACGTAATTGAATTTGCTTGCTTCTTTTCCTACTCAATTTTATCTTTTAGACTGCAAATTATTCATGTATTTTTTTTTCTTCCAAACTCATGATGAATGTCAAGAATGTCAAGAGCATTATTGATTCTAAATGTTTCTTGAATAAATGTTGGATCCTGGCTGAAGGATTATAGAAACATTTGACTTAAATATTGTCAAAATATAACCTAAAAGTATGTTTTAAAAATTGTATTTGAAAAAAATTATTCTTTTTTTTTTCAATATATGAAATTTATTGTCAAATTGGTTTCCATACAACACCCAGTGCTCATCCCAAAAGGTGCCCTCCTCAATACCCATCACCCACCCTCCCTTCCCTCCCACCCCCCATCAACCCTCAGTTTGTTCTGTTTTTAAGAGTCTCTTATGCTTTGGCTCTCTCCCACTCTAACTTCTTTTTTTTTTCCTTCCCCTCCCCTATGGGTTTCTGTTAAGTTTCTCAGGATACACATAAGAGTGAAAAAAATTATTCTTAAGAGAATAAAAATTAAAGGAAGAAGAGACTTGACAACACAGGAGCTGCAAATGGCTATTTTCAACTCACTCATGTGGACAGTGAGGGAAAGCTTATTCTGAAGAAGGCAAAGTAAGAAGTGAACGTGGAAATTGATGTATGTGAGATTATGTAGTTCTAGAGAGAAAGAATGAGAAATTCAGAATATAACTCATGATTTCCTAGTGAGGTCTGGCTGTTTTTCTTCCCTTGAGTCTGTAAGATACCTTGTTGATTTATAGTAGAATTCCTTTTTGCTCAAATATATTGATTGACTTTGTATACTTGAAACCTAAAGAGTATTAATTTATAACACACCATATATGGTGTGTTCCTTCTTTCTAACTAGGCTCACCCCACTTTTATTTGCATTTCATTCACATTTCCCCTAGATCTTGAGTAAGGTTTTTAAATAAAAGCAATATGATTTTAATCTTATGCTCTTATATCAAGAAATGTTATAGTGATTATTGAGCACTCTTTAAATATATCTGAGAAATAGATAGAAAGTTCTTCCTAATAGGATAAGCGAGGCAACTTTGAGTGTCTTAACGTGGAAACCACTGAATTACTTCTTGATTTGGACATAGTCCTAATGCTAGTCTGGTACAGTTCAAATCAATTGTATTTTGTGATTAATTTTCTCATTTCCAGTCTTTTTACCCTGATCCGTGTTCTCAGAATATGGTACCTAAATCAATTGGATCAGGACCACATTATAGGATGGAATTATAAAAATGCAAGTCCTTTGTCTGATCAGTTACCAGATCAGAAGCCTGGAATGTGGGATCAAGACTGAACTTCAGTGCCTGGGTGGCTTAGTTGGCTGAGCATCTGACTCTTGATTTTGGTTCAGGTCATGATCTCTAGGTTCATGGGTTCTAGCTACGCCTCAGGCTCTGTGTTGTCAGTCACAGACTCTGCTTGGGAGTCTCTGTCTCCCTCTCTGCCCTTCCCCTGCTTGCATGCTCTCGCTCTTGCTCTCTCTCTCTCTCCAAAATAAAAAAAAATAAACATTTTTTTTAAAAAGACTGCACTTCTAGCAGGTGATACCAGTGACTATTATGCAATAGGAGTATATAGATATACTATAGAGTATATATTTTGAATATAGAGTAAGTCTGGACCTTATGTTAAATCTAATTTAGGATGTTGACTTCAAATATCCAATTTTTTCTCTTTTGTTTCCTTTAAAAAACAGGTCACTATTTTTTTAAAAATTGTTTCCTACTAATAAGTGTTTTAGAAAGTAATAACATCAGTGTTATAATAACATCATAATAGAAATGTATTTTTGACAAAAGAGATATATGTGTTTTCTTCAAAACTGCCTTTATATTCAGCACAAATTTTATGCAAATACCTTGCTCCCTGTTTTTCCGCATAGGTTTTATAGCTGTGTCCTTAATATTCAGAACGGGTTCCTTATAATGCTTTATTTAGGTGTGCTTCTCTGTTCAGTTGGTTTACCGTTTGCATCAGAATCACATGGACTTCTTTATAAAAATGCATGTTTTTTTGAGTCTCCTGAATAAAAACCTTTTGGAGTGATATCTTAGATTTTTTAAAAAAAATAACCTACATACTTTATACTTACACATGCTACAGTTTGAGAATCTTTAATTTGAAGCACATAACTATAAAATATTTTACTACTTTAAAAGTTTACATATTAACATTTCCCAATTACAAATCTTAATATGTATTTTGTTAATTTCATCTGAGTATAAGTTGAATTGGTGGAACAGCATTCATTTGAAGGAATTAAATCAAGATGTTCTAAAGATGATGAAACTAAAATAAATGAATTTAATAAGACACAAAGTAACATATAATTCCATTGGAGGGAATTGTTAGACTTAAATAGGTCCTACAATGTTTTATCAAATAAGAAGTACCCTTCAATGTTCTTGACCTTAAATAACCAAAGTCTTCTTAAATCCAGCAAAACTTACTAGAGGCTGTTTTATTTTCTTTAACAAAGGAAAATGTCCATTTCATTTAAAGCAAATAAAATTGAACAAATCTCAAAACCACTGTATGCCACAAATGGTCTTAACTGTAAGGAAATAATACTGTAATGAATTTTTGAAAGAGTAGGGACAATTTCCACACTTTGCAGTAGGTGAATGAGAAAGAGTTATATTAACAGTGTCCCAGACTTGAAACAAAGCTCATTATACACACCTGCCAACAGCCACATTAAACATTTAATAACAGTAGGATACATCTTACCCTCACAAGTGATAAATGAGGACGTTTTAGCATTTTCCTTTTTCAGTGGTGATTTTTGTCTTACTTGCTAAAAAAGAACAAAAATATCTCAAGTTGCTACAGTTTTAATCTTCAAAACAGCATTTTTAGTGAGGGCAGAAATAATTTGTCCATTCTTTCAAAGATACATATTTCCTTAAATTAAGTGATGGCATACATACAATTTTCATTTTAAATTTATCTTTGGTCTTAATAATAATCATATTGATTACTTTTAATGGGAGAATTTAGAAGGATGTCTTTTTGTTTCAACAAAAGACACATTTTTAATCCTGAGACAATGTCTAGAACATTAGAGTATTGTGGGAAAAAATATATATATGTATATATTTTTTTTACATCACGGATATGAGCCAAATTCTAAAAATCCCCTCCCCTTCCAGTCCAATGAATACAATGCTCAATGTAACAATTGAATGTTAATAATAACTCTCCTTTTTTTGGGTTCAATTCATATGCACCTCACACTTTGACACATTATTCACTGTCCTGAAAAGGAAACAGAAAAGAGCAAGCAAGCCAAATAAAGAAGGTCCAAGGAATCACTTCTCTGGCAAGAAAAAAATGTAAAAAAAATGTGTAGAAGAGATACCTCAGCCTCCTCATATTTCTTTTCATTGTATAATGGCTCTGTTGTAGTAGAAGAGAATGCTAAGTACCAAGTGCTGAATTTTAATAAGAACTACATGGCTAAACATACTTAAATCTTTTGGTACATGGTAAAGAACACACAGTACTTTCATTGGAGTGTCGAAAATAATTTTAATTTTCATGAATTCAAGACAAATTTCTTCTGAAATGTACAATTACAGATGATTTCTCTCATCCCACTCCTATGTAAGAATTGAGTATGAGTCTGAGTTATCTATTAAGAATACATTATTTCCTTTTTCTCAAACTAATTGCTTATAGACATTTATTCTCTCTTTATCCTTCCAAAGAATTGTGAACCAAGGTTTTAATACCTCTCAGGGAATCTGATCGGCAATTTTCTAGGATTAGGAAGTATAATGGTCACAAATTTGGGGTAGCAAATACAATATTACCCTTTTTTTCGCTAATCACATATGATGTCCTCTTTGAAAGAGCAGACCTGTTTTTGTGATATTGAAATGACTTTGCATTCTAGTATTCTAGAGATGAGAGCAGAGATCTCTTTTGTACTTCTTATCACCTTCAAATACTCTCAAGTGAGACCTACAGTCTCTAGGAGTCTATAGCCAATGAATTATGTAGTATACAGGTCAGCAGACTAGTCTGTGGGCCAAATCTTGCTGGTGAATAAAAAAATTTTGTAGATACATTTTTTTTTTTGGAACACAGCCACACCCATTTGCTTGTGTACTCATTTTTTTTTAAATTTTTTTTAACGTTTATTTATTTTTGAGGCAGAGAGAGACAGAGCATGAATGGGGGAGGGTCAGAGAGAGAGGGAGACACAGAATCTGAAACAGGCTCCAGGCTCTGAGCTTTCAGCACAGAGCCCGACACGGGGCTCGAACTCACAGACTGTGAGATCATGACCTGAGCCGAAGTCGGCTGCTTAACCGACTGAGCCACCCAGGCGCCCCTACTTGTGTACTCTTTATGGATGCTTTAAAAGCTTTACAAGCAGCAGATTTGAGTAGTTGTGAAAACACCACCTGGCTTGAAAAAATCTAAAATATCTATAATTTGACATTTTATTGAGGTATAATTTACATATAACATACTAGTTTTAGGTGGACAACAATGATTCTATATTTGTATATATTATGATGTGATCATCACAGCAAGTAGAGTTAACACTCTTCACCACACATAGTTACAAAATTATTTTTCTTATGATGAGAACTTTTAAGATTTACTCTCTCAGCAAGTTTCAAATATGCATTGTGGTATTATTAACTATAATTGTCATGCTATATATTACCTTCCCAAAACATTTATTTTATAACTGAAAGTTTGTACCTTTCCTGAGTCTTTATAGAAAAAGTTTCTCAATCTGTGACATAGATTTTCTGTCAGTGACATGATATTTCTATAGTTATATCATAATACTCAAGTATAGATCTTTAGTTCTCTAAAACATAATATATGTGGATAAAGTTGAGATTATTGGATCACAAGTCAGAAAATTAATTAATTTATTTATTTATTTATTTATTTATGTATTTATTATTTTTTTGACAGAGAGCATGAGCAGGGGAAGGACAGAGGGAGAGGGAGAGAGACAATCTTAAACAATACACCCACTCCAGAGCCCAGTGCAGGGCTCAATTCCTCGATGGTGAGATCATGACCTGAGCCACAATCAAGAGTCAGGATACTCAACTGACTGAGCCACTGAGACTCTGAAGAACTTATTTTTTAAAAAAATTCTTTCTTCTGTTAATATGAAAATATTAATATTTGCAGGAAAGTCACAACTTGTCAACTTGTTATCTCATTTGACTTTATTAAAGCCTTGGAAACATTTGTACATAGGAAAAACTTCGTGGAAATCTAACAGATAAAAATGCAGCTCTTCTTATTGAAGTAGAGGTGGGGGCCTCAATTCAGACCACTTGGCTTCTCCTTTGCCCTTTTGTAACTTTTTTTTAAAATAAAGTTTACTATTTGTTTACAGGTTTTTCTTTTTTTTAATTTACATCCAAGTTAGGTAGCATATAGTACAATAATGATTTCAGGAGTAGAGTCCAGTGATTCATCCTGTATATATAACACCCAGTACTCATCCCAACAAATGCCCTTCTTAATGTCCACCCATTTAGCCCATCCCCCCCATCCACAACCCCTCCAGCAACCCTGAGTTTGTTCTCTATATTTAAGAGTCTCTTATGATTAGTCCCCCTCCCTGTTTTTATATTATTTTTGCTTCCCTTCCCTTATGTTCATCTGTTTTGTATCTTAAGTTCCACATTTGAATGAAGTCATATGATATTTGCCTTTCTCTGACTGACTAATTTCGCTTAGCATAAGCCCCTCTAGTTCTATCCACGTTGTTGCAAATGGCAAGATTTCATTATTTTTGGTTGCTAATACTCCATTGTACATCTATACCACATCTTCTTTATCCATTCATCTGTCTATGGACATTTGGGCTCTTTTCTTACTTTGGTTATTGTCAATAGCACTGCTATAAACATTGAGATCCATGTGCCCCTCTGAAATTGTACATCTGTATCCCTTGGATAAATACGTATGAGTGCAATTGCTGGGTCATAGGGTAATTCTATTTTTAATTTTTTGAGGAACCTCCATACTGTTTTCCAGAGTGGCCGCACCAGTTTGCATTGCCACCAGCAGTGCAAAAGAAATCCTCTTTCTCTGCATCCTTGTCAACATCTGTTGTTGCCTGAGTTGTTCAATTTAACCATTCTCACTGGTATCAGGTGGTATCTCATTGTGGTTTTGATTTGTATTTCTCTGGGGGTGAGTGATGTTGAACATGTTTTTCATATGTCTGTTAGACATCTGGAATGTCTTCTTTGGAGAAGTGTCTATTCATGTTTTTGGCCCATTACTTCACTGGGTTATTTGTTTTTTGGATGTTGAGTTTGATAAGTTCTTTATAGATTTGGATACTAGCCCATTATCTGATATGTCATTTGCAAATATCTTCTCCCATTCGGTCAGTTGCCTTTTAGTTTTGTTGATTGTTTCTTTTGCTGTGCAGAAGTTTTTATCTTGATGAGGTCCCAATAGTTCATTTTTACTTTTGTTTCCCCTTGCCCCTGGAGACGTGTTGAGTAAGAAGTTGCAGCAGCCAAGGTCAAAGAGGTTGTTCCCTGCTTTCTTCTCTAGGGTTTTGATGACTTTCTGTCTTATGTTTAGGTCTTTCATCCATTTTGATTTTATTTTTGTGTATGGTATAAGAAAGTGGTCCAGTTTCATTCTTCTGCATGTCACTGTCCAGTTTTCCCAACACCAATAACCACTGGGTTATTTGCTAAATAACTGTATTACAGTCATTTGCTAAAGAGACTGTCTTTATTCCATTGGATATTCTTTCTTGCTTTGTCAAAGATAGTTGGTCATACGTTTGTGGGTCCATTTCTAGGTTCTCTATTCTGTTCCATTGATCTGAGTGTCTGTTTTCGTGCCAGTACCATACTGTCTTGATGATTATAGCTTTGTAATACATCTTAAAGTCAAGGATTGTGATGCCTCCAGCTTTGGTTTTCTTTTTCAGGGTTGCGTTGGCTATTCGGGGGCTTTTCTGGTTCCATACAAATTTTAGGATTGTTTGTTCCAGCTCTGTGAAGAATGCTGGTATTATTTTGATTATTTTGAATGCATTGAATATGTATGTTGCTTTGGGTAGGATCAGCATTGTAACAATATTTGTTCTTCCAATCCATGAGCATGGAATATTTTTCCTTTTGCGTGTGTGTTTTTCAATTTTTTTCATAAGCTTTCTATAATTTTCAGTATATAGATTTTTCACCTCTTTGGTCAGGTATTCCTAGGTATTTTATGGTTTTCAGTGCAATTGTAAATGGGATCAATTCCTTGGTTTCTCTTTCTGTTGCTTCATTATTGGTGTATAGAAACACAACTGATTTCTGTGCATTGATTTTATATCCTGTGACTTTGCTGAGTTCATAGATCAGTTCTAACAGTTTTTTGGTGGAATGTTTTGAGTTTTCCCTGTAGAGTATCATGTCATCTGCAAAGAGTGAAAATTCGACTTCCTCCTTGCCGATTTGGATGCCTCTTATTCCTTTGTGTTGTCTGATTGCTGAGGCTAGGACTTCCACTACTATGTTGAGTGACAGTGGCAAGAGTGGACATCCAAGTCATATCCCTGACCTTAGGGGAAAAGCTCTCAGGTTTTCCCCATTGAGGATGATATTAGTGGTGGATCTCTCATATGTGGCTTTTATTATCTTGAGATATGATCATTCTATGTCTACTGTCTTGAGGGTTTTTATCAAGAAAGGATGTTGCATTTTGTCAAATGCTTTCTCTGCATCTGTTGAGAGGATCATGTGGTTCTTGTCCTTTCTTTTATTGATTTGATGTGTCACATTGATTGATTTGTTGGTATTTAACCAGGCCTGCATCCCAGGTATAAATCCCACTTGGTCATGGTGAATAATTCTTTTAATGTATTGCTGTACCCGGTTGGCTAATATCTTGTTGAGAATTATTGCATCCGTGTTCATCAGGGAAATTGGTCTATGGCTCTCCTTTGTAGCAAGGCTTTTCTGGTTTTGGAATCAAGGTAATACCCTTTTGTAAGTCTTGAGTGGACATGGAGAACAACCTTGCAGCCAGCTACCTATTTCAGTTCTATATTACACATACCATACATATACAGTTCAAATCTACAAGCAAGTTATTTCTCCAATAATAGCTCTTCTTCATCAACTTCCCAATACTGTGAGAAGCACAATAATCCACCATAATACTGCTTAAACCATAACACTGTTGTCATCCTTGATTCTTGTCTACATTATTTCCTATATAAAATTTGGTATAAAAATGCCCTGTCAATTATAGATCCTTAAATTCTCCAGTAATATCTTTTTGTTTACTTCTCCTAACTTGGCCTTGGATAGGCTTTCATCACCTTATATCTAAGTTTCAGCAAAATTTCACAAGTGTTCCTCTACTTCCAGTTATTTCTCTTCAATTCAATTTTTAGCTGATGCAAAACTTGATCTTTTATAATGAAGATGATCATCACAATTCAATGTAAATTAGTTCACCGGGTATACCTTGCTTTTAAAAAAAAGTTCAAAACACTTAATATGATATATAAAGTCCTTCAGTATCTTGCTTCTACATTATTTTTCATCCCCATTTCTTATCAGGCCTTTCTTTTCAGACTTAAACTCATTTTATATATACTAAGTTAGAGAATTGTATGCTTAAAATAACCCTAGGAAAGTTGAACACCCCAATTTTTTTTCTGAGATAACGGAAACCATTAGCCAATTTTCATTCCTTGAACACTATAACATATTAAATACAACTCTAATCTGGAAATCCTCATATATATCACTCAATAAATATATTTTAAAAAAATTTTAATGTTTATTCATTTTTGAGAGAGAGAGAGAAACAGAGCATGAGTGGGGAAGGGGCAGAGAGAGAGGGAGACACAGAATCCAAAGCAGGCTCCAAACTCTGAGCTGTCAGTACAGAGCCCAACGTGGGGCTCGAACTCATGAACTGTGAGATCATGACCTGAGCCAGAGTCGGATGCCCAACCGACTGAGCCACCCAGGTGCCCCACAATAAATAACATTTTTTGGTTTTTTTCTTGAATGACATCTTGAATTATGCCCAAAATGATAAAGGTGATAGAATCCCTGATTCCTTCATTCAGGCAACAAGTTAGATTTCATGATTAGGAAAGAACAAGAAAGAAATAAACTGTATATATAATGAAAATCATGGCAATCTTACCTGGCAGAGAATTTATGAGAGGAAACTAATTTATAGTGAAAGGAGATGACATGTTTGGGACATTCAGGTTGAAGTCAGTTGTGGCATTATAGAATATTAGATTTATAAACGATTTCAATGGTAATCTAGTCCAAATTCTCTTTTATTTGGCTGAGAAAAAGAGGACTAAGATACTATGGGATTTGACTAAAGCTTCAGCAAGTTCCTAGCCCATGACTCATGTCTCAAGTAGTCAGTGTTTTGTCAAGAGTCAAGAGTTGGGGCTCTTAGAACTTCAGGTAGAATTTGAAACCACAGAGAAGTATTTGAGAGCCTTTAAGAATTTGAGGTGTGGAAATGGATGCCAGTTCTCATTAAATAAATAGAAAGAAAGAGTTTTGGGAAATTGCATTATATTTCTTTGAATCCCTTGAGGCCACTGTTTATTTCTGATTATCTCTTGTTATTCACAGACTGACCAACTGGCTGAGGAAATGAATGAGAACAAAAAGAAAAAAAAATCAAAGGTTAGTTCAGGGTTATAGGTATGAAGAGAAGGAAGTTTGATGAGTGGAGATTTATCGACAGTGTTAGTGTTACAGACAAAATAATGGAAAGAAATAAAGGAATGTTGTGGAATTTTCTGATTAGCAAATTAATCGTTAACTTGTTAATCAGAAAAAAATCAACTGATGAGGGGGAAACTCATTGAAATATTAGTTTGGTGTTGTCAAACAAAGGGCTCTTGAACACACTTTCTGCTTATAGAGAAAATTTAAAAACATAAAATAAATCTCTTTATATTTGGGGCACTTGGGTGGCTCAGTCAGTTATGTATCCAACTCTTGATTTTGGCTCAAGTCATCATGATCTCCTAGTTGAGCCCTGTATCAGGCTCTGGGCTGGATGTGGAGCCTACTTAAGGTTCTCTCTCCCCTCTCGCTCTTCTCTGCCCCTTCCCTGCTCATGTGTGTTCTCTCTCTCTTCCTCAAAAAAAAAAAAAAAAAAGAGTATAATTAAATGCTTACTTATGTATTGTATTCACATTATCACATATATATGTTAAAGTTGGCACATTTTTTTCTGTCTCCATGCCATTTTTTTCTTTTCTTTTTTTTTTTATTAATATGAAATTTATTGTCAAATTGGTTTCCATACTGTTTTGAGTTTTAGCACTGGGGAAGAACCTTTTTAAAGAATTAGCAACTTGAGAATAGTAAATGTGTTTTAACACAGAGCCAAGAACAAATTAACCCCTCATTAAAAATGTATCAACCTAAGGAATAAATAAGTGCAACAAGCCCTCTGAAAATTGATACTATATTTTCTGATAGAAGCCTTTTCAGAAATCACCCAAATCATGAAAGTATAACCAGCCAATTCAATCTTGTCATAATTATTGGGAAAAATTCAAGGACAGTATATTTTTTAAAAGCCTTAAGAAACTGAAAACTGCATGTGCATCCAAATCTGGGTTAAAATAATTTCAAACATAAGTAATAATAGTTAACTTAGGGGTGCCTGAGTGGCTCAGTTGGTTAAGTGTTTGACTTCAGCTCAGGTCATGATCTCATGGTTCCTGAATTTGGGCCCCACATCGGGCTCTGGTGCTGACAGTTCAGAGCCTGGAGGCTGCTTCAGATTCTGTGTCTCCCTCCCCCGCTCACGTTCTGTCTCTCTCTCAAAAATAAACATAAAAAGGAAAGAACAGTTAACTTAAACACGATTTAATGTGAAATTCTAGATGGTTAAGAGCTAGAGGAAGTTAACGTAATAATGAATGAAATGCATAATAATTGAATGGCTATAGTGCTCTTAAGAATCAGAAACTCATAAAACTTTGAAGGCTGCTGGAAAAAATGCAAGTAATTTCATTGCCTATATTTTACTGTACAACTGTAGCATCGCATCTGTGGCTCATAGTATTTCTTCTCACAAGAGGAATACTATATTCTTTCCGTGGCCAAATGCCACTTAAATCAAAGTTGAAAATTAAATCTGGGGTACATAGATGACAAACATTATTATTCCTTAATTATAAGCTATTCATCCAACAGTAGAATTAAGAGTTCTAAAACATTTCTTGAACACAGAAATGCTATTCAACATATTTGTGAATTATCATGATATACTCACGAATATTATTTTTGAATGGTAAGCAACAACAAAATAAATCTCTTTATATTTTGTTTCCTCCATAAAGCTATAATTCTACTACTAAATACAAAATATGCATAGTGGAATACACTGGAAATAAATTGATGGTATTTGTCTTGCTGTGTACATGATTACATCCATTCCAAATCCCTGTGTATTACTTTTTACTGGGCCATGGATCTGAGTCGCAAATTGTTTGGCTGAACAAAAAGGGGCAAGCACAAAGCAACAGCTTAACTGTAAAACAGTTTGGCAGCAAAATGCAGTTCGACAATTCGTTATAGACAGATCATTAGGTTAATATGAAGTTGTGTGAGGAGGATGGCTAGGGGGAGGTTTATATGTCTAGAAATATTAAAAAGCAATTTGCACCATGCACACATCCTCACCCTGGACTGCCTTTGAACATGTTTACAATCCACTAAGAAAATCTGATGTACGTTTTATTTCAGAACTGAGCAGAACAGGTGTTAGTGCAGCCAGGAGTGGAAAGACTAAAAGGGATGTGAAGCTGCTAGTCAAACTTGAATACAATATATCAGCAGGTCTATTTAATATTTATATGAACTCAAGTAATAGTCTACTAATTTTTTGATGCAAAACATCTCACCAACTTATGAATTCCATAAAGGAAGATAAGGGTGAATTTTCTTCCAACATGTTTTTATGGCTCGTCTCTTCTTGTTCCACATTTCAAAGAATTGCTTAGAGATAATTAGAATTAAATATACATTTTCTATTTCATTATATTTCTGATTAAGGTTAGATTTATTGGTCAAAACTATAACTCTGAATGAATACACAGTAGATGAGTTTGCCTCCAAGAACTGCTATATGGGTATATGACATCATAAATAAAAGATACAAAAGTTTAAATAAACTGAATAGAGCATATGCCTTTGGTTTTATTTTCAGAAATCTCACAAAATGATTCTGTGTTTGTAGCTCCCTGTTGGTCCTGTATCTTTCTGATATGCCCATCATCTTTCCTGTTTTATGCTTACTCACTCTTGGTTCATCCATTATTAATTCATTTTTCTGCTTGGATGCTGCATTAAGTTGTAGATCCAATCTACTCCTGTTTCCTTTCTCTAAATTTCTTGAAAGAGTAGTACACATGCTCTTTCCCATCCTTACTTCCCAGTAAGTCATCTGCCAACTATATTGAGTTTTCATCTATTTAATATGTTTGACAGTAACATCCTAATATTGTAAATCACATGCTATTTGTCAGGACTTTTTATCTTGTGTCCTCTGCTGTACTAGTGAATGCTCACTTAATAAATCTCTACTCCTATGACTATTAATGTTCCCAAACTATCTCCCTTCTCCTGAGATGTTTTTGGTTCACTCCTCAATTTATCTTGATGAGATTCTTTTTTCTCTTATGACCCATTAAATAATGCTATTACTTAGGGTTTTATTTTTAGCTCACTGTTCTTATGCAATATATTTTCTCAGGTGATCTTACCCATTCTCATTTGTTTCAACCACCACCTACACTCTACTCTACTGATGTCTCAATTCAGAAGTCAAGCCCATAACCATTTCCTGAACCACAGACGTATGTATTTGATTGGCTTCTGGATATTTATATCTGGATTTTTCATGTGCACCTTATCATCAACATTTACAAACCTAGTTTTCACATTTTCTTCTTAAATTTTCCCTACTCTGTATCTTGATTGGAGATACCTCCGTCAATCCAGTTATTCAGGAGAGAAAACTGACACTTACGTTGGACTCTTCTCACTATTATATTCACAGAGTCCAATCAATCTTTGAGAATTTTCTATATCCAAGGCACCTTAATACTTCTTTCAGTGTCCTACATCAGGAAATTTACTTTTCTTAATTGGATAACTAAAAAAAAGGCTTAATTTTCTTTGTTGCCTGCATTATGGTTTTCATCATAGATTTTCTTTGTAACTGCTGAGTTAGCCATCTCAAAAACAAATCTGATTCTGGCACATTTCAAATAAAACTCAGCAGTTAACCCTTATCTCATGTGAAATTTCAGTTTCTTAACCCAACAGAGACTTCCCTTCAAGTTTTGCATTCTGACACCTGCCCACATTGTCAGTCTCATTTCATCACTTATGGTCTTAGAGCCTAATCACCTTCCATTACAATTCCCACGCCATCTTTCTGATCTATGTGTCTTTGTTAGGCTGTTGCCTCACAACACCTCTCACCATGATATAACTAATATCTGTTTTTCAATATGATTCCAGTGGTATATCCTCTCAGAAGTCTTTTTGCACTTTTTCTCAGTATTCTGTGTATCATAATTCTGTATTATTTTATGGCAGCAGAGGCATCAAGTATGAATAGGTATTTGATATATCTCTGGATTTTTATGTAGAGTGTAAGTGGTTTCAGCTCTGTGTGCAGGGAGTGTTTGCTGCTGTAGACATGCTTAGTATGATCTTAAAAGCAGCAGTAATATTGCTTTCTGGCCAAGGCAGTGTCAACGGGATAACTACCGTGTCCCCCGATCCTGAGTCCAGATTAGCTTCCATCCTTCTGCCAAGTACCAGTTTGGGCTAACTTTTCCCAAATTAAGCAAAAAAAAGATATTAGCAAGATCTCACAGTGAATGAACACACTCACACTTGACTACTATTACATGTAGTAAAACCAACCTAGTGTCTACTGTAGGTGCTGACTCAGGCTATTGCTAAGGAAATTGTCAATGCCTCATTGCAACCACCAGACTTTGTTTCTATGACAGACATAAATTAGGAGATCTTTTTATGCAAAATGTTTGAGACAAAAGGGACTATTTTAAACATCTTGAGAAAAGAGCTCTTTTTAATTAACCTGTAAGAAATGATAT
Organism: Panthera pardus; assembly: GCF_024362965.1. Classification (NCBI taxonomy): domain Eukaryota; kingdom Metazoa; phylum Chordata; class Mammalia; order Carnivora; family Felidae; genus Panthera; species Panthera pardus. The sequence goes on from NW_026526654.1 coordinate 51,237,324, forward strand.
GATATGATAAAGAAAGAGTATCTGATAAAATTTTTTTTCATATAACTTGAATAGAAAGGAGAATGTGAAAATTGTTTTATGTTGTTTTCATGTAAAATGTGTGAGTAATCAGTAACAATATTACAGAAATGGAATCTTTTGTGACCACAGCCACTAATACGGAGATACAAACTAAAACAAACAAATAATGACAAAAATAAACAGAAAAAAACGCATTTGGCAACAAATTTATTTTCAATCAAATTAGTGAAAACTACTTTATAAAATAGTGTATTTTTTCTCAAAAGGCAAATCTAGTCATTTAATGCATAATATTTGCTAATTTCTATTTGAGAGCATATAATAGGAATAGGTTTAGTAGTTATGTGATCAAATATCAAAGAGATGTTCTCTTTCCTCTAAGACCTAACTCTGAATTTTTAAATGTTAAGTGATTAATAAATATTACAGGTTTTTATTGTTTTTTGTTTGTTTTACTTTTATTTTCTCAGTGTAGAAAAGTTTATCTCAAGAGAAGTTGACACTAAATCAGCTATTTATATTCTTATGTAACCAAAATATGATGAAAGAAACAAAAGAGAACCAAAAAGCTGACATCTTTCTATTTTGTTTTAAGCTTTTTTTTTTAAAAAAAACTTCATTTTCTTGGCTTTAAAAATCAAAAAAACCCTCTTACTATCTATGTTTGGTTTAATAAGATTCAATTACACATCAAGCACAAGTTTCTCTGAATTTTACTGTTAAAGGGAATCAACAAGACATTTTTCATCTAACTGCTATGTATTTGAAAAGAATAATTAAATGTTAAGACAAAATTACATGGAATCAAATGTAAAGACTATATCTTGTACTCTTGGAGCAAATTAATTTCAGTTCTATGGTCAAAGACTAATGAAAATTTAAGTAATGGATTTTATTGGCACTCTATTTCTAGGAGTCAAGCAGTCAGACACATTAAATCATTTGTATAAATCACTGCTTATTGGAGGGGTAGAGTGCTATTTAAGAATAAAAACCTCCTACATCTTATGTTGAACTTGATGCAAGAGGTTGATAAAGATCATATCTTCTTTAATTTCATAAGAAGTTTCTATTATAGTTCTCTAGTCAGTAGGGCATGTTATATCAATTACTTCTAGCCAGGCTCCCAAAAGAGAGCTCTATCCATGGGGGGGGGGGGGGGGATAAACAAAAACAAAACAAAAAAACCCTAAGTATTATTGATAAATCCAATCTTTTTGGAAGAATTTTTTAAACTTGAAATTGACCAATGAGACTGTTCTCATACTACAGTTCAGTTTCTGTAAAAATCTTTTTTTCCCTGACCGATGACCTACTTTACTTTTTTCTCTAGCAGCTGACACTATTTCTTAGGAAGTTTTTCCAAAGAAGTCAGGGCATTAATTTTAAACTCAAAACTCCTAGTCATGTACCCTCAAAATCAGATGCAACAGTTTTTAGCCTTGTTCAGACTGTCTTATTTTAACTTGATAATTTCTGCCCCTTTGATCATTTTGTACTTTAATTTGCTGTTGTTGATAGCATCCACAAACTAATTTTTCCAAGTCAGTTTTGCCTCAGTATAAGTGTTCTGAAGTTACAGACAGTTTTCAAGTTGTAAGATAATGTGAAACTTCAGAAAAACAAATCCTTCCTCTGTAGCATCATTTCTCATTGTGACTACTGCCATGGTTATTTATTCAAGGGCACACCAGCCTTAACCACAATCTTCTTTCTACCATTCATTGTTTAGTATCAACTAAACTTGTATAAGTAAATGAAAACCATAGAAAATTATTGATAGATAATGTAATATTTCTTTAGATTCTGCTATATTCTATCTAATAATCTAAGTGCTAGAATACAGATGTATCTAAATATATGAAGATTTATTTGTTTGTTTGTTTTAGTATTTTCTTTATTCTTAGAGAGAGGGCAAGCAGAGGAGGGGCAGAGAAACCAGGGGGACAGAGGATCTGAAGCAGGCTCTGTTCTGACAGGCTGAGAGCAGCGAGTCTGGCTTGGGGCTTGAACTCACGAACCACAAGATTAGGACCTGAGCTGAAGTCAGATGCTCACCTGACTGAGCAACACAGACACCGCAATATATGAAGTTTTTAATCATATATTTTCCATCACATTCTTAAACCTAATAGCTTTTCTATATTTGCAGACAAAGCAAATTCTCAGTTTAAGTTCTTCTAATACTGTGAGGTTTTTGAATCTGTATTTCAGATTTACCAAATATTAGAATATTCCTGATGTTGATTTGTACAAGAATAAGAAAAATGTACTTGTTGATTTATCATCAATACAAATGCAGGTTTTCTAGAAGCAGTCACATTTGGAATTCGGGGAGTTATTCAGTTCAACAACTGAAGATCTGAATTTCCCCAGTGTCATCTATTCCTGCCTATTACCTACTAGCCAACTGACCATATGAGTACTACATCATCATAACTCCAAAGCTGCAATTTAAAGGTCACTGTGCCACAGTAATAAGGTATAAAAGGAGAAGATGACATCAATTTATATTGTTTGAAATTGCTCTATTGTTTATTAAATATAAGTAAGCTTTTACTACTATAGTGAATGCATTTTAAAATATATAAATGCTTGAGTTGCAACATTTAAAACGTAAATCCCTGAATGTTTAGGAGACAGAAAGAATCAAGCAGGAAAAAAGTAGGTATAATCTGAGAACAAATTTAGACATGTAGATAAGAGACAAGTAATACCTAACACCAATTAAGTTACCTAAGATTAACAGCTAATGCAGAGGCTCATTTATATCTGGCTATCCACCCTGCTGGAAAGATAGAGCTAGTTCATCTTACAACTCCTATACAATCTTTGTGATCATTTTCCATCAGACTGACAAATCCTCCTTGTGAAAACACTGATGTAAACACGGTAACCCTAGGCAAAATTGTGAAGAAGGCAAAACATTTTAGGTACTTGGTTACAACTTGTAACAGAGTCTTTCTCCTTGAACTACATGTACCTTTCCCTTCTAAATAGATTCCTTTCCTTAGGTAGCTGTCAATTAATTCAATCTAATGGTGTGGAACAGTGCTTCTCAAACTTTACTTGCAGCAGTTTGGGTTGAGGCCACTATTTTTACACTTGTATCAAGTTCTCAAGTGATGAGTCTTCTTGATGGGGATCCTACTGGTCAGTACACTGGTAACATAATTAGTGAAACAACAAGACCTAGCACTCCTGAAAAGTTTACAACATGCAAAGTATAAAGCAGCTGATAAAAATGGTATCTAATTTAGACCTCACCATGTTAAGAAGTAATGGTAACCAACATGACCTGCAATTTAAGGAGAGAAAGCAGATGTTGGAAGAGGTTAATTAATTTGCTCTTGTCTAAACAAATTATAAGAGGCAGCCATTATTTGAATACTTGGTTTTGTTTTTATTTTTGTTTTGTTTGTCCTGTTTTTCCCAACTTCCCATACTCTTCACTAAAAAAAGACTGAAAAACACTGCTGATTAGGAAGAATCTTTTATTTAAGAAGAGTTATTAACGAAAAGATGGATCATTCAAGAAATGTGTTTCAGGTATCTGGATAACCCTACAGAAGAAATAAACTCCACAAAGTTTAACCTCTATGATATGTCATGGTGTTGACCTGTTTTTGTTGATTTGGGCGAGGATGCGGAAAAAGAGGAATACTTGTACACTGTTGGTGGGAATGCAAACTGGTGCAGCCAGTCTTGAAAACAGTATGGAGGTTTCTCAAAAAATTAAAAACAGAACTACCATATGACCCAGCAACTGCACTTCTAGGTATTTATCCAAAGGATACAAAACCACTGATTCCAAGGGGCACGTGCACCCCAATGTTTATAGCAGCACTATCAACAATAGCCAAATTATGGAAAGAGCCCAAATACCCATTAACTGATGACTAGATAAAGAAGATGTGGAATATATACAATGGAATACTACTTGGCACAGAAGAAGAATGAAATTTTGCCATTTGCAACAATGTGAATAGAACTTGAGTGTATTATGCTAAGTGACATAAACCAGTCAGAGATAGACAAATATCATATGATTTCACCCATATGTGGAATTTAAGAAACAAAACAGATGAACATAGGAGAAGGGAAGGAAAAATAAGATAAAAACAGAGAGGGAGGCAAACCATAGGAGACTCTTAAATACAGAGAACAAACTGAAGGTTGCTGGAGGTGAGGTGGTGGGGGCATGGGGTGAAGGGCACTTGTCAGGATGAGCACTGGGTGTTGTATGTAAGTGATGAATCACTGGAGTCTACCCCTGAAACCAATACTACACTGTATGTTAGCTAAAATAAGTTAGTAATGGAGATATAATGTATAGTATGGAGAATATAGTCAATAATACTATATTCCATATTTGAAAGTTGCTAAGAGAGTAAATCGTAAAAGTTCTTATCACAAGAAAAAAAAATTGTAACTATGTATGGTGATGGATGTTAACTAGACTTATTGTGGTAATCATTTCACAATATATACAAATATTGAATCATTATTTTTACATCTGAAACCGATGTAATGTATGTCAATTATGTCTCAATAAAAACAAAAAAAAAACAATTTTAGGTGGGTCAATAATTTAATTAAAAAGAATATATCTGACATAATGGTAGTATTAGAAAAATGGCAAAGTATTTATAAAATAATCTTTATAATTTTTAAAACAATTTTTGTTAGTATTACTGAAAACTCTAAAGCACTTAAAAAATACTGCCAAAGTAAACAAAATATTTAGAAATGAATAAAAATAATCAAAGTATTACCAACTGACTGTATTCTCTAAAGAGTTTATGAAAATGAGTAAAATATATCCTAAACCCCATCAGAAAATTGGAATAAAGACACAACTAGAAATATACAAGGACCATAACAAAAATAATTTTTTTTAATGAATCTTAAACCTTTGAAAAGATACTAAATTTCACTCCTGGAAAGCTAAATTCAAACTAAAATCAAAGCCATTTTTCTCTATCAAATTGACAAAAAGCAAACTGTTTGATTAAATATTCCTCAGCAAAGACTTCAGAGAATTAGCGGGAGTGTGAATTAGTACAAAGTATGCTCTATGTAGAAAATATCAATACAAATATAAATGTATTATTTCCTTCAACAATTTAATTTTTAGTAGTTTCATCACAGGTGTACTCAGTTTTCTGAAATAGCATATGGTCAATACTATTGTGACATTTTTTGCACTAACTAAGCAGGGCAGGCCTTATTACCACCAAGTCACCCCAGTATAGTTCTTTCCTAATCACTACCCTTCTGAGTGTCAAGAATTTGATTACTCTCTCCCATAATTTATCACTGTTGCTGCCTATTTATTCAAATGCCTACCAGTCTTTTTTTTTTTTAATTTTTTTTAATGTTTATTTTGTTTTTGAGAGAGAGCATGAGCAAGGAAGAGGCAGAGAGGGAGACATAGAACCCAAAGCAGGTTCCAGGCTCCAAGCTGTCAGCCAAGAGCCTGACGCAGAGCTCAGACTCACAAACCATGAGATCATGACCTGAGCTGAAGTCGGACACTCAACCGAATGAGCCACCTGGGTGCCCCAAGTGCCTACCAGTCTTAACCACAATCCTCTTTCTATCCTTCATTTTTGGTATCAACTAAAATTGTGTAGATAAATGAAAATCAATTTGATTTTATTCTCATTTGAAGGCAGAGGAACTGAGAATGGGTGGTTTTATGAGTAGGCTGATCAGATAATTGTCTAAAATAGGCCCCGTTTGAGAGTGCAAGATAAGCAACAAAACTGTTGGAAATTGAGATTGTGAATGTAATGAATGAACATCCTAATTATAAGCACCTCACACCATTGAAAACGTATACACCTCTATAAGCCAGAGTAGTTGAAGCTCAGATGATCTTGGATCATAGCTTTTTGCCACTAGATATTTCATGGGAATTATATAGAAATAGGAGGGAGAACAAATCCAAAAAAAAAAAAAAAAAAAAAAAAAAAAAGCTAATGTGGCTCCTGACCATAGGCCAGGTATGACATCAGTGTCTTCTGTGTCTTTGTTCCCTTCCATGTGTTTATAGTGGCAAATTAAAGATGCTGTGAAATCTCTCTGTTGGAATGACATGAGCTTCTAGGACCTAATTTGCAGGTACAAAACTGAACATTGTTTCTTTTTATTTGTGTTCATGTTATAAAGAAATTACTTTATCTCAAGGCCATGAGCATACTGAATCAATAAGGAAATTATCTCTTATAAAGACTTTTTGAGAAGATGAATGGTTCAAGACAATATCTTGATATATTCTTGCATTTAAAAATTATAAAAAGTTGCAAGCATGAAATCATTACTAAAAGTGGCTCATCTAGTATGGAGAACATTTAGAATAATAAATGATTTCTACTGTCAGCCTATCCAAAATCACAGCATCCTAACTTTTTCACTGAGATATTACAAAATCTATTCTGGATTACATTCTAATTTGACCATGCTTCTTTGGGAATTTGAGGCCAGCTTCATGTCAACATGTGAGTGTTCATGCCATTCCTACAACTACTGTGAATGAAAGGCGCTATTCCTCTCTCATTTGCAGTACTTTTATCTGCAAAGTGTTTTCTGGTTTTTATTACCAGAATTATAATTATAATTATAATTATAATTGCATTGCTTCTTTCTTGCCAAATGGTAACATGGTACATTTTAGAATATCCATTTCATACTAAAAAAATATCTGCTTGGGAGTCAGTTTTCTTACATCCTGACACTTCTGACCCTTGCCTCCCACTGAAAGAAATCTCATTCAGTTCCTAGATACTGTTTCCACTTAAATCCTGTCTAAGACGTTCACTCATTTTCCCAAGTCTTATGGATAGGTGGCTAGGCATTCACCTAGCTCCTCATTAAAATTTTTAAAGTCTTTGTCCTCCACACCTGTGTAAAATAACTTTCTCATTTGAGGCTCGTGATAACCCACTCCAGTACCCACTACCGCTAGTCATTGCTGTAATCTACTGACTTTTTAACAATACTCCCCAGAATAATTGAAATTCCTGGCACCCTGCTCATTATTTCTGCTTTACTTAAAATTATGCCATTCTCTTTGTTGATGTATTGCTCATGTGAATGACCAATATAGCACCAGAATCTCAGAATCTCTGTCTTCAACCCCTTATGTGTTTCTCTGTACTTCTTGCTAGCTTTCTGTAGCCAAAGACGCCATCTTAGATGTTGCCACTATCTGTAACTGCTCCATGTTAATTACAACTTGGTTTACCTCTAACATATCTTTATAATCATAAGCTCCTATTTTTCTAGCTGATGATTACCTCACCTCCACTACCTCTGTTTAACACTCAAGTCATTTAAAGTCCCTCCATTTATTTAAAGTCCATAGGACCCTAATGATATTCTCTCTCTCTCTCTCTCTCTCTCTCTCTCTCTCTCTCTCTCTCTGTCTTTAACTCAGCAGGGACCCCGTGGTGGGTCTGTTCTCATTTCTTTGAACCCAATCCTACATGTGTTCTTCCAGGGCATTTTTAAGAAAAGCACCAGTAAAGGATTAGGCCCCAAAGTTATCTGCAATATCCCTAAACCCTAGACAACACTAGATGATTTATTACTAAGGCAGGTTGATTTTACTTCCAAAATTAAAATAAGCTGTTTTGTCTTTACTCCTAACCAAGAAACCATGAAGAATATAATTGTTTATAGGTTATTCACAATTAGATGTTTTTATTTTAATTTTTAATTGAATTTAAGTTCTTTTTGGGTTTTGTTTTGTTTCAGAGAGAGAGAGAGAAATTGATTATGAGTGGATAAGGGACAGAGAGAGAAAGGGAGGGAGAGAGAATCTTAAGCAGGTGCCACACTCAGGCGAGCCTGATCTCACGACCCTGAGATCATGACCTGAGCTGAAATCAAGCATCAGACGCTCAATGGACTGAGCCACCCAGGCACCCATGAATTTAAGGTTTGATTTGGTGTATTAGTATGTGTAACTGTAGTGTGAAAATATTTTGACAGATTAAAAAAATAATACAATATAATATTATGAGCCTTCAGGCTAACATATCTATGAACTGCCATAGTAACATGATAACAAGAGTGACGTTTTCTGATTGGCGCGCTGGGACAAATATTCATAGGATCTCTAATTTTTACTGGAACATAAATGTTGAGAGAATAATTAAAACCTATGAAAGAGTAAACTATAAACGTAATCAGAGGAGTGAAAAGAAGACAACTTCTGAAATGGTGAATACTGCTCAGTAGGTTCTTTGCAAAGTAATAGCCACAAATGGCTAGCCAGCAGCCTACAGCTTACCCACTAAAAGTGAGTGTCCTAAGGTGTATTCTTCATTATTCTGCTCATCACTACCTTCTCCTTTTTTACTTTCCCATCTTGACCCCTGTAGGCCTGAGTAAGAAAGCTCTGTTTGCAGATAAATTATTAGAGGGCAGGAAGCTGCTAATGATGTGGCTCCAAGTAACGGCTGGAGTTAAATTCGACAAAGCCTTAAACATGCCTTTAGATTTTATCCTACAAGAAGTAGAGATATGAGGAAACACTATATCTGGTTTACCAGATGCTCTATGACCAATACCCAGAGTGACTGTAACCTTCTTTATCCGTGTGCTATATTTATAATAATGAAATCTAAAAAAGCATTAGCTGTCCAGGCTGACATATCACATATTTGGCTGACACAGAGAACACAGGACATGAAGATTCTTAAGTATTTATTTTAAAACTTGAACGTTTAAAACTTTTATCATTATGTATTTGTGTAGTTTTGATTTATTTACATGGAAATTTAATTTTATCCTCATTACATTTTATTATTTGATTTTCATTTTAACTAAGACTAATTAATTCAGTCAGATTAATTAATTTATTCAGTATCTTTCATATCTAGACCTAGGGAGGGCTATAGATACTGGTCTTTTGGGATTACAACTTTTTAACTCTCCCAGATTTGTGACATTTGTCTCTTCATTTGATTGTAATTGACAGTAATTGACTCTTCCCATTATTGTAATCTTGGTACCTATACCTTTTAAACTCTTCTGTATATCTACATTTTTAACTATAAAAAAATTAAGTAATGGCCTCAGAGTCCAACTCAAAACCTTCTTTCTTTATTTTCTTAAATTCCAGTATAGTTAACATCAAGTGTTATATTAGTTTCAAATGTACAATATAGTGATTCAACAATCCTATATATTACTCAGTGCTCATCATGGTAACTCGTACTGTAATCCCCCTCACCTGTTTCACCCATCCTGCCCGCCACCCCCCTCCCACCTACCCCCTAGTAACTATCTATTTGTTCTCTATAGTTAAGAGTCTGCTTTTTGGTTTTTCTCTCTCTCTGTCTCTTTTCTTTTCTTTTCTTTGTTCATTTCAACTCAAAACCTTATTGCTTTTTCAGGTTGTAATGCCTTATAGTTGTTTTTAAGGACAGTGTAGCCTTAAAATATCTTCTAGCCTCAGAGCTGTCTATGTGACATTTTGGCTTCAAACTGCTCTACTTTACAACCACTGAATGTACGTTTTTTCCCCATCTATGTGTCTTTGATTCTTGTTCTTCCCTCCATTTATAGTCATTGTTACCCTCCTCATATTTCAGTCCTGTTCATAATCAATCACCTCATGAGCTTTCTACTTAACTATCTGAAATAGAAGTGATTTCACCCTAGTTTGAAATATATATCCTTTTATGTCTGAATATATAAATGCTATGAATATTATACAATTTCACACAAAGATTTTACTGATTCTCTTTTAGTATTCAATTTTATATGGGGAGATATGATTACAAAAATTTAAACATTTCTTTAATTAAAAAATGTGAAAGCTCTTGAAAATACAATTGTTTCCATGACCCATGTGTCATGATTGTAACTTAAGAAGCAGGAAGGACTTTTTAATGCCATCATTCAGGAGTCTGACTTGGCCAGTGTTACATTTGACAATGTAATCAATGATGTGAATCACATCATAGAAAACACCACATTTACAAATGACTAAATTCTAAGAGGAATATAAAGCATATTGGACAATATTTTCAGTGAAGGGTCAAATCTAGCAAGGGAAAAGAAATGAGTCATTAGAGCAGAGAGTATTAAAAACTATGGAGTAGAATTTCATTTGCCAGTCATCTTGCACTTACAGGACATCCCATCTTTTCCCAACATGCCACTCTTGTCTCCTCTTCATAGCTTTCATACTAGTTTCTTCGCCTGAAATATGATAACCCAAACCTCTGCATGTTTCTTTGTCATTTTTCTGAGGCCATTGCTTGAATATCTTCTTATGCTGTGGCTTCTATAATGATCTTTTCTATAACAGCATATGCAACACCACCTCTGTCATCATTCTCTATCACCCTTGCCTTTCTCATTTTTTTTCCCTGTAGCACTTTTCATTTTCTAACACAGGACAAAATTCATTCAGTTTTAATTTTATTGTATTGTCTCCACAGCACCAGCCACACACACATACAATAAGTATGCTTCACAAGAGCAGAACTTTTGATGTTTTCTCTTTCACTTTATTTTTTTTTTTAATTAATGCTTTTTTTTTTTTTTTTTTTGAAAGAGAGAGACCAAATGCAAGCAGGAGAGGACAGACAGAGAGGGAGACACAGAATCCAAAGCAGTCTCCAACATGGGGCTCGAAGTCCCGAACCATGAGATCATGACCTGAGCTGAAGTTGGACGCTTAACCAACTGAGGCACCCAGTGGCTCTTTCACTGTATGCTGCTAGATTCCCAGTCCCAGGACAATGTAAGGTAAGAATACCTTCTCAAAAATTCTTACTGTATGAATTAGTTAATTAGAGTACTAAATAAAATGGTATAGTTATGTTCTACTCTATGCTATTCAGCTAATATATTAAGTTATATATCAATAGGTTATATATCAGTAAGTTAATATATCAATATATCGACAATATATCAATAAGTTAATATATTATCTTAAATTATGAGCTCTGTGTTTTGAGAAAAACAGATTCAGAATAGCCATATGGATGGTGAAGTGTTTTTTGTCATGTGAAGAAGAATCGGAAGACTTTATTGTCTTTATTGGGGAAATGATCCACTGCTAAGCATATAATAGATGCCCTCAAATATCCATGAAGGTGGATAAAATGTCCTATATATCTCTAAGGGTTGAAAGTATGAAGAAATGGAAGTAAAATAAATAACTGCATTTCTGCTCAGTATAGTGAAGAACATTCCAACTTTCAGAGCTGTTCACAAAGACAAAATGGTGCCTCAGGAATTAGGGAGGTGGCATTTTAAGCATTATTTGAATCACCTCTTCCCAGGGCTGTTATAAAAGTGGTTGAAGCATGGATTAGATACAAAGACATTCAGTTGGGATACACTGAATATTCTGTGAAAAAGAAAATATTAAAGGAGAGGAATCTACAGAGGTAAGATCTTCAGGCCTAGTGACAAGGAAAAAGATTGATTTCTAAGTTTTGTGATTGAACTCAGAGAATAACAAAGCATTTGTTATTGTTATCATTGAGATAAATTACAACATAATATTAAACAGAATGATCCAGAACTTTTGTTGCCATCCTTCCAAACTCTGTAAGTGAATATTATACAGGAATAATAGTTTATTCATTACTTCAGTTAAATGTGTTTCCTCTGTGTTGTCTTGACTTCTTTATAATATATTTCTTGTATTAATACAATTTTTTGTACAGTTTATCAGGTCATTTTACTTAGAGATAAATAAAAATGTTTTAAGTTAATTTCTCTATTGGGATAATAAAGTTATTCTTATGGCATTATTCCCAAAGATTTAGATGATTCTTTTACAAAAGAATAAACATCAATATGGTTTGTGGTCTTAAAAACTATTGCCAAGCTTTTACAATAAAAGATTCAAAAATAGTCTGATCTTCATGGTGGTTTCTGTTGTGCTATTGACTGCATGACTAGTTGAATCAATGGTGCAGAAATTGGTCATTTATATTGCAAAAATCAGAATCAATTGAAAAACAGCTGACTATAACCATTAGTCTTGTGAGAGAACACATATTAGATTAAGGTGACTTGTTTTCATAACCTCAGGAAGAAATTCTAAACAATGATTTACATACATAATATTGTCATTCTGTTTTTTATTATTGTTTTGTATAATTTTGTTTGTTTTTGATGTGAGTTGATGTTAAATTCTGGGCTAGTGTTTTGGATGTCACAGGGGAAGACCGCTCTGGAGAGGTCACTTAGTTTGAAAAAACTTCCTCGTTAGCATCATTGCTTCCTTGAAGGAAATTCATGTTTTCAGTGCCACCTGTAAAGTGGATCAAAATTTTTTGTGATATGTTGTAGAAAACAGCTATTACTAAAAATCAAGATATTTAATTGACCTTCTAGGGAGTAAATAAGGAGGTTAATTTAATGATGAAATCCCTTCTAGCTATGCTGTGTAATGGAACACCCCCAAATTTTGTGGCCTAAACCCATGAAGTGTGGTCAGGCATTTCGGCAGTTCTTTGGAAATCAATACACCTGGTGAAGTTGAGTGCCTAAGATCATTCAGCCTCTTCACCTGGTTTCTGGGCTGGTCTAGAGATAAGAGAGCATTTTACTTACATGCCAAGTGCCTTGGCAGGGCCATCTGGAAGACTAGCTTAAATAGAACCCTCTTTTAGGACTTTCCTAGCAGTCTCCTCAATAAATAGACTACTTTCGTGAAAGCTCAGGGCTCTAAAAATAAATCTTCCAAAATACAGGACATGGAACCTGCTAGTTGTTGGAAAGTCTAGACCTGCAGAAACTGGTATAGTATTACGCTCACAGTACTCTGCCAGTAGGTTACTGGCCAGCCTATTTTTAATGGGAGGAGAAATAAAACCCAGCTTTTGAGGAGTATCCAAAAATATTTGGTTGTCTTTACGCCAAAAATGAACCCAGTTTTAATCCTTTAAACAAATGTTCTTGAAGTTCCCTTTAATATTTAATCAGGGAATTAAGAAATACCTCTTTTTCTCTTCCTATGGGTTTTAAAAATTCATACTTTTAGTCTCAGCAAACGTCAAGAAGAGATTTCATTTCAAATCCAATAGCATGCAAGCTCAGCTATTTGGAGTTCAATTTTAGAAAAAAGTCAAGTTTGTCTAGACCCTGCTTAGGTTTCCAAATGAAGTATTTCATTGTTTCTGGATTAACTGAGACCTAGGTTCACTATTTCAATTTAGGTTAGCCATTCAGTTTTCATAGCAAATTCTTGAGAATTCACAAGGTTTTGTGATTCCTTTTGAGTTCTTTTTAAAATATGACAATACTTGTCAAAACCTGGTGAACCCAAAAGAGTTGGCTGAAGCTCACCTGTTTTACATTCAATTTGGAAGCTCGCTTGGGCCTGGCTGAATATGAAATGTCAAGCTAAATGTGCTTGGCTTAAAATGGTAAAGTTAAAGCACATAAACTAATGCAAATTCATAAAAATCAGCAACTGTATGTTATGACTAACTTCAAAAACAGGTAAAATCAAGACCATCAGTTGTGAAGAATCAGCGCTAGAACAAATTGTAAAGTAGCTCAAGTTTGTTCTCAAAGCCCTGCCAGATCTAAGTTCTTTTAATCTTGTTTCAGCCTGACTCTGATTTCTAAAGTAGTCATACCCTTTCTCCCTGTGGCTGTACAGGGTTCGAAGTGCTGACAACCTTCCCCACAAATCTCCCCAGATCTGGGGATTCTCCGCGCTTCTTTTCTGTTAAAACTTATTTGAATTTGTTTAATACATACATATGTAATATATATGTAAGTGTTATATATACTGCATTATAATACTAACATATATGTAATATATAATATGCAGTATACAATAATATATAATATTTTATATAGTATAAATATGAAATATAGAATATATAGTTATAGTGTATGTAGTTATATGTTATATATTATATAATGTTATACATTATATATTACATATATAAGTATTAAATAATACTGTAGTGTGTTATACAATATGCATTACATATATATTACAAGTATATATATTATATATGTAATATATGATACCAAACAGTATTATAATGTATAATATATGATACACAACAGTATTATATTGTTTGTGTATAAAATACATATATATAGTGGGTTTTTTTTTTTTCTTGGAACTGATTTACTAAGAGGTCCTTGAAGGCCCTTACTACCATTATCTTCTTATATCACAGAATAAAATCTGTTATTATGGCTTTCAGTAAATATGTTTATTTTCCTTTTTGATAAATCAACATAATATTTTAGCATATTAGGCATTATACTATAAGAATATCATACCTAACTTAATGCACCCTTAGCACTGCCTACAGTAATGATTTATAAAAATAAAGAACACATGGGACGCCTGGGTGGCTTGGTCGGTTAAGCATCTGACTTCAGCTGGTGTCATGATCTCATGGTTCATGAGTTCGAGCCCCACATTGGTCTCTCTGCTGTCAGCACAGGGTCTGCTTCGGATCCTCTGTCCCCCCCATCTCTGCCCCTCCCCTGCTCATGCTTTCTCGCTCTCAAAAATAAACATTCAAAAAGAAAGAAAGAAAGAAAGAAAGAAAGAAAGAAAGAAAGAAAGAAAGAAAGAAAAAAGCATTAAGTCGAAATATTCACCAGCAGCAGGAGTCCAGAAATATTTAATTCTCTGATGCTCAGAAACAGCTATAATTAAACAAACACACAAATCTGACTCAATTGCAAATACCTGGCTATTTATTATAAACTCTCCTTCTTAATAGCCTATAAATCCTCCTCTTTAGATCATGCCATAAGTTTTCTTCCAAGTGAACTTTTATTCTCCAGGTATTTTCTATAAAATGTACTCACAGTGTGTCCAACAGGTGTGCATTTTTTTAATGAAAGTGAGAATCCACTTTTTGAGATAGATAAAACTCAGGGAAAAATCTCTGAACTCTTTGGTCTTCCTCTAAGTTTGATGACAAAGTAATATCTCTATAGTTTTTCTGTCATTGCATTATTCATCATTACTACTGTTATTGTTGTTATTCTTATTATTTTATCTATTACTCTTCCCTGGGCTATGAAACTTTAAAACATAAGGATTCTTTATTTGTATTCATTGCACTTGGTTGAATATTATACTAAATAGGCTAAATATTTTACATTTGTCTTATTAAGGAAGAATGAGAGTTAGCATTTTTTTCCGTATCTTACAAAAGCCACTTAAAAATACAAAAGAGGAAATTCCATTTGGTGAGTAATTTCCATCTGAGCAGGTACAAGGTAAAACTGTCACAAATTTGTACCTTTCATGTCATGTGACAGCTATAAATGAACACCTGAAATAACTCAAGAAAAAAGATGAAAGCCTATCCATCAAGTTTTCAAGATTTGGAGATTTTCAATAATAATAATAATAATAATAATAATAATAATAATAACAGTAACAATAATAATAATAATGATAATAATGATTAGCATCATCATTTGCCACCCCTTTATGCTTTGTATAGTCTCTTACTTTCATTGTCCTTTTCAAGATCTCTCAATCTTAATATTTCTGGAATTTTATTTTAAGTTTTATTTTGTCTTTCTCAATTTAATCATGACCTTTGGAAAACCCTAACTCCTAAGTAATTTTTTTTTTTTTTTTACTTTGTCCTGATAGCTATGCTAACGAATAGCACATAGCTAAGTATGATCAAGAATTGCACTTGTTTCTGACTAAATTACTCAACCCAACAAATAAAAAAGGGAAACAGTATTTTGTCCATAAATTGAAAAGTATTTAATGGAAGAGTTATTCTAAACGAATGCCCCCCTAATTGCTAGTCTGGTCAAATATTTCTCCCTTGTCTAAAGTCTCAGTAAAGTGAAGCATAGGCTTTAGAATTGTGCACAAAAGGGGTGCCTGGGTGGCTCAGTTGGTTTAGTGTGTTGGACTCTTGATTTCAGCTCAGGTCATGATCTTACATTTGGTGAGATTGAGCCCCATGTACACCCTCAGCATGGAGCCTGCTTGAGATTCTCTCCTCTCTCTGCCCCTCGCCCACTCACTGTAAATAAATAAAATAAAATAAAATAATAAAATAACATACTCAGGCATAATACATCTTTGAACAAAGTCTTTTTACTTCTTTAATGAGGTTGTGGGAAGTTCCATAAGTACTAGAAATAAATTATAAACCAGAAATATAATATCTGTCAAAGAATAGCATAGTTTCCAATTATTTTATCTAGGGTAGAGAAGGCCAGGGTGAAAATTATAAAAATATCACTCAGTATTTAAAAAAAACACTTATAAACTTCCTACCAGTTTATTTACTTCAACTTAACTGAATATATGTTAATGCTACATAATAAGAAAGAAAGTGAAATAATAGCATTTCAAAACCACAGTGAAATGTTTAGACAGGTCACATTGATATTACTGTCATATTGCTGATTCTCTTCGAGTGATTAGTCTAATTATCTGAACACAGGAAAAGGAAAAAAAAACGAGAGATAAAGCAGAATGGCACAGATGACACAATATTAGCAAAACTGATATTCAGCCTCACCCCTGGTGTGACAGTGAGAAGCACTTCTCTAACCATGAGAAAGATACAATCCTGGCTTTGACGCTGCCTTTTCAGAAATCCTATTTTTCCATTTCCAGGCAGCCCATTCTAAGTTTCCATGCATCATGAACCTACACCAAATTCATCTTATTATGTTGACACAACATCTTTTTTTAAAAATTTTTTTAATGTTTATTTTATTTTTGAAAGAGAGAGAGAACAGAGCGTGAGTGGAGGAAGGGCAGAGAGAGAGAGGGAGACACAGAATCCGAAGCAGGCTCCAGGCTCTGAGCTCTCATCACAGAGCTGGACGCGGAGCTTGAACTCACGAACTGTGAGATCATGACTTGAGCCAAAGTTGGCCACTTAACCAACTGAGCCACCCAGGTGCCCCGACACAACATCTTTGTTGGACACAAAACATAAGAATATTAGGAAATCTTTTTGGTTTGCTTATGTATTAGTCCATTTTTCTCTATACCATAGAGAAATCTAGCAGATTTCTAGCAGAAATCTAGCAGAACTCCTTTTTTAAGCCCATGTATCACTCACATTATTTTTTATTTTTTTGACCTTCTCTCCATTCACAGAAGTTCTGCTCCCAGGCATAAAGTTGACTTGCAAACACTTGATTATCAAAATTCATTAAATATATACTCAAAAGTGACTGGTAATTAACACATCCATTGTTCTTAAAGAAGTCACTTATATAAAGGTTAAGTAAGAAGTGTAATACAATCAGGGAGCCTTAACTCAAAAGTGGGATGAACACACCGTCAAACTTTAAAATCCCATCAAACTATCCATAAAATCATATAAAATTGTGTACGTGTGTTCATGTGTTTACAAGTGTGTTTATTGATGGAAAAAGTGTCATCTAGCAAATGCCTTCCTATGTTCTAAAGAATTATTGTGCTAAATATTTACAACTTTTCCTCCTAGCAGTGTATGTACTTCAGACTATTAGATTATGCATAATTCCTTCCCCACTTCTTAGAAGAAAAAAATAGTTAACAATCAGATGACTTTTATATATAACTATTATGCATATATATTAGCTTATCTTGTTTTTCACTCTGTGCATGAAAACTGAAAGAAACTTCTTTTTCCAGGTGATCGCTAAGACATGGAAAGATTTATAAGTGAATTCAGTGTATTACTGATAAAGGAAGGGGCTGGGGGGCAGTTTTCAGGGGGGCGGGAGAGAGAACAGTAAGAAAGGGAATAATTCTACTTACCACTCTACCTCTCAAATTCAATCTTTCTTGAAAACATTGCTTCAAAAGGGGCGTTTTGTTTCTGATTACTGCCTGCCAGCACAGACTGTGTGCTTCTGAGCAGGGCTGAGGAATTTCCTTTTCTACTAATCTTTTATCCTAGAACAGACAAACATCTGTTTTAGAAAGTTTGGGAGGAAGAGCTTATTCTAGTCATGGAAACAAACAAATAAGCAAACTTGTTTGTCTTAACATTTTGTCTGCCTTGACTCTATAATTCCATTACCCTTTTACACCTAAGGGCGCGGATGGGGGCAAAGTTACAGACATACTCTCAAGGCTGAGTGCTGGATTCTGGGCTTTGAGTTTATCACAATATCAAAGTATCTGGAATAACTCCTGTTCAGTGTGTTTGTTTGTTTGTTTGTTTGTTTGTTTGTTTGTTTTTTCCTCCTCCCCCCCCATGTCTTCCACCCTCTACTGCTCAGCTTTTTTGTATTAAATCAATCATCATCCATCAGTTCTTCCTCTAGTCCAGGTTACATGATGCAGAAGAATATTCACTCTGCTCTTATCATCCTCAGAAACAAACATTCAGGTGGGATTGCCTTCCCCAATGACCCATAAAACATTGCTTCCATTATTATCTCTGTGTGGGCATTTGAATGTGAGGTATGCCACTTTCTTTCTGTTTTATTCACAAGCACATTTCAAAATGCCAATCAAAATCACTGGAGAAACTGCTCCTATTTGGGGTAAAAATGATGGCCCCTGACAGTATTTCACATTTTTGGTCATGAGCCTCAGTGATACATTTATATTTCTCCTTAGAATAACAGTTGGTAGAACTGGTGTTTTCCACAAATGAATTGAGGCTCTGTTCTGAAATGCATCAGGAATTACATTTTAAGAACTATATTAAGTAATTGTGTTACATTTGATGTGTCACTATCATCTCATTTAAAACAGCTTTTCAATATTTTAAATTGAAGTCAATTTTTGCTGTTTATTTCTATATTTTAAACTTTTTTTTTTTTAATTTTTTTAACGTTTATTTATTTTTGGGACAGAGAGAGACAGAGCATGAACAGGGGAGGGACAGAGAGAGAGGGAGACACAGAATCGGAAGCAGGCTCCAGGCTCTGAGCCATCAGCCCAGAGCCCGACGCGGGGCTAGAACTCACCGACCGCGAGATCGTGACCTGAGCCGAAGTCGGACGCCTAACCGACTGAGCCACCCAGGCGCCCCTAAACTGTTTAAAATTAGATCTTGGTACATCAGTTATTGATAAAGAGTGCATTTTTCCCTCCTTGTTTCAAAAGTAATTTGCAATTATTTGAGCTACAGGAATGGAATTAGAATTACACGTGCATATGAGATCCAAAATTTTTTTAGGGGAAGAAACACAGAATGTGGGATCTGAATACCTAACTTTAATCAAAACAAACACTTCCAATTATTAGATTTGTGCCTGTGGGCAAGTCTTTTGACTCTCACAGCTGTGGTTTTCTCTGGGGGCAAAGAGCACTCAAATCACACATGTTGCTAAAGAGTCAGGCGTTGAACCAGCATGCATTTCTCAGTCAACCTCAGCTCCTTGGCTCCTTTCCACCTCTCTCCACACCCCTCAGTGTAACTGTACAGATCCAATGGAATTATATTCAGGCAAAGGTGTTTAATACTATTAGGTGTTATACACATTAAAGAAACTTCATTTAACCTCAACTTTTACATTAAATAACTTATTATACCCATCAGAGACACAGAAGTTTAATTTTCAATTTACAAGCATAAGATTGTAAACTGAGACTGGGTGGCTCAGTAGTTAAGCATCCGACTTTGGCTCAAGTCGGTATAAATCGTATTTACTTTCGTAATCTTACTTGTCTTTGAAAACAGTATGTGGAAGTATTACCTCTGTGTATGTCACAAAGGGCACATGGGAAAATTACAAAGGAAGCAGGGGCACCTGAAGGGTAAGATGAAATGTTTTATGCAGAGTTGGGAATAAGGGCCTTTCAGGTAGAAGCAGCAGTGTGAGAAATTTTAGGGAGTATGGAAGGACATTGCTATCTGAGACAAGGCAAGTAATGGTATTCTCATTAATGTGACACAGGTTAAAGAATTCATCCATTAGTTTCTTAGATAATAAGTTGACCAGTTAAGTCTGGAGCTTCTTTCCTAATATATCATCTACCCTGTTGGAACCATTTCATACTCTGAGATGCTCTATTGAAAGATAGCATCAAATCATTTGTGTAAAATTGTAGGGAAATTTATTTGGCATGGTTTCACTAATTTTTTTAACTAAGATTATTTTTCAAAAATTTCTAAGTAAAATTTCTTTTTTCTTTAGTTTCTCCAGTGGAGTTTTGTCGTTGTTGTTTGTTTGGTATTTATTTGTTTACAGAAACAAAACAAAACAAAAGAATAACATGAAATGTACTCAAATGTTTAACTGCATGCATGGTACAGTATTGTTAACTATATGCACATTGTGGCACAGCAGATCTCTAGAAAATTTTCCTATTGCTTCTTTGAAACTTTATACCTATAACACATCAGTCCCCTATCCCCCTCTCTCCTCAGTCCCTGGCAACTACCATTCTACTCACTGTTTCTAAGATTTTGACTATTTTAGATATCTCAATAGACTCAGCACTGCATGATTTGTCTTTTCATGATGAGCTTATTTCACTTAGCCTGATGTCCTCAAGATTCATCCATCTTGTAGTATAAGACAAAATTTCCTTCTTTATTTTTTTTAAAATACAGTTTATTTATTTTTTGAGAGAGAGAGAGAGAGAGGGAAGCAGGGGAGGGGCAGAGAGAGAGGGAGACAGAGAATCCCATGCAGGCTCCACACTGTCATCACAGCCTGATGTGGGGCTTGAACTCACGAACCGTGAGATCATGACCTGAGTGGAAATCAAGAGTCAGATGCTTAACTGACTGAGCCACCCAGGCGCCCCAAGATATCCTTCTTTATAAAGACTGAATAATATTCTAGTGTATGCATATACCTTATTTTCTCTACTTTTTTCACAGCCAGTTAGGTTGTTTGAACCTCTTGGCTATTGTGAACAATGCTGCAATGGACATGGGAGTTAGAGCTTCTTAAAAATTCTTTTGGATACACACTCAGAAGTGGGATGGCATCAATTCTACTTTTAATTTTTGAGGAACCTCCATACTGTCTTCAGTGGCAGCAGCACCATTTTACATTCTCACCAACAGGGAACAAGGGTTCCAATTTCTTCACATTCTTGACCAACACTTGTTACTTTCTGTTTTTGTTTTTGTTTGTTTGTATAAAGGTCATCCTGACAGGTGGGAGTTGGTATCTTACTATGTTTTGATTTGCATTTCCCCAGTGATTAGTGACATTCAGCATCTTTGTATGTTTCCTTTGGAGAAATGTCTTTTCAAGTGTTTTGCAGATTTTTAAATCAGGCTATTTGTTTTTTGTTTGTTTGTTTGTTTGTTTTGCTGTTGAGTTGCAGGAGTTCCTTCTGGGCATACTTCATTTTATCATGCTTCGCGGATATTGTATGTTTTTTACAAATTGAAGGTTTGCACCAACCCTGCATCGAGGAAGTCTATGGGCACCATTTTCCAACAGCATTTGCTCACTTTGGGTTTGTGTCACATTTTAGTAATTATCCCAATATTTCAAGCTTTTTTATTAGTATGATGTTTGTTATGGAGATCTGTAATCGGTGGTCTTTGGTGTCACTATTATAACTGTTTTGGGGCACCACTAACTGTACCCATGTAAGATGGTGAACTGAATACATGTTGTGTGTGTCTGACTGCTTCACTGACAGGTCCTTGCTCTGTCTCTCTTCCTCTCCTCCAGCTTCCCTATTCCCTGAGACACACACTGAGAGCTCAGATGACGGTTTCCTTTTTTTTCTGGCAAAAATGTATTTTTAATTTATGTACATTGTTTTTTCAGACATAATGCTATTGTACACTTAATAAATGGCAATATAGTGAAAACATAACATATCCTTTTTGCACTAGGATACCAAAAAAATGCATTTGACTTGCTTTATTGTGATTTTGCTTTATTGTGGTGGTCTGGAACCAAACTCAGAGTGTCTCCAAGGTGAGCCTGTATGTATTTTGGCTATTATCCTCTTATCAGATAGAAGGTTAAAATATTTTCTCCTATTCTGTAGTTTGCCTTTTCACTTTGTTGATTGTTTCCTTTGCCACACAATAGTTTTTGTTTAATGAATCCCACCTATTTTTGGTTTTGTTGCCTGTGCTTTTGGTATCATATCCAAGAAATCATTGACAAAACCAATGTTATGAAGCTTTCTCCCTATATTTTCTTCTAGGGAAAATATAGTAGTTTTAGGTGTTACATTTATGCCTTTCATCCATTTGAGTTGATTTTTAACATTTACTTATTATTGAGAGACAGAGAGAGACAGAGCATGAGCAGGGGAGGGGCAGAGAGAGGAGGAGACACAGAATCTGAAGCAGGCTCCAGGCTCCAAGCTCCAAGCTGTCAGCACAGAGCCCAACGCAGGGCTTGAACTCACAAACTGCAAGATCATGACCTGAGCTGAAGTCGGATGCCCGACCTACTGAGCCACCCAGGTGTCCCATTTGAGTTGATTTGTATGTATGGTGTAGATAAAGGTCTAGTTTCACTCTCTGTATGTGAATTTTTAACAATGTTTTGCATCTCAAATGAACACAATGGTTGCAATATGGCTTGGGGTTCTTACAGTTCAAGTACACAATGCTTTCAGGAGGGTTTTTGCCCAGTGCATTTCACAATCAAAGCAAATAGAAGCATGTTCAAAGAGTACGTAAAATGTCTGCAATGTATTCTATGAGAGGTTACTTTCCTTTCTTAACATAATTGCTTTTATAGTGAAAATAATGCAGAAATGAGGATGGGGAAGTCAGAATTTAATTGAAGCAAGTGTGAAACAGATTTTGGGAATTCAGTTGTTACTGTGTTATTGTGTGGACAAAGTGTAATGTAGCTGACAAAAGTACAGTATTAATAGCATTATAGAACCTAAAATGAGATGTTGATAACCCATCTATATTTTAATTACTAGGCACTACATATTAAAAGAGACATAGACAAACTAGAATTTATATAGCAGATAATAAGCATGGCAAAAGAAATCATGTTATAATAGGAATTGACCTAGAAATTGAAGTTTTTACTCTCAGAAAGAGAAAAATAAGGAAAATGTAATATCATTGGTTCAACTACTAGAAATGTTGTCTTAAGGGAAAAGAATTGGCCTCTTTTTTTCATAATGTCAATGGGTTGAATCAAAATGCCTTAGTAAACATTACATGAAAAAATTGTGTTGACATATTACAGAATACATTTTTTTAGTATAGATTAATAGAATGCTTCCAAAAGGGTAATCATACAGTTCTACTCAATAACATGTTGTTCAGATTTGTGGTCAAATCTGTACTTACTCATCAAATTAGTTCATGGGTGTTTGTGTTAGGGCCATGTTAATTGCCAATTAATTACTACCCAGTCGATCACATTGACTGTGTGGCAACCTGAATTGGCCATTTAGCCAAAGGAAATATCTTGAACAGAAGACTTGTGTTCTGTGTATTTACTTTATCTAGAAACAGGCTGAGTCAATAATTTCTATTTATTGCAATAAATATCCATGTATTTTTCTAATATAAAACTCCCTAGTAATAGGTGTAGAATTTCTACCCCTAGTAGAATCTCACTACAAATCAAATGAACTAGATCCATCTTCCATAATCTGTGCTCCATGTTAAAGATAGTGCTCCATGTTAAAGAAATGAACAATTTAAAGGATCCTCTGTAATTTAATGTCTGGTGTGATTATTTCCAGTTTGTGCTTCTGTAATTTAGACAATTCTAGCCCCAGTATAATGATTTGTCTTAACAAAATGGAGTGGAGAATTGAGACAACAGCAAATATAATGTCTCAGTTATTCCTATAAATGCTTTGCCATTCATTATTCTACACAGACCTCATTTTACAAAGGATTGGTTGAGGATAAAGTATCTTTTCTTTTAAAATTACTATTTCTTCTCAGTGTTTTTAATGTTTTAACCACTCTTAAATTTTGTTCATTAGTGCAAAAAGAGAGTACAGAAATGCCAACTAGAGACCATGGTATTGGGGGAATAATGCTGATCTTTCCACTCATTTCCATTTCTATTACATAAAGTAACTGAGTGTCCTTCCAACAAATTCTTTTTTTCTCTCTTAAAGTACTTCTGAGTTGTGTTTCTCTTACTTGAAACACAGAGTAATGATAACGCAATTATAAAAATGGAGACCACAGGGGTTATAAAAGAGGGGGATGATAAGGCTCTGAAGTGTAGCAGCAGAAACAGTATTTCTGTAATTCTTTCCAAAGAAATACTTTGTTGGAACAATTGATAAAAATTAACATATTTAGGAGGATCAAAATTCTCATTAATATGCAAGTGTCACATTGGGGACAATTATAGAATAATATACAGTCCGGATAGCAGATTCATAACCTATTTAAATTCACTAAAATTCTATGTAGTTTGCATTGGAATTGTCTTAGCTGCATGATACTAAAATGATAACTTTAGCTAAGTTTTGATCTTTGAATACATTACTTTCTTCCTGGGAAGATATAAGAATCAGAATTTCCTTTAGTGAGAAATCCTCTAAAATACCAAATTTTAAAATTATGAAAAATTTCCTATTGACTTGATTGTGTCCTGTTAACTTAAGGTGAAAGGTTAGAGCTCAGTTTATCTGTTTATTTTGGCTGTCATCCCAATAACAGTGTTATCAGCTAACTAAATCATGCGACAGTCTGCAACTTTCATTTAGTACAGAATTGAGTGAGCCTTTTCTGCAAAAGCCAGATATTAAATATTGTAGGCTTAGTAGTCCATACAGTGTCTATCCCAGTACTGGACTCTGCGGGTATAGTACCAAAGAAGCTGTAGGCAACACTTAAATGAGCATGGCAGTTTTCCGATAAAACTTTATAGCCACTGAAACTCACACTTGTTATAATTTCTATGTGTCTTGAAACATTATACTTTTTTGACTTAAAAACAATATTAAGCATGAAAAAGCTACTTTTAGCTCATGAAACTCACAGAAACAGGCAACAGGCCAGATTTGGCTTTGAAGCCATAGTTTGCCAATCACTGATAGTTAAATAAAACCTTAATTAACTGTTTTCATCTATTCATTTAGCTATGGCTTTAGTCCCAAGATATCTTAAAGGACTTGAATAAGTTAATTTGTGGTTAATGTGTTTGGGTGTAGTTGTTTCTTCCACCAAACACTTAACACTACAATTCATAGATGTCAGAAAAGAAATATAAGTTAATTGGGGAAATATCAATTCTGAATTTGCTAACTAGATTTAAAATACTTCTCTACAGTCACTGTTTTCCTAATTCTAATAAGGACAGCACTCAAACATCTTTGTCATGGGCTTAATCACCTCACAGCATATGCTATTCTGGCCTAAAGCAAAAGTTCCAATAATTTTCTAAGTCAATTTATTTGGTTTTTGATCACTTTTTATTTTGAAACTTTTGTTTCTTTTACCTTTTATAGTGTTGTTAACATGCTTGGCTGCAATGCAGGTACTTAGAGCACCATCTAGAGATGAAAGTTAAAATTAACATAAAAATATAGGGACCAAGAAGCAATGTAACTGGAAGATGACTTTGCAAATTACAATTAGTGTGCAAATTATATTTCCAAATGATTGGCTCTGAGAAAGTCACACATTCCTAATTGAAAGCAAATACTTGTTTAATGTTGATTCTCTGCATGACTTTTCCAAAAATACATTGATTGAACAGCTTCAGACTATAATTTGCATTCCATGCAAATAATTAAGATAATGAGTAGATTACTGTGTATTTAATCATATTCATAAAAACCTCTTATGTTGAGTAGATATATTAAAAAGAAATCTCCTAAATACCATGCATATAAACATAAAAATATAAAACAGTCAAAATTGGCATGAAGAATCTCTTCCCTTAAGCTCAAATTTATATATGTGATATATAGATATAGATGTATATATTTTTTTTCTGTATAGAACCAGAAGTATATTCCAGGTTCATGAATGTAAATAGCACTTCTGTTTCTCAGTTTGTGACAAATGATGAAAAAGCTGCAATCAGTTTAAGGAGTTTAGTCTAATTTCCCTATTATATAAACATCCTGATCTACAATGAATCAAAAATATAACTATTGTTCTATTGGTTTGGGGATTGGGCCTATTTTCTCACTAGAACAGCTAACTGACAAAATGAATATTATTATTTAAATTTTTTAATGTTTATTTATTTTTGAGAGAGAAAGAGGCACAGAGTCAGAGTTGGGGAGGGGCAGATAGAGAGGGAGACACAAAATCTGAAGCAGGCTCCAGGCTCTGAGCAGTCAGCACAAAGCTTGATACGGGCTTGAACTCATAAGCAGTCCTTTCATGACCTGAGCCAAAGTCAGACACTTAACTGAGTCACCCAGATGCCCCTTTATTATTATTTTAAAGTAAAATTTATAGTGCAATAGATTACAGTGGTCCAAGCAAAATGCTACTTAATTTTGACATTTTAATTTCATCGTTTTTTAGAAGGACCCTGTGTTCCATGAAATTGTTAAGGTACCAATGAGGTACTTTCTAAGGACATAGGTGACAGCATGAACTGACTCCCTTTTGCCACAAGTTTGTAGTGTGTGAATTTTGCCTCAGTTATTGTCTCGGAAGTTTTATATATTATATCAGCTCCCCTCACTGCCCACCAAAGGAATCTACAAGGTAGAGTATGTTTCTATTGCATAAATATAAAAATTAAGTTATTGAAATAACAGACGTAATTCAGACCCAGGTGTGCCTGGGTTAGAAGCAAGCTCTCTTTCTATTTTTGGTTCTGTCTCTACTGGGGTACGATTGGATTCCTATTAAAAATATAAAAATAAGCCAACTCGAAGGAATTCTTCACACAAATAGGGAGTAATACTATCAAACCAAAGCCCATTCTCACCATCAGCAAAATAAATTTAGGAAAGTTGCTAAAGCTTCCTAAAATATACTTAACTCATATGTAAAATGGGAATAGCAATTGTACCTAAATCAGCTTTGCTTTTAATGACTGTATGAGAAATCTATTTAAACTATTTAGCATAATGTCTGGTATTGGAAAACTATTAGTATAATTTGAACTACTGCTGTGGGAAATGAAGCATAACAGGTGTCTTATTTATTTGGGTACAGAAAACTAGGGATCAGATTAGTGGATATGATTCATTTGACTGCACGATAGTTGATAAAAACAGAGAGGAAAAAAAAACCTCAGATAAAGAAGAGACTGTTGAGAGCATCGCACATTACTTAACACCTGTGATTAATTTAAAAACTAAAATCACGAGTAAAGAAGCAACTTTTAAAAATCTCCACAATTGGCTGAGGTAAGATGTATGCTTCGGTTTGACACTCCACCAAGTTTTCTTCACCTCCAACATGCTCTTCTTTTTAACCTGGACATTTTAGTGTAAACAGACCAAAATGCACATTTTCTTTTAAAGTTTATTTATTTATTTTGAGAGAGACAGAGACAGTGCAAGTGGGGGAGGGGCAGAGAGAAAGGGAGAGAGAATCCCAAGCAGGCTCCTCACTGTCAGCATGGAGCCAGATGTGGGTCTCGAACCCATGAAACTGTGAGATCATGACCTGAGCCAAAACCAAGAGTCAGATGCTTAACCAACTGAGCACCCAGGTCCCCCCCCCCCACGAGTGCACATATTTTTAAGTCCAGAATAAATTCCTAACTTTTTTTTATGTCAAAAATGTACTGTAAGTGTGCTAGAACTTTAACCCAGCATTTTATGTATTTTAAAAAAATTTTTTTTAACGTTTATTTATTTTTGAGACAGAGAGAGACAGAGCATGAACGGGGGAGGGTCAGAGAGAGGGAGACACAGATTCCGAAACAGGCTCCAGGTTCTGAGCTGTCAGCACAGAGCCCGATGCGAGGCTCGAACTCATGGACCGCGAGATCATGACCTGAGCCGAAGTCGGCCGCTTAACTGACTGAGCCACCCAGGCGCCCCTAACCCAGCATTTTAAACAAATCCTGTTAAGCCTTTGCACCATAGTCACTTTGCTTTCCAGAGGTGGATTTTACCTTCCTTGTTTGTAGATGCTTTTCTAGATATGTAGATCATGTGAATAGGAAGGTGTGCTCCTTTAACTCCCAGGAACACATGCAAATTTTTATGCAATTTTACTCTTACAATTGAATATGATATCATGAAAGGTTTGTATTTTGCAGCTTTGGAATATTTCTGCAATATATATAAAATGAGCTTAAGAAACTTTCATAATCACAACATAAATGACACTTGTGAGAAAATTGAATGAAGAGATAATTTAGGGATCCAAGTTGGAAATTTCAGGGTTTTGTTGTTGTTGCTGTTGTTGTTGTTGTTGTTGTTGCTTTCTGACGAGTCTATTGCTGTCAATGCCATCAAACAGGTGTGTGATCTTGAGGTAATGGAAGAGGAAAATCATGGGAGAGGGGAATCAGGAAGACACTATTTTAAATTCCTGATTCCTCACTTTTGAAATTGATGGCTTTGAGTCAATCACAACATATCTGACACTGAGATTTCACACTTGTAAGTTGAATATAATATCTGGCCTATTTAAATCTCTAATGTCTGGTTAGAAGGCCAAATTAAATATTAGATTAGAAGATACTTAATATTTTTAAGACAGAAAAATGTGTATTTATTATTTAAGTCATCTTTTTCTTCTGTTCTTTAATTGTTCAGCACTTAATTTAAGAATAATACCTTGTGGAGCTCTTGCATGGCTGGTTGTCGGACTCTTGATTTTGGCTCAGGTCATGATCTCGTGGTTTGTGAGACAGAGCCTCACATAGGGCTTCACACTGAGTGGTGAGCCTGCTTGAGATTCTCTCTCCCTCTCTCTGCCTCTGTCTCTGCCATACTCTCTCTCTCTCTCTCTCTCTCTCTCTCAAAATAAATAAATAAACTTAAAAAAAAGAATAATATCTCCTGGTTATAGAAAAGAATAGTAAGATACTGTCTGTGAAAGGGAGAGTCAATATAGATCCATGATTTCAGCTCGAATCTCTCAACAAATGATAAAATTCTGAGGTCACAGTAGGAGTAAGAGATCATGTCTGTGTGTGGGGGGGGGGGGGGTCAGGTGTGCAAATCCTTAGAGATCGTCTTTTAAATTAGAATTTTGGGCAATTAGACACAATATCAGACAAGGTCAAATTTTTCTTTGTTAATTGCAAAATTAAAAGACCTCAAGCAGAGTATCCCTTAGGGGTTATAATAATGAATAAGGCTGAAATTCTAGTTGCTTATCATTTTGGTTTAACTATCACTATAGAATATGGAAAGGGGAAAACTGACAAGAAAGAAATGTTCTCCTGTGCCTCTTTCTATCTCCCTAATGCAGATAAAGAGTAAAAGACGACTTACCCATCTTTCTTTGCAAAATACAGACAGTTAAAGCGATCTTGACTTAGCAGTTACCAGGAGAATTCCACAAAGTTTTTTGTCCTAATAATTTACGACTCGTAGAACTCTCTGAGACTTAAACTGTAATACCAGTTGCAATGGATCAAATAAAAGATACACAAGACCACCAGAAATTGCCCCTTAAATCTTTATAACTGAAATTAGAGTATATTTTTACATATGTATATTTAAATATCTTAAAATAGCATTATCTGTGGTGGAAATTTAGAAAATGAGGAATCGCTATCACACATATTTGTAGTACTTACTGAATATCCGTCTAAGGATAAAAGGGTTCTGATCCAAATATTGGGCCATTCTGTTTCCAAATATATCTCTAGCATGGAGAAATTAGTATCAAGCTAGATTAGGCAGGGGAAAATAAAACCGTCAAATCGTGTTTCCTGTCAAGAAAGGTAGTGTGGCATATTATATTAAAACACTGATTCCTGAACCTGATTACTTGAATTCAAATTCTGTCTCTTCCAATTTTCCAGCAATTTTACCGGGAATCACTTAACCTCTCTGACTTTTAGTTTCCTCATCTGTGAAATGAGGTTACCAATAATAGTCTCTTCATGATTACTGGGAAAGTTAAATGAGAGAATACAGGTAAGGCATTTAAGACAGTGCTTTACACGTGAATGTGTGCTTACATATTAGGTGTAATTTGACTTCCGTATAGAATTTTTATAGGGAAGATGATGACCTTAGTCATAGAAATTCTTCGGGCCCTGATGTCAGCTACATTTCTCACTCTGAAGGAGATATCCCCCCTTCTGTGAGCTTTGCTAACATGAATCCATCCCTCACAGACAGATTCACACTCCAGGGCCAATTGCTGGCAAAGCAGGTTGCTTAGCCTTTAAACTAAGGGCCAATTTTAGACTGTGTTGAACTGAACAAGGTAATGCAGTATTCTGGGAGACCAGCCAGGATTCTCTGTGAAGCTCCCCTTCATTTCAAATGTAAGCTCTCTTTGAACTACATTAGGTCACCTGAGTTCCTTTCACAATCACCTAGTCAGAGAGAAATAGGAAATAGATTCTTATGTCAGTTTTCTTGCTGTTGACGTGGAGAATGCCCAGAAATAACTCCTTCAGAACCAGAAGTGAACATGATAAATACTCAGTTCCAAAAGATGTCTGACAACATATGTTTCTTCTGTCATACATGTTTTCCACTTTTGCTTTATCTCTGTTGCCAGATAACAATTCTTACTTTCAATTGTTTTTACAATGACTGAAAATTTTGTAAGCTGATCAGCCAAAAAAATAATTGCTCTGAATCTAAAAATTAAGTAATAGAGATTTCATTATTGGAAATTTTTAAAGAATTTGTAGCAATTCCAAAATTTCCAGCAAATAACCACTTTATTGATATTGCTTCATCCACTTGAAACTGGATTTATTTATTATTACTATACTTAATAATTTATTCATTTGTTTATGAATCATATCATTATCTCTCTGTCTCTCTTTCTCTCTCTGGTATCAATGTACATAGTTGATATAATTGTATCAAAGAAGAAAAAAAAACAAAAGATTTGGGCAGATTCATTGCTATTTAATAAAAGTTCCACTAGGCTTTTTAAAAATACTAAAAAGTGTTACTTTCTTAGTTTGTAAGAAGATCAGGGACTTCAGAATCTGAAAATTACTATATTGAAGTTATAATATGCACTTTACTTTTTTCAGCATTATCCTTTTCTTCTGTTTGCTTTAAGATAGAGAAAAACCACATAGTTATTTTTGATAAAATTGACATTGCAAAATAACTAACCATTACTAAGAAGAGAAACATCGATATACTTTTTATGGCATCAAATTAATGATTTTATCTGAGGGTGTTTTTCAAAACATGTCACAAGGAAACCATATCAGTCATCCATAATATTTACAGACGAACTCAAGTCACATTTTGTTTTCAAATAAGTTGGAAAATACATGGATGAGTATTTACTCTGAATTAAACTGTACACTTTCTAAGCAATGAACAATATTTATTTTTTTAAAAAATTTAATGTTTATTTTTGAAAGAGAGGGACAGAGTTTGAGCGGGGAAGAGGCAGAGAGAGAAGGAGACACAGAATCTGAAGCAGGCTCCAGGCGCTGAGCCTTCAGCACAGAGCCCGACGCAGGGCTCGAACTCACAGACTGTGAGATCATGACCTGAGCTGAAGTCAGATGCTTAACCGACTGAGCCACCCAGGCACCCCAGGGATGAACCATATTTTAATGAAAGCATTCACCAATTTCTCATTTATTTGTGTGTGTGTGTGTGTGTGTGTGTGTGTGTGTGTGTGTGTTTAATTCATTAGGTCCACCAGCAAATGTGGCTGAATGTCACTTAAGTTCCACAAGGTGGGTACAGTGTACACACGTAAATTAGCCATGGCCTCTCTTCTAAAAGGTTCAGATTCTGATAGGAAAAAGAAATATAAAAACTAGGTCAATGGCAAGCGCAATTACATAGACTTGTATGTGACAAAGGATTGTCTCAGAGGAGTAAAAGATCAGTTATGTTTTTAAGTGAGAATCAAGACAAGTTAACAGTGGATTGAATGTCGTTTTGATAAGGCCGAGGGATAGTGTATTTTTTAGTTCTGTTTTAAATACTCGTCAGCTGAAATATGTACACACACCCCTCTCTGATAATTCACCCAAGTAATAGCACCTTATTCTCCTTATGGCTTGCTGTTTGTTGTTCTGCTCATTCTCTCGATTTACCCTCTTCTTTTGCTGGAGTTTCCCCCCTAGTGATGGCTGCCTGCATGACTGTAGCAGTTCCAAGATGCTTGTCTCCACATGACCACATCCAGAAGAAATGTGTAGTCAGACTGTCTGAAGAGTGAGGTGACTTTTCTCCCAGGAGCATTCAGCAGATCTCTTCCCATGCCTTATTTTTAATATTGGGCCATTTTTATGGGAAAAAAATTCCATTTTATAAGTGGATTGCCATGCAACAATTGGCCAGGCATCAGTACTCAGTACACTGGGTAATGAGTGAGTGACATTAGCTTTGTTTGGGTTGGCATAACCATACTTCCTTTCAGTAGCTAAATGTGCAACCATACTCCACACAAACCTGAAGAATTGGAAGCAGTATTGGAAAGCCAGTCAAAACATCTACCTCAGAGGCCAATTAGGATAAGTGCAGTGTTTGGGGCACTTGGGTGGCTCAGTCTGTTAAGCTACTGACTCTTGATTTTGGCTCAGGTTATGATTTCACAGTGGTAAGAATGGAATCACCCAGTGTGGAGCCTGCTTAAATTGCTTTAGATTTTCTCTCTCCCTCTACACTCACACATTCTCTATCAAAAACAAAAACAAAAACAAAACAAAACAAAACAAAACAAAACAAAAGATAAGTGTAGTGTGCTCTACTGCTTAGTGGCAACTAACAAAGACCCCTGATAACTTTAGGGAGCATAGTTTCTGCAAAGTAATATGTGCCTGGACTCATAGAAGGAAAAAAAAGGTGAGGAAATAGACATAATCACTTCACTAAACTCAAATGTAAAGAGGAGAGAAAAGACAATAAATAGACAGGAATGTCAAATAAATGCTAAAAGAAATGGTGAAAAAGATTTTGTTAATGAATTAATAAATATAAATACTTTCTATGTTTGACTTATGTATGATAAACTGGGGGGAAATACAATAATGACATAAAATAGTAACAAATGAATCAGCATATTTTATTATTTTTATTACATATTATTTGGAAATACCTGCAATATGTAATTCTGATTTAAGGTATGCTCATTTGGTACTTTTGAGAAATTTCAAGCTAATTTTGTACTCATTTCATGACCTTTCCTGTACAAAATTCTTCCTTTGACCAACATTTGAAAAGGATGAAAAAGTATCAAGATAAAGTGAATATTAAGAAGATTACTTTATTTCATTTTGTAATGAACAGCTACGCTATGCCAAGAATTGTAAAAGGTAGTGATGGACAAGCTAGATAAGGCCCCTCCTCATGAAAGACATTTCAGTTAATGATGATTTTGTTTCTGAGAATATTCACTGACTATGGAGATAAATTTTAGGCTATCTTCAGACTAAAATGATTGCTAATGGATTGGTCTTTAAATGTGAAAGCTTGCAAAAGCCTGAGAAAAGCTTAGTCACTTATTAATAAGATTCATTTTAAATACACCAGTGCCAAAAATTTACATACTTATGTATTCTAAAAATTTTTGTATACAAGTATGTATATGTTTTTTATATACACACACACATTTATTTGGCAAATAATTTATTTTCTGCTTCAGGAAGAAGGACTTCTTAATGTGGTGAAAGTGATTGAGGTTAACTCAACACTGCATTTAAAATTTTAAATCACGAAAACAAATTACTGGCACGGACAGTGATTTTTTCAATCATATTTGTCAAATGTATGAAACAAACATTAATGAGTGTAATTAAGAGGTGTAAAATGTACATTCTGTAATAATCAGCCTTATGATTTTTAAGGATCAAATGAAACAAAGAAGATAAATAAAACTTGCTCTTTGACCTCCCTGTGGATCAGAGAAGTGTTATGTAGAAAAGATATCAGTATGCAAGTAGAGCAGGCCTCATTAGTTTGCCATCTGCCATGGTGGGTAGATGCTAAAATGTTGCCATTGTGAGGTTCATTGAGTGGTAAAATTATAATTAAAAAGCATACATAGATTTAAAGAAAAAATCCCAAGGAGGGGGAAAAACAGCTACCAAATGAGGACAAGGATTCAATGTCCCTTTGAAAAAATGAGATGAGGAAATATATATATAGAGAGAGAGAAATTAAGGGGCACTTGAGTGGCTCAGTCGGTTAAGCAACCAACTTTGGCTTACGTCATGATCTCATGGTTCATGAGTTTGAGCCCTGCATCGGGCTCTGTGCTGACAGCTCAGAGCCTGGAGCCTGCTTCAGATTCTGTTTCTCCCTCTCCCTCTCTCTCTGTCCCTCCTCTGCTCATGCTCTGCCTCTCTCTCTCTCTCTCTCTCTCTCTCTCTCTCAAAAATAAACATTAACAAAATTAACAAAAAAAATTATACACACATGTACAGGCACACACACATACACACACACACACACACACACACACACACACAACTACAAGCATCTATAAGTTAACCTCAGCATATCCAGTTCAGTAGTTTCAGAGAACAAAGTCTAATATTTCCATTAGGCCTAGGAAATAAAACATACAGAAAACAAAGCAAATGATTGTTGATGATATTGTTATAGTAGTTGCATTTAGTGCTGAACAGATATATTTAGAAGCAAAAGGCGTGGTGAAGTATAATGTATCAAGTAATTCACATAACAGATTTTTCTAGAAGTAATAAGTAACCAAGAATTTATTTGGAATAATTTTACTGTACCATTTTTGTTTTTTTAACAATTTAATATGTGCATACAACTATGTATTTTCTATAGTGTTTAAAAGACACCTACTTTAAGAGACATGAAGAACTTGGATAAATCAGAAATTGATTTTTTTTCTCTATATCTCTTTAAACAGAATTCGACTTCCAGTGGGCTGTACACAAAAAGCCTACTTAATTATTACACTTATTTTTTATCAGTATAAAAAGTCTTACTGTAGCCAGTAGCAACTGGTTTTATTTCCACATACTAGCAATTAACCATGCAGAAATGGATTTAAGAAAATCATTTCACTTATAAAAGCATCAAAATTAATAAAAATCTTAGGAATAAACCAAATAAAATAAGAACAAGGCTTATTTGCTGAAAAGTAAAAAACGCTGAAAAAAATTCAAAAAGGCCTAAATCAATAGAAGGACATCTCAGTTCCTGGATGTCAATACTCCCCAAATTGATGGACAGATTCAACAAAATTCCTACAAAAATCCTCACTGGAATTTTTTTCAGAAACTGGGATGCTGACGGGGCGCCTGGGTGGCGCAGTCGGTTAAGCGTCCGACTTCAGCCAGGTCACGATCTCGCGGTCCGTGAGTTCGAGCCCCGCGTCAGGCTCTGGGCTGATGGCTCGGAGCCTGGAGCCTGTTTCCGATTCTGTGTCTCCCTCTCTCTCTCTGCCCCTCCCCCGTTCATGCTCTGTCTCTCTCTGTCCCAAAAATAAAAAAAATAAAAAAATAAAAAAAAAAAAAAAGAAACTGGGATGCTGATCCTAAAATTCACATAAAAATCTATACGGACACAAGAATAGCCAAATCAATCCTGAAAAGAAAGAAGGGTGAAGGGCTCACATTTCCTAATTTCAAAACTAATTCACAGTAATCCAAACAGTGTGGTACTGGCATAAGGATAAACATATAGATCAATGGAATAGAATTGGGAGCCCAGAAATTAACCCTCATATTTATGGTCAATAGATTTTTGAGAGGAGTGCCAAGACAATTCAATGGAGGAAATAATAGCTTTTTCAACAAATGATACTGGGATACTGGGATACTGGGTATCCACATGCATAGGAATGATGTTGGAACCTCTACACAGTCCTTTATTTTGTTCTTAGAAATTCTTTGTATTCCCTAAGCCACTGAAGTGAATTTGGAAAGAAGTTACCTCTATTACATATGGAAGTGGTACATGCAAAGGAAATGACATTAGTCTAGCCACCCAGAGATTTTGGATTTGTTTTTATTTTATGTCCTGATCACTCCTTGATCTTGGGCACCAAGCTGTTGGTATAAACTGCCCCTTTTGTCCATTAAGGATACTTGTCCTGACATCTGCTACAGTGAGGATTATGTGAGCATCACTTTATAAATGAAAAAGCTCTCCAGTGAGGTCAGGAATCTCTGTTAGCAACCTTAGCTGTCCCAGGTCTCATCTGCATATTATACATACATCATTTTGCAGTCCCAGATTCAGAAATCCAGGTCCTGATTGTATTTTTATCGTGAAAGTAATTTTTTTGTTATCTTAAATCAGTCTCTTGCCTCTGGTGAGTTGCTAGGAGAAAAAAATGATGAGACTTTCTTGTGAAATATAAGCAAACCAGATTCAAATGACTTGTAAAAGACATTCTTATTTACAGTTGGGAAATAATAACCATTTAAAAAATGCTAGTATAAATATATATTTTAAATGCCTAATTTGATAAACATTCTTCTGGATGTTTAAAGTTTTAAAATCTCTTCATTGGTTAAAAATCTCCTGGTAGATTTTATTTCACCGACATAAATGCTAATTCATTTGTTTTTAATATCTTTCTTTGTTGACACCTCTAGATAGCTTTCT
This sequence comes from Panthera pardus, assembly GCF_024362965.1. NCBI lineage: Eukaryota > Metazoa > Chordata > Mammalia > Carnivora > Felidae > Panthera > Panthera pardus. The sequence continues at coordinate 51,273,862 of NW_026526654.1, forward strand.
TTGTTTTAATACACTTTGGTATGCTTGTGATAAAACACCTTTTATATTTTTATAAAAGGATAACCATATTTATATTATCAAAAAAAATTTTTTTCCCTAAGAACATTTGCTCACCTTAAGGATGAAAAGGAATTTATTTCCAAATTTGTGTTTTGGAATGTTTTGGAAGTACTTGGAGATATTTGCACAACAGAACTCCAGATTAAAATTTAAACCTGAGGTCAAGAACAGTGTTAATGTGTATTAAAATTTAAAATACACAGAGCACACAGCATGGCACAGTGGTAGGAATAAAGAATATCATGTAGAGGTGCCTGGGTGACTCAGTTGGTTAGGCATCCGACATCAGCTCAAGTAATGATGTCATGGTTCGTGGGTTGGAGCCCCGTGTCGGGCTCTGTGCTGACAGCTCAGAGCCTGGAGTCTGCTTTGGATTCTGTGTCTCCCTCCCTCTCTGCCCCTCCCCTGCTCACGCTCTGTCTCTCTCGCTCAAAATATAAACATGAAAAAATTTTAAAAAAAATATCATGTAACCAAAATGTTAAATTAATGGCAGCATTAATGAAGTTAACTTTATTTACTGAGCATTTTGATATTTACTTTCTTTTTTTTTCCCATACTCATTTGATGCTGATTAAAATCTATATATTAATGCATAGAATTTAGGCCTTGGACCTCCATAAAGAAACTTATGTTCAAGATTCATTTTTTTCCAGTGGTAATTGAAAATACTAATAAAAACTGCCGTATTGGGATACCATGGACTGATTTTTATGAAAATTTTTCTTTCGAGATACTTATCTATCATAAAAATTAGAAGTAGATAATACTTTTTCATAGTTTTTTTAAGCTTATTTATTTATTTTGAGACTGAGAGAAAGAATGAGAGAGTGTGAGCAGGGGAGGGGCGGAGAGAAAGAGGGAGAGCAGGAATCCCAAGCAGGCTCCATGCTGTCAGCACAGAGCCTGACACAGGGCTCCAACCCACAAACCTTGAGATCAGGTCATAAGCTGAGATCATGACCTGAGCGGAAATCAAGAGTCAGACACTTGAAAAGTCCCATACTTTTCCATAGTTATTAATTATGTTTCTTAATTTACCAAAATTATTGCAGGGCTTTAATTACACAGAATCCTAAATTGTAGGCATCCAGACTAATAAAGTATAAGAAAAGTTATGGAAAAAAGATAAATATATGACACCTTGTACTCAACATACTGTAGTTAGTGACAGAATGGCACAACATATGGAAATCTAAGTATAAAGCAGTATGAGTATAAATTTGAAATTAAATAAACAAGTAGTTCTGGGCAAGCAGCTGAACTTGAGAAATCTAACTACAGATGTCATTCTAGAAACAAATCCAGCCCAAAGCTGTAGGAATGTGTATGTGGTTATAGGAATATATGCGTTAAATGTATGTATACACCTGTGGAAGATGATAGATGATGATAGATAGATAGGTAGATAGATAGATAGATGATAGATAGATATTCAAATGAAAGCATTCATAGCAAAATCAATCAATAAAGATTTTTGTTGGTGGTCACAGTGGTTGACCTGGATTCCTGCATCATTAAAGTAACTTCAGCAATCTGTGTTAAGGAGAAGCCATGTAGATTGAATTCGTTCTGTTCTCCCCAGACCCTGGAAGCTCATATTTTTCTCATGCAAATGTGAAAAAGATCTGCAGCTAATTCACAACCCCTAACCCCACACCTCCACTGTTCAAAAAAATAAATTTTATTGAAATAAGATGATAAAGAAAGGGCATAAAGAGAATTTGGTTCAGTAGGTGTCATTTATGAGAATATTAAACTTTCATTGAAAGAAAATTTAAAGAGAGGCTTATGGTTATATTTTCAGCAGAAAGAACAAACAAAAAATATTTGGAAAATCTATGTTTAAAAACCCAGTAAATACTATTCTTCAGAATAGGTGAAGCAAACTTGCATAAAAAGGATGAATAAGGCATGGGACTTAAGTAATGAAATATCAGATTTAAATAACAAATTGAGTTTCTGTTATAAAGAGTCTTGCATATCATAAAGAGAAATTTGCACCCAATTTGGTACACAAATCAGAACCATTAAGTTACTGAATTTAGCTTTATTCAGGCAAATTAATCAAGCAACATTATCTGGTTTGGATTAAAGAAAAAAGGGAATAATAGTAGAGTAGTCACTGAAGAAGTTACTAACATAGGTTATAGAATAAACGGAATTTTTATTAAGGCAGTTGCAGTGGGAGTAGATCCGAGAGCTCCCCACAAAAGACATAGAAGAAGAATTTTAAAGATTTTGAATGGCTCTTCAATGCAAGAAGGAATGACTCAGATCTCATCCTTAGAGACAAACTAAGATCTTGAGATAGATACTTGAGTAATCCTGTAAAATATCAGACTTTGCTCAGAGCCCCATGATCAGTACCGGATACCTCATCATCAGTACTGAGATAAATGTTGTCAGCCCCATTAGATTCTGGACTCCTGCCCTCGTTTCTGTGCCCAAAATCTGGGCTCTGATACCTGCTGCCTTATGTCTTTTGATGCCTACTCTCTCTAAATCCTCTTCTGGTTTGGGTCTCAGTACTCCCTGCTCTGAAGCTGCCTGCTGGAATCCATCTGGACTGTCAAATATATCCTGCACCACCCTGACTGAACATTTTATACTGTATGACTGGCCGGGTGCCTCTCATGTCTTGCAAGTGAATCGTCCCAGTGTTCCTAGTGTGTTTAATATCCACTTCCTGGATATTTACAGGATATCTTTCCATCAGACCTACTTACGCTTTACATTACTGGTTTTAAAACCTTCTTAAACATTACTGAGATATAAGCAACAAAGGGGCATAGGAAAGTAGAAGCAAAAAAAGTTTAAAAATGATGATAAGATTCTATTTTTGGCCACTGGATGAAACAAACAGAAATTGGAATTAATTTAGAGAGTTTTATAGGAAAGGGGTTTATAGTTAATTTTTTTTAATGTTAAGGTACTGTGATTTAATTGTGTATAAATTTGTGTCTATTCGTCACATTAATTGAAATAATGGTGTCTTTTCAGTTAGACTTCTTTCCAATGCCATTTTTCTAATCAAGTGACTAAACCAGAAGTCCACGTGGCATTTTAAATATGAGTTGGAAACTCATAACTTTTCTACTCTCTACTATAGTAATTATGTGAAACCTGTGAAGCTACTGTCTCTCTACATTCTTATAAGAGTAATACTTAAATATCAAATAATTTAAAAATAATTGATGATTTTCAAAAGAAATTCAATTCCTTTTGAGTTATAGAAAATAATTGATCTACTATTCAGTATTTCCTGTTTATATATGTAGGTGCTTATTTTAATGATTTGCTTTTAGGGAAATAATAGTTCAAGATAGTTCAATTCACTGTGCTTTACTGACCTCCTATCATTATAATGCAGAAGAATTAATTGATTGATTTTAAAACCTTCGCATATAACAGTAATGATTCGGTTTTTAGTGAATTAGATTTAAAAGAATGGAGCATTACACAAGTTTTGCATAACATACATAAAAGTTTTCAAAAAAGATATTAAAATGTCTTTTTGTTACAGTGGTGAGTCTAGATTGAACAAAGGCTGTAATCATTTCAAGGAATACTCACAGCTGACCACAATAAAAAATCTTAAGTTCTGACATTTTCCTCTGACAAATGTTTGTTAAAGTTATTCAAAGCCTAGATATAAAGCAATGACTTGATTTATTCTGCTATATATTGTTTCAGTTTTATTCCTAATGTTATGTATTTAGAAACCATGTTTAAGCAGCCCCAAATCCAGATAACTCTATTTTCTCCTAAAGCATAATGTCTGACAGAACAGTAATTTCGGACACAATTTCTTAGGCAGCATAAAATATACAAAAATGATCATAATAGTTATGCCACACTCTCTGTCAATTGCTATTTTTATAAATGTCAGACAAGTTTTTGTGAAAAAAAAACGACGATTGAAAATTGCTTCTTCCTAAGTCTTCTACCTGGATATTAAGTCTAGGGTACAAGCAAACCAAGTACTCTTCACATCTCTTAATACAGATAATTTCTAATAATTTAAAGGGTCATTTAAACAACTCAAGAACAATACCAGAAAAGGTGTTACATTGTTGACATACAGAGAAACATACAGAATGACTTGTATGTATCCCCAATGGCTGTTCAAAGTCTGGGGCAACAAGTAAAATGGCCTAGAAAAATTGTGTCTCTATTGTAATGAAAATCTTACAGTATTAACTGGTGCCCAACCTGTCAAAATTTTTTTTTGCTTTAATTATGATAACTTGATTTAATTAATATCCCACATCTTCTATGCAATAGAAACAATTTACTTATTTAGATTTTAAAGATTTTGCCATGATATATGATCTAATAATTAAAATACAGGGTTGTGTTGTTGTGGGGATAGCATTAACAGTTGTGATTTTTCAGAAAGAGAGGAATACTCTATATGTTGGTTGATTTGCAAATATCACATCATCTCTGCAGCCCAGGAGTAACTCCCACTTGATCATGGTGAATAATTCTTTTAATGTACTACTGGATTCAATTTGTTAGTATGTTGTTGAGAATTTTTGCATCCAGATTCATCAAGGATATTGGCCTATAATTCTCCTTTTTAGTAGGATCTTTGTCTGGTTTTGCAATGAAGGTAATTCTGGCCTTGTAGAGTGAATTTGGAAGTTTTCCTTCCATTTCTATTTTTTGGAACAAAGTGGGAAGAATAGATATTAACTCTTCTTTAAATGTCTGGTAAAATTCCTCTGGGAAGCCATCTGGTCCAGAATTCTTGTTTGTTTGGGCAATTTTTGATTACTAATTCAATTTCTTTGCTGGATATGAGTGTGTTCAAATTTTCTCTCTCTTCCTATTTCAGTTTTGGCAGTTTTTACACTTCTAGAAATTTATTCATTTCTTCCAGGTTGCCCAATTATGACCACTTTCTTACACCATATGCAAAAATAAGTTCAAAATGGATGAAAGACCTAAATGTGATACAAGAAACCATCAAAATCCTAGAGGAGAACACAGGCAGCAACCTCTTTGACCTCGACCATAGTAAGTTCTTACTAGACACATTGCTGGACACAAGGGAAACAAAAGCAAGAATGAACTATTGGGACTTCATGAAGACAAAAAGCTTCTGCACAGTGAAGGAAACAGTCAACAAAACTAAAAACAGCTTGTGGAATGGGAGAAGATATTTGCAAATGACATATCTGATAAAGGGTCAGTATCAAAAATCCATAAAGAACTTATCAAACTCCATACCCATAAAAACATATAGTCCAGTTAAGAAATGCACAGAAGACATGAATAGACATTTTTGCAAAGAAGATATCCAGATGGCCAATGGACCCATGAAAAGATGCTCACCATCATTCATCAACAGGGAAATACAAATCAAAACCATGATGAGATACCCCCTCACACATGTCAGAACAGCTGAAATTAACAAAACAGGAAACTACAGATGTTGGCAAGGATGTACAAAAAGGGGAACCATCTTGCACTGCTGCTGGGAATGCAGACCAGTGCAACCATTTTGGAAAAAGTATGGAGCTTCCTCAAAAAGTTAAAAATAAAACTACCCTATGAGACAGCAATTGTACTACTATTTACCCAGAGGATACAAAAATACTGATTTGAAGGGGCACATGCACCCCAATGTTTATAGCACCATTATTAACACACACACACACACACACACACACACACACACACACACACATATATATATAATGGAATATTATTCAGCCATCAAAAAGAATGAAATCTTTCCATTTGCAATGATGTGGATGGAGCTAGAGTGTATTATACTAAGCAAAACAAGTCAGTAAGAGAAAAACAAATGCCATATTATTTTACTCATATGTAGAAGTTAATAAAAAAAAAACAGATGAACATAGGGAAAGGTGGAAAAATAGAGGAAAGCAAATTGTGAGAGACTCTTTTTTTAATGTTTATTTTTGAGAGAGAGAGACAGGGTGCAAGTCGGGGATGGGCAGAGAGAGAGGAAGACACAGAATCTGAAACAGGCTCCAGGCTACTAGCTGTCAGCACAGAGCTTGATGCGATGTTTAAACTCACGGACCATGAGATCATAACCTGACCCAAAGTCAGATGCTTAACTGACTGAACCCCCGGGCACCCCAAATTATGAGACTCTTAACTATAGAGAACAAACTGAGGGTTGCTGGATGGAAGGTGGGTGGAAGATGGGTTAAATGGGTGATAGGCATCAAGGAGGGCACTTGTGTTGAGCACTGGGTGTTATATGTAAGTGATGAATCACTAAATTCTACTCCTGAAACCAACATTACATCATTATATGTTAACTAACTAGAATTTAAATAAAAATTTGAAAAAAATTTTTTTAAATTTGAAAAATCAAAGAAAAAATTGAAGTGAATATAATATACTTATTGAAGAGCCCATCACATAGAGTTATTTCATATTTTTTAAATAATCCTAATCATTATTATAATTAGACTGAAGGCTTAAAGGACAGGAGGAATTTTTCCTATGAGAGGAAATGTGAAGGAAAATCTTTTGAGAACTAAAGTCTGAAGATAGAAAATTGCATGCTAAGTCTTCTGCCGAATCTTGATCACAAATAATACATTTGCACTTGCCCATTAAAGTTGTTTAAGTTTACCTTTCTTGGGAGATAGTTTCTCCATTAAAAATGTGCTCAACTAATAAAATCCATAACAAAGGATCAAAGCATTTCATCTAAAAGAGTATTATTTCTGAGAAAAGACCATTATGGCATTCTTTTTTCAAAAAAAAAAAAAAAAAAAAAAAAACATGCTAACTTGTCAAAGATAAGGTATCACCTAGCCTGGATTACCTGATACATGGCAATTTTGAAGTTAAACTTTTCACAGTACTGTATAATCAACACCAAGTAAAAATCAACTCAGTAATAAACTCCATGGAGATAATTTAAAACTAGAACAATAACAGAAAAAGCATATTTGTTATTGTCTGAAACAGATATGTACATCTCTCCTTAGAAATGTTTTGTTTTTTATGCTTTTGTGTTATGTTTTGAACTGGCTACTTCAAAATAAAAGCTAATACCTTATACACTGCAAGAAAATAAATGGTGACTTATTGATATGATACACTTTTTAATACAGTCAAATCTAAATTATGTATCCCTACCCCAGGAATCAACTCATTTAAGCCTCATTCTGTATTGATCTTTATAATTTATTGCAGAGATCTCAACGTATCCACCACCAAAAGTCTTTCAACCAATTTTGACCAGAAGCAAAACAGTCCCTTCACCTATGTGATTCTGAGTTATTGGGGGTACTGATAGAATTTGGTATTCTGAAGATCTACTCATCATATGGGTATATGATCCTTCTATGAAATATACTTTTATACCTCATCTTTTTAAAAAAATATATTTATTTATGTTTAGAGAGAGCGCGAGTGGGAGAGGGGCGGAGAGTGAGAGGGAAAGAATCCCAAGCAGGCATCACACTGTCAGCATGGAGCCCGACATGGGGCTCGATCTCACAAAAACTGTGAGATCATGACCTGCACCAAAATCAAGAGTCAGACGCTTAACCATTGAGCCACCCAGGTACACCAATGCTGCTTCTTAAATAAATTCTATTTAGCAAGGCAAATCAATAAGTAAGATTTTGAAATTGCTGGACTAGCGTGACAGGGAAAAAAGAAAAAGGTATATGTAAGCAAAGTGTATGTTTGTGTGTGAGTGTATTTATATGAAAAACTGTTTTTGTAAATCAGTCTCCTTTACATTCTCAAAATGCTTTCTTCCATTCCCGTGTGTAAGTATAGATCCTAAGTTTTCTTGCCTGAAAAAAAATGTTTCTTACCTGTTTCCAACTTGTTTCTTCACACTTAAATCTGGTCCAAGAGAGAATAAGCAGATACGGTGATGGTACCTGCTAGGTTGTTTTCTACAGAGCCTTTATGATCTTAAGCAACAGTAGATATTTTGGAAACTGGATTCTCAAGACAGAGTTAGTTGAATTAGCAAACGTAAGATAAGTCAATGATTTCACAACAAATAACTTATTTCAAATTGGAACCCAAAGAGTATATTATTCTATACAGTTCTGAAATCACATTCTTCTAATAATAATATGTCAATTCATATAGTTCAATCAGCATAATATGGCTATATAGATTTGAGGTTTTTTTCCAGAAATATTGGACTGATATTTAGAAGTGGTATAACTGAAAGGGTCCTTAAGTTATAATATAGTCTGGCCACCACGTGAGATAACTGAGTCCTACAGGAATTAATTGGCTTGCAAAATGTTATAAAGCTTTTTCCTGGCATAACTTGGATCAAAATCCAAGTATCCCCATTATCAAGCAAATGTTTTTGCACTATATGGCTACTCAACATTTTTCTTAATAACACATCAAACATCCAATGTAGCAAATCAAGTTTCAGACCATTTTAAATAAGCATTTAATGCAATTTATAAATTACAAAAATAAGGTATGAAACTCTAAGATGATAATGTTTTAAGCTGCTAATATTTCAGTAGTTTTTTGCAGAATCAATAGGAAACAAGAACTCCCCAATTATCAAATGCCATTCAGTAAAGATCACACACATTGTATCAGTTTGGTTCACTTGATATGTGTTCATTTAGTAATCATATTACATTTATAGTTATAGGAAAAAAAAACACAGAATGAGGCTGTCACTTTGAGTTATCTATGCAGCACATATACCTCCTTCTTCCTTCTTTAGCTATCCACCCTGCCTTCATGCAGATATATGACACAAGACAACTCCCTGCCACCAACTTCAGAGATGGTTTTATCTGGTCTGTAAGCAATTTCTTTTCACTTCTAGTGACTATATCAGTAATATGCATGTTTCCCAAAAGGGCTAAGGGAAATGTGCTTCTGTAAAATTTTCCTTCAAGTCCCTTAAAAAATCACAGGAAAATACTTCTTTCGTCTTCTGAACATCATCATGTTTTCATATAATGATCGGAAATGCCAATATTCTGAGGATGAATTCAATAATAGATGACAAAGTATGAAAAAATACCTGAATTTAATAATGACAGTACTGTTTAATTAAATAACACTGTTTGCTGCTTTACTTTGAACATTTTCTTATAAAGTTTGTAAATTTTGTAAATGTTTAAGGCATTTTAAATTCAGATTCCTATTACTTGCAGTCTAAGTATCCAATAAAACAATGGGCTTGGCTATAAAAAATACTTGCACTATGGTCCTGGCTTCTCCACTTATTAGATATACAACTTTACTTGTAAATAATTTAAACTTTCTATGGCTTAGTTTGCACAAAGAATTATTTTGACAACTAACTGGCATAGTAGAGATAAATATTTTTGACATTGCAAAGTTGCACACCCATGAGGACTAGTAATGATAATAAACCCAAAGAGTAACATGAATCACAAGACTTTGTTTTATGGGCATTTGTATTCCACAACAATTTGCCTCTACCCAGTATGCTTGATTTTATCTTTTATTATTGATTGAAAAAAATTCCTTATTAAAAAATCTAATCTGGTCACTGCCTGTGAATAAATCATTATGAACATTATTTGAGTATGTTACTCTTTGTGCATGGAACAGTTCAAATCACACTATATGTATGTAAGTCATAACTGAGTTCATTAACTATACAACTATGAAGATACACTTTTTACCATGTCCCACCCAAATGATTCCTCTCTCAACTGAACACAGTTTATGAATAACACATTTGGTCTTAATCATTTATTTTCTTATAACATTGTATCTATGTTGTTAAATTATTACATTCAATATCTCAAGGCATTTTAATAAATCACCATCTGCTAATCTGTTGCTTTCCATTTTAATAGTGAAAAACGTTGAAGTATTGAATTTATTAGTGCCATTTGAATATTTACATTACATATGTACTTAGCATTCATGTCTACTTATTCAAATCTTAATCATTTTTGGAAAATTTCCCAACTTTATTACCTTTAAAATGACCATCAAAAACTTGTCTTTTTCTACTTCTCTGAATGACCATCCATTATATATATATTACATATATATATATATATAATATATGTAATATATATATATAATATATATATATATTTGGTTTAATATATATAATATATATAATATATATATTATAATATATAATATATTATATAATATATATTATAATATATATATTATATATATTATAATATAATATATTATATATATATTTGGTTTAGTCCCTACCTTTATCCAATTGTTGCATCTTTATTAATGCTATTGTTTTCAACATGAGTATGAGTTCTGTGAGTATAAATACTATGTGTTGTATCTTGTCTATCCTATCCTATCCCTCATTCTGCAATCTGTGCAAGGATTATTTTTTCTGAAAAATCCCGATAATATAACCAAATTGAGAGATTAAAAATCTTTCTGAAACACTAGAGTTGCTATGCTGAGATTGGAAGTGAACTCACAAGTCTTACAAATATATAAAATGATAAAGACAGCATATTGGACTATAACTTTTGTTAGTAATAATGACTACTGCATCTCTTACGTTAACAATACCCCCCCCCTCAATTTTTGCAATGTAAATTTTCTTTCCTGTGTGTATTATTCAAGCTAAGAAGCATATTTTCCCTTAGGTTGTAGTCGTTCATATAAATGCAAAAAACATGCCTTTTTGGTTATTTGATTCTGAGTTATTGACTTTTATAATCTGGGTACCCCCAAGGTTCCAGATATAGTAAAGAAAGTATTTCTCAGATCCTCTCACAAAAATATGTACTGTTAAATATTTTATGTCAAGCAAAATAAGGCACTCCTTTTTTTCAAGTCCTATCTACTTTCTTCCCTCCTCTTGAATGTGACTCTAGTATTGTCCTCAGGGTCAGAATTATTTTAATTCAGCTTTACTTTTTCCTGGATGAATGACAGTCTACTTTTATACTGCTACATCTGTTACTTTTTCCCCCATTTTTCTCTTAACTACTAAAAGAGTGACATGAAACATGTTTTAACAGTTACTGAAACAAAAAGCAAAATAAAAACCCCAAAACTTCCATATACAGACATGAAGACATGCCTCCTGTATATAAGTAAGACCATGTTTTCTTCTTAAATGATGTTAATTCTGAAAAAAAAACTGTAAAAAATATAAAATAGTACAGAGACACAAATATATATTCCTCAGTTAAACATACAAATTTAAAAATTGCCAAAGCAAATGAGTTAAGTAGACTGTTGAAGATACTGATTCTCAAATGATAGAGATGTGTCAGGGTGACCATATTCCTGTAATACTGTATTGTTATGTAAATTAGATGATCAACATGATAATGGTTTTTAGTAATTCAGATCTCCTATTTATGTAAATTATTTAACTTGCGAGAGAAAAATACAACAAATTGTCCATAAAATATAGCATTATTTTATAGCTCAAAAGTAATAAAGTCATTACTGACAATTATTGAATTTGAGGCAAACTTAATATTTTAGTGGAAAAAATACACTACCAAAATTTATTTCATTGCTATTAATTTATTGTTTGTTTTAGGTAGACAAAAACCCTATCAGTGATAACACCAAAGAGCAACCAAGGAGGGCTGCACTTGTCTTTTTTTTTTTTTTTTTTTTTTTATTTTTCAACGTTTTTTATTTTTATTTTTGGGACAGAGAGAGACAGAGCATGAACGGGGGAGACACAGAATCGGAAACAGGCTCCAGGCTCCGAGCCATCAGCCCAGAGCCTGACGCGGGGCTCGAAGTCACGGAGCGCGAGATCGTGACCTGGCTGAAGTCGGACGCTTAACCGACTGCGCCACCCAGGCGCCCCGTGCACTTGTCTTTTGAGTCAGCCAAGTCTTCTTTGAGTAGAAGATAATTGAGCTGTGACTTGAAAGATGAATAGAAGCAAACAATTGGAAAAGAAGGTGTTTCAGGTTGGTAAAAGTGCATGGCATTTAGGAAGTTACTAGCAAATCAGTGTGAATGGAGTACAGACTTACTAGGAAAGACAGGTTGGAATTAATTTAGGAAGGAATCCTACATGTCATATTAAATTGGGAGCTCAAAATTTTGCCTATTTTTATATTTTGTTTTTATTTAAAAATAAACAGATTGCTATGTCATAAGGATTCATCTTTCAGAGAGTTAATTTGGCAGCCTTAAGAAAAATAGAAATTGGGAGTAGTAGGGTTCTTAGTTCAAGGCATAGTTCAAATACTCCATAAACACTCAGAGAAAGAACACCGAAAGTGTTTTTTAGAATTTTAATGTGACTTAGGGTATAAAAAATATTGATATACCCACACACATATAACTAAGACAAAAGTTTCATAAAACTTCCTCATCTTACTATGTTTGATGTAATCTGGTATTTTTTCCATTTCAATTTATTTTCATTTTTAAGAAATAATGCAATTAGACCCAATGAATTGGTTTCAAAGCCAATTAATGGGTTATAATCCACATTTAGAAAAATGTTAGCAAAGTGATGATAGTTTTAAAGTCAAACATTGGTGGCGAGAAGGGAAAATTTCTAAGTAGAAGGAGCATAATAGTAACAATATTCATTGAGTACTCATTAGTTGCCAACCTCATTTAATAAATTATCTTATTAAACCTTATAAAATCCCTACAAGATAGTTGAAATTTGTATCCAAGATACAGATGAAGAACAAAGAGAGAAATAAGTAACTTCGTAGGAATTATAGAATGAAATGTTAGAGCAGAAATCCAAACTTAGTTTGCCTCACTATGTGTTTTATAATTAAATTGTACTGTTGCTAAAATGTAATCGAAATAGGCATGGGAAATAAGAGAAAAGTAGTAATAAACAGATAAAGATAAATGATCTCCATAGAAGATTTACAAAATTAATATTTTGAAAATATATTAATAGAATATTAAAAGTAGTTAATGCCAATATTAAATGAACAGTTGTAAAATCCAACAAACTATTAGTGTAAATTTAGAGAATGTGCAAAATCTAAACTTTTCCTTAATAAAGTAGTTAGGATAAAGTAGTTAGGAGTAGAGCTAAGTATCTTTTTCAAATGCTAAATATAATCTTTATTCAGCAAAGTCATGCACACAAACATTTTTTAAAGTATAAACATTATATTGGAAAGGTGAAGGAATGAAATATCTGTGTAAATGAATTATTTAAAATCAGTAGTTCTTGGTAAGCTTTTCTCAAAGATTTTAAATGGATTAGTCATAAATGCTTTTAACTCTGAACAATCAATTCCAGGAGGAAACAAAAATTGCTAATATATAAAACTCATATGTGTGATTACCCAAAATAGTTCACATGTAACTCTTGGGAAAGAGGCATTTCAACACTAGTTTATTTTCTTTTTGTACTAAAATTGGTTTATTTCCTTCCTCTCCCTGACCGCCCCCCCCCCACAAAATATGTGGTTGTTTTAGGTTGTTAATATCTTCTTTTAAGACATTAACATAACAGAGAGCAATAATATTTACTTGGGTGACTGTTAGTTCATTTAATTACAACATTAGTAATTTAGACCCAGTACTCATTCTGAATCCTAATTTACTATATAACAACAGACCATAATGAAAACATGAAAGAATGTCATTTATAATGGTGAATGATAGTAGTCGTACCTCGCCATATTAGGTTGTGCTCAGCTCATGATAGAGCTTTCTAACATTTCTTATACTGGTGATGTAAAAATGGTAACATCGTTCAAGGTCCAACGTAAATTTCGTATCTTCTATAATATATCTTCTGGGTGTTTCAATCCTTTTCTAACAAATCCCTGAACATTTTTGCTTATAAAATAAACCATATGTTCTTTTTGTGTGCCCTGTAACACTTAACACAAGTATGATCATACAGTAAGTACTGCTTGCATTTGTTTAAACTACTTAACATTCATAGCTGATCATCCAATTCCTTGTAATGTTTGCCAACTAGTAAAATTTTTCAGGATTTTTGGGCATTAGTGTACCAGATATTCATTTGCCTTTCTACTAAAGGATTTCATTTGCCTTGAAAGTGAAATATTTTGGGGCTCCTGGGTAGCTCAGTCAGTTAAGCATCCAACTTCAGCTCAGGTCATGATCTTACAGTTAGTGAGTTCGAGGTCCACATCAGGATCTGTGCTGATAGCCCAGGGCCTGGAGCCTGTTTCTGATTCTGTGTCTCCCTCTCTCTCTCTGTCCCTCCCCCACTCGTACTCTGTCTCTCTCTTTCTCTGTCTCAAAAATAAATAAACATTTTTTAAAAAGAAAGAAAAGAAAATATGTTAATCTAGTCTCCCACATAGTGCACCCTCTTTCTATTGAAATATCAAGGAGGATAAAATTACATTTAAAACATTGCATGGAGCAAAGGGAGGAAGTGGGTGTCTTTGAAAGTCGGTATTTATTCTGAACTAATGGAGTCTCTGCTGTATAATAAGGAACCTCTCTCTAGTGACAGGACTAACGTACCCACCAGAATAAACCATGCTTTTCCTTGCCTAGCAACAGATCAACAGCGCCCAGCTCCTATCCCCCATCTTACAGACGTTTTGTTTCTATGGCAGTTTTCCTTCAGGTGCAATCAGCCTTTGCTTTACTGTCTTCCAGCTCAGGAAACAGTTTATTTCTGAGGTTGTTTTACATGTATAATCTCATCTAGTATGTTTCAATTTTGTAACTTGATTTATCCAGTTTCATGTTTATCTGTTGTTACTTCTTCCCTTTTGCGGGGAGAAGTGCTGGTATTTTTTGTAGAAATACCCTCAACATGCCCCTCTCTAAAAGTAAATATGAATTATGAATGTGGTATTTCATTTTACTTTTGAGTTGTGATTGAGTTATTTTGTTCCCTCTACTTGGATGGTAGACCATGGCAAAGAGTTAAATACCACAACAAAAAGATAAAGAAATCCTGTAGCTGTTCTTATGTTTAACCTTGGCTGTGATCACATATTTTGGCTTGAGGTATATGTAATCCTGAACATTTAGTGTAAACATAATTGCAAGCACAAATAAGAAATCACTTTTAAAGTTCAACATAAATGTCTTGGGTTTTCTGTTCTCACAGATTATTTATCTATGCTTCTTCCCCCAAAGAATACATAATTAAGAAATAATCAGACATTTGACTTCACATCAAAGTACAAGGAAAGGCTAATTAGACAAAAATAATGTATGCTTATGTTAAAAACATATACACGAAACAACCCTATAAGGAAGAGTAATTTGTGTAAAGGTCCAGATAAGATTTTTGTAGACAGCTTATTGCAGCTACAGTTGACTTTAATTCCAGTGAGCCCCAGGTCCTTAAATGTACAGAATTGCTTCTGACAATTAAGGTCTCCAAGACTGCCAACATTTCCAGCTACATGCAGGTTTAGTTTCAAGGGGACTGTCTTTACTGAAAATGTCCTTTCTGGCGCTGATTTTATTAATCCCTGTGGGTTTTAAAGAAGGAAGTCACTTTCGATATCAGTTCAACACTTTCAGGTTACCAAAGAGAAAATCTCAAGATAATCAATTCAAATGCTCACAGCCTTTGTTGTGCTTACTGGGTTACCCCAAGGAAGGTTCAGAAAATTAGGTAATTGACTGTGTATAGCCCACAGGTTTCCTCCTGGGTGATGCCACGTTGGCTTTTATTTTCATTTATTATACTTGCTTAAAATGGACTTAAATAGAATTATATACATGGGTTATGTTTGGTATGGGTATGAAGAATACTATTCTTTCAATTTCAACTTAATAACGACTTCAATGAGGATTTGTGAAGTCTATTATCAAATATATCCTATTAAAATTTATCCCAGTACAACATAATATTGTGGGTATCAAAAAGAGAGCCATATTAAAATGCATAGGTATTATTATTAATAGAACCATATTGGGCTTTCAAAAAAATAGCATCTAGTAAGACCCTCTAGGATTAGTTTCAGGCCCATAGCTATTTAACATATTTATTAACAATCTGGAAAGAGTGCTGAGAAGCAGATGATTCAAAATGAGAGGAAAAGCAAATACTATGCTTGAAGATTTAAGATTTAATAAAATCTGGAGAGATTAAAAGAATGGGCAAAGGGGTACTAAGTCAGCTTTAGCACATGCATTAGTAAAGGGAGAAGCAAACATTTTAAATTGGAACTTTAAACAGCCTTCTCTTTCGAGTTAGAGAGATTTGCAATCATGTGTTCTTGCCGAACAACATTCAATATGTATATAATTAAATTATGCAATTATGCACATTGTTATTTAAGATGCATGCATATACCAGTGCCAAAAAGAGGCACGAAGCATTCGGATCTAAAACAATGTCAGAGTAATTGCCAAAGAAGAACTATGGACAAAAGGCAAATTTTATCATAAAGTGATAAAAAATTCAACAGTTGGATATACAACCAGAGGCATGAACTTAAATCATAAAGCAGGATTAAACCACAGCTGGGGCACAGTTCTCTTGTTCTCTATAAAGAACATACTGACAGTCTGGAAAACATATAGAGAACACCCAAAGAGAAAATAAGTCATAAAATGAATCATATTATGAAAAATTTAAAGAACAAAATGAGAGTGATGAGAACACAGAGAGTATGATGAATAAAAAATAGTAGTTATTAAGAAAAATGCATTGATCATTACACATGGCTGCTAAACACTCGTTTTAGTTAAGACAAAGAAAGTACAGATAGAATTAATGAAGCAGTTTTAAATCAGCAAAATCCTAGATTGTACATCATAATACAGATTCATTGCTCTGGGCTTCAAGAAATATTTGTATGTAGTTCTTCAGGTAAACTATCAATTTTCTGATCCTTTATCTTGTGTTTTGTTAACTACTACTTAGGTTGTTTAAGTAATCTCACTGTAGGAATTTTAATTTTGAAATATCCTTTTAAGAATTCCACTTATTATGTATTATTTGGATTTTTTGATTTGTCTATAAATGCACATGATTTCATTTTATCAAAGAGATCTGAGAAAAAGAGCAAGGAAGGCAGGGCTAGGAAAACAAGGACAATTCATTATCAAGTCATAGAAATATCAGCCTAGATTATTTTCACATATATGATGATATAAACAGTGAAAATGCAGACATAACTTTAGGGAGAAAAGTAAGTTGCTATCTAATGATGTCTAATGGAAGTATTTAAAATTAGCTAGATGTTAGAAATTGTATAAGCATGCATTGAGAATATTCAGGGCTAATTAGGCATAGAGAATATTAGGGAGTGATTAGGAAGTTAATGCGAGGTATCAATTATTTTAACAAAATGAAGAGGGATATAACTGCATTGCATATAAATTGGGACTCTAGTCTGGAAAAACTTGGTAGGTGTGCACGTATTAAGGAGTGATTATATTAAAAAATTGTATTATTTTTCTAACCATGTTTTTCATGTTCTGTATTCAACATCTGAAGAAAATCAGAGGGAATAGACTATGCTGCTTTAAATGTCTGTTGATTTTAAAATTACAGCTATTTTAAAAAAGGATAGCTGTGATCAGAATACCCAATACCATTTAATTGTGTTGTTTAAGAAGATTTAAAAAGCCTAGGAGTGCCTAGGTGGCTCAGTCAGTTAAGCATCTGACTTTGCCTCAGGTCATGATCTCACAGTCCGTGAGCTTGAGCCCCATGTCAGGCTCTGTGCTGACAGCTCAGAGCCTGGAGCCTGCTTCAGATTCTTTGTCTCCCTCTCTCTGACCCTCCCCCGTTTATGCTCTGTCTCTCTTTGTCTCAAAAATAAATAAACATTAAAAAAAGAAGAAGATTTAAAAAGTCTAATTTGTACACGAATGGAACACATTGGCATGTAGAAGATGAAACACGTAAAGATGGAACAGAGCCAACACAAAACAGAATGGTGGGGCAAGTAAAAAGGAGGCTCCATTTCACCTCAGGGATGTGTTAACAGTCTCCAGTTAACTGGATTAGTGGTGTTGAGTGATGCTTCTATGGAAAGGCTTTGATAAACCTGCGACAAGTGAAATTTAGTGAGTTGTCTATGATTGAAAAATGAAAGGTAAAGGCAAGCATTTTCAGTTGGAAATTAATTTAATGGGTAAAAACTTAAGTCAAGTATGTTTACAAAGTTACACTGGCTTACCGTCTGACATTATGAACAGAGACACATAACATGCAGGACAATTTCTGTCACGTCATAGCCATTCTCCAAGAAATTATCTTATATAACAATTACAGTTTTTAAGACTTACCTTGAAAACTGTAATTTTTACATATCTTGTCCAGAGTATTCTAAGGTACTCTCTCTGACTGTGACAGTTGCCTTTTCTTGAAACCTAATTCTTTATGCTTTGCCAGTCAAAATGTACTCTCTTCTCATTACTATTTTTTTTTCCTTTTATAGTTGCTAGTTAGCATAACTGCATCAATGAATAATTAATTTAAAAATATCCCTTAAATTTATTCTACCTAAGATATTACCCACGTATTAAATTGGAGACAAATCTCATTATTAAGCAAGCAAGCCCTGCCTCCTCCGTGGTCTCTGCTACAAAAGTGAGATTATGATTCTTTAAATATCATTCAAATGAAAAAAAAGTTTTATTATCATTAAAATCTAAGTTTTTTTTTCTAAGAGATTAATTTAGTGACATTTTCTTATCTCAGATTACCCTTGGTTACTATTCAACAAAACAGTACTTAGCTTTCATGTTGTTTTTATTGCTTAAATAAAGAACAAACATTATTATGCATAGTATTATGCATTCTGAGTTAAAATTGCTCTTAAAATAGATAAGTATATTCTATACACATGTTTTTAATTTTCAGGAAGAAGTTTTAGGAAAATTAAGGCCCTATATAATTATATTGCTATGGCAATGATACTGGATTTCTCAAAATTCTAAATATACAAGATAGTGAGTGATAATAAGAAAATATTTATTGAATAGCTTTTATATGTATAAGGTTGTGACATTGTATATTATTTAAAATTAAACGTTAGAATGGTAAGACCAGTATATGTTAAATATAATGGGATTTTCAGAAATATAGTAAGAAATGCTAATGAAAAATACCATAAACAAAACAAAGGTAATAAAACTTGTGTCTTAGGTACACGCACTGTTATTTTTTACTTTTTTAACGAAAAATTGACATTTATGCTTATCTTGAGTGCATAAAATTATTTGTAATCTTTTCTGTAAGCAATTTTGGTGATTGACACATTTCTGTATTCCTTTATAAGAATAACATGACTTAAAAATGTAGTGCTAGAATTTCTGATCCAGAGACAAAAAGACACTTTATTTAGCTTAGCCTTACTAATTTGCGTAAAATATAAATTTAAAAAGTATAATTGAAGCTAAATTATTACCACTTCTTTTACCACAAACATGTAAAGCTGAGCTGACTAGTTTAGCAAAGGAGATGGACAATGGCAAAGACATTACTCACTGCTGATTCTTTTTTTTTTTCTTTAATTTTTTTTAATGTTTATTTCTGAGACAGAGAGAGACAGAGCATGAGCAGGGGAGGGACAGAGAGAGAGGGAGACACAGAATCTAAAACAGTCTCCAGACTGTGAGCTGTCAGTACAGAGCCCGATGCGGGGCTCGAACTCACAAACTGTGAGATCATGACCTGAGCCGAAGTCGGTTGCTCAACTGACTGAGCCACCCAGACACCCCAACTGCTGACTCTTTTTTAAATCCCTTCGGTTTATGCATTATTGGGTAAAGTTTAATAACTTTACTATGTGGATTACTATTTTGTACTATACTTTTCTGAAATATTGGCTTTTTGTGAGTTGATTTTTTAAGTATCAATAGAGATTAAATGTAGTATGGGCTATGAAATCCCATTATAATTTATAAAGTAGCACAAGAAGTTTTCTTGACCATGCTATCAAGTTATCACTTGGGCACTACAACCAGTGGAAGTGGAATATGCTGTATTTCTCCAAACCTGGATAAAATTCAACAAATGTGGGTAGAGAAAGAGAAAAAGAGCTCTTTCTTCCCTAATAGTGAAAAAAAAATTTCAGTGAAAATCTATTCATCCACTTCTATTTCTGATACTTAAAAAAGTTTAATGTTGTAGGACAATGTTTGAAGATATTTGAAATGCAAAATTTACTCAACGAGACTTACTCCCCAAGGTCATGTGTCTTGCAGCTTTGCAAGATGCTGTTTTTGGCACATAGGAACCAGGGCTCTGGTACCAGCGCCTCATTAGCTTCCTCCACAAAGGGATGAATGCCCTTTCAGAAGAATTAAATGAAAAGTCAGATAAAACTAGGGCAGAAATTGCTGCCATGGATACCAAAGCTGGACTCAGTACTATACTTGCATATCTGAACAAGTTGTTGTACAAAACTGCAGGAAGAGCAGGGCGGGGGGTGGGGGGGGGGGTGGTGGGGGAGGAAGTGCTGCTGCCAAAGAAAAGTATTCCAAGGACATAGCAGTAAGCAGGACCCCGGTTTAATTTAGCTCTTTCCCAGTCAAAGTCACCCTCACACCATTAGCATGAAGATACTGGTAATGAAGGAGGCTGGGGCTGGGGGGGGCGGGAGCGCATCAGAATCATCTTGAGACAATCGATAGTAATTTTTACAATATTTAAATAAGGGCAAAAATCAATACACCGTAGAGAGATATTCAAGCTCCCATGTAGCTAAAAGAATGGGAATGACAAAACTGATAAAAATTAAATTCAAACTGTCAGATTTAAAAGATGAAGATAAAGGAGTAAAGGTTTTGCTAGCAAAAGGAGAGAGATAAATTCAAGTAATATAGTGTGCTCCTTTCATGCAAGCCCTTCTCAAACAAGAAAAGAGGACAACAGATGCTTACAAAATAAAACAACCAAAAACACATTGGATGGAATGAAATAAACTTCATATCTTTTACGATAAAACGTATGTAATAGAACACTTTTTCAAATGTAAACCATTACCGCCATTTCAAGTTTTCTGAGTAAGTTTTAAAAAGGACTGAACTGTCACGTAAAAAGGTAAAACAAACTGAATGCAAATAATGTAATAAAAAAACTACTTTAACCAAACTTTACTGGAAGTTGCATAATGCTTAATTTTTTGCTATTTCATTCATTGAGGTAGCTATTGCACGCATTCAACGTGGACATCGGGAGAGCAGCATTTGTAACATCTGAGTGTCATGTATATTTCCTAAAAACATTAAGTCATCAAGAAAATCTGCTTGACAGAATTATAGGAAACTATGGAATGGAAATAAGAAAGAAATATAGGCTTGTTACAGTGGGATAAAGGGCAGTATAGGGGATTCTAGAGAGAATCTCACATAGTTTAGATAATGTTTGCTGTGTTTCTGGAAAACCTATGTTTAAAAAGTGACAATGAGCTGTGTTTTGATAGATAAGTATGTGTTTCCCAGGCAGCCAAGGGTGGAATGACATTCTAGAGGATATGCAATAGCCAAGTCTTTGAGGTGGGAAACAGACATAGTGAATTCAGAGAACTGCAGACAGTATGTTACAGCTGGAATATAAATTGGGGGAGCTTTAATAATAGCATGGAGGTAGGTTTTAATTTACCTATAATTATAATCATCTCTGTCTTCTGAGACATGAACTAATTAAACATAAAATCTAAGGAGAAATACTTACTATACAAAAGCCTAATTCTTTTAGCACAACTATCCAATGCATTTGCAATTCTTAACCTACTACTAAATAAAATTCTAGATCTGTGTGGTTCAATATAATAGCTACTAGTCACATATAGCTATTTAAATTTAAATTAACGATTCGGTTCCTCAGTTGCACTGGGTACAAGTGCTTACTGGACCAATAAATACAAATACTAGTAGCTACCATATTGGATCATGCAGATGTGGAGCATTTCCATCGTCTGACAACTTCCTCTTGGATAGGGCTTTCTGGGGCACCACTGTTGGAGAGAACAGAAAGAGGTCGGTAAAGTGAGAAGTAAAGCAGGAAAGTCTTCATGAGTGAGGTAATGGAGGATTTTTCACGACACACTTGGGTCTTGAAACATTGTTTTCTGGACAATAAAAAGACACAAAAAATCAAAGTAAAGAACCATAATAAAAGGATTTGTGTATGAGAAAAAAAAAAGAGGCTATAATATATTGAACTTCTATATGTGTTAGCCATTGTGCTAGCATCTGGACCTAGTGTTTGGCCATTCTCCAACACTTAACTCTTTGTGATACAGCTGTTCAAAACTGCTTTCCGGCCCATGTCAGGCACACACACTCTTACACTTCTGACATAAAATTTCTCCATTTCTCTTCAACTTTTAGCAGAAATTTGAGAATCAGCTGCCATACATGTAGAAGAGGAACAAGACAGAATGGAGAATTTCAAGGAGGAGAGACAGTCACAAATGACAGAAAAGATTTAAATATTACAATTAAAAGTCAATTGAATTTAGCTAATACATATTCACCAGTAACATTTTCCAGAACACTTTTTGGGGTGTGGCAATGCCAATACACTGAGTTGATGATTGTGATTATGTAGTGTTCACTTCTGTACATTTTGTAACCTCAGAATTGGGTTTTGGTACATGGTCGGGATACAACACACACATACACACACACACCCCCCACACGAATGATGAAAAGGATAAGAGAAGTAAACCGATAATGCTTAAATGTAAATTATCTTCTTTCATAAGAGTACATATTTTAAGATCTATTTGAAAATAGTATATTGTGATCCTTTTAAATTGTATATTTCATTTTGATAAGCCATTTTAACATTTTTAACAAATATTGTGTGTGTTACTCTCTAATGAGAGATTGAAAATATATATAAAAAGAATTCAGAAAAACTGAAATAAAGTAAAAGAATAAGTTTTAAAATATCTAATTTCAGCCCAATAAATCCCTCATTGTTTTTGTTGTCTTCTTTGAATTTCTCAGGAGAAAAAAGGACAAGTTAGTCCAATGATTATACACAGAATTATACACACAAATTTTGTCTGTTTCCCTCCTACTTGATTTTCTGCACCTCTTTGGACTCACTCCACTTATGATTAGGGAAGACCCGATCTTTGTTCACTGTCTTTTGTTGCCACCATTCACATTTTGTAGAAAACTCATACTTTCCTTTAGAAACCCCTTCATGCATAATACTAAGACTTTCTCATGGCTGTCATCACCCAAAAGTCCATCCATTTTTGAGGTCTGAGGAGTGTCCGAAGGGGAGAAAACATATAGATCTAAATATAGATGCAGGTGTAAATGCAGATATGCACAGACACAGGGGTCTCCTGCCCCGCAATGCTTTTCTGCAAGTTCAAGAAAACTTCCCATCTCTCAGGGATCTTTGGTTCTTCAACATAGATTTAAGAAACTGTGTACTCAGCAAGACAGATAATGTAAATTTGAGACTGTTTTATGTGGCATAGGTCACATTAGAATTTATATCTATTTATTCTTATCTTCTGAGAAAAAAAATCAAAAACTTTACCATAACAAGTTATTTAACTATCATATATTACATTATTTTTTATCTGTTAAAAATAAGCCAAACAGGTTTTATAGAGGTATTTTGTTTGTCTAGAGAAACTCTGATTAACTACCTTAATAAACCAATTCCACCAACATCTTTTTCATTATTATTATTTTGACAACACAGATTCCTTTTGATCTGATGCCATAAACCTGCATTGACATTAGGTAACCTGCAAAGACCAAAAGACTTAAGAACAGCAACTTGTCACTTTCAATTTGATATTATATGGAGCAGTATCTCAAGCTCTTGCTGATGAAACGTAAACTGCCCAGCAACATTGATTTCTTAGATTACTAAAATTGAAAGATAGAATGACATTGTTTTTAGCTTTACATAGTAGTGGCTGAAGGTGAGGGAACCATGGAAAAATTACTTCTTACACTATTACTCTTGTCTATAAAGAAACACAATGCTCAAATTGATGATGTAGTCTTTTTCCTCTTATGAACAAAAAAGGAACTCATTTAAGAAATATACTGTTGCAGTGCCTGGGTGGATCAGTTGGTCAAGCATCCAACTTCATCATTATCTCACAGTACCTGGGGTTCCAGCCCTGCATCGGGCTCTCTGCCGTCAGCACAAAGCCCGCTTCAGATCCTCTATCTCCCCCTTCTCTCTGCCCCTCCCCCCACCTCTTTCAAAAATGAATAAACATTTTAAAAAATTAAAAAATGTACTGTTATATGGCATAGTCTAACCAAAAGTGTTCTCTGTGAATAGGATTTATTTTACGATTTTTTTTGCCTTGCTACAAAAAAGGAAAAACATAAAAGTAACTTTTCATACACCCCAGCTATTTCATGCTTGTGATCATGTTGTCTCATATCTACAAGAAATAACTAATTTATTCATTTTATGTTTATTCAGTGACTATTTTTGAGCACTCACTATGTGCTAGGTCCTGTAGTGTTTTTGCCCCCTATGAAATATGTGACATCTTGAAGCTCAGTGGCAGAGATAAACATAAAACAAAATATACAAATGCATGTAACATTGAAGACTGCAATAGACATTGTGAAGAGCAAGAGGGATGGGTCAAATCTGATTAGGTTATTAAATGCCTCTTTGTATAAATAATAATTAACTGAAATCTATAGGATTTGTAGGAATTAGCTAGGAAAAATGGGCAGGGGGCATATTTTCAGGTAGAGTTAGAAAGTATTATAATCATGGTTACGAACATTTAGGATGAAAACATTTCCAGGTGAAGAAAAGTCACTAAAGAATATTGAGTATTTGAAAAACTTGATGATGTATATTTTTAAAAGATTATTCTGGATATGTAAGGAATGGATTGGCATGGTGTCTAGAGCTGGGGAGAAGTAGAGAAAGAGGTTAGTTCAAAGATCATTTACGTAACCCAAACAATACAAGGTTATGGATGCAGAGATGGTAACAAACTGAGGAATCTAATTCATATACCGTGTTCATGATGAGCATGATTTGACAATGAATAGAAAGGAAGAAGACGAAGTTGTCAATATTGGTTTCAGAATTGAGAAACTAACTGGTTGAATAGTAACATTTTTTACCAAGATGAAAGACAAAGGAAATAAATATATTTTTGCAGTCAATATCAGGATACTTTTTACCATGATTGAGATGTCAGCAAGATACCAAGTGGGGATAGTCAGTGAACATTTAGATATATAGGCCTAGAGCTAAAGTAAGGCAGCTGAGCTCTTAAATATATATTTGTAAGATATGTATAAGGCTTTTGAGGTCATGAGAATAAAAGACATTCAGAAAACTAAAAATGTAGAATTATAAGTGAGGAGCACAGAGAGAGACAAATTTCAAAATTAAAAAGACCCAACAAAAAGTAATAATTAACAAAGACAGGTTAAGTGTAAGGTGCCAGAAAGTATGAGGAACAGAAAGTGGAATCATAGAACTTTTCTAAGTTATTCCTCAGAAAGACGGAAGGCCAAATTTGAGGCATGTTGCCGAGAGATCAAGGATAGTATGAATGCCATATATGTATGTTGTGAATACATATATCATGGTTGCAATGAACAAGTTTGGTTAGTTGGAGAGTTGGGGCTTTAAATAATATTATCATGGATGTTTCCAACAACATGCAAGATATACAGTGTTCTCTCCATTTTGCAGTTCAGAATACTGAGGCAAAGGGTTACTTCCTTATGTCAGTAACTAATATTTAGATGAAATGGCATTTGAAGGCAAATGTAGTAGACATAAAAATTCAGGCTTACAAGCATAGACAATACACTTTTCTACACTGACAGATTCTGTCCCATTATTTACACACTTAAATTGAACCCTCAGTTTTGAGCACTAAGTGACTGAAAATATTGTTCCAGAGCACTTTTAGCCTTTGCATATTCCTGCTACTTTTTTTGCTGCTTCTTTTGAAGGATGTAGCCTCTCTTATCATCTGTGACTATTATTGAAAATTCAGCTAAATCACCACCTTTCTTGAAATGGCTTACTGTAACTGTTACTTTTGTCCTCTTCTGTGATTAGTGTCCTCATTCCATCCTTACACAGCATCTGATACACATCTCTATGATTCAAGTCATCGTCAATACATAATATCTTGTTCATTTGCCTGCCTTGCCTACCAGTGTGTATCTTCTTATGGTCAGGGGCTAGATTTTATTTACACTATATTTTCACTATCTTTTGAACTACCTGACATGGAGTGGATGTCAACAAGTGAACGTGTGCATCATGCTCACAAAGTTTACTTTCAGGAATTTTAGTAATCTTTCAACTCATTGCCTGCCTTCTCTGTATTCATTTGTTTATCCTGGTTCCAAGCAGAAACCATTAAAAGCAAGTTAATATAACCTGATTTTCTTCATGTCATTTAAAGTATTGGGAGAAGGATAATACTTAGAAGACAAAATTGAACGCAAGTATTTGTGGCATTACATTGACACGATTTATATTCGTATTCCAGGTGTGATTTTCAGAATATAATGATGTTTGCTATCCTTTTTACTTGCCTTATGTTGAGAAATACAAGAGAAGTAAAATTAGATTGTTTCCCCATGTACCAGAAGATACATCTCTTTATGCTTTCTTATCTTTTTATTAGTTTCATTTCTTTTTTTGGAAGGAGGGGAAGTTTACTATTGAAATGTGCCAATGTTGCAAACAGGATAGAAAATGGTAAGTAAAAGTATACTATATTACCTTTATAATTTTAAGTTGTCTATCGACATAAGAGTTAAAAATTGTTTTGACTACAGAGTTCACATAGATTTGCTAGAATGACAGTTTAGTAATTGCCTTTCCCATTCCTTTCTTAATGCAACCCCTCCTTTGGAGTTTTAGAAGTTCTTTCAGAATCATTTAAAAATATTAACCTGAAAAAATCACTAGTCAGACAACTGGTCAGTGTCGAGTAACAGTTGGTTTCTTTAATTTATTGTTTTATATAACATCTTTATTTTTTACCTCATGGCAGAGGTCATGCTTTATTATAGTTTCATAACTGCCCAGATTTTTTCTCACTGTCAAAAATAGCTGTAAGTTTTGGGAAAATGTGATATAGTTTTTAAATGTATCAACATATGTAATCTTGAAGTCTATGTTAAAAATGACACACAATTCTGAAAATTTATGCTCAGGAATTTATGTGCTACATAAAAGATTTATCTAATATGTATTGAGTCAGGAAGTCTGAGTTTCAGTTCCAATTCCAATGCCAACCTATTTATGACTTTAGGATAAAATGAGTAATTTTCATAGAATTCAATTTCATTTCCTTTCCTTTTTTGATGGTAGGATTTTTAAAAAATCTTCAAATATTCTGCAGCTTTAAAATAGCACCAGTCAGTGTACTGGAGGGGAAGTTGTCTTGGATGTGGCCACTATAAGTTTTCCCAGATTTTACAGTGTAAAGCAATTTCATTGGATTTCTATTTTATAGTGTGGTAATTACTTTCTTAAATGCATACTTAAAGACTCCAGTTAAAAGTAACATAATGTCGGGGCACCTGGATGGTTCAGTCAGTTGAGTGTCCAACTCTTGGCTTCCAGTCGGGTTCCATGATCTCGTGGTTTCGTGAGTTTGAGTCCTGCATCGGGCTCTGAGCTTATGGTACAGGGCATGCTTGGGAGTCTCTCTCTCCCTCTCTCCACTCTCACTGCCCCTCCCCCACTCGCACCAGCTCTGTGTCTCTCAAATAAAATAAAATAACACTTAAAAAATAACATGATTGGGGCGCCTGGCTGGCTCAGTCGGTTGAGCATCCGACTTCGTCTCAGGTCACGATTTCCAGGTCCATGAGTTCGAGCCCCGCGTCAGGCTCTGTGCTGACAGCTCAGAGCCTGAGGCCCGCTTCGTATTCTGTGTCTCCCTCTCTCTTTGCCCCTCCCCCATTCATGCTCTGTCTCTCTCTCTCTCTCTCTCTCTCTCTCTGTCAAAAATAAAATGAATAAAAAAAATAACATGATGTTAATTGATTTGGGTTTGGGCAGTAGAAACCAGGGTTAGTTAATGACATACTTTTGTTTTTCTGCTCTTTCAAGTATTAAGCATACAATGAATGATCTCTTTTGCACCAAAGCTGCATTCACAAGGTAATTGGAAAAGTTATTTTCACTTGTACATTTTTTAGTGTACTGTATATGATATACCTTTATTCAAGTATCAGTATATCTTATAGTAAGAACTGAATGACATAAATGCACAGTTCTGTAGACCTCCAACCATAGCTTAAATTATGAAATGAAAGGTTGAAGTTATTCAGAAAGGATCCGTATTTTTTTTAGCATAGATCAAGAAAAACTTTTTAAGTTACTTAAAATCTGACCTCTGTCATTGTACAGAATAGAATCTGGAATCCTCTATTGTCTTAGACTTGACACTTGCCTGTGTCACTTTGCAGGCAGTCTTCAGCCACGTTTCTTAGTCCTCATAAGGCAAAATTAGAAAAATTATGAAGTAAAGAAGTGCAAATAACTATGGAAAAAGGGATGGATTTTAGGCCCGACTGAAGGAAACGACTGAGTATATCTGGATACTTTTAGAAGCTATATGTATGTATCTGCACATATGTGTGTGTCTGTGTGTATAATTTTTGAGGCTCTGGTTAGAGGTATGACTATTTAGCCCAGGAGTATTTTAATCTTACATGGAAAGTGTGGCCATCACCTGACATAAACCATGTAAAATGAGATTAATCAAGAAAAGGAAAATGTGCTCCTTTACCCTAATACATAATTAGATTTCTTCAAAATGATGTGTAACAGAATTTAACAATGGATGAAATTAGCAATTCATTATATATATGTGTGTATATATACACACACACATATATATATATATGACAATCTATTGATTATTTATTCATTATTGTTTTTAGTAATCCTATAATAACTTACAAATCGTTGTATGAAATGTGTTTGGACATGTGAATTGAGGACTGTCAAATGTGTTGCTAAGTATGAAGCCATTTGTCTGTAAATAATTTGTCTGTAAATAAATATACCAGAAGAGGCTAAGAAATTTGGTGGGTGATAAAAAAGCTTATTTCAAACAAATACACTTGTATTGAATATCCACAGTGTACAAAGCACTCCACTCTCTTCCATTTGCAGGATTTCTTTTACTCTTGATTGAACTAGAGACATCTTTCTCTTTCAGTTGTGAAGGTAATTTAAAAATGTACATTTGTGCTTAATTTTTCCTTCTGAGTAGAGAAAGATAAACACAGTAAACAACATTGAACACTTATAATTACAAAATAATGTATGTTTATTGAAGAAAAAATTATAGAAAGAAAAACAATTTTTAATTATTTGTAATCTCAATATGCATAGACAAAAACTATTAAGAATTGGTATATGTGGTCAAGACATAAATAAATACAGGTATGGTGTCACATAAACACATTTACACATGTAATGTAAAGCTGTGATCATCTAATACGTACTATTTATAATTTGCATTTTATTAGTCGCTAATAGTCTTGTGTGAAGGTTGTTTTATGTGTTAACTTGACTGAGCTGAAGGGTGCCCAGATTAAATATTATTTGTGGCTGTGTCTGTCAGGGTGTATCCAGATGAGATTAGCATTTGAATAGGTGAACTCAGTAAATTGCCCTTCCCAACACAAGTGGAGATCGTCCAATCTGTTTAGGACCTAAATAGGACAAATAGGCAGAGGAAGGAGAAATTCATTCCTTTGACTTCCTGCCTGTCTGCTAGAGCTGAGACACAGGTCCTCACCTGCCCTTGGACTGGGATTTATACCATTGGCTCCCCTCATTCTCAGGCTTCTGGACTTGGACTGAAATTACAACACTGGCTTCCTAGGTCTCCAGATGGCAGATTGTGGGATTTCTCAGCCTCCATAATCATGTAAGCCAATTCCTCACAATAAATCTCTTTTTCTCTCTCTTTCTTTCCCTCCCTCTCTCTCTCTCTCCTACTGGTTCTGTTTTTCGAGAGAATCTTAATACACCTTGCAGTTAAAAAAAAACCTGCTTTTATAAAATCTGCTTATAGACCTACCATAATTTTATTTTTTATATTCCACTCCAAATACATATATTTCCTCCTTGCAGTTAAATTTTTGCAAATGGCAAATGTTTATAATACTTTACCTTATTTTAGGAACATTTCTTAACAGTTGGTTTTTGGTATGTATTGCCAAGTTATCCTCCATGATTACAATGGCATTGTAAAATAAAATTCATTGCAATTTATGCAAAACCAGTCTCTATGTTGTAATTTTAAGAATCAGAATCACTACGTTGCAGTATGATTCTCTTTCATTGAATTTTTCATTGTCTGCCTGTCAAAATCAGAATTATTCCTGAGTTCACCATGAAACTTGGAAAAATAATCCCTTGCTTTGACTTTGCTTAAACTTTGAATATCAGGAATGAGGGCTTCCTATGCTCTTTTCTGACAACATTTTAGATACTTCCTGGTAACAAACAGGGACCGTAACTCACCACTAATTTATGTTTGTGGGCCCCTACTTCTTCCCAGGAGCTGACCAGAGGGTTGAATGGTACCTACTACATCCTTGTGTTCCCCATCTGCCAGACTTAGTTCATGCACGTGGAGACATTCAACAAATGTTTCTGGTTGAATACGTCAACACTGTAGGAATGATGGCCTCTGCCCAGAGAGAAAACTCTGAGATTGTTAAGAAAAATTTGAATAAGAAGAGTCAATTGTTTATTTTTATTACAAAGCTCAAAACAACATCAAGTGGAATACCAGCAGGACATATGCTATAGCAGAAAGGGCATCAGTACAGGTCTGTATTATTATGAAATAAATAAAAGACAGTTTTATTCACACACACACACACACACACACACACAGTTTATGAAACAGACTTTACACAACTGATCAAAAATAAAAATGAAAAAGTCCAAATGTTTGTAAGGCAGATATATTCAATCTCCCTGAGGCATTTGCTCCCTACTCACCCAATACACTCTGGAAGAGAAGGACTTTAGGTAAGTCAAATTGGAGTAGAGGCTGGGCAGGATAGAAGTGAATAGCTTGTATCGTCAAAGTGAATTTTACTGTGCAGTTTCACTGTGTTCAGAAAAAAATAGATGGCCAATATACATACTTTGTATAATAAATCCTGATTTTTCCTGGAGTATTTATAGTGTGAATAACAGGCAGATGTCTACATGACTAATCAGGGAAAAACATAACAGCAAAGGGATTTATTAGTTATTTTAAATTTAGTTTGTGAAAGTTTAGAAATTAAAAGAAAAAATACTTTTAGTATTTGCATTTAGCATTTGCATTTGATTCCTAAGTAATTTTTAACTTCGTTAAGTTTGCAATGGTTAACAGTCCCAGAAAGATATGTTGCTTATTCAAATTTACTTCTGAATATTTTCTGTAAATAAAAGACTGTCATGAATAATTTGAAGATACCTATTTATTAGATGATGGTTTTCTAAAATTACTGACATATATTAGATGGATAAACATTTTTACCTTTATGAATAAGACAGTTCTAAGAAATTTCTAAGGCCAGGGTATCAAATTTATTTATTGTAAATATCTGTATCTCTATAGATATACATGCATTCATAAGTACAACTTAAATAAGCAAAGAATGAATAAGAGCCACAAAAACAGTTTATATCATTCTTCCTAGGAAAGGTTTATAGAACTGTCCTTAAATAGTCTAGAACTACATAAACCTTAGCACTTTCTCAGTATTTAAATTAGATTACACATTTATTGTACACTAAATACATGATATTGTAATAAACTTAAATGAGTAAGAGTAAGTTAATTTAGTTGCCATATAATTATCTCAACAAGGAAAACATTAAATGTGCTTTATTGCCCAAATTCATACATTAAACTTGCAGAGAATTTGAACATTTAACTGGTGTTTAACAAAATAACTATAGTGAGTTGATTGGATATCAATTAATTGCCAAAATTAGCATGTTAATTAGTATTTATTTTACTATAATGGTAGTTATCTAGGAGATTGCTAATTGAAATACTTTAAGCCTTTCTTTTCCAAGAACAGAATTACATTGATAGCCTTGCTTTTTGAAAAATGTATATGGGAATCAAATGGGCATACTATATACAATAAAACTCAAGCACTTATAAATAAATTAATATTTAACCTGTTTAACTTATTAAACTTATTTAAATATAAGTGGTAGTAGATTCGATCTCTATTGTTTCTAGGGTAGAATAGTTTTAGTAGCTCAGCTTGCCTCATGTTTAGCAACACTTTAAAAAGTGTAGTTAAGTTTAAGACAGTAAAGTGCAATATTTGTTGTCCTTGCTTTGATCCAACTCAGATAACTTTCCTATGGTGCTGATCAATTATTCCAATTAATCATTATCTATGTTATCACACAAATTGTTCTCATCTGTAATTAGTAACTACTAATCCCTGTGGAGTTGGATGGATAGATACGTATAGACATGTATATATATATCTTACGAAATTATCACTCTTGGCCCAATTTGACAGGAACTTTTTAAAATAAATTTTAAATAAAGCTTCTTTCTCCTTCCAAGTCTTTTCTGGTTTCCATAGGCCTTTTTATCCATCAAAACTTCTTTAGAACTCTGGCAAGAATACCTTAGGTTCTTTGTAGAGCGAGAAACAAAACAAAACAAGCAAACAAATACATACCCTACAGCCACCATCAGCAACAATAACAAAAATCAGGCGAACAATTGTGGACGCTTCAAGTGACTCAGTCTTTCTCAGGCACCTGACCAGATGGATCTCTAGCAAACTATGTCACTTCCTTTTTTTTTTTTTCTTACGAGACTAGAAGTTGGAATTTATGACCTTCCGGTTAACATTATTAACATTTTTAAAAGAAAAGTAGAAAAGAGGGACTTTACATATACTGAGTTTCTAATGTATTCCACTATGACCCAGTAGTTTCCTTATTTAACTTTAGCTTCAAATCTGTTCCAGAAGATGTTGAACTCCTAGGTCCATATCTAGAATCTGCTTATTTATTCTCTATTTACCTTTCAAAATGCTCAGTCCTCTATTGTTTAGGGATTTTAATTGTAATCAATGGAAAAGATAGGCTGTGATTAGCTTATGCCATGTTAATTGGCATTGGAAGTCTAATGATGTGTTTTGAAATTACCCGTCTCACTGGTGGCCTTCTAATATTCAAGATTGTTAACTGTGTGTAATTGGTCCGCTTATGGGACAGTTTTTTTTGTTTGAGGAAAAATTCCCAAAAGCCCAGCTAACATCATTTCCTCTTGCCCTTTTTATAATTGTGTGACATATAATAGTTTTACGAATTTTTTTTCATTTCCAAATATCCAAAATGGTCCATGAAAGTCAATTCAGATTTTTATAGCCCCCCTGAAGTTAAATAAGCATGAGCTTAATTTGTTTTTGCATAAAAGAACTCAGATTCACAGTATCTTAGTAGAAAAAAGAAGGAGCTATGTCACCCAAAACATGCCAGGTCTCAAGAGTAGTATTTATATTTATGACCAGTATATACTGGGCTCCCTGTAATTTGAGAGCTGCCCTGAGAGCCCAGGCCTTGTCCAAGCACATCTGCTCCTCACCCCTGAGCTCATAGTAAGTCATCAACCTAAGTTCACCTTCTGTACAGTTCTCCAGGTGGGGCAGTCTTGGTCTGCACACTACTGCTCTACTGGGTTCTAATGCTCCCACCACAGAATATGCCCTGATTTCCCACTCCTTCACTTTTGTCTCACTGCTCCAGAGTATAATCCCATGTCCTTCTATTTGTAAGTGTCCAGAAGTATGTCTATATGCAAACCCTCACCACTAACCACTTTCCATCCTCTCTTCTGACTCACCACGGCACTCCTGGGCCATCATACTCTACCTTCTATCTACCTCAAGACAGCACATACATGAAGGCAGGATGACCTCTTACACATCTGTAGTCAGTACTCAAATCTTTAAATAGAGCAAGAAAATTTATCTAAGGCAGCATTGTCTGGAAAACTAAAAAAGATAATGATTGAACAATATTATAGACTGCAAAAGACCACAAATAGTGCATTCTACAATCAGCCTATGATAGGATGCGTCTAATATAATATAAAACCAATCTATAGGCTAAATTTCTTAAACAGACATGTCAATTATGCATCAATACTTTGAATCAGGAGTAAGAGTTTAGAATAATTCACAGAAAAAAACATTTAGGCTGTTTATATCCTTGAAGGATGATTTCTATTGTTATTCAATTAGAATTTGTTTGTTTAGCCAGTATGGTATCAATATTTACAGTAACATTAGGCTTAAAGTAAAAATATTTGCGTTGTTAGTTTTTACTCATAAGCCCACCCATTTCATTAATTGTTCTTTAAAATGTAAATACCTCTCAATTGAAATTGGAACAATAATTTTAAAAATTGTATATAATTTGATGTTTTTAATACACCTTAATCACATTACCTTCAGTGCCAGATATATTTATGATTAGGTTAAAATACATTTCAGACCTTCTGATTAAACATCTCATCTAGATCAGAAAAATGACCTTTTATTGATCAGCAGTTAATTGACTTTTGTCTTTCTATCAAATCAACAACACTGATGACCTTTTGGAGAAAAAGAAAACTGCCAAACATATTCTTGAAGTCCTTGAAAAATACATTGTTGTAAAGTATTCTGTTTTGGTAAAAAGGCAAAGCCCAAGTAAAACTCTATAATTAACAAAAGCACTGATTTCATATGTATTTCCTCAATCCTTGAACAACATTCTTTTATGTACTTGTAGGCAGACATGTTATATTATTTTCCCTTCTTAAAATCTAGGAAATTAACAGTTTTGTATGCTCCAAGATCTGAAATTAATTTGGGTATCATCAGACAATTATTACCTACTGGCATTCAGCAAAGTAATTGTTTATTTCATACTGCTTACCCAGTGATTATAGTGTTGGCCAGACTTTTAAAATTTAGCTGTTTTCAATTCTTTATCTTCCAAAGAAAAAAATATTTTTAAAAGAAAATTATTCACTGGATCTATATTGTCAAAATCTTTGTAGATAATTTTTTGTTCACAGATTACTGACCCAAAAAACTGGAGTAATTACATTCATTAGAGTCCATCAGATGCCACACCTGTGTGGTAATGGCTCAGTTCAGTTCTCCAAGTGAAGGCACAAATGGTCAGTCGGCTTGTAAAGATCAAGTGTATGGTGAGTTGAAGTAAATACATCAAGTAAGCATATCAGAAATACTGTGCAGTCCTTCAAATTTAATGATGAAGTACTGACTCACCTTCTACTACGCTGGCTTTTCAGTTCTACCTCTACATTCTCCTCCTATCTTTCTTGTATCTGATAGCACATATTTTGGAGCAAATCAGCTGAAGTAAACATTTAGTACTTTATTATGAGTAAAGGACACTAGCTCCTGAGGTTATTTTATTCCTGACCGTGGCCTGAGCTAAGGATATATCCACAGTATCATTAGAAGGTATAATGAATATGGAAGTGTGTAGTGAGATACGGTTTGTGTTTCATCCTATGTGCTGTCAAGAGAACTTTTTAAGGATCTGCTTAGTGATAAAGCCAAGTTTCTCCAAGCCTTGAGGATACCTGGATTAGTAAAACAAATTCACGTTAAGACGCAAGAGAACCCTTTCCTGTTCTGTTTTTATTCACCAAATTATGAGACCTTCTTTTTCCTTCAGATACCTATCCCTCTTGGGATATTATCCTCAGTGATTTCACATTGTTGATATAATAACTTTTGTCCTACTGCTGCATAATGTTTCACAATAATGCCCCTGGGCTTTCTCTCTGTCCCTCTCTGTCTCTTTCTCTTTTTTCAATTTATGATTTTTCCTCAGCTTTTGAGGTATAGTTGAAATATAAAATTATATATATTTAAAGTGTACAGCATGATGATTTGATAAATGTATACACTGTGAAATGATTTTTACCACTGAATTAATTAACACATCCATCATCTCACATAGTTACCTTTTTGTGTGTGTGATAAGAATGCTTAAGGTCCATTTACTTAGCAAATTTCAAGTATACTATGCGGCATTATTCACTATAGTCACCAAGCTGTCCATTGGATTCCCAGAATTTATTCATCTTATAACTGGAAGTTTGTACCCTTTGACCAGCATTTATACATTTTCCCTATCCCCTTGCCATAGTAGCCACCATTGTATATCTCACTCATGAGTGGAATCTAAAATGAAAATGAAAATTTTAACTCATGGAAACAGAGTAAACTGGTGGTGGTTGCCCTTGGACTTTCCACATTGAAATATGTGTGATGGTCTTCCAAGGGCAAGGATCGTACATATATATCTCGTGAACTACTGTAGTCCAAGTGACAAATACAATATTTGAACATTATTTTTTGAATCAATATTGTATACATTCTGCTCTTATTAATATGAGAAGAGAATATATATCTTATTCCACTTGTGCTATATTTAGGCACTTGATTCAGACTAGCCTATTAGATTATGTTAATTACAAATACCTAAGATCTATACCACTTTACTTATTTTTCTTTTTCCAGTGTCCCATTCTAAAGCTTTTGCCATAAATACCATTTGATCTGAAACATTCATTCTATGAGGCCAAGAGAAAGGGATTAATTTTAAATTATTTTAAATAATTAAATGTAGATTCTAAACCTTATACACCAGAGAAAGCACACCATTTCCTTCATGTAGGTAGACAGAGTTTGATGCAACCCACATTTATAAAATGAAGACTAAACTCTGGTTAAAATTGCATAAAGTATCTTGGATTTCAGAAAATCAAAAATCATGGGATCCAAGAGGCCTCCTGCATTTCCTTTGGGATCTCTTAATAAAAATATTAAAGATATGTCTTTATGATGTAATTATATAACATTGGTCCTATTCCATAAAATATTCTTTTACTTTGAAAACAGGGACTTAGAAAATAGTGAGTTATACTGCTTGATAGACTACACCTAAATTTAAATGTTACTTACCACAATTATAGAGATAGAGATAAGAGTGGAGAATGGCTAATAAATTTGAAAATGTGAAATCTTTATATTGTCCTTAAAAAAAGCATAAAGGTGATACATAAGATATGATATGTATGTGGGCATTGGAAAACTGAGAAGAGAATAAATATTTCTTTCTCATTTTCCTGATTCTACTTTAGTTTTCATTTTTAAAAAACTTTTTTTAATGCTTATTTATTTTTGAGAGAGAGAGAGAGAGAGGGAAAGAGACAGAGTGCAAGCTGGGGAGGGGCAGAGAGAGAGGGAGACACAGAATCCGAAGCAAGCTCCAGGCTTTCAGCTGTCAGCACAGAGCCCAATGTGGGGCTCCAACCCACAAAGCATGAGATCATGACCTGAGCTAAAGTTGGATGCTTAACCAATTGAGCCACCCAGGCGCCCCTCCTACTTAAATTCTAATGAAAAGTAACCTCATTTTTCATTGAATTTTCTTAACCTTTATTTAACAATTTCAGAATAATTATTTGGTGTTTTAGTAAACTCAATGATGGCCCATGAGGCATTATTTTGTTTTAGCTGATTTTCATTATGGATACTTCAATTTTTGAAGTACTTAATGTACTTCAAACCACTACATCTTAATTGTTTTAATGTCCAAAATATCTCATCTTTTACCCCATTTGAGCCACTTTAAGCTAATTCCTAAATTCTACTGATAGAATCCTTGTTCATGTCTCATCTTTCAAATTTATGTTCCAAACCTAGAATTAGCTTTTTTTTTTTTTCTAGTGGAAAGTGGTACTTACAAGTACTTGGGACCCTAGAGATTCCCACTTATTTTGGGTTGTTATAGTTTTTAAGATTTCTCAGGGGACAGTTAAGAATTACATAGCTTTTAAAAAGCAAAAATAAATCATATGTTCATAATACTATTACAATTCAAATTAGAGACTATTGGATTTTAATTAACTTCGTAGATTTTATATTTTGAACTGTTTAATACTGAAAATCTTGATTCCTAATGACTTGAGTATACTTATTTTCTTTATCATGTTTATACATATAATAATTTATTTTTTTAATGTTTATTTTTGAGAGAGAGACAGAGCACAAGCAGGGGAGGGGCAGAGAGGGAGAGAGGGAGACACAGAATCTGAAATAGGTTCCAGGCTCTGAGCTGTCAGCACAGAGCCCTACTTAGGGCTTGAACTTACAAGCCGTGAGATCATGACCTGAGCTGAACTTGGGCGCTTAACTGACTGAGCCATCCAGGTGCCCCTATACATATAATAATTTACTATCACTTGTACCAATAAGATTAATAAATTCAATTTTAAATGATTTGGGGTTTTTGTCCTTTGGACATGTCCAAGCGAGAAGGTACAAATTTTAACAATAGACATACCCTGTCAACCCTGCCATCTTCTTCAAAATGTTAGAGTTCTCCTTGTTTCTTAGTATCATTTTTATGGTATAAATGCATTTCATTATATATTCTTTTAATTCAATGATTTTAGCTTAATATTTATAAATGAAAAAAAAATTTAGACTCCCTGAACCAAATAAAAACAGCAATATGTACACAGAAATATCTTTGAACAACATTGAAAATAAAATTGCAGAACTTCATATCTATTATTCTCTGAAAAACATGCAGAGTTTCAACAAGAGCATCTGAGATATTGTTAGCTCTGAGGCAACTCAGGGTCACACTCAGTGAGAGTTGTCTGACATTTTGTATTTGTTCTCAATGTGTTTGTTCAATGCTTTTTTTATTTAGCCTTTGTTTTTAATCTCTCTTGAACTGTATTTGAACTCAAAAACTGAGATGTGTTGAATAAATGCAAATGAGAATATAATAGTCTTTGATAAAGGAGCACATTGCAAAACAGTAATATGCATGCTGCATATGCCAGTTACCACAGTGCATGCTAACATAAAGAGTGAACAAGAAGTTGTGTAGATAGTATTTGATAGTAAAATGCATTGTACAAAAGGAACACCTAATTTTGTGATAGAAAAACTTGTGCAATAACTAGTAAAATGGACGAAGAGTCTAGTGATAGTGACATCCCTTTCTTCACTTGTTGATCCAGCTGAAGGTAATGACCTTGCTTGAGCAGCTGATGATGGAGTTTGTGGAAAAGAGTCATGAGTCAGCAAAGAAGTTGATATTAAAAACAAGCCTTATACAGTTGGATAGATTCAAGAGTTGTGTCATGCTCCATAATAAAAATGGCAAAGTGGGAACATAGTTCACATTGAAGAGATTGTGTACAAATGTCTGATTTATAAAACCTTGTTGATGAATGAGACTGTACCAATAAATATTTTCTAGGTATATGAAGTAAGTTTGTTTGAAAAGCACTGTCCATTCTGCATATTTACCTCATAGCAGAAGAAATGCCCGGTCTCAAAGAATTAAAGGATAATGCTAACTTTAATATTCAGGGTAAATTGTAAGATACTAAGTTAAAATCTTATAAATGCAATGGTACAAAAACCTCCAGGTAGTCAAGGAAATGGTCAAAAGAAAATAGCTAATTATCTGGAGGTTAAATTACAAAGTTGGGATGAGGAAAAAGGATATTCTAGTCTAAGTGAAATATTTTCCCCAGAACAATGCATTACACAGCAAACATATCATAAAGGAAGCTTTGTGTGGCAATGACAGTTATCTTACACATATGACCTATTTCGTTCAGCATAGTTACAAATTTCAAAAATTTTCACTACTCTGAATATGCTATTAAAGTCCATGGGCCATAGGGTTATTACAGCTTTCAAGGCATGTCTGCTTATTGCTTATATACTATATTCCAGTACATGCATTCCAACAAGAAGCTTCACTTGGAGGTCTCTCCAAGACTCTTGGCTTGTAAATAAATCTCTAGAGTTAATTGGGAAAACTCAGTAAAGATTTTCTCCATAAATAATGAATGTTGTATACATGAAACTATCCCTATATACTGTCCCCTTTCCCAAGACTAAAAAGATTTTAAGTACAGGGGAAAAATGTTCTTAAAAATAAATATAGGTTTGAAGAAATTGATGAAAAAGATGTAGACAAGCTTGAAACCTCATCTCTAAGAAAATAACAACTATCGAATTTGTTCAGTCAGAACATGAAGAGAATAGAGCCAATAGGGAGCAGCCAATCAAATCATCAATAGTTAAAAATAATGTATGAATCTCATTCTATAATTATGATGCATTGGATATGGCTGTGAGGCATGAGGTAGATGTCAATAATGACTTGTGTCTTTGACTTGAGTAATCGAACAGGTGAAGAGGCAGTCAGAGTTAGAACTCAAGGATATAACCTTTGGTATCAATAGTATTAATTGAGTTTTAGCCACATTGAATTATAAATTTATTCACTATAAGTAATATTGACAAAACATTTTACTGATTAACATTAAAAAATAAAATTTTGGGACAGATTGTTGTTATCTAAGAGATTTCTGTAGAAGGAGAAAAAGAAATAATAAGACAGTATATAGAATATATATATTCTGAGTTGAGGCTCAGAAAGAAAAGTAAACCTAAAAAGAAACTAGGAGAGAAGAGATAAAATTTGGGGGAGAAAACAAAACAATACAAGAGATGGAGTGCCTTGGAAGCTTCCATAAACTAAATGTTTATGTCTCCCTCCTCCCCCACCGCCTTTTTACCCATAATTCATATGTTTAAATACTAATTCTCAATGTGATGATATTAGAAAGTAGGGCCTTTGGTAGGTGAGTAGGTCATGAGGGTGGAATCCTTATGAATGGGATTAATGCTCTCATAAAAGAGACTTAAAGTTCTTTCAGCTCTCTTCTATGTGAAGGTAAGAGGAGAAGATGGCCGTTTGCAAACCAGGACGTAGGTCCTCTGCAGACATCCAATCTGCTGGCACCTTCATTTGGGATTTCCCAGCCTCTAGAATTTGAGAAAGTAAATTTCTGTTGTTTATAAGCCATCCAGTCTATTGTATTCTGTTATAGCTGCCCAATCAGACTAAGACAGAAGGCAAAACAGAATGTGGACCAATCAACCATTTCAAGTGATGCCATGACTCTAAGTCTGAAGGACTGAGAAGCATAGAATTTATTGATATTTGACCTCAGCAAAGGCATTTTTAATAGAATGAAAGAAACATGATTTTCAAAGCATTTACAATCTAGTTGCAGTCTTGTTTCTTCAGGTTTGTTTCCTTACAGAAACTATTCCAAGGAAACTGATACAAATCAAGATACCTCGGTGAAGGCATAAATCAGTGTATGTTAAACATGCTTTATGATTTTTCATTCCAGAGTCATGCATGAGTGATAAATGACATGCCCATCTTCTTTGCCTGTCAAATACCTACCTATTCTTCAAAATGTAGCTCAGTGTTGCTTTTTGTATAACACATTCCTTATCTACACAGCTGAAAGAGATCTCATCTTTTTCTGAAAAAACTATCAACATTAATTATCATAAGTTAAGATATAAAATATATTTGCTATATAATGTTCTATCTCTTCCCCAATATTTTAAGAACAGAAACGTTTATACCTATTATTCTATAGTTTTTTACTTTTTGACATCTTAGAATAACAGCATTAAGATATTTGTTGATGCTGGGTGGCCTAGATGGCTCAGTCGGTTAAGCATCCCGCTCTTGATCTCAGCTCAGCTGATGATCTCCCAATCATGAGATCCAGCCCTGCATTGTGCTCCACGGTTGGCACGGAGCCTGCATAAGATTCTCTCTCCCTTGCCCTCTGCCCTTTTCCCACCGCTTCCACGCTCTCTCTCTCTTGAAAAAAAAAATAGATATTTTTGATTGCTAATGACCATATCCTCTCACAATACTCTCATTCAACACATAAAATTAAGGAAGCGGTGTTTTATATAATATTGTGACATCTTCTTGATCTTTTAATTTTTCATAACTTAAAAATATTTGAGGTCGGGGACACCTGGTGGTTCAGTCAGGTAAGCATCTGACTCTTGATTTCAGCTCAGGTCATGATCTCACAGTTTCATGAGTTTGAACCCTGGGTTGGGCTCTGTGCTGGCAGTATGGAGCTGGCTTGAGATTCTCTGTCTCCCTCTCTCTCTGCCCCTCCCCACTAGCTCTGTCTCTGTCTCTCTCAAAATAAATAAATAAACAAAAAATATTGGATAACAGTTTCTATTTATTGATAAATATAATAGTTCATAAAAGCTATGCAACTTTGAGATTGTGATGTTATCAAAAAAGATAGCTCTATTAAATTATAAAAAACATGTAAGTAGCAAAATCCCTCATATATTAGGTGATTCACACTATATGACCAAAACCAATCCATACTTTAAATATTCCAACTCTTTATGTTGGACAAGCAATATATCTCACGTAAGGGCAGAGCCTGTAGGGAAAAGTGAAATGACAAACGGGGCAATAGACTTCCCAGCGATATATGCTCTAAAAGATAAGCCAAAACTTCCAACTCCTTGAGAAAATTGAATTTTCATTCCACTTTTAAAAGCATTTTTATAATAATAAAATAATATTTCATAAAATGTATTCCTCTTTTTTACAATGAAATGTTATGAGTGATGTATTTCATGTATGTGTGTTTATCTGTGATACAATACTGAATATATGATTCATATGTGTGTGTGTGTATACAAAAAATAAAAATTGAAGATGAATATGAAATTTTGTAATTTCTTTCATTTTGTGAAAGAAATTTTTTTCTTTCACATTCTCACAAAGTACATGTTAGTAATTATGTTTGATTTAGACTCTGCACTAGGGCATACACTGTGTGTGTGTGTGTGTGTGTGTGTGTGTGTGCGCGCGCGCGCGCGCGCGCGCGCGCGTGTGTGTGTGTGTGTGTGTGTGTGTGTGTTTTAGAGGCGTAACATACTCCTAGTGGTTGAATAAAATACCTTTCAAATTCTGGATAGCTTTGTTTTCAACCTGAGGTGCTCAAATCCTCTTTAAAACCTAGTCCCTCCATTTTATCTTAATAATTACATTATTTCTTTATGTCTCTAGCTGAGTTTGGCTCCTGGCCAAACGCACTGGCAAAAAAGCCTTTAAGACAATGAGAACTGAATATTTATTTACGCTC
This sequence comes from Panthera pardus, assembly GCF_024362965.1. Taxonomy (NCBI): domain Eukaryota; kingdom Metazoa; phylum Chordata; class Mammalia; order Carnivora; family Felidae; genus Panthera; species Panthera pardus. The sequence continues at coordinate 51,316,884 of NW_026526654.1, forward strand.
CCCGCTTTCCCTGTCCTGTATTTCCTGAGTTGGTTGCCTCCCTCCACCAAAGGACAAAGTTCCAGTGGGAAGCGCAAAACTCACAAATACTCTCTTCAGGCTCAGATAATCACTCTCTGCCTTTGCCTTTTTTTTTTTTTTTTTTTAAATCTGGACGTAGATAAAAATGTCCCAATCTTGCTAGTTCCCCACATACCGTGCCATCTCTAGCTATTTCTCTATACCCTGCACATACCTTTGTATATATTCTTTTTGAATTTTTTTTTTCAATTTTCTCTTTCAAGTATGCTGTCTTTTTCTTGCTGAGATCCAAGGTGGTACAGTAGCGACACACACGCACATATAGAATTAAAGGATGTGCCAACAATTGAATGATAAATTATTTGTTTCCACAAGGATAGAAATTCAGCATGACCTCAAGAACACTAGATCCAGAAATTGGGATGTCATTAGAATGTCTTCAGAACTCTTTGAGTTCTAGTATGCTTCAAGCTTCTCCATTGCTTTGGGCTAACTCTGGCAGAGAATATTGGCTATAACACCTATACTTTGTGAAGTTGCAAGCAACTAGATCTTGGTATTTTCAGTTCTGAATCAAAATTTCTATAGACTTTTCTTGTCTCTGAGAAAATGAGAGAGGTTAGAACCCTATGCAGGCACTGAACATCTATACAATGTAGCTGGAATTTGAAAATTAAAGTAGCCACTAAAATATTGAGATATTAATCCTTAGAGTAGTATATGGTAAAAACACACACAAATTTGGGAATCAGAGATATGAATGTCTCCAAGAATTTAAAAAGATCACAAATTATATACAGTAGAAATATGTAAGTTTTGTCAATTTTTGATATTTGTAAATTTATCATAAGGAAAAGGACTAACTATAATGTCTATTAGTAGTATGCTGACATCACCTTCTAAATAATTCCTCCAAATTTTCCTCTTTCTGTCTGCTAAAATAAAGTTTAGAGATGAAATGAAAAACTCCAGGCACACAGGATACCTTGATTAAATATTTATTTATGGAAAATAACTACATCTATATGATTTTTTTCATCATATTTTTAGGAATAGGGATTAACCTCAGAAAATTTAGCCAATTTATTATAAAATAACATGGTTGTAAAATATATTAAAAATCAGTATTTGGTATGCTTTATATATAGGCCCTCATCAAGAAAATCATCTTCAGAGTTATGTGTCTAGTAAATACAATTTACATCGTAGACAGCAACAACTAGAATAATATTAAATTTAAGTTGTATATGAATTGAGATAACATCTGTGAAGTTGAGTAAGTATTTCAAAGGAGGAAAATTGAATTAAAAATGTAATCAAATGTCATTCTGAATCTTCAAATGACACATCTCTACTGCATATAACTGGAATCTTCTGGAATCTTTTATAGGAAAACATATAAAATAACAACAAATTGTATGATAAGAATAAATTGAGACTATATCTTCCTATGTGGATGGGGAAGATAATCTAAAATATATACATATTCTGATGTCATGGTTGCAGAAAAATTAATATCAATATTGGAATCACAATTTGATGGTAACCCTATAAGAATAAGTGGTAACATGAATATCAGATCATAACTTTCACATGTAATAAAGAATTTGAATAAGGATTTGAACAAAGATGAATCCTTTAGGATATCAGAGGAAATAAAATTCACTAAAATAAATTCCAACCCATTATACAATTATTGCACAGAAACAGTAAAAGGACAATATGACAGGTTTCCGGAATCTATAGTTAGAATGTTTGCACATATTTTATGCAATGACACTGCATATTCAGATTGATCACTGACCTAGGCATTAGATAACCAATTCACAAGATGCAGACCCTAAAGTGGAAAGTTGGTATTTATTAACTATGTTTGAGGCTGGGACATTCAGGTGAATTAGCTGTTGAAATTGAAATTTTATTGTATGTTGTCAGATAATGTCTTCTAAAAATGTGTATCCATATATATTATATCTAGTAGCTAATAAAAAGCTAAATGTTGGGAAGACAAGTATAATAAGAAAAGTGGTAGTGAGCCGTTCAAGAATTTTATCGTATTATTTTATTTTTTTATAGAGTTCATTTATTTATTTTTGAGAGAGAGAGAGAGCGTGCGCACAAGAGCAAGAGTGAGACACAGAATCCAAAGCAGACTCCAGGAGCTGAGCTATCAGCACAGAGCCCACTTGAGGTTCAAACTCACGAACCATGAGATCATGACCTGAGTTGAAGTGGGACGCTTAACTGACTAAGCCACCCAGCTGCCCTGAAGAATTTTAAACTGGATTTTTATTGACTATGTACCCCATATGGGACCTTTCACAATTTATTTTAAATATTTATAGGAATATTTATTCTTCATTAGTGTTAGGCAAATTTTATTGAAATATTCAAATTAATGTTCCAAAAGAGTAGATTTTCAAGGAATATTAAGGGAAAATATCTTTTCTTTCTTTAATTCTTCTCTTTAATCTAGAGTGTAAGGGAAGAGATTTTAAGGTACGATTGGGAATACCTTAAAACTCTATACATGATTTATTTCTTCCCACAGGATTTAACTTCACACCGGACTGGCTTTATGGATCAGTGACCTGTGAAATTATAGAAACTTATGCTTTGTGTTTAGCTAATTCTCTGTTTTCACCACCTTGAAAATCTTTTTTTTTTTTTAAACAAGAGACTGTATAATTTCATTTGGCACTGAACCCTGCGAATTACGTAATCTATCCTGAGTCCATCAGTTCAGAGATGTTTATCTTTTTTCACTCATGTATCTTGGTTCCTAAAACAGTAACTGATTATAGGTAGGCATTTAGTAAATAATGATTAAATTAAACCATGTACTTCAGGCTCACATAAATGTCTCCAACTGCACCCTCTCCATTCTTAGGCCTATTTTAATAATATGACTTTCTTTTCCTCAAAATAAAGAGAGGGGTAGATTAATATAATATTTTTGAAACAAATGAAATTGCCTTGCATATTAAAATCTAGAAATGAAAAATGAAGTATTTTGAGTTATAGAGTTAAAACTACAGGCTGTCTTCTTATTAAGGGAAGAGGGGCGTACCTTATTAAGGGAAGTGGCTCAGTTTGTTAAGCCTCTGACTCTCGATTTTGGCTCAGGTCATGATCTCATGGTTTGTGGGTTCGAACCTTGTTTTGGGCTCCATGCTGACAGCGCAGAGCCTGTTTGGGATTCTTTCTCCCCCACTCTCTTTGTCCCTCCCTTGCTTGTGCTCCCTGTGTCTCAAACAAACAAACAAACAAACAAATAAACATTTAAAGAAAAAAGAGAGAAGAACATTCTCTTTATTTAATTCAACAGTTCAATAAAGTTTTAGAATCTCTGTCTCATTCTGTCTCTTACATGCTTCCTGTTTTTAATTTGTGGCTGTGTACTTGAGTTTTCCAGGATCACATCATCAAATTTAATCTTTATCCTCTTTTTAACTCTCTTTGACAGTTTCATCATACTCAAGAACTTGGCTAGCTATTTATTAATACTGCCAAAAATGTATAACCTCCTCCAATGAACTCCAGACAAACACATAAACATTCACTAAATTATTTGTATACATGCTTCACAGACAACCTGATCTCAGAAATCTGAGCTTTATTTATTTTCCTATGTGCTGACATACATATCCTATGTATCCTATGGATACATGTATCCCCACAGAATCTTGTTTGCTGTATTATATAAACATCTATCGATTTGTGGCAATTCAATATCACACATTTGTTACTTTCCCAAGAGAAAATTTGAAATTGAAAATTTTCAATTGGAAAATATGAAGTAGAAAATATTTCAGATTCATAATTATAGTCAGAATGATTCTTAAGTTTAAATGTTTACTGTTGCAGAATCTATAAATCCTATGATATTTGGGTTAAAGAATCATGAATGATTAAATCTGGACTCTTTTTATCTTTTTGCTTGTTATTTATATGAATAATAAATAATATTTATCTTTGTATAGACTATAAAACTATGAAGAAGAAAGCATAAAATCTAAAGTAAAAGATAGTCCTGGACATATCTTGGAAAGTAGGAAGTAACAGGGAACAGATTTCTCCACATGAAATAACTAAATGTGTGGATAAATGCAGAAGAGTATGTTTTCAAATCTTTTAAAAAATAAGTGACTTCTTACAGCAAAATACATACATACATACATACATACATACATATAATTTTTGTGGGACTAATAAAAACACAGAGATAAAGTGTTAGAGAGCAAATGGCAAAAAAGCCAAGAGAGGGTGGAAATATTCTGTTCTAAATTTTTAATACTATTAGTGAAGTAGTGTAATATATATTGAAGTTAGAATGCATTAATTTCAAGATATATACCATAAAATTTAAGTAATCACTAAAAGGGCGAAACAATTCCTGCAAACTAGTGAGTGAACAAATGAGTGAAAATGACATCATGAAAACAATATTAACCTAATCTAAAGAAAATTGGTAAAGAAGAAAAGGAAAAAGATAGGTCAAATAAACAATAAATGACAAGACATTAGATTTAAGTCTAAATATATGAATAATTACCTTAAATATAACTAGTCTCAATCCCCAACTAAAAGGCAGAAACTATCAGATTAAATAAAAATGCCAGGAGATTATGTATTGCTTACAAAAACAAACAAACAAACAAACAAACAAACCCAAAACATTTAAATGTAAAGACATGGATAGGTTATAATTTAAAATATGGAAAAAGATGAATCATGCTCTTATCAAAAGCAAGATGGAGTATCTATATTCTTATTAAAAGAAAATTGGAGTGCGTCAGACAAAGAAAAGCTGAAAACTGAAATAAAAGTTACTATTTACAATAGTATAAAAATAAAATTCTTAGGGATACATTTAATATATAGGTATATATTTGACAAAAGTCTTAAGTTTTACATTGACTACTATAAAACAAATATGGCTGACAAATGAAAGAAGACCTAAGTAAATGGAGCGGCATATTATGTTAATGGGTAATGGGTCAGAACACTCAAAATAGTTAAAACATTAATTCTTTCAAAATTGACCCATAGATTCAAGTCAATCCAGTCAAAATACAAATAGGCTTATTTATAAACGTTGAAAAGCTAAAATGTATGTGGAAATACCATCTACTTAAAATGGCCAAGGCAATGTTGAAAAGATTAATAAAGTTTTAGAACTTAAAGCACCCGATTTCGACACTTCTTATATAGCTACAGTTATAAAGTCTATGTGATATTGTACTGAAAATAGACACATAAATCAGTGGAAAACAATAGTCCCACATACATATGGCCAATTGATTTTTAACACACATGCCAAGGCAATTCAATTTAAAAATGATTAATTGGTCAACAGATGGTACTGGAACAATTGGATATTCTTATGCAATATTGAAAAAAGAAATCTACGTACTTACCTTACACCATATTCAAAATTTAATTTGGGCTTTTCATGTTACATCCATATCTGTGTTTATATTTTATTTGTCTCACTTTCAAGTGTATCATGGTAAGTGTACAGATATTTTCATTAATAATATGCTAAGATTTGGCAAAAAAAAAAAATTCCTTTTGAGTTTGCCCTAAAATAAATGAAACTTAATTCAGGAAAAAATAAATATAAATGTGTCATAGATATAAATGAGAGAATAAAAAATTAAGTATCTAGGCAAAAATTAGGAGAAAGTTGTGATGATGTTAGCTTTGGTAAATAATCTTAAAATGTGATTTAAAACATGTGAATGATGAAAGAAAAACATCAATATATTGGGTTTCATCAAAAAATGAGAAGGTAAGAGACAGACTGTATCCCCTTTATGAAACATATTTGTTAACAAAAAAATGTATGTAGAATATATAGAGAATTATTATAACTCAATGAACAGAAAGCTAACAACCAACTTTTTTAAATGGACAAAATATTGAATTACAAAGGAAAATATACTGATTGCAAATAATCACCTATGAAGGTGTCAACATCATTAGCCAACACAATTAGATTCCACTACACAAGTATTTGAATGACTAAACTTAGAATGACTGATCATACCAACTGTAGGCAAAGCTGAGGAATAATAGCATTTTCATACACTGCTGGTGAGGATACAAACTGATAAGACTGGTTTGGAAAATATATCCTGGCATTTCATGCCTAGGTATTTACTCAAGATAAATAAGAACATATGCCCACATGGGGCACCTGGGTGGCTCAGTTGGTTAAGTGTCTGACTTCAGCTCTGGTCATGATCTCTCGGTTTGTGGGTTCAAGCCCAATGTCAGTCTCTGTGCTGAAAGCTCAGAGCCTGGAACCTGCTTCAGATTCTGTGTCTCCCTCTCTTTCCCCCTTCCCTGCACTCTCTCTCTCTCTTTCTCTCTCTCTCTCTCTCAAAAGTAAACATTAAAAAAAGAACATATGCCCACGCAAAAAAAGTGGTACAAATGATCTCACGTACTCATGATCTAACGGTCATGATCTCATGGTAATGAGATTAAGCACGCGTCAGGCTCCTTGCTGAGTATGCAGCCTGCTTGAGATTTTCTCTCTCCCTCTCTCTATCTCTGTCTCTCCCCCATTTGTGCTCTCTCTCGCACTCTCTCTCAGAAACTAATAAATAAACATTAAAAAAGAAGTATAGAATATATGCACCAATATGAATATATCTCAGAAAAAGTATGCTGAGTAAAAGGAGAGACAAAACAATAGATGCTTATTATTCTACATTTATATACATTTCTACAAATAAAATTTTGTTTTTAACAACAGAAAGTGTATCAGTGGCTGCCTAGGGATGGGGAATGCTTGGTAGAGAACAGTTTGGAAAAATTATAAAGAGGCATGAGGAAAGAGTTGGAGTACATATGTTCATTGTCTTTGATTTTAATGTGTCTTCATGGGTGAATCTATGTCAAAACTTATGATTTTGTTCACTTTTAACTATGTGTAGTTTAATCGCATATGAATTATTCAATAAAGGATTCAAAAATGTCATAGCTTAATCGATGTTAGGTTATTATATTTGGAACAATGCTCTCAAAGAATACTTCTCACTATTGTACACCATTTGTATAGACATGTGAGATCTCACTAATTTCATATGTGAGAATAGAATCATTTAAATGGCAATTCACTTCTATTTATTTATTTTTAAATGGTAGTTTAAATGGTTTATTAGGAGCATAATCCACTTGCATTTTACTGACAACTTTTCCCACCCTGAGATGTGACCCCCCCCCCCCAACAAACATGACCCTTTATCGTTAGCCATACCTGTAGGTAAGAGGGTTAGACACCTGATCCAAATGGGGCGGAAGAGAAGCTCTGTCATCTAAAATTGTATCTGGGATTGTGACATATTTGTGGTTCTCTCTTAATGCTTGAATTGTGGGGTTCCCATATATAGCTATGCACACAGAGAATTAGAGAAAACGAGTCTGAAGTGAAAGAGAAGAGAGGATATTATCAGAGGAGGCCTGTAATAGGATGTCATTCAGCACTGCAAAGAGGACCAGGTCACATCTGCCTTGAGATGGAATTGCTTTCCAGCTCCCAGTGCAGTTTTAGGAATTTGGACTATATCTCAGGGAATTGTAATGTATTTCTATATTTTAATAATGTATTTAATAACGTATGTCACTTTACATCCCTTTTCTTTCTTTCTTTCTTTCTTTCTTTCTTTCTTTCTTTCTTTCTTTCTTTCTTCCTTCCTTACCTCCCTCCTTCTTCTATCTTCTTTCTGTTTATTTTCTATTTTTTTCTCTAAATAAGATTTAATAGAATATCTATCATCTGGAAACAGAAGATTTCAAAAGAAGATATTTTAAATTTCATGGGGTTCAAAACTTACATTTTGAAAGTCAATTCCCTTTATTTGTGTGACAAGTAATAATTATATCTATGTGTGTATATATACATATATACATATTTCATGAAATGCATAATTTCGGATTTTAGTCATTCTCTGTCTCAATGTCAAATATTGAAATAAGAAATTGCACTATGGATTCAGAACACAGCATAAGACAATCACTAAATAAACCCTAGTAAAAATGACCTGGGAAAGAGAGTTTTTAAAAATACCCATAATGTAGAAATACAAGTGTTTTGTTCTTTCTCTCCGGGTTGTGTTGGAAGAACGGGAACGATTTGTTTTAAGAAAACTGAAGAGGTGATTTATGACCATTCTAGACCAATGTGGTGAATTCAGTCCTCAATATTCATAAACCAGGCTGTGGTCAGTAGCACAACCTGCTTGACAAACTGAGGAAACTGAAAAGGACAATGTTCGACACTGTTTGTGTAGAGAACTGATTTAGTCTTTGCTTTTCTTAGCAGGTGTTGACACTATCATTTTTATTAGGAATTTGATGAAAACATATTGGATGACCTTTCATACATGCTGATTTATGGCCTTTTTCCAAGCCTTTTTCCCTTTCTCCCCAAACAGGATTTGAGAAGCTATAAGCTACCACCCAATTTCAGCTTTCTCTTTTATGGATCTGTCCCTGAGGCTACATGACAGTTTTGCTGAAATTGAGCCAATGCATCTCAGATGATCACACACAGGGTGGTCTGTCTGCTGCTTTCACTTTCCAAACATCCGTGACTATGTGAAATTGTTTTGTGTTGTGCTAAGAGTACCTTCTGCCCAAATGCCTGTGGCTTCTCTATTTCACCTTATCCTTCAACAGCTGCTTGGGATTCTCTCCTACTGTCATTGCCACCTTTACGGTAAGAAAAACCCCACTATTGAAGATTCTTTCTTCTAATCCTGCTTGCTAAGTGATTCAGCTGAAGGGCATGGGCCTTATCTTTGTTTCATCTTTATATTCCTTGCATCTTGTAAAAATGTGATGTTTTGTGCAAAAAGAGCCATAAAATAAATACTTCATATATTTTAATGAATTCTTGATTTTAGATATGGAGGGGAAGGAATCATTTTTTCCCCCAACTTCTTTCTATCCCTCAAAATTTCCCGGTGGGGAACAAAGATGATTCAAGTTTCATTGAGATTTAAAGGGCCAATTCTTTCTATGTATGTTTTATGATCATCTGGTTAATGTCTGAACAAGTTGGTAGGCTATAAACATGAACTAGAATGTATTTAATGTTTACTTATTTAAAGTAAAAGAGAGAGAGAGGGCAAGAGAGAGTGAGGGAGCTCACAAGTGGGGGAGGGGCAGAGAGAAAGACAGACAGAGAGAGAGAGAGAGAGAGAGAGAGAGAGAGAGAACCCCAAGTAGGCTCTGTGCTGTCAACACAGAGCCTGACATGGAACTCAATCTAATGAACCATGAGATCATGACCTAAGCAGAAATCAAGAGTTGGACGCTTAACTGACTGTGCCCCCCAGACGCCCCTAAAATGCACCTTAAAAATCACACACTAATTCTTTGAGACAGTGTGATCAACTTAACAAAGATTTGGAAGTTAGAAGAGCCAGATATTAAAGCAAACTCTGACAACAATCTGTTTTGTCTTAATGTACCCCATACACATAATTTTTGATATACCCATACAATTTAGAATCTTGCCACAAAATTCCTGCTAAAATTTCTGGGTGTGTCCTCCTTTTGGAATAGTTCCCCTTATTCTGATATACATTTTTTTTTCATGAAGGCCACTTCTGTATCCTCCATTTAACCCCAGAGAAAAACTATACTTCCTGGCACTAGAATGACAGAAAAATTTGTGAAGAACAGATATTTATATGTCCATCCTCAAGTAGTCTAATATGCATGTTAATACGCACTATTAGAATTAAAGCAGTGTTATAATGTAGGAAAAGAACATTAAATATGCAGTAAGAATATGAGAGAAACCAACTTCAAAATTTTGGATGTGCTTCAAAAAGGGAATGTTATGGAAGCTTCCCCAAGGAAGTGAGGTGTTTATTTGTTCTGAAAAATGAGTTAGAACTGGCCAGGACTTTGGACAGCATGGTAGGGAGATGAATCAACATGTACAAAGATTATCGGTGGCTAGAGGAAGCAAGTCATGTTTACAAACTCAAAGATAAGTCTGCACATCTGGAGTTCAGAAAAAAGAGAGTATGGAGTGTGATGAGGTTGAAAATGTAAGTGGAGGCCAAGGCTTGCTAGACTTGAGGACTTCTCACAGCAATGGAAAGGATTGAAGAGGTTTTAGCAAGAAAATGATGTGATCAGGTTAGGTTTTAAGTAGAGAACAAACTAGAAAAGAGCAAGAAAAAATACAAAGGGATATTTGGGAGACTATATAAGTAAACTATGTGAAAAGTGACGATAGCTTTATACAAGAGCAAGAATAGTACACAGTGAGAGTAGATTTCCCAACTCTTTCCTCAGTTACCTAATGAGTGTTATCTGTTGAATGAGTTATAAATAATGGCTTTGTGCAGAAGGGACATGAGCCACTTCCAAGAGTAGCTCATTAAAAAAAGCCAACATGTACCCACTATGCTCTCACCCTTTTACCATCCTGATACAGCTGTAGTACAATCAGAGGGAAAGGCAAAGGCTGTATGACAGATGGAGACTGCATCTCAGAACCACTGAATGAGAGGGAGTATTCCACAACCAGGTGTGTCTCATCTGGGAATATTTTCTGAAAAAAATATTTTTTTGAGTTGGTTTGAGCTATTACACATTAGGGGGGTATTTGTTACAACAATCTAAGTACTGTCAGTGATACAGATATTTAGTGAATATTGTAGAATAGGCAGGACTCAGAAATTGTTCAGCTGGACTTGGCAGGATTCAGTTCTGTGTGCTGAGAGATTGTGGTGAAGGCTCTGGAGTCAGATTACTTGGGTTCGTAGCTCATCTCAGTAACTTCCTAATTATGTGAGCTTGAGCAAATTACAAAATTTCTCTATAAATCATTTTAAGTCTTTACGATCTGATTACAATTAATAACCCAGGTTATGGAGTGTTGAAAAGACTACATGAAAGTATACGAATAAATTGTGAAAAAATATCATCGAGTATAGAGAACATATACTGCACAAGATGCTAGTATCATATCAGTATGTTCATGTTTTATTAATATAACATTGATATATTGGACATTGTTTACAGCATCATTAAAGAGGACTCTGGTTAAGGGATAAAGGTCACAAGGATATTCTTTGGAGTCTTCTTTAAGTTACATCTGCCTTTACATAATCAAGCAGAGATGTCAAATAGACAATTGGTACATAGGTGTTTGGCACTCAAAAGAAAGGTATAGAATAGAGGTATTTTGGAAATATTTTGTAAGCATTTGATCATTAAAGACAAGTATATGGATGAGTATGTCTAAGAGTACAGAAAAGAAAAAATAGAGAATAAGGTCTTGGGATGATCCTGAGGAATTAAAACATTTCATGGGAGGACTAAGAAGGATTAATTTGCAAGGAACCTGAAGAAACAGGCCATAAAGATAGACAAAGCTATTGTCACAGAGGCCAAAGAAAGAGTTTTGTTTCAAGAAAAAGGAAATTCTCAATGATATTAAATTCTGCTCAAGGGTCAAATAAGGTTAATTATTTGATATTGGTTTACAGGCTTGATTTGAACTTCAGTTTTTTGGTTTAAATAATTACTTCCTGAATTTTCTCTTTAACTCAAGAATTATTGTATTGTATTGTATTGTATTTTTTATAGACACAAGTTTTATGATTGTTAGTTTTTAATTTATCCTTTCTTATTGATATCTAGTATTTATTTGGTTATGAAATATGACATTATTTCTTTTGGACCTTATAAATAAGGTTCTTGGGGGGTGCCATTATGAGCGGATAGTTGCTTAATTTTCTCAAGTTCAAGTGCACACGATAAGAATAAATCTACCCAGGCTGTTGGCATAAATATATAGCTATTAATTCTAACTATTAATTATTCAAATCTTCAATAACTTTGCTTATCTTTTGTCTGCCAAATCTATCATTTTTTGGGAAACGTGCTAAAACTTCCAAACATACTTGAATTATATTGCTTTTTTTAACTTTTTTTACTGTTTGTTTTTGAGAGAGAGAGAGAGAGCAGGGGAGGGGCGGAGAGAGAGGGAGACACAGAATTCGAAGCAGGCTCCAGGATCTGAGTTGTCAGCACAGAGCCTGATGCATGGCTCGAACCCACAAACCATGAGATCATGACCTGAGCCAAAGTCAGAGGCTTAACTGCTTAACCGACTGAGCCACCCAGGCACCCTTATTGCTTTTTAAAATATATATTCATAGACGTTGTATTTTATTGAATAAATCTTTCTTTTACCAGTATTTAAAAATCCCACTTTTCCTGATGATTTCTTTTTTTCTTGAATCTTGCTTTTCTCTCATATTAATTTGATCCCAGGTAAAATCCTGCTGATGTGGGAAGGTGGGACAGTGACACAACTCTGTTCTGAAAGCTTCTCTCACAAGCTCCCATCCAATGCTTCACACCCATTTATTTTCCATTAGGGGATTCTGCTTCCCAGGGAGCTCTCTGTACTTCCAGTGCAGATTCCTCTGGTTATGTGTCCCGTGGGAATGGGCTCAGAAAGGAGTATCAGGAGCATGCACAGTAATATCCTTTTGGTTATAAGATCCTCATAAAATATTATTAGCCTCTCCCACCGAATCCATCCCTCAGAGAACCTGAGTTCTATTGTTCTGCCTCTCAGTGGTAAAAGGGTGGAAAAAGAGGGACTTAGTAATGGGAGGGTCCAAAATTTGTATAACAAAATGGCTCTACCCACAGACTCCCATAAATAACAATGGTCCCTTAGGTGCTCTGGGCTGCCATTTTATACCTCTGTGACACTTCCATTTCTTTAGTGTTTTTTCAAAAAATCTATATGAGTATCTCAAGTCTGTCAGTCTTCCACCTACAGCATCTCTAGGGTTACACTGGAAAGAGGGAATCAGCAGCCCACACTAGTTTGTCATCTTATTAAGAACCAGAAGTCAATTTTGATATACTGTAGAAATCTAATTCTTCAAACTGACAAATTGATATTTAAATCAGGCTATTGTAATAATCCTCAAGCAGATTGCATTGCAGGTGTCTAAAAATCTTATAAATAACCTTTTCTAACAAGCAGTATGCTATATATCATCCAAAATGAGAAAGTAAGGAGATGTACTTTAAAAAGTGCATATTTAAAGTTTTACCTAGGTGAAATATGCCCAAATACCAGGCTTAGATTCAGATGTTGGCAGGGGTTTAGGTTACTATTAGGCCTCAGGGTACAAGGACTTTACTGTTATTGTTTCTGATTAATTCAACCTTCCTACTCAGACAAACAAGCAAACAAAAAAGTAAAACAGGAACAAAAGATAGTGAAGAACCTAAAGAAATTCATATAGCCGCAAAGATTATTTTCTGGCAAGCCCAGTTTTAAAGAGATGTATGTAAGACAGCAGTTGTGATGTAAAACCCAAGACAAATTAACTGCATAGATTTTAAGAAGAGATTCAGAAAAATCTGAACCTAAATGACAAAGTAGTGTAGGAAATACTAACATCCTTTTAAAAGTCCCTTTTGTGAAGCATGTTATGGAAAAAAAGAAGAAGAAGAAGAGCTAAAAAGTGTAGGACAAATGATATCTCAACTAAAGATGATATAGAAAGAATAAAAGCAGTCGTCTTTAAATGTGCTTCATATTTTCTATTAAGAATACTGTTTGCAAGATGGAAAGACTAGAATAAACATGGACAAAGGAATTGAAATTCCCAAGTCTGTGAAGAGATAGTTACACTAAATAAGATCATTTCTCCAGGCCCGGGTGAATCTAAATTCAGAGCACACAGACACACACATACACGCACACAATAATCAGCTAAACTCTGTTCTATCTGACTGAGTAAACGCTATAGTCCTTGCAGATCAGGAAGAGACTTTACAACAAGGAAGACTGATCAGATGGAGAAATCATTATTGCTCATTACTTGGGAGACCAGTAACAGCAGCGGCAAGTTGGTGGGCCTGCCAAACACACATCAGTAGACTTTCATCTTCAGGTCAGTTTCTAAGTCAGTAAACATATCTTGGATGTCAGTCACAATTTCACATTTTTTAGGGTTTCAAAAAGAAGTTTCACTACAAATAAAGTCAATGACATTTAGCACTTAGGAATACAATTTTGTCCCTGACCTCAGGTATCTCACAATTTGTGAAGGCCAAAAAATAAATAAAACTAAGATAAAAAATAAGTATTTATAATACAGGGAGATAAATAATATATAAGTGACATCTACATAAAGAATTTCAAGCACATATTTTAAATATTCTGTGCACAGTGGGAAGGCACTAAATTATTTTAAGTATAAAAGTATTTAGAAAGATAACTGGAGCTATTGTGAAAAGTTTGGCTAAATTCTACTTTCAGTTTATCCTATGAGATAAAATTTTTTTCAAGCTGGTTTCCATAGAGGCTTTACAAGTATTTCAGCACAAGTTCGGTTCACTTGTTCTTTTGAAATACATAGTCAATTCTTGATTATTCTTGACTAGATTAGAAATTAACTGTGATTAGGAACTAGGCTCATTCCATAGACAATTGGACTCTACCTTCTCATTATGTAGACTTTTTGCTTGTATTAACTTCCAAATCAATATCTCCAAGTCCATAACTCTCCTAAAATCTGAATCCATACATACAAATTTAGCCAAATATTTCCACCTGGCGCACTCAGTTGATCTCCAAAACCCAAGGTTTTCCAAACTGAAGTTATTATCCTCTTTAAAAACTTGTACATTCCTATAAGTTTCTTATTCTTGAAAAATAAATACTACTGCTATCCACCGTGGCTAGAAACAAGAATTAGTTTGAGATCTGTCTCTTTTGTTCCCTACAGATGACCAAGCACCAGCTCTCCACAAATTTTTATCAACTATTTCTATTGTTTTAGGCACAGGGGATATTTTTTTAATTCATTAATTTGTAAGGGCCATAGTATACCTTTAGCACGTACATAATGCAACCATTTTCTGTAAATATTTCACCTATTAGGAGGGAAATGATTTTAGTCTTTTCCATACAATCAAATATGTCATTATAATACATGTGACCTGCACTCAAGTAAATATTAGAGAGCATCTGCTCTATCTGTGCACACAACAGGAGGTAAAACTCAAATGAAAAAGTGAATTCATAGCATGCTGTGTCATGATATTATTATAATAATTTTAGTGACTCATTGTACTCATTAATTTTTTAAAAATATTATTAAATAAAATTGCGCATAACAAAGTTATACGTAAATGATCATCATTATTGGCTTTATATAATGGGTGTTCTCTTTTAGGTATCATTTACAAAGAAGTTTCTTTGCTTTAAAATATAAAAAAAAATTCTGAATTACTTAAATAATCTTTTAAGAAATACATCAAAGTAATTATGGCATTCTAAATGTTATTGAGGAAATCCTGTCCCGTGCTAGGACATGAAACTTGAAGGACATTATGTTAAGCGAAATAAGCCAGTCACGGGCACCTGGATGGCTCAATCTGTTAAGCATCTGACTCTTGATTTTGGCTCAAGTCATGATCTCGCGGTTTGTGAGAAGGAGCCCTGCACAGGGCTCTGTCCTGATAGTGTGGAACCTGCTTGGAATCCTCTCTCTCTCCCTCTCTCTCTGCCCCTTCCCTAGTCTTGCCAGCACAAGCTTTCCCTTTCTCTCAAAATGAGTAAGTAAACATTAAAAAGAAATAAGCCAGTCGCAAAAAGGACAAATACTGCACTACTCCACTTACACAAGGTATCTAAAGTAGTCAAATTCTGGGGCGCCTGGGTGGCTCAGTTGGTTAAGCGTCCGACTTCGGCTCAGGTCATGATCTCACGGTCCGTGAGTTCAAGCCCCGCATCAGGCTCTGTGCTGACAGCTCAGAGCCTGGAGCCTGTTTCACATTCTGTGTCTCCCTCTCTCTCTGACCGTCCCCCGTTCATGCTCTGTCTCTCTCTGTCTCAAAAATAAATAAACGTTAAAAAATAAATAAATAAATAAATAAATAAATAAAATAAAATAAATAGTCAAATTCTTAGAAACAGAGGGGTGCCTGGGTGGCTCAGTCAGTTGAATGTCTGACTTGGGCTCCAGACATGATCTTGCTGTTTGTGAGTTGGAGCCTCGTGTCATCGGGCTCTGTGCTGACAGCTCAGAGCCTGGAGCGCTTCACATTATGTTTCCCTCGCCCTCTGCCCCTCCCCCACTCATGCTCTGTCTCTGTGTGTCTCTCTCTCTCAAAAATAAATAAACATCAAAAAAATTTTTTGGAAACAGAAAGTAAAATGGTGGTTTCCAGAGGTGAGGGAGAGGGAGAAAGAGTTGTTCAGTGGTTTTAGAGCTTGTTTTGCAAGATGAAAGTGTTTTAGAGATCACTTGCACTCTACACTTAAAAGTGGTTAGGATGATAAATTTTATATGTTGTATTTTTTACTACAACAAAATAAGAAGCAGTTAGAAAATAAAACATAGGGGCGCCTGGGTGGCGCAGTCGGTTAAGCGTCCGACTTCAGCCAGGTCACGATCTCGCGGTCCGTGAGTTCGAGCCCCGCGTCAGGCTCTGGGCTGATGGCTCGGAGCCTGGAGCCTGTTTCCGATTCTGTGTCTCCCTCTCTCTCTGCCCCTCCCCCGTTCATGCTCTGTCTCTCTCTGTCCCAAAAATAAATAAAAAATGTTGAAAAAAAAAAAAAAAGAAAATAAAACATAAAAGAAAAGGGCTCCAGGAAGGGCGACTCACCCCTCAGCGCACACCCAGGTCAAAGGCCCCCAGCCCAGGGTTCCAGTGGAGCACAAGGCAAGGTGTGAAGGCAGGGCTTGGAAAACCAGGCCACTCCAACCAGACAACTGTAAGATATTCTCACAAATGTGGAGAAACATTTCGGAGAGCAGTGCCAAATCTTTGCTGCTTATGTGAGGAAAACTTCCAGACTGTGAGGCAAAGCAGACCTACTGGAGAATGAAATCAATTGTATGCCTCTGCAGAGACCCCACATTTAAAGCGGGACCTGAAAAACTTCGCTGAGGAGTTTGCCAAACTTTAGCATTATCTACAAGCAGAGGTTGAAAGATTTGAAGCTGAAGTGGTTGAAGCTTTGAAAGCTTACGGACCAATTTTGAGAATGAAAGGCAATGACTTCAAAGCAACATTAACAGCAAGGAATTGAGAAGCTAAACAATTAACTCAGAAAGAACATGTCAGCGAAACCCATCTGGTCCGCATGTTACTTCACAGACAGAAACCGAATTGCAGAGAGAGCTGCAATGGATGCTACCCAAACAGCTCATCATCTGGATGAAACTATTGACAATTTCAAAAAGCAGTAAGTAAGGATCTAAAGACTGTATTTTCAGATTTGATCACTATTGAAATGTGATTTATTGGCAAAGCATTCAAGGTCTACACTGCTGCTTACCAAAACATACAAAAGATTATTGAGGAAGATTTAGAGCTTTTCCAAAATTGTCCGTACCACCAGATTGTTCCTCAGGTTTAAATCTGGTCAGAGCAAATTCAAAGTGGCCTCTTGAAAGATTACTGTCAGCTAAGTCTGTATCTTGAACAGGACATGTAGCCACCTGTCTACTCAGAAAAGGATCAACAAACAAAAGATGATGAAAAGGACAAAGAGTTAGACATTACAGAAGAAGAAAATTAATTTTCTCTGTAAACTTTGCATTTCAATTTTCATCTTAATCCAGACTTGATCCAGAATTACCAAATTGTAAAACTTTATACTGGCTTCATACATGTTAAACCCCAAAATGAAATCCTACTGGAAACCCCAAAATTAAAATCCTTTAACAAATTAAAGGAAATTTATGCTGACCATAAATGAAGATTTTAAAAAATATAACACACCAGTCATTTCAACACCCAATCTAACAGTATGTGATTTTTGCATAAATTCCACTTTTTAAAAAGATTATGTACTTCAGAAGTATTTCATATCAACATACTATACCTAGTTGAGATTACAATATAAACAAATGACAAAAACCAAGAGATCTAACAATTACACTTGCTTCTTTTGAGCTCATTGCCAAAAAAGGGTCTTTAGTCATTCTAATTAAATACAAATTCTATTCCATAAAGCATTAATCAAAGAAGCAAGGTGATTTTGCCCTTTACTTTTTTTTCACTTTTACTACAACTTGGAGTTTCATTATTTGATACATAACTTACTTTTCAGTAAGACTGTAATTACTTTTGATTAAAGGTAATGAGACACTAGGATATCAGTGTCATAAAACTATACATAAAGCATAAATTTTAGCTTCAGAAAGAAAGCCACATTAAGTCCAATTCTTGTTTTAAAATGAAAATGCTGTTGGGGAGCCTGGGTCGCTCAGCCAATTAAATGTCTGACTCCTGATCTCAGCTGAGGTCATGATCTCATTCATGGTCGTGAGATCGAGCCCTGCATCTGGCTCTGTGCTGGACGTGGAGCCTGATTAGGATTCTCTATCTCCCTTTCTCTCTGCCCCTCCCTGCTCATGTGTACTCTCTCTCTCTCTCTCAAAAAAGGGAAAAAATTAAAAAAGGAAAAAAAACACAAATTCTGTCATACCAAAACATACACAGTACTACAACTTTTGGAAAGCTGTAGTTTGGTGGGATGTTGCATAAGAAAACATGGAAAACCATAAATCATTAAAAGTCTATAAAATTTTTACCAAACCACTATCTAATTAATGAAAGAGTATTTTGTCATTATATTCCAGAAAATAATCAGTTTGATCAGAGCCTTTCAATGCATCCAAAGCTTTTGTTTCTTTGATTGGGGATCGTACTCTTGTTATTTCACACTAGTCAGGCATATAAAATTATGATATTTACAATATCACTTGGGAAGACCACAAAAAGAAATAATTTGTACCAGAAAATTAAAGACTTTTTAGGAAAAAAGTGATAAAAATGGCTTTTGAAGAAGTTTTTACACACCATGTATGTGCTTCTTAACGTTAGTGAAGATAAATAACAAGGTGAGAAAACATATGTTTACAGATTGATTTAAATGTGTCCTAATCTTCCAAAAAGTACAGAAAAATATCTGTGCCATAGTAAGATGTGAGATGGTTTAGAATTCATACTTATTAGTTCTTATTCATTTTTAAAATGAGCAAGCTAATGCCAGAATAATGGGCTCTTTCAGTCTGTGGAAAAACCACTTAGTTGCTCTGAAATTATATGTTTAATATAAAGTTACGTTGGATACCAATATTGATTTGAAAATATTAGCTTGATTTATAGTTTCAAATAGTATTACGTGGTTTTTGTTCTTTGGCCATTATGTCACCGAGTTAGAAATTTATATGAGAAGATAGCCTAATTGTGGCTCCTCAAGTCTGAAAACCCTTTTATAAAAGATTACCATCTGCATATTATTGAATAAAATATGTATGAGTCCAGAGACAATATCGCTCATAATGCAATTTTTCCTAAAATTACGTTTTCAGAAATATGTATTAAATTTCTTAATGTTTCTGCATTCTCAACATGATTTTTCTGTTGATTCAAATCAGTCTCAAATGACACAGATGCTGGATCAAAATCCACTTCGTTGCTATCACAATGCCCAAGTTCAAAGATTTCCTCTGCCCATTGATATCCCCCTCACTAGATGTTGAAATTCAAAGATTCACTGGATGTACCAACTCTTTTAGCAGGGAAGGGGAAATATAAAATAAAAAAAAACTAGTGGTCCATAACATCACCCACATTTTTGAAAAAGAATAAGGAGTTTCCTAGTTTTACTAAAACTAAGTGAATATTATGTAATGTGAAGGAGTGACAAATTTATTTCAACAGCACATACACAACAGTATCTAACTCAGATGAGAAGAAATGAGAGGGAAAAAGAGGGAAGAGCAATCCAGAATTATTTTGACAAATAGCTGAATAAAGAATGAATATTTTTGAAGCTGAAGATTCCTGAAAGTACAATAGCTTTCAGTCCAGTGAGTTTATAAATGTATTACCTTATCTAAACATCTCTGAACCAGACTGCTGTGGACTCAGTCAGACTAATTCAACTCTCTGACAATCAATAATGATTTTGAAGCTCAGGACTATGGCTTGCTCATTATCAACTGAAACCAGACAGTCCCTGAAAATTAAATTCAATGGGATTTGATCAGATTTATGAAAAGCAAAAGGTTATGATTACCCATTTTCTTGTGCTTTAACTCAGCAGCTATATCTGATGATTTGCATAATGCTTGAATCTCTGTTTTGATACTTACTTTTTCTTTATTTTCATTTTGTGTCAAATTTGAGGGAAATGGTGTGCGGTGAGAAAAAATTATATGAAATTCAAAGCTCTAAATGATATTTGACGTTCCTTCCTTATAAACTCAATGAAACTAACTTACATGGCTGTATCAAAATAATAGCAGGTGTTTCTTTGTATAACAATTTGTATTTGAAATGTAAATTTTATGTTCTTTTGAAAATGGTTATTTTTTGACCAGTGTTGATTTGGACTACTTAGAATACTACTGGAAGAAAATAAGTATATACAGGTTGACTAAGTTGCAATAAGCAGAAGCCTGACATCTTTCCAGAGACACTTGAAAGAGGCAAGCAAAAAGGAATAGGAGGAAATTTGGCAAGGCTAAACATTATTTCTTTTACATTAAGGAGAAAACCGATAACAATGTTTCAGAAAGAAAAAATATTGAGAATTTCATTTTCATTGTATAATATATGTTCTTGTGAAAGAATCACAATGACACCATTAACTTTAATCATTTACAAATATACAGTGAGACCATTTCTCCTAACCTCTGCAAATATATACTATAAAGAGTTAAATTGTGTTTTTAAAGCAATATCCAAGTCAAATGTTTAGTTTTTATATTGTAGGACTTTGGAACACTTGTTGGGCCTATTATTTGATTATTCAAGATAGAATGATAGGACAAAAGTAAGATTTGTGAATTGTAGTTAATGAAATTAATGCACAGTGTGACAAATTGTGGCCTATTTTCAAAACTTCATTGAAAATATCGTTTCCTCTTCACTTCTCCCTCCACAAGGCATCCCTAACTTCTTTATAAAAAATTCAAATGTTTATTCATTTTTGAGAGACAGACAGAGACAGAGTGCGAATGGGGAGGGGCAGGGAGAGAGGGAGACACAGAATCTGAAGCAGGCTCCAGGCTCCGAGCTGTCAGCACAGGGCAGGACGCGGGGCTCCTGAGCCAAGGTTGGACGCTTCACTGACTGAGCCACCCAGGTGCCCCAGCCATCCCTAACTTCTAAGTAGGGTCTCTTCATGTTTTGGAGGGATGGAGAGAGATGGATTTATCTTATGAGCTGTGGCAAAGGCAGGCCCAGTTTGGTCATAAAATTAGGAATTTATGATATGCTTTATCTTGTTCTTTTCTCCACCTAGTATAAAACTACATACTACCCTTAATAACTGTTTTCCATTGCAAATGATAAGTATTGTATTTTGGGGATAATGCAAAGAATTCAGAACTCTAATGGTTTAATGAAATGAATATTGAGTCATGAAACACAAAGAAATAGTAAAGGAAATAATCTGAGATCTTTGAATAAAACATGGAGTCAAGTCACAACGTATGGAATGAGATTTCTAACAGAAGTTAGAAAGGAAAATATTGGAATAAACAGAATCAATCAACAGTAATTGCTTAATAACCAAATGTGTTAGCAGCAGGATGCAAGCAGGGAGTGGAGAAAAGAAACAAACTTAAAACTTTCCAGACACAGACCAAAGAGTAGCTAGCTCAAAATTGTCGGATGTCTACGAGGGAAATAGTTGGGACCAAAATAGAAGTGGAATATATGGAAAGATTCCAGAAAGGAAATGGTCTAGAGGGAAGTTTCTCTGACTTCATGATATAGACAAGCTGCCCAAGAAAAAATTGTTGAACTGACTGTGCATATCAGTCACTTTCCTGCTGGTTTCCTGAGATCTCTTCCATAGACATAAAATGTATCTTATAAAACAGCTGAAATGTCATGCCGAGTGTGAGATGCTTTGGATGCGTTACTTCACAGGATAATCAATAAGCAGAGGTTGCTGTCTAAAGACCTCTTTAATCTTTGCAGTGGTATCTGTAGAAGTGACCAATGCAAATTATCTAAAAGAGTAGTTAAAGGGTGTTGATAGCATTTTAGCAAGGAAAGGTATAAAAGCTTAAGAGCATGGCAAAACCAGAGAGAAACAATTAACATACTTGTATGCTATTCTGCGATTCCCTGTAATCCGTCAACTCTATATGCTTTATGTGGTGGTGGTGGTGGTGGTGGTGGTGGTGGTGGTGTGTGTGTGGTGTTGTGAGGGCAAATATAAATTAAAAAATAAGAGACTTAATTTTCCCTGTTGAGAATAAGGAAAGAAATTCTCCTACCTCTCTTTCTTAGAACATTTACATTAGAAATATATTAATTGTTCTGTCTCTGCCTCTTTGAAGTACATATAAATCTTTTTAAGAGCTAAATAAGCCTCTTGCCAGCTTTACAACCAAGGGATATCTTTCTCAAGGACCTTTGAAATGCAATCATCACGGAAGACAGCACTCCTAACCTCCCATATTCTGTGGGAGGGTAGGAATCTAACTTTGGTGGGGCCTTGCTGCAATTTGCAAAAATACCTACTGCCATAAAGATATGAGGAAATTATTTTTCCTTGGATAAAGCCAATTAGCTAACACAGTCACCTCAATGACAAGGTGAATCTAGGATGAACTATGGGTGACAAGTGGTGCTGCCCCGTTATTGTTTATCTTGAGAGTGTGTATGTAAATGTTTGACTATTGTCTTTGCCTCTTAGTGCATTGTCTATGATGTGTGTCACTTTCTGGTTAAATTCTTATCCAATAATGCAACTGTTTTCTTTCTCTTCTGCCTTTGTGGAGAGGCTTTATGGCTTGGCAGGATATTTTGTTTTAAATTATATTTTTCCAACAGTGTGTGTATGAGATTTTGGTTGTGTGGTTTTTTTTTTAATTTTTATCAAAAAAATATTTTTGGTCTCCTCAAGCACTTTTTACTTCCTTCAGTTATTCCAAAGAGTCACTTTTCTGGTCATGATTTCATCAGAGCATGACTTCAGGCAGTTACTTGCTGTTTCCCTATCTGCAAACAATGTTGACTTAGAAGAAGAGTCTCTATAACAAAGGATGCATAAGCAAGGGAAGATAAATCTTTTCTTCTGTCTATTTTAAAAAATAAATCATATTCCGTATCCTTAACTTTTCATTCCCCTTCCAAGATAATGAAGGGACCAGGGTTTGACTCAAATCAAAATGGAGACACCAAAATCATAAGAGTAGAAAAAGAACTAAATTTTAATGATAAAGTGTGTTTAGACTTAAGCTACTTTGAGGTATAAAAAAAGTAAAATTTTTCTTATAAGTGGCAGCCTGAAAATGTTATGTAGTAATGGTTTATGGTGTCAATCTACCTGGAAATGTAGAGTTGGGTGGATAGCTTGAGATGTACTAGTAAAACAAGCACATTCTATTTTAGCTTCTGTGCATATAATCAAGGGGAAATGCTAAGAAGATAAACATAAAGGAGCTAAAGCAATTTATACCTCCAAAGCCACGCTGTGGCTGGCTTTATATGCAATATGGGAATAATCTGGAAAGACTGTTTTTTAAATATTTACACCTTGACATAGAAGTAGAGTCGGGGAGAGTTCTATTCTCCTCAGATTCAGAGGAAGGGGCAGGAGAAACTTGATAAACCTTTTTAATGCCATAAGTTAACACAATTCAGCACAATCTATCATCTTTCAAATGCTGAAAATATGCCACATGTAAAGACTGAATATTCAGGAAACAATAGCTGTTACTAAGGAGAGCATAATAGATTCCACTGGTATGGTGCGAAGAAGAAAAAGTGGTGAAGGATAAACATGATTGTCAAAATGAAAGTGTAACTAAAAATGTGGTATGGAATCAGGAATATTGCAACTGTAAATTAATCAATACTAAATGGGATGTTTGCCTAGAAAAAAAAGTATATATGTATATATGTGTGTGTGTGTGTGTGTGTGTGTGTGTGTGTGTGTGTCTTCTCTGCTGGCCGTTGTACACCATTGTGCATGGCTTGACTGAGTTTAGAGTCTAGCGGAGTAAGAAAGATAGTTACAGTGACCTAATATTTTAAAAGACTGAAGTTATAACAAATGCTTCATAATGATGTTTTCAGAAAATATTAAACATTAAAATATAAACTATTTGAAAATACATATTATTTTATAATGTAAGAAATTTTGAGTACAAACTGTTCCTGATTAAGAGGGTTTGGCTTTCTTTTTTTTTTTAATTTTACAATGGTGCAAAATTGATATGCCTTTAATATAAATTCTACCTCAAATATTGAATTTGATCGCCAGGGCTAGAGAGAAGATAGGTGGCACCATACCCTATGATGCTGGACGGCCGCAGCAAACCTCAGCTTCCAGTCAGCCCTATGATCACCAAGGTAAACAACGAAGACACAACCATTCTGTTTTTCACTTTCAGTACAGCATTCAATAAAATTACATGAGATATTCAACGCTTTATTATAACATAGTGTTTGTGTTAGATGATTTTGTCTAACAGTAGGCTATGCAAGTGTTCTGATCGTGTTTCAAGTAGAGAGGCTAAGCTGTGATGATAGGTAGGTTAGGTGTATTAAGTGTATTTTCTACTTATGATATTTTCAGTTTATGATGAGTTTATTGGGGGTGTAACCTCATCTTCAGCTGAGGCAGATCTATAAGTTAAAAACATATCTCAGCATTGATTTATTTCGGATATTTATTTCCTTTTGTTTTCTGGAATAGGGTATATTTCATTTTAATATGAGATCAATTTGTATATTTTGCCCTGTTGAAATCTACCCATGCTCAATTTAAAAAATCTTAGGAATCAGATAAATATGTAGGAAAACAAAACTAATCATCATCCTACAGTCTTCAATAATGTCTCTTAAGGTTTTTACATACATCCTTTTGTTATTTTTCAGTATTATACAAATCCTTAAAACATCAATTGTGTTGAACTGTTTTCCTTCACCAATATTTTGGGAATCAGCAAACACTCTCCTTTAATGACTCAAATGTCTGAATAAAGTTCACTCATATAAACATTCTCTTCATTTTCATTAATTATTGACCAGTTTATGTGTAGATAGGTAGGTAGGTAGGTAGGTAGGTAGGTAGATGCATGGATACATAGATATATATATATATAGATACAGTGTTTGTGTCTTATAAGATAAAGATGAACATAACCCCTCAACCATTGCTTGACTTTCCTAGTGTCTAGGAATAGTGCTTTCGAGGGAGAAAGAGCCATTAAGGACAATGTGATCCTACTTGGCAGACTGTGAAAGGCTGAGAATATGACCATGGCTGATAAGGATCACACCACGCATGGCTGAGCATAGAAGAGAGAGAATGAATGAAGGGACCACAAGAAACCAAAGGGCTATGACTATGACGGAGTACCACAGTCATGTTGGGGTTTAAGGTAAGAAAATCTTGAGAGATTTGGGCTGTTTGGGAATAGTAAAGGAAATTGTAAGTTTTTAAATAATGTGTTGCTACGTTTCTAATGTGACACAGTTGAAAGACTAGAGAGTTGGAACTGAGCATCATGGCTTTGTTATTAGAACTGTGTATGTACATCCTTGTGCAGATATTTATATAGACATTTCTTGTGTTTTTAAGAAAACTTCCTAAACATGGATTTTTTAGACAAAAGATATAAAGTTAATGTTAAATGACACTTCGAGTGAAAATAATAGCATATTTAGGAAAAAACAGTGAATTCATAGGTTACTAAGATAGTTAAACGGTTGTTTATTTCACCATTGTGATTGGCTATTTCCAGATATGATTATTAGAAAAAGAAAAAGGATGATCAAAGTAATGAAATATCTGCCTTTTGATAGATTCAGCTCAGATGAAAAAGTCACTTACCTAATGAATTGTTTTGTTGATTTTCCTCATCAACATGAAGTTCCTATCCACTAAGATTCTTCTGCAAAAGCATCAAAGACATCAAAGGAAATGAGGAGTAGCAGTTGCTGAGTGAATCACAATAATCAAGTCACAAAGAATGGGAAGAGAATTTTTTTTTTATTTGAATATAGATTATACCAAATGATCCTGTTTCTAGAACCAAGAGCAAATTATTTAGCTGAAGAAAAAGAACCCACCATCTCTCTAGACAATTTCAGAATGGTCAATACTGAGAATTTATTTGAGTCTTTGGAAATACAAAAGCCTTACACTCATGCCTCAATTGGGACAACTTTGAAGGGTGAGCTCGGCTCCCAGAGGAAGGACTGAGGCCTCCATTACAACCTCCATTGGACTGGGTGTGTCCAGTCCAATCATACCTTCCAATGATGGTGTTTTGTAGTCCCTAGTTATTCAATTCAATGCTAATTTAGATGTTGCTGCAAGAGTATTTTTTAAAGATTGGGTTAAAGTCCATAATCAATAGAATATTAGTAAGGGGAAACCTTCCATAATCTGGTTGCGCCTGATTCAATTAGCTAAAAAGTGTTCACAACAAGTGAGGCTCACTGGACAACAGCTTCAGCCTATATTGAGAGGTCCAGCCTACCCTTCCTGATGGCCTGCTCTATGGATTTTGAATTTGACTAGTCAGCCAGCTCCCACAATTGCTTAAGCTGATTTTTTGCCTATTAGTCTCCTAACATATACCTCCTACTTGGTCTGTTTTGCTGGTTAAACCTGGATGGATACACTCCCTAACTTCTTTTCAAGCCTATCTCTCTGGAGCAATTTTTATACACCATTTGCACACAACTCCAGGGATCACAGTCTGAGACATCAGGCTTTAATCCTTGACTTTTTTTCAATAAATCTGCCCAATTCAATGACTTTTTGCTTGAACCAGCAAGTTCAATCAATGAGTTCCATGGAGCAAGTTGATTTTAGGACTACCCTTCAGTAAAATTTTAGTTAGCTAAGTTTGCGTTGGGCACATTTTTTGAAGGCAACTTTCATCCTTTCAGTGTTTCTTAACTGAATATTTGTTTCATTTTATCCCTTTCAAAATTAATGCCCCAAATTCTTTTTTCATCCTAACTCTATCCATCATTTGTGACAGATACTTTCCTCACAAGTTACAGTACTTTTATGTAATCTGCTTCAATGGAATTCTCAATGCTCCTTAAAACTACTTCTGTAACTCCCTTTTATAATTCTTCACAGTGGCTAATTCAAAATGTTTCAATTATCCTCAACTTCCCATTCCCTTCACTTGGGAAGAGAGCCTCCTTCTCTACTACTTCTGAAACAGAAATAGAAACCATCAAATTGAGACTCTTTCATACTTACACCAGCACAGTTCTAGAAATCTTGTGATCTTTTCCCCTACTGTCATGATGAAAATATCAAAGAACATTTCTCTCTTACTGTCTAGATGATTACTTTCCTTATGCTCTGGGTCCTGTACCTTGTTTGCTTGAGGTCCTTGATTCACCCATTATTCTCTCTCCCTATACTATAAATCCCTATAGTTAAAGCATCAACTATCCTCTGTATTTCAGTCATTTCTCTGATACCACCTTAAATTTTATAGAAGAGTTGTTTACATTAGCTGCTCAGTTCTTACTGAATATTCTCTACAATGCTCCCTGGCCACTAGACTGAATGGGTTATTTTTAAGATTGCTAGCGACCTTAGTGTGAAATAAAATAAGCAATTTTTAGTTCTTAGATGCAATGTTTGATACTCTTAAGCACATTTTTTCATGAAACAATTGACTCTACAGGCTTTTTTTTTCATATTTATGATTTGTCTTCTAACATGTTTCCTATGCTGAATTCTCCCTGCACTTGCCCTCTCGCTGCACTTCAGTGGAGCTCCTACAGTTCTCTCACTCAACCTGCATTCTTTCTCAACAAAGCTAGGTTCTCAGGACTATTGTCTAGCTATCAAGTTTAAAATTTGAGTTTTATCCTTAAAGTGGAACAGCTATTTCTTTGATATACCTGTTCCCCTTCAGATGCTGATCTACCCCCAAAACATTAATTGCCATTGTCTCCATTATAATTCACCAAGTGCTCACAAAACTAAGCACTTTGATGTCAGGAGCTTTGCTTTATTCCCCTCTGTAATTTCTGTCTTTACCTGGCAGAGTAAGAGCATTTAGTACTTGTGAAAAAATGAAGAGTGGATGAATGGTAAACAATGGCATCATCTCCCATATCAACTCTCATTTTTTCTCTGATTACTTTTTTTAATGCATTTCTTTTTTAAAAATTTTAATTAATTAATTTATTTATGTATTTATTTATTTAGTTAGAGAAAGAGAGAGCACACAAGCAGGGAAGGGGCAGAGAGGGAGACACAGAATCCAAAGCAGGCTCCAGAGCCAAAGCAGGCTCTGAGCTGTCAGCACAGAGTCCAATGTGAGGCTTGAACTCACAAACTGTGACATCATGACCTGAGCTGAACTCAGACACTTAACTGACTGAGCCACCCAGGAGCTCCAACTCTCTCCAGTTCTTTTACTCATTTTCTACACACATCCTTTCTTCTCTGTCCTCTCTAAAATTCTTCCAATTCTTACATTTGCCGTGTGAAAGCCTAGAAAGCAGTATGAGAATAAGCAACCTTTGTGGCTCCCATCACCGGACAGAATAAAATTACAGGATTTGAGGGGTTATCTGATTTCATTTCCACTTTCTACTTGTAAGACAAAGTATTATATTTAGTCCTCTGATTATTGTTTTGGGGAGTAAGGGCATTAACTCTTTGAACCATAGGCATATGTCCTTTCTTTCATGATCCGGTACATTCTATTTATCATCCCTGTGATTCAAATTTATTGTCTTGGATTATCTGTATTTTTCTTCTCTTGTCATACATTAAAGTTGCTTCTCCGCCACGCTGTGGATTTTCTTTTGCTATTTCCTCTCTGAAGTTTTTTTTCTTCCTTAGCAAGTTTCCTTAACAATTTGTAAACTATTTATAAAACTTGTCATGTCATAACTGAGGCTTCCTCTCTACTCTGTTTTAGTCATTACCTAAGCTTAATCAATTATAAAAAAGAAGTTATGTTCTGACGCAAGTGGTGGGCTTAGAAACCTACATTACTAACAAACGTTACTCCTGAGGGCACATGGATCATACTTGAAGAAACCCAGAGCTAAATTCTCAGAGTTAATCCTCTTCTATATTTTTAATCTTGCTAACTCTTAGGGCTACTTCTCTTCCTAAAGAAGGAGATACATGTTGCTCTGAAGCGTTATATTATCTTAATATGAACGTACGCTCTGGCCCAGGCATTAGGGTTTGATCATATTCTTACCTATATAAACTAACTCCTTGTTCAATATCTATTGTTCTTTGTTTAAGCCTGTCCCACTAATTTGTTGGGTAATGTTTACTCCCAAACATACCTTTTCTCCTACTGCCAATAATTTATGTTGTACAAAGATAACTTTCAATTCCTTTTTAGGTACGTAGACCACAGTATTCTTAATAATTTAGGTGGGTTGTATTTCAGTGTTCTATCAATCTGAATTCTTTAATTGTTTAAAATTACTTTTAGTGGTTTTAAAGGTTTGTGAATAACATAGCTTTCTTATGGTCAAGAGAGAATAATTTATTTATTTATTTTTTTTTTTAGCGTTTATTTATTTTTGGGACAGAGAGAGACAGAGCATGAATGGGGGAGGGGCAGAGAGAGAGGGAGACACAGAATCGGAAGCAGGCTCCAGGCTCTGAGCCATCAGCCCAGAGCCCGACGCGGGGCTCGAACTCACGGACCGCGAGATCGTGACCTGAGCTGAAGTCGGACGCTCAACCGACAGAGCCACCCAGGCGCCCCTCAAGAGAGAATAATTGATCAGTAAGTTAATTTCTAGAATGTCAGAATTGTAATGATCACTAAAGAGTATTAAAATAGAGAATATCTAGCTTTATTTCAGAAAATTGATTTCCATCTTCCAAACAAAATATTTCAAGAAACTCTAGCTTTGGGGGAACTGGGAAGACTCAAGGGACCATGGCTGAGGCCATGGGACTTGGAATTCTTGTCATCTTTAAGCAACTCACCCTCCACTGGTATCTGCCTTGGCCTTTCTCTCCTGCCCAAAGACTAGCAGCAATCAATGATCATGAACCTCTCCAAGTACTGAGCTTCAATGGTTGCTTAAATAAAATGTTTTCTGAATACTTACGGATGTTCCTATGAGTAGACTGAAAACCACTGTGTTAATTTTTATCTTGTTTTTATGAAAGAAAAAAAGGAGTGAGACTTATATATAATTAAGTGACTTGTTTAATATTATAAAAATATTAGTGGTATCCTTTCTACCATCTCATTCAGTGCATCCTTTGACAATCAGTTTGTCTTAAGTAGAAATTTTATGTCAAAAGATAAGGAGTGAAATATTTTCTAACTAGAGATTTCAATTGAAAACACATTTTATTTGTTAAAAAGAAGCATTTTTCTTTAAAAAGCTGTGTCTTTTGAAATTTATGATTATTATGGATATTGAAAATGTTTTACTTTCTGTGTAAATTGAAGTATAAAACTTCGAATGAGAAAAATTTAAAAGAAGACCAGCTATGGCAGAAGCTTAACATTAGCTGCAAGCTATTCCTTCTCCCTTTACGATATTATAGTTACAGCATTTTCAAATCTAACTTCTTACATTTTCTGTGCTAATGCTTGGCTTCTCGCCCTTTGCAATTTACTCTTAGATATTCACCCTTCACATATTTATCTGTAGCTGCTAAACATCTCATGATTCTTCATATCATAAATTTCTCAAATATATTTAAGAGTTCAAGAGAAAATGGCAAGCCTTAGGAAAAAAGTTCTAGCCTACGCTATATGTTAAAAAAAAAAAACCTCAAAAACTAACATAATACAATTTCTCTTAAGTTTTATATTGTTTTCCTTTAACAACCTTGCCGGTAACCTTTAAAACCCAGTTACAAAATGATAATATGTGGCATTTTAGTATATCATCAGTGAGCATGCCGTGCATAACCCATCTCTAGAATGTTGCGTTAATGCTTTGTAATGATTCCAAAGAAGAAGTTAGTTGGTGTAAAACAAACTGAAATAAAAGCCTCTGGCAAAATGTTGATGTTTTGATCACAGCTCATGTGAGAAATAAGCACGGGTAGTTTATGACAGTCCCACAAGAAAACTTTGCATGGCATATGAAATATAAATATAAAAATGACAGGAACCTGAGTTAAAAGACATTTGACAGAAGCACCATATTTTCAGAGTTTGCCTGCCCATATCTTCCCTGTCATATATAACTGGAGTAATATTTGATGAGCAGAAAAAGAAGAAATAAACATAATATTGCTTTCGTACCTGAGGTTAATGCATTTAATAAGCACACTAGCGTTAAAATAAGACCATCCAATTTGCCTATACAATCAGAATGAGAACATTAAGCATTTTTCATTAAGTTGGGTTGCTTTTTCTTCATATTCCTTTTCTTCTTCTTGTCCTGAAATTTATTCACAGTCCCAGGCTTACTCTTCATGGTTCTGCACGAGAGCTGCAAATAGTATTTTAATGAATTTATATTCAATGTGGTGCTAATCAATATTTCCTTCATATAAAATTCAGTATCTTTGGTACCAAAAATAGGTAAAAAATATACACAGAATTTTCTTTCACCCTAACGATTAATTAAAGCTGCCACTGCTTTCTTTTTAATATCAAAAATAGCCTTTAATGTGGCTGTTAAATTTTCCTTTTCATTGTATCAGTTTTTACACAAATTCCTGCAATATACTCCTTAAATTTGCTTTAAAACATGTAATACTTAGTTTTAAAACAATTTTCTTTTTACATTTATTTCCACTATATAACACTTGGGATGATAAACCAAGGATTTGAATATATATTTTTGTGTGTGTTTGTATGTATAACAAACCAAAAAGATCACTTATCCTGTGATGATAAACTATAAGCATATCTGTGTGTAACTGATCCCATGGTTAAACAGTGTCATTCATTTTAAGAAAATAAAATCGTCTTTTATCAGAGAGTCTGAATACTTTTATGTATGGTACATTTCCCTGAAGATGATTTCATATGGGATTTAGTTTCATTTATTCAACTGCATATATAGATTGGTTTGGCACATTCTCTTTGTGTCATGTGATGTGATAGCACCATAAAGAAACAGAAATATCAGTCCAGCGTGACAGAGCTAAAAAGATATATAAGAAATTGCCAAAACAGAGATCACATGTTTGTATTATACTTTAGATACTTCATTTTTTTTTTTTTGACAAAGGGAAACATAAAACTAGAAAGGTTGTTTTATGTTGGTGGTTTTGTAGGTCATCCCTACAAATTCCTGATCTCCTCTCTCTTTGCTTTAAACTGCCAGACATCCCACTGAGTCTTCTCATGGATGCCTCATTGAAAGCCTGTCCATGTGCTTCTGAGTGATGTGAAATCTGGGAAATGAAGAAACATAAATTACGCCCTTTTACTGGAAGAATTGTCGATCCCACAAGGTTCACAGGTAAATGTGTTTCCCAATAAATAAAAAATTAAAGAAGACAGCAAAATGCATTATTTCAATTCATTGTAATTTAATACAATAAAAATCATTCATTGCTTGCTATGTACAAAGCACCACTTTAAGTGTTTACTTTATCTTTGAAGGAGAGTTTTCCTAATTGGAGAAAACAAACAACAAGAACTTTTCATATGCACCAATAGGGAGGCAGTACTTACCATGACAGCTGTTGAACGGACCTGAAAAAAGAACAATGTGGGGAGCACTTATAAAACTACTGCAGAGATGTACAACTGAATAACTTCAAAGCCAAGTAATAAAACAAGTAAAATGAGCATTGGAATAGAATATTTAACAATTTTTATAAGAACATTGAGCAAAAACTGAAAAAATAAATGATCATAGTAACATGATAATTAATGTTTAAAGGCAAGGCATTATTAAAATATACTGTAAATGATAACTGATCATGTCTATACCCATTACATCAACAAGTATACATTGAAAAACATTAACATCAATCTGAATTCTGAACTTTTGTCTTAATATTGGACACCAGAAGAAAACAATATCGTCACTTCACTTTTAAAATGGTTTTACAGGGGCACCTGGTGGCTCAGTTGGTTAAGTGTCTGACTTTGGCTCAGGTCATGATCTCATGGTTTGTGGGTTCAAGCCCTGTGTCAGGCTCTACACTGACAGCTCAGAACTTGGAGTCTGCTTTAGGTTCTGTGTCTCCCTCTCTCTCTCTGCCCCTCCCCAGCTTGTGCGCTCTCTCTCTCTCTCCCTCAAAAATAAATAAATAAACTTACATTTTGTTTTAATTTTTAAAAAATAGCTTTGTGAAAGTGGTGACACTAGTGCCAATGTTATTTTCATGTCCACTAAACTGAGTGTCATTAACTTTTCTTGAGTGTTATTAAATTTTTGAAGTCTTAAATGGAAAAATACAACTTCTGGCATTTCAGATAGAACCCATCCCAAAATAAATATCTGAAAAAAGAGTTTATTTTTGTTGTTGTTTTTGCTCTTACTATATAATGGGGGGGGGGAGCCTTTGAGTTGTATTTTGATTCATTATAATTTAACTTCTGAGAGGCACTGAGGAATAGGGAAGGGTACAAGCTCTTGTATCTAGCTGATATATATTAGATTCCAAGGTTAGGTCATCTACTCACTCTGTTTTTTTAGGGTTACTCTTCTTTTTTTTTATTTTAACTTTTTCTTTTTACTGCTTATTTATTTTTGAGACAGAGAGAGACAGAGCATGAATGGGGGAGGATCAGAGAGAGAGGGAGACATAGAATCTGAAACAGGCTCCAGGCTCTGAGCTGTCAGCACAGAGCCCGACGCAGGGCTTGAACCCACGGACCACGAGATCATGACCTGAGCTAAAATTGGATGCTTAACCGACTGAGCTACCCAGGTGCCCCTAGGGTTACTCTACTATAGAGCATGTAATGATTCTCCTGATGTTCAATGGATCAATAACAACACATCTCCCTTACCCTCCTTAATGGAACCAGTTGAGGCAAAAGACTGAGATATATGGAGATCAAAATATGTTGCTCAATATAATAATAATATTGGTGACAGGGGCTAACATTTACACATCAAAAATATTTTGCTTGGTACTCTTTGCATATATTAATTTAGCAAGTTTCCAATCCTATCACTATTAATCATGCCAAATTGGTTGCAGAACAAGGTTGTGATCTGTTACCAAATGTACTTGAAAATACTCAAAACTTCCATAAATTTCCCTTCCTGTTCCCAACACACATACACATTCCACTACTTATCAAGTTATTATCTGTCACAGGTAGAACTGGACAGTGGTAGACGTCTCCATTGTTGATAGAACACTTACTCATAACTGAGGAGAAAATAAGATATGCTTCTCCCAGAGAAAAAGGCTATTTCTTCTTTCCATATTGACAGGTAAATGACACTTTCTCATATGGAAATATGTGATATAAAGAAAGGAGATAGAGAGACCTGAGTTATTTCTCCTAAATAATTCTTTCTTCCATGGGGACATGAGTAAAAGAACATAAAGTTTCCTCCTAAGGAATAGATACTCAACAAATTGAACTTATTTATTTATTTATTTATTTATTTATTTATTTATTTATTTATTTATTTTTGAGAGAGAGAGAGAGTACTAACAGGAAAGAAGGGCAGAAAGAAGGAGAGAGAATCTTAATCAGGATTCATGCTCAGCACTGAGCCTGATGTGGGGCTTATGACCCTGAGATCATGGTCTGAGATGAAATCAAGAGTCAGATACTCAACTGATTGAACCACCCAGGTGCCCTGGAATTTATTAGTTTGGAAAAATCCTCAAGCACTTCAGGATCCTTTAATTTGTAGATATTTTCAAGTTCTAAATAATACTTCACCTATCATTGTAAAAGTAGTTATTTAAATCTCTGAAAATATCAAAACTGTATATGTTTGAACACCTTTTACGAAATATATCTCATAACTATGTGTGAGACTTGTGAGAATTCATTGAAATTTTTTTCTTTCACAGGTATTTAAAATGTCCTATGGAGAGAAAAGATAAATTAAAAATATCAGGAATGTGAAAAAATCTATTTTTTCTGCTATTTTTATAAGCCAAATATGATTATAAATGACTATCAACTTGATGTTCATAATGCTATATTGCTATAATATAATGCTATAGCATATAATGCTATATGATGCTATATTACTCTCATAACAGTCAAAGGCTTACCAAAATTTTATTCTAAGTACCTAATTACTCTAAAATATTCCTCCTAGGGGCACCTAGGTGGCTCAGTCAGTTTAGCATCCAAATCTTGATTTCAGCTTAGGTCATGAACTCATAGTTCCTGGGTTTGAGCCACACATCTGTCTCTGAGCTGACAGAGTGGAGCCTGCTTGGGATTCTCTCTCTCTCTCTCTCTCTCTCTGTCTCTCTCTCTGTCTCTCTCTCTGTCTCTGCCCCTACTCCCACTCGTGCTCTCTCTCTCTTTCTCAGAATAAATAAATAAAACATTAAAAAAATACTCATTATACTTAAAAGTTAAAAATAATCTTAACACTATTCCAGTTAGAAAAGTTTTGATTGTGTATTTAAACACTACTTTTTTTTCTCTTTTACAATAACTTCATGAGTAAAAGGCCCAAATATTTAGCCTAATTTCAAAATATAATTTCAAAATTTAAAAATGCAGGAATTAATTTCTGATTATCTAATTATTCTTTTATTTATGTATTTAATGATTTATTTTTGAGTGAGAGAGGCACAGAGCGAGGGGACAGAGGATTCAAAGTGGGCTCTGTGCTCACAGCAGATTCCCAATGTGGGGCTTGAACTCACAAACTGTGAGATAATGACCTGAGCTGAAATCAAACACTTAACCAACTGAGCCACCTAGGTGCTCCTGATTATCTTATTGTTCTTAATAGAGCTATTGCTATCTGCAGAACTCTTAAATCATAAATGCTATTGTACAGTTGTTAAAAACAGAAGAAAATATTTATTTGCACATGAATTTGCACAGTTTAAATGATTTTCTTTCCCCATATAAAATTTGTTTTAATTTTTTACTGACCAAATTAATGTAAATTGCATATCATCAAAAATTTTTTATAGTGTCTGATGTTACAGCCTAAAAAATAATGTGCAGTGTAACTAATAATTGTAATAACTTCGAATGACTTCGTTGGTTAGTATATATTTTTGAAATTTTCATTATATTTTAGTTTTAATGTTGTTTTGTCAATTAAAATGATGACTTTAATAATAAATAGCATTATCTATTAATCCTCAGATAAGCATAACATTTAGCAAAATGTAGATTTCCCAGAATTATTCTACAAATCCACTTTTATAATGACCTAGACAGAAACATTTCCTCAGAAAATTATCTTAATTTCTAGGAGACTGTAATACTAAAATGCTAAACTTATACAACATTCTATCACTGCAAAAGATCGCTTCCAAGAAGAAATCATCCTGCTAAGCGTATCTTCATATTTGTACTGAGTGATAAATTCTTAAGCTATGTATCTTACCCTTAATTTACAAAAATATCTATCTTGATATTAATTACTTCAGAATGTTTTGTCACTTAGCCCTACAGAGGAATATTAACCAACATGCAGGTGACTGGAAATGAACTTAACGTATGAAATTGTTATTAAAGGTATTTAGGGGCGCCTGGGTGTCTCAGTTGGTTGAGCATCCGACTTCAGCTAAGGTCATGATCTCACCATCTGTGAGTTCGAGCCCTGCATTGGGCTCTGTGCTGAACTCACAGCCTGGAGCCTGCTTTGGATTCTGTGTCTCCCTCTCTCTCTGCCCCTCCCCTGCTCATGCTCTGTCTCTGTCAAAAATAAATAAACATTAAAAAAATTTTTTTTAATTTAAAAATTTTAAAAAAGGTAAAGAGAAAGACTCTTATTCGCATTATAAGTAATATAATTCATACCAAAGCTAGCTTTTAAAATACTCTAATATGAATTGTGAAAGCATGCATGTGGCCATGCAAATATTACAATGAAAATGTAGGGTTGGAGAAAAATTATTCAGTAGTATTTTGATCCTCCAAATTTCACTTGACTTATTGCTCAAAGTATTTCCATCATAAAGTTTAGAATATTGACTGATAGAAGTCTTTAAAAATTTGCCACTGAAAGAGTGGTCAGGCAAATAACGTCTATTTCATTTTGGAGCTTGTTAAGAATGCAAAATTTCAAGCCCTACTCCAGATCTTCTGAATCAGAAATTATATTTTAATAAGATTTATAGTTGTTTCACACGTGTAAGTTGTTTCACATATTGTAAGTCAAAGCTTTGGAAGGATTGCATTAAGGAAGGCTGGGAATATTGCTTCAAACTCTTTTTGTAAATTTTCTTTATTTTTAATGTAAGTATATTTGACATAATATTAAATTAGTTTCAGGTTAACAACATAGTGACTCAACAATTACATACATTATGAAATGCTTGCCACAATAAGTATATTACAATAATATTGCTTACATCACCTATGCTATAATTTTTTTCCCGGTGACTTATTTATCTTATAAATGGAAGATTGTAGTTCTTAATGCCCTCATCCATTGCACGCATCCCCCCAAACCTTCCCCTTTGACAACCATCAGTTTGTTCTCTACATTTATGAATCTGCTTCTCTCATTTTTCTTGTTTGTTTTGTTTTTTAGATTCCATATATAACTGATATCATATGGTATTTTTCTTCCTTTGTCTGGCTTATTTCACCTAACATAGTACTCTCTAGGTCCATTCAGGTTGTCGCAAATGACAAGATTTCATTTGTTTTTATGGCTGAGTCATATTCCATTGTGTATATATATCACATTTTCTTTATCCATTCATTTATCAGTGGGCACTTAGGTTGCTTCCATATCTTAGCTATTGCAAATAATGCTGCACTAAACATTGGGGTACATATATGTTTCCAAATTAGTATTTTTGTTTTCTTCAGGTGAATACCCAGAAGTAGAAATACTGGATTATATGGTACTTCAATTTTTAGTGTTTTGAGGAGCCTCCACTCTTCTCAACAATGGTTGCACTAATCTACATTTCCACCATCAGTACACAAGGATTCCCTTTTCTCCACATCTTTGGCAACATTTTTATTTTTTGTCTTTTTTTTAAGTTCTATCTATCATCATCATCTATCTATCTATCTATCTATCTATCATCTATCTATCTATCTATCATTTATTTATTAGAGTGGGGGTGGGGGGGAGAAATGGTGGTGGTGCAGAGAGTGAGGGAGACAGAGAAAGCCAAGCTATTAGCCCAAAGCCCATAGTGGTGCTTGATCTCAGGATGCATGAGATCATGACCTGAGCCAAAATGAAGAGTCAGATACTTAACTGACAGCCACCCAGGCACCCAATTTCTTGTGTTTTTGATTGTAATCATTTAGATTTGTGTGAGATGATCTCTCATTGTGGGTTTGATTTGCATTTCCCTGATTAATGATGTTGAGCATTTTTTCATGTGTCTGTTGGCCATGTATATTGTCTTCTTTGGGAAAATGTCTATTTAGATCTCCTGCCCACTTTTTAATTGGATTATTTCATTTTATTTTATTTTATTTTATTTTATTATTTTATTTTTATTGGATTATTAAAATAATCTGAATATTTTACTTGGATTGTGTCTTTGGTGTTGAGTTGTATGAGTTCTTTATGTACTTTGAATATTAATCCTTTATTAGATATATCATTTGTAAATATTTTCTCATTCAGTAGGTTGCCTTTTTGTCATGTTGGTGGTGTCTTTTGCTGTGCTTTTCAGTTTAATGTGTAGTTTAAGGTAGACTCAATTATTTGTTTTCCTTGCCTGAGGACACAAATCCAGAAAAATATTGCTAAGCCGGGTGGCCAAGAGATTAATGTCTATATTTACTTTTAGGGGTTTTATGTTTTCATGTCTTACATTTAGTTCTTTAATCCATTTGGGGTTCATTTTTGTGTATGGTGTCAGAAAGTGATCTAATTTCATTCTTTTGCCTGCGGCTGTTCAGTCTTCCTGACACCATTTATTAAAGAGACTACCTTCTTCCCATTACATTTTCTTGCCTAATTTGTCATAGATTAGTTGGCCGTTTATGCATGGATGTATTTCTGGGCTCTCAATCTCTTCCATTGGTCTATGTGTCTGTTTTTGTACCAGTACTACACTGTTTTGATTATTATAGTTGTGTAGTGTGTCTTGAAATCTGGGGTTTTTGTTTTTCTTTCTCAAGATTGCTTTGGCTATTTGGTGTGTGTGGGGGGGTGGGGGGGTGTGTGTGATTCTATACAAATGTTAAGATTTCTGTTTTAGTTCTTTAATTTCTTAGCTTAGAAATTCTGCATGTAAAATTAAATAAGCTCTAGTGCAGGTAGAGTAAAAGGGATGCAACAATTGATAATTGATTATGCATTACCATGACATTTATTTAAAAAAACATATGTTTTTATACTTGTAGTGTTTGATAGGTGGCTCTGTAGGCATAATCATAAAAGAGATAGATACTGATCTTGCTATCATACAGCTTACCTGTTAACTGGAAAATTATAGTAAATTACAAGGGTACTAAAAATGTCACTGTCCTGGGACCTTGATGTTCAAGGAAGACTCTCTACATGCAGAGCTCAAGTTGTTGCTAACATATTGTAAATGAAAGTTTTAAAAATAGGAGTTAAATATTACTTCGACAATTTGGCATTGAACAACTGATGGGTGACACCATGAAGTAGATGGATAAATTTGGGAAAGAAATGGTTAAAGGAGATGAATTATATATTTCACAGAGACTCCATCAGAAATTATGTATGTGGCTATGGAGTTCAGTAGAAAGTCAGAGTTATAATTTTTTTAGTCATCAGCATATAGATAGCATTTAAAGAAGCAGAACAAAATGAGTATCTGTTGATACTATGTATAAGGTAAAAATGGGACTTTGGACTAATCTCTAACCCAACACCACTTAGAAATAAAACAAAGGAGATACATCCAATGAGGGAAACTAAGAAAAAGCAGCCAGGGAAATCAAGGAGAATGTTACAAAGGCCAAGTACAAAATTATTTTTCGAGAAAGAGAAAGTAGATCTATATCTTGAAAGAAAAAGTAGACAATAAACCAATAAGAAAATAAAAGTCACTGTTAGCTCTATCTGTCTTTGCACATTAGATGCAAATACAAAAAGTTTACACAGTCAGATATGTATAGAAATTATCATAGCACCAATAAATCTACAGAAGCGGAAAGGCTAAATCCATTTTAATTAATATGCTAATTAGAAAAATATTTTCCTATCTGCATGTAACTAGGAAAACAATTGTTTGTGAGATTTAGGTTTTTTTTTTTTTTTACTTACTAAGTTAAAAAAAAATAAACTTCAAATTTTCCCACTTAAGGCAAATTATTCATATATAAATATAAATGACCCTGCTCAAAACTTCCTTATGGCCATAGATACGTATTTTTCAATTTGTATCACCCTTCAAAAACATTTCAAATTATCTCAAAATACTACAATGTCCAAAAGAGTTTGGGTGTATAATGAAAAGAGAATTTTAATTTATATTTGTTAGAGCTGTGCTTTGAGTGGCAAGTAGAATTTGCCTGAATATAAACCAGGTAATGGAGACCTAGTATACACTATTACTGTAATAGCCTGATATAAATTTATCCTGTGCTATAGTTACCATTTAACTGTAAATTTTACAAATGTAATTAAAATGTTAAAATGCAATGTTAAACATGATTTAAATTTGGCACCATTTCTTTCACTAATCTTGCAGAGTTTCATGAAAAAGTAATCAACCACCATAACACCTTCTATTAATAAAGTACTATTATTTCATTTTTGAAAATGAGGACACTGAACCACATACTAGTTAATTAACTTGAGAAGATGAAGAATTAATGAGAGCAGTGACTTCAGATTTAGTGAAGGTTAGCAAGGCAAACTGACAACATATATAACTGCCTTAATTTACATACTCCATTCATTTAGCCTTGTTGGTATGAATTCTACAGAGGTTATGATCAGTACATCTTGGAGAAGCAACCTAGTTTCTCCTAGTTCCAAGAATCAAAAGGTGACTCATTATAATAAACTGCTCTCCACAGGGTTCAACAACTTATTATCCAAAATCATGTGCTCCCTGTTTCCCAATATCTTACATTGAGACACAGGAAAAATGAGGTGTCAGAGAAAGGCAAATTGAGGTATGCTCTATGGATAATTAATTCTATTAATTTAAGTTAGCCATGCAAATTAGTATAAAGTCCCAAGTCTTGGACTCACAAGAAATATATCTCCTGGTAGATGCATAAGTAGTTATCAAAGGGCATTTTTGTGAATATTGTTACCTCTGTTATTACCTTGTCTTCTCAACAGGTAGAGACGTTTTAACTCTCCTGGAGAATTAGTTCTTCCTCAGGTGTAGAGCAATATTCCTTTCTAAGTCTGGTCCAATTACCTGCGTTGTTATTATACGATATGAGCTGTTCACTATCATGCAGATACCTGGGGTACACACGGGATGTACTTAATGATAATAGTTTATGATAAGCACAGGAATCTGCATTTTTAATTTTCAACTTAGGTGACTTCTAAGGACATTAAAAATATTCTCTTAAAGGTAATCTTTTTTTTTTTTTCAACGTTTTTTATTTATTTTTTTGGGGACAGAGAGAGACAGACAGAGCATGAACGCGGGAGGGGCAGAGAGAGGGAGACACAGAATCGGAAACAGGCTCCAGGCTCTGAGCCATCAGCCCAGAGCCTGACGCGGGGCTCGAACTCACGGACCGCGAGATCCGCGAGATCGTGACCTGGCTGAAGTCGGACGCTTAACCGACTGCGCCACCCAGGTGCCCCCTCTTAAAGGTAATCTTAACCTGAGTAAGAGTAATTATAATCCGAGACAGGATATACTTAAGGCCCTTTTAATTCACATTAATGGAAGAAAAAAGAGTTGGAGGTTGGATAATTAACTTCACCCTATGAATTTAACCTGAACTCTATTTTTTATGCTACAGTTATCAGATTTGAGTTCCAAATTTGGCCCTGCCAAGGAGTTTCACCTTGGTATTTTATATATTTCTAAAATCTCTTAAGAGTAGTGTTTTTTCTTTTCTATAGACTATCCTCCAAACAGAATTTGATTTTTAAATCCAAAGTTGCTCCCCCGTGGCTGTTCTGTCCTGCCCTCTGACAGATGAACGTATCTTATGCAAAGACTATCCCTAGAGTCTCTCTTTCTGTTCTATCCACTTTTTCAGAAATCCCTTGCATTTGGCCTCTCTCTGCTTTAATAAACAATCACACACATGTACTCTGCAGGTACTCTGTTGGTGCACACAGGAGGTCAGCCCTCTCAGGACTTGTGCTAATGGGCCAATTTATAGGGTGGAATCTTACTCATTATGCCAGTAAGTTCAATGCACAGAAACTTACTGTGCTGTGAAGATTTCTAAGGCTAAACCTATTAATAATCACTGCTATGCGGGGACTACAGACGTAAAAGGAGACAATTCTTATTTTAGCACCTGGGTCTTAACAATCTAATTTAGGTGAAAGAAACAAAATATAAAATAAAATGTAAAAAAATATTCACCAAATTAACATCTTTTTGCTATCTATTATGCTATAAGCAAAATACTAGATGCTTCAGTTAAATATATTCATTTTCTAAAGCCCATGTTTAAAGTCTTTACAAAATAGTAGGAAAGATTTATGCATAGAACATAATAGTTAAGATTCAGAATCATGCTGCCCAATATGGTAACCACTATCCAAATGTGGCTATCTTTAAATTTTTTTTTTAATGTTTATTTATCTTTAAGAGAAAGAGAGAGAGAGCATGAGCAGGGGAGGGGCAGAGAAAGAAGGAGACACAGAATCCAAAGCCGGCTCTAGGCTCTGAGCTGCCAGCACAGAGCCCGACGTGGGGCTCAAAATCACGATCCACAAGATCATAACCTGAGCCAAAGTCAGACGCCCAACCAGCTGAGCCACCCAGGCACCCCTAGATGTGGCTATCTTTAAAATTTACCTTTCTATTGAGATAATTATAGATTTACATGCAGTTGTAAGAAATAATGCAGAATGATCCCATGTACCGTTTACACTGTTCTTCCCAGTGATAAGATCTTACAAAATGATATTTCAATGTAATATCCAGGACATTGGTAAAGTCAAGATATAAATTATTTCCATCACCAGAAGGGCCTCACGAGCTGTCCTTTCATACTCAGACCCATATCCCTCCTACCCTATCTCTTTAATCACTAGTGACTACTAATCTGTTTCTCATTTCTATAGTTCTGTCATGTCAAGAGTGATTTCAAGAACATATGATCATTTGTGACTGAATTTTTTCATAAAGCGTAAGTCTTGGGATATTCATTCAGGTTGCTGCCTGCATGTTCCAGTAGTTTACTATTTATTTTGTTATATTGCTGAATAGTATTCCAAAGCTTGTTAACAATTTACCAGTTGAACAGTATTTGGATTGTCTGCACTTTGGGGCTGTTACAAACGAAGCTACTATACATAATTGTGTCATCTTTTTTTGTACGAACAAAACAGAAATTTTCATTATTCCAATGCCCAGGAGTACAATTACTGGGTCAGATCATGTGGCAGTTTTATATTTTGCTTTTTCTTTTTTTGCTTTTTTTTAAAGTAACTACCAAACTGTTGCTCAGAAATGTATGAATGTTCCAGTATCTTTGCATCCTTACCAACATTTGAAATTGTTGATATATATTTAATTTAGCCATTTTAATAGCTGTATAGTGATCTCATTGTGTTGGGTTTTTTTTTTTAAGTTTATTTATTGATTTACAGAGAGATCATGAATTGGGAAGGGGCAGAGAGAGAGGGAGAGAGAGAATCCCCAGCAGGCTCTGCATCGCCAGCATGGATCCTTACACAGGCCTTGAACCAATGGACCGTGAGATCAAGACCAGAGCTGAAGTTGGACCTGAGTCACCCAGGCACCCCCTTCATTGTGGTTTTAATTTGCACTTTCCTATTGGCTAATGATGTTTAATATGTTGTCATGAATTATTTGCTGCCTGTATATTCTCTTCAGTGCCATTTTATTTATGATTTTTGTCAATTTTCAAATGGATATGGGGATGTTATGAATGATGTTAGCCTAATTTCAACAAATATAATGAAATGACAAATTATTTAATAGAACCAATTATCAAAGCTAACTCAAAAAGAAGCATCGCAATAGCCCTACATCTAATTAAAAGTTGGATTTGTCAGTTAAAACTTTCTCACAAGGAAAACTCGGGCTTGGCTGACTCCAAGTCTACCAAGCAAAAGAATACTAATTTGATAGAAATTATTTCAAAAAATTGAAGAGGATAGACTATCTCCAATCCATTCTGAGTTCAACATTTGTATGATACCAAAGCCAAAGATATTCCAGAAAATAAAGCTGCACACCAAAAATTCCAATGAACATATCTGTACAAAATGCAGATACAACAATATATTAAAAAGATAATTCAGGGATGCACTATCAGTGCAGAGCCTGTTTGGAATTCTCTCTCGTCTCTCTGCCCCTCCCCCACTTCATTCTCTCTCTCTCTCCCTCTCTCTCTCTCTCAAAATAAACTTAAAAAAAGAAAATTTAAATATGAACATATGGAATTAACCATAAGAAAGCGTCGTATGTTTAACATTAATAAACCAGTTTAATTCACCATAATAACAGGCTACAGAAAAAAAAATATGGTCACTTCAATATTTGCAAAAAAAAAGCTTTTGAAAAATTTAATATCTATTCTTGATTTTTTAATTTTTATTTATTTATTTATTTTTACATTTTATTTATTTTTGATAGAGAGACAGAGCGTGAGTGGGGAGGGGCAGAGAGACGGAG
Organism: Panthera pardus; assembly: GCF_024362965.1. NCBI lineage: Eukaryota > Metazoa > Chordata > Mammalia > Carnivora > Felidae > Panthera > Panthera pardus. The sequence goes on from NW_026526654.1 coordinate 51,361,792, forward strand.
ACGCAGAATCCCAAGCAGGCTCCAGGCTCCGAGCTGTCAGCGCAGGGCCCGATGCGGGGCTCCAACCCACAAACTGTGAGATCATGACCTGAGCCGAAGTCGGATGCTTAACCGACTGAGCCACCCAGGCACCCCAATCTATTTTTGATTTTAAAAACTCAGCAAACTACGAGCCTCTGCGACTGATAAATAGCATCTCTGAAAAGCCTATGGCTAAAATCATACTTAATGGGGAAAGAATAACTGCTTTCACTTTAAGCTGAAAAATCAGACAGGATAACAACTCTCACCATTTCTATTTCATATTATAATGGCGGTTCTACTTAGCGCAGTAAACAAGCCCAAGAAGAACCCAGATGGGAAAGCAGACTGTCTACTTGCAGATTACATTGCAATCTACATGGAAATTCTTAGGAATCTCAAAAGATCTACAAAAAGGGCACAAATAAGTGAGTTTAGCTATTTTTAGGATAGAAAGTCAATATGTATAATCAATTAGATTTCTCCATATTAACAGTGAATAACTGGAAAACCAAAACAATATCATTCATGATAGTACAGCCATTATGAAATTCTTAGAGGTAAATCTGACAAATAAATGCATACCAAAAACTTAAAAAATGAAAAAATAAAGAAGACAGATAAATGAAGGGATAATTCTTGTTCATGAATCAGGAAAATCAATATTTTTAAGGGGCCAGTTGTCATGCCAATTTATCTATAGATTCAGTACAATCCCAATCATATAAAACTCGACACTCTACTTCATGTGAAAATGCACAGGACTTAGAATAGTCTAACCAACTTACAAAATAACTTTTAAAGAACACAATTATAGAATTTACATTATCTGTCTTATTATAAAGCTATAGTAAACAATCTAGATGGAGATTTCTTCTCATTTACTTAATGTACTTAATAAGACATGCAGGTTAACATTAGCACAGCATTTCATATGAGTATATGGAAAAGGAAGATTTTAGTAATTTAAAAAAATAGAGAAAATAGTATTGTAATCTATGACATTTATATTTGATACCTAAAGTAATGAGAAATACAGAAAACTTTACTTCTGATAATCAGCAAATGTTCGTTTCATTGTAATCTGCACATTTCTAAGATAAGATATTTTACTAAAAAAAAAAGGTACTTCAGATATTTATAAAAAACCTATCAAACTTGTGGGACCCATTTAGGGTTTGGAGTATACTGGTGAATATAATGATGTTGTAGTGTTTAAACTCTCAGAATAAGTTAGAAGATTTTCCCTGAACTTAAAAATAAAGTCCCCAATTCTGAGACGTATTTTTGTGACTATAAGGTGGAATGTTAAATGGTATTTATATCCATGTAGAACTGTTGCTTCTTAGTTTAAAGATTTATAATCAATTATTCTATACCAGCATATGAGTGCTACTGACTTTAGCAATAGTTATTATATACAACAACCTTGCATTGAGTCTTTTAAATATACATCATATTGCAAACTCATCAGTGGTAGTAATAATAGATTATAAAGCATCCAAAATGAAAAATAAATGACTCAGGAAAATGTCCTGTATTAGGTTTATTACCATTGACCAAAGCACTTTTCCAGAAAGCTCATTTATTTAACAATAAAGTTTACATTCCTGCGTGCCTGCATTAATTAGTACAAAATAAAACAATACAAATTGCGTATATGCGAAATTTTCAGGTTTCATCTTGTTTATTGCCACTGGCATTTTTTCACCATAGGAAATTAATTATGAATGTTAAGGAAAGAGATGGGTCTCTGTTGTACCCAAACTTTATTAAAGTGGTGCCAAACATACATTACATAGTAAGAATAGTGACATTTTTCAAAGATGGCCCTCAATAAGACACATTTACTTGTTTCAGAAAAAAATAGTAAAGGGATCCAGAACAATAAATATTATACATGTAATATTTATTATTTCATGTATGAAAGTATACAGCTTTCACCACAATAGTGTGATTGTAAGGGCACATTAAACTTTAGACTCTGTCCACAAAAGTTGGATATAAGACATCGTGCCCTTTATTAAGGCATTACAAATCATATATTGATGACAGGCATCCTATTACTTTTTACAGTAAATTAAAGTGTTTTGAAACCAAAAGACATAAACTTATAAAAGATTTATTGAGTGTGCAATAGACAATTCAATTCAGTCCAAAATGTTTTAACGGGCACTGTGTGTTTGCTTTCTTTGCTTTTCTTTCCAGAGGCAATCATTTCACAAGGACAATCTCAAGGTTTGAAGACATTGTATTGAATGGAAATTTTCTTTGTTTAGTTTATATGTATGTACATGTAAAAAGAAGAGTATGATAAAGCAACAATGCTTACTTATTCACACATCATCATTACACCACTGGGGAAACTAGTCTCATTCAAGAATGTTCTAGAATGCATCTGCCAACAAAGGAATAAGCTATTATCTGTTGTTTTGCTGTGTGTGTCACCTTTGCTTAAAAACCTTGATTGTGCCAGGATCCTATTTCATTGATTTGTTTCAACACTTTCCATTGCAGATATGTCTGATCAGTTTTATCAAAGCCGTTTCCTTTATATTCAATCAGGGACAAAGTGTAAAAATTAAACTTACATATAACACAAAATTTCTTGCCCCAATGATTAGGACAATAGAACAGTAAATAATCATTTTACAAAGCTTCTCTCTTTATAGTCAATTTTAGTTTTTTGTTTTTCTTTAATCTGTGAATATTGTATGGCATTTAAAGTGGGTTTTGAATCACTCGGCTTAGTTTAGAAAAAGTCATCAAAACTTGTCATACAAATAATTATAAGGTACAGAAAAAGTATATTTAGAGTTAGTGTACAGAATTTAATCATTTGAAGGAAAGAACATCTTGTAGTTGACTTTATGAACTCATTACAACTAGGAAATCTCCAGGGTATCAGGATGTTGAGTGATAAAAATGTAATATTCACTACATTGCCTAAGGCTTTTCCTAATTTTTGGTCAAGTAACTTAAAGTCATGATTGAGTGGAAACTAAAATTACTTAGTTAAACCACATTATAAAGGTATGGGTTTATAAGTTCCTTGTTGACTGTATTTTTATTGTATTATTTCAACATTTGAGAGGATTTTACTTTCCTATATGTAATTATTAACTATTAGAATAATGAGCATAATTTTCAAAAGATATTTATAAGAATATTTGGATTATATAAGCTTAGGCTTTAAAAGTATATTTGTTTAACACACATACACACAAACACACACACAAATAAACACATACACAGATGATCACATGAATATTTTTTTAATGTAAGAATCCAGGCTTCAAACTATTTCAACCAGGTCATCAAAAAGATATTTTTAAAAAATGAAACCAGGTCTGACCTCTTGGGAATATCACTGATTCAGGCTAATTCCAGATATGTCATTGCCATCTGGTTAACATTATCCTCCAATCAGTTGGGGGTTACTAATATATGAATTTGCCTAATATTCTTATCTTCCTAATTCTCCAGAATTTTCTGGTGATGTAATCAAAGCCCTCCTCGAAGTCAATACAAATTTGAATGATTGCTACCTATAATTTTATCTTCAAATTAAAATTTTAGGCTAATTCCTTCTTCACAAAGACTGTTGATTATAACACAGAAATCCTTACCATTGAATTTGATTACAAATGAATAAAATGAAATAATACTGTTTTATTTTTCAAAAGCTGTAAGTTTACATTTTATTTTCTAGTTTCCTTCTGTTAATGCCTTGTTTTGTTCTTAAATATATAGTTTACAAAATATCTCACCTATAAATATCTTCAGTATTTTAAGGTACACATTATGAGGTTCTTTTTATTTAAAGAGTTATTAAAAATCTTCAAGTCTTGGGAATTTGTCTTTCCAAATTTTATGAATACTGTTTATTATTAAAGTCATAACTTTTGGTTTGCTCCTCCTCTACCTCTTTTTAAAGCTATATACCTTTTAGCCTTCCTGATATCATCTCTATACAATTTGCTCTTTTTTATTTGGCATTTCTTGCAATCTAATCTGATTTAATATTTTGTTTACTCTATATAAATGAAAATCTTCTCATGAAAAGTTGAATACAGAAAAATATTTTAATGCTTTGTTGTCGGGTTTTATGATAAAAGATCATTCAATGTTTTAATTTTGATAAAATCCACAGTATTAAAGAACAGTGTTAAAATTTTAATTGTAGCATTTTTTAAAACTTGAATTTGCCATAAAAGCCCAGTGAAAATTAATTGTGTCCTAAATGGGTAAACAAAAGGTATAAAAACTCATTAATTAAAAAAAAAAAGAAAATATTTGAAAAACCCAAGTACTCATTTTAACCTTTTTCTCTATTTTCTTTTGTTTTTTTAAAAAAAATTTAATGTTTATTTATTTCTTATTTATTTATTTGTTCATTTATTTTTAATTTTTTAATGTTTATTTATTTGTTAGAGAGAGATAGAGACAGAGCATGAGTGGGGGAGGAGCAGAGAGAGAGGGAGACACAGAATCTGAAGCAAGCTCCAGGCTCTGAGCTTTTAGCACAGAGCCCAACGCGGGACTCGAACCCAGGAACTGTGAGATCATGACCTGAGGCGAAATTGACGCTTAACCAACTGAACCACCCAGGTGCCCCTTTTTTCTCTATTTTCTATTTAAACATTTTAATACTGAAAAGTCTTCACTTGATTATCATATGAATATTATATACTATATTTCAGAGTGATAAAACGAATATTATTCTGTTCAATTTTGTATTATCATTAATCTTAAATGACAGGTTATCTACTACATAGTTATGACTTATTCTGCCCCCATGAGAATTATCCATAAATTTCTGACTCTGTGTGAATATCTACAGGCTGACATAAACTTGACTTATATGACAATTTACAATGAGAGGAGTAAAGACTATAAAAGATCATTAGGGAATGTCCACGATGATATATGACAAAAATCTAGCAAACAATGGTCTTCATAAACTCTGTGCTCTGCTCAAGAAATTAGTGTCAATATTTCTGGAATGGATACTCTTATCCTAAAACTTTTGAGACTCTATACACTATAAAAATATTAAATATTACTTCCTGTTAATTGAATTTAGATGTCAAAAATTAGATGTGGTGATGACGCAAAAATTAGTGAGTTTGCAAATTTTATGTTTTTCTTTTTCTGAGAAAATATATTTGAGAAATAACCTAAAAGTTCTACTATAAACAGATCTACTGTAAATAAGAAAAAATACAACCACTGTAAAAAGAAGCAAACAAAATACGGGGTTTCTGTTGTGCTTTTATTAAGAAATTATTGTACATCAAATATTATTCTAAGTAATAACTTATTACTTAGAATATTCTAAGTAATATGATCTTCACTACTCTATAAAGTTGTATTCTTCTCCCACTTATTCGAAAGGGAAAACTGAGACATAAAGAAATATATAACTTAGGGGCACCTGGGTGGCTCAGTAGGTTAAGCGTCCGACTTCAGCTCAGGTCACAATCTCACCGTCCGTGAGTTCGAGCCCCGGGTCGGGCTCTGGGCTGATGGCTCAGAGCCTGGAGCCTGCTTCCGATTCTGTGTCTCCCTCTCTCTCTGCCCCTCCCCCGTTCATGCTCTGTCTCTCTCTGTCTCAAAAATAAATAAACGTTAAAAAAAATTAAAAAAAAAAAAGAAATAAAGTAACTTAAGCAATGAACATCCTCTGACTTACAACATCTAAGTTACATAACAATACTCAGCATCCAGGTAATCTGCATTTAGAAGTTGCTCTTTTAATTTAATAATCAGTATTCTAGACTTCATTAAAAAATGGCAAACATTAAATTTCTTTTGTAAACAAAACTTTGATAGTGTTAGTAAACTTGCAACAGAATTTTAATTATACAATATTGTTTTCAATTTTTTATTTCCTTTTCATGTATTATGTCATTCAGCAGCTTCATTAAATAGGTGTTGTCTTTTCTTCTTGCAGCTACGCAAAAAAAAGCACAGCAAATTTTATCACTTGCCAAATGTCACACAGTCAGGAGTACATTGTGTGGAAACATTTCTTTCCCTTGGTAGGTATGTTGTCTGAGATTCAATGTGTCAGTTAAGCAAATTCTGGCTATACAAAAATGGTATAGTTAGTTATAGTAGATACATTTCATTTGAATTGTGGGTGATGATCCCCTTTCTTCTGACAAATGATCCTAGGACTCTTTATCCTGAGAAATGTCCAGTTCCTGATTCCAATTGAGTAGTGATAATTAGGGAATTCATATTCTTATTCTCTCTCATTGTCTAGTCAATGAGATTGGTCTAGTGGTTGGCATTAAATTCTAAGTAGGTTAATTGATGCAGTCTTTTCTTAGATATAGTTGATTGCTCCAACAATAAGCATGTTACCCAAATGCAAATAATCAGATTTCCTCCATATTTTTCCCCAAATTTGGAACTAGAAAAGAAAAGACAAAGGTGTGGAAATGAGAAATGCTGACAACCAAATCTACGTGTAGAAGAATGAAATGCAGTAAGGGAAGCTGCAACAGATATGCAGAATGAAGGAGAAACAAAGAAACAAAGTCTTCATGTTATTTTCCTCTTTGGTGTCCAAGGCTCAGATTCATTATAGTGGTCTCCATGGGTATCTGAGACTTCCAGAAGTTTTCTCTTTTGATTTAGTAACTTACTTAGGAGTGTTTTCACTGCAAATAAAGGATTATAATTAATGCAGTAATCATTTTCTGAGAATGTCTGAATGCCAAAGTGGCATTAGGCTGGCCTTATGTTTTAGCCACCTCTAATCTCCATCAGTCGACGAAGCCACTGTGAAAAGCAAAGAATTAATATGATGGTTTAATATAGAAAGTTGGTGTTTTCTTAATATCATATACACTGTGCATAAAAACAGCTTTGGAAAAACTGCTATTTTAATTAATCTGTAACAGTCAATGTAAGCACTGCCTGCTATTAAAAATCTACTTTAAGACATGTTCCTAAGATTCCAACTTCTCATAAATACTGGTAAGATGAAGTCTCTCATACACAGAATTTCTAAATCTCCTTTGGCCAAAGAATATTAACCGGAAATGGGAATCTGAAAAAGCAAGTAGAGATGATTACTTAAGCTCATTCAAGTGGATGTTCACTGGATGAAATATTTGTGTATAACTGCTTTTATCAAAAAATAATTAAAAGATTTACTCACATTGGAAAAAAAACTTAGATAACTCACAAAAGAATTGTGATGTCTGGCTATGCTAAAGTGTTCCAAATAAATACACCATCTGCTACTGAGCCCACATACTTAAAGAGAGAAGTTAACCTGAGCTTAAAAAAAAATGGATTTGAAATGACCTGCTTTCTTTTTTATAAATTGAGATATAATTGACATATAACATCATATTACTTTCAGTTGTAAAATGTAATGTGCAACATAACGATTTGATATTTGTATGTATTGTGAAATGATTACCATAATAAGTTTAGTTAACCTCCATCACTGCACAGAGTTACACATTTTTTGTGTGATGAGACGTTTAGTATCTACTTTCTTAAGATTTTGCAAATATACAATACAGTATTATTAACTACATGTGCATGCTGTACATTGCATCCCCATGACATACTCATTTTATAAATGTAAATTTGTACCTTTTGACCACCTTCATCGATTTCACCCACACTGCTAACTGCCCACCTCTGGTGACCACAAATTTGTCTTCTGTGTCTATGCACTTGTGTTCATTTGTTTGTTTATTTTTTTGTTTTAGATTTCACATACATGTGAGATCAGAAGGTATGTGCAAAAAAAGACTTGCTTTCTTGAAGGGAAGGACCTCACCTAAACCCAAGCACCCAGAGCAAAAAAAGGCACAGATATTCATAGGAGATGGTGAATATAGAGTCAGTATGGATGACTTGGAGGTAAGAGTTTCTTCTTCAAGCAGTGACCAAAGCAGAATTCATTATTTTCAAGGCTGTTGCAAAACAGTGAAGTATTGCGTTTTTGTTTGTTTGTTTGTTTGTTTCGAATGGAGAAAAACTAACAGCAAGTCTACATGAACAGAAAGGCAATCACTCTGGGTTAGATACAATTTTGAGGAAAAACTTGCAGGCGAAACAAGTTGTTCTTTTATTGACTAGTCAGAGAAATTGGTCTATACTTTGCAAAGCTTACACTTTGTTTAAGCCTTACCTCGTTACGGAAATAATGTGAGATAAAATGTTTAAAATTAAAGGGCTGCTCCAGAACTAGTCCCTGGATACTCCCATTGGGATTTCTTAGCTCTGTAATAAACCCTTTATATCATCTAAAATGGATCAAAAAACATGTGTAGTTCTGTTTCTTATATCCCTTGCAGTACATATAGGCAAAATTATTGTTCAAATTAATAACAAGGCAAGCATCTAAGTGATGAGTTTAGGAGAAACAGGAAATGCTCACTCTCAGAATATATCTCCTAGTTGGTCTGATAACTTTTAAAAAATATGTTAGAAATTCATCCTCTTGATTTGTATTAATTTAGTACTCAGATTTTCCTTGTGTATAAAATGGATAACGTTAGAAATTTTACCACATTAATCTTCCTTCACCTGGTAATAATATTAGATATTCTTGCCCAACAATAAGTTTCTGAAAGAGCGAGACAGGTGCACACTTGAACAGATGTGGAAAGTGGAGACAAATGTGCAGTACTGGAGCAGAAAATGAAGAAAACTGTTTCTCTGGGAAACATTTTTGTCTCTAGGTTTCTCTGACACTACATTCTTCTCTTCATCGTCTTTTCTTTCTACACCCTCCTTTTTGTCAATTTCTTAACCTCAACTACGAATCCCAATAAGAAATGCCCCCCAAACTTTGTCTCTATTCTCGACCTTTCTGTGATCCAGTTCTTCATTCCCACTGCTTCCCATAACACATTAATGCACATATTTTTTTCAATCTCTGAATATGTCATTTTCCTCCCAAACCTGCACATTCTATGTCAAAAATTTTACTTTTATGGGCTGCAACAACTAAAATATCGACTCTTCTGTTTCCATTGTCACACCAATATTACCAAATATCACTACTAATGCTGCGTCCTAGCTCTTTCAACCTCTGCTATCTAGAAGAAACAGCCAGAGCCACTGACAGAGTGTTCCAATATGAGTGACGTGGGCTGGCTCTAAATCTCAACAATACCATAGGCAAGCCTCATGAGTTTGTAAGATTCCTAAGTGGTTAATACTATTCCACACATTAAATGCCAAAGAAATATTTGCCCTGAATACAATAATATATGAATAATTTAATGTCATTCTCCCTTATTATTTGTTTGTTTGTTTGTTTGTTTGTTTGTTTGTTTTTCATGGCACAATAATCCTTACCTTTCTGATTTTTCTCGGTATGAAACAAATGCACTGTAAGGCAGTAGGCAATACCATTTCACATCCATCAACCTGACAATATTTTTTAAAATAACAGTAGCAGGATAGCAGGGATAGGTGAGATTGGGGAGCAGAAGGGACTCTCATATACTGTTGTTCAGGGTGTAAGCATATGTTACCATTTTGGAAAACAGTTTACAATGTCAGTTTACAACACAGTGAACTCCCCCTGGTGAAACTCTCAAATCACGCAAGTTCATTGTATTAGTTAGGATTCTCCAGGGCAACAGAATCATTAGATGGAAAGAGAGGAAGGAAGAGACTTTTTTATTTTCTTCTTAAGGATTGGCTTATGTGATTGCAAGGGCTGGCAAACCCCAAATCCACAGTGCAAACCAGCAGGCTGGAAATTCAAGAAGAATTGACGTTGCAGGGGCGCCTGGGTGGCTCAGTTGGTTGGGCGACTGACTTCGGCTCAGATCATGATCTCACAGCTTGTGGGTTGGAGCCCTGCATTAGGCTCTGTGTTGGCAGCCCAGAGCCTGGTGCCTGCTTGGGACTCTGTGTCTCCCTCTCTCTCTGCCCCTTACCTGCTCACGTTCTGTCTCTCTCTCCTTCAAAAATAAGTAAACACTAAAATATACATACACATATATAATATATACATATATATTATATATATATGTATATATATACACACAGACACACACAGACACACACACACACACACACACACACACACACACACACACACATATATAAAAGAGTTGACGTTTCAGTCATGTCTCCAAAATCTGCCTGACAGGCCAGCACGCTGGAAACTTAGAGAGTTATCATGTTGCAATTTTGAGACAGAATAGCTTATTCAAGAAATCTGAGTCTTTTAAGACCCTCAACTGATTGGGGGTGCCTGGGTGGCCCAGTCGATTAAGCCACCAACTTCACTTCAGGTCACCATCTCGCAGTTCATGATCTTGCAGTTCAAGGTTTTGCAGTCGTGGGTTCAAGCCCCGTGTAGAGCTTTATGCTGACTGTTCAGAGCCTGGAGTCGGCTTTGGATGCTGTGTCTCCCTCTGTCTCTGCCCCTCCCCCACTTGTGCACTTGTGGGCTCTCTCGCACTCTCTCTCAGAAATAATAAATGAATAAACTTAAAAAAAAGGCCCTCTACTGATTGGATTAGGCCCACTTATATTATAAAGAGTAATCTTTAATTAAACTCAACTATAAACAGAGAGCCTTCGCAGCAACATCTAGACTTCTGTTTGACAGAACAACTGGGCACCAGAAGTGAGTTAAATTGACATATAAAAATTAACTCTCACAAGTTACATTTTTAACAAGTTAAATATTTCATCCCCAAATTAACCTATTGATGTACTATCATTTTAGGTTTTAATAGTTTGCCAAGACATCAAACATCATATATAATAAGACTGACAGAATGTCCCTGTTAATGAAAATTAAATATTAATATCTTTTCAAATATTAAATACAATGTGTGGTTTAAAAGATTAAAGAATTAAGGTAGTCTCCAGTATAACCTAATTTACAAACTGCATGTATTATGTCTATAGGGAATTTTGTTTGAGATAGTTTAACAGGTATTTATTTTGTTCTAAAGATAAATGTCTATTGTTAGCAATTTCCTAAATGTTGTACAATTATTTTAACTATAATCTATCTTTTATTATTATCAATTGGTTTCTTGTTACATGGCCTCAAAACACCAAAGACAGTTCTATCTAAGTGGATGATGCTCTTGATGTGAGCTGACAAATGCTGGTTGCAGTGTAATAATACTAATATTCTGGCCAAATTCACAAACGCTAATTCTTTGAACCTACCAAACAATGCAAACTAAATGTCAATTATTTTTTTCTTCTAAATTTATCTTGCATGTCTTATCCCTGAAATAGAGCCTTTTTCAAATACAAGGTCAGAATAGCCCCAGTACTAGTATTGATGTAAAATGTGTTGATATTTAATTAACAAAAGGAATCTGGAGGGAATATAGCAGAGCCACTACTGAACACAGAATAGAATATGTGCTTATGGACAGACTTATTTTAGGTTAATTTCAATAAAAATAACTGATAAATATCCACTTTCTTGGGTTATAGACAGATTGTTGATTTGCCTCAACACCAGATTATTAGTTACAATGTCACTTTCATGGTTTAAATAATACAACTAATAATGTGGTATTGTTAGTGATTGCCCTTCCATTTTATTTTTGTACACAGTGGCTAACACTGAAAATTTAAATAATAATACTTTAGATATTCTGCATAATTTAGATCCTTTTCTAACACTCATCCCATGTGACAGTAAGCCCTGATATAAAAGAATTTGAGTGTATATCGGTGGAGATGGTTTTTACAATTGTCATGACTCACTGTTTTCTAGTAAATGCAGAAATAATTCTGGGGTTAATCTTCCATATCAAAATAAAATGAGCAGCCACCTGCTCTAATGGCTTCTCACTGCTTCAAATGGGCTGACGAGCCAGAAGAGCAGCTGGAGAAGGAAATGCCTTATGATGCCAGTGGTTTGTTTACCTAATTCCACTTCAACTCATTTTACTTTATTTTTCAAACAGTATTTATGGTTTTCGTCTGGTTATAAAACAATGTATTTCTGTTGAGAATATGTAGAAAATTCGTTACCTCTATTTCCGGCATTTAGAAATTCAGGGAGTAATGAATTTTCTAATATATCAGTGCATATATATTTTGGATTTTAAAAATTGGAACAATATCACATATATACAGTTTTCTACCTAACTCATTTCATTTAATAAAATATTGTGACTAATTTATGATATTAGAATATGTTTGAGACAGACTTTACTAACGCTGTACTAATTCTGTCTTTGTCAATATGTTAATTTATCTAATCAGTTTCTGGCTATTTAAAATTTAGGTTGTTTTTTCTGGATAATGTACACATTATTTTCAGGAACTGGCGTAGGTATCTGTATTAGTGCATACTTCTGAATATTGTATGGGAATTTAAGTTATAGGTGAAGTATTTGCATAAAGATTTTTGAAATATTCAAAGGCTTGCAATGCCCATTGCCTATTTGCTTTCTAGAAATTTTAATCGACTTATACTCTCAGCAACACTGAGTGAAGCCATCCTTTAAACATTATTAACACTAAATTAGCTACTAATGTCTACCTTTTCCAAGTTAGTAAGTGGAAAATTATATCTCTTATTGTTGTTACTTGCCTGTGACTTTTTGTGTGGTTATTATGTTATTACCTCTTGTTGTTGATGTTATTTGTATTTCATCAGTTGGGGATTGCCTATGCCTTTCCTTTGCCATTTTTTTTTTTTTTGTCACAGTATACCTTATCACTAAAACCAAAACAAAATTGAAAAATGTCTATGGATTGAGAACATCTACTCTTTTCTGTCATAGAGGTTATAAATCTAAATTCTGAGGTTGTAATACATTTTCAATACTGTGAATGTTATTTTTGATGTCCAACTATTTCACATTTTGATAATTTAAGCCTCTGACTTCCCCCCTCTTCATGGTCTTTTCCTTTATTTTAGACAGCACTAGAAAATATATTTATAAATATCTTTTTATATTTCAATATTTCTTTTTTTTAAAAAAAATGTAAAGTTTATTTATTTTTGATAGAGACAGAGAGCACACACATGGGTGGAGGAGGGGCAGAGAGAGGGAGAGAGAATTCTAAGCAGGCTCTATGCTGACAGCAGAGAGCCCGATGTGGGGCTGGAATTCAGGAACTGTGAGATTATGATCTGAGCCAAATTTGGATGCTTACCTGACTGAGCCACCCAGGTACCCTTCAGTATTTCAGTGTATATATATATAGAGTTTTTAAAAAGTAGGATCATAGCATATATACATATATGTTTTGTAGCTAACTAATATTATTTCACTTAATAAAATTAATTATTTCACTTAATAAAAGATTATGACTCTTTTATGACATTAATATTTTGTGAATTAATTATCCCTCTTCCTTTTTTTTCTTGTAACCCACTTCTCCCTTCCTTGAGTTTTGTTTTTGTTGTTGAGTTCAATACTTTTTTCCTCTGGTAAATGAAGCAGGTTTTAAGGATGTCTTTTATTTTTCATTTTATCCAGAACATATTTATAAAACACAAAAGCAAGACCATGGAGTGCTCTGCCTATATATGTGTGTGTGTATAGTGGGTACAGGGACAAGAGTGCTAATGTTCCAAATCTGGTAACTTCATTATTATTCAACACTTGTGTTTCTCTAATATCTCAAGATGACATCAGCAAGAAAATAATTTCTGAGAACACTGCTCTGTGGAAAACAGCATTAAAATGTAAACTTTAATTTTAGACAAATTAGTGCAAAAATTATTCAATGTTTGTAAAAAGAAGAAAATTATCATGCCAGTTCTCTATTCTCCAAACCAGAGAATATAATTTATATCTCTCCTAGCATCAGAGTGTAGGAGCCTATATCAGTCAGAAGAATCAAGGAAATCCTCAGTAATCTAACTACTGCATTTCAGTACTCTGCATTGAATTCAGAGATTACAGGAAATAAAACCAGAAAATGCATATTGTGCTCACAGCTAACCTGAAAGGGAACACAGTGTAGAAGTAAAACAGCTTCAGCTTTGGTAGACACTTGTTTTCTATCATCAGCACAGCTGTTTATCAGCTCTCTGATATGTGACAACAGTGTTAAAAGTCGATCCTCTGTAGTCTGAAGAATCAAAGTACCTATATTTTATAAAGATTAGACATAATACAGATTTACATCTGAAAAGTCATCTGGCTCATAGTAGGTGAATAAATAATTGGAGTAATTACTATTTCTTGGTATTCTTGGACCCAGTGATAAGCTTTCCTCTGATGATCAGTTTCCATGTACTTTAAAAATTCTTGATGGGTATAACTCCTCTAGTTACATTATCAGTTAAATTTCATGAATTTAATCATTAAAATTTCACTTTTGCAACAGAATAAGCACTGTACCTAAATAACAAGTTTATTTTTAAGTTAGTGGACACAGTACTTGTTACAATAATGGCCAAAAATTATTGTAGTAACTTAAGTGCAAAACAATTGATGGATTTATGGAAAAATATGGAGAGAGGAATAAATATTTTGGTCAGCTAAATTTCTATACCTATGCATGCGAATATATTTTGTAGTATATAATTCTAAATTTTTGAAATGCATATTAAAAAAGTTATTGAAAAGTCAGAGGCTATAAATATTAGAATGCACTTTCCATTGTAAAAAATGGTTATTTTATTTCCTGATAATATAATATTGCTAATATATTAATTAATGGTTATATAAAATATATTTTATAATAAAATGGTAACACTAACTTGTAATTATTAGCATCTTAAAGGTTTCTCTGGTATGGGAATCATATTCACTAGAATTGTTTTTATAAATTATCTCTCTTATTACATGAATCAAGATATGATCAACGTCCTTTCTCAAACTTTGACAATTCGTTTAAACAAAAATAATTCATATGACTATATGATCTTCAAAGATTCCCAAATTTTATTTACAATTTTTTTCTGCTTTGAACAGTCAATTACGACTTTGAAAACATGCAGACATTGGCACAGAACAGTTAGAGCTTCAGGCTATGCGTACAGACTAAATTTGTCCCTGTTAAAATAAATTTCAGACCCAAGATGGAGCCTCTCCTCTTCTGTCCCTGGAAAGTCAGCAAACTGAACTTTTATATTCCTGTAAATATAGCTTGACCAAGAATTTAGTATATCCAGTGAGCCAATGCCCAAAACCTAAGCTAACTCTGGGCTCTATACTTATTTCCTAGTTCCTCGATCTTTCTAAATCAAGTCAGGTGCACAAGCTCCCAGCCAATCCCGCCTGGTTCCCGCCGCTGGGTTTTCCAGGGTCAAAGACTCCCGCCCAAAATCCCCCGGAAGCAGCCTGCGCCGCTGGGGAGGTGCCGGAGTCCTCTGATCCGTGCCCGGTTTCACCTGGAGGAAAGGGCATCAAACTCGTTACCAAATAGTTTTAGTTTTGCCCTGTGACAGTCGTGGCAAGGAGATGGGACCCGAGCCAGCTGCTGAGAGCTCAGGATTGCCCCTACACGCAGGCGAAGCCTCTCCCGGAGCCTTTTTGGTCGCTGCTTCTTCCGCTCGCTGAGATAGGTAAGCTTTTCTCCGAGGGAGCTCCGCTTATCCGGCGTTCTGAGCTCTTCGAGTTCGTTTCTTTTCATTCTCCCAGGTGCAAAATTGGGATGTGAGGATCCAAAAGTTTCGGTGAGACCTAGTGGGGCACAGGCAGCAATTGGTTTTGAGGCTGTCCTCGTGTACATGCTAGGCGCCTTCGCGAGAACTTAACAGGGTTTAGGAACTGTGCACAGGCAGCCGGAAACTTTACCGACTGGTTGAATTAGGATTATAATGGTATCCCTGGCCTAAAGCCAGCAAGAAGGCAACCGTGGAGGGACTCACAAGAGCCTTGAGGTAAGTCCACAGCATAAACCACCGGGGAACTTGAGGAAATAAAACAAGAAATTTGGACTGTTTTGAGGAATGGCACATCAAAATGTAAGTGGGCACAGGTCAGACTGTTAAACGCCATTAGGGCGTCCACCACGGTAAAGAAATCTTGTGAAAATTGATCACTGGGCAACTCGGAAGCCAAGCTGCAAAATTGGCGGACAGGGGTCATGCACTTAAGAGCTGTTAGATTGCTCACCACCTAACTCTAAGACTTGTGCTTGGATAAGTTGGTCATGGAATACATTAGATTGACACAAGGTCACCTGCCAACCTTAAGAAAATTTCTGTGCAACAAGATACACTGTGAAACCACCAAATTCCTAACTTAGCAGCACACCCCTATTTAGGTATTGACTTGGCTCTGAGAAACCCAAAACTTAGCTAAAAAAATGAGATCCTCAGGATCGCTCTCAACTGGAGAGCCCGCAGATAGGATCCTGGGAAAATTGGCAGAAGCCATCAAAGAAATCTTACCATAGTATTCTTACCATAGTCCACTCTCTGGGATCTCTGCAGAGCTTGGTTGATTTTAAATGCAAATGGGTAACTTAATAGAAATTTTGGATCTAAACAAAACTGAAAAGGAAAGAAATAAGACACTGATTCTAAGACTCATATACAACCATAGTTGCTGTCAAACTCTATTGTTCTTCTTTTCATAGCTTTGATTATACAAAATGAACCAAGTTATATTCGGCTTTTTAGCATAGCGTCATAAAATGAACAAAAACCAGTCTACTTCCAGATCCCCTTTCCAGTGTTTTTCCTCAGAATTCATAATCACATAGCAATTACTTAGATTTTTTCGGCATCTTTTAATGTCCTCCTTCATGACTCTTGTTATGTCTCTGTTATTAACTTAAATTATTATACAGGCTTGTTGAAATCCTACTAATCCTCCAAGTCCTAGCTCACATTTTACATTTTAAACATAGCCTTCTTAAATACCAACCAATAGGAAGCAATCTTTCTTTATTCTAAATAACAGGATTATTATGCTTTCCAAAATGTACTGACTCTAATTTCTAAGCCATTCAGGCACAGGGTCTTAATCTGATTCTGAAAAAAAATGTTTTATATATTGGATATTGTCAATATGTCTCTCCTTGTGTCATTACCTTAATATAATGAAATCCATAGAGTGAAAGATACACACTGTAAATCCTCCATTTGTACCCCTATGTACATATTCACACACAGAAATTCATTTGCATACTACATAAATGCCTAAATATTATATTTAAGAACACGTGATCACGGATTATAAACTAGTTGACACACTAAAATTCTCATCGACAGTATTTTTATTGAAAAGAACAGGGGCACCTCAATGGCTTAGTTGGATGAGCATCTGACTCTTGATTTCAGCTGAGGTCATGATCTCAAGGTTCTCATGATGGAGCCCTACGTCGGACTTCACGCTGTCAGCAGAGCCTGCTTGGGATTGTCTTTCACCCTCTCTTTCTTCCCCTCCCCTGCTCATGCATGCACACTCTCCCTCTCTCAAAATAAATAAACTTTAAAAAGAGAACAAATAGGATTTTAGAAGAATTGATTTTCTTATTTTTATTTTGCGATAACCACCCACTGCTGTTAGTAACATGGCAAACTGAAGCATCATTATTGTTACTCATCCTACCCAGATAATTGATTAAGGTGGATGATCCTTGTGTCAGAGTTAAAGTAACAGTTGGGGATTGTTTTTATTCTTTGTTGTTGTTGGTTTTTTTTAATGCTTTTGAGAATGAGGCTTTATAAACTGAAGCTTTTGTGGAATTTGACATTATATTCTTTCATTCGTCCTACGTGAGTTTTATTAACCTATTAGTTGTAAAAAATATTTCAGCCTCTAAAATCCTTTTGTTACCATGAAATAAATGTATGAGAACAAGCTTGTATTATTTTTCAAAATCTATAGGCACTATTGTCAATTTTTCTGAATATATAGTCTTGTCCTGCCTTGTAACAAGTATAGGGTATCTTTTATGGTTGCCTCATTGTTTATGAATTGCCTGTATGGAAAGTTGTTGTAAACAGAAAGTAAGAGATAACAAGTGTATGAGTTGGGGAGTATATGTACCACTTAATTTAATCCATATACAGGGAATTTTCTTAGCAAAACAAGATGCAATGATTACATAAGACATTCTTAAAATGCCTGCCCCCTTTCTTTTTTTAGTAATGGTTTGATACTTTTACATGAGAAAGAAAGGAAAGGTGAATAAATAAAGATAAAAACGTCTTCTAGCAATATAGAATATTGTTATGCACTGTAAGAACTGAGTAGATGTTGCCAGTTAAAACTTTTTCCACATTAAAAGGAATAACTCTGGATTGAGGCTAAAATGATAATATAAAACTTTCCAGAAAAATAGATGTTGTCAGGATTTTATAGCTAAAGGTGCAACATAAATCTTAACAGGATCCATTGTGATCCAAAGCAGTTACTGCAAGACACCATTAATAGTGCATGCCTTAAAATAAAACTGGACTAGAGCAAAGCACTTTAAAATGACTTTGGAAAGGGAAAGTATCCTAATATGAACTGAAGGCAACACTCTGCTATAGTAGGGCTCTTTATTATTATGCCTTATATTCTTCACAACACCTATGACAGTGATTAATATCGTAAATATATTTTTAATTATTGGCTATTATGTTGTCTAAGGAATGTATGGTAATTACTGAGAGTCAATGGTCACAGGAAAAAATAGTGATCTGAAAGCAACTTCACCACGTGTCCTTTACCTACCACATGGTAACTCATCTGTAATTACTTGGTAAATGAAGAATTTCAGGTTTGGAGAATCTAACAAACTGCTGTATGTTTTAATTTTTTTAAATTTCAAATAGTTATCATATAATTAATATTCACAAAGAATAATTTTTAATTCTCACACCACCACTCCCCCCCCCCCCCCCCCATTTCAGTAAATGTCGTGATCATCTTATCCACAAATCAGGCCAAAAACCAACCACCAACCAAATAAACAAAACCAAAGTCACTCTTAATTCCTTTCTTTTTCTTATCTCTCTCAACCAATACTGTCAGTTTTATCCAAAAATATACTCCAAAGATTTCATCTTTCTCTACATCCACTATCACCACCCGAGAGAAAGTGCCATAATTTTTTTTCCTAGGTCACCTTAAAAACTTCCCAAAGTGGTCTTACACTTGGAGTTTCGTCCTCTCTACTCTAGACTGCAAACATTGTGACCCAGTACTAAGTAAATAACAAATAAATTGGGCCATTGACTCCCCTGCTTAAAAATTTCTGTACCTTCCCATTAGCCTTTGAATAAAAGTCCTTCTAATCTCAGTTTTCAAGATCCTACCTGAAGTGCCTTCTGACTCCCTCTCCAACATCCCCTTCTATTACTCTCTTTATATCTTTCTGCCCTCTAGCAACACTGGTTGGTTTTTTTGTATTAAACATGCAGTGTTTGTTCCACTTCAAGATTTGGCACAAGTTTCTGCCTCTGGGTGAACAGCTCTTCCCCCAGACACTTGCATGGTTGACTAGCTCTTGTTATTCAGGTCTTGCTTCGCAAGTCTGTCTTGTGAAGCCTTCTCTGACCATATACTCTGAGGCCAGGCACAGATACTCTCTACCATAATGCCCAAATTTATTTTATTTATGAGATGTAACAATCAGATACTTTTGTATCTGTTTATTTATTGTCCAACACCATACAAACTCCATGTATAAACTACATAGACTCCACAAGGCAGATAAGTCTTGTTTCACAACTTTGAAGCATGCTTCAAACACAGAAGGAAGTTAGAAATTGAATATTTCATGAAAAAGTGAGTTTCAAATTCCCATGATAGGGTAGAGATGGATAGTAATTATTAAAAATGATAATATCTAATAGGGATAATTCCCTTTGAAAGCTGGCGATAGTCTGACTCAATTTTTTTTATGTTGGCTTGTTGCCTGATGACGGCTCTCAAGTGTCAGCCTTCTCTGGGCAAACTGATAGGAAAGCCTGACCCACTCCTTGCCTTGGACAATCTGTGGGATGTTCAATCCACACAAACTCGTTTACTTACAAATCCTTACCCCACTCCCAACCAAAGCCACTCACATTTTCATTTTCTTAAGTCTCTCCAACCAATTCTGGGTCCCCCTATGCACTGCCCCACTCTTCTCAGAAAGTCCTATGATGTGAGTAGTAAATTTTTCATATTTTTCTGGTGTGTGTCTGTTATTATGTGTTGATATCTGACCTGTTAATTAAGAGAGGTCTGTACCATCTTCCCATGGTGACCAAAAGAGCTGCTCTTTTCTTATTGGGAATTTCAACATAAAAATTGGATCTTGTCACTGTAAGACATTTTGCTTTAATCCCACGTTATAATGTAGATTTATTTGAAGTTTATTTATTTTTTTGGGGGAGAGAGGCAGTGGGGAGGGGCGGAGAGAGAGAGAAGGGGGTGGAAAGGGAGAAGGAGAGACAGAGAATCAATCCCTTCTGACAGCACAGAGCCCACTGGGGGACTCAAACTCATGAACCATGAGATCATGACCTGAGGTGAAACCAATAATCAGATTTTTAAATGATTGAGCCAGGCCAGGTGCGCCTAAAATGGATATTATATATATATATGGATATTACATGTATATGTATATTATATGCATATGGCTATTATATATATGTATATTATATTATATAGATTATATATATGGATATATATGTGTATCCAGATAATATTCTTGATTTCTTGCTAAAAAATTTTGTGTTTTTCAGTTAAATTGTGCAGCTCTTAGTTTACATCAAATCTAAGTGAATTAATATTGTGTTTGTAATTTTAATGTGAAGTTATTAAGGTATGCATTGCATTTATGGAATTAGAACCATGGCTCTCTAATTATAGTGTATTTACTTGGTTGTTAAAATTAACATATTGTGATGAAACGAATTAGTACTCATTATTAAACTACATGATCTAAACATTTGCTAAGAAATTACCAGATCATTATTTCTTACAAACTAAAGTATTGTTAAGAAGATGTCATGTGAAAATAGTATTCAGGAATTATTGCAAGAGGAAGAAAAGGTTGTCAAGATGTGATTTGAAACTTCTATGTAATCACTTTGCTACAGTTGCGCCTGATAATTGTGGACTATATTACAATAATTTCAACTCAATAATACAACCATAAAATCAGGAAATAGTCTCTCATCTTTATCTGTGGTTACTAAAAGACTTCAGGGTCCATTTATAGGGACGAGCACACAGGCTAGATTATTAATCCAATTTGTGTTGAATGAAATTCATTACTGAAGTTGATAAAATAGCAGCATGTACTCTAGTCCGTATGTTGAGTTAAGAAAAAGAAGGTATGGTTGTCTGAGTCTTAGTTTCCATTTCTCTAGGAAGGATGAACTTCTTTGGAGGAAGGGAAGTGTACCTCATGCATCTGTATGTGCATTATTGAGAAAGTTGTGGGAGAGATGACTGTTTGCTGAAACATTTTTTTTTAACGTTTATTTATTTGAGAGACAGAGAGAGACAGAGCATAAGCAGGGGAGGGGCAGAGAGAGAGAGAGGGAGTCGCAGAATCCGAAGCATGCTCCAGGTTCTGAGCTGTCAGCACAGAACCCGACGCAGGGCTCAAACTCAAGAAGCTGAGCTGTGAGATCATGACCTGAGCTGAAGTTGGGGGCTTAACCGACTGAGCCACCCAGGCGCCCCAAGAGATGACTGTTTTCAATATGGAATATGCTTAGCTTCCACAAGCTTCCATCAAGGCCAACATTGTTTGGTCTGTGTCCCATAAAGTCTTGACTCCATATAGTATATTTCACATATTATGTATTGTAATTATGTACTAACACATTTTCTTTATTCTGATTCAGTGATGTTTCATTAAAAGACATATTATTCATTTTTTAAATTAACTGGCCATTCATTTGGCAGACATTTATTGAGAGTCAGCTATGTGTCAGGCACTATGCAATTAATATTATTGTTTCCATGCTTAACCATTTCTATGCTGCTAACTTCTGATAGGTAAGTGTTTCCTTTCAGTGACTGCCTGAGTGAAAATTGTACATAAATTTTCAGAATGCCCCACTTACTTTTATTCTGCTTTGGATGAATGGTTCCCCAACTCTGGTCTGGATATTTTTGCTAGGCTGTTGACTTAAAAATCAACTTGTGATCCTGTTTAAAATTCAGATTACAAATCACCCCCAGAAGTTTAATAGTTTTGGGGTGAATTCCAGGAGTCAACATTTTCCTGCCAATTTTGCTAATGATTTCTTTAGAATTCAACATTTGAAAGTTAAAAGGTTGTCTTTAATTATACGATGATCAAAGATGAAAAAAAGAAAGAGAATATTGCTCTATAATTTCTGAAAAGTCTCCATGCCAGTCTGCTAGCTAAATAGTGAGATTCTTTTGTTTTACTAATCCATAATCCACATTTTTTATATTAATTGGTAATTCTGTGGAATTTTCTAAATTTGCTTTTTTTAAAAAGTGTATTTATTTAGTAGAGAGAGACACAGACAGCGCAACTGGAGAGGGGCAGAGAGAGGGTGAATCCCAAGCAGGCTCCACACTATCAGCACAGAGCCTGATGCGGGGCTTGAACCCACAAAACCATGAAATCACTACCTGAGCCAAAATCAAAAGTTGGACACTTACCTGACTGAGCCACCCAGGCACCCCTCTAAATTTACTTTTTAAATGGAAATTTTTCCGTGTGATATCATTTAGAAAAGTTTTTATTTAAGAAAAATGAACTTGAAAAACTTCATGAAATGTATTTGATATATACTGACAAAATTATTTTATTGATTTATTTATCAAGACAGTAGATTGTAGAACTACATACACAGGCACATTAAATTTACAATTTCTTTATTTCATAGAAAACAATTGAATAATCACAGAGGTAGATGGATTTTATTTATATTCTTTTGATTCTTTTAATCTAGAAGAGATGCTCAATAGAAACATCAGGTCTTGATAAAAGTCTCTATCACCAGGAAGTAGGTCTAAAATTAGAAGTAGATTAGAATTCTGACCAAAATATATTCTGGAGTACTGGTCTTCATTTTTCTTAAAAAAAATAGATGTCTGTATGCATATTTATCTATCATCTAACCTATCTGTCAAGAGAAATGTGTTCCTATATTGCATGCTATTAAATGATGCTGGACTAATTCTTAAATGGAATCCACTAAAGCAAAGAGACAGTGAGCCAGACAGGTTGGAAAATATCTTCACATACATCACTCAGCTAGCCATTGAAATGAAAAATCTTCCTCATGGCAGATGAACAGCCTGGAGGTTGTTCAGTTTGTCATAGTGGATAAAGGCTTTTCTAGCACACTGCATTAATTTTTGCCAAGCAAGAGAAGGGAAAAAAAAAAAAAAACGGATTAAGTATTTCACACAAGCTCAGAATGCCATATATGTTTTAAAGGTTGAAAGAATTATATGTTCACAGGATTGTTTTTGTTTCTCCCCTGATAATAGTTTTTATATGTTGTACTTAAAGGAGCATAATATTTACCAAAGTTTCTAGTAAACATTATGAAAAGGAATAGCTCGTAGGAAAAGATATAGCATCATGTGGCAAATGGGGTGACATATTAGTTCCTTGTGACACATCAAGTGCAAATATCACTAAAAAGTATCAAGTTACAAAGCCGCAGAGTCTGTCCCTTATCCTTATTCTATTCCATAAAGGGAATTATTCTCCAGGGGCATCTACTGAAAGCATGTACAAAAGAAATGAGGTTAGTTTTATTAATTTACTTTCTTCACAACTGAATAGCCATAGCCTTATTCTTTCATTCCCCTTGGCACTACTTTGTTCCCTTCTTTAATAACAGTAAATGTGAAAAATCAGGATTTGTTTTATTCAGCTTCATTTCACTGGGAGCGCTGTAGGGATATGAGATTTGAAACTGTTCACCATAATGTATAGGATATCTGGATTCACTTTACTGATGATGCGGTATCACTGTAAATGACTCACTTTGGGATGTGCGGCTTTATCAGAGCATTAAGTCTTGAACTCCTGACTCCCTCTGAATGGCACTGGCAATTGCTTAGGAAGAATTGCTGAGATCTGTAAGCGGTATTCCTTTTTCCAGTGTTCTCTTGTCAGTGCAAACACAGCTTGTTGGCAAACACAGTGACAGCTTAAAAAAGTAGGACATTTGGGATAGGCTTTCTATCATACATAAATAAATGTAAGTTTTCCTACAGAAAATCTAATTCACATGATAACAGGAATCCCCAGATGCAACTTTTCAGTCTGGAGTGCCACTCCTATACAGGTGCTGAGAATAAAATGATGAAATTGGTCAAGATATTTATTCATGTCACTTATGGTGTAATGTAGAGACAAATAATGAACAAGAAAATATGTGATACCTGTATATGTGTGTGTGTGTATATATATATATATATATATATATATATATAAATTTATATATACACATATAGAAATTTTTTATTGTTGTGAAGGGAAGAACAAAACAATTGCTAAGTGTTGATAAATGATTAGGGAGATATTTTCCCTAATAAAGATATTTTAAATGAATTTTAAATAAATATATAACAATTAATATATAATTAACATATAATAAATATATTATTAAATATATAATAAATAAATAATATTTTAAATAAATAAATTTTCCCTAATTTTCCCTTGTGAAATAACATTTAACTTGAGACTTGAAATTTAGTACAGGTCAGTCTTTCAGAACAAAGAGAAAATCTTTTTATGTAGAAGTACAACATATGTAGAGACTCTGAATTTGGAAACCTGTTACCACAGAATTTAGGAGACATTAAGCAAAATATGAGACTAAAAATTCACATATCTATATTTTTTTCACCCATATCTGTTGATTGTTTCCTAAAGGCTTGGCACTTCAGTAGGCATGAAAAATGCATTAAGTAAATGACCAAACCACATGTTCCTGGGGCTTCTAGCATAGGGTGAAATTGAGTCGACAAAGGAGGAATAAAGGAGTAATTACTCAGTTATTAACATGAGAGAAAGTCTTTAAATTCTGTATTCTTCAGTTTGCTCAACAATGAATGAAGCAGTAATACCAACATCAGGAAGTTAACATCTCTGCAATCAGTATAAAGATATGGCCATTTTAAAACTTACTTGGGGAATTATTTCATGTTTTAAATCGTAATATATCTGCAGAAACTCCTATAAGATCCTGTAAAACTCTTATATGGACGGAAATGGACCTTAAAGAGTTTTTACTTTCCTTTTGGAAAAACAGAAGTTAAACTCTTAGCTTGAAACAAACTCTCAAGAGATTGAACTCTGCTGTAGTAACCTAGTTTTCAGATTAAGAAAATTGTTCCTATTGCTTGTATTCAACTATGAAAAAAATGTTATAATGTTTAGCAAAGTATTTTTATGTACTTAAAATGGCTGTATTTATAATAAAAATGAAGAAACAATCTCTTTATGCTTTTTTAAAGTTTATTTATTTATTTTGAGAGAGAGAGCGAGCACACACATGCACGCACAAGCCAGTGAGAGAGGGGTAGAGAGGGAGAGAAAGGGAGAGAGACAGACTCTGCGCTGACAGTGTAGAGCCCAACACAGGGCTCGATCCCACGATCTGACTTGAGCCAAAATCAAGAGTCGATTGCTTAACTGACTGAGCCACCCAGGCGCCCTGTTTGAAATTAATATATTAAGGGTAAGGTTAAAGTCTTTGGCTACTACTCCAATCTAGGTGTCTTCTTCTTAATCAGATATTATACACTTTAACATCTCACCAAGTGTATTTTATACATAAATATTCATAAATATGTGAGTTTAAAATGTAAGAATCCTTATACTACATTTATGCGCATGTTCTTCTCAAGTAAAAAATGTTCTCGTGTGTTTCAGGTTAGGGTTATTTGTAGTCATTTTGTTTGTGTAAGTCATAAACATTAGTCAAGTGATAATAAATGTCTTTTTAACCACTAAGATGATACCCATTTTCTCCTATAATTTCTTCACTGCATATCTTGTAATATATCTTATAATATAGTAAAAAAATGATAGTTTTTAAAATGTTAAACCTTATTTGAATGCCTGAAAACACTCTAATTTATTTATATAGGCTACTTTGTTCGATTTGCTGATATTTAATACTTTTATGTACCCATCTTTGTCCTCTTGGTAACTGAGTTTATACTAGACACATAATATAAATAGTGCATCTTTTAATCATATTTTGTCTCTAGAATATATTGTATAAAATTGAAAATTATCATTTCTTTGAAGCTGGAACTTACATTGTAAAATCACTGATTCTGTCCCCCTTTTGTGATTGGAATTATGACTACTATTTTAAAATCTTCTATTCTAAATGTTTAGTGAATTCTGTATTCTTGGCCAGACCAACAGTTGGTTTGTAAATATTGTGTAAGTTTAAATTTGATTTTTTCCTAAAAATATTCTTTTAAAAAGTGTGTTTGTGACTTTCTGGATGTTTGGATAATTTTTAATGCTAGTTTTATATTTTGAGACCTAATTTTATTGAATATGTTATGAGACTATGTTTTGAATGTTCTAAAATTTTCTAGATTGTTTTTTCCACACTATATCACTTTTCCTAGTCTACATTTATTTGAAAAGAATACGTGATCTCTTTTTCGGGTGGCATATATATATTTTACCAAGGGTTTTGTGATTAACCTGAACTTATCGTTCATCATTTTCTGAATTATATTTCCTGAGTGCAAAATATGATTTGAGGATTATTTTCTCTCACAAAATTTTCCACTATTCTTTGAGTTCTATAATTTTAAGATTCTACTGAGTTCAAATTATTTTTTCTTATGCAAGCAATATACTTTTAAATTTTGTTTTTTTTAAGAGATATTTTCTATGTATCTGATGCTCTGTGATTTCATTAAGATATGTGTAGATGATATATTTTATGTGTGTTTCTGGTGATTCACTGTAGTTTCCAAATATACATGTTAAAATCATCCAACAATTTTGGAAAATACTAAGCTGCTGTGTTTTGAAATACTGCTTTTATTCTGTTCTTTCTATTTTCTTCTCTTAGGAAGTCTATCTCCAATTAAATATATTAGTTCTTCTGATTCTGCCCTCCCTTTCTGTTAAACTTTGTTATATTTTTTTTAACTTTGTCTCTCCAAGTTATATCTGATAAGTTTTTCAGATCCATCATCTAGTGTGCTAATTCTTTCTTCATCTATCTATTTCATTTTATTGTATGTGTTTAGTGAGTTTTATTTTAAAGTTTATTATTTTCTTTTATACAAATTTTGTTTTCTTCTCCAAATATTTTTGGTTCTTTTTGATAGTCATTTGGCCCTTATTTATATTTGTAATGCCTTATATTTTTACTCATTTTTATTTTTGTTTACTTTATTTCTGGTTTTGAGACAGAAAATCCCAATATCCAAAGTTATTGAGCCTCTATTATTGCTGTTTTTTGTTTCTTTCAAATTAATTCATGTTGAGTCTGTTCTTCATCTCCGTAGTTATTTTTTACTGTTGATTTGTATTTAGCTTAACCTTTCAAGTAGGAATCCTTGAGACTCTTGCTTTATTTATAGTTTATTGGCTTGAATTTCTGTATTACAGAAGATGATTTTATGTAACTCACACTTCTCATGAGAATGAGATTGGAAGTCCTTTTGCTTTTATATACTTTGTCCTGTACTTTTGGCAGTTATCATAATAGGTTTAATGATCGAGCAGCCTTTTTAGTCTCAATTCTTATTTACATATTTATCATTTATTCAGTGCATCTGTGATGCTCAGTAGGTGCTAAGAAACACATTAAGTCATTAAACACTTACAGAATTTCTAATATGAATGAGCCAGCCTATCAATGTTTTTGGGCCTGGGAGTATAGAAATGGATGATCCAGTCATGGTCTCAATTCTAACTTGTGACTCAGACACACATTAAACAAATAATTGAAGATTTTTATTTTTATGTAATTGTAACACTTAGGACAAAAGGGAAGTACAAGCATGCAATAGTAGAGCAACTTGACCTAGGAGTCTGATTAAGGAATATTTTCTTAGTGGGAAGAAATTTAAGGTCAGATTCAGAGAG
Source organism: Panthera pardus (assembly GCF_024362965.1). Classification (NCBI taxonomy): domain Eukaryota; kingdom Metazoa; phylum Chordata; class Mammalia; order Carnivora; family Felidae; genus Panthera; species Panthera pardus. Next base: position 51,389,770 of record NW_026526654.1, read on the forward strand.
TAAAGGAAACATTCAGGACAGAGACTAAAATTTCTAAAAACCCTTAGTATAATATGTTCAAAGGTCAGAAAAAGGGTAATGCTAGATGTAATGTAGATGTAATGCTAGGAATGAACAGCTACTGGGTAGACTTGGTTCAAGATGAAACACAAGAGCCACAGACAGACTGGGGACTGCTTATGACTTTACACATTATATCCTAAGGTAAAAGAGTCAAAATTGCAGTGATCACATAGGGAACTAATATTATCATGTTTTTACTTAAAAATATCCCTCTTACTGTGCTATGAAAAAAATTATATCTACATGTCTATATAATTTTATGTATCATTATATATGCACACACATATTTTTTGAATGTGATAAGCCCAGCATGATATCTAGCTTCTAGAAACTTGCTATGTGCAGTGAATGAAATACGCGCTGGTGTTTAGGAAGTGTCAAGTATATTTTTCGAAGTATATTTGTGAGAATTTGTATGTGTGTGTGTGTGTGTATCTTTGGATTCACTTTGGGTGGGACAAGAACAAGTAAAAACAAAAAAAAAGGCTGAGTATACAAGTCAGCTGACCTAGCTTTAGTATGTTAGTATTTGTTGATAGAAAAATAGTAAGTAAATTTTGACTTCAATAATTCAAGGCTCAAATGAATCAATATCAACTCCCATGATTGTACTGGTTGGTAACTGATAAATCCAATCAATGTCTCATTATTTTTAATATCCAGACATTTGCCTATAGCACATGAATTATTTAGTGTTTTGCTTTCTTTTTCTATTTTTAGTTCATATTTTTCACTTGGTGGTTATAATCCAAGCTTTATGGATTATAGACATCTCTGGTATTTGGACATATAGATAAGGATCAACTTTTTTTCCATGAAAATGAATATTCAAAATATTATTCCAACTCTGGCATTTATGCATTTCTTTCAATCTTATTTTTCCCCTAAAATCTTCTTTCATATGTTGAATGTTAAATCAGAAATACCTTTATTTCATCAAGCTTTTCTTAATTTCTGTGTAACATAGGGAATATTATATATCTAATCAACAACCTACTTATTTTTATCTATAAGTTAGTAGTATTAACTGTAGTGTCGTATCAATCAATATTACCATCATGCATTTTTTTTCTGTTTCTTTTATGTTAATATTTACCAATACTACCATATTCTTGGAGCACAGGTGGCTCACATGGTTAAGCATCGGACTCTTGATTTTGGTTTAGGTCATGATCTCAGGGTTCGTGGGTTTGAGTCCCATGTTAGGTTCCACGCTTACAGCGTGAGCCTGCTTGGGATTCTCTCTCTCTCTCTCTCTCTCTCTCTCTCTCTCTCTACCCCTCCCCACTCACACACTCTCTCTCTCAAAATAAATAAACTTTAAAAACAAAACAACAACAAAAACTACCATACTCTTTTCTGAGAGGTGGCAAATATTCATAAGTATTTCATGTATTTTCACAGAATAAGGCAATTCCTATAAGCACATCACTTTTCATTTGAATATATCTTTAAAAATTTTTTTTAATGTTTATTTATTTTTGAGAGGGGGGGAGGGGCAGAGAGAGAGGGAAACACAGAATCTGAATCAGGCTCCAGGCTCTGAGCTCTCAGCACAGAGCCTGTTGTGGGGCTCGAACTCACACACCATGAGATCACGACCTGAGCTGAAGTCAGATATCCAACCGACTGAGCCACCCAGGCGCCCCATCATTTGACTATATCTTAAGCAGTTGTGTAAGGGAACAAGAAAATTAAATAAAAGTTTTGAGATAAAAGTACAATACACTTTGTTAATTTTTGAAAACTGGTTGTAATCTAGCATAATTTTGAGCAATAGAGAAATGAAAAAGAGCAAAAATTAGTGAAATCCAAGCTTAATTGTTATATTTGAGCTGATTGATATTTGTCTCTATATTTTTAATATATACAATTTATGAATTATTATTTTCAAAATTTGGCTTATAATGATCATTCTCTAATTTAGCTTATAATGATCATTGTCTTAAATTTAACAATAATATAGCCAAACTGTATTAAATATAGTCCAGTGTTGTGTGTCTGAATATTATGTCTTAATATCATGTGAAAGAACCATGACCTTTTTTGGATTACCGGCATTTCTCAAAATTAACTTTTGATTCAAGTCAGAATTAGTCTATCATTAAAATATAATAATGAATAAACTAAGGAAATATACTTTCAAGTGTTCTTCTTATAAAGAATCCAAACTATAGTTACTTAAGTAAACTTTAACATTTGTAGGTAAAAAAAAGCATAACATATTTTTATCTCCGCCTTGGATGTTAATTAAGCAAATTGTTGGTTTCGTTTGAAACCAAAATTGAAGAATTGAAGAAGAGAATTGAATTGAAAGAATTGAAGATGTCAATTGAAAAAGAGTCACAGAACTCTTTCTTCAATAAATTACTTTAAATGAAACTAAAAATCTGAGTGTGTTGCCGAAATTAGAGACTTTTTGTAAGACATTTTACTTTGATTTTAGGATTTCATATGGCAATGCTATTTGTTTAAAGTAATTTTTGATACACAGGAACTCTATGAGCACCTTCCCAGCAATCCCTTTTGTTTGAAGGAATTAGTTTTCTTTGTTCTTATAGAATCCTTAGTGTTTGCATCTCAGACCAATTAATCAACCTTGGAACTAAAAAAATCCTACTAGGTATAAGTTGAAGTATGGTAATTGTTTTTGCTTCTTACACTTAGGAAAGAAAGCTCACTGTGGCTTAAAACTATACCACCAATACTTTTCTGTGATGCCCAAGAATGCAACTTGTTTTCTTTGTAAAACATGCTCCTTGAATAATAAAAATTGCCTTTAGTTTATCAGCCATAAATGCAAATGAAGTATATTAACATAGCAATGCAGATTTTTGCTTCTGACTGCCTTAATGTTGCAAAGGGTTTCAAACAAGGGCCAGTTTCAATACGCTACTGCTGGTTAACATGCTACCACTGTGCAGTTACCACTAGGCTGTCATGTGGTAACTTTTGGGTACTGCATAATTTCCTGCTAGGAATCAGAATCACTGTTGGTGCTATGGTCTTATTCCTCAAGGAGGAAGCTGTGCTGTGTATGGCTACCAAAGCTAAGGAACATGTGCTATGTCAAGACGGTACTGTAGAATACTGCTTTTCAGCAGTACTGCTTTCAGACTAATCTTACCACTTATCCAGAAAAATCTAGATATAGTATATCTCTTCATACACCTCTTTAAATGCCTTTGAGAACTACCAAATGAAGGAGGATTTGTGGGGCTAAACTCCAATCTGGTAGATAAGGGATATTCAGAAAGGTGAGTCAAAATTTGGGAATATGGGTTTTTTGAGAAATTTGCCAATTCTGCAAGCAGTACCTCAGAGGAAGTATACTTGAGCAGAGATTTATAGGCAGACTCATTGAGCTAGTCGGACAAAAATTGGAGGTTAGAGTCTTCCTGCACTTTTTGTCTGTTCCTGCAAATCCACACCTTAGAAGTAATGAGGAACGGGAAATAGGCCAGGTCTCACAGAAACTGAAACTCAGCTTCAAATCTTCGTCAACTTTATCTAAATTGACTAAATTTTATCTATAGTTTCTCATACCATTACATTGATCACTAGAAGCAAGATTCTCTGGGAAAAGTTTCTCTGGGATAAGATAACATTATCCAGTCTCAGGTTATCTATAATTTTTTTTCTCTGAATGCAATGTCTTTTACTAAATCAAAAATAGCCATGTGAATAAGAATTCTTATTCTTATAAGATAAGAATTCTTATAAATAATTCTTATAATAAGAATTTCTTATAAATAAGAAAACTAGACTTGAGTAAAAACAAAAGCAAGAAAAGAAGTAAACTAGAAATATATATACAGGATTTCTAGATAATGGAATTATCCCATATGATCTTTGAAATATTTGTGACTGATAAATTCAGTAAATTAAAGACAAGATAAAAAATCTCAACAGAAAATGGAACCTATAAATGGAAAGAAATTGAACCTTTCGTGCATAAAATGAAATAACATAATTAAATACTGGATGCCTGGGCATGGTAGAAGATTTGAAATACATGCAAACAGAATTATTCAATATAGAACTAGGTCAGAAGAACATACTTACATGGAAGGCAAAAGAATGTTAAGTAGAGCAAATAATGTAAGGGACATAGCAGATATATTGAAAACTTCTGATAAACAGGTCATTGAGTCCCAGGAATAGAGAGATATAATAGAAAAGATCCAAGGTAAAAAATAAATAAATAGTGATTAAGAATATTCCCAAACTCATGGTAGCTTCCAAAATATAAACTCAAAAGGCATACAAACTCTGATCTGGACAAAAATAAAGAATATCACAAGTAAGCACATTGTAGTTGTCATTTTATATCCCAACTTGATCCCGGTAACCAGGATGATGCATAGATCACACTAGTGTGAGTTGTAGTTGTCATGTAATTACTGATTAACATAGGTCAAAGCTATAGAAAAGGCTGGGTTTCAAATTCTTGCCTTAGGTGGGTCCAACTCAGTAGTGCAATGCATGCTTCTGGGCTTCCTGCAGCAGGTTTAAACTAGATTGCAACTGAAAACATTTTTAATTAACTTTTTGCTGCATTCTCTACCTTGATCAACTTACTCCCCTTCTCTTGAGAACATTTCCAAAGTGAGTGAGTTGCACAAGAATCACTCTCTCAAGTTTTGCTTCATGAGGATCCATACTGAGACATACTTCATATATGTATTCTGAAAATTAAATATGAGAAGAGAATTTTAAAAAGGAGCTAAGGAGGAAACCCTGGGTGGCTCAGTTGGTTGAGTGTCCAACTTTTGATTTCTGCTCAGGTCATGATCCCAGGGGTTTCCTTCGTGCTGAGGGTGGAGCCTGCTTAAGATTCTCTCTCTCTGGGGCGCCTTTGTGGCTCAATCAATGTAAGCCTCTGACTCTTGGTTTTGGCTCAGGTCACGATCTCACCATTCTTGCGTTTGAGTCCCACATTGGGCTCCAGGCTGACAGTGCAGAGCCTGCTTGGGATCCTCTCTCTCTCTCTCTCTCTCTCTCTCTCTCTCTCTTTCTCTCTCTCTTTGCACCTCCCCTGATCCTCTGTCAAAATAAATAAATAAACTTAAAAAAAATAAAAAAGAAACTCCCTCTCTCTCTCTCCCTTTGCCCCTCTCCCCTGCTCATGCTCCTTTTCTCTCTGAAAAAGAGAAAAAAGGAACTAAGGGAAAAAAGACACATGCCTCAAAAGAACATCAAGAATCATGGCAACTCTTTAGTAGAAACTTTGAGGATAAGCTTTTTTAAATCCTGGAAGAAAATTATCTATCCAGATTTCAAGAAGAAAAACTCTTTCAAATTGTAGAAGAAAATAATCTACCCAGATTTCTATATACTACAACATTTTCTCTAAAATATGAAGGTGAACCACATATGTTTTAAGAATGAAGACCATTCTCGGAAACAAAATTGTCAATATTTTTTTTAAAAAGTCAAGATTATGCTAAGAGAAAGGTAAATATTGTAAAAACCCTACAAGAAAGATGTGGAGGAAATTTACCATATTAAAGTTGAACTCTGAGTCTTTCAAAAGGAAAAAATAAAGTGTCGTGTTCACTGTTTTGGAAGCAAAATTTTGTTCAGGGTTTGCTCAACCTGTAGTCACCCAAAAAGCATGATTGGAATGTGTGTACTAATTTCTCCATAAATGCTAATATTTGGGACAAGGATTTCCTTGTTACAGTCTGAAACTAAATGATTGAAAAAATATCTACAGGTTTTGCATTAGACCAGGTGTTGCTATTTTAATAACTTAAGTGAAGAAAGATGAATTAATTCATGAGGGAAGTAGCATTAAATTTGTACCAAATTTGACTACTTGATTCACACAGTCATGACAGTTATAAACAAGAGTATTTAAAAACACATCTATGCTTCTGAGATGGCACACTATGCCATCAGATAGAATATAGTGGTATATACTGCTGAAACAAGAAGAAACTGAAGGATAAGCCATAACAATAAAATATATCTATTTCAACAAAAGATTGAGGTATATAAATATATTTTCTGATAGAATTTGTCTCTTGAAGACAAAGTGTAATATTAGCAGTTGTTTTACAGGAATAAAGAAAGTGTTACGATATGGCAGCTGGAGATTTGAGAAAGAATTAAGAGCAAAAGAAAGTATAAATATGTGGTTGAACTTTAACGTGTATTGACTTTATACGAAAATAAAATAAACTCATGTTTGTCCACGCCCTCTGAGAATCTAAAACTGAGACAGGTTTAAAAATGGAAGCATTTCCTTAGACTCACTAGGGAAAATGAAGAGTGTTGGAAAAGGCTGAGAGTGGTGTCAGACTACACGGCAGGGCTGACCCTAAATGGAGAGAAGAAAGAAAGAATAGGAGGGAGCATTTTAGGTTGCACTATATATCTTGAATGGTGAGTGAAATAGGAGAGGAGGTACAAACATCCAGTTATAAAATAAGTAAATCTGGGGATGTAAAGTATAGCATAGAAAATGCAGTCAATAATATTGTAATAATGTTGTAACACTTGGTACCTACCCTTATCATGGTGACCATTGTACATGATATCGAGTCACTATGTTTCACACCCAGAACTAATAGAATGTCTTATGCCAACTATAATACAAGAAAAAAAAGGGAAAATGGCAAGATGGAGATTCTCAAGCTATAGTCTGCCAACAAAGGGGTTCTGTATCCCTCAACAATGGGCTTATGCTGGTAACTCATGGTCAGTTATTGGCTGGAAGCAGCCCATGAAAGTGTGACCTTGAGCAAAAACAGATCAATTTCAGAGTTAAACAGGGTAGGTGGTCGATTAATCAAGCTCCCTGTACTTGGAGATCTGATAACCACATTCTCATGGTATATACCTATGAGTAGAAATGCTAGGTTATATGGATGTAATATGTTAATTTTTAAAGAAAGTGCTAAACTTCTTCTAAGTGACTACAACAATTAGTCCTGGCTACAGTGTATGAGAATTCTACTTCATTCATGTCACTGCAACACTTCATATGGTCGTTCTTTTAAATTTTAGTCTAATAGATATATAATGATATCTCATTAAATTTTTTAATCACTACCTATGCTGAACATCTTATATGCTTATTTTCCATCTGTATATATTTTTTGTTAAGTAATTGAATCTTTTGTTCAGTTTTTAATTGCATTATCTTTTGTTAAGTTGTAGGAAATATTTTATGTATATTCTGGATACAAGCCTTTCCTCAGGTGTGTGCTTTCAAATATTTGCCCAATTTGGGGCTTATCTGTTAATTTTCCTAATACTATTTTTTTATGTTTATTCATTTTTGAGAGAGAGAGACAGAGCATGAGTGGGGGAGGAGCAGAGAGAAAGGAAGACGTAATCCAAAGCAGGCTCCAGGCTCTGAGCTGTCAGCACAGAGCCCGATGCGGGCTTGAACCCACAAACTGTGAGATCGTGACCTGAGCTGAAGTCGGACGCCTAACCGACTGAGCCACCCAGGAACCCCCCCTCCTCCCAATACTATTTTTTTAAAAGCAAACTCCTCCTTTAAATTTTGAAGAAGTTGAATTAATCTTTTTTTTTTTTTCTTTATGGATCCTACTATTCTATCCAAGAAACCTTGGCCTACCCAAGGTCATAACGATTTTCTACTTTGTTTTCTTATAGAAATTTTATAGACCTAGCCCTTTTAAGTTTATGATCTATTTTGTGTTAAATTTTTGTATGTGTGAAGTAAGGATCTAAGTTCATTTATTTGTATGTAAATATCCCAATCTGACACTATGTGTTACAAAGACTATCCCTTTTGACCTTTGTTGAAAATCAGTTGAAAATATAGTGTGGATCTATTTTTAGATCTTTTGCTGTTGCTTTAATTTGTTGGTCTTGACATCAATACCACACTATCTCAATTACTGTAGTTTTATAATTGTTGAAATCAGGTAGTGTAAACTTGCCAACTTTGTTCTTCATCAAAGTTGTTTTGGCTGTCATGTGTTCTTTGAATTATTACGTGAATTTTAGGGTTAGTTCTCAAATTCTACCAAAAATCCTGCTGGAATTTTGAGAGGGATTATATTGAATTGTTAAGTCAAAGTTGATAACTATTATGTAAACAATACTGAGTTTTCCCACCCAGAAACATGCTATTGTTTTCATTTATTTGTAACTTCTTTAATTTTTCTCAGAAATGTTTTGTACTTTTCAGTATAAAGGTTTACATTTCTTTTGCTAAATTTATTTCTTTGTTTTTTTTTGGGGGGGTGTTATTGTGAATGGAATTATTTTCCTAATTTTATTGATCCTTTTTTTTTTTTTTGCTAGTATGCATGTTATAAAAATGGGTCCCTGTATATTGGCTCTTGTCTTGTTTACTGGGTTGTTTATAGCAGACTGGGACTATTATCTCAAAAGCTGCTGGCACCAAACTCAAATTTTATACATCCAGTTGTTTTAATATACCCCAAGTAAGCATGTTTAGCCAGTTAGAGCCTGCCTTCTTTGCATACCCTGCAAACCTGCACCCCACAGATGCTAGTTGGTAAGACAAACCCTGAGGTTATAAAAAGACCCTAAGTTACTGCTGACTTTGGGAGGTCTTTGACCAAGAGACTCTGCTGTGCAGCTGATTGACATTGCCCAGACACATAAGCCTCTCTCTGATTTGCCTTTACCCTGGGAGTTCATTTGCCCTCTTACCCTTCTGGGTGATGGCCCCACACTGCCGTCTCTGGAAGTCCTCCTTCTCTGAGGGAATTTCATTCTTATTCCGCCTGTCTAAATAAACCTTGTCTGCAACTGTCACCTTGTGCATGACTTTTTCATTGATTAGGTTTAAAAACCTTGACCTTCAAGAAATACAGAAATGCAATTGATATTTATGTATTGATCTTGCATCCTGTGACCTTACTAAACTTCTTAATTTGTTCAAGTAATTTGTGAGCGTGTGTGTATGTATGTGTGTGCCTGTGAAGTATGTGTGTATTTCTTATGATTGTCTACATGAAACATGTTACCTGTTATTTAAGATATTTTTACTTTTTACTTTCTAATCTACCTTATTTTAATTTTCTTTTTATCGCTTTATTTAAATGGCTGTGTACTCCAGTACAATTTTGTTGGTTGCGTTTTCTCCTCTTTTTTCGTTGTTGTATGGTGCCCCACCCTCATGGACATAAGTAAAACCAGGGACAAATCATTAATATAAGCATGGTGAGATGTGCTGTCTGGACTATCTGCTCAGAGAGGTTATGTATGCCTTCTTGTCTCAAGTGGAATGGGATATCTTAAAATTATATCCCATATTGAGACATGAAGCAAGCTCTACCATGGAATAAAACAAAATAATGATGGCAAAATATAATTAGAAAATTTTCATAGATTTTGATATTAAGCAGCATATTTTTAAATAAGTCCTAGATCAACTAAAAGATAACATTGGAAATTACAGTTTCAGTAAACCAAAGCTAAATAACCTCTTTGTGGTAATTAGCAGGAGATTGGAGCAGGCCCTGTAGAAATGTCATCTTACTGACCAGATAAGTCTTTATTTGTCCTTCTAACATAAGGAGAAAAAAATATTTTAAATTAAAATATAAGATAATGTTTTCAATATATGCTATTACACACTGCAGATTTTATTAATTAAGCCTATATTACAGGCATTATTACAGACTTTATACTAATATTTTAGTATCATACACACTTCAAGGAATTCTCTATGTAGTTAACTTTGTAATAATATCATATGGTTTATATCTTTCTCTGTTGTTTTGGTTATCTCAAGAGAAATGAGACCTCTAAGATTGATTTTAAAAATCTTAAGATCTGTCAACATATCAGACTTCTCCCTTTTGTTGGGTTTATGACATATGTATGAATAGTAAACTTGGGTTTGTCTTTTTTTTTTTAATGTTTGTTTTTGTGAGAGACAGAGCACGAGTGTGGGAGGGGCAGAGAGAGAGGGAGACACAGAATCTGAAGCCGGTTCCAGGCTCTGAGCTGACAGCACAGAGCCTGATGCGGGACTCGAATCCATGAACTGCAGGATCCTGAAATCAGATGCTGAGCCACCCAGGTGCCCCTGGGTTTGTTTTTTAAGTCACATATGAAAATTCTTCTTATTTGAAAAAGGGGCAGTGTTAAGTTTGTAGAAGGAAACAAATCAAAATCAAAACAACCATGATAATGGAGATTGTCTCTGAACTAAATCCTGATTGTTCTAAAAAATTCATATTCTTAAAAAAATGTTTCTCATTTTTACCATACCAATTATAGTTAATTATCTTTAAATTTTACTTACAATCATGCTTTGTATAAATTAGTTGCTTCTGTAAACAGATTTTTTAATTGAAAAAATGATTTAATTTTGTGAAAATTAGCATCTTTAAAATCTTATTAACATTTTTATTTTCTTAAGAAAGTCATATTAGTATTTTTTTAGTTGGTGTTTTTGGTGTGTTTGGTGTCCTAATTATGGTCTTTAAGATCTAAATGTCATCAATCTGAAAAAACATATGTATCTTTTTCCTAAAAATATAAATGTCCTTAATTTTCATGTGTAACAGTATTAGATAAAGTGGTTATCACTGAAACTTGGAAATTACTTTTTTTCTTTTTGTATATTTTATTTAATGAGGTAAAAAAAGCTTATATACATTGAATAATTTGAGAAGAATACAATATAGTATATACTCAACCAGTGGCTTGATGATATGGTGGCTATGCTCTAGGGAATCCAATAAGAAAAGCAGGGCATCTGTTTAGTGAAGGATGCATAGAAGAGTTTTTTCACCAATCCTTGAAGAAAGTGAGGGACTCTATCTACCAAATTCTCCTGTTAGGCAGGTCCCGAGGCCGATTCCTTGTTGAGGCTACTATGTCCATTGTTCAACAACACTCAGACATCCAACATTCTGGTCCAGAGTTGCTCAAGTGAAAGTCCTCAAATGCTACTATTTCAAGATCAGTTGATCAGCTTGGGAGTAGGAGGAGAGAGAGAGAGAGAAAGAAAAGAAGAAGAAAGAGGAAGAAGAGCAGGAAAAGGAGAAGAGGGTGAGAAGAAATGAACTTTAAAATTTTTTTAAGTTTATTTATTTATTTTGAGAGAGAGAGACAGCAAACAGGAGAAGGGCAGAGGGGGAGAGAGAGAATCCCAAGCAGGCTCTGCACTTTCAGCACAAAGCCCAATGTGGGACTCGAACTCATGAACTGTGAGATCATGACCTGAGCTGAAACCAAGAGTTGGACACTCAGCTGACTAAGCCATGCAGGTGCCCCTACTTTTAATATAACATATGCTGTTGCCATTTCTTTCAGCTCAATTGTGAATTCGATCATTTTTTATTATATGTCGTATTATAGTTGTTTTCTAACAATGTTATATTATGTACTAAGTAATAAAAATATTAACATATTTTATCTTTTTTTTTAAAGCGTATTTATTTTGAGAGAGAGCGTGAGCAAGGGAGGGGCAGAGAGAAACGGAGAGAGAATCCCAAGCAGACTCCATGCTCAGGACAGGGCTGACCTGGGGCTTGATCTCATGACTATAAGGTCATGACCTGGCCGAAGTCAAGAGTCAGTTGCTTAACTGACTGAGACTCCCAGGCACCCCAACATATTTTGTTTTAAGAGATTCCCATTTTTACTAATATGTTAGCTATACATAATTGTCACAGTGAAAGAAAAAATAATAAAACAAAATCCATTTTATTTATTTATAACACAGAGTAGGGTTAATTGAGAACACAAAACAGATATTTTTCAAATATGTTGAAAATACTTAACAGAGCAGAATGTCTTGAGTTGTCTCTCCATTTCTCTCATTTAATGATTACACATAATTAACTATTTCCTATGAGTCGTAATTAAAGTAGTTACTCAACCTTTCTAATAGTAGTATGGCTAAGTAAGTGGACTCAGCATAAACATTATTAAAACTATGAAAAGATAGCAATACCTCTTAGTAAAAAAAACAGCAACCCATATCATTATATTGTCAGAAAAGAAAAATTGAGGTTATCATTAGGAAAGTATTCAAACTATAGATTGTTTAAAAATGTGCTCTCATTTTAATTTGTGTGGTAAATATATAATACGACACTCTAACAAGGAGTGATAGCTATCAGTTAAATAGCAGAGTGGATTAAAATACAACCTGTTTATGAAATCACCATGAAATTGAATTGAAGCACAGGCAGAATTCAACAGATTGGTTGGAAACTATTCAAGTACAAATCTGTTCTTTTTTCAGACCTGCTAGAAATATAAGATGGTTAAAACAAAACAAAAACAAGACACAAAGTTTTCTAATATTTGCTCTTCCATATGAAACAACCCACCTTGGATATTGCAAGAGAATATCTATGAAAGGCTCTTGCCTGAACAATGTATTAAATTTTCATGCTGATGAGTAGCCTTAAAAATGTTATAGAAAGATAAACATCTACTGAAAAAACGTACCAGTTTTGTAGTTGCTAAATTTTATGCTAGTTTTTATTGCTTTGAAGTGAACTCAGTCTATACTTAAAATTATATAATCTTCATCTTCATTGTGATTCATTGGCATATGCCTTCAGTTCTTGGCTTAATTGCTTCTTTATTGTTTTACTCATCAGAGTTAGTGTCTTGCTTTAAGTTTAGTTATTTAAAGGATATAGCAGGATTAAAAATTGTAAATATTGTACTCAGATTTACAAAGAAAATATTGTATCTCATTTTTTTACTAATGCAATCATTCTGAAAACCCCTCTATTATTTTAATATTGTCATATTCTTTTAACTTAATAATTTACAATGTTATAGAGTCTTTTGGTTCATGTTTTCTCCTTGGATGATTCAGTGTGGTTTGGATAAGTTCTTCCCCTTTACCTGATGCTCTCCAAGATAATTTCTGGTTGTAGGGGTGTAGGTACTCATGATCCTCTGAGACAAAGAAGAATCAAGACCTCATGGTGACCTCTGTATTCTTGCACTCATAAAGATTCTGGTCTGAAACTGTTAACACTTTTGAGGAATGACTGCATCTGAAGATACCCACTTACCACATATCTGCTTTCTTTAACCAGTCACGCAAGAATTTCTGATCTCTACATATTCCTCATGTGTAGCCATTCCTTTGTGGCAGTGCAATTCTTTAGTCCCCGTTCCATGTTGGACAAGGCATAGTTATGACCAGAGTTTCTCTCTGGGCTGCATCAACCATAACCTATGCCAAAGACAATTGATATCAAACCCATTAATATTCTCTTCTTCTCATATTCCTGTTTCATGTTTTTGAAATGATCTTTGCTCTTGATCTTGAATAAGGGAAAGTGCACATGACCACTCAACCTAGTCTCCATTTTGTTTCTCCTTTCCATATTCTGTGACAGAAGAAAGTAAAACATTTCCTTTTAGGAGTTGATTACTCTTCTTTTTATGTTCTCTCTTCAAGAGGGCAAATAAGCTTCATAACTCTGGTTTACTACAAGAAAGAATACCCTCTTTATGAAAAAAAATCTCTATGATCTGTGTCTCTTCAGGCATGGTGCTTGATATGAAAGTTACAGGGATACTGGTAAGAGGAATTACCAAAGACAAACCATATTAATTCAAAAATATTTCTTCCATCAAAAGGGAATTATTAAAATCTTATTTTAATTCCCAAGATATTTAGAGTCAAGGGAGATTTCCTTTTTTTAAAATTTTTTTAAGGTTTATTCATTTTTCAGAGACAGAGAGACAGAGCGTGAGCGGGGGAGGGGCAGAGAGAGAGGGAGACACAGAACCCAAAGCAGGCTCCAGGCTCTGAGCTATCAGCACAGAGCCCACCACGGGGCCCGAACTCACAGACAGCGAGATCATGACCTGAGCTGAAGTCGGAAGCTTAGTCAACTGAGCCACCCAGGCCCCCCAAGGCAGATTTTCTTTTTGCCATAATTGAATTTCTTCTGGAAGTTTATGATATTGTATATCACATCTTCCAATACCAATCCTAATCTTGAATTCTTATAGTCTGGTATTTTTTGAACAGTTTTATTAGGCAAAATCTACATACAATAAACAGCACAATTTTAAACTATGCAATTTAGTAAGGTTTGATATATGTATATATACATGAAATGACAACCAAATTAAAAGAGTTTTTGTCCATAACCTGAAAGGATTCTCTGTTCCTTTAGAATTTCTCTCCTGTCCCTCAAGATACCCATCCTTCATATCACCCCATCCCTAGACAACTATATTGTAAATTAATCTGCATTTTCTAGAGTTTTATATAAACCGGATTATATACTCTGCAGTCTTTCATTTTTGGCTTCTTTCATTTAGCATACCTTTTTCAAGGTTTGGTCACATTGTTGCATGTTATCTATAGTTGATCCCTTTTTATTAAAGGGTTTGGTTACCATATTTTCCTGTTGATGGATATTTGGCTACTACAAATAAAGATTCTGTGGGCATCTGTGTGTTTAAGATATACTTTCCTTTTGGGAAATTACCTAGGCGTAGAATGGCTGGATTCTATGGTAGATACATGTTTTACTTTTAAGAAACTGACAAGCTGCATTCTAAAGCAGCTATCCCATTCTTCCTTCCCACCAGCAGTGTTTGAGACTTCCATTTGATCCTCATTCCCACCAACACTTGGTATGATCATTCTAATAATTTTAGTTCTTTTAATAGAGCTGTAGTAATATCCTTGTGATTTCTATTTATGTTTCCCTAACAGTTATGACAATAGCATTGTCATTTGTCAGATGTATAATATACAGATACTTCTCTGTGTCTGTAGTTTATCTTTAAGTCTCTTAATAGTAACATTTGAAACACAGAAGTTTTGCATTTTGATGACATTTAACTTGTTATGTTTTTACGCATCTTCATTTTGGTGTTATATCTAAGAAATATTTGCCAAACCCAAACCCAAGATCACAAAGATCTTCTTATATGTTCTCTTCCAGAAATTTTGCAGTTTCAGGTTACATTTTTTATGTTAGTTAGATTTTATTAAGTTAGTTAAATTAGTTAAGTTTTGTCTGTGGTTTAAGTCATGGAGCACAGATCACTTTTTAAAATATGGATACCCTATTTATTGAAAACACTGT
Source organism: Panthera pardus (assembly GCF_024362965.1). Classification (NCBI taxonomy): domain Eukaryota; kingdom Metazoa; phylum Chordata; class Mammalia; order Carnivora; family Felidae; genus Panthera; species Panthera pardus. Next base: position 51,404,886 of record NW_026526654.1, read on the forward strand.
ACTTTGGTAATTACTTGTCCAAATACAGGCAGGCTTATTTCTGGATTCTCTGTTCTTTTCTCTTGATCTATTATCTGACTTTGTGCCAATGCTATACTTTCTAATACTCGGTCTAGAATAATCTGCTCTCACCCTCAGTCAGTCTTTATAACATTACACATCTGACTGTGCCCATAATTATTGGTCTCTGAAATGATCTCATTATTTTTGGTTCCACGTTTGCTACCTTTCCACCTCTGCCACAGATGCAAAATACAATCTGCTCGAGGGAAGAAACTTTGTTTTTCATGACTGTATGCCTATTACCTAGAACATGCCAATTATATGGAAGGTGCATAATAAAGATTTTCATATGGGTGGATACATAGATAAATCTGGTCATGTCTTCATTCCAGATGACTGAAAATTCCAACCTAGACTGTTCCAATTTTGAAAAAAAAAACAAGAGTTTTATGCTCTTCTAGTAGATGGTAAAAATATCATGACTTAATATGTTTACTGGAAAAATTATTCATGGTTGAAATGTAATGTTTGATTTATAACACCTCTTATAATAAACATATGATGCTTAATTTATTTGGAAACTAAAGATAGCATGGTGGGTGAAATAATATGCAAAAATGACATTTCTTACTGACTTATTTGCTATATGAATAAGTATCTGAAAAAGGATCTGAGATTTACAGAAAGGGGAATGAGTATTTGCTCAAAATATTTAACTAATTAATAATGTTAGCTTACCATTCAAATAATACTAATATTAAATTTGCATTGTTACTAACAATTTATTGGCTGTTTTCGTGTTCATTATTTTATAAAATTCTAGTTAAAATCGGTGATTAAATAATCATTCCAAGGTTTAGAGTAAGAGTAAAGAGGTGGGGACCTTCATGCTTCCCTACTGTAAAGACCAGATAGGTGAATGTTCTGTGGGCCTTCTTAACACCTGTCCTACAGCTGTATTAGTCAACAGAGGTATCTGATAGATTGTAGTGTAATTGTTAATATTTATATATTTATCTTGTGTACCTTGTATATATCAGCAGAGGTATCTGATAGGTTGTAGTGTAATTGTTAATATTTATATATTTACCTTGTGTACCTTGTGTACCTTGGTAGTACACTCAAAGCATCTTCTTACTGAGAAATAAATATGTGTAGTTTTTTAGACTAGGATACTTTGATCTTTGCTAAGTTATGTTATTTAAGATGAGGATAGGCAGGGACATCAACAAAATGGTGGAATAGGATAAACCCAGCAGTTATCCCCTGACAGAAACAGTAATTTGTTACCTATATACAGATAGTAATGGTATTGTGGGAGACTTGGGTAATATGTTGCAAAATCCCTGTAGAGCCCAATACCAAAGAGGGGGCTGCTTTGGGAATTGAGGTCCATTCCCTGGTAGCATGTCCACCAACTGTGATTCTGGCTATAGACCTAGAAGTAGCCTGTTAGGGAACTTAGCTTTAGTCCTGCTTGTCCAAGGTCCTGTCACCAGCCCCATTTGCCAATGGGTCCAGGAAAAGCACTCCCATCTCTGCCCCTAGTACCACTCCTGATCATCACAGACTCAACTGTGGGTCCAGAAGTACCCTGTGATTTGCCTGCCCAGGGATGTGATGGGGGTCACAGTCCTCCATGATCCCAAGAGCAGCTCACCAACCATGGACTTGACTGCAGACTTGGAAGTAGTCCCTAACCTGGATCTAGCCTGATTGAATACTGCCCCAGTGGCAGTCCTTCCCACCCAGGGATGAGCCCAGGGACATAGCGGGAGCTCATCTATGAGCCTGGCTGGTGCTGCACTTATTTGTGTACTGGTAACTGGCCTACTGCTTATAGATCTGAATGTGAACCAAGCAGTTGCCCCATGACCCAGCTCCAGCCCTTTTAAAATTTTTTTTTAAATGTTTATTTATTGAGAGACAGAGAGAGACAGAACATGAGCATGGGAGGGGCAGAAAGAGGGGGAGACACAAAATCCGAAGCAGGCTCCAGGCTCTGAGCTGTCAGTACAGAGCCTGACGCGGGGCTCGAACTCACAAACTGTGAGATCATGACCCGAGCCAAAGTTGGGCGCTTAACTGACGGAGCCATCCAGTGCCCCCCAGCTCCAGCCCTTTTTGACCACAGTCCCAGAGGCAGTCTTGTGTATCCCAGGATCTTCTCAATGACCAGACATGAGCCCTCTCAGGCACTAGGCAGGAGACTTACACATCCACAACACTGTTAACAGACCCACTGTCTGTGGACCATCTGCAGATAGAGAAGTAGCACTATGATCCAGCTTCAGTCCTGCTCAGCTGTAATCCTTGAGGTAGTCTTAACAGAGGAGGACCCAGTAGAAGGTCTGTACTTACCTAAACTAGACTGTAAAGACTGGAAGAGGTTTCTGCTGCTTCAAATGCACAGGCCCCAACACAAGTCTGTTTGGATCATGAAAAATCAGGCAAAGGCGACATCATCAAAGGAAACTAAAAGGCTTCAGTAACTAACCCTAAAGTAATGTATATCCATAAACTGTTTCATAAAGAATTCAAAATAATCAAGTTAAAGAAGCTCAGTGAGCTGCAAGAGAACACTGATAGACATTAAGTAAAAACAGGAAAATAATACATGAACAAAATGAGAAATTTAATAAGTAAATAGAAACCATAAATATAACCAAACAAAATCCTGGAGCTGAAGAATACAATGACTAAACTGAAAAAAAAAAATCAATATAGTGCTTTAATTTGAAACTTTATTAGGCAGAAGATAGAATCAGCCAACTCAAAGACTGGTCATTTGACATTAAACAGGTAGAGCAAAGAGGTCTACATTGAGACACATTAACTACATTGTCAAAAATCAAGGACAAAGAATTTTAAAGACAGCAAGAGAAAGTTTATTTATCACATACAAGGGAACCCTCTTAAGATTATCAGCAAATACCTCGGTAGAAACTTTGCAAATCAGGAAGAATGTGACAATAAATAAGTAAGTACTGACAGAAAAAAACTGCTGGCCAACAATACTTTATCTAGTGAAACTGTCCATTGGAAATGAAGGAGAGATAAAGACTTTGCAAAACACAAAAACTGAGGAAAGTTCATCATCTCTAGACCTGCTAAAGTACTTCCATAAGAAGTACTAAATGGAGTTCTTCAAGTTGAAAAGAAAAGTTTAACAAACCAAAATATATAAAGGATAAATTTTACTGCTGAAGTTAAATATAAAGACAGACACAGAATATTGTAATAATGTAATTGTGGCACATAAAGGACAAAACTAGTAAGAATAACTATAAGCACAGAAATTTGTTAATGGAAACATAATATAGAAAGAAATAAAATCTGACATCAATTCCATAAAGTGTGTGTGTGTGTGTGTGTGTGTGTGTGTGTGAAAAGTATAGTGTCAATTTCTGTTTGTAATTATAGTTAAGTTATTAGCTTTAAAATGATTTCTACAGGCACCTGGGTGGCTCAGTTGGTTGAACATCTGACTCTTGATTTCAGTTTAGGTCATGATCCTAGCGGTGTGGGACTGAGCCCTGTGTTGGGCCCCACACTGAGCACGGAGCCTGCTTAAGATTCTCTCTCCCTCTGGCCCTCTCTTCTGCACTCTCTCTCTCTCTCTAAATAATAATAAAAAGATTTCTGTAACTATAGCATGTTGTATGTGAACCTATATTAACACACATCAAAAAACCTGTGTACCATAACACAAAAGTGACAAAGGGAAAAGACTCAAAACACACCACTACAAAACACCATCAAACTATAAAGAAAAACTGCAACAGAAGAGAGAAAAAGGGGACTACAAAGCAGACAGAAAACAGTTAGCCAGATGGCAGTAGTAAGTCCTTACCTGTCAATAATTTCATTATATGTAAATGTACTCAACTTCTGAGTAGAGACCAATTGGCAAAATGGATATAAAAACAAGACCCAACTATGTGCTGTCTTCAAGAGATTCACATTAGATTTAAGGACATACATAGGCTGAAAAAGGAGTGGAGAATATATTTTATGCAAATGGTAACCAAAAGAGAGTACAGAGATGACTGTACTTATATCAAACAAAATAGACTTTAACTTAAAAACTGTCACAAGAGACAAAGAAAGCCATTTTTTAATGATTAAAAGGTGAAGGGGAAGAAAGAACAGTTGTAAATATATATGCACCTAACAATGGAGCTCTGGAATATTTTCCAGGATACATCACATGTTGGGTCACAAAACAATTCTTCATAAATTAACAAGATTGAAACCATTCCCAGTACTTTTTCCTACTATACTGGAATGAAAGTAGAAATCATTAACAGTAAGAAAACAGTAAAACATACAAATACATGGAAACTAAACAAACTCTTGAACAGCCATTGGATTAAATAAGAAATCAAAAAGTAATTTAAAAAATATCTTGAGACAAATGAAAACAAAAACATAACCTGCCAAAATTTATGAGATATAGCAAAAGCAGTACTAATATTGATGTTTATAGCAATAAATGCCTACATTAAAAAAGATTGCGAATAAACAACCTAACTTTAAATCTCAAGGAACTAGAAAAAGAATACACTAAGCCAAAAGTTAAGCAGAAGGAAGGAAATAATAAAGGTGAAGGCAGAAGTAAATCCAGAGAATAAAAAACAATAGAAAATTATCAAAACTAAGAGTTGTTTTTTGTTTAAACCATTAAAAAGATGGAAATCCTGCCATTTGTGGCAGTATGGATGGAACTTGAAGGCATTATACTAAGTGAAATAAATCAGCTAAAAAAGACAAATGCTACATGTTCTCAAATGCTATATGTGGAATCTAAAATAGTTGAACCAATAGAAGCAAAGTAGAATCGTAGTTGTCGGGGGGCTAGGATTGGGGGAAATGGGTAGATGCTGGTCAAAGAGTACAAAGTTTAATTTTATGCAAGATGAATAAATTCTAGGGATCTAGCATACATCATGGTAACAACATAGTTGTTGATACTGTATCATATTATTGAAATTTGCTAAGAATGAGATCTTAAGTGTTCTAAACATATACTTCTATTCCATAGTCATAAACAATTTTTGTTAATTATGTCTCTGTAAAGAAACAAAAATGGAGCTTTTAAATGGAATCTATGTCAATCATTCTAATGTTTTCTGCAGGTGGTTTATAAGACTAGTCCCTTATCCTTGTGTTATTTCAGCATTGGCTGAATCTTGGATCTCAATTAATAAACACTAATGACAGTTATTGAATGCCAGATATCTTACTCAATTTCCAGGTACTATTGGTGCCATATAGAGATTAATTAATAGTGACATAGAGAGCATAAGGGAAGTTGCCCAAGGCCATACAGCTGAGAAGCGCAAATTAGTGATTAAACCCAGTCAGCCTGCATAAGAGCACATATTTAAAAGCACTATTCTAATGCTTCCCTAGAAAGGTAACTTACCACACTGAGGTATATAGAGTTCTGTGAATCATCTGGACATACTGTTTGAGCAATTTTGACCTCTACTGGACATTTAGCTATTTTCGCACTCTGAGAAAGGGGCCAGGTTTATAAATACAAATTGGACTTTTGAGTCACTTTACTCTATATGATGTCAGCCACACTGAAGCTGGCAGTATATGCAAGCTCCAGAACCACACTACCTGAGTTTGAACCTTAGAGTCTATATTTTCTGTTTATTTCACCATGATCAAATTATTTAATATCCCTGTGGCCAGTTTCCTGGAAGCAATGAGAGGACCAACCCCAGACCTCATAGAATCATACTAAACATTTAATTTATAAGGTCATAACAGTTAAACCTAGTAAGCACTCAATGTATGAGGATATTTATAGTTTATACTGTAGGCTGGAAGATCATCCTGACACCTTAGTCTCTGAAACAAATATTATTCAGTCTTTGTGGATTCTCTTTAGACACTGGAGCCAGATTTCAACTTAGAATGTATATGCTTCTGCACATGTTTTTGTATCTGTGAGAAGATACAAGTTGCCTTTGGAGGTCCTTTACACTAATAGCTTTTTGTTTTTAATTTTTATTTATTCTTGAGAGAGAGACAGAGCTTGAGTGGGGGAAGGGCAGAGGGAGAGGGAGACACAGAATCTGAAGCAGGCTCCAGGCTCTGAGCTCTCAGCACAGAGCCTGATGTGGGGCTTGAACCCATGACCTGAGACCATGATCATGAGATCATGACCTGAGCCAAAGTCGGATGCTTAAACCAACTGAGCCAACCAGGTGCCCCTCCAGTAATAGCTTTGGTTGTATAGTTACCCCTTCCCTTCCTCACACTATGTCTAAGTCTACCCTCCTACTTCTGTGCTGTCAGGCCTTATCTCAGTGCTGTGAACATCAATGGAACCTTCATCTCATAACAATCTTCCCCTTTTCTGGATTTTTCCTCTATATTGCTTATAATTTTCTTATATAATATGCATGTATTTAATATATTTGTACATTAAATACACATTTAATACTTTAAAATAACACACATATAATACACTTAATATATTTATGTTGTTATTTATTTGACTTACTCCCTTGGAGTATAAGCCATATCAGTTAAAAAAGTCTAAGGGACCAAAGAATAGAGAGAAGTTGACCTGCTTTTATTAGAATTCAGTTTGTTTTGATTGTTTCTCTGTATGTTTCCCCCATTCTTGCTTGCCACCATTCCTTAATTGTTTTTATTGTAAGGACCACATCCTTCAGGGTTTCTACACTTTCTCATGGCAACAGACCAGAACATAATGACAACTAATTAATATGTCAATCTGAGGTTCAATATTTGTGTGTGTTCTCTGTAGCATTTTAAAAATGTGAATCCCCTTTTTGCCTTTTATTATGTGCAGATTTTTAAATAACCTGTGGCACAAAATATTACTATGGAGACATTGTCATATATCCTGTGGAATTATGCAACATTGGAGAGTAAGCATACTGTTGTCACTGAACTTAGTCATGTAATCATCTCATCCTCAGTAGTGACTTTGCATGTACAATGCTTTTCTACTTAAATGGTCTAGGGGACATTAATATCACCATTGCTACATTAGAATTGAAGGGGCCAAGGCTTAGAAAAGTTTTATTACATCCAAATTTACATGATAAAAAATAGAGGTTGTAAAGTCTCCATATTTTTTTTGTTTTCTTTATGGAAAGCTGTTCACTGAACTTGACTGCATGCTCATAGCATTGTGATGGCTACAGAATAAACATTAAGTTATCTCCCAGAATTTAAAAATCCAGTCGTGTCAATGATGCATTCGTTACGTATGTCGTGGCAAACAAACCAAACCAAACTCAGTAGTGTAAAGTGAGTACTAAACTTAATGGTTCTGTCAATTAATGCCATAAGAATTTCAGAAAAATAAAATACCAATATGAGCTGCATACCAGGAAACATATGTAGAGGAAGTAATATTTCAAGGATTTTTGTTCTTCTTTTGTTTTTAAGAATGGAAACCCAAAACTACTCCCAAGTATTTAAATAGAAAACATTTAACTTATGGCATTGAACAAAAGGAGATAGAATATGAGAAATCACAAGGGACAGTTGGACAGCCCAGAGATTAGCAATGGCATTGACTGCCAGTCACCACAAAACTGGAATTAATGGAATCAACAGTATTCTTGGAGTTTAGGGCCTATGGTGACTTTGTGGAATTTGGGTCTACTGGAGGAACCTGGAGACACAGAAGGAAATGTGGCAGCATCTACATACGGTAGAGAAAGGGGAGAAAATGCATGCCATCCTATGTCCTTTTGTCAGTGCCTCCCACTGGCTGAAGCCAGCTGAAGTAATTTGAAATCAGACATTGAATTCACCTCGCAGGCAACATGAAGCAATTGGGGAAGAAAAAAAAAGAAAAAGAGAAAAGAAAGAAGGGAAAAGGAACGGAAGAAGGGAACTGATGGCCATTGGTAGAAGGACTAGTTTATAATGTGTTGTTAAATTCCGAGGGCTTCAAACTACATTGGTGGTGGCAGTGAGAATAAAATGGGAGATGTGAAAACTACTTTATAGACATAAAATATAAGGTTACTGATGGTTCATAGGGAACAAATTACCATATAATTATAAAATTTCAAGACTGAGAGATAAATATCTTGCTTCCTTAATAGATAAAACAACTGCATGGAGTAACTCCTTTGCTTAAATATGTTCAAAATGTAGCTATCATATAGTAATAGTTAAGGTCATGTATTCCAAAGATACAGTCTTCTCATGCCACCTACTAGGTCTGTGACTTTGGGCAAAATTACTTAATCATTTAAGCTTCAATTTCTTAATCTGTAAAATGAGAATAATAATATTACTTTCTCAAATGATTTTTATGAGAATTAAATGAGTTAATATGTATAAAGCATTCCTAACACATAAATGTTGTCAAATTAAGGTGGCATCTCGGTGGAGATATTCTATAAGCAATTATAGATTGTACTTTGAAGAAAGACTACATTTTGATATACATATTTGAAAGTCAGAAGAGAAGGAGAGAAATCCATTGGAAAGACTTGATCTTACAGAGAAAGATTCTGGAGAGAAATACTAACAGGTGTGGTAAGATAAATGCATGAAAAATATAAGGAAGTAAAGAAAGAGGAGCAAATTGAAAGATAAAGGGAAAAATTAGAAAAATAACTGTAAAAGTTACAAGAATATAACATTTGAAGAGTGGTAAAGTAATGCAAAAGGTCAAATATTGCCAGACATGAGAACTGAGATAAGGTGACAGCTTTTGTTAAAAGAGAGTTTTTTTAAAATAATAATTCAGAGTCCCAGTTCAGTACGGTGGTAGAGAATGAATGAAGTCTACCTGAAGTAGAGAAAGAACATCCTTTCTCATAATGCATGATAAGGTAAGGAGAACGAGTCAGAAATAAGCCATCCACTTGAATGTGAACTCATTTTAAAGCAATAAGCAATCACTTTAGATAATTTAAACACGCAAATTGAAAATCAAAATGTTCCTTGAACAGGTTTTCTTCTTCCGCCAGCAGATTCAAGAACTTTTTTATTCTTGGCCCTCTGTCATTTAAGTTATGGGGATAGACATACATGATTTGAAGTTTAGCTGTCATCTAGTCTAATTTAGAAGTTCTTCTCAAATTACCATGCCCACATTTACATATTTGTGGAGAATATAAAATTCAAGTCCTAACCAAGAGACACTGCAAAGAATGTAACTGAATTTTTGGAATAATACTAATGGTAAGAAATAAAATTAGAGAATTACAGTTTAAAGATTTGAAGTTGGTTTAACAATCATCAAATGAAATACTCCAGTTGCAATTTTCATTAGGTGTAATTGCACATATTTTTTAAATAAAAACTGAAAAGGCTTAAAGCATGACATTAAAAACAATTCTCTCTTTTCTTTAAAGTCCATTTTCAAAATAAGTAACTTTCAACTTTTGTATTTGTTCCTTCTATAATTTATCTCCCTAACCTACAAATATAAAAACTACTAATTTTGAATTATATATAATAGTATCATTAAATGTATGTTATATTAAAGATTATAGTACTCATATCATTTTCCTTCTCTTCTCCATTCTTTGTACACGATGATCCTACAATTCCTTATTCTGCTTATGAAAATATTGTTCTCTCCTGAGACAAGCAAAGCACTTTAATAGCATTTCCATTTTTGTACAACTTTCTCTTTTACTCACATAACTGATTGTATTTTTCGTTTGCATTACTGTCTTTGAATTTGTACTAAAATCTTTCCAGTCCTCTAAAAGCTTTGTGATATACTTATCATAATTTTCCACATATTTAAACCTGTTAAATAATTGAATAGTTCATTTTCCCTATTGGATATACCCTTTCTGCAGCTATTCTTTTCCTACACTGCTGTAGATCTAGGTTTTCCTTTTATTGTCATCATAGGAAACGCGCCCCCCCCCCCCCCGCCGCAACATGTCCAGATGCCCTATGCCACACATGCATATTTCTTCTTGTGTTGGTTCTGTTGCCTCAAACATAATTTTCTTTCCTGTTTTACTCTCCTGTGATATCCTGAGAAAGAACAAATGTCAGGTGTGACTGTTCTTCTGGAAATATTATTTATGCCCTATCATTTGATGAATAATTTGTCTGGGTAACAAATTCTAAACTGAAATTTATTTTGTTTCATAACATTAAGGGATTGGACCATTGAATTCTAGCTTCCAATACTGGTATTCAGAAATTTGATATAATTTATACATTAAATCATGTTTCAATTTGACATGATTTTGGTTTGTTGCTTCTTATAGTTTTCATTTCTTTCCTCCTAATTTTCTGAAATTTTATACTGACATGCCCTTATATGAATATATTTCATTAACTGAGCTGGGCAATAGATGTACCCTTGCCATATGAAAATGTATGTCACTCTTTTGTGATCAGTTTTCTTCTGTTTTTGAACATTTCCTTGCTACTCCCCTCTCTATCTTCCTCAAGCTCCACAAAGAATTTGCTTTAGCTGGATATTGAACTGCCTTGATTGTTCCTCTAATTATTTTATTATTTTCATCTATTGTTTTTTTCTTTGTCTTTCCATTACAATCTTTGTGAGATTTCTAGAACTTTAACTTCTACATTTTCATTTCTGTATTTCTGTTAATTTTATGTATCGAACTTTTGATATCCAGGATTGCTCATGTTCTTTGATATTTCTTCTTTTTATCATAGATATATTTCCTTAGCTCTGAGGATGAGATTCAGAGTTTTTCTTTTCTTCTTTTATCTAGGCAGTGTTCCTCAATTATATTGCCAATATGCTCATTTAAAAATGAGACCTTTAAGTGCTGACTGGAACACTTGTGTGCATTGTGAACTTCCCTATATCACATCAGATAGCTAGTGAGCTTCTTTTATTTGAGGACTCAAAATTTCAGTACATGCAGATAGTTCAGCTACTTCAGGGAAGGATTTCCTAATTCTTTGTTAAGGAGATGTTAAATTGGTTGTCAGAACTCTGGAATTGTGATGGAGGGTAAAAAGAGTTGGAAGTTGTGCTCTGAGCTTTAAATGAAGCAAGCACAAAATTGGCTGAACTATGTTACTGAAATAAGAAATGTTCCCTGGTGGCTCTGATCCCTGCTCAAGACATAAGACATACTGATTGAGAGTGTTGCTTTTTAATTAATTATGGGTCAGAAGCAAGTTTCAGGAAAATTTGTACCAGCTTCTCAACAGTGATTATTGATAACAGTAATATTGGTGATGTGCAGCTGATCTTGCTGAGATGGGAAGACGGCTATGCTATTGGGGTTGGATATATGTTAGGAGTAGACCTATAACAATATCACAGTATGTCAAACCACAGCTGAGATTCCATCTTGAGCTTCTTTGTTCTGAAGTATTCTGTGCATGTGTTGTTGATCTGAGATAGAAAGCATACCTTACATTGCCCCCACAGTGGGAGAACAGTAGCTATCAACTATGATGTATGCCCATACTCTAATACCATTGCCATATATTAGTAACTTGAAATTGGTCATTGTTATTTTGACTCATAACCTTTTATTTTATTTTTTTTTTTTAAGAAATTGGCACTTGTCTAACTGCCATTGTTAGTGTTGGTGTGTAAGTCTTACCTTGGGTTATTCATATCTACTAATTACCCAATTTAGTCTAATTCCTTATCTAGACTTTTTGCTATATTTTGTGTCCCTGTGTCTTCAGTCTCTGGCTCAGTATCTTCATAGAACATTCCTTCCAGTTTCTGTGGTAATGATTTAGTTTGGGGATCTAGTAATCAGTCAGGCTTCTCATATTGACTTTCCATTAGGTCCTCATTTTTAGACACTGGTTGCTTTAATCCAGTATTCTTTCATACATACCTTTAATTCTTGACTCTCAATGATTTGAGGGGGGAATCAGCTTAGTTTTCCTAGTTTATCTCCTAAGTCAATTTTGATTTCTTAGTCTACTTTCCAGTTACATTTACCATAGTACAGGATTGCAAGTATCCCCTAGTTTTGTAAAAATGGAGTTTGTGGGTTTTTTTTTCTGGGTGTGTGTGAGGAGTGGTGATTTCTGGAAGGAAAATGTCTCTATCTCAAAACTAAAAGATCCCATGGTAGAATTTGATTTTATACTAGACTTGAGCTAATCAAAGAGGTAGACTTTCCCTAGGGAAAATGCCAAAACAAAACAAACAAAAACAAAAACAAAAAAGCAGAGTGATTTTTCTCTTACCTAGACATTTGTTTCAAACCCAAAGGCCACGTTTTCCACAGGAAGCACGTCAGTAAAAAGAGAGGGAGATGATGATCATGCTTTATTCCATGTAGCAAAATGCTTTGGCCCATTTTGACAGCTTCATGCACATTTTAAAAGGAAACAAAGAGAAAAAATTATTCCATATACATTACCTTTTGCTGTGTGTGTATGTTTATTTTTGAGACAGAGAAAGACAGAGTGTGAGTGGGGGAGGGGCAGAGAGAGAGAGGGAGACAGAATCTGAAGCAGACTCCAGGCTCTGAGCTGTCAGCACAAGAGCCCAAAGGAGGGGCTCAAACCCAGGAACTGTGAGATCATGACATGAGCCAAAGTCGGATGTTTAACCGACTGAGCCACCCAGTTGCCCCAATTCACATTACCTTTTTAAACTAATGATTCTCCCCTACCATATCAATGTGGCTTAGTCAGTGACCTGAAACCCAACAAATATTCTTGACTCAACTCAGTAGCAGCAAGCAGTAAGATTGGAAAGACTGTAAAAAAGCTTTCTTTACTTCATTCTTTCCAAGGCAGCCATGGACTTAACATTGAGCCAAAGTATGCTTTCTTGGAAATTTTATTCATGCATTTGAACTCTGATCTTTGCACTCTTCAGCCCCAGATTTAAATTTAAATCTCTTCTCGAATAAAACAGAGATTATTACCTAGTTTCCACTTGAGACATAATGCACCATTTGTTAGGTATTCTCATGCTGTGACAATTGTTCATCTTTTTATTTTCTTAATCGCTTATTTTGGGTGTGCTCAAAATTCTTGATGCCTTTTAAAATTCTAAAATTTAATGTTTGCTTTTACATATCAAATATAGTCTAGATGAAGCCTTTTGTAATTGGCAATTGGGAAAGAAATAATTAAAAGATCTGTAACTAACCTTCCTTTTGGGGGATGCTCGACACAATGTTAGCCTGGACCACACATTCCTGTGAATATTTTTTGGAATTTATCAACAAGCAGATGACTGAGAGAGTTCTTATCATAGATTGTTTTAGTAAGACACCTCGTCTGCCTAGGCTGCTTATTGAAAATAAAATTATGGAGTAATGGAACCCAGTTGTTTGGAGAATGGAAGTTAGTTGCTTAGATTTTCTTTCACTGTGAAAAGAGTATTAAGTAAAAAGTTTCAAACCTAAACAGATTCCTCAGAGCTATGTAACATCACATCCAGAGTTAGCACAGTTATCATACTCAGAAACTAAAATACATCCTTAATATAGATTAAAGAATTTTGGCCATTTCAGTTATTAAAGCTTGGATTTCTTTTTGTCCTTTTTTTTTTTTTTTTTTTTTTTTTGGCTTGTGTATATAGGTAATCATTAGTCAGTACCACCCAATAGTACTGGATAAGATTCATAATTTATATGAGGCTGGGCTGCTTTTCAGATTTACATCTTTGTTGTACCCCAGCATTTGTTGAAAAAAAATCCCATTTTAGTTTTATTGATCATCAAAGGCACTATTGATTTATTTCAAGCCTATAGCCACCCAAAATCCCTATGAAGTTATCTTTCTTTCATTTTGAGGTTGTTATGTCTTGGTAATTCTATAGTTTGTGTTTTATTATGTTAGAAAGGAATTAAGGCGTTATGGGACCCAAGTGTGATAGATACATTTTCCACTTTGACATTTTTATCATATTTGATTTGATTCAGTGCTTAGTTAGTAAATAGATTTAATATTTATTTTATACAAACTCATCATCAGAGAGATGAGAGATAAAAGTTTTCATGGGACATCTTCTCGGCTGCTTGCTATTTGTTCATCAGTGATCTCTGAATATGACTTTTTACAGTGTTGTAATTAATCTCTTTTAACTTTATTATCACATGGTATCTACTGTAACACATTGCTTAGAAAACCTGAATTTTTGTTGATTGAACATTATAGATATTCAAGATACAAGATTGTCTTCCTAAAGACAGCATTGTTGAACCCAAGATATGTTAGATCAGTAGTATTTCTCTGATATGTTCCAGTAAGCCTTCAAATTATGTTTATTTTGCAGAATTTGCTGTTAGCAATCTCTCTCTAGTTCCTAATAGCCATTCTTCTGTTTTAATTACTCACAAATCATGGATATTTTCTCCAAATTACCTGTCATTACACAGATATTTAGATATTTTAATCTGTGAATTATATTTTCTTCAATGAATACATAAACTAATTGATTAAGAACATACACTGCAGAGAAGCATGGTATTTTTCTAATAACTGTTTTTCTATATCTAACAATATCTTTATATTTAATAATATATGTTTTATATCTAATAATAGAAACACCTATGTTGTCAGTGGTTGTGTTCATATTATCATGCCAACTACAGAAAATCAGGACTCGTAACCATTCTTTAATATGTATTTCAAAATAGATTTTATAAATTCCCTATTAAATTTCTGTAATTTGAATATTTTCTATTTTAAATGGAAATAAATAAAAATGGTCACTTTTGCTTCAATTCTCCAGTTTCTTCTACATTTTTCTAAGTTCATTTGCCTAGAATATTACTGAAAACATTCATCATACTTTCAGTTTGTACTGAGATTATTTAAAATTTTGCTTATGAATGTATCAATTGATTTCTGTGTTGTCTCTTAAAATGTATGACTTTAACTGATTGACAAATCATAGGACTCCCCTCAGAAACATGATGTATTTGTAAACATGTGTATAAATATAGAATATTCAAAACTAAACACATGTTAAAAGTAGAATTTACTCTCCAAAGAGCTCAAGGCACATGATAAAAATCCTTAATTAAGGTATGTTATGTTTAGTATTTATCCCCCTGGGTATTACATAATGTAGAGGTGATTATTGAACCATTATTAAACAATAAATTTAGACCAGAGTGGTAGTGTTCTACTGCAAGGCCTTAACTTTAGTTTTATTCTTCCAAGATTATTTGAAGTGACTTACAATAGACAAAGGAAGTGTACTTAAATTTGGAAAGAAATCCATATGTTGATACAGATTTAAAAGGCTATGCAATGGGGCGCCTGGGTGGCTCGGTCGGTTAAGTGTCTGACTTCGGCTCAGGTCATGATCTCACGGTCCGTGGGTTCGAGCCCCGCGTCGGGCTCTGTGCTGACCGCTCAGAGCCTGGAGCCTGTTTCAGATTCTGTGTCTCCCTCTCTCTCTGCCCCTCCCCTGTTCATGCTGTGTCTTTCTCTGTCTCAAAAATAAATAAAAACGTTAAAAAAAATTTTTTTTTTAAAAATAAAAGGCTATGCAAATAATTTTGAAGGTATTATAACCGATGTCTGAACAGGTAAACAATGAAAACTTCCAGAAATGAAAACTATATTTAAATTAAAAAGCAATAAAAAAACCTTTATTTGTAGTGTTTCTATGATGTACATTGCTCATGACAGAATAAAACTATGTATTAACACATGCCTTACAAAATTTCTGAATATTTAATAATCTGCTTTTGGTAAACAATAGTCAACATACCACTAACTCAAGGTTGAACAGGGAATTGTAAGATAAGCTTTGATGGTGATTTTTTTAATGGCTGAATTTTTTATTCTAGAAATTTATAAGGACTTGTCTGTACCTTTGTCTCTAATTTACATTGTGATTTTGGATAGGGTGGGGAGAGGAAGTGTGATTATTATTTCTCATTGCATAAAGCAGTTTTCTGCTTTCTTAAACATTTCAACTTTGGGAAAAATCCTTTTAAGGATTTAAAAAATCTTGTTTTTACTTTTCACATGTGAAAATTTACTAGTTTAAATTGGATGAATGTCCCATTGAGGTTGACATTCAGCCACTTTCTAATGCTTGATGATAACTAATTTTGCCTCCATTGTTTTTTTATCAGAATTATTTCTCATTTTCTACTTAGATTTGTAAAAAGGCATCTAAGTAACTGAAAATACAATTAATTCATATACATCTAAATATAAAATTAATAAAATAAATAATAAATGTAAAGTAATAAATAGTATGTATACCAATACTTCCATCATTTAAATTATAGACAATCAAACTCTAAATATAATATAATAAACATCTAATTATATGTGAGATATTTATGTCATAAAGTAAATAATTGTTTGCTTTTTACAATTTTATGTAAGTTATGCTGTACCATGCATTTCATTCTGTTATTTCCTTTTTAAAATTTGAAAATTTGTTTTTTGTGAGGATTCATTCAAGTGGCTCAACATAATTCTAGTTTACTCATTATGTGTGTTTGTGTGTGTGTAAACCATAATTTTGATTTATCCATCCTTTGTTTATGAATGTGTAGACATGTAGTTTGTTTTCAATATTTTGCTCTCACAAGCAAGTCCCAATAACTAGTTATGTATTTGGGCAGTCTTTTTTTTTAAGGAGTGAAATTGAATCAGCAGAATAATTAAGATTTAGGGTTTGCATACTTTCTTGAGTTTTTTTTTTCAAAATTTTCTTCAAATGGCATGCATCCGTTTACACTCCACCACTGATGTATGAGAATGTCCTTTGCTGTGGTGCCTGGGTGGCTCCGTCAGTTAAGCATCTGACTATTTCTGCTCAGGTCATGGTCTCATAGTTTGTGGGTTTGATCCCCGCATCAGGCTCCACACTGACAGTACAGAGCCTGCTTGGGTTTCTCTCTCTCTCTTTCTCTCTGCCTCTGTTGTGCACCCACTCAAAATAAAAAATAATAAAACTTAAAAAATAAAAAGAATATCCTTTACTCCACACGCTTGCTAATGTTCAGAATTGTCAGACTTAATTTTTTTTAATCTCATGGATGTAAAATGGTTTCTTACTATTCATTTTACTCCACAATTTTCAAAATTTACATTCTGTAATAACCACATTGCCTGTGACAATTGTTTTCCATTTCTTTCTTTGTAGGCACTTACATGGTAAGTCTGTATTTCCTGGCTTATTTGTGGTTACCAGGATCCTTGTACTGGCAAATAAATGTTTACAGCAGAAATGAATGTGTGTCAGTTCTGGTCTAGATCACTTTCTTGCCAATGCAAGATTCTCCATTTCAATCTATAGCCAACAGAAACGTTTGGTATGGTAACTGCTCCAACAGTTTGGGGCTCCGTATGACCATGATAAACAAATCCCTATTGCAAAAGATAGAATTGGAAAATAAGCATTTGTTGCTTTAAGTCATTTAGATTTTTGCAATTGTTTGTTACCGTAAGAAAATCTAGCCTTTTTTGACTTTCTTTCTTTACTTTCTTTGAGAATACAAGGATGTTAATCAAAATGTCTACAGTAGATTGTTTACAAAAATCTTTGACATATATTATCTTAATGTCCCTTAATAATAACTCAGTAAAGTAGATACTATTCTATTTTACATGTATGAATACTGAGGCATCATGAAATCCTTGTCTCAAAGTAACAGCATATTTTGCAACTATTTAGAAAACCCATATTTTGCATCCAAGTCCTATTCTCTTTTTAATAATAGCATGGCTTTTTTCCCCAATTGCTATTCAGTTATGCTAATGCCAAAAAGCTTTATAAAAGGCTTTTAAAATAGCTGTGATATCCATATATTTATTTTAAAATTTCATATAAAATAATATATCCTTTAATTATGAGTAACATTTTTGTATGTATAGTATGAATGTATTTCTTAGGAATATTTAGAAAAAAACCATTTCATTCTACCTTACAATGTTGTTCAATTTAAGATTATTTAAGAGGTGCCTGGGTCGCTCAGTCGGTTAAGCTCAGGTCATGATCTCACGGTTCTTGGGTTCCAGCCCTGTGTCTGGCTCTGTGCTGTCAGCTCAGAGCCTGGAGCCTGCTTCAGATTTTGTGTCTCCGCCTCTCTCTGCCCCTCCCCCAACTCACAGTCTGTCTCTCTCTCTCTCTCTCACTCTCAAAAATTAATAAATATTAAACAAATATTTTTAAAAAATAAAAAAAAGATTATTTAGAATACTAATAACAGGGAAAGTAAAAGCTTCTGTTCAGGACTAGGGTATCAATGAGGGTTTGGCAGTACTCAGTTATAGTATCTCCCAGAGTATGTCAATCAACTTGACAAATTCAAGTGCTGAGTTCCTATTATGGGCGATGATATAAAACTCAGAAAGCAACTGCTAAATTTTCCTCTCAGGTTGTGCCTGCAGCATCAAGTGATAAAAATAATTATAAACTAAGTAAACTTGATGTGCT
Source organism: Panthera pardus (assembly GCF_024362965.1). Lineage (NCBI taxonomy): Eukaryota > Metazoa > Chordata > Mammalia > Carnivora > Felidae > Panthera > Panthera pardus. Next base: position 51,423,256 of record NW_026526654.1, read on the forward strand.
GCTCAACTCATTGAGAGGATAAATATAGTGGCCCACAATATCATTTTCACAGTTACATTTCACACAATAACCACATATTGAGGGAAAAAAACACACAACTTTTAGCTACATAGCAGCCTCTAAGGGATCATGGTTTTGTTAATATTTTTCAAGATGTGTAAGATCTGAAAGATTTAGTAATTAAGGCTAAAAATTAGTTTGTAACATCTGTGAGAGCATGAAAATAGAACAAAAATTGTCACTTGCTTGATATTGGGTCTTGTAATTCTGTTTAGTGAGAAAATTATTTTGTACCAACCAGTGTTTAATTGTCTTCCATCCATGCATAGCTCATTGAAATGGAAAATATATAAAGCTCACTTCTTTTTCTTCTGTTCTTTCCATGAATTAAGGGTTAAGTTTTCTATCACTGTCAAATTTCTACCATTGAAACTATTGTGATAGGATTTCATTTCCTAACTTAACTCATGGTTTATTTCTATACTTCTGAACTATGAGTGTTATGTTCTATCCTTTTGAGTCTGGAATTAACGTCTTCCTTCTTTTCATAAGGAAAATAAAATTTATTACATTTGATAGAAAATATATTGTTCTATTATTTTGGCAACAACTACAATTCATTTTGAACACTTTACTTTGGTCTTTGTATTTATTTATATTGCTTAAATTAGGGTTTTGTTTTTTAGACTAGTTTAAGGGTCATAGCAAAATTGAGGACAAAGTACAGAGCTGTATATTCCCTGAAGCCATAATAGTCCCTCCCCTAGTGTCTGTCCTCCAACTTTGTTCTTTTCCTTCCATGTTGTGTTGGCTATTCTGGGTCTTTTGCCTGCTACATCTTTTTTGATTATTCTTTTTTGAAATTAGTGAGATCGCCTTTAGACCAAGTTGTTGGCATGTTATTCATGTGAATCTAATGGATTATCTACAATAGTTGGAACTATGCTTATGACTCCAGTTTACATAAAATATCAAGAACTTTTAAGTGTAATAGGAAATTGAGAACTTATTTGTCCTGATTACTTCCTATCTGAACAAAGTGGGATTTGTTCTGTAATAAATACCTCTGGTACTTCAATAAAATGTCTGGTGAAGTATAAATAGAAGGTGAAATGCAGTGCCCATGATTCTTTTATCTTTTTAGTTAGCTGGACTCAGAAATTACTCCTTGGTTTAGGTCAGTGCTCCAATTTGGACTCAACAGTTTGTTTATTACTATTGGAATTTTTGTCGTTGTAAAATTTCTCTCTTTCTGTACAGTTCGAAGTTATAAGGACATCACACAGATAATGGTCACTCAGCATTTTGAACTGATTTCTGTGCCTTATGAGACGTCCCATGAAGAAGCTCCAAAAACTTCAGATGTTTGGCTTCAAGGAACTTGATGATAAAACTTTGCTCTTCTTTGGCTCTTTTGTTGCTCAAATGTGGCTGAAGTCTCAAAAAAAAAATCACTTTCCCTCCTACATGGGACATGACACACCTGGAATGATCCTTCCTAGTGACAAGAGAACAATAATGTTTGATGGCTAATTGGCAGTGCCTTGTAAGAGTCAATCAGAGGTATTTCCCAGTGATTGGTCAGCAGTGCCTTCTACTGGTTAATCAGTGATACTTTCAGAGGAAGATGGAGATCAAAAGGTTTCATAATGTGAACAGCTAACATCACTGGAGCCATTTTAAAACAGAACCAGAGTAGCTACTGCAGGGAAACTACCTAACCTGGTTTTGGTGGACCTGGGCCATAACCTTTGAACTGGGTGAAATGGAAATTGTTTAAGAATTGCCTGTGAAGTCAGAGGGAGAACAGACATGCTCCTCACAAATCTGATAGTTGTGGACTTCCTAAAGGTAGAACTAGTAGTCAATCAATGTAGAACCCAGAGTAGCTTCGCTCATTGACAACCATAGAAAACTTTAGTTTCCTTCAACTCACATAATTGCCCCCCACACACTCCTTTTTTCTTATGGAAAAACCCTTACCTTCACCGTACAATCAGGACACAATATGAGTTTATACCTGAGTCTGTGCTCCTTGAATTGCAGTTCTCTGATTCCAAATAAACACCCATTTGCTTCTCACTGTAGTTCTTATTTTCAGGCTAACATAATATATGTGGAATTTTTAGTTTTCAGGTTTTATTTCCCTGATTTAATATAATAAGATGGGAAAAAGTATATTTTAGCTCTTGTCAACAGGATTTATCAGAGCAGAAGGCAGTCTTTGTTGAGAAATTCTTTGATAAATGCTTGGGAGCAGAACATGGACCTTGCAGTGGCTGAGATTCATTATCACCATGATTTCCAAGAAAGTGGGATTGCTCTTATTTTAAGGGGAATAATGTCTACATTCTATAGTGATATCTGGGGGTATGGGTGAAGCCATACTGGGAGTATAACAAGAAAATATGAGCACGAGTGTGAAAAGCCATGCCCTTTACAATGCTCTTACCCATAACCTTTAACATTTTTGTTTTGTTATATTTTGTATGTATATGTATGAGTGCATACATACAGATAAAAAGTCTGTTTCATATCCAAGGCTGTCTTCGATAGGGTCATGAACACACATTACTAGTACCATATGGAGCAAATATAAATCAAGTTTATTTGGGAAAAATGTGTACAAGTCCAGCAGCTTCAGGGCATACATTGTTTTTCAACTTTTATTCCATAGCATAAGCCAGGCATAAATGTTCTATATGGGCCATCAGCAGTGTTTCAAGAGAGGATAAGTCCCACTGTACCCTGTGTTACATAGTAATAGAATGATAGTGTATGATGAGTGGTTAGCAACACCTAGTTTCTCAAATTAGGAGGAAATTTATCAAGGAATTCTTGGGTCCAGGAATTATGCTACAGAATATGTAAACTGAGGGACAAGGTACACATACAAGGGCCCTGGGAAAAGCCTTGCTACTAGGAATGGATGACATCACATGATGGTCATGTCTCTGCCAGCTGATAGACATCAATGGGAGCGTCCCTCTGCTAAATTACCAAGAAGAAGGAAATGGTGTTCTAGGACTATCTAGGTTTGTCTCTTAATAGGTGATCACCTGAGATCAAGTACATGAATAAAGAGCATTATTTGTAGTAGAGGAAATTGTGGGAGTGCTCTTGCCCTCCTTTTAATTAGTTGCAAAGATTATAGGAGGATTTTATTGGAGATAACAGTTATGCTAACCTTTGTTATAGGATATTATACAACATATGGACATATAGTGAGTTTACTTAACAGAATAAACGGCAATAAACCAAAATTAAAATAAGGAAAATAATGCAGTGATTTGTATATGAAAAAGGAAAAATCTGTTTTTGCTCTCTAGTTGGCATTTTCTTATGGCCTTATGAAGTTTCCCTACTTGGGAGGGTGAATTTCATCGGAATTCTGCTTGCGGTTGTCATAGTCCTATTGCCTGGGCTTCATGTCTAACCGTGTCTAACCTGCCTATTTGTGAAAAGCACTTGTGCTATATAATTGCACTTTATAAGAAACACAGTATAAAATTCAGTCATAACCTGTAGCCATCCTCAAACCTAGCACATATCAAGCAAACTATCAATTCTATAGAATTCTCCTGTACCCTCTCCAAATATACAATTTATTTTGCTCAAATTGCCTTTCCCCCCACTGTATTCTATTACCACTATGGAAATACTATTCAAATTTATGGCTTGGATTAAATGCCATATTTTCTATGAAGTGTGTCCTAATTTCCTGCACAACAGTTAATAAATCTCTTCTTTGTACTCCAGAGAATGACAAGATGGAAACATGGTACTTGAAGCCAGCCATACCTGGGTTTAATTTATGCTGCTGTTTATGATATTTTGGTTGAAAATTTTTTTTCTTTTTCTGTTTTTCTGTCTTTAATGTCTTGTTCCTTCTGTTTCTGAGTGGAAAATAATGTAGGGGAGTCTTCCTGGCCAGTGTTCAAATCAGCAGTGTATATACAACTTATGATAAAGATATATTAAGATATAGTATAGTGATAAATATGTTAATAAAATAAATATTTTCAGAATACTTAGAAAAGTCATTATTTCTTTTGTGCCTTTCTAGTATGACTACTCTTTCACCTCCCAGACCTCACACTTCCACATCTAGGCATTATATTTCTTTCTATTTAATGTAAGTATTGGTAAAGTGATATGAGTTTTTATCAATATTTCGTGTATGTATATGATAGTTAAAATATTTGTGCTTTTAAAATAATTTGAAGTTTAAAACATGTTCTTACAATTTGAAGTTATATGTTGATTACATGTATATTCAGTTTACATATGTAACAGTGAAAAACATGTACATATTTGAATATTCAAAAATAAGGAAGATTGTAACATTGTATTCTGTTCTATATGGAAGTTGAACTAACATGATATATAGTGTACAGAGTAAGAAAACTCTAAAGTTAGCCAATGAGAATGTTAGTTCAATTGCTTACTTTGCAAATAGCTAAATTAAAATTCAGAGAGGTAAAATGGCTTGCTAAAATCATACATAGGTTTAGTCTTCCAATATGTTTCAATTGCCTATTTATAGTATTTCCTATTTGACAAACGAGATTAAAGAGAAAATGTGACATAATCTTTTGAAATATATACAAAAAATGATCAAAGTGTTAATATAACTACGTTTGTAATTGAAAACTTAATTATACTATTTATTAAAGTAAGTGTAAGTCTATATGGCTATCATTTAAGTTAGTAATTGTCATAATTACTACAGACTAAAGTTATTAAGGCTAAAATAAACAAATATGTATCTAAATATTTTCTTTATAAAATATAAATTAACAATATTGATTTCTGTAGGTTGTAGTTAAGCACTTCATTTTGATTATACTATCCCTTACATGAAACAATATTTTCTTGCGAATTTTAGTTTCTGTGTATTTATAAATATATTATTTTCTCAGTGAAAAATATTTTCCAAGGTGTATTAACTTAGAAAGTAAGTGCAAGGTCACTTCAGTATACTGACATCAGTAGAAAGATTTGATTTTTGAAACACTTTAATTAAAGATTGGTATCAATTTTATTAAATGTAATAATCTTAACTCAAATAATGTTTAAGAATGTGACTCATCTTTTGCAGTAATTTGATATATAACTTACATCAGTATAAATGTCTATTGTAGACAGAATCATTCATTTGTAAAATAATTTGTGATTATCTTCTATGGGACAATATGGCAGGAATCAATCTAGATGCTAAGGAAGCATCGCTAAATAAAATGCACTATTAATTCTACCTTTCAAGGAGCTAGTACTCTTGTGGGAAAAGATTCTTCACAGTGATCTTTATGTGGTTTTCTTATCACTTAAGTCAGATTCTTTTGTTTTTGTTCAGTTTAGACAGCAGAAGAAATGATTTATCGTGCATGTTATATTTAGTCACATCTGAGAACAGAATTAGTCCAGAATGTCAAAGGTCTAGGGCAAAGGACAAAAAGGGACTGTTTTGGTACCAGCAAGATAGGCCTCTCAAAGGTGGTCACTGTGATTAGATGACGATGGATGTTCTCGATCCACTGAGACAAGCTTTAGGCAGTAGCTGTGCAGTCTAACAATTTGTACCAGCCTTCCTGGCCTGTAGCTTTCCTTGTTTCTGCTCCTGTGGCTTCCATGCTTGTACAAGCTAGTAGTTTACATGGAACTCTGCCTCAGCTGCTATTATGCTTCAGCGTGTGCATTTGCTTCTTTCTCCACTTGGTTCTCATGGTGCAGAGGTTTCTGAGGAGACAGTGTTAAGGCCGAGAGCCAGAGTATGATTATTCTTTTTTTTTTTTTTTAACATTTTTATTTATTTTTGAGACAGGGAGAGACAGAGCATGAACAGGGGAGGGTCAGAGAGAGGGAGACACAGAATCCGAAACAGGCTCCAGGCTCTGAGCCGTCAGCACAGAGCCCGACGCGGGGCTCGAACTCACAGACCGTGAGATCATGACCTGAGCCGAAGTCGGCCGCTTAACCGACTGAGCCACCCAGGCGCCCCCAGAGTGTGATTATTCTATTATGAAATGGTATCTTTGTAGACTTAATCAAGTTATGATGAGGCCATTACGGTGGGTCCTAATCCAATATAACTGGCATCCTTATAAAAAGGCAAAATTTGGGCAGAGACACACACATAAGGAAGATGATGTGAAGAGACATAAAAAAATGCCACGTGAAGATGGAAGATTGGGGCGATGCACATCAGACTAAGATACATAACGGTTACCAGCAAACCACCAGAAGCCAGGAAAAGACAAAGAACCCCCCCCCCCCGCCCAGTTTTCAGAGGGAACATGGCTCTTCCAACACCTTGATTTTAGAGTTCTAGGTTCCAGAACTACAAGGCAATAAATTTCTATTTGTTAAGCCACTCAGTTTGTGGTACTCTGTTGTGATAACCTTAGCATACTAATGCACTCAATATCTGCATTCATATCTAATAGGAAAACAAAGCTATAGAATCATTTGCTATGCATTTATATATATAAATGCATTTTATAAATGCATACAGGTATTAAAGTAACAATGTGCCACTATTATATGTGTGTGTATTATATATGTATATGTGTATAATATATGTATTATATATATATGTATAATATATATGTATTATATATGTATGATCGGTATGTGTATTGCATATATATATACGGTATGTATAATATATGTATTATATATATGTATAATATATATATATGTATTATATATGTATGATCGGTGCAGTAATGGTTTTACATTTTGTCCTCAGCAAACATGAGGTATGCAATAAATGTGTTGTAGATTATTTATTAATTGATTACAGTGGTTAATTCTACCTGGATAGGGATAGACAATGTTTAGATTGTACTTATCAAGCAGGAACTATTCTAAAAATTTGATATAAATGCATTGAATCTCCATTACCACAATCTGATCGAAGCCATATAATTATGCACAATTTGCAGATGAGGAAACTGATGCGCATAGAATTTGAATGATTTGCTTAAAGTAACAGAGTTTGTACATGTGAAGTCTAGGATTTAACTCCTGACTCCTCAGATCTAATTTATGTGCCTGTCTAGTTAAAGGTGAAGATCCTTGATCAAAATCTCCCAAGAAGGACAATGTTGACCAGACTAGAGTATAAGAATGAGCAAGACCATAAGAAGGTGCACTGCTGGCAAATAGAAAGAAGTAAAATCATAACACTAATATGAGGGCACACACTGGAAGAATCAGTTATGTATACATGTAAAGTCCTGTGTATCTGTGTGGTTTTGCAGTTCAATCACATTTTAAAAATGGACATTATTTATATTTTAGAGGGTTTGAAAGGATGTCAATCATTTGGTGAACGAATCTTCAGTAAGACTCTCAATAAGAGTAAAAGATGGATAAAATAGATGTTTTTAATGGGTTAATAAATCTGAAATAGACGATAAAAGGCTATTACATGCAAAATATTTTAAACGGAAGTATTATCTTAAAATATTACATGCAAGTTGCTATTCTTCTAACTTAAATCATGTTTTGCATTTAAAGACTTTTCCCTTATTTAAAAGGTAAATAAACCCAAACTACTGGATTTATTTTTCTAGTCATGTTTGTTTGGCTCATTTATTAAAGCGAGTTTCTTTTTTACATATCCATTGAATTATATTATAGATGTTTCATTAAAAATGCAAAAGATATGAAATTTAATTTGATACAAATACATCTAGGATACTATGAGTTGAGATGTAAATAAAAAGCTAAATGTGGAAAATTTTGAGAAAAAGGAATATGTTTAAAAATAAATCAGGTTTTCAAGAACTTCTTGCTCCAACTTTATGAATTGAATGACCAAAGAATGTCTTTTTAAAAATTTCTCCTGCTAGGGCACTTGGGTGGCTCAGTGGGTTAAGTGTCTGACTCTTAATTTCAGCTCAGGTCATGGTTTCACAGTTCTTCAGATCTAGTCCTGCATCAGACTCTATGCTGACAGCCCAAAGCCTACTTGGGATTCTCTTTCTCCCTCTCTCTCTGCCCCTCCCTTGCTTATGTGCTCCCTCCCTCTCTCTCTTTCTCTCTCAAAATAAATAAATATTAAAAAAATTTGTTCTTCATTATTTTTGGAACACTAACGAGAGATCTCAATTCTACAAGTTGCAATGCTTTTACTATTCTACTAAAATATGATTAGCTCTCTACTAATTTCTGTCCAAGGAAAAATTAACATTGCTGACTTAGGTTTTTGTTTTTTTTTTCTTTTTACTCAAATTTATCAATTCTGTCCTAATAAGTTTATTCTGGACACATGGGCTACAAATTACATTCTTTTATGTGAACAAAGTAAATAGATAGTTTACCACTACTGGACAATGTATAAATGGTCTGCTATTCTTTGTAATTAACAAGACAAAGTTGCAAATAAGATTCAATTTATTAGCACAGTCCCTAATTATTACTTATCTTTCAACCTCACTCTCTTCCTAATTTTTGGAGTAATTAACCTTTTTAATCCAGCCATCCTTGATTTTTTCCACCATTTAACTTCATTGTTCCATTTTTACTGCTTGGTTTTTACATATGGAATCATATTTTCTCTTAAGATATCTTGAATGGATCTGGGGTTCTTTCTCACCAATGAAGTAATACAAAGCATTTCTGCATCACCAATCTTGAAAGCATCTCCATTATTTATTTATTTTCAACATAAGTGAGCTTCCTCTTATATTAAACTAAGAGACATATAATTTTCTACACATTTACTGTATAGAAAGACAGGACGTATGAAATCAATCCATTTAAATATTGCCACCTTGCAGAATAGCTGCATGAATCATGCCAAATGATTTGGCATCTACATGCAGTTGAAATCATGCATTCAGTTTTATGAGTGGAGAAAAAGAATAGAAATAAAAGTGATATCTTCATTGGAATTTAAAATACATATACTGTCAGATGGACAAAAGAGATAAATTATCATCATACAAAATGGGAGCAAAAGCAGTATATTTGAGATCCAACTATCTGTGAAAATCTCATTTATCTAAGACAAATGATCTATTTTCTTGAATTTATAGTAAAGAAAACTCATTCTCAGAGAACGTAAAGGAAATGATAGCCTACATCCATAGAACACCTAATGTCTCTAATGAAGAGCTATCTCTATACAGATGGGATGGCCACAGCTAATGGGAACACTGACTGAGGCAGCTTACTCATAGCCAGGTCAGAAACCCCTGATGGAAATCTTGCCCCCAAAATGAAAAAAGAGAAATATGCTTTCTCTTTTAAAAAAAAAGTGTTTAAAGCTATAGTGAGGTATAATTAAGTACAGTGAACTGAACATACTGAAAGTATATACTTTGATTAGTACTGACTTGTGTATACCTGTGAAATAACTTCCACAATCATGATACTGAGGATATCCATTAAAACAAAAGTTTTCTAATGGCATTTTATGTCTTTTCTGCTCTATCATTTTGTCATCTCAAGGCCAACTACTGATATGCTTTCTTTCATGACAGAGTAGCTTACTTTTCTAGAATTTTCTAGAATTTTATACAGCAAACCATAGAGTATAGGCTCTTTTAGTCTGGTTTCTTTTTTTCAAAATAATCATTTTGAATTTCATCCATATTGTTGCATATATAAATATGTATAAAGAATATAAGGAAGTTTATTCTTTTTAATATTTATTTAATTTTAGAGATAGAGCACGAGTGAGGGGAAGGGCGGAAAGGGAGCCAGAGGGAGGCTCCCAAGCAGGCTCCCTGATGTCAGTGCAGAGCCCAACGTGGGGCTTGATCTCACAAACCAGGACATAGTGACATGAGCCTAAATCAAGGGTCAGATGCTCAACCGACTAAGCCACCCAGGTGACCCAATAGTTTATTCTTTTCTTCACAATTTTTCTGAGTAGTGTGTACCATAATCTTGCTATTTGCATATTTCCCTATATTACAAATAAGATTGCTGATATTATCTGGTAAATGTCTTTTTTGTGAACATACAATTATATTTCTCGAGTAAATATCTCATAGTTGAACAGTTGTATAATATTTCAAAAATTTTTTGAACTATTTTCCAAAGTGTTTATATGGACTTTACATTCCCCCCAGTAGTGGTTGATTTATTTTTTACCAACATGACATGGTCAGTCTTCACAGTTTCATCCAGTGTAGTGAATGTGTATTGGTATCTCATTATGGTTTTAGTTTGCATTTTCTTAATATCCAGTTACTTTAACGATCTTTCCATGGAATGATTTTCTATCAAAATATATTTTTTCGGTGAAATGTTAATTTGGATATTTTGCCCATTTTTATTAGCTTGTTTTTCTTTATAATATTTGTGTTTTTTTATATATCAGGCATAATTTATTTGTCAGATATATATTTTATAAATACTATCTTCTAGTCCCTGGCTCAACTTTTCATGTTTTTTTAAAAATGTTTATTTATTTATTTTGGAGGGGGCCAAAGGGGCAGAGAGAGATGGAGAGAGAGAATCCCAAGCAGGTCTATGCTGACAGTGTGGAGCCTGACATGGGGCTCTATCTCATGAACCATGAGATCAGGATGTGAGCCGAAATCAAGACTTGAATGCTTAATAGACTGAGCTATCCAGGAACCTTAACTTTCATGTTTTTAAACAATATGTTTTGAAGAAGAGGTTTTAATTTTATTTAGTCCAAATTGTTGATTTTTTCATTCATAGTTTATGTTTATTGTGTTGTATATAAATTTTTGTTTATTTTGCCCAACTGAAGATCACAGAGCTTTCTTTTCTGTGTTCTTTTAGAAGTTTATATCCTTAGTTCCTATATTCAATTTCAAGTTAATTTTTGTATGTGCCATAAGGTCAAGGGCCAAATTTTACTTTTTCATATAGCTACTCAACTGTTCCTACAGCATGTGTTGAAAAATTAAATTTCTCCTCTAAATTGCCTTGGGAAATGTGTCAACAATCAGTTGTACATATATGTTTGGGTATTGTGTAATTTGTATGTTCCATTGTTGGGTAGATACAGAGATGACAGATAGATAGATATAGATGTTTAACACCATCCTTCCCTAATTTTTTTTTTTCATTTTAGAGAGAGAGAGGGAGAGACGGTACCAGTGGAGGAGAGGGGCAGAGGGGTGGGGAGAGAGAGAGAGGGAGAGGGAGAGAGAGAGAGAGAGAGACAGGGAGAGAGAGAGAGAGAGAGAGAGAGAGAGAGAGAGAATCTTAAGCAGTTTCCAAGTTCAGCATGGAACCCAGTATGGGGCTTGATCTCATGAATCATGAGATCTTGACCTGAGCTGAAATCAAGGGTTAAACGCTTAACCAGCTGAGCCATCCAGGTGCTACATAGATGTCCAACACTATTCTATTCTGATTACTACTGGTTTATAAGTCCTAAAAATAGGTGTTGTGAGTACTGAAATTTTGTTTATCCTTTTCAAGTTTGCTTTGGCTAGTACAGATTCAATCTTATTTCTATATACATTATTTAATCAGTTTATGATTTTATACAAAAATTGCACTCATATCAATTTGTGGAGAATTGGTATCTCTACAATATTAAGTATTCCTGTCCATATGTAGATTTTTCCATTTAATTATGTTTTGTTTGTGTTTGATAATTTTAGAATTCAGGTTCTACACATATTAAAAATTTATATTTAGTTATTATATTTGTTGTTATACATTATAAAATTAATTTCTGATTGATGCTAGAATTTAGAATCACATTTGATTATTTTATTTATTTATTTTATATATATATATTTTTTAACATTTTTATTTATTTTTGAGACAGAGACAGAGCATGAATGGGGGAGGGTCAGAGAGAGAGGGGGACACAGAATCTGAAACAGGCTCCAGGCTCTGAGCTGTCAGCACAGAGCCCGATGCAGGGCTCGAACTCATGGACTGTGAGATCATGACCTGAGCTGAAGTCAGACGCTTAACCGACTGAGCCACCCAGGCGCCCCACATTTGATTCTTTTAGCTAATGACTTCATTTCTTGCAATCTAGCTGATGAGTTTTCATAATTAATATTGCTTATTCATGAGGATTTTCTATATAGAAAACCCTGTCATCTGTGAATAAAAAAGGTTTTTTTTCCCTTCTTTCTAACTGCTATGCTTTTTATTTCTTTTTCATGTTTTATTGCATTGTCTAAAATTTCCAGTAAAATGTTGAATAGGAGTGGTAAGCGAGAACATTGTTGCTCTGAGGCCTGTTATCTGAGATGAAAAGCATTTTCATTCTTAAATATGCTGTTAGTTCTTTACTTTCTATAAACAGCTTTTATCAGATTGAAGTCGTTTTCTGAGAATTTTTTTCACAAATGTCAAGTGGTTTTTCTGTATCTCTTGAGATTATCCTATTATTTTCTCTTGATAGTTTTTTAATATATTAAATTACATGGATTGATTTTGAATGTTGAGTTAACTTTGTGCTCCTAGGATAGATCCTGTTTACTCATAACATATCATCATTTTTATGCTGTTCGGTTCAAAGTTGTTAACTTTTAATTAAGTTTATTTTTTTAAAAAAACAATTGTTTTAATATTGTTCTTTATGAAGGGTATAGGTCTGTTTTTCATTCTTATAATATCTTTCTCTCTTTTTTTATTTTTAACTGGGATAATGTTGGCCTTATAGAATAAGTTGGTTTGTGTTCCTGCCACCTTTTTATTCCTCTTTAATTTTCTGGTGGAATGAGTATCTGGGAGATTATGTATGGAACTAAATATTAGAATTCACCCAGAAGGCCATCTGCTCTGGGGTTTAATTTGTGGTAAGGTTTCTAATTATAAATTCAATTTCTTTAATAGATACAGGGCTATACATGTTATATTTTCCTTCTTATGTAAGTTTTATATATCTTTTAAATAATTTGTGCATTTCAACTCTTCTTTTAAATATATTAACCAAAAGTTATTCATAACAATCTCTTATTATCTTTTCGATTTACCTTGTGTGTGTGGTGATATACCCAATTTCAGTTACAGTATTGGTAATTTGTGCTTTTCCTCTCTTATGTCCTGATCAATCCAACTGTAAGTTTATTAAGTGTATTGATTTTTCTCAGGTGAAGCGGTCTTTCATTAATTTTGTTATTATTTTGTTTCCAGAAACCAGTTGTTTTGGTTTCTGGAATTAATCTTTATCATTCTTTTATTTTCTGCTTATTTTGGATTTCATTCGTTTTTCGTAGCTTTGTAGGTTGGAAGCTGAATTAACTGATTTAAGGCATTTCTTACTTTCTAATATAGAAATTTAATATGCTTTTGTTGTATCCTACATGTTTGCCACATTGTATTTTTCAAAATACTATCTTCAATTCATTTCCTTTCAACCATGGTTCATTAGGAGTTTTTTTTTTTAGTCAAATATTTAGTGATTTTTGTAATTATCTTTCTGATATTACTTTCAAAATTAATTCCATTGGAATACATTATGATCCCATAGTCCATTGGTAATATTTTTAAATTATCTTAAAATAGTCAATTATTCTTAAAAGATTTAAAATAAAATTTTTCTTATTTACCCACGTATTTACTAGTTCTGATTTTTTTTCCTCACTCTAGATCCAGATTTCTATTTGTTATCATTTTCCTTTGCCCTGGAGACCTTATTTAACATTTCTTTAGTCTGGGTTTCCTGATGGTGAATCCTTTGTGTTTTTGTTGTATGAATACTCCTTTTTCCCCTCATCTTGTGAAAAATGTTGGCTGAATATAAAATTTAGGTTTACGTGCTTTTTTTGTTTGTTTCAGTACTTTAAAAATTTTTTTAATGTTTATTTCTGAGACAGAGAGACAGAGCATGAGTGGGGGGAGGGGCAGAGAGAGAGAGGGAGACACAGAATCAGAAGCAGGCTCCAGGCTCTGAGCTGTCAGAACAGAGCCGGAGTGAGGCTTGAACTCACAAACTGTGAGATCATGACCTGAGCTGAAGTGGGTCGCTCAACCGAGCCACCCAGGCACCCCAATGTTTCATTACTTTAAAGATGTTGCTACACTGTCTTCTCACTTGCGTTTTTTAGACAGAAGTTGGCTGTAATCCTTTTTATCTGTGTACATAACATGCCTTTTTCTTTTTAAATTCATTAACCTTTTATCCTACTATGTCCAGTCTACTGTTAATCTCTCATAAACTTGTTTTAAATATATTTTATTTACTTTATATTTAAACTCTAGAAGTTTGGTTTCATTTTTTTATACCTTTCTATGTTTGTTTTTTAACATAGTCTTTCGTCTGTTTTCTTTAATGAAGTAGAGTCTTGTTCATTAATTCTATCATTGTGTCATTTCTGCTTTCATTTTAATCGGTTGTGGTTTTCTTCCTCTCTAATTATGGGTTGTATTTTTCTTTTTCTTTGCATGCCTGCCAAAGTTTGATTGTATGAGAGACATTGTGGTTTTATGTTATTTGTTAATGGTTATTTTTATTTCTATACATGTTCTTTATTTTTCTGGGGATGCAGTTACTTGAAAAAATTTTGAACTTTTGAATTTTTCTTTTAAGCTTTGGAATGTGAGACCAGAACACATATTCTGGGATAATATTTTCCTTTACTGAAACAATGTCCTTCTAAATTCTCTACCTAATTCAATGTGATTTTTTTTTTAAATCTGGGTAATGGAAATATACACAATGCTTGTATGATATTGGAGTTTTGTTCCCTATTTTCCTTTTGGGAAGTGAGACTCTTTCCCCAGTCTTGGAAAGTGTCTTCATTAACGTGTTCTGATTCAAATTGAACTCAGATTTAAACTAAGGGATACCTTTGCAGGTCTCTGAAACTACTTTTGTAGCTCTTTACTCTTCTTCATCTTGTTGTAGACATTGATGCCTTGATACTCCTTGACTTCTATTTATGTTTCCTCAAGTAGGAGGGATAATTGGACTCTGGGTATCTGCGCTTGCCCTACCTATTGGAAGCTCTCTACAAACATTAATCAGGGAGCAAACATAGGCCTAAGAGTATGTGTCTCCCCTCTCTCAAGGACTAGGCTTTCATATTGTCTGATGTCCATTGTTTGAAAACAGTTGTTTTATATATTTTGTCCGTTTTCACTTCTTTCAAGGAAAAAGGTAAATCTAGTCTCTTTTACTCTGTATTGGTTGAAAACACAAGCATAAGGGAAGATAAAGTTTTAGAGAAAATAAGAGAATTTACTTATTAATACCAAATTCTCACATAGGTCAGGTGAAGTATGAATGAAAAGTTTATTTTCATATCTTCTAAGAGATCATTGATTGGTCAGTTTTGAGCTTGGTGAGAAATTTCCATTCTGAAAGACTTATTTTGACAATAAGTTTTTTGAAAGTAATACATGTTTTTCCCATTTTTTCATGTTTTCCATTTTGATTAGGAATTACAAAGCTATGACACTTATCTTAAATGTTCTTGACATTCCCCTTCCCAAATAGCAGAGTTATACAACAAAAATAGTTTTAAGCAAGTTTAAATATCAGTATTTGTTTGAAATAAAGACTTTCAATTAAGAATACTTATTGTATTTATTGTATAATCCCTATGTATTGTATAGGGGAATGAAGGTAAAAAAACATAGTATACAGTCTTTCAACTTTAAGAAACTCATGTTTTAGTCTGTGTAAATACTGTAAGCAAAAATATTACCATATAGTTTGGTAATTGTTTTAATTGAATGTGTGAATAAATGCTTCTTGAATACAGATATCCTAAAAATTGGTAGACTTAGATTCTTTCACCTACACCCTCATGTTTTTTTGTTTTTGTTTTTTTTCCCACTCATTTAGCTAAAACCTTTAAGCTTGTTTTTGGCAGTTGTTACTTTGAAAGAAAGTAAAGATAGGAATTTCAAGTTTCAGTTGTTTTGTCAAAGAAGAAGTGACTTCATGAAAATGAGGTCTAAAAGGATTCCTTACCACAGCATCTTGCTTTCTGGGAGGACTATAGAAAGCATTCTTCCAAAGCGATTACTCAGCCACAGAGATAGTGCTATGGCTCTTTGCCTGGTTTTACACAGTAGTGTCAACACCAATCCAGTTCTTCATATACTCAGCAAAATTCTTATGCCTCCTTGTCTGCATGCTTAATTTTAAGATTATAGTTTATAATACCATACCTAGGTGTAGTGGATTAAAGTGTCTCTTAAATGATAAGTGATCGTTTTTTTGTCTCTTAAGACACCACATAATGTCAGTTATAGTAAAGCAATACTTACATGTTATGTGAGATTTACCTATGATGGCTGGAGAATATATGGAATAGTTTTTTATGGTAAAATTCTGTAGAGGGTAACAAAACTTAAAATTTGAAATTGTTTCCTCCAATTAAAATTGGTTCTCCACATGAAGAAAATAAATGAATTATTTGGGATGAGCTATTTGTGAATGGGGTTGCACTGAATTACAGATATGAATAAAATTAATAGGAATGTACACATTGCAAATATCTAACCTATATATAAGGGAAAATGTAATCTAATTTTTAAGTTTATAATAATAGTAACCAAATTAAAAAATTATAGCATCAGGCAGTGTAAAGAATATATTATTTATTTGACTTAGATTAAAAGGGCTTTTTATACTTTTTAATCAAAACTAGATATCCCTTTATTTATTAAAATATCAATTTATTTTAGCTATAAATTTGCTAGTTAATTTCTATAAACATAAATTATATTAAAGGTATACGCTATAGAAATATACTCTATAATGCTTTAGTGATATTCTGTTTTTATTTTATTTTTTTATTTTATTTTATTTAAAAAAATTTTTTTTAACATTTATTTATTTTTGAGACAGAGAGAGACAGAGCATGAACAGGGGAGGGGCAGAGAGAGAGGGAGACACAGAATCTGAAACAGGGTCCAGGCTCTGAGCTGTCAGCACAGAGCCCGACGCAGGGCTCTAACTCATGGACCGTGAGATCATGACCTGAGCCGAAGTCGGACGCTTAACTGACCAAGCCACCCAGGCGCCCCAGTGATATTCTGTGTTAAAAGTAAAGTGAGTTGCGAACATTACACAATATTATTTCTCTTTATAAATTATTGAAATGATAACCATAAACAAAAATCTGTTGTAATGGTAAATTAAGATCTATTGTCTACATACACGAAAGCTATTCTAAATGGTAAATCAGGATCTATTGTCTACACACAAGAAAGTAGAAATAGTGTCAGGCTTATATCAATGGCTCAGAAAGGACCAAGCTGAAATATTATTTTTGAAGTTCATTCATTCAACAATATCGTTTGTAGCATAGGCATAGAATATAATGCTCAATATGAACACAAGTATTTCCTTCTCCATGGGTTTATAGCCTTCCATGTAAAACAGACATTAATTTAATTATTACATAAAATTTTGGCTGTGAAAAAGTGTTTTGAAGGAGAGGTTCAATGTGATATAAGGGCTACAACAGGGAGAATAAAGTCTGAATCTCAGAGAAGTTTTCATGGAGAAATGAGTTTGATCCTGGTTGAATGACTGGAAGTCTATTAAAAGAGGATAAACGATTAGTCAAGGCAGAGAAACAGCATATACAAAGGTCTTATAGGAAGAAACAACATGAAGTGTATCTAGGACTTAAAACATTTACGATATCAGAGAGAATGGGGAGCAGAATGGCTTGATGTGAATCTGGATAGTAGCTTAGACTCTCATACAACATAAACTTTGAAGAACCTTGTGTGTTAAGAATTTTTGCCTTTATTTTTTGACCAATGAGACAATATTTGGTTTTCTTTTCATGATGAATAAAATAATTTTGAAGTTTGGCTTGACAACCTTCTATTAAGTGTACAAAACTGCTAGGAGAGGTTATTAAAGGAATATGTAATTCCTTCAGTACTCCAGCAGAGTATTGAAAGATTTGAATTGTAAAGTAATTGAAAAGATTTGAAAATAATTAGGAAGTAAAATGTATACTCTATGGATATCTATGATAGAAATGAGAGAGTTGAGACTAGTTTAAAGCAACAGGAGGAATTGCATTATACACACAAGTATTTGACTTGATGAATTCAGCTACAGAAAACCACTCAGCATTCAAAATTGGGATGAACTTTAGGGAGAAAATTGAGGTAATATCCAAGTTCTTTTTCCTGACAATAATGTTACATTTCAAATTGTGAGCCAGTTTGGTGAAGTTTGAAATCATTGGTTCATTTTAGTAAAGTGAATATGTGGTATTAGGAGAATATGCACTAGAAATATAGAAGGGCCAGGTTTTGAGTAAGAGCTCAGGGGTCATGATTAGAGCCATGATTCACAGTAAAAACTCAGTAATTTGTATAGATTGAGTGGGTAAATGAGTAAATGAAGGAATGTATGAGTGGAGATAAAGAACGATAATCAGTGTCATTGTAAGTAGCCAAGTGGTTTAGGATGAGAAAACGTTGTTGTGAGAAAACATTGACACAGCAATGAGAAAGTTACTGATAGTCTCTGAAGGAGTAATTTTAGGGAAATTATACTGTCAGAACAAGAAATAACGTAGTAATAAAATAGAATGTATCATGACTATTACCACATATAATAAAATAAAACAGAAAGCAAAAATAGCCATTGTCTGGTAAAATTCATTAAATTTGGTAAAAATCACTCTCTCCTCTATTGAAAGTCAGTAGTCTAAATGCTCACATTAATAGAGATGCTTCTATATTATGATTCTTGAATATTGTTTCATCAAATAGGTTCAGTGCTCCTCTAGCTTTTTTATTTTATGTTGTCAAATAATTTTATATTGTAATTGAGTTTATGGCAATTTTTTTATTACTTTATTGAGAGCAATGTTATTTCAGGAGAATATGAGTGACTTTTCTAAAGCTACACAGTGTATCTGTGGTTGAACTATGGTGGCATCTGAGGTTTTTTTTCTTAATCCTATCTCCATACATTTTCATTATTCAAAGATCTGTGTTATTTTGCTTATACCTGACTATTTATTAGGTTAGGTTAAAACACTTGGTATTAGAAAAGAAAGTTATATTGACTATATTATATGCCCCAAATATCCTACCTGATATTATGCTATTTTGGCACTATTGGAGAACGCATTTTTTTCAAGTAAAGGACAGGTACAATCAATCTTACCCATTTTCTGCTAAGTTTATGTTTTCACGTGTGTGTGTGTGCGCGTGCGTGTGTGTGTGTGGTTTTCTGTGCGTTTGTGCGCGCATGCGCACCCGTGTGTGAAGCAATAGCCTTGAGAATTTTCCATGATCTACATGTGTCTTTGTAAGAGGGTGGATCAAAACACAAAATAGAGTGCATTAGCTATTAAGGAGATCATTTCACTTCAATATGTTGTCTTATTTGTCAATTCTCTTTGTACCACTAACACACCTCACTTTGTATGCATTCTTTGTCTGATAAGTGTACTTTAAAGAGATCCCAGTATAGCTTTGATGTAACTGATATAAACATTGGCTTTGATGGGGAAACACTTTGTTCCTATTAAACTTAAAAAGCACATATCTGAAGGTTGAAGAGTTAGAAGAATACGGAAGATGCCTGTGTTTTCTTAGCTTCTACCTGTCATGCTTGCTGCTTTGAAATATTTATGTCCCTCATTGTTCTGTCAGTATAAGACATCCTTGTTAACATTTAGACATAATTTAGGACACATTTCATAAGCAAACTGTTAAATATTTATGCCTAGTGCTTATTACTTACAAGGCACTTCACGTATGCATCCATGTTTCAATTATTAATGAAGAGTTTGGACAGACCTTGTTTTTATTGCTCTGTTCTTCTGAAGATTAACTTTTTCATATTCTTCCATACTAATATCCTGAGTTGTTTATTGTTTGGTTTAAAAAGATTGTCTCTTCTTTTGATACTAAATTTATTTTGTGTTTAAGTTTCTAGAAGAGTAAATTCAGGAAGTATGGTAAGATGATAACGTAAAATTAAGTACTTTACATAAATATATACAAACCCATGTGTGTGTGCATTTCTGAATTGTCTAAGTCTAGCAAAAATATTACTTTATTTCTGAAGGGGAACTGTAATTCAGGATTTCACAAGGGCATTCATGGGATTGTTTAGCTTTTTCAACCACGTATAGCTAACAGCAGTGTCGTGTGTAAATAGAATGGGAAGCGATATTCTTTACATGTCTAGTTAATACAGTATAGAAAGCTCTCACACACAGTTACAAAAGGGGAACCATCTGAGCCATTTTTATGACTAAACTTGGAATCATTTAGCTTTTAGGTTTCTCATAACTGCAGGAAGTACAGCACATTTTAAAAATTTGATGTCAGTTAACATTGTGGATTTGTAAAACACGTGAAGACCATAGAATTAATCTTCCATTTACAGCCTCCAACTTAATTGAGGAAACTTGGCATTGCAGTTAATTTTATTTCTGGTACATCTATGAATTTATATAATCTCTTATCTGTGATTGCTTAAATAAATATAGCCCAAATGGAAGAAAGATTAAGAGGATTTGGCTAAGCTTTTCTCCCAACATATTTTCCAGTTCTTAATTTTGGAATATCTCCTTTGCAAATAAAGGGAACTTTTTTTAAACAGCTATATCATTGAAGCAAATTTATTTTGGGTTAATTTTTTAATATAATTCAGCTCTTTTCTAATAATTAATAACTTTAGAAGAAACCATAGCACTGTGTTAAAAAGAAGACAGTATGGCCTGATCATGCTAAAAGGAGTAACAAAATCCCAGTTATACAGATGATAAGAAACTCAACTGAGTAACAGTATTAGGAGTCATTGTCCTAAAGTACATTACGTAGGGAGAAAAAGAGAGAGGCAAGCCAAGAAACAGACTCTTAGCTACAGAGAACAACCAGAGTTACCAGAGGGGAGATGAGTGGAGATGGGTTAAATGATGGAGATTAAGGAGGGCATTTGTGATGAGCACTGGGTATTCTATGTAAGTGTTGAATCACTACATTGTACACATGAAAGTAATATTATATTGTATGTTAACTAATTGGAATTTAAATAAAAACTTTAAAAAATTTTAAAAAAGAGTCTGTAGGATCATTTTGATTGTATCAGAAACCTGAGAACCTTGAGAAGAGCCTCTTTTTAAGGCTACCTCCTCGATTTTACTCTTTTTACCTACTATAAAGTTATAGTCAAGATAATAAAATGTTCTCATGCTAAAATTATCCTTTCCTTATAAAAACTTACATTACACCAAATCAATGGAGAACATAAATATGAACATTATAGAATAATAGAGAAGAAAGTAGTAGAGACATTTTGGGTACTTTAAAAGTGAAAATATGTTTTGTTTCCTTCAGTCTTTCAACACAGTTTGTGGAGCTTCAGTTAGTAGAGGAAAATGGAAAAATAAACTTAGAGCCAGAAAAAAAAATGAAGGTTAGAATATTGTGTTACAAAGGATGTTTAGAAATGGGTTCCTGGGGCACCTGAGTAAGTCAGTCTGTTGAGCTTCCAACTCTTGATATTGGCTCAGGTCACGATCTCACATGTGAGCCCTACATCGGGCTCTGCCCTGACAGAGGAGTCTGCTTGGGGTTCTCTCTCCCTCTCTCACTGCCCCTCCCTCCACCTCTCTCTCAAAAATAAATAAAAAGTAAAAAAAATAAGTGGTTTCTCTATAAGGGAAATTGAAAGAGGGATCAGCTCTCTCCCTCTCTCACTGCCCCTCCCTCCACCTCTCTCTCAAAAATAAATAAAAAGTAAAAAAAAAATAAGTGGTTTCTCTATAAGGGAAATTGAAAGAGGGATCAGGCAATGCAAATATTTCAGGGCAGGGTTTCCAGGTCAGAGACAGCAGTACTTGCAAGGGTCTGGACACACAATTTGACTGATTGCTTTCTAGGAACACTAAGGAGGTGTCTGTGGCTTCAGACAGACAAGCAGGGGAAAATTGTTAGAATCTGATATTGTGGGAGTAACAAGAATGGGTGGAGTTAGAAATGTTGGAGACTTCTGCAAAAAGCCTGCAAGAGAAGGAGACAGGAATCAGAATGGTTGTTAGGAGACATCTAGTAACTGTAACTATCTGTAAAGACATGGGCTTGGATAAGATCACCTGGATTTAATATAAATACAGAAATTAAAGCAGTGGAACAATCGCTGAAACATTTCCTTGAAAATTCACTTCTTGAGGACAGGAAAGTAAAGGGAAATGACTAGTAAGAAAGGAGGAAAGGTAAGAGAATAATTCTACCTAAGGTATAGAGAGTATTTGAAGAAAGAGGGAGTGGGTTTTGGAAAAGGATGTTTTGGTGACCCTGAAAAAGTGAAATTTGAATTGTAATAGATTGGAAAGATAATATGGACAAGGAAATTGGGAACATAGAGAATACATAATTTTTTCAGCCCTTTCCCCCCTTATAAACTTAAGCAAAACATTGAGACAGTATTAGGAGTGGGGCAATGGGTGGCAAGAGGAATTTCTTTTGATTGTAGGGAAGTGGATACACATTTTTGTATATGGAAAAGACAATTATGTGGAGGGGTGGAAAAAAATAAACCAAACAACTAAGGATGAAAGACAGAAAGAGAGGAATTACTGGAGAAAATTCCTGAATCATACTATAGGAAAAGGGATCTGAGGCATATATGATGCAATTAACTTTAGATAAGATGGCGAACATTTCTGTCATAAGAGGGATAAAAACAGATTCTGTGGCTGTAGATACAAAGGCATTTTTTTGGAGTGAAGAATACAGGTGACTTCTCTTCTGATTGCTTTTATTTTCTCATGGAATAAGAAAGTAATGCATTGGCTGATGTGGATAATCATCTCTGAGAGGATGAAAGTGAAAAAGTAGAGACATGTAGTAGGATTACTGAGCAGAACTAAAGACACCCTTGAGTCTAGTGATTATGAATGTAAATTAGAACCAGATGTGAGCAGTGAGAGATTTTAATGGTGGCTTAAGAATATAGCCATTAAAAAGAGGGAAGTGGGGCTATATAGGGAGATGACAGAAAATTATAAAGAAAGAAGCAATGGATTGGAGCTCTTAGTGAGGTACAGTAGTTGGAATCAGAATTTTAGTGAGTCCTAGCTGGGAATATAAAATCTGGTCCTCAGAGAGTGTGCTATTTGATACTTGGTTTATGAGGTAGGTACATTTGTTGATAATGACATCTTTTAGGGTTAGACCATTAAACATTGTGACTCAGATGTGACTCAGAACCCTTCATCTGAGTCACAGTGTGATAAAATTCATTAATTGAATACTAAAATCACCAAAAATGTGGTAAGTACGAATGACAAAGGGAGAGAGACTGAACCATTTGCTGATGTTTTCCAGATGAGGAGTGCCCAGAGGCGCCCAGAATTGTTACACATTGGTAAACTAATGTCATGAGCCTCGGTGAAGCAGCAGAGACTTTTTCCTCTAGCTTCTTTTAAGATTTTTCTTTGTCTTTCCTTTTCTGTGGGTTGATTATGATATGCTTAAGTGTATATTTTATGGTATGTCCTGCTTTGTGTTTTCTAAACTTCATGGGTCTGTGATGGGTGTCCCTCATCAATTTTGGGAAATTTTTTAGTCCTTATTCCTTCAAATATTTTTCTTTTTTCTTTTCTTTTCCTTTCTTTTCTTCTTTTCTCTCTTTCTCCATTCCTTCCTTCCTTCCTTCCTTCCTTCCTTCCTTCCTTCCTTCCTTCCTTCCTTCCTTCCTTTCTCTCTCTTTCTTTCTTTCTTTCTTTCTTTCTTTCTTTCTTTCTTTCTTTCTTTTTCTTTCTTTCTTTCCCTTTCTGGTATGTCTCATCACATGTATTTTAAAAACTTTTGTAATTACCCCACAGTTCTTGGGTATTCTGTTGTGATGTTCTTTTTTTCTCTTTGCATTTCAGTTGTGGAAGTTTCTGTTGACATTTCAAGGTTACTGATTGTTTCCTTAGCTGTGTCCAGTCTATTGATAAGCCCATCAAAAGTAGTCTTTCTTTTCTGTTGTGATGTCTTTGATTTCCTTCTATTCTTCTTTCTTTTTAAGAATTTTCATCTCTCAACTTAAATTACTCACTTGTTTTTTTATGTGATTTACTTTTTGCATTAGAGTCCTCAGCATTTTAATCATTGCTGTTTTAAATTCCTAGTCTGATAATTCTATGATGTCTGCCATATCTGAATTTGGTTCTGATGTTGGATCTCTCTCTTCAAACTGTGTTTTTAGTCTTTTGGTATGCCTTGTAATTTTTTTGTTGAAAGCTGGACATGATGCACTGAGTAAAAGGAACCTGGACATGATGAACTGAGTAAAAGGAACCCAGATAAATAAGCCTTTAGTGTGAAGTTTTATATTTATCTGGCTAGGGATTAGGTTGCATTTACTATTCATTATACCTGTAGAATTTAAAGGCTAGAATTTTCTCTGGTGTACTTGTTTTGGTCTCCCTTGTCTTTGGGTTTTTCTAAATATTTCTTTTTAACATTTGAGATGCAGTTTATTTCCTTGTAACCCCCCATTATTACCCAGTTTTACTGAAGTGGTGGTAAGGTGTGGTGGAAAGGAGGTGCTCTATAGTTCTATGATTAGGTTTTGGTCTTTTTTTAATGTTTATTTTTTTAGAGAGAATGAGAGAGAGAGAGAGAGAGAGAGAGAGAGAATCAAAGGAGGCTTCAGTCTCTGAGCTGTCAGCACAGAGCCTGACCGTCATGGGGCTGGGACTCACGGACCACGATATCATGACCTGAGCTGAAGCTGGATGCTTAACTGACTGAGCCACCCAGGTGCCCTATGTTTCAGTCTTTTGGTGAGCTCATGCCCTGTGCTGTCACCTATGAACATGCTGCTCAGTTTTGTTTTCTTTGTTCCCATTTAGGGGAGACAGGCTGGCTAGTTTGGGCTGGAGTTGGAGTTTTACTTTCACCTAAGTCAATTAGGCTCTCTGGTAATATCCTAGTTGGCTAGGCCCACTAAAATAGTTACTCTTGAGGTCAGACCATGTTAAGAAAAATGGAATGATCTGGGTGAATTTCAAAATGTTTACTTTTTTCTCCCCCTGCTGGAAGCAAGAAGGATTTTTTTTCTGATCTTTATTATAGAGGCCCCCTCTGTAACTGGGCCTCTGTAATTGCCCCTCCCCCACCCCCGAGATTTTTACCTCTCAAATGTGTCCATACTGAGCCTTCAGCAATTTAACACTTACAGTTAAGGTTTTTCAACCCTGGTACTGCTGCCATTGGAGTTTTCTGCTCCTGTGCTTCTGCTCTAGGAAGCTGTGATTCTCTGTATCCACCTGTCTACAGTTTTGGGGGCAGTGGTTTGCACTGTGACCTCAGTTCTCTGATAGATCAAAAAGAGTTATTGATTTTCAGTTTAGGCAGTCTTTTTTCTTCCCTTGTCTGTGTATAGAAGTGACAGCTTCTTCCCTACATGGCAAACTGCAATTGGAAGTTCTATGCAGGCTTTTAGGAAGCATCAAAGAATGAGGTGTGGAACCTGCAATTAAAATTAAGGATTACTTCAATCTAATATTGTAAGAAGTGTAAGAGAAAACTCTGTATCTCTTGTTGACCAATATGTTGCTTCTTTCTGATGCAGTATATAAAAATGGAAAAATATTTTTAAAAGAAGTAAATACTATAAAATACATAATATTTGATTTATTCACAGGAGCTTTGAGTAGAATATATATGTATTACAAATAACTAATTTAAATTATATATTTCTAACTTGGACATGTAATTTGCTGTTAACAATATAATTGAATTCTAAAACACAGTGTCTCAGCAAACCTAGCAGATTTCCTTCACAGATCAGTAATCCTTACAATGGTTCCAACAGCTATACTATAAATATCAGAGGAGGTCACCATCCATCATGGGTACATTTATATCGAGAGGGCTCCTGGGTCATGATATGGAATCGACGTCAACATCTATAGGGAATGTCAAGCACACGTTTTTGGAATATTGTGAACAACATTGGAAAAAATATAGATAGGCTGTAAAGGTGATAGAATCTTGAAAAGGACCTGTAATAGGAAAAAACTGCAAACCTGGCAAAAACACATTACGTTTTAGCAAAGCACGAATACACTGTTTAGCTCAGCTGGAATCTTTACTTACTGCCTTAGGCAGCTACAGTGCAAAAATGAACAAATATTTTTGTGGGGCCTGTTGAGACATAGGAAGGGGCTGAGTGAGTAGAGGACAGAAATTAAGGAATGAAGGTGCTGAGAGAGGGAATCATAAAAGATAATCAAAACAGTGCTATAGCTTTAGTGGAGTAGACAACATGGAGGGCTTGCAGCTATTATATACACCATCTAGGGTTTTGTATACACCAAGTTAGGGTTTTGGGGACATTGGGCAAACAATCATTATGATGTAACTAAGAGATTTCTCATTTCTGCACAGTGTGATCATAATTTGTACTACATATCTGGAAATTGCATCATTTTCAAACATGCTTCTGAAGGCTACTGGTCAGTAAATAGAGGTTCTTTGATCTGACTTTTAAATCTATTAGCTATATAACATACCTTGCATTTTTCCTATAGTTGTGTGAGCATCCTGAGTTTACAAGTAGATACATAAGATGTCCTAACACTGTACTTTCTAGTTATTTTTCATTTTGCTTGCCCTCATTACCCATAAGTATATTATATTAGTTAGCAATAGCCAGCAATTTGCTGTAAAAGCTAAGTCATTGTTCAGTTATAAAGCTAAGATAAGTCACTTTTCAACCTGAAAACACAAGCCTGCAAATTAGAGATGAAATACTTCCTACCCTAGTTCCTAAATTCCAAGTTCCTGGCCAGAGCCCTTGGAAGCATGAAGGGAAAAGTTGTGGTGGTGGCACAACAGTGCCTTTTTGGGGGTATGCAGACTATACAAAGGGAAGAAAATAATGTGAAAGAAATGGTGGCATTTTGCAAGCAACAACTTTGTTTCAATGTATAGAACATTTGATTGAGATTTCAGTTCATAAAAATGAATGCAAAGCATTTTGTATACAGAGTTCGCAGCTATGATTAAAGGAACATTCAGTCTTCTTTCCCTGGAAGCTGAGATATATTAGGAGTTAAAACTTTTCACAGACTTTAGGTGACTTAGGGAAACAAGTTAGAAGGTAATTTTGAAAAAATGTGGACTCAACAGAGGAAAGGAATACGTTATTTCTATGGAATATGGCCTCAAGATTCAAGGATAGGTAAATATTATAGTCAAAAGGAAATTAGGTGCTTTAAATATTTTTACTATTTTGCTCAGCAGGAGATAAAATGGTTTTGATTTGGGTAATATGGATCCAGTCTATTCAAGTTAAGGGATGATACAGAGTTTTCTTTTTAAAACTAAACACAATTCAACAAAAGTCCAATAGTCTCTTGTTCAGGAAATATTATAAATCCATTTTGAATATGACTCAAGAGTAAGAGAAAATCTCCTTAAAATAGGATAACTGTATCACAGTGGTATGCTTGTCTATTCTGAAGTCACATTCCAGAGTAAATCCACTGATGGGATCATTGTTATAATTTTTGTATTACAGCTCGGATATAGACATACAATTTTTTTTAATGTTGATTTACAATTGAGAGCGGGAGAGACAGAGTGTGAGTGGGCAAGGGACAGGGAGAAAGGAGACATAGAACCTGAAGCAGGCTCCAGGCTCTGAGCTGTCAGCACAGAGCCTGATGCGGGGCTCAAACTCACGAGCTGTGAGATCATGACCTGAGCCAAAGTCGGAGGCTCAACCCGACTGAGCCACCCAGGTGCCCCGAACATATAATTTTTGTTATTTAGTATAGAAATAAAGCATGCCATCTACTTATCCATTCACTGACCCATTCTATGATTTGTACATCCGTGATTATTTTCAAGCTAAATCACATAAGGAATATGAAATAATTTTTCTAGCAAATCAAAAAATAGCATTCACTTTATTTTACCCATTCTGCATACTTCAGTGGACAGTAAAGACAATCAAAACAGCTAACACTCTCCTAGAGGAGAGGTGGCTTATGTAATGTTAATAAAGTAAATAGAATGAAAGTAAAATCTATGTCCATGTCCCCAATTCCCAACAATTATTCCACAAATTTCTCTAGTTAATGTATGTATATGATACCAAAAAGAAGAATGCACTCATTAGGTGAGAGCTGGTCTTTTTCAAAATTACTTAAATGAAGGCAGCTTTTTCTAAATTTTTGGGGGGAGTAGGAATTTACATCTAAACCCTGAAGAAAAGACTTAACCATTTTGTAGAATCTCACAACAAATTTGCAAAGAAGGAAATGCACCATTATGGTGTTAAGAAAAGTATGCTTAAAAAGATTAAATTATTTGTCATGTTCATGTTGAATTTGGATCCATTTTACCAGATGTTCAAAATGCATATTCTTTTCATTAAGTTCCTACAAGCATAGACTAATATACCTTAGTAATTATGTATCTCTTTGTCTCTGTCTCCCAAGAGATACAGATAGAAAAAGATAAAGATCTGTTGCTGTAGTTTATATAGAAGTTCTTTAGAACCTTGAAGGAGGTGTTAAAAAATCCATAATTATTATTATCATGCATTTTATACTTATTTTCGCGCTTATAGTACAAGTCCTTATGACAAAGTAGTGACTTGCTTTCTGATTACTGTCCTGCTGCACTGGTCCCATTACTTTAGTTCTTTTCCCATTGCAGGTACAATGTGGAAAGTGTCCAGTGTGGGTTGTAGCCCACGTCCCATATTTCAGGACCTATCAATTTCAGTTTCTTCATGTCTGCCTTTCCTGGGCACCAGTGCTTAGAACATGCCTCAAGTCAATTTCTTCTACTTCCCGGGTGCCATCAAAATGCAATTTCCCCTTTCATTTCTTGGTTTTCAGCTAAAACATAATTCAAATTCATGATTATGTATTTAAGAATGTTTAGTTTAAAGCACGCAAACAAACAAAAAAACCCTAAATTACCAGATAGTAGAGTAGAATAGATCCATATTCTCCTAACAGAAACTTTTATTTTCTTACCACCTAGTCCTCAGTAATGACATGTATGTTAGGATCAAGCTGCTTTGGGGGCCACAATGCCTGGTATATGATCAAATATGATCTACTTTAGATATAAGGCTCTTTCTCATGACATCACCACATTTCCTTTGTTTCCTCTGCATTCTCCAGCTTCAAAATATTTTAAGCAGTTGAGTACTTTTTACTTACTGGGTTTGTTTATCTAGTCCTGACCTTTATAACTATTGCTGATTGTTTTTGCCCCATTTCTTGCTATGACTCAAGATAACTCCTTTTTTTTTTTTTTTGAATTGAACTCAACATAAAATACTTACAAAAAGTTGTATGTGGCAATTTAAAATTAATATCCAATTTTATTAACTAGAATAAACATACATTGATTTGTTTTTGTTTTAGATCATGATAGTAGAGAAAATATTGCATATAAACTAATTTTATTTTTCTCTTTTTTCATTATAAAACATTAACAGTATAATGTAAGTAGTATTGTGCCCATAGGAGACATAAATCTGTAATCACATTAATAACCATTGCCCTGTCAGATGATAGAAATCAATAGTTCAAGGAACACATTTAAATAATATAATAAATATCTTATAAAATAAATTTAAACTCATGCCCAGGGCCAAAGGATTTAACTAGGGTAGATTAAAATAGCATTATTTCAAATTTAGGAAGTGATTATTTTGAATGAGGAAAGCCTGTTCCTGGTTTTCTATATGAACCCAAACAGAAAAAAATCCTGTTTTCTTTTTCCTTATCTGAATATAGAGAGTGAATCTTAAGATCATCAGACTGCTATTCCTATAGGTGAAGGAAGGAAACATGACCTTAAGGTAAGCGGCCTTTTTCATAAATCACAGCATTTTACTGTTCAACTTCAAACACCTCCAATCATATGAAAAACCAACCCAAACACACCTAGCCACAGAAGAAAAATTAAAAACAAAATACAGTGTATTAAATGGAAACACACACACATAACACACTCGTAATTCCCTTGATTCTTTTTGTGTGAAAAGTTCCAGAGACAGAGTTTGATAAATTATGGTTATCTGTAACTTCATTGTGTAAAATCTTTTGAAAACTTAATAGTAATACTTACCAAAGAGTTTTCTAAAACTTGTTTTTATGGGCTCTGCTTTGTTTTCAGTGGTTGTTATTGAACTGAATGTGATTTAGCTGAAAACGGTCTAAACCTGATTTCACAAAATCTGTATATTATTCCCAGCCTACAGTACGAAAATAGCCTAGCTCTAGATCTAATTTAGGAAGCAGAAAATTGACTTCTGAAAGGATAGTTAATGATCTTGTGCCTCTGTGAATGTCCAATTTATAGACTGTTCACTGGGTAAATGAGATATATATTTTTTCTCAAATATTTGCAATCTGGAAGCTGGACAGATTCTCTGTTTGGAACATTTCATATAAGTTAGTTTTGATACTGGTAAAACATGGAATCTAGAAACGATGAGATAGATTTTCATTCATATTCATAGTTTTTATTTTTTGAGGAAATTTATATTTCTTTCACTTAACTATAATAGCTCAGATGCTTATATGAACTAAATAGTGGTAAAATTTGCTTTCCCCAAATATGAGAAAATGGGTCATTATGTTCTATGACAACAATGATATTGATGTTTATAAACTGAATTTTTTATAATATTAACCAAAGTTACTGTATATTTGTTTTGAGCCCATGGGGCAATTAATTTTTTTCCTAGGATTTTTGAGGAAATTATCAATAAATTCAGTCAATTTAAATGTTTTGTATAGAATGCTTAATATTGAACTTTATAGCAAAAGGAGCTATTGTGAATAAAATATTACATGCATTTTTATAATTTTTAACCAATTAACTAAGAAGTTAAATTAAGAAACAAGAATTAAAAATAATTGTAACCACTATTTCATCAGAGGTACATATAAATATGAATCCTGTTAAGATCCCATGCATATTAATTGGCCATCCTGTCTGAATATCTTAAGCCTTTATCCTCTTTCTACATATTGCTAAGAGTATCCACTGGTCACAGCTACCAATTTGACTTCTTATTCTCTGATTGTTCCTCTTCTTAATTGTGTAATTGAAGGTTTACTATATTACTATATTTTTTTGTTCTTTTTCTCTTTTGTCTCTGCTCCTGTATTTTTTAAAAGTCATTATTCTCCTCCGTACATGCTTCCTCGTCCTCCTACATTTTCCTCTTTCTCTCTTTCTGTTTCTGTCTCTGCCTCTTGTTTTGTATTCCAGCCTCGTCTTTCAGCATGTTCCCAAAGCACAGCGATCAGCTGGTCAGCCTCTTGTTTTTCTCTCTTGAGAAGCACCATGGTTTGTCAAGTGGTTGAGAATGTGTCCGGGAATCAGACCACCTCTTTTCTAATTCTAGTGTTACCACCAGCACTGTGGCCTGGGCATTCCCCACAACCTTTATGTACCTCTGCTCGTTCATCTAAAAAAGTGACAGAAATAACAGTGCCCACTTTAAGAGCACTGCTGCAGAGGTTATGCATTATTATACATAAAGCACTTAGAAGAATGCCTGGCACACAGTAAGTGCTACCTAGTGCTGTTTTTGTTTTTATTGAAGTGCAATTGAGAGGCAGTATCCTATTAGTTTCAGGTGTCCAATGTAGTGATTTGATATTTGTGTAGATTTCAAAGTGATCCCCACAGTAAGTCTAGTTACCATCTGTCACCATCCAAAGGTATTACAGTATTATTGACTATATTCCCTATGCTGTGCATTGCATCCCCATGACTTATTTATTTAGTAAGTGGAAGTTTGTATCTCTTAATCCCCTTCACTTATTTTACCCATCCCTCAACCCCACCCTACTCTGGTGACTATAAGTTTGTTTCCCATATTTCTGAGTCTGTTTCTGTTTTATTTGTTGCTTTCTTTTGTGTTAGATTTCGCACATAAGTGAAATCATATGATACTTGTATTTCTCTATCTGATTTATTTCACTCAGCATAATACCCTCTAAGAGGTCCATCCATGCTGCCCCTAATGGCAAGATTACATTCTTTTTTATGTCTGAGTAATATTCCATTGTATGTATATACCGCATCTTCTTTGTCCATTTATCTATCCATGGACACTTAGGTTATTTCCATATCTTGGTTATTGTAAATGATGCTGCAATGAATGTATGTATCTCCTGAAATTGGTGTTTTGATTTAGTTTTTCTATTATATTATTATTATGTTATATATATGATTATATTGCTATTAGCTCTATTTTTCGGTTTAGGCTGTTTTAATCTTCTCTTTTTACTCAAATCATAAGGGAATATTTGTTGTTGTCTCTTAGAACATGTTACTCTTTTGATTTGAAAAAGACAGGATTGCTAATGTCCTCCATTCAGAAGGGAACGAAATCCTTTCCATTTTAGAATGACTGGTTTAGGATTCAAATAGTTTCCTTGGATTTAAGCATTTCCTTACCAAAGTTATGATAAACTAAGCATTACCAGTAAAATATGCATGTGGTCAAAGTGAGTATTTGTCAATATCAAACAACTCAGTACTATAACATGATTAAGATGAGTACCTAAAATAAGTCCTATAAGATGATAAAACATGTTCCTTCACATGCACAGCTGTAGTCCTATGATCCCTATGTTCAAAGTATTTCTGGTTTTTCATTGTCCTGAGTATGTCTTGTATGTTCTCACAAGCATTCTGCTGGTGATTATCTCTGTCAGGAATTCTCAATGGGGGGTGATTTTGTCCCCCCAAGGTCATGCGGCAGTGTTTGGAGAAATTTTGGTTGTCGCAAATGGGATGTGGGAATGGTGCTACTAGAATCTAGTAGATACAAGCCAAGGCTGCTGCTCAGCATCCGACAATACGCAAGACAGTAAACCACACAGATTTTCCAGTCCAAATGTCAATAGTGGTGAGAGTGAGAAACGCCTACACACATCATTCTTTACCCTCACGTCTGCTGCCTCAACATCCGTTCCTGCAGAGACCTTCTGTGAGAATGCGTTCCTGCCTGTGCTGCTCTAGTGCGCTGTTTTCTAGCTTGCATAACGTTTGAGTTAAAACAAATGGCACTAGATTCCCTGCAGTCTCTTCTTCACCAGAGATCAATTGCATTTAACATTGAAATGGGCAGTTGCCTTTCTATCTGAAGAGCTTTCGATGTAGTCCTTACCAGCAGACAACATGATCACTTTTTCATCTTCCTGGAAACTTCTAGCTTTTGCAACCCTGGACACTGTGATCAAAATGTCCTGTCTTAGATATAGAACAATCAGCATGTGTTGGTCACATACAAATCAGTTCATGCATGAAGATACAAGGGGGCTGCCAAATCATTATTACTTCAGACTCAGCCAAGTTTGAACCTGGGTTGAAATGCAGTCATGGCCAGGCAACAATTGAAGTATTATTAAATTTTCAGCAATTCACATGACTTTTGTTTGAGGTAAATTATGTTTTAGATCTCAAGTAGATTCCTGTCCAAATCTTTGATCTATACATTTTAATTTAATAATATTGAGGAAAACTTTTTTGACATTGCTAATCTTCACTCAGTGTCTTCATTCATAAGGGTTAATAATTAGCTAACTTTTACTGTTTTGAAGATTAAATTAAATAGCAGACTAAAGCAGCTAGCACTGAATTTCCATATAGAAACCATTGAGAAGAACTTATTTTCAGTATTGTAATTACTTCTACTATTCTAATTAAGACCAGAGGGTCTGCTCTTGGTCTTTTCTTTGTTCCTCTTAGTTGCTTAGAGTATTAGTATGCATACTGATTGGTCTTGTAACACCTTTAATCCTTAAAAATAATTCCACTGACCTCTCATTTTCTTGCAACTATTAGCTAATTCATCTGCTAGCATTTATAGTTAAAGTTTTTGAAGAGCTGTCTACAGACATACCCACTTTCTCATTTCTCATTTTGTCTTCATGACATGAGAATTTGCTTTCTACTCCACACTGCTGCAGTAATCATATTTATATGGACCCCAACCATATAAATACCATGTCGTCAGGCCCAATGGAACCTTCACGCACTTACTTATTTAAACTCTGATGTGACTGCGACAGAGGGGCCATCTGATTTTCTGAAGATATGCTCTTCTCTGGATTTCAGTTACACCACACACTGTGGGGTGTTATTACTTTTGTCTCTTTCGGCTCTCCTTCTCAGAGGCCAACAGTCATTCGTCTTCTCCTATCACAGCTCATCCTTGTCACATTTCATTCTGTATCCAGTTATATTATCCCCGTGTCATTGCAGTGTCTTTAAATTACATGCAGTATGCTGCCACCCCCAAGCATCTCTTCCAAGTGTGCACCGACTTAATAACATCTTTGTCAGAGACAGTGGAAACTTAATAAATTCCTAAGAGAATGCTCTTTCTAAATATTCTTCAAGTATTATTAAATGGAATTTCCATGATGCCTCTTATTCAGGTAGGAACCCTTCTTATTATTTGTGATCTCTCCCTTATCTAACATTTATGAGTCTACTAGTTTATAAAAGGGTAAAATATAGTCTTCATTTTCTTACTCCTTTGTCTTTACATGAATCCATCTATTATTATCATCTGTTTTCTAGACCATTGCTTTACCTTGTGTCTTCTACTTACCATGTTAGCTTTGCCTGGTCAGTTTCACGAAGTAAAAGGAAACATTAAAAAAATAAGAAATTAAGCAGTATTATTCCTAAGCATATGACCCTTCAAAAATTGCCAGTTTTAACTATTTTACTGTATACAAAAAAATAATAATTCTACATTGTTAGACCTGCCTGTTTCATTTGCCTCATTTCTTTCTTTTCTCCTACTTAACTAAGATTGGGTCCCCTAAATTCCATTCAGATTTCCTATGTGGCATGCCATTTCCTACCTAAACCCTTTTATATGTACTATTTCATCTACTTGAAATACCTTTTCCCTTATCTCACATCATTGATTTATTTTGTCTTCTTAGGGGGTGCCTGGCTGACTCAGTCAGAAGAGCATGCAACTCTTGATCTTGGGGTTGTGAGTTTGAGCCCCACGTTGGGTGTAGAAATTACTTAACTAAAAATTAAAAAAAAAATTGTCTTTATAGTGTCAATCTCTTCTCTCCAGAAAACGTTCTCTTACTGCCATATCTAAATAATCCTCCATCCAGCTGCATTTTCAAATCTCTGTACTGTCTTTTTAGCATCAGAGTGTAGTATCATGTGTTGCATTTACATTTATATTTCTGTGCCTACTTATTTACTTCTGTATATATTTCTTACTTTAGGCTACAAGTTCCATGAATCATGAATTAGGTCTATTTTGTTTAACTCTGTATACCTAACTCCTAGTAATGTGCCTGATTTGCTATATACAGTAAGGTAAATACATATTTTAATAAGGAAATAAGCAATTTTACAGGTGCTTCAGAGATTAAAATCATCTACTCTTCTTAAATATCTTTTTTGTGAAATGATTAGATATAATCTAGTAAGAGCTCATGAAAAAGCAACAAAAACAATAGTAACAAGATTAAGGGTCACTGGACTTTTAAACTCATTCTTACTACCTAACACCCTTGGAAGATACCAACTTTGGAAACATGTTACACTGTCACTCTTATTCCTCTTTTATGTGAGGCAAATAGAACGGGATACTTTCCCATCACGATTCTGCTTTTATTCTTCATTACTTGATGTGTTTTATATCCTTCTGGAGATTTCTGCACATTGATAACACTTTCCTGCTTTTACAGAAATACAGAGAAATCTAATTAGCTCTCACGTAATCATTTTTCAACACAGTCGGCATATAACAGTGTCACAACTGATGATATTACACTTTATAGGTTCAAAAACTATGATACGAGATTAAGTTATTTAATCTGGATAGTTGGATTGCTAATTGTTAAAGTAGCATAAAGGCTTCTGGACTGTTTTAGATTTTTTTTAAGTATTTGATAGTTTGGTTTTAGGATTTAGAAGTGGTAATTTTCTTCAGATCATTAAATCCGTCAGTCTGAACATGTATGCAATCAGAATATAAATAAGTCAGAGATTGTCATTGAAAACGTGCAGTACCGTGTTACAGAATTCGTAGTAGTGATGCTCACTTTTGTACCTGGTACAGTCGCTCTGGTTATGGCATATTATAGAGAATCCTTGGCATACTGGGATATCTTTTTACTGGTTTTCAGATTTTATTGAGTTTGTCAGGAAGGTATTGGTGAATGGAAAATTCAAATTTCAAGTAACAACTATAGTAGATTAACAGCCAGTTCCTTCAACAGCCTTTCATTAGATCAGATCTCTCTCTTCACTTAAAATCTATACCTGCTATGAAAGGAATAAAAATAAAGACAGAAAGTCAGTCATCAAGACCTGTTATTTTATTTTCTTGTATCATTTACGTCTCTACACTTCTCTCCTTCCTTAGAGCCACTGGTACAACATGGCACAACATCCTCTCTCAGAATGCTAAATAGTAGTAGCAGAAATGAGTAGGGGCTCTGCCTGCCAGATTTCCAGGCCTCCTAATTCCCCATACTTAGGTGTGACTTTCAGTGTCACGGTTTGATCATCCATAAAGTAAGAATAATGCTGGCAACTAAATATTTGCGATGTTTTCAGAATTAAATGCAAACTACACAGAATTCCTGGATCAAAGTAGATAC
The DNA here is from genome assembly GCF_024362965.1 of Panthera pardus. Classification (NCBI taxonomy): domain Eukaryota; kingdom Metazoa; phylum Chordata; class Mammalia; order Carnivora; family Felidae; genus Panthera; species Panthera pardus. Next base: position 51,459,807 of record NW_026526654.1, read on the forward strand.
CTAATTTTTATTCTTATTAATCACTTTCTAACTGGTCTTTCAGCTTTTAGTCTTGTTCTCTTTCAATGTGGACTTCTCATTTTATACTCTTTTGAAGTCCGATCAAGGTGCATATGCGTGTGTGTGTGTGTGTGTGTGTGTGTGTGTGTGTGTGTATGTATAAGTATGTATATATATGTATATGTGTAAATATCTTGCTTTCAGTGTACATTTTTTCCCTCTAGAATGTGGTGTGCATAATGTTGATGAGACCAGTTGAGAAGCTACAGATGCAGAAGTATCTTACTCTTTGATCAGAGGCCAGCATTATGGCCTGGTAAAATGAGTACTGAGACCATGTCATTGTGGCAGCTATGATGTTGACACCATATTCTTTACTTCTGAAACCTACTCAAGATGATGGGTAGCTCTAGGACTGAAGGATCCTTGCTGCAGTCCCAGACTTGTAGTCTTCCTTTTCTCAGCCTGTGATGTGGAAAGACAATGAATATAATAGAAAAAGGAAGATATATGAATTTTAAGGTTTAAAAAAAATCCTTTTTCTTGGAGTAAAGATGGTCCTCCAATCTGATGAAAATATGAGAGACTCAACTTTTACTGATTTTCTCATGACTCAGGTAGCCATTGAAATCCACTGAAAATATAATTTATAATTGTGCTGTGGTCGTGTCGTTTTTAAATTGAGAATTAGAACTCAGCATCAGAAAACATGGTAACTATCACTCTCTGGTTAGTAATTAGCCTCATATAAAGATTAGTACAACTGAATTTTAAACTAAATAACATTCAAGTGAAATTCCACTTATTCTTTACTGATCATAAGTTTCTTTATTATTTTTTTTTATTGAGGACCTCTTTTCATGTATATATGAATTAGTATATTACACTGATTTATTATTCATGTCTTTATTAAAATTATGTATGTAACATTATATTATTTTTACTGTTTATTTTTGTTTCTACCCCCTGATTTCCTATGTATCTATATACAATTAGCAATTTTGATATAATGTCTCATATTCAGATATCCATTTAAGTAAAATGAATCAAAATTAAGAAAAAAGATTTTGAAAACAATAGTATATATAAATTTAGCTTTAGCAATACTCATGAAATGGTATTGGAATGACTGGTGCTTGGGAAAATCTACCTATGTATCAGACACTATACTTGATTGACCATAGTAAAGGAGATAATTATATGAATAGCATGCTGAAAAGTCATAGTAAGGAGGTTAGATCAGCACATAGCAGGTAAGTAGACCTGTTTTCGGGTAGTATAAGGGAAGCAACTCAGGTAGGTAGTCATGCAACATTTGATAGGAAAATCAGTGTAAAAAACGCCCCAAGAATTATAGAAGGTGATACCTAATGAAAGAAGAAAGCGGAAGATGTAGAGAGAGTGCTGATGGTTCATTTTCACTCCATAAAATTAATTGTGCATTCTGTCAACTTAGTTCTTTGTAAAGGCTGCTCCTCAAGCTTAGGATATGTTTTCTTTATATTTCTTTCCCTTTCCTTTATTTAACTTCCCTTAGATTGTATAATTTCAGCTCAGGTGTCACTTCATCAGAGAAAACTTATCTGATTCACCAGAACAGATGAAGCTTTCCTATAATATTTTTCCCTTGCTCCCTGTATTTTTCCTTCAGAGCGTTTATTGTATCAGAATTTGTAATTATAGATCTCTCTATTGTTTAATGTGTGTCATGGGCTATAGATGGTAAACTGCATGACAGCAGGAACATAATTTTCCTTTTTTTGGCTAGCAATTTATCGCCAGAAGTCTTGCAGATTTATATAGACTGCTGATAAATATCAGTTGAATGAATGAATGAAAGAATCAGTGAAATGTTCTAGGCAGAGAAAACAGTGTAACAATGAAAGAAATGCATGTGCTTCAAGATGGTTTTATATTATCTCTGGGGCTTTGCAAAAATAGCTTCTGCATAATACGCCGTATTGTAATTCCCTATTTACTTGTCCTCTCTCTTCATTATTGTGAACCTGTGGATAGGAACTTTGCCTCATTCATTATACCTTCAATACTTAGTATAATGTCTCTATCAGTGAGAGTCAGGCAATAAGCAGAACTCATACCAATTATTTTAACAGGGAGATTTGATATAAAAACCATTAACCGGGCATTAGAGAATTGAAAAGGCTTCTAGGATGAGAGTAAGGATTCAAGTTAATAATTGCAGAAAGCAAATCTAACCCCTGTGCCGGAGGAAACAAAAGGAAGTCTATGGTATTCTTAAAACTGAAAAGAGACCCCATGGATCTGGGACTCAGATCTCAGAGGATGGGGAGCCAGACAGCTATCCTGAGGAGATGCACAGAGGCCGGTTCTGATCGTGTGTGAAACCTGAAAACTGAAATCAGCTGCTCTTACTTGAAGCAAGAGAGAAGCAAGCAGCAAGCTCCTTCTTCCTCTGCCATCCTTTCTTTCTCACTATGAAATCCCATGTTGGCAGAGTCTAACAGAGATCCAGCTGATAACATATAAATGTGGTTTGCAGATTCCCATCACCAGCATAGCTAGAATATAGGAAGGTGGTTTGAAGGTGAGAGTTAATAGGTAATTATCTAGCACAGCATCCACAAATATTTTAACAACAAAAACAACCTCTGATTTTTCTTAACAAGAGGCAATTTTCATTTTGTATGAACAAAATTACTCTTCCACTCTTCTCAAAATTATAAAAGTCCCCACAATCAGGCAGTAGATCCATACCCGGGAGAGAGTCACAATATCTGTCTGTAGCCTGCGTTAATTGCTTCTCACATCTTTATCCCCTCTGAACATTTTATATCTAGAGAAAAAAATGTAAAATAACCACTAAGAAAGATATTTGTGTAAAGTAATTAGAGAAATACAAAAGGAGAAAGCAAAAAAATAATGTATGAAAACGTATATTCTCTACATATGGATGTAGAGAAAGACACAGGTGTAACAGCCAAAGGAAAATATTCGTAACTGGTACAGCTGTAACCGGTCCCGCATCCATAGTTGATCTGCTACTATTATTTCCCTGTCTCCATTGTTCTTAGATAAGGATTCAGTAGATCTAGTTCTGTACAGTTCTGTACCTGATAGAATGGTAAACATCTCCATTCCTGAAGAGACTGAATCCTTAATGGTTCTTCCTTTGTTTATTCGCTGTAGTTTTGTATTAACTTTTACTATTGGACATTAAACTCCTAAGAGGCACCCTGTAGAGATTCCAGGCATAATCCTCCCAGACCCCTATTGAGGAACAGCAATACTATTTCCCCTTGAAATCTTAATCACGCAGCCAATAGAATAAACTTCTTCTTTGTCTGTTGGTTCAAGATCATGAAACAACAAACAAAAACAAAAAAGCTAATAGCTGAGTGGCAGTTTCTCTCAGTTAGTAGAACAATGTTATATCCTCTCTAAAAATATCCTTCTTAGAAACCAAGATCTCCACATCAGCAGAACTCAAACCTGTGGGAAAAAATAGGGTAAGATATTATATGTAGTCATGAGAGAAACCACTCTAATTTTTACTACTTCATTCCAAGATACTCTGCACTATATCTTGGTCGCTGATTCATAGGCTGTACTACATTTTATAGGATAGAAGCCCATTCTTCCTGGATGTTATCTCCCAACTGGCATACATTGGTTGAGGCATGGACTTATTCCCTCAGGCCAATTACTTGTAGCCAATGGGTCATGTGGTAAGACCTATGAATTCTATGGGCATGAGCCCATTGCTATACTACTTATTCTGTGAATATTTTCCTTTATCAAAAGTAATTGTGTCCAGACTTCCATGTTGGTAAATGAGGTAGTTGATGGTTCATGGATGATAGTCCTACAAATGCTATGGGAGGGAAATGCAATTCTATATCTGTCATAGACTATGAGTCTGGAGTTCTCTCTTATCCAGCAAGAGAGCAAATGCAGAAATGAAAACAAGAGAGGCTAATGTTGGGGAGGAGACAAGAGCCCTGAACAAGGGTTTTGCCTCTGTATTTATTGAGCTGTCAAGGTTCTACATATAGGGCGAACTGCAGAAGAAAACAATAAGATAGTGACCATTCACTTGTGTGTGTAAGAAGCAAAGAGTGTGGGAGGCAAGTGGTATAAGAAGTTGAGATTAAAGCACAATGATATATTGGCGCCAGGTGTCAGATGGACAGTGTTTCTTTGTAGGTAATACAGCTAAGTAGCTGATATCTCCAAAGTTTAAGATTGCTGGAGCATGCTGCCTCAAGGCTAACAAGGCACCCTTTTCACTAGCTGACCTTGGGCACTTTTGCCCTGTGGCAGCTTTCTGCCCTATGCTTTGTTTTACTTAACGACTAACCTTGGGTGCTTTTGTTCTGCTTCGCTTTCTGCCCTAAGCCTTGTTAACCCATTGGTGCAAGCATGCAGAATTCTTAAACTTACTTCCCATATATATCCACAATATATTTCTGTTCCTTTGAGAACAAATAACTATTCCTCTGATGATACAGTGTGTCCAATGCAATCATCCTACCAGGAAATGGTTCCATATAGAAAACAATGTTTTTCTCAGCTGTTAACAGGTTACATACTTGATATAACCTGTTGAAGGGAATTTCTATACTTATATCACAAACATCATGATATTTTTTAATTGGGTTCATGTGTAAGTACAGTATGGCTGAATAAAGAAACTGTGTCCCTGTCATATGTCATCTAGTCCACCTGATTATTGAAAACCTCTTCTGCAGAGGATGACTTTTGGGAAGTAACTCACGGAACACAAATATCTTCACAATCTCTGGTAATTCTGGGAGTTCTATCCCAATATTTCTTCCTCAGACCTCCTTGCTACCAGTCTTCCAATCCTGTTCAAGTCCTGATCATCCATCCAAGCTGTGAACAACTGTTGGTGAATCCATGACAGTCTTTATTTATTGCAATTTCTCAGTTCATGTTAAGTAAGAAACCAGGTGTACTGCCTGCATTTCTACCCACTGGAAAGACTTATCTATCTGTTGTCCTTTAGGGCCACTTCTGGATTAGGATGTGTATCTTTGCATCTATTCAGTTACATTTAGAACCAGTATAGAATGTAGAGTATCTATAAATCCATAACGAGTCTTCTCCTCAGTCAACTGACCATAAGATACTATCCACGAGACCATACATCTGGATTAAGGAAGATACAGGTGCTTGGGTGCCTGGGTAAAAAGATAGACAATGTCACAGGTGTTGATACTGATGTAATATGAACTATGAGGTCTTGTGACTTCCATCCATCTTTCAGATTTTCTTGAGCTTAATTTCTTATCTGCTATTTTTCACTTGATGATAGATTGCTTCTTCATAACACAAGACTATAGTTTGGTGGAAAATATAATAGTTAATGATGAACATTTCAATTCACATGATCATTAATTTCCTGTTATTAGGCTTACAGTGACTCCCTGTGTTGATTAGAAGCCCAAGGCTGTTTCTCAAAAGGACCATAGTTATCAGAGGGACACATGAATTTGGTCTCAAAATCTAGAAGTCTTTGCCATTATTTTCTAATCAGAGATTCCAGGGACTTCATACAACATTTATATTTTTAACATAATTTTTTTTAATGAAATTTATTGTCAAATTGGTTTCCATACAACACCCAGTGCTCATCCCAGCAGGTGCGATCCTCAATACCCATCACCCACCCACCCCTCCCCCCCATAAACCCTCAGTTTGTTCTCAGTTTTTAGGAGTCTCTTATGTTTTGGCTCACTCCTTCTCTAACCATTTTTTTTCCTTCCCCTCCCCCATGGCCTTCTGTTAAGTTTTCACAGAAATTTTGAGTATCATTGGATATACTTTCCATCTCTACCAGGGGTGAGTAAAATATCTAGGAGCTACTTCTCAAAAGGAGAATAGCTACCTTCCAAAGATGATAGAGAGTCGCTCCCAAACTCTACAGGCCTATGCTGTCATTCTAAAACTGATTTCTGTTATGCCCAGAATTCGTGATCCCCAAATACCACCAGGGAGCCGAGTCCGATGTAAAAGCAAAAGAGCCTTTATTCGAGCTAGCTCGAGCTCAGTCCCCTACCTGCACCGACGCAGTGGTGAGATACCGGGGAGAGAGAGTGAGTTTCAAAAGGACAAAGGTTTTATTGGGGCCTAGAGGCAGTTGTTGAGGTAATGGCTATGGCCTCAGCCGATTGGCTGGGGAAGGGTTCTGGGGAAGGGTCCTAGTCCTGTTAGGCAGGTGAGGGGGTGGTTACTCAAGGGGAGGAGGTGTGGTCAAGGTGAAGGACACAGAACAAGATGGAGTCAGCCGGTGTAGGCCCACCCTTTCAATTTCCAGTGGTTCAGTACATCATCTATATTTGCCACAGCAACTTTGAATATTACTGGATATGCTTGGTCTTAAGTCTCAGGTGGAATAACAGATTTCACTGTTTTCACTGATTTTTGGAATTGCTGCAAAGCCTTATTTTATCCTCATTCCTACCCAAGACTGATAGTTTTATGAGATACTTTGTAAGTGGGTTTGAGGAGCACACTTAAAATATCTCTTGGCAGAGAGCAGAGAATTTTGTGTAGCCCTGAAACAATACTATGAAGTTGTACTTTTAGCCCTGCAGGCTAAGACTCAAGCTATTTTTAGCAGTCTTTACAATTGTTGTAGAGAAGTAATGAAAACAAATTCCAGGTGAGCGGGTTCATGCCAGGTACTGGGGCTGAAGCAATATTTTCCCACAAATATATACTATTTAGAACAGCAGCTAGAGTCATCTTCTGATTTAGAAAATAATAAGACAGTTCTTCTCCAAGATCTATATACTTTCTGCCCAGGTAAAAAGCCAAAAAGCCTTTCTGTGCTCATTTATGTAGTGGCCCAATGTTGTAACTTGTAGAAGCCAATGCCGTTATTTTTCCCTTCATCCAGAAATCCAGCCAGTATCTATTTTCACCTCTGTACTCTTGCTTTCTGGCATAGCTCAGGATGATTTTAAGAGATGGTATCAATCAATCAGCTTTTATGAAACAGAAACCTATTTAGGTATTTTCCTGAATGGGAATTAATAAAGAAAAAGTCTGTTTACAGACCAGTTAAAGACTCATGGGAATTGAAAATCAGAAAGAACTACTTTTGGCTTTGCAGGCATCGCAGAAAGCTACCAATGGTTTTCTCAGTTTAGAATATTTTAATAAAATATTCTAAAAATGAAAATGGAAAGAGGAAATTCACCATCAGTAGACTAAAAATTATGGAGTCCTTAGAAAATGGAAAGTTAATTGGATATTTGGGAAAAGGAAACACAGATCAGGAAACATGAAGGACAGAAAACAATAGCAAACGATGCCTTGGTCCTTCAAATGTTTGTATCCAAAAATGCAGCTTATCCAAAAAATACCATTTCCCTTAAAGAAAAAGGGCTGAAAATTAGTATTAACTTAGGGGAGAAGGTTAGTAGTGGTACAGAACACATGATATTTAAAACTCATGTAGATTTCTAAACAGAAGAGATCCTTTAATTATGTATGTGACCAGATTATCAATTCTTGTCAGACATTTAAGAATAAATAGGAATTAAAAAGAAAAACCAAATAAAACAAATGATTACATAAAAACAGCATAATTCAGGTAACAAAAATAACTTGAAAATAATTCTAAGCTATACTTCACATAAATTTGAGAGGATATTGGATCTAGAAGTTAAAAACTTGCTGACTGTGAAAAGTATGTCTTAAAATTTTGTAAATTCTTAGAAGTGATTAGCAATTTAATAGTATATCAAGTTATAATCTGGAATATAAATCATAAAATGGAGAGTAAAGAATGGAATTTAAAATATGGAACAGGAGATGGGGAGCCTGGGTGGGTGACTCAATCGATTGCCTGACTCTTGATTTTGGCTCAGGTCATGATCGCAGGGTCCTGTGAATCGGCTTTATGTCAGGCTTGCACTCTGAGCTGAGGGTGGAGCTTGCTTAACATTCTCTTTCTCTCCCTCTGCCCCTCTTCCCCGAGCACGCTGTCTCTTTAAAATATAAAAAAAATAGTAAAAGCAAAATACAGAACATGAGAGAAAAAAGAAATAGAAATTAAATTAAACATTCTGAAAATAATGAGAAGATTGGTGTGAGATTTCTTCACTTTAACATTGGGTGCTAGGAAACAAAGAAGTAATAACTTCAAAGTACTGAGCAAAATTTATTTTGAAAATCAGGTTATCTACTCAGAAAAATTAATATTAAATGAAGGCATTTTTAGACATATAGGGTTTCAAAATCTTAATTATTTAATAATATTTGTGGCAAAAATTGCAAAGGATATATTATGGCAAGAAGAAAAATGAGTCTATGTTAAAAACTGAGAACAAACTGAGGGTTGATGGGGGGTAGGAGGGAGGGCAGGGTGGGAGGGAGGGCAGGGTTGGTGATGGGTATTGAGGAGGGCACCTTTTGGGATGAGCACTGGGTGTTGTATGGAAACCAATTTGACAGTAAATTTCATATATTAAAAAAAAAAAAAAAAGAAAAATGAGTCTAAAAAAGAGGAAGGAAGGTATAAAAATAAGAGACAGTAATTTACAAATCACTAATGATTACAGATAGTGCAAACAATTGCTAACATATGCCTTTAAAAAATCTGGATGTGAAATCCAAATGATCTCATTGTTGAAGGTAACTATGTGTGGTTAAATAATGAAGGTATTTGTGATGAAAAATAAATAATCATGACACCAAAAATAAAGGTCTTAATATTTGCAAAAACTTGGTGTAGTTGATGCCATATTATTTTTTTATCCCTATTCTCCACAATAATGCAATATTGTACATTTTAACATCAGTAATTTAAGGATAATAATTGAATACCCTAGAGAAAATATGAATATATTCCATACCACTACCACAATGTAGAGGGGAAAAAATGGATCCAACAAAAAGAGGGAAGTGGGAAATACATGAAAAAAAAGAAAATGGAAGCAGAATAACTTGGGAACCTAAATTGTATTTACATTCTAAACCTATTAATACTATTCTAATGGGGAAGAAAGCCAAACATATTGCTTATTCCCCTACATGCAAATGGATGAATATGCCCATTTAAAAGTCAGAGAATCCCATATTAGAATGAAATTGAGCTAACAGTTTCCTCTAAAACAGATATAAAAAAAAAACACCAAATAACAGAATAGCTTTAACACAAGGAAACTTTAATATTTTATGAAGAAACCAAAAATGTAGGTCTAGTAATACTGATAAAAGAATAAACAATGACATATCAAAAGCATAAAAAGAAGCAGGACTATTTTGTTTTGATTATAATAAAACTATAGAAAGCTATAAGATTATAAATCATTATGCATCTGATGATATATATTTGGAATACATAAAGGACAACACACTTAGTATGGCAAATACACAGTCAGAATAGGGGACTTTAAAACATGTTTTTCAGAAATAAACAGATCATGTAAAATCAACAATACCATTATAGAATATTTAATGATATAGTCTACAAGCCTAATTAAACACTACATAGGCTTATTTTTTGAAAGCAAAAGTATTTTTTTCAAACAGTTACATCATATAAATTTGACCAGTTATAAACCACTCACATGCACGTGCATGCACACTGACACACACATACACACACAAACACACTCTCAAGCAAAGTATGCAAGGCACAAAAAGAAATTCTTGCAGGCTATCTTTCACTGTAATTTAATGGAAACACATGCCAAAAATTTATATTTGTATCTACAGAGAGATACAGAGATATATGCATTCAGAAAGGACATTACAGAACATGACTCATGCAGGTGATACTCTTTTGCCACATAGTTCCTCCAGTAATGTGATTAAGATGAAAATAATGTGGGTGGAAGAAAATAGAGGTGCATATGGTAAGGGTAGGTGAATACAAAGTGGAAAGATCTGGGGAAGTTATAGAGACAACTGTGAGGTGTGCAGTTTTTGAGGACTGTATATAAAAGCTGATAATGGGAATTGTAATAAGCATTTCTAAAATATTGCTCATGGAGTCTAAGACAAACAAAGTGTTGAGTTTTAAAAAATTTATTTAAGCTTCACAGGCTGCTCTTTGGCTTCAGTCATATTGCAGGACTGAGTCATGCGAGCTGTGATTTATAAGACTTGTATGTATCAGTGGGGAAACTGGAATAAAAGTGCCTTGGGAATGATTAAATTTATTCCCTTAGTAAATGCTTATTGAATGTTTACTGTATCCTAAGTACAGTTTTAGGTGAAGACATAGAGAATTTACCTTGGAAAGTGAATATTTTAGACACATGATGAATTGGATGTAGGGAAAGTGAGGAAAAGTGTAGCAAGAGGTAACATCATCAAGAGATCCTCAAAATAAAAAAAGGTGGAGAGTTTTGAGGAGTCTTTGTGTAAAGGTTATTAGAGAATTACAGAAGCAATTCCAGTAGTGGTTTAGAATATACTGAAATGTTTTTAATCCCTCTTTTAAGTAAAGGCATTCTGCTGTATTGTCTAATTTTTCAGCAATGATGCTCCGATCCATCAATACATATGTATATGAACAGATACTCCAAAATTAGTGTTTTCTCAGGAAAGTGCAAAGATAAGATCTTTAATAATGATTGCAAGGGAATGATTATAATTCTGAGCCATAGTATCCAAGCTGAATAAGTAGGAAAGAAGAGAAATAAAATGAAGGGTATATTGAAGTTGGAGAAAGAAAAGTTCTGATAGCCTTGGTTAAGATGAAGAATTACATTATTAGATGGAAGGATAAGGAGGTTTTGCTATAACAGTGGAATATCTGAATGTATGATTTTGGAGATTTTCCAATTTTTTTTCTAGCTTATTTTTTCAAAGAAAGAGCTAGGAAGCAGCCATGAGATTCTGGAGAGGAGTTAAAGAAGAGATAAGGTGCTGAAGCCCCTGTGTGGAAGTCCCCTCCACGTGAACTATAAAATCATCGAAAGTGGTGAACAGAATTGAGATAGAAAAAAAATTGGGGCCAGGGATTAAACATTTTTGTCTGAGTAAATATGACAGGAACCTTTATAGAATACAGTAAGGATAGAGAAAAGGTTGCACAATAAAGTTACCTGAGCTCCAAAGTAGCATGGGTTTTCAAATGATTAAAGTTAAGGAAAGATCTAAAATGGTATTGAAGATCAAGGAAGACATGAAGCCAATGTTTTGACCCTTATGTGTGAAGATTATGAGCTTTCCAGATTTGAGGTTGTCAGGGGGCAGCAAGGGTTTAATTAAGAGGCAGGTAGAAAGAAGAAACTTGTCAGAAGATTGTGAGTACCATAAGAGAATTTCCAGATTGTGGACTAGGAGATACAAAGCTCAGTGGAAAAAATTGGAATAAGGAGAAAGATGGAGTAATAGGTTACAGTAGATCAGAAAATGAGAGACATCACAGTAGATACATAAGTAGTAACAGATGGAACTGGGGACTGGGGTGAAGTGGGTTTGGACTTCTAGACATGACTAATAGACAGAGACAAGATATTTAAGCAGGTTTAGTAGAGAGAAACCTGAAAATAACACTGAGGCTTTGAAAGATTTGCCCAAGGGCTTGCTAAAAAATCAAATGTCTCAGTAGACAAGCATTCATTGAAGGAAGACAAGAAATCAGGTGGAGAGTCAGGAAGACCCTAGGTAGAGCCACCTTAAAGCCCTAAAGGCTATTGGCATCAAAGAATGAAGTCTTACTGACTAATAAGGGGTCACGGTGGTTCCTGGCAAGGGCTTTTTTCAGCCTGTTTGGGAGGGTATGACCTGCATCTGAGTGGAGACAGGTCCCCCTGTGGAGTCACCCAAATGGCAGAGAGGTATGCCAGTAGCCTTTTAAAGATAAAAAAAGTGTGCCAGTAGCCTATTGGCAGAAAGGCTCTTATTTCTCTTGGCTGGTTTTGCAGCCCAGTGAGTCAGAAGCCTGTCTGTGGCTGGAGTAGTTAAACATTCAAGCTAGCAGAAAGAAAACTTTCTTATGAAGGTATATTATTTGTTAATTATCTATGGTGTAGAGTAATACTATAAATTGCACTTGTTAATTGAGTAATAATAAATGACATCAAACTAAAATCAATGAATATTCCATTTGGTAATTTGTGGTTATTGCATAACTTTGTTGACATGAAGATTATTTTTAAGTTAGAATATTGGTACTTATTCTAATAAATAAATAAAAGAAGCAATTAAAATTGATAAGAAAATAAGTCATATTATCCTACTTTGAATTCAGTTCCAGTTCTTCAACTCTGGGTATTTTTCTACTCAGAGAAATTTCTTCATTTAAAGCTGACATTACCTAATTATAAAGAAAGATATAGGCTTGCAGTAACTTTCTTTGAGTACTTTGAGTACTTATGGAACAATTGGCCTATTAAATAGCTGGGAAATAAAGAAATCAATCCTCTACAATTACTTCAATGAGTAGCAATTGGACTACACCATCTGCCACTCTCTTTGCTTATCTGAGATCATTTAAAGTTAGGTGATGGACAAAAGGAAGATGTTAACATAAGTTCATTCTGACAAATGGATAAAGGTTGGAGAAATTTCAGTCAGTATGCATGGTAAAGTCGATTCCTTAGAGGTGTAATCTCTATAACAACTGTCTATAATGCAGTTTACAGATTGATCTCATGAACTCAATAGTGTCTTGGGCATATAATTTACCCAGATCGTGATCATAATAAGCATTTTTAACTGACTATGGCACCATGCTGATACAAACATAGGCATTGATAGTTGGAGTTCTCAAGTATTCCTTTTATACTGGTGGAAGCTGAAAGAAAAGAGTGTGCCAAAGTGGGAATTAAAAAGTATTGAATAGGTATACTAATATAGGAAAGTCACAGGATATAAAATCAATGTACAGAAATCTGTTGCATTTCTATACACTGACTATGAAGAAGCAGAAGGAGAAATCAAGGACTCGATCTAATTTACAATTACATCAAAAACCATAAGATACCTAGGAATAAAAGTAACTAAAGAGGTAAAAGATCTGTATACTGGAAACTATAGAACACTTATAAAAGAAATTGAAGAGGACACAAAGAAATAGAAAACCATTCCATGTTTATGGATTAGAAGAAAAATTGTTAAAATGTCTATACAACCTAAATCAATCTACACATTTAATGCAATCCCTATCAAAATACCACCAGCATTTTTCACAGAGCTAGAACAAACAATCCTAAAATTTGTATGGAACCACAAAAGACCCTGAAGAGCCAAAGAAGTCTTGGAAAAGAAACCCAAAGCTGGAGGCATCACAATTCCAGACTTCAAGCTGTATTACAAAGCTGTAGTTATCAAGACAGTATGATACTGGCACAAGAACAGACCTATAGATCAGTGGAACAGAATAGAAAACCCAGAAATGGACCCAAAACTATGTGGTAAACTAAACTTCAAGAAAGCAGGAAAGAATATCCAACAGAATAAAGACAGTCTCTTTAACAAATGGTGTTGGGAAAACTGACAGCAACATGCAGAAGAATGAAACTGGACCACATTTTTAAATAATTCAAAAATAAATTCAGAATGGATGAAAACCCTAAATGTGAGATCTGAAGCCATCAAAATCCTAGAGGAGAATACAGGTAGCAATCTCTTTGACCTCAGTCATAGCAACTTCTTACTAGACATGTTGTCAGAGGCCAGGGAAACAAAAGCAAAAATGAACTATTGGAACTTCATCAAGATAAAAAGCTTTTGCACAATGAAACAATCAAGGAAACTAAAAGGCAACCTATGAAATGGCAGAAGATGTATGCAAATGACATATCTGATAAAAAGGTCGGTATTCAAAATCTACAAATAACTTACCAAATTAAACACCCAAAACCTAAATAATCCAGTTAAGAAATAGAAGACATGAATAGACATTTTTCCGAAGAAAATGTCTTTGGAAAAGACACATGGCCAACAGACATATAAAAAGATGCTCCACATCACTTGTCATCAGGGAAAAACAAATCAAAACCACGATTAGATACCATCTCATACCCATCAGAATGGCTAAAATTAACAACACGGTAAAAAACAAATGGTGAGCATGCGGAGAAAGGGGAACACTTCTGCACTTTGGTGGGAATGTAAACTGGTGAAGCCACTCTAGAAAATGGTATGGAGGTTTCTCAAAAAGTTAAAAATAGAACTACCCTATGACCCAGCAATTGCACCACTAGGTATTTACCCAAAGGAAACAATAATACAGATTCAAAATGCACCCTGATGTTTATAGTTGCATTACCAACAATAGCCCTATTATGAAAAGAGCCCAAATTTCCATAGACTGAGTTGGAATTCTACCTATCTATCATCTATCTATCTATCTATCTATCTATCTATCATCTATTTAATAGAATATTACTCAGACATCAAAAAGTGTGAAATCTTGTCATTTGCAACCACGTGAATCGAACAAGTGTATTATGCTAAGTGAAATAAGTCAGTCAGAGAAAGAAAAATACCATTTGATTTCACTCATATGTGGAATTTAAGAAACAAAACAGATGGACATAGAAGAAGAGGAAAAAAGAGAGGAAAGCAAACTATGAGAGACTCTTAACCATAAAGAACAAACTGAGGGTTGATGGAGGGGAGGTGGGCAGGGGATGGGCTAAATGTTTGATGGGTATTAAGGAAGGCACTTGTGATGAGCCCTGAGTGTTATATGTAAGTGATGAATCACTAAATTCTACTTTTTTTTTTAATTTTTTTCAACATTTATTTATTTTTGAGACAGAGAGAGACAGAGCATGAACGGGGGAGGGGCAGAGAGAGAGGGAGACACAGAATCTGAAACAGGCTCCAGGCTCTGAGCAGTCAGCACAGAGCCCGACATGGGGCTCGAACTCACATACGGCGAGATTGTGACCTGAGCCGAAGTCGGACGCTTAACCGACTGAGCCACCCAGGCGCCCCGACTAAATTCTACTTCTTAAACCAATGTTACATGATATATTAACTAACTAGAATTTAAACAAAAATTTGGAAAATAAAAAAAGTAAAAAGTATTGAATAAATCAGAAAAGAGGTATGCTTGGTGTCATAGGAACATAGAATTAATATTTTTTAAATCAGAAAGTCTGGCTAGCTGACTAGTATTCCCTTTGAGAATTCTTCCTGCTATCATAAATCTCCCTTTAATTAGTGTCTTGCTATTTAGCCAGAGAATTTCCTACAAGAACTAGTTCTCTGTAACACAATAATGATCAGCATCATGATAATAGATTGTATTGAGAATAACACAAGGAGGTCATGAAGGACGCGAGCTTTGGAATCACATGCATCTGAGCTTAATTCTTGAGTTTGCTACTTACTAGCTATGGAGCCTCTGAGCACTGAAGCTTGATAGCAGTTTACTTATGTTGAAAAAGGGAGTAACACTACAATAACACAGACAGGTTTAAAGAGATTTAAAAGATAACATATATGAAATGTTTAACATATTGCCTGGCCTACTAAAAAGGGATTCAAGATGAGACAATTATTATATCATTAGCATTATTACAATTTTGACCAAATTTATCATAAAAAATTATTTAAAATTATTTTCCCTGGCCACCATGTTAGGTCTATGTATATAAGGTAATCTTCTCCCTGTTTTTCTATGTTAGTGACTAGATTCTTGATTATTCTGTTCTAAAAAAGTAATTTTTTTGAGTATTATGTTCTAAAAAAGTAATGTTTTCTAAAAAAGTAGGAGATAGTGATCAAATTTTAATACATTGCATAATGAAATATTAATGTAATATAATTATATTATATATATATTATATATATTATTATAATATTATATATAATATATATATTATATTTTATATATATGTTGGCCATATATATATATATACATATATATATGTCTGTTGGCCATATATATATATAATATATATATAATATCATTATATTATATATTATATTATAATATAATATATTATATATTATATTAATATGATTATTAATATAATATATAATATATAATATATTATTATATATTATATATAATATATAATATAATTATTAACATATTATAATATACATATATAATATAATATAATATAATATAATATAATATAATATAATTAGAGATTAATTATAGAAAAATATCAAAGAGAAAAGGAAAAGAAGTACCCAACTTTATCACCTACTATATTGGTAAATGGTTTGCAGGCACACGTGATTTTCAGATCAAGTAAAAGTTGTGCATATCATGCAGAAAAAAAAAGGAATACAAACATTCTTATATTTTATATAAAAGCTTATATTACTTTAATTTATGCATCTCTCTGATTTCCTTTGTATGTTCAATGCCTGTTTTTATGTCAGTTTAATAACCTAAATGAGTCTAAATAGCTGATGGCTTTAAACAGTTTTTTTTTTTTTTAACGTTTATTTATTTTTGAGACAGAGAGAGACAGAGCATGAACAGGGGAGGGGCAGAGAGAGAGGGAGACACAGAATCGGAAACAGGCTCCAGGCTCTGAGCTGTCAGCACAGAGCCCGACGCGGGGCTCGAACTCATGGACTGTGAGATCATGACCTGAGCCGAAGTCGGACGCTTAACCGACTGAGCCACCCAGCCGCCCCTAAATAGCTGATGGCTTTAAATGGCTCTGTATGAAAATACCTGCATAAAAATCTTCATACGCAGTATTTCATATCTCATTTATACGTTTTGCTTTTTGTTCACTCTTGACTTTTTTAATTAGAAAAATAAGATTGATGTAAAAGTTTTCTTGTAAATAATCAGTATTAAAAATATACCATGGGAAAACTAAACTTTGGCATGTTCCTTTTATGTATCACAGTGGTATATAAGAAAGCTCTTGTGTGCAGAACTAGTATTCAAACCAGTGAGGGTGTCATACCCAATCTTAGGCTTGTTGACTCTAAGTATTGACGTAGTACTTACTAACTCCAACACCTGATTTTCAGTGCTACTAAAATGTCAGTATGGTTTTTCAAACCACATTATTTAATATGATTTATGGAGGTGATGCTATATAATAATGACTTAACATGGGTATGATAAAACTTCTACTTACTTTCCTTATTGGATTTAGTTACCAAAATTTCTCTAAAAGGAAGTAAGAGGAAGAGTGTAACAGCTTTGGCAGTAATGTGAGACATTGAAAGGGCATCAAGACATGAGGGAACTGCATGAAAAGAATCCAGGAACACTGTTTATTCACTGCCAAAAAACTGAGATGGTGACTCATAATACCTATTCGCATTTGGCAAGATCTTTACAGTTACATAACTATTAGACAAACTTCATTTGCTTTAAGATCAAAGGAAAATTATTGAAAAGACACAAACTGTAGCATATAATACTGAGAATATTTTAGGAAATGGCATTTGACAGCAGTCTTATTTGAATTTCTGTTATTTATTTATTTATTTATTTATTTATTTGAAATTGTAATGAAAGTTGTCTAGGATAGATTACAAATTAACTCACTGAAGAAATGAGAAGTTCTTGTAATCTTCAATCATAATTATTTTTAATTCTACAGTATTACATATTTTCTCTTCTCTCTGTTTCTGGGCTGCTAATCTAAATACTATTGCTTAGAGTATAGCCATAACTAACATACACGTACCACGTGTAAGACCAGCATGTGGTTATCAGACATTAAAAGAAACAAGATGTTTCAGTTGAAGATTGTACATTTACAATAGAACTTCATTTAAGGGAAAGTAAAAAAACAAACAAACAAACAAACAAACAAAGAAACAAAAAACTTTTACAAAAACTCAGCACAGCTTACCAGTTAGATATTTTGAATGTCATCATAAGTAGTAGGAAATCAATGAGAAATATTGCCCTCACTTGATCTTTCAGTTTCATTATATTAATTTTTCAAAACTCTGCTTATTTTATTATTTTTATTTTACTTCCAAATCAATATGTTTACATTGATTGTATCTTTGCTTTGCAAAATCTCTTTTATTTCAACTCTTCTGTGAGTATCAAGTATAAATTATTTTTTATATGCTCAGTAAAGCTGTTCCTTGGATAAAAGGATAAAAATAAAGAGACTGACTACAACACTTAAAATACAAGGCAAATAAAGGTGGGCTGAATGAAATAGAAAGGGTATTAATCAATCATAGAGATAATTTAATAAATTAAATATATAGAAAATCACAAAATTTTATAGACTTTAAATATTTTCTAAATTATGCTTTCATAATTTTATCACGGTTATCCAGTTTACTTTCACATGTGGTTTATTTTCCTGTAGGGGCTTACAAATTTATACCATAATTTGTATTTCCTTTTAATGATTTCTTCCTTTATTGGTTAAGCAGCATTAAAAAGCCGTAACCCATTCTTTGATCTTTGCAACATGATTGCTTCAAGTGACAGAAATCCAACTTGAACTAACCTAAGCAAGAAAAGAATATGTATTTGTTTGTGTGTCTAAGCTCTAAAAATGACAGAATTGAGGCTGGCATCAGACAAAACTAGAAATAGGGGTAGAGTGACTCTGGTTTTTCTATTCTCTGCTTTTCTGTTCATGTAGACCTCTTTCTGTCCCAGTAGATGTAGACTTTCTCTTCCTTCCAGAGGATATGGCTGCTGATAAGCTGACTGTCACCTATACACCCTGCAGGAAATAGCCTCTTCCCTTATCTTCTGATCTAAGAATTCCAGGAATTATTCTGCTTGTCCTTGACAATTGACCAAAAATTACACTGGCCAGAAGTAGTAGGTGTTATGACTGTCCATCTTTAGAGCAATCACTGTCCAAGGTATAAGCTCATATAAAAGACATTAATTTATATTTGAGCCATGTTTAAGAGGAGGCAGTGGGAAGATGGGGAGATGCATAATATCCAAACGGATAAGAAGAGTGGAACATTAAGATCTGGGCTCTGGTGAAACAAGTCATGGTAAAGTGGAATGGATACCATGGTATATGCTTCATCTATCTGCTGAGATCAGTTTATTGGTAGTAGTAGCTTAAAAGAGATGGAAACAAAGGGTAATTGTTTATGGTATAATATGTTTATGGCTTTTAACATAGAATTTTCAAGGACCTTTACATATGTGATATGTTCCTATATCCCGTCCTTTATAAGACAGGTATAATCTGGTAAAATCCTGTATCCTATACAATCTTTTTCTCACTTGTATAAATGCTTCATCCTTAGTCCCTTTAGAACTAAGATGGAAGGGGATGACAGTGAGCTACTTTTGTAAGCTCTCCTGACAGATAAGGCAGAGTTTATTAAAATGTGGGCATTGATGCTATGCCGTTTTCAGTGTGTCCTTTACTTTTAATCTTCCAGAGTTAAGTCAAAGTCAGAGTTAAGTCAAAGAATGACAAATATCTCTGAAGTTTGAATAAAATTAGGCTTCATGACATAAAGGTTGCAAAATAAGAGAAAATATATAGCTGAATCTAAATAGTTCTCCCTTTTATACTTCTCATTCTTTTTTTTAATGATACACACATCAATTTTATAACAGCAACAATATTACCTACAGAATCGAACTCAAATATCTGCTCTTTGAATGTCTTCTACCTTTATAAATTACAGGACTATAGATTGCCTTCAAATTCTCAAGTATTTTGTTGTCCCGAACTTGAGCTTTCCATGCGTTCAAGAATGACTTCTTCAGTTACATTCACCAGAATCTTTCCTGATTCTTGCCTGTCCACACCAGAGTTATTTGGAATTTTTCTGTTTTCATCTCATCTTTCATGATAATGCTGATGTGCAAGCAAATTGTGCTTGCCAAACATGTACAAAGGTGCTAAATCACCATATATCTGAGCAGCACTTGGGTTCACTTGAAATTCGTGGAGACGGTTTCTTCCCCAGGGATGTTCCCTTCTAGACTTGTGCCTAGTGTAAGCTATCTATCTTTTGAATAGTTTCATCGACTTGTAGTACTCATCAGTGTACATGAGTACAGATGGGATTCAAACCCATTACCAAAGCTGGAGTGGGGAGGTAAGCCATATCAAAACTTGACTTTGTCTTCTCCACACAACTACTCCTCATGTTGAGAAGCCTCCCTTCTTAAGCAGTCACAAAATAAAGCTTCTACACTTCTTGAACTTGAGGAGCTGGGTATAGTTAGAAGATGCAGCCTATATGAACAAAATCTGGATCTTAGCTCACCAGCTAAAAATACCTCCTAACAAGAAAGTAATTCTCATTTAACTGCACCACAGGATGCCCAAATATAATTTCTCAACCATCTACATTTGTATCCAATTGATTATTTGTACATTCACCATAAAATTTGTTTGAAATGCCTGTAATACTTCTATTGCTAAAAATATTCATTTATTCATTTATGATTATGCACAATTCACAACTTCAGAAAAAATTAGCATAGGGAAGGTTTTACAATATTGGGCAACAACAAAAAACAGAATAATCACACGGCAATCAACCAAAACCAGTAATACTATAAGAATGCTTCATTCCAACATAAATATAATATAAATCAGGACTATAGTTTTGATGTGCTGCGGCTAGAATATGCTTCATTATGGTAATATTCAGGAAGGGGTCCTATTCACATGATCTCTCTACTTCAGGAAACAGAAATTTTTCGGTAATTTTATGTTGAGGTCAAGTCAAACCAGATATTGTAAATGTTGACCTTAAAAATAAAATAGTTAGTTTACTAGAAAATGAATTTATAGGGGAATAGCAGACAAATTGCAAATCAGTACAAGCAAACTATGGTGAACCATAGGCACGTCTGAAGAACAAAGAGATGGTTAGATTTTATTAGGCTTTAGGAAGATATTGGGAAGGGTTGTTTTAAACAAACATTAGGAGAACAAGAGTTCTAGTTTGTGGTTAGTACTCATTCGTGGTTAATACCTTGTTTCTGGGGCTGGGAGGGATCTTCCTTTTCCTAAAAGCAGGAGATGAAGTTCCTATGTAAAAATATTTTCTCTTATCAAGCTAATTCTTATCTTCCTTCTTTCTGCTAGTTATACAGGCTGAAAGGAGAGTTACCTGTGTGAAAGCACCTCCTTCAGCGCTTCCTGACTCCATTTAAAAAGAGGTTTCCTTATTTATTTTGACATTAACCAGTCAAATTTCTTTAAATTTCTTTTAAAATTTAAAAGAATTAAATTTTTTAAAGATTTAAAGATTTTAAATTAAATCTTTTAAATTTTAAAAGAAATTTACCAGTGAATTTTCTTGTTCACTGGTAAAATAGCGGAATGCTGAGTATATAAATGAAGGAAAGCAAGGAAATTACAGCCAACTTGATAAAAATTTGCCAAACTGAAGCCTAGGTTGACCCTGCTAACATTTTAGGGCTAATTTCAATGGATTTTAAATGCAATTAAATGTTATTTTATAGCCCCTCTAGCGTAGAACTTAATAAAGTGACCAGCCAAACCTAGGGTATAAAGTATATACCATGTTGTTCTTCATTTTTCTTTTACATATATATCTTATTGCTGCTTTGTTTTTCTTCAGCCCTAATTTTTTTTTTTTGAGAGAGAGAGAGAGAGAGAGAGAGAGAGAGAGAGAGAGAGCCTCTTTCCCTTGAAAGAGAGCTTGTGTGAAAGTGGGGAGGGGCCGAGGGAGACAGAGAGAATCTTCAAATAACTAAGCCACCCAGCGCCTTTCTTGAAACCTACATTTATGTCATATCGTTTTTAACTGGACTGGTTAATATTTTGTTAACTACAAATAAATTTTAATTTCAATGTAAAAATAAGAAAGGAACATTTAAACAACAATGACGAAAATAACGACAACAAAAAATAGTACTTGTCATCTATTTACTCACTTTCTCTATTTATAGGGAGGCTTACTTTCTACATATGTTCTATAAATTCTGATGCTTTATGTTTATTCTGTTTTGGGTTTCCCTAGTTGTTACTGTGTTTCTCTTCTATAGCTAGATATGTGTATGTATGGCTGGGAAAGGGATTCATCTTCAGATCAATGTAGCCAGGGGCAGAGAAGAGCATTTGAAATATGTGTAACTCCATGCCTTTTCTTTGATTTTCTCAAGATTTCTACTCATACAAGATATTCAGTTGGTTGGTAATACAACTTTACTGAAGGCTTAAGAAGTAACAGATATTTTGATATACAGTAAACCAAGATTCCTAAATATAAAATATTTGACATCCATGTTCCTAAGCTTTTTTCAACCCCTTGCTTCTTAGACCTTATCACATAGGGGCTGTATGCTTGGATGTCTGGTAATCGTTCTCTGACCCTTTATTTTTCAAGCCCACCTCTTTTGGGAAACACAGTACTATTCATTGTCTAAGGCAATTTCATTCTTTATATTCTTTATTTCATACTAGGCTTAGGGCCCATTTTTGCAAACCAAAATATTCATTAATGTGTTAAGCCAAACAAGGTTTTCTATTTTGATTTACTTTCAATGAAAACCTTTAATAACCTTTGGTGCTTCAGTATTTTGTTGTATTTTTAGCAATATTGGTAGGTGAAATTGAGCATTAAAGAAATTTAATTCTTACTGATGATATTATACTTGTATTATTGCACTCTTTGTCCTAAGAGTTTATGCATTTAAAATCATTTTAAAAAATTTAATGGTGTTTGTTCCCTGCATCACTAAATGATAATCATGAAAGAATTAAATTTTCCAAAACTGTATAATGTGTGGAGTAGTGATTACTACTCCAGTACCACATACATTTATTTTTTTTCCACTTCCTGTTAACAATTATTTCTAAGAAATTTCTTATACAAAATCACTTATTTGGGCAAAATTAAAAACAGTTTTGTGTTATTTATTATCGGATATATAATATTATGTTTGAGAAGTTTAATTATCAAAGATAATCTCTTTTTCTAGTAGAAATATATATCTCAAAGGCAAATTCTTTATTTATCCATAGTATTACTTTTAAATTTAAAATACTTGGTTTCAAAAGTTATTTCTGTAACATGGCATACAATTGAAAATGGGTGTACTATAACAGAAAAAAGGAGATCAAGAGTATAGTGGATCAAAACATTTTGGTAGTTTTCAAGTCAGAGTAGTCTGTGTTTGATTTGATGCACTCTCAAAGAAGTTAATTTTATTATAAATCTATGAAATGCCTTTTCGTGAAATTAAAAAAGCTTTGCCATATAGTGAGCATACCCCAAAGTGCCTTTTGTTTTATAAACTAGAGACATATTCTAGGTATATTTCTAAAAGTGGAAACATTATTTTATTTCAATGAAAGAAGTCACTGAGGTCTTATAAGTAAGAAAATAATAATCTGGACTATGTCACTGTATAATGTGTGAAAAGTATTAATGAGCTATGTTCTCCCCATGGCTGTATGCTACACAATGAATGTGGCAGTAAGTGCTATGGCAGCAATAGAATAATGCCATATATGGTTCCCTGGTGTCCCGAGTTTATGAGCTTCACTCATCAGGCAAAAGTGACTTGGTTTGGGGAAGAATAAGACTCAAGAAGTTAAATATTATTTCAATTTACAAGAAATCACTTGTTTGGGAATTTAAGGTTTTATCTTTCTACGTGACAGAATTAAAATAAAATGGATTTTGAAAACAAATGAAATAGTGAAGATTATAATGTATCTTCTAACATTTGCAGTTCCTTTCAAATCAAAAAGGAGATTAGGTACTTATTGCGTTCTAAAACTCAATTCAGTGGTAGGAAATATATCTTTCTGTACTTTGTTCTTTGAAATAGTGCTTATGTTCTTTTCTTGCTTCAAACCTTTTCTTTTTGATTTAAGGTAACAATATTATATTAAAATTGAGCTGGTGACATGCATTCCAATGTCTTTGATTTAACCATTTCATAATACTATTACAAATAATGTCAATACTACTGACAATAATCACTAATGATAATGTAGTATTTGCCATAGGCCAAACAGTATTCTAGGAATGTTATGTGTACTAATTAATGGAGTCCTTACAACAGTTTAGGAGATAGAGTCATTGACCCCTTTTTAACTGAGGACCAACTGATATGCCAAGTATTAAATAATTTGCACAAGTTCACATGGCTAGTTAGTGATAGAATCAGGCTTGAATCTAGGTGGCCTACTGTTAAGACTCTGAGTAATGTACAGTTCTGTATAGTCCCTTCTATTATGTTTTGATGTACAATTTTGGATTTAGTATATGTACATTTGTTTAGTAGGTATTAAAGAACTTGACAAATATTTTATGAGTTACAAAAGATGTGATGTGTTTTTATAGTTTATCTCAAAGTAAAAATAAATAACATTTAGTTACTGTCCAGAAAATATTTGTGATATTTTTTGTACTCAATAAAGAGGTAAAAAACAATTTTAAAACAGCAATTTGCATTTTAAAAATCAATAAAGTGAAAACTCTACCCATTCTTCTGCAAAATACTGTTGTTAATTAAATCTTTTTTTCATAATAAATAATAAAATCCTAATGCTAAAAACAAAATATAGCTTTAAAGGGGATATTCAGATTGTCAAAGTGGAAATTAGATCTGTTGATAAGATTTACTGTCTATGAGGCATCATCATATAAACACTAGATCTATCACATTGAAAAATAAATATTAATAACATCATAAATAATAATAAATGTTTTTAAATTATGAAACTGATTGTATCTCACAAAGTAAAAAAATATCTACAGCAGTGGACACATTTACTCTACAAATTTCTCAGTCCAAAATGCCTTGCTATCAGAGCAGCACAAATACAGGAAAAGCATAGTTCAAATGGTGCTATTAGCTGAAACAAGAATGTCAGTATTTTCTCCACCTGATCTTATAAAAGAGCACAAATTAGTGGCTTAATTGATTATGTGAATTTCATTTCTTGTCTCTTCCAGTCACGTTCCTTGGTACAAACGTTAATGAAAAATGAAATGAGTCTAGAGAGGGCAAACAATAAGAAAGAGAAAAAAGTATGGTCCATGGTTAATCACAAATTAAACTGTGCTTCTTTCTGATGCCTTCCACCAACTTTGTCAAGTGAAAGTGGTCTTAAGTTTAATCAGTGTCTTCTAACTACAAATATTCTAAACATTTTCTTTAATGGGGATTTCTACAGAACTATTTACTGGATTTAGTTAATGTGGAAAATTTATAAATGGAATTTCTTTGATTAAAAGTCAATAGTTATATTTTGTGTCCCAAATCTTGCAGTCTTCCAAATTATAATGTGTTTGACCGTTTTTACATAAAATCAAGTGTTCTTTTGTAAGACAGTTACCAGATACAATAATATTAGCATGCTAATTGAAAGGCTGAGCCTTTCCTAAACCTCATGGAAGAAAAAGACTGTAAATAAAAATATCTTTGCAAAATAATAAATTAACATTTTTCCCCAAAATAGTAAAAGAAAATGAAGCAAAGAAATTTTAAAATAATTGTATGCAGGTTATTAGTAGTTTTGAATTAGAGCTGTAATGGCACAGTACATTTACACAGTGCATTTTGTTAAAAAATGGTTGAGTTTCTTGAATATGTGTAAGCAAGCTCAGCATACATAATCTATAAATTCTGAATTTTTTAATTTTAAAAGTATGAACATTTTGTCATCACCTTAATAGGTGTAAAAAGTTGTGTGTATATGTCTTTGTGAGTTGTGTGTGTGCACATGCACTCAGTGTTTAAGCCTTTGCACTGTTTTGCCTTCTGACTCTTTGTCCAGTGCCATGCCTCGTTACTGTTTTTTTTTTTCCAAGGAACTCTCAAGGGTCACAACTTCAGAGTCATTCTTACTCTCCATTTTGTATACTTACAGTGTTTTTTTGTGGGAAATATTAATGGTTTACAAGGATGATTTGATGTAAATGACCCCTTCCATTAGATTTCAAAGTGAATTTTCCAAAGTTCAAGATATCTTGAAATAAGATTTAAGTTAATGTTTTAATTATTGTGTCAATGAAGGGATTGTGCTCCTTAGCCTGTTCTGTCATTTTTCGGTTGTCAAAATTTATTAAAGGAAACCAACTTATTGTCGTTTATTTCCATCAATATTTATAGAATTTATTTGAGTCTGGGGTAATCATATATTTAAGAATTTGCACATGAACATAATAGAAAAGTTTATCTTTAAAAAGTCACCACCGTATTAAGCAAATTGTATAGTAATCTGATTGCTTTGACCAAGAGAAAAGGAAGGCTGATCTGATCTTCCTATTAAACCAAAACATTTAAATTGTACAGCAACTAACAATAAAAATCATAAACAATGTCAATATCTGCTTTTCCTTTACTATGAATTTCATTCCATTACAATCAGAACATAAATGTATTTCCAAACTCTTTACTAATAGAACAATTTTGGAATGCTTCAGAAATAGTAATACAGGAAATAATAGTAATAGTAATACTTTTAATACTAGAAATATAATAGTAGAAATAGTAATAGTAGAAAACTTTTAAGTTATAGGCACTTTATATTTCAAGTATGATATTCCTGTGGAGTCATAGGAGTTGATACCCATTTAATGACATAAAGCAACAATCTGTAGCTTTAAAATTTTATTTTAGAAAAATCCATTTTAATAAATGTTATTTATCAAAAACATTGTGCATACGCTTAAGAAAATGCATTCTTTTGTGTTCATTGCTATTTGCTATAATGAATTATATGGGAAAAAGCACTTAAGTCATAATGACCAATATTTTCAGGATGGGCTTAAAAGAGAATTTCAAGACCAATCACCTTACATTACAGAATATTTTGCAAAAAAATATTACTTTCTTCATAATTCTAAATAAATATCTGTCAGAAGCATTCATTTTCACATATGTAAACATAAACATATAAATAAGCAAAGTTGCCTGTAAAATCAGTGTTTCCAACTTCAAAGTGTTCCTTCCAATCTCTTGTTCTTCAAACACAGTACAGAATGCAGAGGGGTTGTTGTATCCAGTCCTGTGTCCCTCTCCTGTTCTGGAACCTTATGTAGCTCTGATGTTTATTGAATACAGCCAGAACTATTTGGCATCACCTAAGGCTTTTGGTACTGTAGTCCCAGTTTATATGTTAAAAATGTCTTCAACTAATTTAGTACTTACTGTGTGCTAGGATTTTCAATATATATTTCATAATTAATTATTAATTATGTATTAAATAATTAATTATGCCCATGCATCAAACCAAGCTGGGTTGTTGCATAATGGACCTACCAGTGGAAGGTTACATTGGATTTCCACAAATAATATATGCTTTTATTTGAAAATTCCCTGACCGGGGGGCACCCTGGGTGGCTCAGTCAGTTGAGCATCCGACTTTGGCTCAGGTCATGATCTCAGAATTTGTGAGTTCGAGCCCCGTGTCGGGCTCTGTGCTGACAGCTCAGAGCCTGTAGCCTGTTTTGAATTCTGTGTCTCCCTTTCTCTCTCTGCCCCTCTCCCGCTCACACTCTGTGTGTCTCTCTCTCTCAAAAATAAATGAACATTAAAAAAATTTTGAAAATTCCCAATGGAACATTCTTTTTTCTTTCTTAGTTCTCCTGTAAAGTTACACTGGAAATAGCTAAATTATTGGTATGCATCCTTATAGCAAATTTGTGTCTGTTTAGTTGTTAGAAATAATATATAACACAAATGTTAGTTGAGTATATTACACCTGAAATATGGGGACAACTACACTTTATACAACTCATTCATATGACTTTTAGCAGGGAATTTTAAGGGTAGCTTTTTGCTCTGCTTTTCAACTTTCCATTTTGAAAATCACTACATGATGAATAGGATTCTGTTTCCAGACTGACTCTTCACACAGGATCACTGAGTTATCATCAAATCAGATACACATTATAAAATGTACTTCACAATATTTTTAATTTAATGTTTAACAACAAAGAATGAGCTCAGTGGGGCACCTGGGTGGCTTAGTCGGTTGAGCATCTGACTTCGGCTCAAGTCATGATCTCAGAGTTTGTGAGTTCGGGCCCTGCGTTGGGCTCTGCGCTGACAGCTCAGAGCCTGGAGCCTGCTTCAGATTCTGTGTCTTCTTTTTCTCTCTGCCCCTCCCCCGCTCGCTCTGTGTCTCTTTCTCTCAAAAATAAATAAAAACGTTGAAAAAAAAAAAAAGAATAAGCTCAGAGATTTGCTCCCATGGTTATTTAATCCTCAAAGCAACCATGAGGTGACCCCTATTTTTATTCTCTTTTTATAAAAGAGGAAAGTGAGGTATAGTGACTTACACATTATTATCACTCCCATAATGGCTGCTTGGGAACTTGAATTAAAATCACTTTATTGTCGGGGCGCCTGGGTGGCTCAGTCGGTTAAGCGGCCGACTTTGGCTCAGGTCATGATCTCGCGGTCCGTGAGTTCAAACCCCGCGTCGGGCTCTGAGCTCAGCTCAGAGCCTGGAGCCTGTTTCAGATTCTGTGTCTCCCCCTCTCTGACCCTCCCCCATTCATGCTCTGTCTCTCTCTGTCTCAAAAATAAATAAACGTTAAAAAAAATAAAAAAAAAAATCACTTTACTGTCAATGTCAATGCATAAACACTACTAAATAGTATCTAGTATCTGGACTATGCTAGTTTTAGAGGCATAATCTGTAATTCAGTCCTGGTTCCTAGGCATTCACAGTTGACTGCTGTAACTTTCAGATTGGTCCTTGAGATACTCACTGTATTATTTTTATTTATATTTCCATATTTATACTGAGTGATGCTCTGCCATATTGCTTTTTTTTTGTTTTGGCAGACATTTCTAGACTTAGCACATCTGTGCATTGCCTTTCTCCATTCTGAACTTAATATCTTACTTGTTGCCTTCCTAGGCTATAGATTTATACTATAGAGTTTGACTATCACAATCCAAAGATAGGACTTAGACATTTTCTACATGGTACGCTATTCTTGATTTTATGAACATCAAGTAAATGTGATCATTAGTGGCATCTTTGTGGTTTATAAACACATTTTTCATACTATTTAAGTAACTAGATTTCCATGTTATGCATCAGACTGATCTCAAAATACTGACTTAAAAATTGCCATTATATATTTCACTGTGGATAGTCTCCTATAAACATTCTAAATACATTTCCATCTGTTTCTAGCTGACATTTCTGTTAGAGTGCTCTCTTTGGTCTCAATTTCCTAACATCTAGAAGCATAGTTTATCATTCCTTCATGGCTTAGTGGCTAGCATGAGGTGGATGTAGAGAAATTTTGCAAGAAGAACACTATTAGGTTGATTTTTTTTTTACTTTTTACTGTTAAGTTTTAATTTAAATTCTAGTTAGTTAACATATAGTGTAATATTGGTTTTAGGAGTAGAATTTAGTGATGATTATTTTTTTAATGGAGGAAAAAAGAATAATTCTCTTCCTGTGGTCTTCTATTTTCCATGTGATAGCTTTCCTCTTTGCTGTTTCTGTCTTGAATGGCTCAAAGAAATGAATGGGTTTTCCATTTCCAGAGTAGAACTCCAAGATAATTTGAAATTGGTTTAAACCCACTTAACTATCCTATTCTTGACTGATTTGTGTGTGTGTGTGTGTGTGTGTGTGTGTGTGTGTGTGCGCGTGCCAGTTTTTGTCCATTTAAACAACATTTCTTTAATTTTAAAATTATCTATTGTTTCCAAATTATTTCAGACATTGGACTTGGCTATTTTATATCATTTTGGTCTTCCCTAATATAGAACACTATCTACCTCTCTTTGTTATTTACAATTATGAATACACTGAAGATTTTTGGCTCACTGTCTTGCAGTATGCCCTCCTTTCTGCTTATTTTCTGTTTCTTCACTATTAGATTGATGTCAAACTATTCAGGCCAACAAAACATAGGTATAGTGGATCTCATCATGAGATACATTGTCATGCTACCGGGCTTGGCAATACCCTATTTCGACATTTATATAAGTTAGTGACTTCTAGATTTCTCCTTAGTAAAGCAAATATTTCCATTTCTAACGGATAAACAATGGTAAGATTATAATTTGTGATTATCTGACTCACTTGGTCATAAAAATTTTAACTCATGGTTTTAACTTCAGTTTTAGATCCTTGCTTGAGAATCTGAGTCAGTGATTATATGGGGGTTACAAGATGGCAATTTTCTAGTTTTAGCATTTCTTGTATATATAACTGTCAAAGCTGGCATTCTTCTAAAAGAAGAAATTTCCATTCTTAGATTTTCCTCTATATTTATCATTTAAAACTACCACTATGGACTTAGGGACTTTTATTTATTTGTTGTTTTAAAATTCACTAACCTCGGGGTGCCTGAGTGGCTCAGTCGGTTAAGAGTCCAACTTCAGCTCAGGTCATGATCTCATGGTTCATGGGTTTGAGCCCTGCGTTGGGTTCTGTGCTGATAGCTTAGAGCATGGAGCCTACTTCGAATTCTGTGTCTCCCTCTCTCTCTGCCCCTTCCCTGCTCGTGCTCTGTTTCTCTCTGTCTCTCAAAAATAAATAAAAATGTTAAAAAATTCACTAACCTCATCATTTCATTACTGTTTATGGTGCTCAAATTTCCCAGGTTAGGCCTATAAGAGCCCCTTTATTCCAGTTTATATATTATACTTGACAATGTTCTGTTCCCTTTTGAGAAATTCCTTAATATGAACAGTCATGAGAAATGTGGGGGAGAATCGTTGAAAAAGATAAAAAGAAGAATCAATGTTTCTAAATTACTATTCTGTCTAAGCTTCCAAAAGATACTTGTGGCCTTGGCTGGAGAGTGGCACATAAGAAGGCTGTTGACTTTGAGTGGTTGCAGATAGTGCAGAGCCTTATGAACTAACACAAGACATTTGAATGTTATTCTTCATGCATAAGGAAGATTTTACATGAACAAGATTGTGATAGCCTTTGCATTTTTGAATGTCACTCTTATTCTTCTTTATGGGTGTGGAGTAGACCTGATTAGAGGTGTTGGCTGAGTGAAGGGAGAGAGCAATAGATAGATTCATGATATGTTTTGTGGTGCAACTAAAAGCACTAGCTAATGGGTTGAATTTGAGGAAAGAGGGAATCAGGAGTGATGTCTAGGATTTTTTTTCATAAACCATGAAATTTGCTGAGATTAAAGAGGCTAAAAGAGGTAAAGATTGTTGGGCAATGGGAGGGAGGAAATCAAGATTCTAATGTATGCATTTTAAATTACCGTATGCCTACAAGATATCCAATGTAGAGCTGTATGTTCTGAAGATTTCTGCTGTAGAGATGTAAATTTGAGATTTAGCAGAAAAGGTATAAAATTGAGAGTCATGTGACTATATGAAATGACCGGAGGCATGTATTGTGAGAAGTGCCCTGGGACACTCTATCAATTAGAAATATGGTAGAAAAGGAGAAGCCAGGAAAGAAGTTAAAGAAGGAGCACTGAGGAAAATGAGAAATGAACCTGCAATTTGATCAAGTGGGATTCATTCCTGGGCTGCAGGGCTGGTTCAATATTTGCAAATCAATCAATGTGATACACCATATTAATAGAAGAAAAGATAAGAACCATATTATCCTGTCAATAGATGC
Source organism: Panthera pardus (assembly GCF_024362965.1). Taxonomy (NCBI): domain Eukaryota; kingdom Metazoa; phylum Chordata; class Mammalia; order Carnivora; family Felidae; genus Panthera; species Panthera pardus. The sequence continues at coordinate 51,491,246 of NW_026526654.1, forward strand.
AGAAAAAGCATTTGACAAAATACAGCATCCTTTCTTAATAAAGCCCTCAAGGAATTCAGGATAGAAGGAACATACCTTAACATCATAAATGCCATATATGAAAGGCCCACAGCTAATACCATCCTCAATGGGGAAAAACTGAGAGCTTGTCCCCTGAGATCAGGAACATGACAGGGATATCCACTCTCACCACTGTTGTTTAACATAGTGTTGGAAGTTCTAGCCTCAGCAATCAGACAACAAAATGAAATAAAAGGTATCCAAATGGGCAAAGAAGAAGTCAAACTTTCACTTTTTGCAGATGACATGATATTATACATGGAAAATCCAAAAGACTCCACCAAAAAAACTCCTAGAACTGATACTTGAATTCAGCAAAGTTGCAGGATATAAAATCAATGTGCAGAAATCAGTTGTGTCTCCATACACCAATAATGAAGTGAAAGAAAGAAATCAAGAAATTGATCCCATTTACAATTGCACCAAGAACCATAAAATACCTAGGAATAAACCTGACCAAATGTGTAAAAGATCTGTATGCTGAAAACTATAGAAAACTTATGAAAGAAATTGAAGAAGAAACAAAGAAATGGAAAAACATTCCATGTTCATGGATTGGAAGAACAAATATTCTTAAAATGTTGATACTACCCAAAGCAATCTACACATTCAATGCAATCCCAATCAAAATTGCACCAGCATTCTACTCGAAGCTAGAACAAACAATCCTAAAATACGTATGGAACCACAAAAGACCCAAATAGACAAAGTAATGTTGAAAAAGAAAACCAAAGCAGGAGACATCACAATCCCAGAGTTTAGCCTGTACTACAAAGCCATAATCATCAAGACAGTATGGTATTGGCACAAAAACAGACACATAGATCAGCGGAATAGAATAGAGAACCCAGAATTGGACCCACAAATGTATGGCCGGCTAATCTTTGACAAAGCAGGAAAGAATATCCAATGGGAAAAAGTCTCTTTAGCAAATGGTGCTGGGAGAACTGGACAGCAACATGCAGAAGAATGAAACTGGACCACTCTCTTACACCTTACACAAAAATAAACTCAAAATGGATGAAAGACCTATATGTGAGACAAGAAATCATCAACCCCTAGAGGAGAAAACAGGCAACAACTTCTTGACCTCAGCTGCAGCAACTTCTTACTCAGCATGTCTCCGAAGGCAAGGGAAATAAAAGCAAAAATGAACTATTGGGAGCTCATCAAGATAAAACAAAAACAAAAACAAAAAAACAAACTTCTGCACAGCAAAGGAAACAATCAACAAAACTAAAAGGCAACCGACAGAATGGGAGAAGATATTTGCAAATGACATATCGGACAAAGGTTTAGTATCCAAAATTTATAAAGAACTTACCAAACTCAACACCTGAAAAACAAATAATCTAGTGAAGAAATGGACAGAAGACATCAATAGATACTTTTCCAAAGAAGACATCCAGATGGCCAACAGACACATGAAAAGATGCTCAATATCACTCATCATCAGGGAAATACAAATCAAAACCACATTGAGATACTACCTCATACCAGTCAGGATGGCTAAAATGAACAACTCAGGAAACAACAGATGTTGATGAGGATGTGGAGAAACAGGAACCCTCTTGCACTGTTGGTGGGAATGCAAACTTATGCAGCCATTCTCAAAAACAGTGTGGATGTTCCTCAAAAAATTAAAAATAGAATTACCCTACAACCCAGCAATAGCACTACTAGGAATTTATCCAAAAGATACAAGAGTGCTGAATCATAGAGGCACATGTACCCCAATGTTTATAGCAGCACTTTCAACAATAGCCAAATTATGGAAAGAGCGCAAATGTCCATCAACTGATGAATGGATAAAGAAGATGTGGTTTATACATACAATGGAATACTATGTGGCAATGAGAAAGAATGAAATCCTGCCATTTGCAACAACATGGACGGACCTGGAGATTATTGTGCTGAGTGAAATAAGTCAGTCAGAGAAAGACAGATGTCATATGTTTTCACTCATATGTGGAACTTGAGAAACTTAACAGAAGACCACGGGGAAGGGAAGGGGAAAAATAGTTACAAACAGAGAGGGTGGCAAACCATAATAGACTCTTAAATGCAGAGAACAAACTGAAGGTTAATGTTGGGGGTGGCTGGAGGGAGGGGAAAATGGGTGATGGGCATTGAGGAGGACACTTGGGCTGAGCACTGGGTGTGTATGTAAATGATAAATCATGGGAATCTATGTTAGCTAACTTGACAGTAAATTATATTAAAAAAACTTAAATATTTTGTAGTCATTTGACACATCAAATGTGGTGTATTAAGGTTAAAATTAAGTCTTCCACTGAAAATATTTCACCTTTAGAATTTAAGCGTCATCTAAAACTTGACTTCTCAAGAGGTATTGGTTATATATTAAAATGCAAACAATTCTTGTTTGTCAACATTTTTGTTTTTTAGATTTTAGAATATTTTTTAATATTTTAAACATAATTTTTATGTGCAGAACTGTATTACATCCATCATTACAACTGTTAAAAACTTCCCACTCTTTTTAGCTATTATGAGCTAATTGATTTTATGGAGAGAAGAAACCTGCAAAGAGCAATTTTGGAGGGGATTGGAATCATCTGAGAACAGTAAGCTTTTGTTTTAAGTTTTAACCACACTATCAAAATACCCTAAGAGATGGTTTTAAAGCTTAAAATGAAAATTGCTCTTGGGCTGAAAGCTTATATGCCAAGTGAAATTTCACTAAAGTAGGAGTTTATAAGTGCTGACAAGTCCTTAACTATAGTGATGCTAAAAACATTACTATTATAAGAACACTACAGAAGCTATTAGAGCTCTCAAATTCCCCCTTCAGTGTTCACTTACTAAAGGAAAGCACAAATATGCAACAAGAGAATGGAAGAGGTGTTATTTTTCAAAGGGAAAGACTATTGAAATTTTTAAAGTCACTTTGGGATATTACAGGAATTCATCATATGGGGGGAAGAGTTTCTTCTGTGCCCATGGGTGGCAGGGGCAAAGCAAAAACACTACGATGACACAGAGCTTTCTAAGACTCTGTTGGACTTCATAAACATTATATTGTTTTATTAAAAGTGAACAGCTGGCAACTTAATGTCCCTCCATACTGGGATATAGTACAAACTTAAGGGCTCTTCTGATTTCTTGTTATGAGGCTAATTTAGTAATTGCAAACACAAGCATATATAGGAAATGCTAAGAAAAGTAGATCATTGATTGGCACATTGCTTTCTATGATCCAGTAATCATATTTTCATCTTATCTACGTTCATTTTAAAAGAGCAGTCTTAGCTCTTTTATTAGGGAGGCATATCTGGTAAGAAGTGTGCCATCCTCAGGGTTATGAAAGGTTTCCTCCTTTTGCCATTATTCAGGAATTCTAGGTTAGAGCCAACATTTTCTTCTTTCTTTATGAGCTGAGTTGAACTGAGTGTTTCTCTGAAATCAGCACACAGCTATCCTAACATATCTCAGTTTTGTAGTCTAGGAAGAGATTTATTTTGGGTTTATTGCGTGCCTTTATCCTCACCAGTAACCTCATGCATCTTTTGCTAATATTCCGATATATCCACCTGTTTCTTCTTAAAAAACCAAACTACACAGAAATATGCAACAAACAAGCAAAAGTGTTCTATACCTTTATGTTTATGGTCATATTCCCTTCGAATTATAATTAGATAATATCCTAAATTCTTAAATCCTTTCCCTAAACCTGTAGACTTCCCCAGGTAATCCAGGAAACACAGGTTTATTTTAGCAAAACTGTGATGGAAACAATTTCTTGGCATCAAATCCCCAATCTTGGTGAGAATTTCAGAGAAAATAATAGGCCAGTAGGGGATAGATTTTCGATGTGGAAAGAGATTTTTGCTGCTTTTCAAATTACCATAGAGGAAACCTTATATATTTCAGCATCTCCCTTTCCATCAGCTCTTTCATTTCAGAATATAAACATATCCATTCCCTCTTGTCCCTCCCATGTTAACAAATAAACACAAAATATTTCCCACATACACTCCTTTAAATCTCTTACTCTGAACTTCTCATTTAGTTAAGATTCCAAGATACTGGTAATTCCTCAGCTAACTCTAAGTTCAATAAGTCAATAGTGCCTATGAATTCTACCTATTTATTACTTCATTTATTCTTGTGTCTTCCTTGGTTTTGAAGTTTTATCTTCCTCTCTAGATTGTAAATGAATCTGTGGACTCATCATCCCCAGTATTCTTTCATTGGTAGCCTTCAGCACCTGAAACAGTGCCTGGGTTATAGATGTCATTCAATAAATATGAGTTACATTAATGAAGTTATATATCTAAGTCTACATCTTATGGTTATATAAGCTTAATAAGTGATACTGTAGAAAAGTTTCTTACATCCAGTTTTTACAACTGCTCTTAAATGTAGATTTAATGTAGGTTATTTATAATAACCAAGATATTGAAGCAACCCAGATATCCACTGATAGATGAATAGATACAGATGTGAGATTATATATAATCTAATGTATCTATCTATCTATCTATCTATCTATCTATCTATCTAATATTACTGAACCATAAAAAACAAGATAATGCCACTTGCAACAACATAAATGGACCTAGTGGGTATAATGCTAAGTGAAATAAGTTAGAGAAAGACAAATACCATAGGATTTCACTTATATTTGGAATCTAAAAACTAAACAAAACAAAAACAGACTCTTAAATACAAAGAAAAAAACTGGTGGTTGCCAGAGGGGACGTGGGTGGGGCGATGAGTGAAATATATAAAGGTATATAAAGAGGTATAAACTTCCAGTTATAAAACAAGTAAGTCACAGAGATGAAAAGTACAGCATAAGGAATAGAGTCAATAATGTTGTAATAATGTCGTTTGGTGACAGGTGGCAACTACATTTATCATGGTGAGCACTGAGTAATGTATAGAATTGTCAAATCAGTATGTTGTATGTCTGAACCTAATATTTTGTGTTAGTTACACTTCAATATATATAAAAAAAGAAAACGGATAGAGATATAAGTAATTTAGCCAAGAATGTATATAAATAATTAGAATCTAGATTCGAATTCAGTTTAGTCTGACTCTGATTCCTATGCTTTCTTTTAAATATATATATATGTATATATATATGTATATATATATATACACATATATACATATATATATACACATATATACATATATATATGTATATATGTGTGTATATATATATATATATATATATATATATATATATATATAGCAAAGAAACAAGAATCAATGCTCTTTGTTTTCAGTTATCTTAACCATTTACCTCAGTTGTTTCCTGTACATCTCCTCCACCTGTTTGATGTTGAGTCTTTGGATTTGAATGGCTTCTCTCTGACTCCCTAGTCACAAAGTAAATTAGCCATTCCCAGAGTTCTTGTATATGCCTTGAAAGCTTGTGGCTTTAGGAGTTGACTTTTCCATGAACTAAATGGACCCTGGGCCATAGTCACTTTGATTCCCTGCCAAGCTCTGAGGAATGAATTTTTTTCATACAAGGATATAATTTGTAAACAGGTTTTATTTTAGTTAACATGTCACTGTTACCCTTTACATTGTTGGATGAACATTTTAGTATCACTGACTGGTATAATATATTTAAAAGCTGTCAACATACAGATGTCTATCTGTATCTTTTTTTACATAACATTTGAGGCAAACAGATCAGATTTTGAGAAGGAAAGAGAATGTTAAAATTTTTTGATATAATTATCATGTAAACTAAACCTTTTCAAATCATACTGAGATGGAATTTTGTTTTGTCTAGACAATAGACACATTGTAGGTAATTACCTAAGTGAGGTCAATGTGGTCCCAGTAGAAGAAGCAGTTACTTTGTATATTTGTTAAGTAACATCTGGTTCATTCTCTGTCAGTTATAGTGGAAAATCTTTTAAACACTGTGTCTCATTTTTATAACAATCATTAGAGCATATGAGTAAAGATTATATGATTACATTTTTGCACCTTGAATATTTTAGAAAGGGTATAAGCCAAGCAAATATTTTTGAAAACTGACACTTTTAGAAAGGAAATGCTTAGTGAGGGGAATTTCATAAGCAAACCAAGTGTGTGAGAAGGATGCAATTCCAGGCAGAAAAAATCACGTGTGCTTAGAAGTAACATTATAAATGGCATCTATAGAGGATCACAGGCTCTTCAGTGTTCTTATAGAACAGTGTCAGAGAAGAGGGGGGAGAAGGGTTGTGACCTGAAGAGAAAGAGATGGTGTAGCCAAGCTTAGGTAAACAAACAGAAATTCAGAGCATGAAAGGCCTTTAAAATGTACAAGAGAGCCTGTATTTTATAATGTAAACCATGCAAGCACAGTGCCTACAGGGATCAAGCAGATAGAAAAACCAGGAGAATCAGGAATATAAGAGTAAAAGGCCCTGGTGAACTGGATAAACCAAAGGACATTTGAATTCTATTTAATTGAGATTTAATTGACATATAACATTATTTTAGTTTCAGCGTACAAAGTAATGGTTGGTATTTGTATATACTGGGAAATGATCACCAAAACAAGTCTAGTTACCAGTATTTCAAATAATGTAGTGACAGGGTAAGAGTTACAGATTGTCGAGAAAGTTAACTGAGGCAGTAATAGGGAGGTCAGGGAACAGGATTGTAGTACAGGAGGTCATGAGACAGTTGTCCTAAAATTTCTATAGTCACAGATGATTAAGGCTTGGCCTAGGGTAAAGTGGGAAGAAAATAGTGGAAAGGATACAATGAAGGAGAAATAAAATGGTGAGAATAAAAGGAAAATATCCTCCTTTGAATGAGGGGAGATAAGGCAGACTGCAAGATCTAGGTTTTATCATGGGCATCTGTACGGACAATGACAGGACAAATATGGTAGAAGGTGGAACGTGTTACAATGGTGAATACAAAGTTTGGTTTGAAAATACTGTTTGAAATCCTATGGAACAACTCAGTGAACTGTTTAGAAAGTGACTTTTAACTATGGTATGGATATAATATGACTTGTTTGAGTTAGTGTATAGATTTGAAAATCAATTTTATAAGAAAAAATTTACAAGAAATAACTAAAGCAAAGGTTCTAGAATGAATTGCAAGCAGAGATTGAGAAAAAGCAAGCTATAAAAGCCCGTATTTATAAACCTATTAATATATAATGTTTATCATTATTGCTTTATGCTTGAAACTACTTGAAAGCCTGGATTTTAACAACTTGATGCTTCTGTTTTTTAAGTTAGGAGATTGGATGTATTTTTTGTTTTAAGATTTGTTTTCTTTTGGATTTAGTAAAAATTTCTAGTATTACTGCATCAAAGTTACTTAGGCATTTCGTGTGCCTTAGTATATGATGAATTTTGTGAATGTTCTATTGTGGTTTAGAAAGTATTCTCTATGCTAGTGTATAGTTTTTGGTATATACCCAAAAGAACTTCTTTTGATAATGTTTGTATTTTTTAGTCTTTATTTTTTCTACACTTGTCCTGTTTTATATGAGTGTGTTTTATCATTTTCATCCTTCTTTTTAATGTTTATTTATGTATTTTTGAGAGCAAGCGAGAGAGAGAGAGAGAGAGAGAGCAAGCACAGCACATGAGAGGGGAAGAGGTGGGGGGGACAGAAGATCTGATGTGGGGCTCGAACTCAGGAGCCCTGAGATCGTGACAGCAGAAATTGAATGCTAACTGATGGAGCCACCCAGGTGCCCCATATTTATCTTTTTGTCCCTTGCATCTTTCTCATGTTATTTTGTGCAGAGGTGTTTGTAAATCTTATACCTTCAATGTGGCTTGGGGCTTTTATGAGCTGATATAAAAATTTTTAAATTTTTTTCAGCTAAGCTGGTTGATACCATTATTTATTGTAATGATATATTTGGTCTCAATTCTTTCATGTTTTATGTTTTAATTTCTGTATTGGCTATGTTTTAGTTATTGTATATTTACTTATATTCTTTCTCTTTTTGTGTTTCTTAGTCTTTATTCCTTTTTCAAAAAAACTTTCAGGACTCAAGAAGACTTGCATTTTATATTAGTGGTTACTATTTTATAAAAATTTTTATAGTGCCTATAATCTGCTTTTTTTATTACTTAATCTTATACTGTCAGTTTTAAATGGTGTACTTTTTCCCCCAGTTATTACCTATACATCTGGCAATAATCTTATTCTAATATACCTTTTTTTCTCTGTTTTTGTGGTTGATTTGTTTTCTATTTTTCAGAAAAATGTTTGTTTTATTCTTTGACTCATGACACTGTGTCTCATTCCTGTTTTAATATTAGCTCTTCAACTGAGTGTATGAAATGCCTGCAGTTAGTGATTTTGTAAATTTTACTAGGACATTTGATTAGATGAAGCTGATCCTCTTGTAAAGAGTAGTGAAACAGAACTTTCAAAATGCTGGGAATGTTCTGTAACTACATTGTCCCATAGGATAGCCACTAGCCACACATGAGTATTGAGCATTTAAAATGTATCTACGTCTGAGGAACTTAATTTTAGTTAATCTAATTGTAATTAATTTAATTTGAATTTAAATTTAAATAGCCACATGTGGCTAATCTTACCCTATTGGACTGTGCAGCTCTAATAGATTCCTCAGGGATGGCACACATTTATAGTATTTAGTAATTTCTGACTCATTGAAAATTGTTTTCCTACAGTCTTAAAACTTCAAGGACAAATAAATTTTTGGTTTGATCTTTTTTTTTCTTAAATGTTTTTGAAAATGGTGATTCACTTCTGCTTGTTTTCTACGTTATTTTTCACAGGGGTGCTATCAGTGTAATTAGCTTGCCTATGTAAGTCATAAAAGGCACCAAGTTTCAGCAAACACTTTGATGATTTTTCAGTAAATAACAGAGCTGTGCAAAAATCACCACAATCTACCTTTAGGACATGTGCAGCCTGTTGGGATTTTGATTGGCACTACATTAAATTCACATACATTTAGGGAGGATGGACAGACATCTCAGAAAAATTGAATCTTTTATTCAGTGAATATATAGTATATATTCAGTTCACTTAATTTATTATTGTACTTTGATCAGTATTTGATCAGTTCAGATCTGTCCCCACCCCCCAAGTATGTGGAGTTATGAAAATGGGGTGCCTTATTACTGACAAAGTTTATTTTTTAATTAAAAAAATTTTTTTTACTGTTTATTTATTTTTGAGAGATAGAGAGTGAGCGAGCAGGGGAGGGGCAGAGAGAGAGGGAGACACAGAATCTGAAGCAGGCTCCAGGCTCCAAGCTGTCAGCACAAGGCCTGACACAGGGCTCCAACTCACAAACCGTGAGATCATGACCTGAGCCGAAGTCAATGTTTAACCGACTGGGCCACCAGGCTCCCTATTTTTTAAAATTTTTTAATGTTTTAATTTATTTTTGAGAGAGAGAGAGAGACAGAGCAAGAATGGGGGAGGGGCAGAGAGAGAGGGAGACACAGAATGAAGAACAGGCTTCAGGCTCTGAGCTGTCAGCACAGAGCCCGACTTGGGGCTCCAACTCGTGAACAGTGAGATCATTACCTGAGCTGAAGTTAGACACTTAACTGACTGAGCCACCCAGGTGCCCGTTTATTGACAAAGCTTTAACAAAGGGACAAAAGTCTATTTTATCCTTTGTATTTTCAGCCATCCATGGACTTTTTTTCTGTGTTTATTTAAATTCCAGTTAGTTAGCATACAATGTAATATTAGTTTCACATGTAGGATTTAGTGATTCATCCCTTAGATACAACACCCGGTACTCATCACAACAAGTGCCCTCCTTAATACCCATCACCCATTTAGTTCATCCTCCACATACCTCTCCTTCAGCAACCCTCAGTTTGTTCTCTACAGTTAAGAGTCTGTTTTATGGTTTGCCTCTCTCTTTTATCCCCTAGGTTCATCTGTTTTGTTTCTTAAATTCCATGTATAAGTGAAATCATATGGTGTTTGTCTTTCTCTGACAACTTATTTTACCTAGCATAATACTCTCCAGCTCCATTCATGTTGCAAATGGCAAGATTTTTGTTCTCTTTTTTATGGCTGAGTAATATTCCATTGTGTGTGTATGTGTGTGCACATACACACACATACACACCTTGGACTTTTATTTCATCTCAGTCTGTTACATGATCAACACTTTGCAACTTTTGCAGTTTTCTCATTCATATTTATTTTTCCACTACTACCACCAAAGATTAAATGAAATTGCTGCCACTTCATGATTGAATTTGGGGGGGGGGTGGTTAATTAGTCCTAGTGAATGAAAATGAATGGAATCCAAGTGTGTCAGTTTGTGGTCAGTTTATTTCATTGCTTGGGCAAGGTCTTCTAGAATTCTCTTCATCCTGTTGAGATGACTGTAGAATCATATTTCAAAGTAGAACCTGATTAGCATGAAACTCAGGAACAACAATGAACAGAAACCTGTGCCAACTTGCACTGGGAAAGTAGTGTGAACAAAGGCATATTTATTTTTGTGTTTAGTCATTGAATTTCTGTTTGTGTGTGAGGGGGGACCGTACTATAACCTAATTCCCATAAGGCATATAGTCTTCTACCTATGCGATTTCAGCTACAGAGATCTGTGGTTCACCTTGTCATGGATTCAAGTTTATTTGGTCCAACACATGCCTTGGGGAAAGGGCAAGTTTTAGATGGTTTTCCAGGCAAAGTTCTCTGATTTCCTGCACCCTTAAGGGCTGCTTTCAGACCGATGTACATGGTCCACGTAGTCAGTCATTGGTCCTTTACAACTTCTTTGCCAGCTTAGACGGGGGTACATTTCTGGATAGTAAGGCCTAGGCACCCTCAGCTTTCAAATTATTCCAAAATTACCCAGGTCTTTTCATCATGTCTACACACACAGAATGTAGGTACTATACATTCTGTGAGTGAGACAGAGTGAGCTACCTTTTCAGAGACTCAAATGACATATAAATTTATAGATCTTTCATCAAAACCTTATGAAGTTAATTAGTAAGTTTGACTTAAGTTCTTCATTTATTATATAATCTATGGTTGAGGAATTTACTACCTCTTGAGTCATGGATCAGCAAATGGTGGCTCACATGCCAAATCAGTCTGCCACCGTTTTTAAAAATTTCTATTTTGAAAAAATTATGGACTCACTGGAAGCTGCAAAAATAGTACAGAGACAAACCGTGTATACTTCACCCAAATTACCCCAGTGGTAACATTTTATATAACTATAGTAAAATACCATGATCAGGACATTAATTTGGTATAATATTATTAGCTAGTCTTCAGATTTTATTTAGATTTCTCTGGTTTTTACATGCATTTATCAGCGTGTGTATTTGTGTGTGTATTTGTATGTGTGTGTGTTGTTCTGTAAAATTTGATCTTATGTGTAGATTTGTGTGACTACCACTACAGATAATTGATATACAGAACTATTTATCACCACAAAAAATCTTCTTCATGCTACCTATTAATAGTAGTAACCACTTTTCCCCTAACATTAAATACTGGAAACCTTAATCTGTTTTCCAGCTCTCGAATTTCGTCAGTTTTAAGACTGTTATATAAATGGAGTCATACTTCCAAATCTTTTAAGATTGCCTCTTTTTCGTTGAGCTCAATATTTTTGAAATCCATCCAAGTTGTGTGGATCAGTCAATATTTTACATCTCTTTATGATAAGTAGTTTTCAATGGCCTGAATATACCATATTTATTTAACCATTCACTGTTGAAGGATGGCTGTTTAGTTTTGCCATTGTTGTTATTACAAATAGAATTATTATGGACAGTTGTGAGAACATAAATTTTAATTTTTCTAGGATAAATGACCAAAAGTGGGATTTTGGTCGTAAGATAGGTATATATTTGGGGGTACCTGGGTGGCTCAGTCGGTTAAGCCTCTGACTCTTGATTTTGGCCCAGGTCGTGATCTCATGGTCATGAGATTGAGCTCCATGCTCATGGTCAGCATGGAACCTGCTTGGGATTCTCTCTCTTCCTCTCTCTTCCCCTCCCCTGCTGATACTCTCTCTCTCTCTCTCTCTCAAAATAAATAAACATTAAAAAATGATGGGTATATATTTAAATTTATTTGAAAATGCTGAGTGATTTTTCAGAAGGATTGTACCATTTTACATTTCCACCAGCAGTTTATGAGATAAACAGCTTATCTGCATCCTCCCCATCACGTCATTATCAATAACTTTTCTAATTTACTCATTGTAGTGGATGTGTAGTTTTTCCCAAGTATTTTATTCTCCAGTTGGTAAACTTCAGAGGGGAAATTGGCACTTACATATTCACACATTGTCCCAACTCCATGTTTTATTTTTTGCTTTTGCGCTGGAAAACAAAACAAAAATAAAACTCCTGCAAATTGAGAGAACTTTGTTTTCCAGTCTATTTAATTGTTAAAATTAAACTTTTTTTTTTAAATCTCTCTGGATTCTTTTGGTGACCCTTCCCATTCCCTCATCAAGAGAAAATGCTCTCTGTAGCAATAATGGTTTTTAACTCAATGGTAAGCGGGTCTGTGAAACAAGGAAAATGCAGAGATGAGAAAATCTTAATTATTATACGTAATTTTATCCTTCCACATTATTGCTGATATATATTATAAATGTCCAAGGAGGGGATATATTAAGCAAAATTGTCTATGCTTTTTTGACCACTGAATGCTTTAGTATAGAACAGCTAATTAAGCAACTCACGGCAGTATCTTGGGAAATATTTTTGTAGGAATAATAATATTAGACATATTAGTAATATTTGTAGTAGGTCAGCATGGCATGAAACGATTGTTCTCAAACATTTGTGCATTAGAATCATCTGGAACACTTCACTAAAAATACTAATTCCTGGGCTCCAACCCAATAGATTCTGAGTCAGTAAGATTTAGGTATACATTTTTATATATACATATGTATCTACATATATTCAGACATACACATATAAATAATCTCACATATATATGTGTATGTATATTCTCAAGAAAATGTATTTGATATATTTGTTGTGTAGTACTTAGAGAAGTACTATAGAGAAGATATATCTATATTCATACATAAATACACACATAGACACATAAGTGTATGTCTCCTCTCCAAGCAAATACATAACAAATATATCAAACATTTCTTCATGTACATGTATATTTTCTTGCAAATGCTGGGAAATTTAAAAATATATATTTGTTTCCTATGATGATTGTAGAAAGTATCACAGACTGGGTGACTTTACACAGCAGACATATCATCTCACAGACATTTGTTGTCTCTGGAGGCTTACAGTCTGGATTTAAGGGATCAGCAACAGGGCCATGCTCTCTCTGAGACTCTTGGGTAGAAAAGAGCCTTCCTTGCTTTTTCCTTGCTTCTGCTGGTAGCCATAAATCCTTGACATTCCTTGGTTCACAGCTATGTAACTATAATCTCAACCTCCATCTTCACATATAGTTCATCCGTGTATCTTCTCACAGTCTTCTTATAAGGACACTGGCCATATTGGTTTCAGAGCTGCCCTACCGCAGTGCAATAGTCAGTTAAGTACTCATCTAAACTATTTATATCTGCATGAACTTTATCGCCAGATAAGGTCATGTTTTGAGATACTGTAGATCAGGACTTCAACGTATCTTTGGGGGGATATATTGCAACCCTAACATACACTTTTCTGTTAAGAGGGCTGTGTCAGGATAAAGAAATGATTTTTTGGGGCGCCTGGGTGGCTCAGTCAGTTAAGCGGCCGACTTCGGCTCAGGTCATGATCTCGTGGTCCGTGAGTTGGAGCCCTGCATCGGGCTCTGTGCTGACGGCTCAGAGCCTGGAGCCTGTTTCAGATTCTGTGTCTCCCTCTCTCTGACCCTCCCCTGTTCATGCTGTGTCTCTCCCTGTCTCAAAAATGAATAAAAACGTTAACAAAAATTAAAAAAAAGAAATGATTTTTTAAAAAACCTATTAGTACAGATCCACACCTTCCAAAGCCTGTGATATTAAAGAACACATACTAAGTTCATTGATATGTTTCTTGTTGAGAAAATATGTTTTTCCCAAAATGTTATCTACCTTAGATCTCAGTCATTAAACGACTACTGCACTAAATGCTTAGATATAAGATAAATATGCTTAATAATCTAGTTCAAGCTATTTATTTTAACATAAGTCAAAAGAACGCAAGCAACAATAAAGAGCTATATTAATATTGGATTATTACTGGTATACAATATAAATTATCATCAAATCATTATGAGAGTTTATGTAAATAAGACCTCTGTGTTTGAGGAAAAAAAATAACAATTTTTTCCCCAAATCCAGCTTGTGGCACTACATGATGCATAGAAAAAAGTCAGTTATAAGATTATAAATGACAATGGGCATTTTTGCAGGCGTTGCACAAAAATGATATTTTCCAAGCTTTCAAATCATGGGTTTACAAAACCTAAGTAAGCAAATAACAAAAAATCCTATGTGGTTTACAACCCTGATAAGATTCTGCCTTCTTTTTTTTTTTAAGCAACAGACAATGGTGGGGTGCCTGGGTGGCTCAGTCAGTTAAGCATCCGACTTCGGCTCAGGTCATGATCTCGCAGTTTGTGAGTTCGAGCCTCACCTTGGGCTCTTTGCTGATAACTCAGAGCCTGGAGCCTGCTTGGGATTCTGTGTCTCCCTATCTCTCTGCTCCTACCCTGTTCACACTCTGTCTCTCTCCCTCTCTCTCTCTCTCTCTTAAAAATAAACATTAAAAAAACTTAAACAACAGACAGTGGTGTAGATTGTAGATTCTAAGTATCTATCCATCTAAACTAAATAAATCATAGCATATGAGATGTCACAATATTAAAGTGACCTGTTCCATGTAAAAGGTTCTTTGTTCCCGATGTTCCAGACCCTTCCCATTTCTGTTTTCACATAAATCTCTCCTAAAAATTCTAAAATGGTTAACCACTGTAAAGCAATCGTTACCTATTCCTCACCAAAACGCTCATGTTTGGACTGGCTTTGCAGAAACTTGGTAGTGTGTTATTTGAAAATAATTGTTTTTGAAATGCAATTCTTGTTTTAATGTTTTTCAACTTATTTTTAGAAGTGTTACCTCTACCATGCATAATTGTGAGTTTGAAAAGATACATAATTATACTTGCTTCCTCCTTTCTAACAATTATATAAACTCTAAGAGGAATTAATTCCAAGTCAGAGCTATATTAACTTTTTTTATTGCATCTAAAGTGAGAGAATAAAACTTTCCTCACTGATTCAGATCAGAAAGGGCAAAATGGGCCTGTCACATAGGAAACTCTCTCCAAAGAATACTGTTGAATTTGTGAAATGGGATAGCAACATTCAACAACATAGGTAAGATTACTTTGTTGATGAATAAAGCAAGTAGACAGCATGTTGCAGTGGATATTCAGGGGGACAATAACATCCTTACTAATCAGGTTTTTAAAGACTCTGAACTTAAAGGGAATCTCCAAGATATGCAAATAATATTTTAATTCTGTGTACCAATTATACCAAGAAGGTTGATACCAAAACATTATATCTTCAGTTCACAGAATTGGAGAATGGAAGAGTGGCCATAGAAGAAAGTATAAGTGGGGTGCCTGGGTGGCTTAGTTGGTTAAGACTTCAGCTCAGGTCATGATCTCACAGTCTGTGAGTTCGAGCCCCGCATCTGGCTCTGTGCTGACAGCTCAGAGCCTGGACCCTGCTTCGGATTCTGTGTCTCCTTCTCTCTCTTACCCCCTCTCTCTCTGCCCCTCCCCTGCTCATGCTCTCTCTCTGTCTCAAAAATAAATAAACATTAAAAAAATTGAAAAAGAAGAAAGTATAAGCACAGATGGAGGAAATCTGGACTAGAATAAAATCTTTTAGTCTCACCTGTCATAAGATAGAAAAGAATTATTTAGAAATTTGACTGTTATGTCAGATTTCCATGTTATATTTTTCTTGTTTTACATATTTTTGTGTAAAATTATTAAAATTACAACATCAAAAGATGTATATTTAATTCTTCATAACATTGTTGTCACATTATGGTCAAAATTTAAGCAACCACATAGGACAAGCTGGGTACCTCTCATCCCTAAATGGTCAGAGTGTAAAAACACTTAGAGTGCATCAACCCATGGTAATACTGCTTTAAAAAAAAAGAGAGAGAGATTTATGACTTGTTCAAATCCATAACTTGTTCAAGGTCTGTTCAAACAAACCTTGTGTGATACGATTAAATAAGACAAAATTTGACTCTCAACAAATAGGAAATTTATTTAAGGAGATGTAAAAATTTACACATATTACTAACTAGAGTATATATTTAGAGAAGGACCTAGAAAGAGACAAGGGATTCTCACAGGAGGAATATTAAGGGTGGGGCTGGAGGATCAGAGAGTTTTTACAAAAGCAAGGGCATAGGGAGTGGAGCTTAAGAGGAGCACAAATTTAACAAGCCAAATGAAATGATGAGACAGTAAAAGGAAATAAAGTGTTAAGATAAAGAAAGCTTTTCTAACTATGCTTTTCGTATGCAGTGAATTTTTCTTAAATTCTACTTCATTAGATGGAAGGGACATGTGATGGTTTTGTGTCATTTTTCTCTCTTTCATTTTGGAGAGTTTATGTTCTGTGTCTACAAATGCACTAGTTCTCATCTGCAGTATCTAAAGTGTTAATCCCATTCATTTCCATCTCATTATATTTATCTTTATGTGTTTGAATTGGGGCTTTTTATATTTTGTTTCTGTACTTAACATGTTCAATCTTTCATCTACCTTCTGAATATAGAAGATGCAGCTAAAATAACTCATTTTAAATGAAATTTTATTTTGGAAGAATTTTAGATTTATGTAAAAGTTGCAAAGACAGTATAGGTGACCCTTTAATAATACGGGTTTTGAACTTCAAATATCTGCATACAAGGATTTTTTTTTCAATAAATACAGCACAGGACTATAAATGAATTTTCTTTTTTTTAATGTTTATTTATTTTTGAAAGAAAGAGAGAGAGAGAACAAGTGGGGGGGGGGAGCAGAGACAGAGGGGGACACAGAATCCAAAGCAGGGTCCAGGCTCTGAGCTGTCAGCACAGAGCCCAACCCATGGCTCGAACCCACAAACCATGAGATCATGACCTGAACCGAAGTCAGATGCTTAACCGACTGAGCTACCCAGGCACCCCATGAATTTTATTTTTTAATGGTTTTTCTTAATAACATTTTCTTTTCTCTAGCTTACTTTATTGTAAGAATACAATGTATAATAAATATAACATGCAAAATATGTGTTAGTTGAGTATTCTCATTATCAGTAAGGCCTTTGGTCAACAGTAGGCTATTAGGAGTTAAGTTTTGAGGAAGTCAGACATCATACATGGATTTTTTATTGTGTTGGGGTGGATGCTCCCAACCCCAGCATTGTTCAAGAGAACTTGCCTGCATCCATGCCCACATCTAATTTATTAGTTGTTAATATTATTATTATTATTATTATTATTAACAACTTACCATATATGGCATAATTGTTAAAATAATTTACACATTATTAATAATTAACTGAATTGACTGAATTAATTATTACCTGAATTAACATATTAACTGAAATGCATAGTTTATTTCTGTTTCTTTCATTTTTATCAAATGTCTCTTTTCTCTGTAAGGATTATATCCAGTATACCACATTACACTTAGTCATGTCTCCTTAGCCTCCTCTTAGCTGTGACAGTTTCTCAGACATTCCTTGTTTTTCATAAGGCTTGACATTCACTCTTCAGGCACTTTTGATGTGCACCGTTCAGGCATTTAAAAAATTTCTTCATTTAGGCTTTGTCTGATGTTTTTCTTCTGATTACATTGGGTTTATCTGTTTTTGGAAGAAGACCACGCAGGTAAAATGCTATTTTTATGTCGTCATATCAAGGGTGCATACTCTAAAAATGACTTATTGATATGTATGTAGACTTTAATGACATGACTGAGCAAGAGTTTGTCAGGTTTCTGCACTCTACAGTTACTTTAAAATTTTTCCCTTGACATACTGTACTTTTTGGAAGAAAATCGCTATCTACAGACTACACTTACAGAATGGAGAGTTATTAGAAATTACTTTGCACCAGAGATTTGTCTCTTCTCCCCCGTGTATTTGTTTCAGCATTTGCATCATTGTTGACTTATTGCTATTTATTTAAGCTCATTGACAAGGAGTTTATAATTTATTTGTTGCTTAAATTATGTCAGCTTTGGCTTTTGGAAGCTCTTTCAGTTGGCTCTTGTGTCCCTTTGACAGAATTCCATCAATTGTGGGGTTTTTATTTGAACATTTCCTTAATTTTTGGCACTACAAAATGCTCCGTGTTCATTATGCATATTTCCTGCCCCATTTATCCAAGGCAATGGTTCCTCTTAATTTAGATTTATATTAGAAACCATGAAATTAGAAATCATGGTGCTAGATGTGCTTGTGCTACTGGGATGTTTTCTGTTCTAGGTCCTGTTGGCGATAGAGCAAAAATACACATGTGTGCCTGCTAAACCATGAATATACACATATTTCCAGTTGTTTCTATATGTAATCATCTGTATCTATATTGAGCTAAATAGGAGTTCTGCTATGGTTTGAATGTTTCTATCTCCCCACATTTCACATGTTGAAATCCTAATGTGATGGTATTAGGCGTTGAAGCTTTTGGGAGGTGCTTAATCATGAGGGTGGAGCCTTCATAATGGGGATTAGTGCTCTTATAGAAAGAGATCCCACAGAGCAACCTCTCCACCATGTGAAGATAGGAGAAGTCTGCAACTTGGAAGAGGGCTATCACTCAACTATGCTCCAGAATTGTGAGAAATAATTTTCTGTTGTTTATAAGCAACCTAGTCTGGTATTTTGTCATACCAGCCCACACTAAGACACATTCATATGATAAAGCCAGTGCTAGTCCATTACTATGTAAATCATTCTAGTTTCCTGTCCTTATTTATTTATAAACTCCCTCTCCAACATTGAGAAATCTGGCTCTGACCAGTGGTAATTAATTACTGATGCCAGTATGTATACATGTATAGTGGTATCAGTATTATAAGTACATACATCCATGGGAAGCAATTTTATCAAATAGAGTATATTGATTATTTATATACAGTTCCTTTTGCCTTTAGTATTAAAGACTCCATTTATTTTCAAAGTTACTTAGGTCACCACTTTTCCCTACCTCCTTCAGTAAGGTGGTTTGATCCATTTGTATTACAGTTAGATTATTTTGCCCGATTCTGCATTTCATGCTTGGATCATAGGTTTCTAATTAATTAAAAAAAAAATTATACTTGGGGTGCCTGGGTGGCTCAGTTGGTTGAGTGTCCAATTTTTGACTTCAGCTTAGGTCATGACCCCAGGGTCATAGGATCAAGGCCTGCATCAGCCTCTGTGCTGGGTGTGCTGCCTGTTGGAGATTCTCTCCCTGTGTTCCTCCCCCCTGCTCTTGCATGCTCTCTCTCGCTCTCTCTCTCTCTAAAATGAAAGAGTAAATAAAAATTTTTATACAGCAGTGTTCACTGATTTTGCTGTAAAATTTTATGGATTTTGACAAACTATTTTGACCAATAGTATCACGTGGCCACTATTATAATATTTAACGGAATAACTTCACCACTGAAAAATGCCCTGTGCTTCACCCCTTCAAAATTGCCTTCACCCCTAAGTGCCTGGAAAACAGTCATCTTTTCGCCATTGCTACAGTTTTGCCTTTTACAGAATATTGCATAAGTATAATTAGATAATATTAAGCCTTTTCAGACTGTCTTCTTTTACTTAGCAATGTTTGCCTGGTTGCTGATGAGAAGTCAGCTCTAATTCTAATTGTTGCTCTCCCATAGGTAGGATAATTTTTTTTATTTTGTTTTGTTTTCTTCTGTACCATATTTAAAAGATTTTATCTTTGTTTTTTGGCACTTTGTTATTTTTCTAGGTATAGATTTTTTCCCCCCTATTTATCCTGCTTGACGTTCTCTGAGATTTCCGGATTTGTGATTTGGTGTGTGCCATTAATTCTGGGGAATTTCTGGTCATTATTACTTCCAATATTTGTTAAATTTCTTCCTTCTTTTTGTGTTCCAGTTATGTGTATGCTACACCTTTTGAAATCGTTCCATAGTTCTTGGAAATTCTAAGGGTCTTTTTTCATTATTTTTCTTCTTGCATTTTAGTTTGGGTGTTTCTGTTACCTTTATTCAAGTTCATTGATTGTGTATTCAGTCATATGTAGTCTATTGTTAAGACCATCAAAGGCATTCTTCATTTCTGTTTCAATATTTTTGAGTTGTAACATTTTCTTTTGATTTTTTTCTCAGAGTTTACATCTGTGCCTAAATTACCCATCTGTTCTTTCATCTTGTCTATTTTTTCCCCACTGGATTCCTTAACATATTAATCAGAGTTATTTTAAATAGTGGATTTTAAATTCCCTGTCTCTGACATCCGTGTCAGATGTGAATGTGTTTCTGATGCTTGCTGTATTGTTTCAGATTTTTTTTTTTTTTTGCCTTTTAACAGGCCTTGAAATTACTGATTGAAAGCAAAACATGATGTGTTGGGTGATAGAAAGTAGTGTAAATAGTCCTTTACTGGTAGGTTTTATATTCATCTGACTCGAAGTTTGTGGTGTTTAATTTGTTGTATCTGTAGGTGCCAGAGGCTTCACATTCTCCAGTGTCCCAGTTCTCATCTCCTGTTTGATTCTGGGCTGCCCTAAGTACACCTCTGAGAGTTGCAGCTTTTTCAGTTTTAATCTCTTCTGGTAGTGGAGCCCTGTTCCTGTGCTGGTAAGGTGTGTGTAAGGGGGAAGTATTCTACAGTCATGATTAAATCTCATCTTTTGTTGGCCTGTGTCCCTGGCACATAAGCATCACAAGTGTTTCTCAATACTTTTCTTCTACTAGATGAGACAGAACAGCTCCCAAGGGCAGAAGTTGGAAAAGTGCCCTTCCTCCAAGTGGGATAAAAATCTGGTAAAGTCTTTTCTCTTGCAGGGTAGGCCTTTGCTATAGAGAACACACTCAATGTATTTCATCATTATTATTCTTCCCCTTCCTCTGCTAGAAGCGAGAACTTTTCTTCCTCAGGTTTTCTCCATATGACCGCACAGTGTCTCCATGGGTAAAATCTAGGAAAGTTTAGGAATGCCCCCCTCTTAGGGTTTTTCACTTTCATGCTAATCTGTACTCAGTTTCCAGCAATTCATCATAATTACCATTTAATTTTTCCTATCAATTTCTATCTGTAACAGCTCCTGCTCCAGCTAAGCAGATCTTGGCCGTGATTCTCTGGATTCTTCTGTCTCAGGAGATTTTAACATTATGGTTTACATCGTGATCTCAGGTCTCTGGTGGGGCTCAGAGAAGACACTGATTTTCAGTTTGTTTGGCTTTTTTCCTGTAAAGATAAGAGTGATGATTTCTAACCTTTTTATATGTCAGAGCAGAAGCTACAAGTCTAATAATGTTCTTAAAAATACTTCCCTACTAATTCTATAATTTACATCATTTCTGGTTAAGTTTCAGTGTATTTGTTTTTCTCTTCATTTTAGGCTTTATTTGTTTATTTTTTTCCTTACAGGTCTGATAGGATTTTTGTCAACTCACGGCTTGCTATCTTTAGGTAGAGTTTAAGTGGCTGTAAGACCTCCACTCCTGAGCAGCTTATAATGGCTGTGTATGATACCTTGTGAATTATCAAATATTCCAGTCTGGAGAATTAGAACATGAACTAGTCCTGGAATTGTGAGAGGTCCAGGGGTTTATACTTCTGTTCTTTTATATGGTTCTTTACTGCATTTTGGGTATTTTCCTCACGACAAATATGCTGATCGATACTCAGATGAACATCCATGGGGATCCTCTATAGATTACTGGAGTTCTTCTAAGAAGCTCTTTTTCCCCCCAGTACTTCATCACAGTTGAAGCTCCTGGAATCTTGATAATTTAGAGAGATTGTATTAGGTTCCACCGGATTCTCTTTCCCGAAGCTGCAGGGTGGAATCTTTCCAGACAGTGGACTGCGGCAATCTCAAGGCTCAGATTAATTCCCTAGGGCTGCTGTAACAAATGACCACAGACTTGGATGGCTTAAAACAACAGAAATTTATTGTCTCACATTTGCAGAGGCTACAAATCTGAAAGCAAGATGTGGGAGGGTAATGCTGTCAGAGTCTAAGACTCTAGGAGCATGCTTCCTTGCTTCTCCTAGATTCTGGTGACTGCTGGCAATACCTGACATTTCTAGGCTTGTGGTAGCATAAATCTGATCGCTGTGTTCTTCATCACATGGTGCTCTCTCAATTTATTTCTGCATCCAAAATTTCCCTCTTGTTTTGAGGACAGCAGTCATGACCTCATCTTAGCTTGATGATATCTGTAAAGACCTTCTTTTCATATAAGGTCACATGTACAGATTTGAGGTAGATACGGACTTTGGTGGGCTATTCAATCCAATGCAGAGTTTGCCTCTCTTCTCTCAAGAATCGCTGCCTGTACATTATTGTTTCATATAGGTTTTTCAGCTTTTCAGTTGTTTCAGGCAGAAGAGTAACTTGGCCACTTTTTCTCTGTCTGCTAAAAGCAGAAATCCTCCACATCACTTCTGTTTACCTATCATAGCGCCAATGTTTTCATTGGGATTCAGTGCACAATCTTCTTTGAAGAAAATGATCCACTGCCCCAAACCCGGCTTAAGTAAATAAAAAAGTTAAAATATTTTCAAATAGTAGAAAAATTGTGGTGGAAAAGTGTCGAATGCATTAACTACATGTAAGTTGATTTAATAAACATTGAGATTTCAAGGTTATTGAGGAGAAGAATGCATGATTTGAGTTGTACTTAGACAAAGCAAATGTGACACACATAAAATGGATACAGTGGGAGACAACCATAAAGTAAGGGTTTCAGGAAGGCTGTAGAAGTCTAAGGGTTTAAACCAATTTGGGGCATTGTGATTATTAAGAAAGGATGAAGTTGGGTGCTTGGGTGGCTCAGTCAGTTGAGAGTCCAACTTTGGCTCAGGTCATTATCTCATGGTCTGTGGGTTCAAGCCTCGGGTTGGGCTCTGTACTGACAGCTCAGAGCCTAGAGGCTGCTGCAGATTCTGTGTCTCTCTCTCTGCCCCTCTGCCACTCAAGCTCTCTCTCTCTCTCTCTCTCAAAAATAAACATTAAAAAATTTAAAAAAAAAGGATGAAGTCAAGTCACTGCTAAGGTTGGATTGTCATAATTTGCCAATGTACTAGGGAAAACAAAAATGTACAAGTTTCTAACAACACAGTGGTCACAGCTCAGTGGTCACAACTCAATAACTATTGCTGTGATGATTCATGATTGTAGTATAAGCAATATTTTCTGGAGATCCACTCATAAGTCCTTATGAAACGGTAAAATGGGGTAAATCATAAGCCATAATTAATTAGTGACATAACTGTAACTAACATATATTCTTACTCTCACTCATAATTCTATCATGTCTTTTACTAGACAACTCTCTTTTTTTCTGTTATGTCAGACTTTCATGACATAAAGGTTCTTTGAGTCATTTTATGAATATCAGATTGAAGACAAAATATTGTCAGTGAGTGGCACACTCTTTTAGATGTCTAATAAATTTTCTGATTTTAGAGCTTAGGACATGGTTTATGTATTTATTCAGACCTTTTCTTAAGCAATATGGAAAATTTGACAGTGTATGAAATACAGAAGTTGACATTTCATCATTGAGGAACATGACTCTTGTTTTAAAAATGAACCCAGACATTTGATTCATGCAATATTTTGTACAATGGGATTTGGTATCAGAGGGTAAGATAACTAGAAAAATTATTTTAATAATAAAAAGTAAATAAAACTTAGGTAGATTTTGGAGTGTTGTAAGAGGTGAATGTGTCATCAGAGGAACCCTTCTAAATGCTAAATGCTAGGTTTTCCAAGCTTTCTTTACAGCTCTAACACATCTGAAATTTTTATGTCAATAGTCAACCACAATTTCTAATTAACTATTTATTGGCATTTTGTTGATACATTAAAATTAAAATATATTAAGTGCATACTCTATCCACAAGTTACATTAGAGATCATAGAATATATAAAATTTTAGATAATAATTATATATTGAGTATTCTGTTCAAAGATCTTTACTTACCAACTGAGGAATAATAGTAAAAAATGGACTTAAAGTTGTTCTTTCCAGTTCATAATACACCATTCAGTGAGTAAACATGGCTTTAAACAATTGCATTTATAATGCAGTATAATAAAGACTAAATTATGTGTTTGCAAAGTGCCAATTTCACAGAGGATAAAGTGTTAATTCTGCCTGGTCCAGAAGGTATATTCTTTACAACCTTTAATTTGTGCCATAAGCAATAAGTTTGTACTCTCCTGGCAGACATGTGGGAAATGTACATTCAAGGATGAGAGAACAGAATGTATAAAAGCATGGAAGTATGAAGTAGCACATGTTCAGGGAATGGCAGAGATACAGATTATAATGAGTGCAGAGGAAGAATGGCAGATGATAAAAAGTAAAATAAGTTGGAATTGATTGTGAAGGACCTTGTATGGTAGGTTAAAGAATCCAAAGGTTAATTCTTGGTACAGTGAAGTCTCATGTGAAAGTATACCTGACTATGACAAGATGTTTTCTTCCATTTAAATGTTAGTGTTTGGCTCTTGTGGGTGTAAGGAGCCAGAGAAATGAAATAATCAAAGATGTATCCAAGCTTTCCAGGTAAGGTGACTGAGACATGGTTATATTAACTGATATTTTTAGAAGAAATGTTTAAAAATAAATCATGATTCTAATCTGTTCCCTACCCTTAAAGTGAGATCGAGTGAGGTATGTAAGCAGATATCTAAAAAAATAACTTACAAGTGCTGTATTAAAGATAAATGTAAAAGTAGTGAGATTTCAGTAATTTTCAACTCCTTTAAGTAGGTATTATTCATAAAAACATGTGAAACTGTAAATTTTATCCTTAATTATATTTAGGATATAGAACTCTACCCTAGTCTGGATAGTATGTAGAAAAGTAGAAATTAGTATTAGAAAGTCATGGTCATATGAGTTCCCAAGTCTTGTCTTCACTTTTACATAACTATTATTTACCTTTTCCCTCAAAATATTGATTTAGTTATACTTTTAGTGATTGAATTTGGCATAATATTTAAACTTACCGACTTTGGAGTGAAATGGACATGGGTAGACTTCTCAGTTCCATTTACCCCTTGCTATGTGATGTGGACAAGGACCACTGTATCTGGGTTCCACTTTTTTCATCTCTAATACAATGTGAATAGTAGGACCCATAGTATAATGTTAGAGTATATTTAAATAAAGTTAATACATGTGAGATATTGGTTTCAGAGTCTGGTATGATAACAGTTTAAGAAATCATTTTTCTTTGAAAGATAGAAACGTGTAAATGGATCTCGGCTTAGATAAAAAGTGTGTTTAGGTAGAAATAACTTTGTTTTAATGTTTTAATTCAACAGCTAGCTTTTTAAGTTACTGTTTCAGTATCCTTCTGTATAAAAAATAATGAACTATAGATGTATCCCACAGAATGTTGAAATTATTGAGATACACATAGACAAAAATTAGATAATTACTAGAAACTTAATATATTTTAGCTTTTTTTTGAAAATTTTTTAATGTTTATTTATTTTTGAGAGAGACAGAGACAGAATGAGAGTGGGTTGGGGCAGAGAGACAGGGAGGCACAGAATCTGAAGCAGGCTCCAGGGCTCCGAGCTGTCAGCACAGAGCCTGATGCAGTGCTCGAACTCACGAGCTGTGAGATCATGACCTGAGCTGAAGTTGGACGCTCAACCAACTGAGCCACCCAGGCGCCCCAATATATTTTAGCTTTGACTTTACTTTTTAGAATTTGTGGCCTGAGTTTTTACCATTCAGTACATATTTATTAGGCATCTATTAAGTGGTAGAAAACATTCCATTCTTAGGAACTCAAGTAAAAAATTTTCTAGTGTTTGTACTCAAGAGATTTAAAGCCCAGAAGAGAAAAATACACACAAAAAAACCATAATTTAATATAGGGTTTTTAAATTAAAAAGTGCCATTGAAGTTTAACAATGTGATATAAAATAAACACTATCATGGAAATCAAGGACATGGTGTTCCTAATGCCCCCAAAATTAGATGTACAATATTAAAGTATAATTAAGCAGAGCACTTATATTGGAAGTTAAAATCAACATACAGAAATCAGTTGCATTTCTTTATTCCAACTATGATCTACTGAAAAAGGAAATCAGGAAAGTAATCTAATTTATGAAACATCAGAAAGAATAATTCATATGTGTGCTTCCATGTTTATTGCAGCATTATTCACAAAGGCCAAGGCATGGGTATAACCTAAATGTCCGTTGAGTGAATGAATAAAGAAACTGTGGTGTATACACATATGCACACACATACACACCACTAACTGGAATATTATTCAGATGTTAAAAAAGAAGGAAAACCTGCCATTTACAGAAAATGTATGAAAATGGAGGACATTATGCTAAGTGAAATAAACCAGACACAGAAAGACAAGTATCACATGACTTCACTTACATGTGGAATCTAAAAATGTTAGATACACACAAGCAGAGAGTAAAATGGTGGTTACCAGCGGCTAGAAGGCAGGGAAAATGGATAGATGTTGGTCAAAAGTTACATGGTTACAGTTATATAGGATGAATAGTCTAAAAATCTAATGAATTATATATATGTGATATATATATATGATATATATATATCATATGAGTAAGTCTAAAGATCTAATAAATTATATATGTATATGATATATATATATATATATGATTCTATAACATGTAGTGACTACCCCACAATAAACATATAAAAATAACTCAAAATAAAATATTTGAGTTAGAGTCTATAAAAGGTGGAAATACCTATTCCAGGAAGCACATTGCCTTTCTCAGCAAACAAACTAGGCAAGACTGAATTTTAGGAGGACCAAGACACAGAGCATATATTTATCGAACCCAGAGAGGATATTAACAGCATGTGGCCAGTGTTCTATATTCTTTATCCCTTATGTGAATATTGTAAATATTATTAAACTTTCCCATTATCTTTACAACAAAAGTAATCATGTCAGCATTTACATTCTCTAACACCCTGTGCCAAAACAACTGTCTTTCTTCTTGAGACTGTCATTAAATATACAATCAACCATTGCCTTACACTTCCGACTACAATTTTTAATGGTTATTTATTTATTTTGAGAGAGAGAGAGAGAGAGAGAGAGAGAGAGAGAGAGAATGCATAAGCTGGAGAGGGGTAGAGGAGAGGGAGAGAGAGAATCCAAGCAGGCTCTGGGCTGTCAGTGTGGAGTGTGATGTGGGGCTCGAGCTCACAAATCGTGAGATCTGTGAACTGAGCCAAAATCAAGAGTCCACTGTCTAACTGACTTAGCCACCCAAGTGCCCCGAACTGTTCTTTTTTAAAAGGCTGAGTCAAATATGTGGGGAATAGATATGTTTAAACATATATATTTCAAACCCATTTCTACCTTCCATTTCTAGAAATGGAAGGAATTTCTAGAAATTCCATTTCTACCTTCACTTACTGTTCTCTTCTTGCCTCAAGATTTGTGCTCTTGCCTGAATTCATTCTCTTTCCTTCAAAAATACTTTTTAAATAAACTTTAATATATTATAGTATTACCTAAAAGACTTATTTTTTGTTAGAGACTTCAACATACAGTCATAGAGTTATATCCCAAACATATTCTTATCTTGCCTTACTTATTTCTTCTGCTTCACTATTTTCTTTCCATTCCTCAGATTCTATATGTCCATCATAGTGAAATACTTGTATTTCCCATAACTATCTTACTTTCCTGTTTTGGTACATCTTGATGTTTCATTTTTGCTCCAAACATCTTTGTTTTTTTCCTGGATAAGCCCTAACAAGCTTACAGGATTTATCTTAGGATTTAGTTTTTCTGAGAAGTTATCAGTTCCCATTCGTTTCAGTCTGGATTACCAGAAATTACTAATCTTTATGTACAACAAATTTTAAATTATTAATGGTGGATTTTTTTGGTCAACTTCTCTGTATATGAATACTTTACTAAAGTTAACCCAAAGATTTTATTGTTTAAGAGAAAAGTACAGAGAAAAAGTAGACAGTAATGTTAACTAACGATATTAGATAATAGGCAATATGTTTGCAAATATGTTTTTGTCGTAGACTATTTTTCAAATTTATTTAGGTCCCAATTCAGAATAACATGGGCTCAGTTTAGATCAAAGATTTTGCTATTAGAATTTGACATGCTTTGTGGTAAAGGAAACGGCATAGAGGAACTACAATAATTTGCCTCATTTTCAAGCCTTTAGGGATTGTGACATAAAAGGAAAGATTAATGGGTGTAAGTACAGCTGGAACTACAAAGAACAGCATGCCTGACCTACTAAAGACTGGACCTCTAAGGAGCACTGGGGAGCCTGAGGATAGCTTGATTCCAGGTGAAAGCAAGTCATCTAGAAGGTACTACCTGTCCCTGAGTACGTTAAATGGACCAAATACAGTAGTATTAGTTGTCAAAATCAAGTAGGGATTCCTTCAGAGTAAGCCATGCCTGTATGAGGAAGGGAATTTTTCCCAAAGTATGTGACAGAGGACAGTAAATCTCCAAATGCCAACATAGAATCATTTTGTCCCTACCCCTTGTTTCCATATGGATGCATAAGCATGGCCCTCACCCTGAATGAATGAATGAATGAATGAATGAATGGCTTATTTTAGGAAGAGAGGCAGAGCTAAGTGTGTTTTCTTTTTTCAAAGTGAGAGTACTATCCTCAGGAAGTGTTTACATTATCCCACAGGTTGCAATCTGATGGGATATTTAGTTAATAATATTTATTTGCTGATTTACTGACAGAGAATTGGGGAGAAATTAGTAAATTTAAAATAAATGAAAATTAGAGATCTTTATTTTATTATGATTTTGAGTTATGGTATGAGTTAATTTGTGAACCCTGTTATATGATCATCTATTTTCTTGATAGTTTTCCTATCTAAAATATCAATTCCTTAATTCATGAACCATTACTTTTCCTTCTATATATTGTTGGTGTCTCAGAACCAGTCTAATGGTTGTTATAATAGCTGTTCACTATTAAATGTTGGTATAAAGAAATGTTGAATGAAAGGGAAATAGTGGTTATAAGATTAAGACCATATATAACAGCCTAGGAATTATTTACAAACCTACAATGTTGGAAGTCTGTTGAAGAAAAAATTAAACAATGTAGTAACATCACAATACTTAATCTTTTAGTAAAGCTCTTCAGGCAGTAGTCAGAGAATTTATTCTAAGGGAGGACTCCTAGAAAACGAACAGAACCAGAAGATTGCTACAGCGGTCATGGGAATAAATGTAAAAAGTTGCTATAGTTTTCTAAATTAGATTTTATTCACAATATGTTCACCTCATCCTTCTCATCTAATGGATAAAGATATTTACAGTTATTGATAGGAAATCTTTTATTTTCTTCTCTGAAATATATTTGCATACATGTTTCTGCTCTGAAAAGAATGTTTACCAGAGTATTACAAAAAAAATTATAATCATTTAGGAGATGAAGACAATGTTACTGAAAAACTAATTTCGTATTCCAAATGATATTTTTTAGAAGCTTTACATTTTAATATGGTTTTCCAAATTCAATCAAACAAAACTAAAAGATTGTTTTTAGGAATTGTAAGAATTTAGGTTAAATAGTTAAATGGTTACATATTTCCTTCTTTCCTCCCTCCCTCCCTTCCACTCTTCCATTCTTCCTTCTTCCTTCCTTCTTCCTTCCTTCTTCCTTCCTCCTTCCTTCCTTCCTTCCTTCCTTCCTTCCTTCCTTCCTTCCTTTTTTCCTTCTGTGTCCCACTTTTCCATCCTTCCCTTTCTTTCTCTCCTTTTCCTTTCTTTTCTCTCTTTTTTCTGGAAAAAATTACTTTTGAAATGGGATGTCATGTTGATACATGATTAATATGTTGAAATAACCAGCTGAAGGTGAGCAGCAGGGAAGGCCTGATTACGGCATTTTTAAATTATTATGGTGTAAAGTACTATGTCATGCTCAATTTTAAGCTATCAATCTGATGTCAAATGTTAACAAAATTCCTGAAAATTTAGTATTCAATGCCATGCTTGGCTCTGGCATACCACTATTCACTTTAGACAGGCTAAAAGATAAAAGTTCAAGACACTGTAGTGACCTTCAGAGTCAAAAGGGCTATTTTTGTAGAAAGGAGAGTATACTTCTTCTCTTAACCCTAGAAGTATGAACTTGTATGAGTAATGGACAGTTGCAGTTCCACTGAGGGAAAACAAACAAACAAATCCTTAAAAAAATCCAAACCTCAACACCCCCCAAAAGTGGGAGTATTTGGAGTAGTTCAACAATAGAGTGATTCATCTACTTAACATGCCAAATTCTTCCCTCTTAAGAGTGTTTGCTGATTTGAAGGTCTCACATGAACTCTAATGTTACTAATAGTTACTAAACACCATTAAATAGAAATTATCATTTGAAAGACAGTACTTACCCAGAATAGCAGCTCAGCATTTGTTTCAAATGTTAACATGAATGAAAAATTTCAGGTTTTCTGCACAAAATCCTCTAATTATTTTGACTTTTTGGAATAGCCAATCTAATTTTCCCTTTGCTAATACAGAGAATATTTTCATTCAATCTCCATAATATCTCACAGTTGAACAATGGAAACATTCTAAAACTTGGTAAACAAGGGCTTTGTGCTACTTCTGGTAATAGATAATACCAATGAATATTTATTATGCTAATTTAGCACTTTATGCTTTTTAAAGGCTTTTGACAATGACATTGGCATATGTGTACGTGTTCCTTTCTGGGCATTAAATGAATTAGTTGCATATGTAAATTTGTTTCTGAAATATATTTCTATGCTCTCTCTCTGTTGTAGTTTTAAAATGTAGATGATTGATTAGTAAATAGAAAAAGTTTGTCTAAAATTCTACACATGCTGTGGCATTATTGGGCGTGTTATGGTGGAAGGAGGTTATGATATCTAGCTTTGAGATTTATTTTTGTAAAGACAGATTTGAAAGAAAGATAGGAAGAAAAAAAAAGAAAGAAAGACCTCTTAAATGCACAAATATGCCTGATAATTAGCAGCCTCCCTTTCCAAAGAAATATAATCATGAGGATAGATGTGATGCGGATGAATCTTTCTGCTTAGTTTCTAAGTTTAGTTGGTAACTACATTAGTGATGCCATCAATAGTATGACTAACAACAAAGCTTTCATCTTCTGCAAGGAGCTGATGTTTCTTTTTGACTTTGCTCTTTGTGCTGTCTTACTTGGTGTTACAAATCAATGCTTGTACTGACATAGAGTAGGTCAGACCTTAATGTTTTATCTGGGGACTGAAAAATGTAGAATGAAACCCGAGTGTGGCAGACATGCCCTAATTAATAGTGTGCATTTTTCTTCCTCCCATATTGGTTCATATATATTTGGATGAAATAAAGTATAGCACAAACTCTCACCTCTATTATGTAAATCACTCATATGTAGTTCTTCACAGGACCTAAGTGTTTGAGTACTGCAACTGTCTACATCATTAAGATGATATTTATCTTAGTTGAAAAAATAAAAAAATATGGTTCAGATTAGTAGTTTATGTTAATTGAATATTAATTTAATTGAAGCAGGGTACATATACATGAAAATGAATGAAACATAAAGAACATATTAAAACTGGTTCAAAAGTCCTACAATTAGACATTTTAAATATTTATTACATCTTAAATCAAGTTTATAGAGGTGTATTTTTTCAGATAGTAAAATGCACACACCTTAAATTTACAGTTTGTTGAGTTGACAAATGTGTATGTCTAATTATTATCGCAAACAAGATATACAACATGTATATGCCACCAATAAGTTCAATTGTGTGTTTCTGCAATCAGCACCTCTGCTCACACACAACTCCTGATTACCACTGATATGCTTTCTGTCACTTTACTTTTGCCTGCTATAGAGAGGTTCATGTCAATACAATGCCAGCAATATATGAGAGTTCCAGTTGGTCCACATCCTTGCTAAGACATGACAATCACCTTTTACCAATGACAAACGATTTTGACTACATTTTGTGCTAATTGGTCATTTATCTTTTTGTTGAAGTCTACTCAAAAGTTTTGCCCTTTTAAAAATTTTGTTAGTATTTTTCTTGAGTTGTATGAAATTTTGTATATACCGAATAAAAAATGTCAAATATATACATTATGTGTATATACACATTTCTATATAGTATTTATATGATATTTACTCTGAGTATGTAAGCTTAAAGGACAAAGGACCTTAATTTTAATAAAGCATGGTTTTCTTCTATGTCTAGTATGAGAAGTCTTTATCTCAAGCTCATGAAGATTTTTCCTAAATTGTTTTCCTTCAGTTCCATATATATTTTTTTTTTTTTGAAGTAAGCACTGCACCCACTGCAGGGCTTGAAGTAATGGCCCTGAGATCAAGAGCCTCATACTCTACCAACTGAGCCAGCTAGATGCCTCTGTAATTTTAAGGTTGACTATATAGTTTATTTTGATATAATGTCATGTATGATGTGAGATAGGGTCTAAGTTACTTTTTCCTTATAAATATTCAGTTTTTTTCAGCACCATTTATTGAAAAGTCTTGCCTTTCTACATTTAATTACACCAGTATATTTCTTAAATTAAAAAAAAATGTCATAGGTTTATTTCTGGATTCTATTCTGGTCCATTAATCTATCTGTGTGTCTGAGAGCCAATCCTATATTTTCTTGAAAATGTAGCTTTACATTCTCTCTTGAACTTAGGAATTTACTTCTATTTTTGCTCCCTTTCAAAATTATTTTGTTTATTTTAGTTTCTTTGCATTTTCATATACATTTTAGAATTAGCTTGCCAAATCCTCCAAAAAAACCAGTATGAGGATCTTGATTTAGTATGAATTGAGCTTGTAAATCCAATTGGATAATAATATGAATAATAACATTGAGTTATCTACCAATCCTGTGTGAGTTCTGTGAATTATTCAGTTGACAGGTCTTTGTAATATTTTTCTCTTCCACAGTGATCTATAACAATCACCTGTTCTGGTACTCTGTCCCACAAATTCCAGGCTTCTTCCCCCATCCAAATTCAATATGCTGACTCCACAACAAAGTGACTCCTTTTTGTTCTGCTTGGGTCCCTTTCTGCACTAGAAATGGAAAACTGCCTCCAGGACCAATGCTTAGGTGGCTGTGGTACACATTCTGGTTATTTATCCTTTCTCACTGGTCATCTCCAGTGTCATGGATTAATAAAGGGCAAATGAAAAATGTGCAGTTTTTTTACATTTTAAATTCACACATAAGCAGAAATTTTACACCCTTTATTTTATTTCTCTAAAACCTTCTAAAATATTATTCATACTACATTTTGGCCACCATGGAAGACATCAAAATGTAGAAACTCTTCTCTACTCATAAAATGTCTAGGTAATAATTTGATATTATTTAGATTTAAAGATTTATTGACTATGAAATTAATGAGTTGAAAGCATCATACTTTTAGTGATTGGGAAAATGCATAGATGCATATTAACAGTAAAATACTAATTTTGGGCATATTATTAATTTTTTTCATATATGAGTAAAACAAGAATCATGATCCTATAGAAAAAAAAAAACTTTTTCTTTAAATTGAATGTCTTTTTTGATTTGACAGAATGATTTATACTCCCTCATCCCTGCTTATCACTAATGACTTCCAAAACATCAAACATAATGTTCTAAAACCTTTTGATATTATTGAATGCCATATGGGATTTTTCCATGAAGGCAACAGTTATTTAGTTAAGTGAGATAAAATGTTAAGTGTGTCTGTGGAAAAGATGATGAAGGAATTTCCTGTCTAGTTAGGGAGCTATAACATGCATGGGGGCTTAGAAGAGGAGATCACAATCTGATTGGGTGACCCACACTATTTTATTTTAGTTTTCATTTTAGAAACTCATAGTTTGGTTCTTTTCACTGACTTCGACATTCTGGCATTTCACACATTTCTGTCTTAACCTTTGCACTTTTGTCTCATTCATTTTGATTTATTCATATGTCTAATCTTTATACTTGGCTCCAAAATTCATGTTTTAAAAAAAACACTCCCATATGATCTAGTTCTCAATCTATTAACAGCTAATAATGCTCTTAGAATGCAATACCAGTCCTTCAAATTCAATATATTTACAACTAATCTCATTATATGCTGATACCAAATAGATTTTCTTTTGGATTTTTATGGTTTTATTAATGGCTCCGTGCTAAATCTTTCCGGTCCT
The DNA here is from genome assembly GCF_024362965.1 of Panthera pardus. Lineage (NCBI taxonomy): Eukaryota > Metazoa > Chordata > Mammalia > Carnivora > Felidae > Panthera > Panthera pardus. The sequence goes on from NW_026526654.1 coordinate 51,525,685, forward strand.
ATATGATAGCAACCTTTTCTTTACTATCCTTTACTACCCTTACTGTCCTTCATCTGAAGGTAACCCTTACTTCCACAAATTTCTTACCCTGTTCCCTTCCTTTGTATGTCCCTACCAATTTCTGAAGGCTCTTTTACTTACCAAGGAATAATACTATATCCACATCTTAATTGCCCCTTGTGTGTTTAGAGTTTCTCCCTTTATACACCCTGGCAGTAATTTTTTAGCAGAATTTAGTAACACTACTTCACCATTTTACTTCCTCCCTAAAAATTCTCCTGCCTACTTTTTTTGTATGTGGTGTTAAAGTGGATATTATAGAAGAGTGATTTGGGTCATGGAACAAGTTCCAGTATTTGTGATTCTTATATTCCAGTAAATATGTAAAATTATTAAGGTAAAACATAAATTACATACAATATCTTATTAAATCCCAACACAGTACTTTCTTTTTATAAATTACATAGACTAAGAATAATCATAAATTCTTGGAAAAGGTAGAAAAATATATTTTCATATATATTAAAGACTTTTGAGAAATCTAAAACTTTTAAAATAATTTTACTATTTAGTCTCCAAATTTCAATTGGAATTAGAATTTTGTATTGATATATATATATACCAAAATAGGATATAAACATGTGTTGACTATTGCATTTATAAAATTAAATGATGTGAAACTTCTATTTCAATCAAGCATTTGAGAAGTAACACAGTGTTTCTAGTTTGGATAAGTTGAATCACAACTTCAAGAGAAAAGAAAAAATGTTTTTAAAACCCATAGTGAGATTAAGATGTCCTTAAATGGGTATGCATAATAAATACTTTAAAAAGGCAATGGATATTTAAATGGTGTTATTTGATGAAAAAAACTAGTTCTAGTACTCTCCTTTTTTTTTTTTTTTTTAATTTTTTTTTTCAACGTTTTTTATTTATTTTTGGGACAGAGAGAGACAGAGCATGAACGGGGGAGGGGCAGAGAGAGAGGGAGACACAGAATCGGAAACAGGCTCCAGGCTCTGAGCCATCAGCCCAGAGCCCGACGCGGGGCTCGAACTCACGGACCGCGAGATCGTGACCTGGCTGAAGTCGGACGCTTAACCGACTGCGCCACCCAGGCGCCCCAGTACTCTCCTTTTTTAATCTATTTTTGTCATATTGGTAGATAGTGAATGTTGTACAAGTTGTCTTTTGACCTTATAAAAAGAAAAAAAAATGGTTACCAAAATACTGGATAATGTAAAAGTAATAAAAAATTTTACCAATCCATTATGAATATGCATAGAAAATAATGACAGTGAAAACACTCCTCACTACATGTACTTGTCATCAACCCAGTTGGCCTACATGTCTTTAGTATAATGATTTTAAAAAATCTCTTGATGACTACATATAGATGCTTTAATCAATACATATATTAATATAATGAATAGTTTGTATAAAAAATGGATTCAGCAAAAATAAACTATTGGAACTTCATCAAAATAAAAAGCTTCTGCACAGTGAATGAAACAATCAACAAACTAAAAGGCAACCTATGGAATTGGAGAAGATATTTACAAATGACAATTGTCTGGTAAAGGGTTAGTATCCAAAATATACAAAAAACTTATAACACTCAACACTCCAAAAATGAATAATCCAATAAAAAATGGGAAGAAGACATAAATAAATATTTTCCCAAAGAAGACATACAGGTGGCCGATAGACATGTGAAAAGTTGCTGAACATCACTGATCATCAGGGAAATGCAAACCAAAACTACAATGAGATATCGCCTCACATCTGTCAGAATGACTAAAATCAACAGCACAAGAAACAATAGACATTGGTGAGGATGTGGAGAAAGGGAACCCTTTTGCACTGTTGTTGGGAATGCAAACTGGTGAAGCCACTGTGGAAAACGGTATGGAGTTTCCTTAAAAAGTTAAAAATAGAACCACCCTACAATCCAGCAATTGCACTACTAGGTATTTACCCAAAGGATACAAAACTACTAATTCAAAGGGATACATGCACCTCAATGTTAATAGCAGCATTATCAACAATAGCCAAATTACGGAAACAGCCCAAATGTCCATCAACTGGTAAATGGATAAAGAAGTTGTGATGTGTATACATGTATATACATGGTGGAATATTACTCAGCCATAAAAAAGAATGAAACCTTGCCATTTGCTGTGACATGGATGGAGCTAGAGAGTATTATGCTCAGTGAAATAAGTCAGAGAAAGAAAAATACCATATGATTTCAATCATGTGGAATTTAAGCAACAAAATGAAGGAATAAAAGAAAACAAAAAGAGAGGGAGGCAAATCATAAAGCAGACTCTTAACTATTGAGAACAAACTGATGATTATCAGTGGGGAAGTTGGTAGGAGGATGGTTGAAATAGGTAACGGGGATTAAGGGGTGCACTTGGCTGTGATGAGCACCGGGTATGGTATGGAAATGATGAATCACTATTGTACACCTGAAACTAATATTACTGTATGTGCTAATTGGAATTTAAATTAAAAAAATTAAAAAATAGACTCAGTTGATTGAGTTAATTATTTCACAAACTGTGTGGTCTTTGTAACATATTCTAGTCTTATTTTATATATGTATAAAATAAAATTTGGAATGCAGATGTTTATTAATTTTTTCATCTCAAATTCTTAATAATATGTACAGGTATTTTTCCCTATTGGGGAGTATTTTGATGAAATAATAATTCAAGTGGTATAAAAAATAAATAATATGATAAATTTGTTATAAGTATCCTGTGAACTTCCCCTACATTAATCATTAGAGATAAATTTTTTTATATGCAAAAAAAAAAAGAAACCATACAAACAAGCAAAGGAATGAAATTAATATATGTACACTTATTCTTTCTAGTTGAATTGAACTTTTGTTTAAGTATAGCATATCCTAAAGTATAATTTTGCCTCTGAGGTTTTTATTCATACGTATTGAGCAGTAACAATGACATAGTTTCTAATAAGGGATTGGAATGTGGTCGAAGTGTAGCAAAGCAGTTAGTTCTGCCAATTAGATAAATGTTGTGGAAAGTGAATCTCCTACCACCCTGTGGTAGTTTAGAATCATTGCATATTAGCATACTTCATTTAACTCACTCTGCTTAATTGATGGTTTCGTAATGAATATGCATATCAAATCACATCTGTGATATATAAAGAAAGCAAACAACAAAACCAAATATCCTGCATGTACTTTTTGGGGATTAAAAAATACATATATAGACAATTTTTTAAGTTCAGAAACAGCAGTAACCCTTTTTCACTTGTTACTATAATTTAATCAGTAGGCCCCAGATGCCTTAAATTACACTTTATCATTTTAGAGATCTCTCAGAGAGATTATCACACTAAACCCAATTCATTTCCACACTGAATTATTTAAGAGAGAATAATCTCTTTTGGTATTTCCCTGGTTCCTCTCATCCTCTGTTATTGTTTTATTTCTGAACCAAGATAAATTGCTTCCTTATTTTTGCCAAAGAAATATATGAGAAATATTGTTTAAAATTTTATTAAGGACTACTGATTGATTTAGGAGAGGCTGTGTAGTACTTTTTATGTTTGACTTATGTTCTTATATTACTTTTGCTCAAATGCTTAATTGATGGCATATTGACAACAAGTTATTATGGATTTAATTTATATTTAGAAATTATTAGTGAACATTTACCATAATCGCATTATCATAGCTACCATTATATCATAAATGCCATTCAGAAGCTGTTTGGTTTGTTTTTGTTTTTGTTTGTTTTTTTGAGAGATCCCAATCTCAAAGGATACCAGGACCCAAACAAGTACCTTGAGTGAAAGAGGAATGAAGAGTGGAAGACTCAAGTTATTTCAAGCACTCATGTTTTGCCTAAAATAATTATAATATTGCTTTGATTTCAGTTTTGCTATACATTTGAGACCTGGGAGTAATACTGTTTTTTAATGTTTTCTGCCTTTATCGTATTCGCATGCTTTTACTTTTCTTACCAACTCCTGCTGCTTTCCCCACTACAGCTCTGAATCAAGGCATGGTATCACATCCCGAGGGAATTTATGTGCCTAGAATCACCTTTTCCCTAAATTATGTATAACACCTAAAAATACAATGAAAACTACAGCAGAATACAAAATAGACATATTTTGTGGTATATTTGAATTCAGAAGAAGAGTAACTTCCCCCCAGTCTGGTAACAGAGTTCTGTACCAAGACACATGTTTTTATTTATATTTTTATTTTGAGAAAAATGGCTGAAATTAGAAGCTGTCTTTTTTTTCCATTACAGACTAAATATGCCTATTCGTTTTATTTTAATTGTTGTTTCTATACCAACTATTGGTCCTTTCTCAGAAGGAATTGATGAGCTACCAGTATACCAGTACAATCCAGAAATTCTAATAGTCTTCACTGTTTTTCTTCATCTCTTTCAATTATTTTAATAATGAGCAAAACAAAATAAACTCTATATATGAAATTGCACAACTCTTTTTGACTTTATTACTGATGCCACAGGGTGCTTGGAAATTCACCTTCTTCTCCCTTTTCTGAATTTCCTGAGGTCATGTGAGTTCAAGCCTACTACTAGGAATCTGAGAACAACAGGTTTATGTAAATCTGGAGTGTTTAGTCTAATCCCAGCCTAACTATGTTGCTAGTTTCTGGGATGCCATTGGGTTTAAATAGAATCATACAGAAAAGTGACCTTCTGAGGATCAATAGTTTTCCTTCCCTTACACCAGATACGTGTTCAAGACCATCAAACTAAGGGGAAAAAAATCACTCATTAAAATAATCAATGACATTATGTGCTACACAAGTTGAATTTAGTTAAGGTATGCATTACCAGACTAGATTCAGACAAAATTGGTTTCTTAGGAGCAAGAGCCAGGAAGTAATACAGAAAAATTTAAGGAAACCATTGTTTTGTTTTCTTTTGTTTCTCCTTTTCCTTTCTATCATATTTATTCTTTAGTTATTATTAGATATATTTTATCTAAAAGAATATTGCCTATTCAAAACATTTGCATAGTAATTGCATTATAAAACTTTTAAACTCTGGAAAAGTAGTCAATGAATAAATATCCTTCCTATGTTGTTATTAACTGTGGTTACTATGCTGTCCATTCGATCTCTAGATTTATTCATCATACGTAATTGCAACTTTGTACCATTATGCTAAATGAAATAAGCCAGACACAGAAAGAAAGGAAAAAAAAAAAAAACCCTGCAAGATCTCACTTATATGTGGAATCTAAAAAGAGTCAAATACATAGAAACAGAGAAGCATGGCGGTTACTGCGGATGGAGGTAAAGGAAATGGGAAGATGTTAGTCAAAAGGTACAAGATAGCCTTCCTTTTAAATTTTTTCTTTCTAATTTTTTGGCTTGGTGTGTAGAAAGGCAGTTAACTTTTGAATTTCATGTATATCCACCCACCTTCTAAGTTCATCTCTTAGTTCTGTAAAATTACTGATACATTCATTGGAGACATCATATCTTCTACAAATAATATTTTCTATGTTTTAATCCTTATGAATTTCTTTTTTTATTCCACAGACCATAATTTTCAGAGTAATATTTATTGGAAATTGTGGTAGACAGCAAACTTGTAGCCTTGATTTAAAGAAAAATATTTCCAAGTCTCCATTTATTGTGTTGTTTTTCTGTAGGCTTTTATGATGCTCTTCATCGGGTTAAGAAAGGTCCCCTAAGATAATAAGATAATTTTATAATGAATATATAGTAAATTTTGTAGATTTTTTTTCTACACCAAGTAAAATGGTCAGATGCTTCTTTTCTCAGTTAATATAAAATGCATTTATATATTTTCTAATATTAATTTAGTCTTTCAGTTTTGAAATAAATATGTTAGTCTTGGAGCATTGTGTCTTTTTTATAATTTTGGCTTTTCTTTGCTAATATTTTGTTTCAGATTTGTATATATATATATGTGTGTGTGTGTATAAAAATACATCTATATTTCTGCTATCATATAATACTGTCCCTTTGGGACACTATAAAATATTTAAACAATCAATATAGGTATTCCTTTATTTTAGAAAAATGTACTTTGATTTTTAAATAATCATCTAATATATATTTTACTTTATTTAAAATTTTGCATCAATTTAACATTTTTTCCTAATCACTTTAAATGTTTTATTTTTCTATGTTATATTCTTCTTACATATGTCAGATCTTCTGGTTCCTGAGTTTATTTTCAACAGGTCCTGTTTTCTATTATTGTTTGTTTTTCTCTTCATGTCTATTCCTAGCTGTGTCAGTTCAGTTTTCATGAAGTTGTGTTTTTCCTATTATATTTTCTTTGAGTTCTGTTCCTTTGTTTCTTTATTTCACAGAATCCATGGAAGACTTTTTTTTATTATGTGTATTAATTTCAGTTGTCTTATTACATTCTTACCTTTTTAAAAATAATTTATGATCATTTCAATATTGGGTTTCTTTCAAATTACTATTATTTTGATTGGGATCAATTAAAATTTATTTTGGGACTGCAAGTTTTATTTATTTGCTATCTCACGAGCAAAAAGGCCTGTGCAGCAACACTAAGAATCATACGTTAGATGTGTTGTTTGAAAATATCATCATTCAGCCTCATATATATTTGTTCGTATATCACTTCTTGACTAGCAGAAAGAAGGGCCTGGACCCAAGAAGCCTGTATGCTATAGTCTGTAGTGACTGAGCATTTATTTCCCTTCAAAAGACAAGGTTAATAGTAGTGGAGTAGGTTGACTCTCAACACTCTTCCTATCCCCTATCCTTTGCACATTAATCTCTTTGAAAACACAATGCATCAATTACTACTTTTTGTCGAGCCTTCCTGGGCAATTATTCAAACTACATTTAGAATGCTATTAAAAAATGTTTTTAAAACGTAGTATTGGTTTCAGCTTTCAGAGCATACAACTTGTTTTCCTAAGGTCTGAACCCAAGAGTTAGCTCTGCAAGATCTAATTTATATCTTTTTTTATTTTTAAAGAATTTTTAAAATGTTTTATTTATTTTTGAGACAGAGAGAGACAGAGCATGAGCAGGGGAGGGACAGAGAGAGAGGGAGACACAGAATCTGAAGCAGGCTCCAGGCTCTGAGCTGTCAGCACAGAGCCTGACGCAGGGCTCGAACTCACAAACCGTGAGATCATGACCTGAGCCGAAGTAGGACACTTAACTGACTGAGCCACCTAGGTGCCCGTAATTTATATCTTAAATGCCACTGTTTCTTTATAGGTGAGATTCAGGGTGGTAGGTAGGAGCAATGAGTTTCGTCTTTGCTCCTCCTTTCCATTAGTTTCAAGAACATTCATATGGGACTTAATCAGTATATTCCCTCCACTATTTTATTATGACTGGAAAAATAAAATTAGGGAAATGGTATGCTAATCTTACTAGGTTAGAATTGCTGCAATCAGCTTCACTTAGAGATTAGTCAGTCAAGAAGATTTATTGACTCCACACTCTTATGAAGCACCATGCTAAGTGTACAGGAAGTTTTGCTGAAAACGTTAAAAACTACTGAAGGAAACCAGAAATATTTTTTTTTTTTTCTGTGTGACCCTGGGAGAGTTAATTGACCTCTTAAAGACTGAACTTCTTTGTTTGTAATAAAAAGATAATAACTTTTTCTGGGCTGATGTTACAGTGCTTATGATATATGCATGATGTGTAGATGTTTTTATTTAGCAATGTTTTAGGAGGACATTGAAAGTGTGAAAATATGATGTAATTCAAATTTTGAATAATTGTACATATGATACATACCACCTGACTGCTTTGATTATGGCAATAGCTTACAGTCTACTGTGTCTCACTTTCTTATACACTCGCTGACTAATTTCCGGTTAACAAAATCGACAATGGTATTATTAAATCAAACCCAACGCTATTTTAGTGTATAATCTAGAACTGTTCCATAACAGTAGAAAACTGATATTAATATTGGCCAATTATGATAATATTAGATCAATAGTTTTTAATTATTTTTAGTAAAACATATTTGTTTTCCCTAAGGAACTATGAAGAATATTAAAACATAAAACTGAGATATGTTGCAGATAAACTGATATATGTTAACAACATAAGGATAACTGCTGTCCCACTGAGGGATAGACTTTTACTTTCCCAATTTATTTGTCCCCAAAATAATCCTTCAAATGTGACCTCATGGACTAGAACTTTAGATAATAAAGTTAACAGAATCTATTCCATTAACAATTCTATTCTGTGTTACAACACATGTTCTAGGTTTATCACATATTTTTTATATTTAACTTTTTAAAAGTACTTTGAGGTGGGCAAAGGAAGTGATCTCAAGATAAAGTGTACATGAAAATGAATTTCTGAAGTTATACAGATTTTATTCCATGCCTGGTAATATTTAAGATAATCACCTAGTTCAGTATAGGGCAGTCAGTTAAGCATCTGACTTCAGCTCAGGTCATTGATCTCACGGTTCATGGGTTTGAGCCCCATGTCGGGCTCTGTACTGACAGCTCAGAGCCTGGAGCCTATTTCATATTCTTGTCTCCCTCTCTGTTTGCCTCTCCCCTGCTCGTGCTCTGTCTCTCTCTGTCTCAGAAATAAACACTAAAAAAAATTAAAATAAAAAAAGACAGTCGCCTAATTCAGTAGAAAAACAGCACCACTGGCAACCTGTATCTTTTGTGTGAGTAAAGTATTTATGGTGCTTGTTGGTTGCATAAAATAGTCCAAAGTACTTAAAAATAAGTTGCTGAGCATTATTACATTATTTCTCCGTTACAAATGTGAACACTTGTGTTAATAACACATAAAACAGTGACTGGGAGATACTAGTATAATAGGTCCTTATTAAATGTTTGTTCAATATGTGACAAATGAATAAGTAGTAATGATAATAATAAGCTAATGATGGTTAAGAGGAAATTACAGCATTACCTTAGAATTAAGAAACGTTAACCTATTCTGTAGGTTATATAAGGAAAACAAAGATGTATGATGACACTGAAATTCTTAATCTCCATACTGTCCAGTGTAGTGTTTGCAAATACTAGAATTCCTAACAGCAAAGGCCAAGAGCTATGTGTAATTTTCAATTAGAATTCAATTTAATAGAGAATTTAACATATGCAAATTAGTGGCTGAACAAATTCCTGTATCCTACATTGACTTCTGAGCAGTTTTCCTCAAAGTCAGGAGCAGGAGAGTATCCTCTCACAATGACATTCTGGAGTGTAATTAGGTTTCCAGCATGAAGGAATACTACCTGTTGAAAGTCAGAATATTAGGAATTAGGAATAACAGGAATACTACCTGTTGAAAGTCAGAATTACTTTGGTATGTTAATTACTTAAGTGATTAACATACCCAAGTAATTTTTGTGTGATAAATTGAAAGAATGTTAAACACAGAGGATTGATTAAATTATTTTAATAAGTCTTGAAGCATAGTATAAGATAATTTGAAACACTAAGAGAAATAAAAAACAATTGGTTTTTAATTTTTTAAAAAACTTTACTATAGTTGACACACAATGTTACATTAGTTTCAGGTGTACAACATAGTGATTCAACATCTCTATACATTGTGCTTTGCTCACCCTAAGTATAGCCACCATCAGTCACTGTGCAATGCTATTAATATTATCATTGACTATATTCCCTATGCTGTACCTTTTATACGTTTATAACTTATTTATTTCATACTAAAAGCCTGTACCCTCCCTCCCTTTAATCCATTTTACCCATTCCCCAACTTCCTTCCTTCTGGCAACAATTTGTTCTCAGGTTTTAAAGGTCTGATTCTGCTTTTTGTTTGTTTATACATTTGTTTTTCAAATTCCATATATGAGTGAAATCATATGGTTTTTGTCTTTCTTAGTGTGACTTATTTCACTTAGCAAAATGCCCTCTGAGTCCATCCATGTTGTTGCAAATGACAAGATCTCGTGCTTTTTATAGTTGCATACTACTTCTTAGTATATGTGTATGTATATATATGTATCAGATCATATCTTCTTTATCCACTCATCTATCTATGGGTACTTAGGTTGCTTGCATATCTTGGCTGTTGTAAATTATGTTTCAATAAACATAGGGGTACTATGTTTATTTTCAGTTAGTGTGTTGTTTACTTTGGGTAAATACTCACTAGTAGAATTATTGGATTATATGGTATTTTATATTTAAAAACAATAGTTGAGGGGTGTCTGGGTGGCTCAGTTGATTGAACATCCAACTTTTGATTTCAGCTTGGGTCACGATCCCAGGGTTATTCTGATTGAGCCCCAAGTTGGGCTCCACGCAGAGCCTGCTTAAGATTTTCTCTTCTACCCTCCTCTGGCACTCTCTGTCCCTAAAAAAAAAATGAAAATAAATAAATAAAAACAATAGTTGATATTAATAATGACTTGTGTTCAGACATATCCCTTCAGCACACTTAGGTAAAAGGTAAAGCAAGAATTTATTTCACAGTTACTTGTTATTTTTTTGTTACAAAAGCAGCTACATGTTTTCACGATATCTTTTAAATTGGATTCTTCCCTGCATAATTACACAGTAATTTCTTCAATAAAAGTGATATTATTAATCAGGTATTGGAATAAGAAGAGTGATGTTCAGTATTAATTGAGTGTCTACTATGAGAAGAGATTGTGCTATTGTCTTCTTTGCATTTATTAGCTTATTTTATCTTTATTATAGTTCCAAAAAAAATGAGATTTTATCATATGCAATTTTAAGAAGAAGATTCAGAGATTTTAGGAAACTAGCTTAAGGGCACAGAGCTACTCACTGGTGGGACTCCGATCTCTAAAGCCAATGCTGTCACTTGCAAGATGATAGATGATTCTTTTTAATTACATCTATATCATTTTATTTTAAAAATAAATGGGCATATAATATACACTATATGAATATTATATAATATATCCACAGTTTGGACATTAGTGTGTATGTGTGTGTATATATATATATATATATATATACACACACACACACACACCACGTATATCTATATATACACACCATCTCTGCTTATCTATTCATCTGTCAATGGACACTTGGGTTGCTTCCATATTTTGGCTATTGTAAATGATGCTGCAATAATCAGAGGGGTGCATATATCTCTGTGAATTAGTGTTTCCATATTCTTTGGGCAAATACTCAGTGGTGGAATTACTGGACCATATGGTAATTCTATTTTTAATTTTTTTGAGAAACCTCCATACTGTTTTCCATAGTGGCTGCACCACTTTGCATTCCTATAAACGGTGCACAGTGGTTCCTTTGTCTCTACATCCTTGCCAAAACTTGTTGTTTCTTGTGTTCTTGATTATAGCCATTCTGACAGGAGTGAGGTGATGTCTCATTGTAGTTTTGATTTGCGTTTTCCTGATGATGAGTGATCTTGAACTTGTTTTCATGTGTCTGTTGGTCATCTGAATGTCTTCTTTAGAGAAATGTCTGTTCATGTCTTCTGTTCATTTTTTAATTAAGTTATTTGGTTTTTTTGGTGTTGAGTTCTGTAAGTTCTTTATATATTTTGGGTGCTAACCCTTTAGTGGATATATCATTTGAATATATCCTCTTCTACTCAGTAGGCTGTATTTTAGTTTTGTTGACTGTTTTCCTTGTGTGCAGAAGCTTTTTATTTTGATGTAGTCCCAATAGTTTATTTTTGCTTTTGTTTACCTTGCCTGAGGAGAAATTTATAGAAAACTGTTGCTGCAACCAGTGCCAGAGAAATTACTGCCAGTGCTCTCTTCTAGGATTTTTATGATTTAATGTCTCATATTTAGGTCCTTAATCCATTTTGAGTTAATATTTGTGTATGGTGTAACAAAGTGGTCTAGTTTCATTCTTTTGCATGTAGCTGTCCAGTTTTCCCAATACCACTTGTTGAAAAGACTGTCTTTTTCTCATTCTTATCTCCTTTGTTAAAGATTAATTGACCATATAATCATGGATTTATTTCTGGGCTCTCTATTCTGCTCTATTGTTCTATGTATCTATTTCTGTGCCTGAACTATACTGTTTTGATTACTACAGCTTTCTGGTATATCTTAAAATCCAGGATTGTGATACCTCCAGTTTTATTCTTTTTTAAGATTGCTTTGGCTATTCAGGGCCTTTTGTTATTCCATACAAATGTTAGGATTATTTGTTCTAGTACTGTGAAAGCTGTTAGTGGTATTTTGATACGGATTGCATTAAATCTGTAGATTGCTTTGCATAATATGGACATTTTAGCAATGTTTGTTCTTCCAATCCATGAACATGGAATATCTTTCCATTTGTTTGTGTCACCTTCAGTTCTTTCATCAGTGTTTTATAGTTTTCAGAATACAGGTCTTTTACCTCCTTTGTTAAGTTTATTGCTAGTTACTGTATTATTTTTAATGCAGTTGTAAAATGAGATTGTTTTCTTATTTTCTCTTTCTACTACTTCAATATTAGTGTGTAGAAATGCAATGGATTTCTGTACATTGATTTTGTTTCCTGCAACCTTACGGAATTTTTTTATCAGCTCTGATATTTTTTTGGTGTAGTCTTTCAGGTTTTCTCTATAGAGTTTCATGTCATCTGCATAGTGAGTTTTTAATTTTTTTAATGTTTATTTATTTTTGATAGAGAGACAGAGCATGAGTGGGGGAGGAGAATAGAGAGAGGGAGACACAGAACCCAAAACAGGCTCCAGGCTCTGAGCTGTTAGCACAGAGCCCAATGCAGGGCTCGAACCCACGAACCATGAGATCATGACCTGAGCCGAAGTTGGACACTTAACCAACTGAGCCACCCAGATGCCCCTGCATAGTGAGTTTTAATTTTTCCTTATCAATTTCTGTGTCTTTCGCTCCTTTTTCTTATCTGATTGCTGTGGCTAGCTTTTCCAGTGCTATGTTGAATAAAAGTGGTGAGGGTGGACATCCTTGCCTTGTTCCTGATCTTAAGAGAAAAGCTCTCAGTTTTTCATCATTGAGTTTGATGTTAGATATAGACTTTTCTTATATATGGCCTTTATTATGTGAAGGTATGTTCCCTCTAAACCTACTTTGTTGAGGGCTTTTATCATAAAAGGATGTTGTACTTTGTCAAATGCTTTTTCTTCATCTATTGAAATGATCATATGGTTTTTATCGTTTCTCTTGTTGATGTGATGTATCACATTGATTGGTTTGCAAATATTGAACCACCCTTGCATCTCAAGAATAAATCACATGTGATCGTGGTGAATTATTTTTTAAATTTGTTGTTGGATTTGGTTTGCTAATATTTTGTCAAGGATTTTAACATCTATGTTTATCAGAACTATTGGCCTGTAGTTCTCTTTTTTTGTAGCGTCTCTATCTGGTTTTGGTATCAGGGCAATCCTGGCCTCATAGAATGAATTTGGAAACTTTCCTTCAATTTCTGTTTCTTGGATTAGTTTGAGAATAGGTACTGTTCTGTAAATGTTTGGTTGAATCTTTCTGGTATTTTTAATGCTGAGTTTAACCATATACTGGAGAAGGAAAAAAGGAACAGACTTCCAAATTAATATATCACTTTACCAAGAAATGATCTATGCCTAGTTTTAATAATATTATGTGTATATAAGTATGCATTTAGGGGTAGCCAGGCTACACTAGATAGTCACAAATCCTTTGAATATTCTCCAATTCAAATAATAGACCAAGATTCATAATAAGAGAAGGCGTAAAATAGAATGTAATTCATATCTACAGATTTCTGTGGTCCAATTCTGTGTAAATATCTGAGACATTTTTCTTTGACACTGTGAATATAATTAAGTATTTGAGACTTCACCCAATCATCTATAAGAATCCTGATCAAGAAACAAAATGAACCAGGGGGCTTGGGTGGCTCACTTGGTTAAATGTCTGACTTTGGCTTGGGTCATGATCTTGCAGTTCATGAGTCTGAGCTCCAGCTCAGGCTCCGTGCTGACAGCTCAGAGGCTGGAGCCTGCTTCAGATTTTGTGTCTCTCTATCTCTGGCCCTCCCCCACTTGTGCTTTGTGTCTCTCTTTCTCAAAAATAAAAATAAACGTTTTTAAAAAATAAAAAACCCAAAATAAAATGAACTGGACAAATTAAAGCATCTAATATTTTTCCACGTTCAGTCATGAAAAAATAAATCCAGTAATAGAACTCTAAGCCTCAAGTACTTAGTTGATGGTGTTTTACTAAATTTTTTAGAATTAAGATGAAATTATTTATAAGAATACTTAGAAAAACTTATATAAATTCCCAAGTCAAAGCCCTTGGTTCTCTGAATAAATGAAACAAAGTTATTATTTTGCTGTATGAGTAATTTCAATATATATTTTATCTGAGAAAATGTTCGTATTTGTATCAAAGTCTCTGCATTTTAACTAGGAATAAAATTCTTGCAACCATTGCCCAGTGATTGTAGAGCATGGTGGTCTCAAATTATATAATTAAATAGCAGAAGAAAAGATCTTTACTGTAATGCATCTAAGAAAAAAATAAGACATCAGAGAAGAGCTTTTTTATTTTTTTAAATATTTTAAAAGGTCTATTTTTGAGAGAGAGACAGAGCGTGAGTGCATGAGGAGCAGAGAGAGAAAGAGAGAGAGAGACATAGAATCTGAAGCAGGCTTCAGGCCTTGACCTGTGAGCACAGAGCACTATGTGGGGCTCAAACCCATGAACTGTGAGATCATGACATGAGCTGAAGGTGGACGCTTAACTGACTGAACCACCCAGGCACCTCAGACAAGAGGTTTTTAGAATAAAATTATCAAATAAATACTTGTGTGTATATTTCTGATAAGATATACACTTTTTAACCTATCACTTTGGAATTAAAATACAACATTAAGATTTGAGGGGGAGGGAACCTCTTGTAACACTTCCAAAGAACTAAATAGTGTTAAGATAAAATATGTAGCTTAATATTTTGACCAGCTTTGTTCAAGGCCAAATACTATAATGGAAGAAAAGTTTATTATCCTTAAGTAGCTGAGTGATAATATTGGAGTCCAGGCCATGTCTGCCTTTTCTATCATTATGCTTCTCTTCATTTAGCAGAGTGGCTCATGGTAGGTGATCAATATATTTAAAAATGAGTAAAGAATATGATATTGGCATGCATGGTTTAGAGGAGAGAAAGCACTAATTTGACATTGCTGATCTAAAAAATATTTTCATAAGAATAGTTGGTATTTAGTAATTATTTGTATTTATATTATTTATTTATATTTAATAAATATTAATGTATAGAATTCTTTAGATTGAAGTCATTTTCAAGTATAGAAGAGAAATGTTTTCCAAACTCATGGCGATTAAAGTGTCTCTTAAGAACAGCTAGTTGCCCCCCCACCCCCAACGCACACAAAAGAACATCCAGTTCTGTTTGCTTGAATTAGATGATTACCAATTTCTCATCTAATTTGATTTCTATACCAGGACTAACCACTGTGAGGAAGTGACTTGTGCAGGCAACCAGTAAATTGAGAATACATGAAATAGCATTTTGGTTTGTAAAGCACTATCATAGAGCAATTTTGTCAATTTCTTACTTGGACATTGAGAATTCCTCCCTACTTGTCTCTATTCTCCAATATATTTAGATACATGGGGGCCAAGACAAAGCTTAAGATTTTAACCCTTTGGTGGCCATCCTAGCAGTTATTGTGTCATACATACATTTCATAAATATTTGCTAAGTGACCAAATAAGTCTATTAATAAATGAAAAAAAAATACAAACCTGGAGGTCATATCCTACATGCATGATGCAGGGCCTCTTCATCTATCACCAAATCACTTCTCTAAAAATCATCTTTCACTGTTTCATTTAACTCAAAATACTATCATTTGGTGGTATGTTTTAATATCATGACAAATTATTAGCACTTCTGAAAATTTAAGAATATCTTTGTTTATTGATTTCTTTATGCATTTATTCATTAATCCAATACGTACTAAGTTACTGAATGTTTAGTATGTGTTAGAAATCGTTCTCTGTGCCTTATGTGAGTAGGGAGATATTTGTATTTTTTCATAATTTACATTTGGACTTACTATGTAATTGGAATCTAAAATATAAACATAATGAAAAATGTTTTATCAACAACATATCATCATTTAAACCAAATCGCTGTCTTAAAAATCAGACCTGTAAAATTTACTGAAAAACAAATCTGCAGGATATTTCTCCAATTCCTTGCACTGATTGACTAATGTAAAAAAATACACAATTTTTATTCGTATCTTTTTCCTAATCATCTTTGCATCAAAATATTATTTAATCTATTCATTTAAATGGATAAATAACAGATAATTTAATAACCTCTTAGTTTTTATAAAGCACTTCTTAACTATTAGTTTTTTAGAAAAAAAAAAGAATACCAGATGCACCTCTCTGACCAACTTGTATTATATATAAGGTCTTAATGTAATAGCCCATGCTATTTCTGAAGGAATCTAAATACAATGGTATTACCAATATGTATGGATATCTATACTGTTTTATTTAGAATTTTTAAAAAGATTAGGAATAGAGATTATTTTTTAGAGATTAATTTTTATAGAAAAAATATTATATT
Source organism: Panthera pardus (assembly GCF_024362965.1). Classification (NCBI taxonomy): domain Eukaryota; kingdom Metazoa; phylum Chordata; class Mammalia; order Carnivora; family Felidae; genus Panthera; species Panthera pardus. The sequence goes on from NW_026526654.1 coordinate 51,542,272, forward strand.
TTTAGAATATATATATTCTATAGAAAAGACAGTTGCCTCTCTTAATGATATTTTCTTGAAAATGTGGTTAAGAATTTGCTTAAGAATTTTCTGTACTGATGAATGCATTGATGACTTCTTGACTTCCTGGAGAAGTTCCCACATTTCCTGATAATTAGAGAGCTTAGTTTTTATCTTGGTATGAACTTAAAACTGTTCGCAGGAGAATCCTTTGAGAAGTTAGCTTATTTTTTGTGCAGCTCTTGAAAAGAACATATTCCTTTTGAAGGGCTATCTATATAAGAAAGTAAGACATGTTACTACTGTTTCAAAAGTGTTTTCTTTGCTACCTTCAGATTTCAACATAGACCTCATCAAGACATTATGGGATTGGACAAAATACATTTAGTCCACCCTGTCTATAAACTATAATTGTATGTATGGACATCAAGCCCAGCTAATAGAACTGCAGAACTGGTCCTCAGTAATTCAATTCATTGAGCTTATATTGTGGCGAATATCCCAATGCTTTGTGATTCTAATACTTCATCTTTCCATGGAAACGTTACCTTCTTGATCTTTTGTTATGACCTATGTTTATTATGAAAATCAACATCTTTTTTCTGGTTTTAACATCTCAAAATGCATTTTGCTCCCAACTATCCAGGGCTATTTACCTGATAGCTTTTAGTGATGAATTTTCTACCTGCCTTATATCCAAATGCTATTCCAAGGTAATGACACCCTCTTTCTCATGGTCTCTTTGGGTGAAGACTTAGCTGTCTATTTTTTTTTTTTTTTATTTAAATTTCAGCTAGTTAACATACAGTGTAATATTAGTTTTAGGTGTACAATATAGTGATTCAGCACTTTCATACATCTCCCCAGTGCTCATCACGAGTGCACTGCTTAATCCCCATCACTAAAACTATTTGAGATAGTTTTCACAAAGTTCTATCATATATATAATATCATCTTTAAAGATAAGAGCAATTCTATTGAAATTGGATGCAGGATAGAAATTGAGAGGATGTAGTTATAGCAACTGAAATTTAGCCAGAATATTTTATACTTGCCCCTTAGGCAATAAGTCAATAAAGGCTAAATCTCCATACAATTTAGAAAAAAAATAAGTAAGCAAAAATAGTAGCAATTATATTATAATTTACATTTTGTGAAACATAAATTTGAATGTAAACCATATCCTCATCAAATAATTGATCTTCCTTTCAAACCCCCATTAGTAATGCCTTTGCAATTTTGTGGTACTGAATTACAGAAAATAGCTTACTTCTACAGTTTTACAAAATACTATCAATTAACTATGAAACATATAGTTTATTTTCTAATAAATTCTCTGGTTAAGCTCATCATTGAGATAGCCAGTTACATTCAATGTTACTTAAAAGATTTCCTGTTAACAATCTTTTCAAACAGTTTTATATGAGAAATAAAGAACATGCCTGCAATTAGACAGATGTCATTAAGGTATTGATTTTCTCACTTTAATAAGTTTAAAAAATTAATTAGAAAATAGAGGAAGAATCAGCATTAAAAATCCCTCTTAATTCAATAATTCAGTGGTGCCTGGGTGGCTCAGTGGGTTAAGCATCCGACTCTTGATTTCGTCTCAGGTCATGATCTCACAGTTCCTGAATGGGAGCCCCGCGGCCCCATGTTGACAGTGTGGAGCCTGCTTGAGATTCTTTTTCTTTGCCTCTCTGTCTCCCCTCCCACACATGCACTCTTTCTCTCTCTCTCAAAATAAATAAATACACTTTAAAAATAATTCAGTTAAAACTTGGAGAATATTTTTTCCTCATATATTATAATAAAATTAAATTCTTCCTAAACTTACGGCTGTTAATGGTTATAATTAAAATGCATGACAATGGGATTGTTTTGGTTTTCCTTCTCTTCCTTCTTCTTTAAAGATTATGTGTCATAAACCTGGATTTGGGTCCCAACTCTTTATGAAAACTTACATTTCCTTTTGCAGAATCTGTTAGTGGATTTGTGTCCCACTTATGCCTGCATGAATCTACTCATATACTATCACACTTGAATGCCATGCAGGAATAACCTTTCTGGCTCCTGTTTTGAATAATTGAAACAATAACTTTCATTTTTATATTGCCTTAAAGAGCACAAAATGGCTTCACATACATTATTTTTTTATTGTTACAAAAGCCCTGGAAATCCTTATTGCTAAATCTTTTTTACAGATAAGGAAATAGAAACCAAAGGGTTATTTAATGTCATACTCCTCATAAGTTAAGAAATTTTTTAAAAGCTATGTGTTTAAACAATTCATCTGATTTTGGATCTATTAATTTTAAATATACTAATGTTTATTTTTCTAATGCTGTAGAACTGCACAGGTGTGGATTTCACTGCCTCTCTCTTTTTTCTGCATTTGTTTCCTAAAAGTGATATCCATTCAAATATGATCTGAATCATTACCCTCTCTGCTTTGTTCAGCACCTTACAGCTTCAAGGGTTTACCATCACTGGTACTGGCTGATAGCAAACATTCAAAAACATCTTTTCAAATTCATGAATGAGATCTTGAGAGTAACTTGGTTCCTCAATGCTACCATGTTCAGGAGCCAACTGGGTTATGTGGGGCACGTGAAGAAATTCAGCAGGATTAAAGCCTATCAATGAAAGTTGTTGCTGCTGCTATAATTGTTGCTGTTATTAGTTTATTCCTAAAACTGCAATAATTATTTATAGGAAGTTGTTTAAAATAAGTTTTCTTTTTTGACATTTCGCATATGATATTCATGAAAAGTTTGTAATGTTGCATTGTAATGCATTGTAAAACCCACATAGTGTGTGTGTTTGGGTGTGTGTAATGTTTCTTTTTAAATGTAATTGCCAAAGAAACAAAAATAAGGGTTTGTCTTTGTTTATTCTTTACACTCAATGTCTATTTTATGCCATGTACTTTTCTAGGCACCCATAGCAGGAGAAGAGTAAAGTCCCTGCTTTCCTCAATGTACCTTTTAGTAAGAAAAAAAAGGCATATAGCAAATAAATATAAGAAAACTCTAACCTTGTTCAATCTCTTATTTAAGTCGTGTCTATTTCTCTGTTTTGGCATTTTAAAGTTCTTTTCCAATTGTCATGCAAAAATTTTTAAAAAAATCTTAATGCTTATTTTTGAGAGAGAGAGAAAGAGCGAGAGCATGAGCAGGGGAGGGGCAGAGAGAGAGGGAGACACAGACTCTAAAGCAGGCTCCAGGCTCAGAGCTGTCAGCACAAAGCCCGATGTGGGGCTTGAACCCACATACCATGAGATCATGACCTGAGCTGAAGTTGGACACTTAACTGACTGAGCCACCCACATGCCCCAGTCATGTAAAATTTCTTGAAGCTGTGATTCGGTATTATTTCTCATCTTTTTTGTTTGTTTGTTTTTGTTTGTTTGTTTTTGCCACATCAAGCTTACAGCTACACTTTTCCTTTTCCTCATTATGACCAGGAGGCTGAGTCACAGCAAATAATGTTTCATGATTTGTTCATTTGAACACTAGGACGAAAGTCTTGCTGACACCTGTTAATATAGAATATGATACATACTGTCATACCGCTAGAATTACTAGTTGAAATCATTCTACTAATTAGTCTTTTATTGTGTTTGGTTATTTAATGTACATTCCATATTTTATTGACTCTTAGACTTCATTGATTGTAGGATGCACTGTTAAGCAAAAATTAATACATAAGAAAAAATGCTCTCAATTTAAATTAGGACACAGTGCCCCAATCTGAATGCACAATCCACAAAGTGGAAACATCACTTTTTGGTTGCTTTGAAATTTCTTTCTTCTATTCTGAGGTATGTGGCATTTCTCATGCCTTTAGTTGTATTGTTTAGTAGGTGATAGGCCTCTTTTTGTAACCATTTTAAAATAAAATATTGTCACCTTTATCTATGATGCAATTTTCCTCTGTAGGTTCCATAAAGTACTTGGTTATTGCTTTACAAGAAAATATGAAATTGTCGTCATTCTTCTAATGATGAAAATTTAATTTTTGCTCTCATTCATGATTTTCTACAACTCCATATGTAGTTTTATTGCTGAATAGCCTTGTAATGTTTTCTTAAGACATTGTAATTAGTAATTTAACCCAAATAGAAGTAAATATAACTCACTCGTAGTGATGAATATATGACTACCTTGCACATGGCCCACCTTGCACGTGCACAATGATAACTAAATCATGAGGACTGTTGCATGACTACAATTTTAAGAAACATTGGTGTCAGACACATACTACTGTACTATCCTGTATTAAAATGTTAAATGTAACAATATGTCTCATAGAATTGATAAAATGTGATAGGATGCTTGTAGACATTTTTGTAAGTATATGCTAGAACAATAATACTGGTTGTTAAAGCATTCAAATAATCCCGCTCCATAGCCATTTAGTCTGTTCTTCTAAGTTTCTTATGTGATCCTGCCATATTGTCACGTGACTGGTTTCCTAGGACCTGGGATCCTGGATTTAAGGGTAATATGTGACTCAGCAAGAGCCTCCAAAGACACCATTTAAGTGTTATGGCTGACATCGAGTCAGATTTATAAGGGTCTCCTTTATCAGTTGGCCAACATTTTGACTATCACACTTGTATTATAATTATTAATTTGTAACTTGACCTCTAAATTTATAGTAAAACTTTAAGTTCTGCCATACATGTACATACACAGCATACAAAGAATTCCTAAACTAAATAATGAAATTGCAAATAACACAATAAAGTATGGGGAAAAGTCAGATACATCATGAAGGAAGGTATAGAAATGGCTGTTAAGTGCGTGGAAAAGTACTCAACAAACTAATCATTGTAGACACGCAGTTTGAACTACAATGAGTTCTCACTACACAAACACCCTAGAAATTCTAAAATTGGAAATGTTGAAACTTTAAATATTGGTAAGTATTCAGAGCATGTGGTGGAACCACTTCGTAAGACAGTTTCACAATCCGGTATGTATAGTATATATACATTTACCATATAATCCAGCAATTCACTTCTGAGGTATTTACATAGGAGTGATGAAAATCCCTGTCCATGCAAACACTTGCTTGGAGATATCACAACTGAATAGTGTTTCTCCACAACTGGTATTCATCATCTCAAGCTATTAAAAACAACAATAACAATAACAAAAATACCATGGAATTTGAGCGGTCCATCAGTGGAAGCTGAAAGAGAACTAAGAACTTGGAGCATTTGTGGAATGTCAGACTTGTAATGGACCAACACAGGAAGCACTTTCCTGGCCAGTGAATAATGATACCTGTTTTAACAAACCAAATATAGTCATAAGTTAAATCTCTCTTATCCTGCGTGGAAGCTTTCTAGTCCCAAGTAACGTAAGTAGTACAAACTCTCCTGCCTTTCTAGGACATACTCACCCTCTGCCCTGCATTTTCTCCTTTCACGATGCAGTGTACTGATTTTTGTTGTCATTGTATTGGTTTGTGTTCTCTCTCTTGACAAGTAAATTGTGTGACCCTGCCCCAAACCCCACCTTCAGTGTACTTTGTTTTTCTTTCACAACCCTCTCTTGACTTGCAGATAAAACCATCATTTCCACTTTTAATTGCTGACATCATCAAAACACCTATTTTTTTTTTTTTTACCTTTTCTAATCTCTAGATTTTCTCCAGCTATCTGCACTGTGACTGTTTTCTTACTATTCCAATATCTATCGCTGCACATTAAGGCCAAAATTTAAGGGATTAAAATAACTATTATTATCTCTCATAATGGAGTTGACTGGATTCAGCAGAGCCGTTCTTCCTCGAGTCTCTTGTGTAGCTGCAAGCAGATGTATGTTGAGGCTCCAATGATCGGAAAGCACAGCAATGCTGGATGGCCAAGATAGCTGATTCACAAGGTTGACAGTTGATGCCAGCTGCTGGATGGGACTCATCCAGGTTATTGACTGGAGCACCTGCATTTGGCTGCTGTATGTGACTTGTGCTTCTAACGTACAGCTACTGGCTTCTAAAGGGGAGGATACTAAAAGTGAATGTTCTGAGAGGCAGAAGACTGAAGCTACCAGCCCACAAAAAGACATCCGGGTCTGGCATAGTACCACTTTCACTGGATGCTATTTGTCAAAGTAGACACATAGCCAACTTAAATTCAAGAGGATGCAAAAATAAACTCCATCTATCGATAAGATGTCAGAAACTTATTCTGAAAAAGAGAACAGATAGGGAGGCAAGGTGTTACGTTGGACCTTGCCACACTAACTTTTACTTTTGCCAGCTAGTAACACAGAGAAAGAAAGAGGAGAGGAGAGAGAAGGAGAAAAGAGGAGAGGGGAGGGGAGAAAAGGAAAGAGGCAGCAAAATAAAGAAGAAACAGTCATTTGGAACTGTGTATTTCTGTTTAATACATTGCTGTTTTACACTGTGCAAATGTTCATCAACAAAACTATGTATACCTGAAGATGGGATTGCTGTGATCACGGCAGATTTGTTTCCTTATGTGTTTGTAACGTTCCTACACTATAAAGCAGCATCCAGAGTGCCATGCAGACAAGAGTCACACATTCAAAGACTTTACAGTTTGGAGCTTATTTAATATCAAATATCATTCTCAGAAAGAACACTGGTTTACAGCCAGTAAATCTCTGATTCTGTAATCTCCAATTGTATCTTGGGAACTAATATTTTCTATGACATTAGCGTCAAGAGGCTGACTACGCACGTAAGACTTTTCTAGTTTCTTTGGGTGGTCAGTTATGAATCAACCATCCATGAAATTGTCCGGTCCTTTTGAAATCAGACTGTATTTTCAGATCATAATACCATTTTGGGAGTAATTTGCTCTGCGTCTCATCTGCACATGTTCGTGCTGGCAGAGCATGCCAAACAACATTATCTAGATAAGGAATTTCAATACAGGACTTCTTAGTGGTCTTTTGTTGTTGTTTGGCTTTACATTTTGTTTTTGTTCTTTGGTATCCATCTCACAGCAAGAGTACCTGTGGCTGGGTTCCAGAAATCATGGCATGTATCGATTTAATTTGTAAACAGGAAATTGTTAAACCTTTCTGTTTCTTAAGACGTAGGTGGGTTTTCTGCAGAGGAGTAGTGTTCACAGTGTCTGAAGTATTTCTTTATAGTTACAAAAGCTGTTTAATCTTCAAGTAGCTGTTGCATTGACAGGCTGAGGTAGTATGAGACAGTCATTAACATTTTGTTCTGAATTGTGGTATGTTTCCCGTTATCAAAGCTTGTGGATGCAAGCAGCTGAAAGCTCTTGCTGTGAATGAGCCAAGTTTTTACCTCTTGGAACACTAAGAAAATGATCGTTCTTATGTATTTTATCTTTTCTGTAATGGATAGGGCACTGTGCAAAGTGGCATAGGACGCTCATTTTTAGCATATTTTTTTCTCTTATCTTTTCTCTAATTAACCTTGTTCATGTTGAATTAGCCTGGCTTCCTGAGTTTACCACATACTCATATACAAAACTTGAGAAAAATGCTACTTACGCCAGGTTTAAATCTTGTCATGTTAAACCTGAACATGCAGTTAGGAAGAGGTGAATTTGCACAAACACTATTAAGACAGGATATTGCTAACTTGAATTATTTATAGAATGATTGATTTGGGGATCAATAAAAATTAAAACTGTACCATCTCATTTCAATAAATATTTCAAAGTTATTATATATATACGCTACTCTTGAGTCGCTATTTCATTTTTCACATTTCTGTTCATTCTTGTTTCTGTCTTGCATAATATTTTCTTACATCGGAAATTATCACATTTGCTAAATCCCATTGCATTTTCTGTCTAGCTTTGCATAAAGTTTACATGATGGTAGTCTTGACATAATGTGAAGATAAACAGTAGTTGGAAAATAAAGGGTGCATTTTCCAGTAATTGTTTCTCTCACTTTATACTTTCTTTGAATCTAAAACCAAGGCATAAGGCGTTAATATGATTCTTGCTTTCTGGTTCTAAATCTTACACATTTAGTCTATTTTATCACAACCCATTCTGGCCAGCCTCCATTCCCACTACTAACTTATTAAGCAATCTAATAATCAGTATGCTAAATACATAATATTCAAATATACTTGGCAGTTTGTGTTTTGAGATAGCATTTTTCTGTTATTTCTGACCATGGGAACTTTTTGATAACAGGGGCTGTTATTTTCAAATTATAATGGAGGGTCTAACTTATAAGCAGTGTTCAATAACTTTGGAGAGATAATTTAAAATGAATGAATACATTTTTAAAGGCCTCTGATGAATGTTATTATGAACCTAGAAAGGCAATGCTTCAATTGTAAAGGAGAAAATAATACAAAGCTTACTCAAATTTATGTTACAGTCCTCAAGTTTCAGGCAGTAGTACCCCCTATTTGTATGTATGATTGGTTGGTGGAAGTGGTTGTATTTTAAAATTATCCTTTTCATGAAATACAAAAGCAGAAAGATTTTTCATGCTTATTAAAACACACTTTTTAGAATTGTTTTTCATTGTGTACTTAGGGCTAAAATTTCGTTCCAGATTTCCTAACTAACAAGTATTAAGCATTCATCTTGTACCTACGCGAATGCAACCCTCCCCACATACTTGTAGCCCAGGAAAATTCAAAGAGAATGAATCCATTTTACCATTTTTAAAATCTCAGAAATTTTGAATCAGTAGAGGTGTCTTTCTGATGTGTCTGCTTTATCTTTGCTTCACGCAGTAGCTAAGGCTTCTTTAATACAAAGAGAAATACTTCCCACTTAGGACCCACAAACCAAAGTTTGCCTTGTGGCAATGATAGATTTAATCTGTTTCTCCAAATTAAGAAGTTTCATAATGAGAGTAAAAGAATAAAAGGAAAGGGCAATTGAAATGCAAACTAATATAGGTACTTATATATGGTAGAGCAGGTAAATTAGTAAGATAATCTCTGAAGAAAAAGAATAAATGCGGATATAAATAAAGAAATAAAACAAAGTAAAGGCATGATAAAGACAGCAAAGACAATGGTATATGGTGTTCACTTTGTGCAAGAAACATAAACATAGGTATCATGGGGCATCTCAATAAAATAAGAAAATAAAAGACAATACATACAAGAGATAGATCAAACCACACATTCAGTCGCATTCAGAAATGTGTTCTGAATTGATTTCATATCTATATAAGGAGGGTGTGTGTGTTTGTACTTTTTGTTCATGTATTTGTGTCATCCATACCCTGAACTCCTGTGGTGGATTTGGAATGAAAATACATAGGCAGAATTGCAGTTAGGAAGAACTGAAGTTTTGTTTGTTTCTTGAATGTAAGTAAATATTTTTGTTTCACTAGAGCATTATTTTTACATTAAAATTTCTGCCCATGAAATGCTAGTTTTTTCATCCTCCATGTGGTTTTTTATATGAGCAGGAGCACATTAGCTGTTACTAATCATAGATCCAAACTACTCTCACTACATGTTTGGATAATATGTGATATCAAAGTACTGAGTGACTTTTTTTAGTGACTAAAATATTTGCCTTTCTTCCTCAGAAATATTCACTTCTGTAAGTTTAATCAGGATATATTGTTTCCTTCCTTCCTTCTTTCTTTCTTCCCTCCTGTCCGTCCTTCCTTCCTTCCTTCCTTCCTTCCTTCCTTCCTTCCTTCCTTCTCCCTCCCTCCTTTCCTTCCTACCTTTGTCCCTCCCTTTTGCCCTTCCTTCCATCTTTTCTTTATTTCTAACTTCCTAGATCCCTTCCTTCAGCAAATACTTACTAATATCCTGCATGATCCCTTCCAGTATGGATGTGAGAGAAAGACAATAAAAATACAAGGAAAAATAAATTAGCCATTTACATGTGGGATATGAATTTCTCACAAATTCAGGTAAACAAAGATCTAACTTTGAGAAACAATTATCCGCGAACTTTTTTGTACTTTGTTCTTCCATTCTATGACATAAGATCTATTGTTTTGTTTCCAAGTTAGTCTCCTTATTATACTATAATTATAACTCTCTTCATATTTAGTATCAGTCACATTGAAGATTTTCTACCTTATCTTCTTTCCTGTATCAGAAGAGGTTCAGAGGAGGACTGTGGCATCATGGCTGCAGGTGAAAATGTTCACTGTTGTGTACTCTAGATTCCTTGACATGCGTGAAATCCCTCTCGCTTAGGATATGAGATCCCTTGAAGCTGGTGTTAGTTGATATGAATGGCTTTTATCCTATTATGTAGGGTAAATGTAGGGTAAGATTTAAAATAATGACCCTTTTGATGTTGATCTTAATGGCAGAAAAGAGGACTATATAAGTGGAAATATAAACCAAGTGCAAACACAATTAGGTAAATAATATTAGTGCATACAAGCATGAAATACAAAATTACAACGCAAAACAATTAAGATTACATATCACATATTAAAAAATGAAAGTCTACTTTTTAATTATTATAGTAGGGTTTAACTGATAAAGATATAAAGGTGCTGATCTTCTGATTCCCTTTTACCCTCTGTGAAATAGGTCCTCTTTTCTGAATTTAAAGAAGTACCATGTGTGGACACACATGCATACACACACACCATGTTCTAATTCATTCAATAGCCAATATAAAGCTATTAAATCCATCTTTTATGAAAGTGCTGTTATATTTTATTTTAGAGCTTTAAGTTATAATAAAATAGCTATATACATTGATTTAACAGTTTTCTGCATAGACAAAAGAGCAGACTATGTATTATATTAGAAAAGCAAAAAACTCAATTGAATAAACGTTTGTTGTATACCAGTTATATATGAAGTAGTGTGACAACTTCTTGCAGAAGACATAAACACGAGTGATCCTTCCGTGCAAGAAGCTCACAATTTGCTAGATATGATCATGTAGCTTAAGAGTATTTATCCCAAACTGCAAAATGGATACAGGGCTGAAACAAAGCAAAAAGAAACTATTAATATGAGGAAAGAAGCTTACAATATTTCTCATATAGTCTTATATTCCTTTGTGTTCACTAAGCTATGCTTAGGAAGTATAAATAAGAGCGCCTGGGTGGTTCAGTCGGTTAAGCGTCCAACTTCAGCTCAGGTCATGATCTCACGGTCTGTGGGTTTGAGCCCCGTGTTGGGCTCTGTGCTGACAGCTTGGAGCCTGGAGCCTGTTTCGGATTCTGTGTCTCTATCTCTGCTACTCCCCCGCTTGCACTCTGTCTCTCTCTGTCTCTCAAAAATGAATAAACGTTAAAAAAATACAAAAAAGGAAGTATAAATATATATGAGTTCCTTGTTTGTGGGAGTCCTGACTCTGGTCCCTAGTCTGATGTTTTTTCCTCAAATAGTGTATTGGTTGAAATTCAAAGAAAATATTTGTGATCCACCAAGCCATGTGTTCATTTCAAAATGGTAAAAATTGACCTTGTTTATTGGTATGTTAGAAGATATCAAAAGTATTGCTTTAAATCTACTCACCTACTTCCTTTAAAATGTTTTTAAATAGTAATATGACAAGAATCAATCCATTGTTAAAGGCTTTATTTTGCTTTATGCTTACAGTTCTTCCAAAGGTTTATGAAATATTCTTTTTTTAAAAAAAATGTTAATGTAATAGGTGTATTTTTAAAAGTTTGCCTACTTGTTTAGTAATCTCTACACCCAATGTGGGGCTCAAACTCACAGCCCCAACATTAAGAGTTGCCTGCTTTTCCAACTGAGCTAGCCAGGCACCCTTGAAATATTCTTCCGAAGTATGACCATGTTACTTTCTATACTTGGATTTTGGATTGGTTCTTATCTAGCTTCACTTCAGCACTTCTTTTCTTTTCTTTTCTTTTCTTTTCTTTTCTTTTCTTTCTTTCTTTTTCTTTTTGCGAGAGAGAGAGAGAGAGAGAGAGAGAGAGAGAGAGAGAGAGAATTTCAAGCAGGCCCCAAGCACAGCGCAGAGCCCAACTTGGGGCTTGGTCCCACGACCCTGGGATCATGACCTAAGCCAAAATCAAGAGTCAGATGCTCTACCGACTGAGCCATCCAGGTGCCCCAGCACCTCTTTTTTAATCATTATCATTAGCTCATCTAGCTTGAGAATTACCTCCTCTATGAAACCTTTCCTGGTCTTTCCTCCTTAAAGCTACTTCTTGCCTTTGTTTTGGGCCCATGTTTTAATATTTTAATGTCACACAGAATGATAATGTGTCCACCAGAAGAGGCAAAATCTGGGTCTTTTCATTTTTGGCATTTGTTTTTAAACTAGTGTCTGACACATGATTGACATTCAATAATTGCTTGCAATCAGGATGCTAGTAACAAAGGTAAAGGGCAGCAAGACTAGAAAGAGATTCCAGCCTCCCCCACTGGATGACTCCTAAGGAAATTACTGTAAATTTATTATCAATCTTACACAATCCAGGACTGAAGTACAGCATATAAGTATTCTCTTCAAAGTGACCTTTCACATTTGGGGGCCAAATCTTAGCTTCAAAAGTTAATTGCTTATATGTCTATTTAAAACTATTGCTGTTAAAATTAATTGTGTAGATTGAGTGAAAAGGAATTGAATGGCGCCTTCTTTAAGCACTTTACTTGTAGGCTTAGATTAATGATAATCATTTCTTAGGGTGACAACTGGAAAAAGACTCTTATATAATTAGAAATTCAAATAAAGCACTTGTATATATCTTTATAAATGAAGTTACATTTATTTTAGTTCTTTTCAAATAAAGCATATTAAATTTCCATTTTCTATGCTTCCTCTTATCCAGATACATCTTCAGAGATTTATAGGTCTATTTCTTAAATGATCATTTAAAAAATTGCCACCTGGATTAATTATTTCACGAGGAATAATTGTCATTCTCCAACAATTATCCATAATGGCGAGCACAGAGGTGGAGCTCATTTGACAGCCTTTGCCCTTGCAAATGTATTTGGTAAGGTAAAATAGCAAGTGGTACAGTGACTAAAGGAAATAATAAACTATAAGAGAATGAATCTTCTAAAATAGTTTAAAAATAACCAATTTTGTATAGTTCTAGCTACTAGAAGGCAAAAGAATGTCACATACCTAAAATAAAATGTCATCGTTTTCTTTTAAGAAGTGATATTTTTTGTCAATGGTATAATTAAAAAATGTTAGATAGCTATCTAGTTTCTCATAGATGGCGGTTACCATTGGAGTGTATTATTTTATTAATATTTGTAACATTTAGAAGGTCGCAGACCCATATTAATTATGGGACCCATATTTTCTTAGATAGCAAATACATAGCTTATATTACAAGAAGTTTCAGGTAAGGATCAGTGTAGTACACTGATTCCCTCAAGGACACAAGGTCTTTTCATGCTTTCTTTTGGCCACCTTAGTGCACTCACTTTGTTTCAAATCATAGCTTCCAATAGCATCACCTCCATCACCTTGTGACCAAGGAAATGTTTCCTAGGTCTGGACCACTACAGCTGACTTCACATGTACTTGACCCAAACTAGTCATTGAACCAATCATCGGTCACAAGAATTCGATGACATACTGACTTAGATGAATCAGGAAATACCCCTGATGTGACAATGGAATATTTCACTTTGCTTCTGAATACTGTGTAGGCACAAAGGATGACTGACCACAATTGAGATTCCCTTAGCCAGTTTGAAAAGCAGAATGCACATTAAATGGTAAAGCAGAAATGTTGTTTAGGTGCTAATTGTGTTACGAGAAAGAAAACTGTCACGTGATAAGAACAACCTAAGAAACGTAACTCAAAATAAATCCAGAAACAAAGAAACCTTCCTGATTCCCCAGGGATATTTCCCAAAGCTATGAAATCAAACACTGTAAAAGAAAATCATGCCGTGGCCTTTCTGGAAGTGTTAATCAACAAATGAAGTCTAAGATTCTGAAAGTATGAAATAGAAATAAAACACTGATGATTTCCCTGGGACACCTATGTGGCTCAGTCGGTTAAGCATCCAACTTTGGCTCAGGTCATGATCTCATGGTTCCTGAGTTCCAGCCCCACATCGGGCTCTGTGCTGACAGGTTAGAGCCTGGAACCTGTTTCAGATTCTGTGTCTCCCCGTGTCTCTGCCCCTCCCTCGCTCACACTCTGTCTCTCTCTCTCTCAAAAATAATTAACGTTAAAAACATTTTTAAAAAAACACTGATGATTTCTTGATTTTAGTATACCCATTCCCTGATGTAAGGGGAAAGCACATAAAATTTTGAAGTGAACAATACTACCGTGTATGTTAACAAAAGCTAAAATTTTTCTTCGTAGCTGCTTGAGCTATGCATGACCCTGCAGAAATCTGATTGGATTGTATTTCTTAATATACACAGTATACATAATGCATCATACAAAGCTTCTAGCTTGACCATTTAAGATTTGAAATTGAATACATAATAAATGTCTTGTGAGCGCATCTTACCTCTTGTTTGTCTTATCTTTCAATGACTATAGCAGTTGCTACTGCTTTTTCTGAATTGTTTCAAGGATTATTTCTGTACAATCTTTTGTCAGAAGCTAATTTCAGTAAAATCTTTTTTACACAATAGCATAATGTTATCCTTTTTTATAATATAAACAACCAAAATAGCTGCCATGCTGAAATTTAATAACATGCTTCACTGAATACAATGCATTCACTTGTTTTTCTGTGTTATTTAATCTCCAAAAGGTACATATCACCTACAATTTAATATAATTATATCAGAGTATCTAAAATATAAATATTAATATCACAGTAAGAAAGTAGATAAGTATTTATTTTAAAACTTGCATGGTCTATGACAACTCTGAAGTATATTTTGTTCTTAGTGTGTTTATTGTGCTTGTGGTAACAATGCCTGGATATAATTTTGTTATCATATAAATTTTACTGTCACTGGGTGTCTATTTTTTCATTTAGACTTGCAAACTTAATTTGAAAAAGCTTTAGAGCAGGCCTATGAATATTACATGTGTATATTAGAAGTAAAAAAAATGTAGTTGCTGTATACATTATTGAAGACTATCTTAGTAAGAGGTTGCACATTGAATAATTTTTTCTCTTCAAATTCTCCTCATTTTCATGTTAATGTCTTTGGAAATGTCACTTCAGTACTTTTGCGATTACAAACTTTTCAACAACTATCCATAAATAATGCATCAGTGACAATATTGTTCTAATAACTTATTTAGTCCATAATTAATTCACAGCTCTAGGCATATTTAAATAAGGGTCTTCTTTTAAGTTTGTTGCTTTCAGGGCTGCTCGTTTAGGCAATCTGAAAAAACAAAATTCAAGACCAAAATAGCATGCTTCCCGTGGTTATAGTTTGGAAGTTGCAATCTATGACAAACATATGCTCCCATATAAATTACCTGAAATATCTAAATCCATGTAGGATGTTTTTCTCCACCCTCCCTTTAATTTGCTCTGGGGTTTTAATTGCCAACTATGGATTCTCCTCTCTTATTCCCCAATTCCCACTTTTCATGCAGAGGAGTTAATGGGGTTATAATCTCGTAATTAAAGAAGATAATTCTAATTTCTCTGATGACTCTTTATTATGATAATCTTGTTAAGATTATGGTGTTTCATTTGTTACTATACGTGAACAGTTGGCTGTGTGGAGGCAGCCTTGCTACTGAGTCACTCACTAAATAATTGAAAAAGCAGAACACTCCAGCCTGCAAAGTTTTACTGCTAATGTAAGAACAAAGTTAGATTTAACTTTCTGTAAATCTATCAAATGAACCCTTGGACATACCACATACTCAATATGTCATCAAATAAAAGGTAAAGCTTCATTAAGCAACTATCTGATTTTGTATTTAATAAAGAATTGTTTTTTCTAGATTGGTGTCTTTGTATCAATTGGCACAGCAAGAAACATAAAAGCTCATTAACTAATTTACCAAACATAGCAATGATACCAGAAAGTTCAAAAAATGCCTCATTCATTAGAATTAGCCCACATATGTAACGTACTGTAAGTTTGCATTTAAGTTATTTCTTAAGATGTAGTGCTTGTGAAAGAATCATCTTTGATTGTACTGGAGTCCCCAGTGGTCTTTGCGCATGGCTGCCCTTAATTTCAGTGATAACAAGTCAAAAAGTAACAATGCAGTATGGGGTAGCAGTATGTCTTCATGAGTTATATGTACTAAGTGAATTTACAGATTGTAAAATATATCTTGTCAGTTTAACATCTTCTATTTGTTTAAAGAATTTTTTGAAGTAAACAGCTGTGCCATTTGTATAAAGCCTACTGTTTACGGAGGAGCAAGTCATAGAAAACCCAAGCAATTAAGACCCCGTAACTCTCTCTTTCCTACTTAAGAATATTTTGAATGGATCAACTTTAAATATAAAAAGGGAAATTACTTTTTTAAAAAAAAGCACTCTGGGGGTGCCTGGGCGGCTCAATAGGTTAATCTTCCCATTTCGGCTCAGGTCATGATCTCAGGGTTTGTGAGTTCGAGCTCTGCGTAGGTCTCTATGCTGACAGCTCAGAGCCTGGAGCCTGCTTCAGATACTGTGTCTCTTTCTCTCTCTGACCCTGCCCCGCTCCTTCTTTGTCTCTCTCTGTATCTCAAAAATAAGTAAACATTAAAAAAAATTTTTTTTAAGAGCACTCAATGCATTGTGGTAGGTTGGTGAATTTTTTAGATTGGCATAGAATGATACAGGGTTCTTTAGGACTGTTTCAGACTTATATGTGTGTAACTATAAAGCAAAGTTTGCTTGAAAATGGATTTGTATCCTCATAAAATGTCCATATTGGTTTCTTCTGTTTTTTAAACCTCACCAGTATCTTTTCTTCTTCATTGACCTCCTGGAAACTTCAACATTAGTATTCAAATACCACCATTTTGTCCATCATAGAATTTTATGGACAATAAAAATATTACATGTTTACTAAGAACTTTTCAGCAAAATGCATTTTTCTAGGACATGCTAAAATTTGGTTAAATTTGACTTTTTATTTAAAAAAGATAGCTTTCTGCAAACACACACACACATACACACAGATGTTACAGATTCCCAGATTTTTGGAGGATATAAGGAAATCTAATGTATGTTCCAGCATTCAAAAAGATGTCTAAACTCACCACAGACACTGAATAAACTGCTTTACTTAACACACTATATATTGTACAATGAAGTCAAGAACTATTTATTAGGTATGTATAAATTCATCAATCTACTGGTCTAAATATATCAGTATAAACTTCTAAGCATCCATCATTTTCAATAATGCTTTATATTTTTTAACTAACTCTTCCGTGTTGAAAATTAGGGATATTAAAATGCCGTAGCTGAAAGTCCCTGGCCTAAAAGTCTAGTACTCTGGTCAATATAGTAATACTCATTCATTAAAAAGATCAGTGGCCTTATCAATTCATATATCTAGGTATCATATATCTTAAGAACTCAAAAAAAAAAAAAGAAAAAAAGAAAGATCTTTGTGAATTAGTATATTACACAGATGAGATTTTTCCCAGTACAAGGTCAGAGTTTGGTCAAGGGGCAAGAATATTCTTAGATATTTGAGAGGTAAAAAAATAATCATTTATTATAAATATCCGTTTATGTTTCTACACATCACCTCAAACATTGTTGGAGAATTTAGGGGAAACTGCATTGAATGTTGAAATTGGCCCCTTATATTAGAGTACATTAGTTGTCAGCAAAATGACTCTAATCTAGAAAACCTAGAGAAGGCAGTGTGGCTGAGTGAACTTTTTGGGGAGGGTGTCAGGTTGGTGTATTCAGATCTAACTGCATGTCCAGATTTTGTTAGAGCAAAGGATATGTATATATTTTTGTACTTGAGATGAGATCCAGGAAGAAAAATGAAAGAAAGACAGCACAGGTTTATTTTGTATTTTGTCCAATTAAGATAGGAAGATATCCAAAAAGAATCTAGACTTGGACACTTGGGGGATAATGATGAAGTTGCTGGATATATGCAGGGATAGAAATTCATCCTTTGGAATCTTGGTTGTAAGGAGAAATGCAGGAGAGAGAAGTCATCAGGGAAGCTTCATAGAGATCATGAAAGGACCTCACCAGAGACAAGGAAGTAGCTTGATCATCTGCAGGTCAAATGAAGTAAAAAGCAAGTTCATATCAAATAGTAGCTGCCTCTTTTCCCTTCTCTTTCCCCATGAACTTGTCCTGGAGTGCTAAAGCCTTAAGAACCTAGCTCAGGATGAGAGAGGAAAAAAGAGAGAAAGAAGCCCCAAATATGTCTCTTTCTATGTGCTGGCTTCCAGCTTGAATCTAATTAATTGACAAACCTTTAGTTAGACTCACCAAGAAAAAAGGGAAAGAGAACTCAAACATTTGTGCACTGTTAGTGGAAATGTAAATTAGTGCAGCCACTATGGAAAACTGTATCACGGTCCCTCAAAAAATTTAAGTAGTATGATATTATAAGATACAATGCAGCAATTTCACTTCTGGGTATTTATCCAAAGAAAATGGAAACACTAACTTGAAAAGATACCTGCATACATGTATTTATTGCAGTATTCATTATAAGTATTATTCGTTATATTCATTATATATATATAATTTATATTTGTATTTTTATATATGTGAATATTATTCAGCCACAAAAAGGATGAAATCTTGTAATTTGTGACAATATGTATAGACCTTGAGGGCTGTATGCTAGGTGAAATAAGTCATACAGAGAAGGACAAATATCACATGATCTTTCTTATATAAGGATGTTAAAAAAAAGAGGGGGACCTGGCTGGCTTAGTCAGTAGAACATGCAGCTCTTGATCTGAGTTTTGTGAGTTCAAGCATTAAATTGGGCATGGAGCCTACCAAAAAGTAAAACAACAACAACAAAAAACCCAGACATACATACACACACAAAACAAAAAACAAATAACTAAGCCAGAGATACAGGGAACAGATTGGTGGGTGCCAGAGATGGGGGCTTGAGAAGACTATGGAGAAATAGGCTATTTTTTTAAGCTTAAATAACTGAATAAAAAGTTTTTAAAGAAAAGATAGGAAAAGAGGATATTTGTTGTTAAGAAAAAAGTTGGAATTTTGCTAATATTTTGTACAATGCATTTTATGAAGTCAAACAGTTATTTTTGATTTAATAAAACCAAAGTTATGTCTATTATTAAAGAGTTAATTCTCAAGGAACCTAAAAGTATCTTTGTCCAGATATATTGTTAATTTTTTTTTCTTACATACATTTATTTTTAAAAGACAGAGTGAGACAGAGTGTGAGTAGGGGAGGGGCAGAGAGAAAAGGAGACACAGAATCCGAAGCAGCCTTCAGGCTCTGAGCAAATGGTCAGCACAGAGCCTGAGGCAGAGCTTGAACCCATGAACCATGAGATCATGACCTGAGCCAAAGTCGAACATTCAACTGACTGAGCCACCCAGGCCCCCCTGTCCAGATATATTGTTAAAGGGACATCGATAGAGGACAGAAGAGAATCTATTGCTACAGAGATCAAGGGACTAAGAAATAGTCATGAGGAGCTAAAAAAATCCTATAAATAAGGTGCAAAATAAAATGGAGGTGGCCATAGCATGGATTGAAGAGGCAGAGGAGAGAATAGGTGAATTAGAATATAAAATTATGGAAAAAGAGGAAGCTGAGAAAAAGATTTAAGAAAATCCAGGAGTATGAGGGGAGAATTAGAGAACTAAGTGAGGCTTTCAAATGGAACAATATCTGTATCATAGGAATTCTAGAAGAAGAAGAGAGAAAGGGGCTGAAGGTGTACTTGAACAAATAATAGCTGAGAACTTCCCTGATCTGGGGAAAGAGAAAGTCATTGAAATCCAAGGGGCACAGAGAACTCCCTTCAAACGTAACTTGAATCGATCTTCTGCACAACATATCACAGTGAAACTGGTAACATACAAGGATAAAGAGAAAATTCTGAAAGCAGCTATGGATAAAAAGGCTCTAACTTACAAAGGCAGAGACATAAGAATAGTAGCAGACCTATCTACTGACACTTGGCAGACCAGAAAGGAATGGCAGGAGATCTTCAATGTGATGAACAGAAAAAAATATGCAGCCAAGAATCCTTTATCCAGCAAGTCTGTCATTCAGAATAGAAGGGCAGATAAAGGTTTTCCCAAACAAACAAAAACTGAAGGAATTCCTCACCACTAAACCAGCCCTACAAGAGATCCTAAGGGGGATTCTGTGAGTGAAATGTTGCAAGGACCACAAAGTACCAGAGATATCACTACAAGCATGAAACCTACAGACATCACAATGACTCTAAACCCATATCTTTCAATAATAACACTGAATGTAAATGGACTAAATGTTCCAACCAAAAGACATAGGGTATCAGAATGGATAAAAAAACAAGACCCATCTGTTTGCTGTCTACAAGAGACTCATTTTTGACCTGAACACCTTCAGATAGAAAGTGAGGGGATGGAGAACTATCTTTCATGCTACTGGAAGTCAAAATAAAGCTGAAGTAGCCATACTTGTATCAGACAAACTAGACTTTAAGTTGAAGGCTCTAACGAGATGAAAAAGGGCATTATATGATAATTACAGGGTCTATCCATCAGGAAGAGCTAACAATTATAAATGTCTATGTGCTGAATACGGGAGCCCCCAAATATATAAAACAATTACTCACAAACATAAGCAACCTTATTGATAAGAATGTAGTAATTGCAGGGGACTTTAATACAACACTTACAACAATGGATAGATCATCTAGACACAGGATCAATAAAGAAAAAAAGGCCCTGAATGATACATTGGAACAGATGGACTTGACAGATATATCTAGAACTCTGCCTCCCAAAGCAACAGAATATATTTTCTTCTCGAGTGCACATGGAACCTTCTCAAAAATAGATCACATATTGGGTCACAAAACAGCCCTTCATAACTATAAAATAATTGAGATCATAACATGCACACTTTCAGACCACAATGCTATGAAATTTGAAATCAACCACAGGAAAAGTCTGGAAAACCTCCAAAAGCATGGAGGTCAAAGAACATCCTACTAAAGAATGAATGGGTCAACCAGGCAGTTAGAGAAGAAATTAAAAAAATATATGGAAACAAACGAAAATGAAAATACAACAATCCAAACGCTTTGGGATGCAGTAAAAGCAGTCCTGAGAGGAAAATACATTGCAATGCAGGCCTATCACAAGAAACAAGAAAAATCCCAAATACAAAATCTAATAGCACACCTAAAGGAAATAGAAGCAGAACAGCAAAGACACCCCAAACCCAGCAGAAGAAGAGAAATAATAAAGATTGGAGCAGAAATAAACAATATAGAATCTAAAAAAACTGTAGAGCAGAACAATGAAACCAAGAGTTGGTTTTTTGAAAAAGTAAACAAAATTGATACCCCTAGCCTGGCTTCTCAAAAAGAAAAGGGAGATGACCCAAACAGATAAAATCATGAATGAAAATGGAATTATTACAGCCAATCCCTCAGAAATATAAGCAATTATCAGATAATACTATGAAAAATTATATGCCAACAAACTGGACAACCTGGAAGAAATGGACAGATTCCTAAGCACCCACCCACTTTCAAAACTCAAACAGGAAGAAATAGAAAACTTGAACAGACCCATAACCAGCGAAGAAATTGAATCAGTTATCAAAAATCTCCCAACAAATAAGAGTACAGGACCAGATGGCTTCCCTGGGGAATTCTCCCAGACATTTAAAACAGAGATAATACCTATCCTTCTCAAGCTGTTCCAAAAAATAGAAAGAAAACTTCCATACTTATTCTATGAAGCCAGCATTTCTTTGATTCGTAAACCAGACAGAGACCCAGCAAAAAAATAGAACTACAGGCCAATATCCCTGATGAATATGGATGCAAAAATTCTAAACAACATACAGGCAAATCGAATTTAATAGCATATAAAAATAATTATTCACCATGATCAAGTGTGATTCATTCCTGGGCTGCAGGGCTGGTTCAACATTCGCAAATCAATCAATGTGATACATCACATTAATAAAAGAAAAGATAAGAACCATATGATCCTGTCAATCGATGCAGAAAAAGCATTTGACAAAATTCAGCATCGATTCTTAATAAAAACCCTCGAGAAAGTCAGGATAGAAGGAACATACTTAAACATCATAAAACCATTTGTGGAAAGCCCACTGCTAATATCATCCTCAATGGGGAAAAACTGAGAGCTTTCCTTCTGAGATCAGGAACACGACAGGGATGTCCACTCTCACCGCTGTTGTTTAACATAGTGTTGGAAGTTTTAGCATCAGCAGTCAGACAACAAAAGGAAATCAAAGGCATCAAAATTGGCAAAGATGAAGTCAAGCTTTCGCTTTTTGCAGATGACATGATATTATACATGAAAAATCCGATAGACTCCACCAAAAGTCTGCTAGAACTGATACATGAATTCAGCCAAGTCACAGGATACAAAATTAATGTACAGAAATGAGTCACATTCTTATACACTAAGAATGAAGCAACAGAAAGACAAATAAAGAAACTAATCCTATTCACAATTGCACCAAGAATCATAAATTACCTAGGAATAAACCTAACTAAAGATGTAAAAGACCTGTATGTTGAAAACTATCAATTTATGAAGGAAATTGAAGAGGATACAAAGAAATGGAAAAACATCCTGTGTTCATGGATTGGAAGAATAAGTATTGTTAAAATGTCAATACTACCCAAAGCAATCTACACATTCAATGCAATCCCAGTCAAAATTGCACCAGCATTCTTCTCGAAGCTAGAACAAGCAATCCTAAAATTTGTGTGGAACCATAAAAGAATGTGAATAGCCAAAGTAATTTTGAAGAAGAAGACCAAAGGCAGGAGGCATCACAATCCCAGACTTTAGGCTCTCCTACAAAGCTGTAATCATCAAGACAGCATGGTATTGGCACAAAAACAGACAAATAGACCAGTGGAATAGAATAGAGACTCCAGAATTGGACCCACAAAAGTATGGCCAACTAATCTTTGACAAAGCAGGAAAGAATATCCAATGGAAAAAAGACAGTCTCTTTAACAAATGGTGCTGGGAGAACTGGACAGCAACATGCAGAAGAATGAAACTAGACCACTTTCTTACACCATTCACAAAAATAAACTCAAAATGGGTAAAGGACCTGAACATGAGACAGGAAACCATCAAAACCCTAGAGGAGAAAGCAGGAAAAAACCTCTCTGATCTCAGGTGCAGCAATTTCATACTTGACACATCTCCAAAGGCAAGGGAATTAAACGCAAAAATGAACTATTGGGACCTCATGAAGATAAAAAGCTTCTGCACTGCAAAGGAAACCATCAACAAAACTAAAAGGCAGCCGATGGAATGGGAAAAGATATTTGCAAATGATATATCAGACAAAGGGCTAGTATTCAAAATCTATAAAGAACTCACCAAACTCTACACCCGAAAAACAAATAATCCAGTGAAGAAATGGGCAGAAAACATGAGTAGACACTTCTCTAAAGAAGACATCCAGATGGCCAACAGGCATATGAAAAGATGCTCAGTGTCACTTCTCATCAGGGAAATACAAATCAAAACCACACTCAGATATCACCTCACGCCAGTCAGAGTGGCCAAAATGAACAAATCAGGAGACTATAGATGCTGGAGAGGATGTGGAGAAACGGGAACCTTCTTGTACTGTTGGTGGGAATGCAAACTGGTGCAGCCACTCTGGAAAACAGTGTTTAGGTTCCTCAAAAAATTCAAAATAGATCTACCCTATGACCCAGCAATAGCACTGCTAGGAATTTACTCAAGGGATACAGGAGTGTTGATGCATAGGGGCACTTGTACCCCAATGTTTATAGCAGCACTTTCAACAATAGCTAAATTATGGAAAGAGCCTAAATGTCCATCAACTGATGAATGGATAAAGAAATTGTGGTTTTATATACACAGTGGAATACGACATGGCAATGAGAAAGAATGAAATATGGCCTTTTGTAGCAACGTAGGTGGAACTGGAGAGTGTTATGCTAAGTGAAGTAAGTCAGGCAGAGAAAGACAGATACCATATGTTTTCATTCATATGTGGATCCTGAGAAACTTAGCAGAAGACCATGGGGGGAGGGGAAGGGGGAAGGAAAAAAAGTTAGAGAGGGAGGGAGGCAGACCATAAGAGACTCTTAAAAACTGAGAATGAACTGAGGGTTGATGGGGGGTGGGTGGTAGGGGAAAGTGTGTGATGGGCATTGAGGAGGGCACCTGTTGGGATGAGCACTGGGTGTTGTATGGAAACCAATTTGACAATAAATTTCATATTAAAAAAAAACAAAAACAAAAGAAAAAAGAGACATCGAGAGATACAACTAAATTTGTATTTTAATTCTATCATTTATTATGCATGTTATAGGTTCCATAATTTTCAAATGGTAGATTAAGTGAGTCTTTTGTATTAGACCATAGAATTTGGGTTTTATTTTAGAAGCAACCAGGGGCTGCTATAATTGTAGAAAGCGAGTACAGTAGAGTACTTAGCTAAGTAGTTATATAGTTAAAGGGCATGATGAAACGGGAATATAAATTAATGCTTGTCATATAGTTGCCAGTGGAATAAGAAATTTTAAACAACTGTTAATTATTATGAAATTATTTTTCAGTAATGCTGAGCATCAAAAAGAACAGATCAAAGAAGGGAGATATATCACAGAAAAATAATGAATGCAGTCATACTTGGTGACTATATATAAAAGAAAAGGATATTATAACTGAAGTAGTGAAATTGGCGTGTGGTTTTATTAGATAGTGGATATATATTCCTTTTAAGTAAACAAAAGTAAGCAGAAGCTTTGTTTCGGGAGTCATATTGCACACTGGGGAAGCACAGATTAAAAAGGAAAGTTTTGGGGCACCTGAGTGGCTCAGTGAGTTAAGCATCTGGCTCTTGATTTGGCTCAGGTTATGATCTCACACTCCTGAGATTGAACCCTGTGTGGAGGTCCATGCTGGACATGGAGGCTGCTTGGGATTCTCTCTCCCTCTCTCTCTGCCCCTCCCCCCTCCATGGTGTCTCCTCTCTTCTCTCTCTCTCTGTCTCTCTGTCTCTCAAAAAATTATAAATAAATAAATAATAAAAAGGAAGGCTGCTTTTTGGTCAAAAAATAGGGAACAAATTAAAAATAAAATTGAAAATAGGGTCATGTGTTCTATAACTGAAGTTTATTAGATAATCTGAGAACCTAAAGGAGAAAATAGCTAGAATTATTACAAATAAAGTATTTGTAATAATTTAATGACATAAAATAAATAAAAAAATGACAGAGTGAATCTCAAAGACTGAGAAACAGGAGAAGGGAGAGCATTTCAGGAAAAATGAACATCATACATAATAGAATGTATTGTTAAGGAATGTAAGTTATTGTATGACTATAGTGTACAGCTACATGTGAACATATATGGAGTATATATGATGTTCGAAGTATTTCCAAGGAGTGAATAACTGAGCAGAAGTCAGATATTAAAATGTCACATGTCATGTCTTCACATTGGGAATGTGACTGAAGGTAGTGGAGCCCCGAGTCCTTGGCTCCCTTCAGAGACTGCAGTGCATTGGCTTTGCACCAGGTCTAGATGTGGGTAGGCCAGCTTTCCGCCATGAGGCCTGCCAGGTAAAAAGCCTTTATCATAGTCCATGATTCGGCCTGAAAATCATACTTAGGTTTTTAGCCGGGAGCCCTCCTCCTCAAGTACCATTTGAAATATCACCCTTTATAAAAAAGAATCATTGTCTATTTTTCTATTACTTCTAATAGAGTATGTGACATATAATTTAAAAGGATATTTAGTATTTCACTCTCCATGTATTATATTTTATCTATATTTGTATCGTAAGTGCCAGAGAAGTTTTATAAAAGTAGCAAACGTTCAAAAACAGTTTGCCTATGTGAACTTTGAAACCCTACTTAATATGTAAAAGTGCAAGTTCAGTATATCATCTATATCATCCAAACAAGTAGCACAAACATAAAAATTCTCTTCAACGTTTAAAATTTTTAGGTGTATATTACTATAATTCAGGAGAATATTATGCTTTAGTATTAATTTGTTTATATTTACATGTCATTAAAGGTTCATCCATGGAAAATTATATTCAGTGAGGGGTTTTCACTGGCTATTTCATTTTTTTATCTTGAAATAAAGAGACAGTGATAATGTCAAATACATGCATACATATTAATGAATAATTCAGTCAAAGGCCAGAAGCCATCAATGGTAAAAGTTTTACATCATGTTATTCTTACAAGTACAATGAAGAGCACATTGGAAATAACTCAAAAGTCTCCAACTACTTTGGGTTTCATTGATTTTGAGTACTCAAAAAAAAAAAAGAAGAAGAAGAATATCTACTTGCAAGTAATTCTGAAAATTTTGTGTGTGTGCACTTTGTGCATTAAAGGCTTAGGTGCTTTAATAGGTTACCTAGTTTGAATCCAGGTCATGGATACCCTCATACTCTGTAGGTGAGATCGTAACTGCAAATTTCTGAAGGGCAGTTGGTATCAAAATTTAAATGTGCAGGCTTTTGGGGCGCCTGGGTGGCGCAGTCGGTTAAGCGTCCGACTTCAGCCAGGTCACGATCTCGCGGTCCGTGGGTTCGAGCCCCGCGTCGGGCTCTGGGCTGGTGGCTCGGAGCCTGGAGCCTGTTTCCAATTCTGTGTCTCCCTCTCTCTGCCCCTCCCCCGTTCATGCTCTGTCTGTCTCTCTCTGTCCCAAAAATAAAAAAAAAAAAAAAAAAAAAAAAGTTGAAAAAAAATAAATGTGCAGGCTTTTAGATGACTCTGGAACTTTGGATCAAGAAATATTAAATAATGAAATAATTTAACAGTTTTGCAGAGAAATACATAACATTGTGTTCATCAGTTCAGCTAAGAGCGATAAAGTAAGAGTGAAACATTTGCCCATCAACAAAGAAATGTTTAAATACATTATGTACATTCATAAAAGATAACACTTTGTAAGTACTAAAAGTCATAAAGCGTATTTATAATCTTTTCTATGGCAATACATGCATGTACACAGTTTAATGAAATAAAATGCTATAAAACATTTTTTAGAATAGAGTTCCATTAAAAATACTTACATACATATCAATAACAACTACTATTGCTATCAAATGAAAATGGTTTTAATACCACTACTTACGCATTCTGCAAGAGCAGTAGGATTCATTTCCAGAATTACTTTTTATTTGTAGAAGCATATTGTGGCAGACATGTTCTCAGATACCTACCATATACCACTCGTGCTTTTTAACCTTGGTATTTGTACCTTGTGTATTACCTTCCCTGTCCAAGTGTGGATGTAATCTGCAATTTACTTCACCCAATAGAAGATGGAAAAGGGGAATGTCACTTTATGATTACCTTATGTTATATAAGATTGTGTCTTCTTATCAGTCTTCTTTTTTTGCTAAGTTATTTCATGACATGTATTTTTTTCTTTTTCTAAATTTTAAAAATTATTTATTTAAAAAAATTTAAAGTTTTTATTTAAATTCCATTTATTTGCAGTGTAGGATTAGTTTCAGATGTATACCCCATCACTTATTTAACCCATTTCGCCACCCTCCTCCCCTCTGGTAACTATCAGTTTGTCCTCTATAGTTAAGAGTCTGTTTCTTAGTTTGCCATTGTCTCTCTCTTCTTTTCTCTTTGTTCAATTTTTTTGTTTCTTAAATTCCATATAAGTGAAATCATATGGTATTTGTCTTTCTCTGACTGACTTACTTTGCTTAGCCTAATAGCTCTAGCTCTACCTGCATCTTTGCAAATGACAAGATTTCATTCTTTTCCTGGCTGAGTAATATTCCAAATATATATGTATATACACATACCAGCTCTTTTTATCCATTCATCAGTTGATATATACATGGGCTCTTTCCATAATTTGTCTACTGTAGATAATGTATCCCTTTGAATTAGTATTTTTGTATTCTTTGGGTAAATACCTAGTAATGCAATTGCTGGATCATAGGATAGTTCTTTTTTTAACTTTCTCAGGAACATCCACACTGTTTTCCAGAGTGGCTGCACCAGTTTGCATTCCCACCAACAATGTAGAAGGGTTCCCCTTTCAATACACATTCTCACCAACACTTGTTATTTCTTGTGCTGTTGATTTTAGCCATTTTGACAGCTGTGAGGTGATATTTCATTGAAGTTTTGATTTGTATTTCCCCAATGATCAGTGATGTTGAGCATACTTTATGTGTCTGTTGGCCATCTGGATATCTTCTTTGTAAAAATGTCTAATCGTGTCTTCTGCCCATTTTTAATGAATTATTTATTTTTTGGTTGTTGAGTTTATAAAATGTTTATATATATTTGGATACTAACCCTTTATTGGATATGACATTTGCAAATATCTTTTCCCATTCTGTTAGTTTTGTTGATTGTTTCCTTTGCTGTGCAGAAGTCTTTTATGTTGATGAAGTCCCAATAGTTTATTTTTGCTTTTGTTTCCTTTGCCTCGGGAGACATATCTAGAAAGAAGTTGCTGTGGCCAATGTCAAAGAGGTTACTACTGCCTCTGATCTCCTCTAGGATTTGATGGTTTCAGGTCTCCCATTTATCTCTTTAAACCATTTTGAAATGATTTCTGTGCGGTGTAAAAAAGTGGTCCAGCTTCATTCTTTTGCACGTTGCTGTCCAGTTTTCCCAACATCATTTGTTGAAGAGACTATCTTTTTTT
The DNA here is from genome assembly GCF_024362965.1 of Panthera pardus. Classification (NCBI taxonomy): domain Eukaryota; kingdom Metazoa; phylum Chordata; class Mammalia; order Carnivora; family Felidae; genus Panthera; species Panthera pardus. Next base: position 51,570,952 of record NW_026526654.1, read on the forward strand.
CCATTGGATATTCTTTCCTGATTAATCAAAGATTAATTGACCATATGTTATGGATTTATTTTGGGGTTTTCTGTTCTAGTCCATTGATCTATGTGTCTATTTTTGTGCCAGTACCATACTGTCTTGATCACTACAGCCTAGTATTGTAACTTCAAGTCCAGAATTGTGACACTTGCAGCTTTGCTTTTCTTCTTCATGGTTATTTTGGCTGTTTGGGGTCTTTTGTGGTTTGCAGCAAATTTTAGGATTGTTCTAGCCCTATGAAAAATGCTGGTGGTATTTTGATAGGGATTGCGTTAAATGTGTAAATTGCTTTGGGTAGTATAGATATTTTAACAAGGTTTGTTCTTCTAATCCACGAGCATGGAATTTCTTTCCATTTCTTCATGTCATCTTCAATTTCTTTCATCAGTGTTTTATAGTTTTAAGAGTACAGGTCTTTCACCTCTTTAGTTAGGTTTATTCCTAGGTATCTTATGGTTTTTGGTGCAACTGTAAGTGGGAATGACTCTGATTTCTCTTTCTAGTGCTTCATTATTGGTGTAAAGAAATGCAACAGATTTCTATGCATTGTTTTTGTATCCTGAGACTTTACCGAATTTGTGTATTAGTTCTAGCAGTTTTTTGGTGAAACCTTTTGGGTTTTCTATATAGAGTATCATATCATCTGCAAATAGTGAAAGTTTGACTTCTTCCTTGCTGATTTGGATGCCTTTCATTTCTTTTTGTTGTCTGATTGTCTGAGGCTAAGACTTCCACTGTTATTAAATAACAGTGGTGAGAGTGGATATCCCTGTCTTGTTTCTGATGGTAGGAGGGAAAGCTTTCAGTTTTTCCCCATTGAGGATGATATAGCTATGGATTTTTCATATATGGTCTTTATTTTGTTGAGGTATGTTCCCTCTAAACCTACTTTGTGAGAGTTTTTATCATGGATGTTGTACTTTGTGAAATGCTTTTTCCGTGTCTTGAAATGATCATATGGTTCTTATCTTTTATTAACGTGGTATATGTTGACTGATTTGCAAACCAGTCTTGATCTAGACACTTTTCCTGCCTGTTTGATGAAGTAAGTGCACATATTGGGAAGGTCCTCATAATGAGGAATTGTAGCCAGCCCCCAGGAATTGTGAGAAGTTTCTAGTAAATGTAGGAGGACTCCACAGGCTGAGTGCAGTTTCCAGCTGACAGCCAGAAAGAAGCTTGGAATCTTATTCCAACAGTTGCAAGCAGATGAATTCTGCCAAAAACCTGAATGAGTTTGGAAGTAAATTGCTTTCCCAGTAAAGACCCCAGATGCAAATTCAGGCCTAGCTAGTACCTTGATTACAGCCTTGTGAGACCCTCAGCTGAGGATCAGCTGAACTGTGTCCAGATTCCTGACCCTGGGCCCCATTACATAAAAAAGTAATATAATAAATATGTGCTGTTCTATTACTTTTGTGTTAATTTGTTATGCAACAACAGAAAAAACTTAAAATATACTAAAACATATTTTGCTTAGGAGAGAAAGATTCAGAGGCAGACTGGAAAATAAATCAGGCACAAGAAACCTTACATATTTTCAATAAAAGTTAAAATAATGTTTAGATTTTTCATTTCTAAAAACAGGGATTATACAGATTGAATTAGGTGTAGCAGAAAGGAAATTACTTCAAACAATTTGGGTAGGGCCCCAACACCATGGCAAAGAGTTAAGATGGAATGAGAGGGGAGCCCAACAGTGGTGAGGGACTTCATTTTAAATTATTTTCTTTTAAATTGCAATAGTTTTTCCCTATTATTTGAAAACCCTGTAAGGCAATCTAGCTAAGATTCTTTGTTTACCTTTTAGGGAAAGAATGGAAGAAAGAGCTAGGGCCCCAGGCAGAAGAGAATGGCTAGTTTTCATTTTCCTTTTCAACTTTATGTTTCCTATTGTAAATAGCATTAATAATAATAATAATAATAATATTAATAATAATATAATGATATGTTCTATTTTCATTTTGAATAACAAAATAGAGAAATTTTAATGTTTTCTATTTGTAAAATAATAAAACCTAATTATGTCCCTGTCTTTTCAAAGACAGTCTTTAAAAATAATTTTCTTATATCTTTTTGCCTAATAATTAAATGTTTGTTAATTCATCAGCATAATATATTTTGAAATAAAACAATTTTAATTCACAAATATTAGAGTTATGTTCCTATAAGGCAGGGACTGTTCTCTATTTACTTTAGAAGTACCAGGGAACACATCAGGCATTTATAAAAAACAAAATCATGTAATGTTACTGAACTTACATATAATGGAGTAACAAAAAAGGACAGATAGAGATATGAGAGTTAATCAGGAAATATGGTTTCATTAAATATGTAAACAATTATATTAACAGTTGCAGTCATTGTAGCTTCTGCATTGTTCCCTACCATATATACTAAGATATTTACTTCCATTGCTAAGTAAATTTGTGAGAAAGAATGCTGATTATAACCTTCCATTACTCATTTATTTATAAAGCATCTGTATGTAGGGATTAAAGAAAGGGAAATCATTTTTAAACTTTCTTACACTGGAAGCCCTACATAAAATTGTACAATTTTCAGGGGAATATTTGCCACATTCACCACTTTCTCTTTGAGTAAAATACATGCATAAGTTGGAAATGAAGGATCTAGAGCAACAGAGAGATTCAGTGCATGGGATAGTTGCACTAAGACCTCCTCCCCAACCTCTCTTATTTCTAGTAAAACCAGCCAGGACTTCAGTAGTTACTAGAAATTATCTGTTGTTTTTCAAGGACAACTTCTGGGTATAAAACACTATTTTGAGAAGGAGTTTTTGCAGAATCTTATTTTGGCCTGCAAGGACTTTTAAAACATCTGCAAAAAATGATCTATAGATGATTTATAATCATATACCAAAAAGAATTATATGATAAAATAAAAATAATAACCATCTATATATTTCAATGCTCGTGAGCAGGAAATTCCAAGTCTTCTGCCACTAACCTTGTAGTATCTCTAAATAATGTTTCTTTTCAGTGGTAATTATACCGTAAAGCTCACCAGTCTGCAAACTGTCTCATACAAACAGCTTTTGAGTACCCCCAACTTAGTTATGAATGCACAGCTGCATGTCACTAACTTTAAAAGAAAGACTTTAACATGGAAGGCAGATAGCAATACTAAGAAATCAGTGACTCATAGCAATGGAGGCAACAGAGATAACAGTGGAAAAAACCATCTGCAACAATTATAGTTAATGTCAACAGAAAAGATATATTATTAATCAAATAAACCAAAATGCTTTGCAAACAATGTGAAAAATTAAAAATACAATAATGGTGATTCTGGTTTAAGCTCCTGTATGTAAGGAGCTTAGAAGTAATTACTCCCATCCTCACATAAAGAAAACAGTTGAAATGAACTGAAAGTCAAAAACTTTATTTAGACCCATCATGGAAATGAGGACACAGGGCAGGCCATCATGTTCAAACTGAAGAGTCAGGAGAATAGAGAGAAATTCACAGTTGACATCAGCCTACTGGATCAGAAGATGATGGGGACAGTAACTGGAAACTAGGAACACTTAATGGTAATTGATGGATCATAGGAGGCTGAGTGTAGACTATCTTGAGAGCTAAAAACTCCTGTGGGCTCAATCTTAAGGAGAGCCCCACACTTTCATGGCTTTGACCTAGAGGAGCAACATAAGGTTCTTACAGGGAGGAATAGAGAAAAATTGCTTTAGAAATTAAGTGGATATCAATAGCAGATATCAAGGAAATTTGGAAATATTTGGAGGTTAATCAACACGCTTCTAAATAACACATGGGTCATAGAAAATGTCTCGAGAAATTTTGAGATATTTTGAATTAAATGAAAATGAAAATACAGTTATGAAAATATGTTGAATGTAGCAAAATGCTAGGAGAAATTTATAGCATTGAGTGCATATCTTAAAAAATGAAAAGATCAAACATCAATAATCTAGGCTTCTGCCTTAGGAGATAGATAAAAATGAACAATATAAACCTAAGAGAGCAAAAATAAAATAATAAAACTTAGGACAGAAATCAATGAAATTGAAAACAAATCAATAGAAAAGAATCAACAAAACCTACATTTTTTTTGAAAGATCAATAAAATTATAAATGTCTAGACAGGCTAAGTAAGAAAAATAAAAAAAAGAAGAGAAATTTCTAATATCAGAAATGAAGAGGGGCCATTACTACTGAACGCAGATTAGGAAAGTAGTTCAATTATGAAATATTTAAGCTTCTATTTTCCTATAGCAAATAGTTGTGAAATTATTCTGGCCAGAAAGTGACTATTTTATGATGCTGAATTATTTTGGTGTGAAATACTATATTAGGATATAATTTCATGAGGTTATAATCACCATGAAATCACCATATAATGCAGCAATCTCACTTATGGATATATATCCAAAGGAAATGAAAATAGGATCTCGAAAGGGTATCTGCATTCCCATTTTTATTGCATCTTTATTCACAATAGCCAGTACATGGAAACCAGCCAAATGTCTCTCAACAGATGAATGGATAAAGGAGAGGTGGCATATACATCCAATGGAATATTATTCAACTACAAAAAGAAGGAACTCCTGCTATTTGTGACAGCATGGATGGACCTTGGGGATATTAAGCCAAGTCAGATAAATTGAACAGAGAAAGAAATATTATATGATATTACTTACATGCAGAATCTAAAAAAGCTGAACTCAGAAACAGATAGTAGAATGGTGGTTACCAGGGGTTGGAGAGTGGGGAAATTGGGGAAATGTTGGTCAAGGGTACAAACTAGCAGTTGGAAGATGATAAGTCTGAAGAGCTAATGCACAGCATTATGTTTCTAGTTAACAATACTGCACTACATACTTCAGAATTGTTAAATGTTCTCGCCACAAAAAAAGTAATGATAATTATATGACATGATGGAGATTTTAGCTAATGCTATGGTGGTAATCATATTGTAATGAATATAAGTATCAAATCAGCATGTTGTACACCTCAAATTTACACAATGTAATTTGTCAATTATATCTCCATTTTTAAAATTCCACAAAGGCCTTAAATAGAAGTTGAACAAACTCGAATGCCATAATAAATAATGTGGAAAAATCTAATAAAGGATTTACATCAGGAAGAAAAGGAGTAATTCCTGTCTTTTAGTGAGTAAAACATCCTAGAAAAGTGTAACATTACACTTAACATTAGCGATAACTGTTTATGTTCTACATAAATGTGTAAGAGGTAAAATGAAAACATATACAACTATAAAGAGAAGCATCTAAACTAGGGGAACGAAAATGGAGCAGATCTATTTTTAAACCACATTTGATAATTTATTAATGTCTTTCAGGATAAAACTGCATGAAATATCTCCTAACTTGCATTTTTCTCTTTAACATTCTTGTAACCACAGAATTTGTTTTGTATTACCAACAAAAGCAGCGTGTCCGTGGAATAAACTTTAGTAGCACTCACTAAAACAGAATTTGCCTCAGTGGGAACCCTGTTTTTGTCATCAACAAAGTGATAGAAATGGTTGAAAGCACAGTGTTCCCAACATTTCATATTATATTTCTGAAGATACTTACAAAATATTTGTGCACTACTTAATCAACCCTTGGAGGCAAACAACTCCTGCTCTAATGCACAGTTCATTGACCTTAAACTTGTTGGGTCAAGTTTAATGAAATGAAGTGAAAAATGAAAATGAAATGAAGTGAAATGAAATGAAGTGAAAAAAATACAAAATTTAAAATGAAAATTTTCTTTTTTTAAAAATTTTTAATGTTTTTATTTATTTTTGAGACAGAGAGAGACAGCATGAGCAGGGGAGGGGCAGAGAGAGAGGGAGACACAGAATCCGAAGCAGGCTCCAGCTCTGAGCGGTGAGCACAGAGCCCAACACGGGGCTCGAACCCATGGACTGTGAAATCATGACCTGAGCTGAAGTCGGATGCTTAACCGACTGAGCCACCCAGGCGCCCCTAAAGTGAAAATTTTAATGTAACTAATTACGTGATGATTTTTTTCCACACAAAAATGAAGTGTTAATCTTTTCTTCTTTTGAGTTTATTTGCATTGAATTTAAAGCTACAATAAACCCTAAAAATACAGATGACCCTCATCTCCTACTTTAATATTTATCAGATATATTTATCGCAAAATTTTGAGCATGTATGTTGTATTTCTCTCAACAAAGCCTAATATAATTTAGTTACAATGTAAAGAATATGGAATAAGTATGAATATTAACAAAACTAATTCTCAATTGTCAAAATGTTTCCTTTCAAAGGTTACATAGAAGTATTTCTTGTATGCTTGTCTCTAAAAGCCAAGAGTTAGAGAAATTCTCACTTGAGTACTCATTTCTAAATGTGCTTTTTTCTTCTGGACCTCACCTTAATAGTCAACAGATGCTGTTACCTAGATAGGAAAAAAAACCAGGGCCTTTTAGACATTAACATAAAACGATTTTGGTCAATTTAAGGAGAAATTTCATAGAGGGTGCTTTTCGTTCCTTGCAGTGAGTAGAATACATACTATAAAAATGTATAATCTCTTCCTGGGGACAGGGGTTGGAGGGAAACACTGATAATTTCTTTATGCAAGAAAACCATCATCATTTGAAAGTTTGAAATATTAATGATCTTTTTGCATACTTTTTAAGGAGTAGGAAAAAAGATATGTGTAAAAAACTTTGTACATTTCCTGACCTTTAATAGTTAAGATTTCAATCTTTCAACAAAGATTCTGGAATCATATTCCATTGTATATGCCTGCCACATTTTTTTGTTCCACAGAGTCCTATTTCTACTGGGTATTTACAGTAATTATGGATCTCAAAACAAACCCAAACCCATGGTCGTTCATATCTCCCAATGCCTGTGAAAAAGGTGAAGTATAGATGGTGCATTTTATTGGCAGTAGGACTTTAAAAAAACGCCTTTCTGTATTTTAAGAGATGAACACAGAGGTATTTCTAAAAATAAAAATGTGACATTTTCTGAAGAATCTCACGTACCTAGTAACCTTCAGAACACACTTTGGAAAAAACCTCTTGCAGCATTTTCCGTGTCCAGTATTGAAATTCCAATCCAACTTCCCCAAGCCTGCTTCACCCACAATATGTCCCATCTCAGTCAGCAGCAACTCCGTTTCCCTTAGCAAAAGCAATGAAGAAACATACATGTTGATGTGACTCTTTTTTTTCTTTTTTTAAAAAATCTCTCTCTTTCTCTCACACTATATGTGGCGTCTGTCCAGAAATCCTGTAGGGCCAATTTTCAAAATAAAGCCCAAGTCTGTTTATTGCTCTATGTTCTTCGTCGTAACACCCCATCGAGGCACTATCATCTCAGGCTTGATTATTGTAGTAGCCTCCTTGTTATTGCAGTGGTCCCTCATCGAAGTAGCTTCTTGGTTGTTGGGTTGCCCATGATTATTGTAGCCGTCCCTAATTATTGCAGCAGCTTCTCATCATTGTATCCTGGTGGTAGCTCCCGGTTATTGCAGAAGCCCCTGATTATTGCAGTAGCCTCCTAACTGCTCTCCTTTTCTTCCATCGTTGCTCCTCTTCAATATCTTCTGAACGCTGCAGTCCGCATGATTCTGCTACACCTTAGGTCAGATCACATTACTGCTCTGCTGAAAATCTTCCAGCGCTTTCCCTCTTAGACGCAAAAAAAGCCAAAGCATGTGGCGTGCTCTACAAGTTCCTCCACCATCTGGAATTAAATTCTCATGCTATCATAGTCTATTCTAGCCACACTGCTTTCCTTCATTTGCCTCACGTGTGACGAGAATGCTGCCAGCCTTTGTGTTTGTTCATTTAATGGTTCATATCTAAATCATTTATCACCCTTACTCTTGCCCTCTGTTCTCAGTGTCCCATTCTTCGTGAGGCTTCCCAGACTCCTATTTAGAAATGCAGTCCATTCTCAAACACTCCCTGTTTTGATTTTTCACTTAGTTCATATTATCTTCTGTCACACAAGTTTTGTTCTTATTCGTTTTCTCTCTTGTCTCCAGAGAACGCAAGCTTCAGGAGCATGTGGATGGCTCAGTCGGTTAAGCGTCAGACTCTTGATTTCAGCTCAGGTCGTGATCTCAAGATTTGTGGGATCAAGCCCCGTGTCGAGCTCTACACTGACAGTGTGGAGCCTGCTTGGGATTCTCTCTCTCCTCTCTCTCCCCTTCCCCTTGCTTGTGCTCTCTTTCTCTCCCAATAAATAAATAAACATTTAAAAAAAGAACGCAAGCTTCATAAGGGTATGGTTCTTGACAGTTTTGTTCACTGGTAGATCAAAATTTCTTAAACTTTAAAATATAAAGAACAAATGCAAATATAGACACAAGTGGGCACATAATATTTGTTTTATGAGTGAATGTCTACAAGTTATTTAAAAAAAATTTTTTTAACATTTCTTCATGAAATGAAGGGGAAGAGAGAGGAAGGCAGAATCTGAAGCAGGCTGCAGGCTCTGAGCTGTCAGATAAGAGCTCGAGGTGGGGCTTGAACTCACAGACTGTGAGACCATGATCTGAGCTGAAGTCAGATGCTTAACCGACTGAGCCACCCAGGTGCCCCATGAATGTCTACAAGTTATGATTAAAGGTTCAGCTACAGAAAAAAGTAACACACGTCTGCTCCACTTCACTATAGCCAGGAGACTTAAAAGAAAATTGAACTTGTTGAAACCAAGCCCATTCTGGATAACTTTGACGGATTTGTAATGCCCAATCCAAAGTGGATCCCTGATTATTCTGTAAATACATCATCTTTCTCCGTTCTTCTACCTTTGATATTTTAGGCTGAATGACTCATACGTTGAGATTGTACAGTGGAAAACGGCAGCATTCCTGTGCTCAGGTGAGAATACATGTGAGAAAGAAAGGAAGATACATTCTGAGGCCTGGACAATCTCTCTGGGTGGAAGGTGGATTGCCCTCTGGCAGTACACATTTCTAGTGTGGCAGTTTATAGGTGACTTGCTCTAAGAGATGTCCACGTTTGAGAACAGAGACGAAGTTAGGAACTACAATGCATTAGTGAGGATAATTTTCCTTTGCGCTGCTAGGACTGTTATGTGATAAGGGTTTCCATGCTTCCTGCACTGTAATTTCTTTGAGTTACTCTGATTTTTCAATCCAGTCTGATAAAACATAGGGTCCTGGGGAATAGAATAGTGAGGCAATAAAGGGATACTCATACCTATAAAAACAACATAGGAAAATTCACATCCTGCCAGACAAGGCCATCGACCAGGAAATTACAGCAGAGTGGAGAGTTGCAATCCACTGTGGTGTTAGGAATTGTAGCTGGGAGCATGTTGTGGGGTGGATGGCTCAGATGCAGACAAGAGACAAATTTCTCTTTTCCAAAACATATTAGGAAGGATAAACATTGAAAACAGAATACTGACAAGTATTAAAAACTGATTACATCATAAGACTTTATACCCTGTATGTTGATATTTGAATCAAATAATGCATTAGGATATATTGCCACGTCAGTTAGTGAGGGCATTACAATGTATTCATTTCTAATGTGTCACATTATTTAGGATATCTTGTTCAGATAAAATTAGGACAGTAGGATAAGACAGTAGTAAGTAATAGAGATGATAAGGAAGTGTGTAACATCTTTTTTCCTCCGGTAAAAATACAAAATCATTGAAGAGAAAATTAAAGGGACAAGGTTGTTATCAAAAATGTTCACCATGATAAGTATGTGTCTTTCTCCCATTTATTTAGATAATTATTTGGATAATTAAGGATTTGTTAGAGAATTTTTCCCATTATTGAAAATTACTGTGGCACTACATATCTTTGTATAGATTTATTTAGGCTGATGATTCTCTGAAAGAAATCTAAATATACAAGGTGTCCTCATATCTATAGTTACAGTACAAATATACAGGATGAGTAGATTCATCTTAGTTTTTCATTTCTTAGATAGTATAGACAGATTTATGCTCCTTGGCTCATATTTCACTTTAATTTCCATACCAGTTTTGTGCTTAAAACTTGCCTCCTTTAATCCTTGTTCATTGATTCAGCACCATATGTAGGCTTGAGTTCTGGTGTACAAAATAATCATGTTTCACCACCTGAACATTTTGCAGGAAATCAAAGCCCACACAATTATACAGGGAAACAAATTAGTAGACTACTTTTGGATAAGCATATTTAAGTTGGCTTATGTGACCTTTGACATTTCAATCCTTATATTTTTCACAGACTTTTGATATCGTTCAAGAATAAATTAAACATAAAGTATAGAACAGAATTTTAAAAATCCCATTAGTTATATTTAAAAGACAGGTGGAAGACTGGAAAATTTCCAGTCTCAAAACATGGTTTTTGAGACTAAACACTGAGTTAAATTTCACATTATTTTGTCCCTTTTTGGTCAATTAACATGAAATTTTGGTGTTATTGACCCTAAAGACTTTAGAATAATTTCCTAAATTTCTTCCCCTATATATGTTTCCATTTCTCAGAATTCTTTTGACTACCAGCATTTCCTTGTGTTTTTCATGTATACAATCATTAATGTTTTTCATGTATGATGCCATTTTAAGATTTGAGAAATCTGAAGTCAAATCCTAAATGACTGTTATCCTCAAGGAACAAACTTAAAACATTGAATTAAGGCTTCAACTTTATATATTGCTTGATTAATTGATTGATTTATAGAATCTGAGTGGGGGGAGGATAAAAAGGGGGAGAAAGAGGGGAAGAGAGACAGAGAGAGAGAGACAGAGACAGAGAGAGAGGATCCTAAGCAGGCTCCACATATGAAGCCCAACACAGGGCTTGATTCCCAGATCCTGGGATAATGACCTGAGCCAAAATCAAGAGTCATACACTCAACTGACTAAGCCACCCAGGCACCCCAAGACTTAAACTTTCAATTTTAAGTATTTATATAGAAAAAAGTTAGTATAGCAATTACTCAAGCTCTCCTCTAACAGCATGTATCCAGCCATAATAAAATCAGGAGAAAATGGTGATTCAGTTATAACAGCTGTTAAAATTTAAGCATTAGAAAAAAAACCACAACATTTTCTTTTAATTATTTGTATTAACATAACTACCACTTGGAAGTAAGTCCACTGCTTTTGCTTTCATGTGCATGAAAATCAAATCAACAATCAAAATAGTTAATACATAGAGTTAAATTTTAAAATTATGGGTTTCACTTAGTGTTTTTTGCATGTGTAGTTCTCTCTCTTAGTGACTCTCTTTTAATAGTATAAAGGATTAAAAAATTATGAAATTTCAATTATTATTTAATATTCACAATATATTTTTGTACCATTACTATTCAAGCCCATTACTGTTTCTTTCATTCTTTAACTCAAGTCCTTTTAATGATACAGAAAATTTTTAGAAAATTAAGACAATTTGACTTTTTCAAAGATTATGATTATGATTGTTATGTTTTCTCAGGTGCTTGCAATGTCTATAAAGGGAAAATATAGTGGTAACTTTCTAATGTTTATCTAATTTCCATATTTTGTGTCCAATTCTAGACACTTTTACCAATGCAGAGGAAATTGATATAATGTAGCATTTGAAGTGAATTGCTTCAGTTTGATGGTGTTTTTCACAGATTAGAAAATTGAGACATGAAGACAGAAAGTGATTTGACAAGTTTACACAGTAAATTAAAGGGGAAATTGATAACTCATACAGAAATGTGAAAACTTAATTTGACTTGGGAATTGAAGGATTAAAATAATAAATTATTAAATAAACATCCTGTTTTTGGAATACATTTCATGCATTTTATGTCATTTATGTCCTTACATGTACTCAACTTAATTAATTTTCACTTAAGAAAAATTTATCATTATCTTAATTTATGGAGTGGGTAACTCAAGGGCAAAGAGATGTAAATACATTTCCAAGTATACATTGCAGACCCTGGCTTTGAAATAAGTTTCGATTTCACAGACTAAACTCTTAAAAATGACTCTCTATACATCAAGATTTCCGTACATAGAACTTCTACAACTGTAGTCAATGCTATCATTCTACAGTTTTGTTTTCTCTCTGTAATCTCTGCCACACCTCTATTTTAACATTTAGTTTCTTCAACCTATAACCTTTATATCCTTCTTCTTTTCATTATTTCTACAACTCTTCTTGCTTTCCAAGTCATGGCTATTCCTAGATCATTAAATCTTGGAATTGGATGGGACCTTGGGGGTCTGCTCTAACTCTTTCATGTTACATATGAGGAAATTGAAACCCAGATACTTAAAATTGCTTGCCTTAGGCCCTACAGCTAGTAGATGGTAGAACTAAAAATGAAAGTATGTCTTCTAAAAGTTCAATTCTCCTGACAATACACTCCTTTCCCTTCGTATAGTGTTTATTCTTCAGTGGTGGAAGCATGTCAGTCTAAAATTGTTTTAAAAAGATGCCTTAGAACTTGAAGGAACAATCTGGTTTCTTGCTTTGTTTTGTTTGTTTCCTTTGAAGAAAAAGAACTCATTAACAAACTTCAAACTACAAGCAGTAAGAGTGAGCACTGACTTTAAAATATTGGAAAATTGTAAGATATGGTTGCTCTTTTATAGTATAAATAAGAATCACAATTACACTATCATTTAAGCCTGGGCCATGAGTGATAGCTGGTATATAAACAGTTAAAAATCTTAATCTCAGGGTCATGAGTTAGACCCCCACTTTGAGTATAGAGGTTACTAAAGAAATAAACTTAAAAAATTAAAATCTTAGAGACTTAATGCAGTAAATTTTTATTTCTTATTCAAATCAGAAGCCGATGACAGTGGATAACTGCACTGGAGAGATCTCTTCAGTGGCAACTAAGGGAAAGAGCCTTCCTCCTAGGGACCTTCTTCTCCACCTTCTCCTAGGGACCCCAAAGAGTTGTCTTCTAGATCTTTTGCATTCTTCCAGCTAGTGTTCAAAGACAGAGATGTGGAAGAGTCTGCAAACTGTTGTATAACAAGGCTTGGATTCACACACATCATTTCTAGCCTTACATTTGGCTAGAATCCAGTTCATGACCCCAGCATAATTGTAAGTAAGACTGAGAAAGATAATCTTCCTGTATGTCTAGAATAAGGACACTAAATTGGTAAACATCTTGTTAGTATCTGTCTCAAATTAAGTTCTACTGTCGTCTACCCCAAATGGAATAATGCTCGGGTCATTAAGACTATGCTTTTTAAGTATCAAAAGGAGCCAAACAAAATAGATAGAATCAATCTAAAAAAGTCAATTTTATAAAGCTTGTAAGTATAGTTTATCCAAATACATATTCGTCTTTTGTATATAAAAGTACATGCAATTTTTTCAGTTATATATTTCCAAATAGTTTTACCAGGCAGGTCAGAACTGTCATTCATATTTCAAAGTCTTTATTCTAATATTTATGTTGCTTCAGTGATCATCTTTGGTATATTTTACCAAATATGGCTTTCCCTAGAATTTGGGATGAGAAGGATCATATGCCTTTCACCTCTTTCTAAATGCATACTTGATCCCTATTTATTTCTGATATTCATAAAGTTTAAATGTGCCCTGACCATCTGTTTGCCTCCAGAAGAATTCACCAAATGAAAGTAGACATTCTATCTGTTCTCTAAACATTTTCCTAATTAAAGCAAACTCTTGGCAAATTGCAGATTTTTAATAATACGTTGCTATATCAAACTGCAAAATAAATTTTGTATTTCATTTATATCCTATATTTGATCAATTATTGTAATATATACTATAATTTATGGTGGTGAAATATCATAATCATGGAAACAATACCAGGCTACAAATCTATTAGAATGTCTCACTTGCTTATAATATATCTTTATTCCCCTGGAAAATGAGTATTACTCATAGGTCTGAACCCCTAAGACTCATGTTTCATTATATAACCTTATCCTATGACTATAGTTGACTTGGGAATTGTAGGGAGTTGACACAATTTAAGCCAATCAGAATTTATTTCCTAAAAATGTGAGGCAATTCATGGACTTATATTTGGTTTTGTTTTTTATTTTGTTTCTGTTCTCTGTGTTTGTAAATTTATAACTTTAACATATGAAATATGAAAATTTGAGCTATCTGTATTCTGCCTTGGGGATCTTTACTTACAAAATATGTCAACAGAAAGAAAAGGAATTGAAGCTGATATACAGAGAACACCAAATATGCAAAGATCTCTGGTGGCTTTAGCTAATGACTTAGTCTACCTCCTGTCTAAAACTAAGGTCTGTAATATTTTCCTGTGGATTACTTACCTTTTATTTGTTTTTAAAAGATAGTCAATTGGGTTTCTTTACTTAAAACCAAGAGATTCAACTAACACAAATTCTACCTCAAAACATCTATCAGATGCAGACAAATTTACCACATGAGTAATATGCCCATTTCAAGGTAACATGCATTTCATTATATTTTGCTTTGACCAACAAGTATAAAAAAGGAGATTAGACCTTATAAGTAGCACAATATAAGCAGGAACAATCTTACTCTTTGACTTTCTGTGCCAATGTCAATTAAAATTCTAAAAAGTGGAATACATATTAAATTTCCAAGCAACAATATTTCAAACGTCACTAGCATTGAAGTGACCTGCCTAAAAATCTATTTAAAAATCAGTCGATTTTCTTAATGATTTCCATGTATTTACTGGCCTGGTTTCCTACTGAGAATAGAGCTTTTATTTAAGAAGGGGTGTAGTGCCCAGAAGGCTTTAAGTTGTTACAAGAATTGGCCTATGGAATTCATTAGAGGAAAACATATTTTAGCTTATTGTGAATAGCCCATACACTAATAAAGAAGTCTGGTCTCAAGTGCAAGAGTGGAATTTCCTTTTCATTATGAGCCATAATTGGTGAGTGTATTAATATTTGTGACTCTCAAGAAAATATACTATAACTTGTTATTGGCATCACAAATATATATAATGAAGACAAACTCTTCACTCACTGGCAGGTTATGACATTTGAGTATCGTGATTTGTAGGAAATAGAATATTGTTCTTAGTTAGAAATGCAGACATTCCCCTAGCTAGCAGCGTTATAGCCAAAAGTCTTCCCAAGGACAAAATAATAGCACCCTATTTATTTATCAGTGAGGTGATTTTCTGTAAAGTGGACCTCTGTGCTATAGGTAGCACACAAAATGCAATTAATTCCTAGATTTAAAACAAACATTATTGGGTGTCTGGGTGGCTCAGTCAGTTAAGCATCTGACTTTGGCTCAGGTTGTAATCTCAAAGTTTGTGGGTTTCGAGCCTCACATCAGGCTCTGTGCTGACAGCTCAGAGCCTGGAGCCTGCTTCGCATTCTCTGTCTCCCTCTCTCTCTGTCCTCCCCCGCTCATGCTCTGTCTCTGTCTCTCAAAAATAAATAAACGTTAAAAATAATAATAAACAAACAAACACTATTTAGGATAAATTCTGGGAAAGAAATGCTGCTCTCTGGGGCGCCCAGGTGACTCAGGTGGTTAAGTCTTCGACTCTTGATTTCATCTCACGTCATGATCTCACGGTTTATGGAATGAAGAGCTGCGTCGGACTCTGTGCTGACAGCACAGAGCCTGCTTGGGATTCTCTTACTCCCTCTCTCTCTTCCTCTCTTTCTCTCTCAAAATAAATGAATAAACTTAAAACAGAAAGACAAATGCTGCTATTATTTCTGGATGACATAGTAGATTTATTTTTTTTGAGAGAGGGTGAGTAGGGTGGGACAGAAAGAGAGAGAGAGAGAGAGAGAGAGAGAGAGAGAGAGAGAGAGAGAGTCTTAAACAGGCTCCACACCTGCCTTGGGGCTCCATCTCATGACTGTGAAGTCATGACCTGAGCCGAAATAAAGAGCCTGTCGCTTGTCGCTTAACCAACTGAGCCATCCAGGCACCCTGACATAGTGGAATTTTATAAATGCAAAATCATTAACAAAATGAATAAATGTAAAGAAAACAATTACTTTTTTCCCAAATTAATAATGCTTGCAATATGCACAAGTTTCCTCCTTACCATTTTTTTCCTAAACAAAGTCACATGTCTCCTTGTATCTGTTTCATTTAAACATTTTACTGGCTGTCATTTGTAACTTGCTTCTAGGGACAATAAAAAAAATGAGTAGGTTGAATAATTGTTAAATTTTTTTAAATGTTTTTATTTATTTTTGAGACAGAGACAGAGCATGAGCAAGGGAGGGACAGAGAGGGGGAGACACAGAATCTGAAGCAGGCTCCAGGCTCTGAGCTGTCAGCACAGAGCCCCCCACCCGCCCGTGGGTCTTGAACTCACGAACCGTGAGATCATGACCTGAGCTGAAGTTGGACGCTCAACCGACTGAGCCACGCAGGCGCCCCTGAATAATTGTTTAGATGGTTTAGATGACTTACTGTAGATTCTTTTAATAAAGCTGTATTCTTAGCTTCTCTTCCTCCCGCCTTGCCCCTGGTCTTTCCTGTATATATCTTTGATAATTTGTCCTATGTCAAAGCAAGGGATTTTGATTTTTTTTTAATGTTGAGGAAAGTATGAGAAGCTACAGTTCCCAAGTTTTTTTATCCCCAAATGTGAGCTTCTCATTGCTGATATAAGCCAAATTTAAACAAAGCTGTACATCCCTGGGGCTAACCCAGAAAGCTGCCTTGAAAATGTTAAACTATGTTTGCATCTGTTCCATTCATTACACTGGGAGTTATGATATTCAAGGTAAGCATGTACAAATGAAACAATATTTAATTTTAGTGTTTATTTTCAGTGAATCCAGACATACCCACAGGTCTGTGGTTTGCCAGTCCTCAGTTGAGAAATCCCTGTAAAAGTGATACTGCAAGAATAAGATTAGGCTGTATCCCCTGAAGGATTTAGTTATCCAGGAAAGCAGAGATTATGTTTTACTACCTTGGAAACATCAAGCTCAGAGGAAAGATGAGAATAAAACTCTAAGGAAGAATGTAATAGAAGTTCTGTGTGCATGTACATATGTGCATCTTTCCAGAACTGGCTCCTTACTCACTTGGCATTACTAACTAGAAATTAGAAAACTTACAAATTCTGTATTAAAGAACCAACTTGAGCCAGAAGATGTTCATCCTCATGAATTCTACAAGGGACAGTTCTCTACATGAGATGGGCCTATCCTTGTGGCTGTTATCTTATTTTTAAGAATTTTAAATGTTTATCTATTTTTGTGAGAGACAGAGCATGAGCAGCAGAGGGGCAGAGAGAGAGAGGGAGACACAGAATCTGAAACAGGCTCCAGGCTCTGAGCTGTCAGCACAGAGCCCGACGTGGGGCTTGAACCCATGAACCGTGAGATCATGACCTGAGCCAAAGTCAGATGCTTAACTGACTGAGCCACCCAGGCGCCTCTATCCTATTATTTTTAAGGTTACGTAGAATGAGTCCCAAAGTCTTCCTTCCATTTCTATTTTTTGGAACAGCTTGAGAAGGATAGGTATTAACTCTGCTTTAAATATCTGGTAGAATTCCCCAGGGAAGCCGTCTGGTCCAGGACTCTTTATTTGTTGGGAGATTTTTGATAACTGATTCAATTTCCTTACTATTTATGGATCTGTTCATATTTTTTTCTATTTCTTCCCTTTTGAGTTTTGTTAGTGTGTGGGTGTTTAGGAATTTGTCCATTTCTTCCAGGTTGTCCACATTGTTGGCATATAATTTTTCATAGTATTCCCTGATAATTGCTTGTATTTCTGAGGGATTGGTTGTAGTAAATCCATTTCATTCATAATTTGATCTGTATGGGTCCTCTCTCTTTTCTTTTTGAGAAGCCTGGCTAGAGGTTTATCAATTTTATTTTTTCAAAAAACCAATTCCTAGTTTCATTGATCTGTTATACTATGTTTTTGGATTCTATATTGTTTATTTCTGCTCTGATCTTTATGATTTCTTCTGCTGCGTTTGGGGTTTCTTTGCTGTTCTGCTTCTATTTCCTTTAGGTGTGCTGTTAGATTTATATTTTGGGATTTTTCTTGTTCTTGAGATAGGCCTGGATTGCAATGTATTTTCCTCTTAGGGCTGCCTTTGCTATATCCCAAAGGGTTTGGATTGTTGTGTTTTCATTTTCATTTGTTTCCATATATATTTGAATTTGTTCTTTAATTGCCTGCTTGACCCATTCATTCTTTAGTAGAATGTTCTTTTTAAAAAAAAAATTTAATGTTTATTTATTTTTGAGACAGAGAGAGACAGAGCTTGAACAGGGGAGGGTCAGAGAGAGAGGGAGACACAGAATCTGAAACAGGCTCCAGGCTCCGAGCTGTCAGCACAGAGCCCGACGCAGGGCTCGAACTCACGGACCACGAGATCATGACCTGGGCTGGAGTCGGGCGCTCAACCGACTGAGCCACCCAGGCGCCCCTAGTAGAATGTTTTTTAACCTCCATACATTTGGAGGTTTTCCAAACTTTTTCCTGTGGTTGATTTCAAGTTTCATAGCATTGTGATCTGAAAGTGCATGTGGTATGATCTCAATCCTTTTATATTTATTGAGGGCTGTTCTGTGACCCAGTATGTGATCTGTCTTGTAGAATATTCCATGTGCACTCAAGAAGAAAGTATATTCTGCTACTTTAGGATGAAAAGTTCTAAATATATCTGTCAAGTCCATCTGGTCCAGTGTGTCATTCAGGGCCATTGTTTCTTTATTGATTTTCTGTCTAGATGATCTATCCAATGTTATAAGTGGAGGATTAAAGTCCCCTGCAATTACCACGTTCTTATCAATAAGATTGTTTATGTTTGTGATTAATTGTTTTATATATTTGGGTGCTTTCCAATTCGGTGCATAGACATTTATGGTTGTTAGCTCTTCCTGATGGACAGACCCCATAATTATTATATAATGCCCTTCTTCATCTCTTGTTATAGCCTTTAATTAAAAGTCTAGTTTGTCTAATATAAGTATGACTTCCAGTAGCATGACAGATGGTTCTCTATCCCCTCACTTTCAATCTGAAGATGTCCTCTGGTCTAAAATGGGTCTCTTGCAGATGGCAATCCATTCTGATAACATGTGTCTTTTGATTGGAGCATTTAGTCAATTTACATTCAGTGTTACTATTGAAAAATACGGGTGTAGAGTCATTGTGTTATCTGTAGGTTTCATGCTTGTAGTGATGTCTCTGGTACTTTGTGGTCCTTGCAACATTTCACTCACAGAGCCCCCTTAGGATCTCTTGTAGGGCTGGTGTAGTGGTGATGAATTCCTTCAGTTTTTATTTGTTTGAGAAAACCTTTATCTCTCCTTATATACTGAATGACAGGCTTGCTGGATAAAGGATTCTTGGCTGTATATTTTTCCTGTTTATCACATTGAAGATTTCATGACATTTTTTTTTATGGCCTGCAAGTTTCAGTAGATAGGTCTATTCCTGAGTGGTTTTCTTAAAAAGGGACCACTTTCCACTTTCCTTAGGAAGAGACCACCTGCCTGGTAGTCCAAAGGCTTCTTTTTTTTTCATGTTTATTTATTTATTCTGAGAGAGAATGAAAGAGAGGGAGAATACACATGTGTGTGAGTAGGGGAAGAATAGAGGTAGAGGGAAGGAGAGAGAATTTCAAGCAGGCTCTGCACTGTCATTGTCCCTGAGCTGTGAGATCATGACCTAAGCAGAAATCAAGAGTAGGATGCTTAACTGACTGAGCTACCCAAGAGCCCCTAAAGGCGTCTATCATTAACTTAGCTTAGCCATTATATTTTTGCCTCAAAATGAGCTAACTATTTTTGGCATCATCTACCTCCTTTAATAAGTGAAGAAACTGATCTGAGCATGGTTCCTAGTATGTTTAAGTATTATTATTCTTAAAATCTGTCAAAGTTCTGCATGTAAGGGTATTGCAAAATCTATAAACTTTTTTTTTTTAACCAGGAAACAGAAGTCCCCTTTTGCCTTTCCTCAGAGGTTATCATTTCCATTTTCTTTAAGTTATTCCTACACTTTCCTCTGTATCTCTAAATAATATACTTATCTTGCTTCTTTCTTTTTTAAGAAGGAGCATAGACAATGCTCCAGTCAATAGGTAATTGACTCTTCACTGTGAAAAAGTGAGATTTGTTATCTTTATATCTTCTCGCACTACATTGACAATTGGACATGAAATATACTGTCCCCAGAGAAACATTTTTTGAAGAGAATAATCATATTTTTGTCCCATTTGTTTAGCTTGCCATTCATTTATCCCTAATTTATCATCAAATGCTCTCAGATGTATGTGTGTGTGTGTGCGTGTGTGCGTGTGTGCCTGCATGTGGTGCATGTGTGTGTGTGTGTTTCTGTGTCACCATTACAAACAAGCCTCCCCCAAGAGCCTTCCAACCTTACAAAAGTGCTTGCTTTGTCACCAGCCCTGCTACACATCTGTGTTCCAGAGACCACCACTGTCATCATTTCAATGATTCTGCTCACATATTTCTTTTGTTTAAAGTCCTTTTTACTGGATCCCATATCTCTTGCTTTCTTGCTTGATTCCCTAATATGCTTGAACACTTTGTCTAGTAATTTTCTGGGAAAGGGTGCATGGAGTTTTAAATTCGTGGAGACATTAAGTATATGAAATTATCTTTATTTTACCCTTACACTTAAGTGGTCATTTGATGGCTTGTAAAATTCATGGTAGACAATAGTTTTTTTTCGATGTGTGAAATGTTGCTGCTCTGTCTGATGGCTTCCAAGATCACTTGATACTTTGATATTTTATATGAAAAACTTCTCTCTCTCTCTCTTTCTCTCTCTCTCTCTCTCTCTCTCTCTCACTATACCCTTGGCCCTAAAAATATTTGGGATGTTCTTTTCTACCCGGTTTCTTATATTTCTGTTTTCATTCATTGTACTTGCACCTAGTGGATTCTTTTAACCAAAAGTTCAGATTCTTAAATTCTGTAAAATCATTTTGCATTATTTCTTAATTTCCTCCACTTTATTTTCTTTGTTCTTTTTTTATAGAACTCTTATTAGTTAGTTAATGGAACTCCCAGACTGATGCACCAATTTCCACCAAGTTTATATTTTCTTTCCTTACTTTCATATATTTGTCTTCTGCTTGCCTTTTAGGGAGATGTCTTCACTTGGATCTTCAGATTTTTTATAGGGTTTTTCATTACTAGCCACATGTTTGTGTTCTTTGAATGATCTTATTTTGTAGTGGATTCTGGTTTTTGTTGCCTGATGGTATTAGATTTCTTGTATTTTGGAGTATATTAATATGTATTTTGGAGGATGTTCTTGTTTAGTCTTTGTTTCAAAGTGTTTTCCTGCTGTTCATTTGTTGTGCTTTGTTCTTTTTCACATTATAGAATTTTCTCAGATGTTTTGAGCTCTTTGTATACGCATGTTACAGATAGTGAAGCTGAAAGCTGATTGGAAGTTATAAATATGCAGGAGGCTGATGGCTGGCTTCATTCAAGTGTCATCTGGCTAGCTGATCCTAGGAAAGACCCATGTCAATATAAGGAGACAAATGTACAGGAATTTGTAAGTGTGTGGTTTGGAGAATTTTTACAAAGATCACATAGCCATACAACCACTGTCGAGTACGAGTAGTAGAATACTCCTAGCACCTAAGACACCCCATGTCACTACTATGCTCCTCCCAGTCATCACTCCTTTTCCCTCCACAAGGATTTCTGATACTAAAAATAGTTTCAGTTACAGTCTTAAATATCTTTTAGAACATAATTTATATCATTGCATGCATAAAAATTGAATGAGTAATGACATTAGTTATGTCATATAGCATCTGTCATATGTCAGGGCATATGTTAATGAAAATAACTAATGTAACTGAAATTTTTATTTAAAAAACTGCAGCATTATATACATTTTAAATGATTTCATGTTAGGTATGAAGGGCAATACTGATAATTCCATATAATTTTCTCCCTAGAAATAAATTGATAGCCATTTGGAACAGTTATCTATGCTTTGTATTTAGAAATTTTATGAAAATTTCTCTTGACTAACAACACATTTTTTATTTGACACTACAGTTTATCCCAACTTTGAACAGTATATAAGCTTGCACTATCAGAATTGTATTCAATTTCCTGTAATCTTTAAAGCTTCATATTATTTATTATTCAAAATAAACCCCTATTATTCAAAGTAAATCCCTTTGAAAATTTAAGCCTGTTGAGTTTAAACTCAATATTTGAAAAAGTATGAGAAGTGGAGCAAAGAACCACGAATCATTGTACATTTTATAGAAGATAGGCACAGTTCAACATGCTTTTAATGCATTAGATTATTTAGGCAGGACCAAACACATAACCTATTTTCTAGTTAATAGATAATTGTAGAATTATTTCATCAACATGGATTTTAATATTGAGAAAAAAGTTATCTTTTGGAATAATCAAATTTCTGAAATGTACACATATATATTATTGTAATTTCCAAGAGACTGATCTAATTTGAAAAGCAACTTTTTTTTCTAAATTATAACATAAGGAACTATTCCAATTAGTAGATATCAGGAGACTATATTTAAACTAAAGATAATTTGTTCTAACACATGGATTTTAGTTATAGTGACATGAAATGGAAATTTTATAGCATATTATGGTCTCTTAAAAATATTTTCTCGGGGCGCCTGGGTGGCGCAGTCGGTTGGGCGTCCGACTTCAGCCAGGTCACGATCTCGCGGTCCGTGAGTTCGAGCCCCGCGTCGGGCTCTGGGCTGATGGCTCGGAGCCTGGAGCCTGTTTCCGATTCTGTGTCTCCCTCTCTCTCTGCCCCTCCCCCGTTCATGCTCTGTCTCTCTCTGTCCCAAAAATAAATTAAAAACGTTGAAAAAAAAAAATTAAAAAAAAAAAAATTTTCTCTTGCAAAGCACTGTAGCAAAAACAAAACAAAACCCTCAAGCTCATGCTATTATTAAGCTATTCCATTTCACTACTATGACAACAACAGTTGTGTGAGGTAAACTCACTTGGTGCACATTTATTTTGATTCTCTTGTACTTCGGGCACATTAAACCACGAGACACAGTTCCTTTGCTTAAGGAGCTTTCTCATGTTGATCATAGTCTCTTAAAGTTAAATCTTGTTAAAAGACTGCAATATTTCTGTGGATTGTACAGTAATAAGAACAGAGAAGTTAGGATTGTTTTATTTTGGTCATTTCCTTATTCATGTAGACTCCTCTTTATGGAATTCACTTTTGGGAATGCATTCTACCATTCATTTGCCTATTTGGCAGCAACCGGCAGGTATTACAATGTTCTCTTTCTTGATAGAATCCTGAAATACAAATAAAACCTAAGGCTTAGACCTAAACATTAGGTCTCTTTAAAATGAGACCTTTTATCTGATAGATTATGATAACTCGTTTAACATAATTTTGACAATTGTATGAATATTTTCTTCCACGCTGTAGAAGGGAAGATTGGTAGTGGGAGTAGTTGTGACATTTGTACTTCAAAGAAAAAAATAAATGTTTGCTTCTCCCATTTAGCAACCTATTCTGTATAGGCTCTAATCTTCATGCTTCTTATCTCCTCTTTAGAATTGCCACCAAAAGTTCTGTGTTTCTCTTCACCCTTACGGTTTATTATTACTTTAGTCTGATGTTCTCTTTTCTTCTTCTCAGTTGATAATAGGACTTTGAGTTCTATCAACAAATTTCATTAGTTTAGTTTAAAATAATTTGGTTGGTGTAAAACACTGTAAAATTAACTGTAACTGGCCATTGAATGTACTGTGTAAGAGTGCCCCTACAAGCTGATTTTATTTTGTTTTGTTTTTTTAAGAAAACTCCGATCAATTAAAAACAAATAGTCACAAACTCCGAACATCCCTAAAGGCTTGTGCATTTATTGGAGAAGGTTAAAGAGTTCCTGAAAAATACATTAGGGGTTAAATAGAACGGTGTAGAAAATGAAATAGCCCAGAGGAAACTAGGATGAGGAGGTCAGTTTTTTAACCTGGTGTGCAGCCTCTAGAGCTCTAGAGAGAGGAAAAAAGCCCTCCAGTGAAACCTGTATACGTGTTCATAAAAATTGAACCTGCAATTCACATAATCTCATCCTATGACTTCCATTTTATTGTAATTTCCAAGAGATTAATTTCATTTAAACTGTAAGTTTTTTCATTATATGATATTGTTTATATTATTTGCTGCTATAGAATTTTGTATTTTCAAATGTAAGGAACAGTTCAATTGTGAAATAATGTTAAATTATGATAATATGAAAAGTTTTGATTATAAATATTGAGATGTTTAAAACAGAAATGGGTCAAAAAAAGAGAACCACAAGAACCATAATCACTCCTAAGTAACAAATTAGTTGTTTTTCAATAGTTAATGTTATAGTTGTTGTTTTCAATATGCAGAAAAGTTCCCAAGTAAATAATGTTAAAAATGGTTATTTTAAGGTTAAAAATGTTAAATGTTAAAATGTTAGGTTCCTAGGCCAATAACGTGAATACATTTGAATCCTAATGGAGCCATAATATATTAATAAACAATGATTTTATTAGAATATGGTATTTGTGAAACTGTCAAACAAAAAACCAACAAGGTAAATATAATATTTTTCAATTTATTGCCATTGCTGGATGAAAGCATTTTAAAAGGAGAAGGATGGAGGCTACTTAGGAAATTGTGAGGAATATCTGGAAAGCTTTAAGATACTTCAGAAATTGATACCATAAATTATTAAGTTGGCTCAGTTTTTTTTTTAATCGAGGTATAATTGATAAATTACCTTATTAGTTTCAGTTCTACCTCAGATAAGTTAGTTTTGCTCCAGATACACTTTCTTTTCCTTCTCTTTGATATGGGTATAGTTTTAACTATTATCAAAACCTCATTCAAAACCAGAAATAAAAGAGAAGATTGTCCTTGATTTAGGGATGTTAAAATTGGTCAGTGGGTTCAGGTGTTGTCTGCCATTGTCATTGCCATGAATGCATATATTAACTTTTTTTTTACTCTTATTTTATTTGCACTTATTAACTGGAATTTTTGAAATAAAAGAATAATTTCCCCATATCATTCATGTTTGGTAACTCTCAAATATAATTCATATGGGAGAAACAAACAAAAGAGGCCCAGTATTTTTTTGTGAAGCCTAGACAAAACTTTAAAGACAGAAGGGAAACATGAAATGTAACTTAGAAATACTTAAGATGAATTGTTTAAAAAGACATTACTAAGTTGTATTTGATTCAGTGATCCTCTATTGTAATTTATTTTTTCCTAAATATATTCAGAGTCTCCTATTTGATAACCCAAAATCTATTTCATAGTTTCAATTTTGTGTTTTCTCCTATATTTCATAATATGCTTCCTGTTTGTAATGGAAAACAGATTTGATAGTTAGATCTTCATTAACCTCATATACATGTATTCCAATGGATTTCAGCTTTTTGACCCTAAGACAACTTTTCATTGGTTGTCAATTTGTAGCAAATGCCTTCTTATCCTTCTGAATTTCTCAAATCGGTTATTGGAGTGTTCTTTACAGTAGGTGAAATAATGCCCCCCTAGAGGTATCCACATCCTAATCTGAAACAGTGAATGTGTTACGTTACATGGTAAAGGTGTGTTAAAGTGGCAGATAGAATTAAGATTGTTAGTCAATTTAAAATGAGTTTATCCTGAATTTTCAGAATGGGGTGTATTTAATCATAAATGTGGAAGGAGGAAGCAGAAGAGGAAGTTAAGGTGAGGTAAGGTGAGAATAGCTTGACCTTCTATAGTTGATTTTGAGGATGGATGAAGGTTAATGAACCAAGGAATATGAGCGGCTTCTAGACATTGAAAAGGGCAAGGAAATGGATTCACCCTCCAGAAAGGAATGCAGCTGTGCTGACACTTTGATGTTAGTACACTTAGACCTATTTTGGACTTCTGACCTTCAGAAATGTAAGATAATAATCTGTGTTGTTTTAAGCCACCAAGTCTGTGGTAATTTGTTAGGGCAGCAATTGAAAACTAATACACTGTTCCTTATTAATGGAGGAGGGAAAGTCTGCTGAAGATAACGAGAGGTTAGAAAGGTTCCAAAGTGTTTCAACTAAAAATATGTTTTCCATGAAACCATTATACTGAAGTGTTATAAAATTTCATGTTTTTCATCTTCCTGTTTACACCATGAATACCAATTGGTGTGAGTTACAGTTCTTATTTGCAAACAACAGAAATTGACTGGGAGATCTTTAGCGGAATTTTTTGAAAGGATATCAGGTGACTGATGAATAGACAAGATATTTTGTCAGTCACAGAAAATATACAGGCATTAATAATGGATAGCCATTCCATGAGACATCCAGGTTTGGACACCACTTAGACCACTGTCACAACTGGACTGTGAGGGCCACTCATCACTCCTCCTCCTAGTTTCTTATTACCACCCCCGCCACTGTGAGAATTTTTTCACCTGCTCCTTTGTCTTTGAGATATTGTTCAATATTCCAAGTCCTAAGGGCCAAACCTAAAGCATGTGCATATACTTTAAATTGTAGAATTGTGGAAACACTAGCAGGTCACCCTGACTTCTTTAGGAGAAGGTTGGTCCCTGTGTTCCTCCAAGACTCAGAGAAGGAGAGTTCCTCAAATTGAAGAGGAGTTGTTATACTGATTGAAGAAGACCTCGTAAACATTCCATTACATTTTTCAATGTTTTTATTTATTTTTGAGAGAGGCAGAGTGAATGGGAGAGGGACACAGAGAGAGAGGGAGACATAGAATCTGTGCTGACAGCTCAGAGCCAGATGCAGGGCTCGAACTCATGAGCCATGAGATCGTGACCTGAGCTGAAGTCAGACGCTCAACCCACTGAGCCACCCAGTTGCCCCTAAATTTTTAAAAATTGTATAATTATTGACATTATTACTATTATGATTATTCCATTGAAGTGGTGAGAAGGACTGAGCTCAGATTAATTTAATTTGCCCCAAACCATTTTTAAAAAGTAGTCATCAGAAATCAGAAAAAAATCTTCAGATACCTGATTCTGACTTATTTTCTGCAAACATGATGCTTAAAATTCAACATATATGGCATGCACAAGAGTAGGAAAATGACTCTTTTAAACTATAATAATAATTAATGGTAAATATTAGCTTGAGAATGTATATGGATTGCTTCAATCAGATAAATTTTTATAAATGAAAATAATTTTCATCTTACATGGTAGGTATATACGCCTTTTAGTAACTGCATTGTTACCCATAATATTATTGGTCAAGACACTAGAAAGCCTTGATATCAATAACTAATTGAAACTTCAGCAACCCAAGTTCTGGCAATGGTGAAGAAAAGCTTCATCTTGCCACTGGGAGGAAATATTTTCTGTTTGCTTAAAGTTCAGTTTACTCCCAAGGCTGTATTTTCTCTCTCTGCATTCATTTCCATGAGCTTTGTACAAAAGCAGAGGGTCACTATCCACATAGGGTTTGAAGTCAAGAGTATGTGTGGCTACCACGCAACCTTATGCATGGCTCATGTATTCTGGGTCCTTACTGACCTCTAAGCATTCACCTACTCCATCTAGTCACTGGTGCCACTCCAATGCTGGTGGTACTCAATCCTTTCTCTCCAGCTCTCAATGACTGCTCTTTCCTGTACTTGGTAGAGATTTCTCTTCTGTCACTGCCTTTATTCCATTACTGAACTGCCATTGGACTCCATTGCTCCTAAGACAAAAATGGCAGTAAGTCTGTCTGCAGTGAAGGAATTAAACTTAGCCAAGGGAGCATTTATCAAGGGGTATTTTTCAAAGTTTGTTGCACTGGAATTTTTTTTTATCAGAAACATATTTTTTAAGTATTTTTTTATAAACTGCCGACTCTAATGCCCACTGTATTCATTTCTCCTAGCAGTTTTATTTTATTGTATATAATTGTATATGTGCTCATGTATTTTCATTCTCTCATTTCTGTTTGCTTAAGTTGATTTCTATATCCTTTTAGTGACGGTTCATTCTTTCTACTCTTTTGAATGTCTCACAAGGATTCTGTTTATTATTTTTGGTCAGCATGGGCTCTATATACAAATTAGATAAATTATATAAATTTACATATAGGTTAGAAAAGACTGATACATGTAAAAAAAACCCTCCCTGAAATATGTCATCGAGAGATTTTAAAAAATAGCTGCTATTAATCTATCATCCCAATTAGGATGGTTTGTTGTGTTGTGACAGTATTTACTTACCTTTCATGACATTGGACTTCTCTCTGCAAAGTATCTATCTTTAATTTGGTTTCATTTTTACCATGTCCATACAACAGACCTAACCTGTGGAAGATCATAGCTTAGCGTAGCCAATGTTAAAGATGCTCAGAACACTAACGTTAGCCTACAGTTGGGCAAAATCAAAGCCTCTTTATAATAAAAATTTTTGTTTGTGTATTTATTTTTGGGAGAGAGAGAGAGACAGAGACAGAGACACAAAGAGAGAGAGAGAGCTCGTGTGCACAAGCAGGGGGAGAGGCAGAGAGAGAGGAGAGAAAAGTCCCAAGCAGGCTCCATAATGTCAGCGCAGAGCCCACCACAGGGCCTGATCCCAGGAACTGTCAGATCATTACCTGGGCTGAAATTAAGAGTCAGACACTTAACTGACTCAGCTACTGAGGTGCCCCTGTAGTAAAGTTTGGACTATCTCATGTAATTTATTGAATACTGTACTGAAAGTGAAAGAACAGAAGGGTTGTATGGGTGCAGAATGGTTGTAAATGTGTCGGTTGCTTATCCTCATGATCATGTGTGGCTGACAGGGAGCTGTGACTCGCTACGTTGCCTAGCAATGTGGTAGAGTATGGTACCACATATCACTAGCCCAGGAAGAAATCAAAATTCAAAATTCAAAGTACAGTTTCTACTGAATGCATATTGTTTTGCACCACTGTAAAAGTTGAAAAATTGTAAGCCAAACCCTTGTAAGTTGGAGACTGTCTTTATTTTATAGAGAGAAAAATCAATTTCTCCACTTTGTAGTTTGGAGTGATGTTTGAAGTTTTCATTTGCCTAGGAATAATACACTATAATTTCTGATATCCCACATTAGATTCTATCGCAAAGAAATATGCATTCTACAATATCTTTTCTTATGTCTTTGCAAATTTGCTTTCTCAAACACATATAATACTTAGATTGTAGCCCATGTAAAAATTACTGGAGCTAAAATACATTAACATAAAGCACTTTTAGTTAATCAGTCTTTTGGAGCTCTTATAACAAGTGCTTCTATACAACTGCATCACATTTAAATGCTGATTCCATCATATACATTTCACACTCTTTGTTTCCCATGAAGATTGACTGGTTTCTGCTGCAGTACAAAATGAAATTCAAATTTGTGATTTAAATAAATGTACCTTCTCTTATATTGCATCTACTTGAAGTAAGAGCCTCCACCCTCATCTATAAAATCTTCCCCACAGATTAGATTGTATTTTTCTGCTTTATTGAAGGCCTTCAGGTCATCAAAATGAGGACCTTAGAAATGAAAAAATTAATTGTAGCAATGCAAGCAAGGCTCTTGGGGGACACCAGAAAATCAGATACCCTCAATCAAAACAATTACAAACACTAACCTTTGGCTTTATAGCATACAATTTTAGTAAAGCACAATTCTCAGAATGAGTTCACTTGGATGCACTGCCAATGAGGTCAATCAATTAACTAATTAATCAACCAGTCTTCAAAGACTTTTGAAAGACTGTTACTGCCCAGATTTACCCAGAATATTAATTTTATATTATGCCAACAATAACAACAAGATTGTCACCTCCTTAGGGACAGTGATCATGTCTTGTTAATATCTTGTTTTGGGGGATTAGAGATTTGGACATTTCTGGAAGGGAAGGAAGAGTGAAGAATTTATCAAAAAGCATATAGAGATGGATGGACTCTCATGAACAGGAACTTGAGTGTCTGTGCTGATATGACCAGAGATAGGGGCAAGTTGTGGATGGCTCTGGGAATCTTCAAGGCTGATCGCATTGAGGGTGTGTGTGTGTGTGTGTGTGTGTGTGTGTGTGTGTGTGTGTCTGTGTGTGTGTGTTTGTGTGTGTGTGTGTGTGTGTGTGTGTGTGTGTGTGTTTGCGTTTGTGTTCTTCCTTCTTAGTTTTGCTAAGGCAGGTTTAGGACTTCTAGAAGTTGTTTTTCTTTGTATATATCTGAATTTTTACTCAAAGATTATTGATAGCTTCTATGAGGGACACCATTTAATAACTCCCAAAATATTAAAGAATCAATGGATTATTTTATCAGTTCCTAATTTCTTTGTTTCTACTAATATAGTTAATTCTTTGGAATGAATGGTAAGAGGTATGGCACCAAGACATGAATCATTCCACTCACGTGATAGTTAAAGAAACTACTCATATAGATTCATAGAAGTTGGCTTACATATTCTTCCATATTGCCATATTAGAAATTATATTTCCAAATTATGATATACTTCTAGAATTGATAATATGCATATATATAATAAGAACTTGGAAAATATGATACTTTGAATAGTTAAGATGGACTCCTTAAGATGATATATTCTGAGTCCTGTGTTAAAAATGCCATATTGTGAACTTGGTAATATATGAAATTAGTACACTGACCTGTATAGACAAGTATCTTTACTTCTGTGATCTTATATGAGGGGAAAATTCTAGTCATGCAGACATATTTTCTGCAATTTCAATTAGAAAATTGAAAATATATTGCCTATATTTTAAAAATTAGAAAAGTAACCTATGTCTACCTTTTTATTTCAACACAAATGATCATTTATTTGTCTTTTTTTTTTTTTACTGGAACTGCTTTCAATAAAATATAACAGTATGACTCAATTTTAAAAGAAGTTTAATTATACTAAACTGCAGAATTTACCATTCTTGGAATCCTAAGATATGATAGGATTTAAGTTTGATTGTTAGATGGTCATATAAATAGATATGATAGTTTTCTGTTAATGATAAGTAATAACCTTTGTCTATAAGTAAAAATAATGGATTTCATAGCAGTATCAAAAGATAAAAATATGCTTACTTTTTCGTTCTATAGACACTGAATGTTGTGGTTTCATTTCAACTTAAATTAACTCTCTCTTTAGTTAGGTAATACCAAGAGATTATTATTTTTTTTTTTAATTTTTTTTTCAACGTTTTTTATTTATTTTTGGGACAGAGAGAGACAGAGCATGAACGGGGGAGGGGCAGAGAGAGAGGGAGACACAGAATCGGAAACAGGCTCCAGGCTCCGAGCCATCAGCCCAGAGCCTGACGCGGGGCTCGAACTCACGGACCGCGAGATCGTGACCTGGCTGAAGTCGGACGCTTAACCGACTGCGCCACCCAGGCGCCCCCCAAGAGATTATTTTTAATATTAGGAACACACACACATTATTTGGCTTGTGCTTATCACTTGGCCGTCACTTGCATAAAAACTTAACACATTATTTTCTTTGACAAAATGCAGCAAAAACAAAGATAATATTAATTTATTCCTTTCAGAAAAAGAAACTGTGACTTAGGTTAGTTTTACAACTTGTATAAATTTACCCAGCTAGAAATCATAGATGTCAAGTTCTGAATCCATGTTTTGTTAATATATTTGTCACAATAAACAGATATTTCTATTACCCTGGGTCCTCACTTTGCCATCCATATATGCTTCCTTTTCTTCTTTATTTCGTATACTTTAGCATAGGCTAATACTCTGAGAAAGCAATTTTAGCACCAGAATAAGGACAAATGGTCTCAGGAAGGGATGAAGAGTTTTGTAGAGATGGCATTTTACACCCATATAAATGTCAAGAGACTGTAGACCTGAGGGGTCTTCATTGTATTTTTGTCTGGACTGAAAGAGTAAGCAAAGAGAAAGAGTGAAATGAAGGAAAAAGATAATCATTTAATAAAGAACATACTGAGGTAAAATGATAGAAGAAATGATTTTTTTTTTATGCAGAAGAATTCCCCTAGAAAAGGCTAGTAAGAAAAGAGACACAGAGTTAAGGAAATTAAAACATCAGAAAATTATGAGGTGGCTAGAGGGTATCTGAAAAATAATGAGTCAGAGGAAAGGAAGTTGAGTAAGCATGCATCAGATTGCATTAAATCCATAGGTACATGAAAAACAAGTCTTGTGCTACAGTAAAGGGCTCAAAGTGAGCTTTTAAGGACAATGCTAAACAGTTTGAATTAGGCACTAATGTGCAAACTACGCAGCCAAATTAGAGAAACAAGAATGACTGACAAACAGGACTGGCTCATATTAAGTCGCTTTAAGTTTATATTGAATATTTTGCCCTTTGAGAGATTAAATTTTTTAATCTACCTGCCATACCTTCTTGAATGACATGGATACAGAATTGTCAAAATGCTGAAAGACTTTTAATTTTTCAATTAGATTTTGATGACTACATGAATGAAAACCTGCTTTTTTTGTTTGCAATATGGTGCATTGTTAAATATTGTGCACAATCTTGTCATTTACCTGGACTCACCAACTGTGTGCTTGCATAGATAAAAAGGATTTTTTAAGTTGTAATAAATTTAAAGTTAACAGAGCTCTAAGTACTCTTCAAACAAAACCATATTTTGTGAGACATTACTAGTATTCTCAAACAATATTTTAAATTAAAATAGAAAATCTCTATACAATATTATGTTTTAAAGGGAAATGAAAACAAAACACCCTTTTCTAAAATATGTTTAGATTTTCTTCAATTTTATTGTGATTAAAGAACTAACTTGCCATCAATGTGATCACATAGATAAAAAGGGTCTATTTTTAATGATAGAAAATTTTAAATTAACGTAGCTTTAAATAGTCTTCAAACTCTTTTAAAGACTATTTTAAATGATACAAATTATCTATACAAATAACATTTAAAAATTAAAAGCCCCCTTTTCTGGAATTCAATAACAGTGTTTTACACAACTTGCTGTTTAAAGAAGTGGACTATTAAAATAGGTTTTTAATT
Organism: Panthera pardus; assembly: GCF_024362965.1. Classification (NCBI taxonomy): domain Eukaryota; kingdom Metazoa; phylum Chordata; class Mammalia; order Carnivora; family Felidae; genus Panthera; species Panthera pardus. The sequence continues at coordinate 51,603,919 of NW_026526654.1, forward strand.
ATAATAATATATAGGTAGGCAGTCACCTAAGATAATAATATTGAGAAAGTATCCATTTCCTGAATAGAGGAGGTTTGTCGGCCAAAGATATGAATTAGAAATTTCAGGAATTTTAAAGGGGCAATTAGTTGAATGATTAAAAGCTGCCATTCACAAAAACATTTTTGGAAGTTTACCAAAGTGTTCTTCTTATTTAATATCATGGATATAGAAATACTTTAAATAGTTATGAAAAAAACACGATTAATTTCCAAATACCCTGCTTTGCATATGGACAGGGTTTTATAAGTGTGATGTATTTCCTCTCAGTTTGGAATTCAGTGTTTACATATTTTTATTCTGTTTTAATTATATGTTTCTTATACACCAAAGACTATACTTAATGCATAAAATGGAATGTAAAAAATAATACAATAAGGGCGCCGGGGTGGCTCAGTCGGTTAAGCGTCCGACTTCAGCTCAGGTCACGATCTCACGGTCCGTGAGTTCGAGCCCCGCGTCGGGCTCTGTGCTGACAGCTCAGAGCCTGGAGCCTGCTTCCGATTCTGTGTCTCCCTCTCTCTCTGCCCCTCCCCCGTTCATGTTCTGTCTCTCTCTGTCTCAAAAATAAATAAACGTTAAAATAAAAAAAAATAAAAAAAATAATAATACAATAAACATCTGTGTACTCACGCAAGCCAATATGAGAGTATTAATACTGTTCACAATCTTAACACAGATATTTTGAATATTATATACTTTCTTTTTTTTCCTATAGATAGCCTCATTGTGTGTGTATATATATATATATATATAGAGAGAGAGAGAGAGAGAGAGAGAGAGAAAGTGTGTGTGTAATTTTGAATTTAATATAAATCAGATTTTACTGTAAGTTTCACCAATTTTTACAACTCAAAATTGTATTTTTAAAATTTGTGCAGCTACAGTTGAGTCATGATCATTCATGGTTAGAATGTCATTGGATGAACATGTCAACATCATTCAGATGAAAACGAGAAAAATACAGTACATGTGAAATTTGGCCATTAAGATCTAAATTTGCCTATTTAAATAAGTGTCATTGGTTTGCATTAAAAAATAAGGTTATACAATTACTGTTTTTAGAAATGTGAAGTTATTTTATTACAGAAATGTAAGGTTATACTGATGTATCTTGATATGGCTTAAATTTTCAATTTTGAACAAAGAAGAAAAAAGTAAATTATTGAGAATGTATCTGAATTCATACATCTTGGGAATGTTTACTTACTATTAGGATAGATGCTAAGTGTCAATGAAATTTTACAGTAAAACAAACTCCGTGTGCCTCAAATTATACTACCCTGATAATTTTTGTAGGGTCAGCTTCTAGAGTAGAAAAAAGGGGGGAAAGTAAAATTATCTAGAATTATTTCTTGAGCCTGTTCATTTAATTTATTAATCCCAGTTATGCATCTCACTAAAGGATATAGTAAATGTAAGGTTAAATATGAAAAATATTAATCTAAAATCAGATTAAAACCCAAATTTAAAATGAATTTAAAATTAAAGTTCACATATTGAACTAACAGAAATGCTATTATGGAATAAATTATTAGAGCTCAGGGTTTTCAGCTTAACCACCACAGGCAGAAGATGGGAATATAATTAATATTCAGATTACACATATTTATTGAGTGCCTACAGTAGTTGTTCTGCAATGTGCAATATGTGAGCTGATGTTCTGAGTCAAAGAACAATAAATTTTTTAACAGTATTATATAACTGAATGTAGGATACCTAATCCCAAACTCATTATTGTTTCCTTTGCATGCTACTATAGATATTATTTCATTATTTTTATCAATATTATTATTATTATTCTTTGAGATTTTTAGGGATGTATCACTGAAACATGGATTACTCAGTCATGGATTGAAATGATATATTGGGATCTTTTCATATGGATTGATTGCTATAATCTGGGCTTTACTCTATGGCCCTTGGATACTAAAACTTGGGGCTTGTGAGCCCTTTGGAATCAAATGTTGCATGATGATATGTGGATGATTCAAGGGAGATGACCTTTAGATTTTTGTAATATTCTTTAAAATATTGGTGATTTAAGAAATCTGTAATCCTTATAGTAATAAGTAGGGGTCATTCCTTTAAACCTTTCCCACTTAAGAGTAGAAGCTTTTGGGGGCACTTGGGTAGCTCAGTCAGTTTGGCTCAGGTCATGATCTCGTGATTCCTGAGTTGGAGTCCCATGTCAGGATCTGTGCTGACAGCTCAGAGCCTTGAGCCTGCTTTGGATTCTGTGTCTTCCTATCTCTCTGCTCCTCCCCCACTCACACTCTGTGTCTCTCTCTCTCAAAAATAAACAAACATTAAAAAAAAAGTAGAAGCTTTTGAGTACTATATTAGCATTTTCAATATTATGTATATATATACATATATATATACATATATATATATATATGTATATATATACACACACATATATTTATGGGACATAATAGAAATATTTCTCCCATTGCTTTTTTCTGAATTATAGGAGGATATGGCAATCAGGTAGAATTTCAGTCCAATTTTATGTCAATTCAATTGTGTTCATCTAGAACCAACTGTCTATTCTGCACCAGATGTTCTGACAAGAGCCAGGGATTCAAAGTAGTAGAAAACATTATTCTGATCTCTACCTATATGACTGTTACATAGTCAAGAAAAGAATAAACAGATATGTGTTTAATAACATGTAAACACATGTAAAGAAGAAACATACTTTCCATCTCATGTAATGAATAGATAAATTCTGATTCACTAGATGGGCTTAATTTATGCATTTACCCTATTTTTAGAGATTGCTACTTTGTGGTAGACACTGAATTGTGCCCTGTGATGAATGCTAAGAAATATATATACAAGTTTTGCTTGCTCTTTTTCCGATGGGATCCATAATACAGTGGAAAGAAATCCAAATATGAATCAATAGGAAAGCAATTATATGAATGAGAAAGGCAAAGAGAAGTAATATTCTTCTCCTGGAGTTGTTCAAGAACAGCGATTCAACTTTTTTGAAAAGGCAACACTGAATGTTAAGGGGGGATTTTCAATTATGGAAGTTACAAGGAAAATTGTTAGTGAATTTATGACTAAGAATTCTCATGAGGACCTAAAACCAAATATCCAGCATCAGGAGGGACACTGCATTTCTTTGCTAAACATATACAGATTGTGTGAAAGTGACCTTAAACTTTAATAAAGATTTCAGACCTCTGCAGATTTTGTAGGAAGGAAAAGCACCAATGTAAGTGTCCCTGAAATGATTTTTCAGTATCATAAAGAGTAAACTGAATGTGTGGTAATTGTTCATAACTATAAAATAACTGAGGAACTGAAAAACTCATGGGAGTTTATAAATAATCATACTTCAAAGGCATGTATAATATTGGTAATTGACCTTCATACACCATGAAACACAAAATTATATCCAGATCAGAGGGAAGGTGAGTATATAATTGAATGGTCAAAATAATATCATATATACTTCTTAGACTTAGGCCCTGCTAGAAAGTAAATTTTGTTTCCATTCTTCTTTACTTTTAAGGTAACAAAGATATTTTTCAGGGAGGTAAGTTGGTAGATGAATAGGAAGACTATTCATTGACAGTTGTCCTGCCATTTATTTACATAACCTGTACACAGGAGCTGACTGAGAGAGAGAGGACCAATAGAGTAATATGTCATCACAGAGTATGGTTCAGTACCTCCCACAAGGTAACACTCATTAGCAAGAGAATAAATACGTAAATGAAGCCAATCTGACAAATTACAATATATGTATGTATTCAGTTGGCCTTACAACAATCATTACAGAGATTTAAAGACCTTTCTAAATTTAAGTTGGTGCTAGAGAACCTTTGGGAAGTTTTACTTTAAGATGTCTAGTTTACTTATTGACAATTCAAGATTATCAAGCGACTTAATGGTCCTCCAAGTGGAGTGAACACCAAAGCTAAGGGAAGGCCAGGGCTCCTAATTCTAGATAAACCTACATATGAGATTTTTGACACCTTTTTATTAGAAACTACACATCCAGCTACATGGTTTTATATATCAGATATATGCTGGTATTCTCTGCTTTTTATTAGTTATGGTTATCTTTTCCTTGAACTCCAGGCTACTAAACATTTCTTCTTTGCTGTCTCATGATTGATTCTTGGCATTCTACCTGTGTTATGTATCTTCAAATAATTGCCTTGGTTCCATTATTCATATTTTTTCCACTCTGCTTTCTACCATCGTGAGCTTAAACTATATGAACTAGATCAAGAATCTCCCATGCCCTCTTACTTCTAGTTGGATTTCATAATGAGAGACCCCAGAATGAAGTCTAGAGAGCAAGAAGAAAGTAATGCTGGGATATTTATGGCCCTGGATCCTTTTCACTAAGATCACCATATGCTGTCTGCAACACTTTACTGAAGAACAGAGCTTTCTTAACACAATTCTATTTCTGGAAGTCTTCTCTATGGTTTATGGTAACTGCTCCTTCCCGTAGACTTAGGGATTATAATGGCAACCATTAGCCCCCAGAGTACTATACAAGCCCTTCTGGATTTTCTCAGATCAACCTTTGTAAATAGTCTCTTCCTTATTCAACTCTTTTCAAATTGCCCCATTTCAGTGTGTCATCTGTTTTTTGGTGAATGCTTATTGAAACATCACCAAACTTCATAACATCAACCTCTCAGAAATTAGCAAATGCATTTAACAGTTGTTAAGGCCATAACTTTTAAAGACATCCCTATTTTCTCTCTCTCTCTCACTCTCTATATTAAATTCATCCTTAAATCTTGTTGGCTTCTCTTAGAGAATATATTCAGATTTCAATTGCTTTGCATCCACTCCCCATCTCCAGCATTCCACATCTCTACTTACTGCTGCAACCTGAGTGATCCTTTTAAAATTAAAGACCTACTATGTCACCTCATTCAAAAATTCGAAGTAGCTACCTGTCACAGTTAGAGCAAAGCCAAATACTCACTATGTCCTGGGACTTGATCTGGTCATTATCTTCTACTATTTATTCCCTTCTCCTTCCCTCCATACCAGCTCCACAGAATTCCTTCTTGACCCTTGAGTACCCCAAGCATAGCTTTGCTTCAGGATCTTTATTGTTTACCCAAAAGGCTCCTCTCTTAGACATCCTCAAGGCTCACACCTTCACTTTCTTTAGATATATAATGAAATGTCTCCTAGCAGGGAGACATTCTTTAACAATTGTATATAACATAAAACCAATCACACTATTCTTTTTTACCTATATCCCCTGGATTACTTTTCCTGAAATATATTAGGACCTGATGACTATATTACTTATTTATTTGTCATTTTCATTATTCATTTTTTTCCTTCTGCAGATTCAAATTTTTGTTTACTTCTTCAGCTTAAAGAATATGTTAACAGGGGCGCCTGGGTGGCTCAGTCGGTTAAGCGTCCGACTTCGCTCAGGTCATGATCTCACGGTCCGTGAGTTCGAGCCCTGCGTCGGGCTCTGTGCTGACAGCTCAGAGCCTGAGGCCTGCTTCAGATTCTGTGTCTCCCTCTCTGTCTGACCCTCCCTCGTTCATGCTCTGTCTCTCTCTGTCTCAAAAATAAATAAACATTAAAAAAATTGAAAAACAAAGAATATGTTAACATTTCTTATAGTTTGGGTCTCGTGTCAAATTCCCTAAGCTTTCAGTTACCTAAAAATGTATTTATTTTCATCTTGAGTTTTAAAGGGTATTCTTTATGAATACTGAATTATTGCATGAAAGGCAATGTTTTTGTCATTGTGGTTAGCTTTTTAAAGCTGTGATTTTATTATCTCCTTCATTATATTCTGGCCTCAATTTTTTCTGATAATTGTTTCTACCATTCTTATCTTTGATATACTCTATGCAATATGCAATTTTTCTGTACATGTTTTGAGGATTTTCTCCTGATATTTGCTTGTTTGAGTATGATGTGCCAAACTACTTTATTAGATTTTCTTGGGTTAGATTTGTAACTAGATGTTTTGATCAAATTTGGCATTTTTCAACAATTTCTTCTTTCTTTCTTTCTTTCTTTCTTTCTTTCTTTCTTTCTTTCTTTCTTTCTTTCTTCTCTGTATTTCCATATTCTCTCTCTTCTTCTGGGACTCTTATTACATGAATGTTAGACTATTTTATATGTGTCTAGGCTTCCTAAACCTCTGTTAATTTTTTTCAATCTTATTTATATTTTTTACTTCTGCTCTTCTGATGGGATAACATCTATTGACTCATTTTTTAAGATCACTTATTTTTCCATCACTAACTCTTTCTATCTCTTTGCTAAGAGTATACACATTCATGCAATAAGACATATTTTATTTAATTCTTTGAATATATTTATAGTAACTTTTAACATTTTTATCTTCTAAAGGCAACTTTCTCAGCCATCTTGGGGACAGAATTTTATTGACAGCTTTTTTTTTACTCTGATTCACATTTTCCTGTTTGTTTACATGAATGAGGTTGTGTATATTAGACACTGTGGAGTGTAAATTGGAGACTGTGTACTCTATTCTTCTAGAGATTATTGATTTTTTCCTAGTTGGTGCATTAACTACTTCTGATCAACTTGAACTTGTATAGGCTTGGTTTGTATTTTGTTAAGGCAGATCTGTCTAAAACTCATGATATTACTGAAGTTCCTACAACTTGGTGAGACTATCAACTTCCAAATTGTGTTCCCATCAGTTTTTCTCAGGGATTTGGCTTATGCTTTGTTAGGGTAGGTCTGGAGCAGGCAGAGGTGTAGTCCTTGTCTCAGTTTCAGCACTGGAGTGACAAGAAGATCTTAACAAATATTCACTACTTGGGTGAACCAGACCTTAAGTGGTCCCCAGCACCATCTAACCTGTTACCTGTTGTGCCCTCACTCTGTAGCAGCTGCTGTCTGATTATCATTTTGTAGACCTGTTCTGCATATTGGAAGCCCAGTTCTATGTTAAGGTAACATGGAGAATTTAGACCCAGATTGCTTCTCACACCCCTAGGCAGCTGACTCCTCTCTGGTGACCTGCCTCATAAAGTCCAATCACTTCAGCTGCCCTAATCACTGACAACTATTTCTTCAGCTCAGTGTTACTATCATACTCTGGTTAGATGTAAGCTTATGGTACAGCACTCTACAGGGAAAGCTGATATGATCACACACTTGGATCCATGAATTTTTATTCTTTAAGGACTAGAAATTTGAAAGGTTGTTACCTAAAGCTAAAAAATAAAAAGATAAAAAAGTTGCCTTAGCCATTTTTTTACACTGTTAAGGTTGTTTATGTCAGGATGGCATGTATATATGTGTGTGTGTTATATATCTTTATATATAAAGACATATGCCTTAAGCTTTATCTTTAGAAGATAAGACTGTTGGGTTAGTAAACATTATTCTCAGAAGATAGTAAGACAGTTGGGTCAACAATAACTAGAATGGCTAGTTTGTGATAACTTGATATGAGAAATTAAACTAATAGATGAAGAACAAAAAGCCATTATTTCTAATGTAACATGACATGTCTGAGAGGAACAGCTTTACTTCTGGTGTTTTTACCATGATGAGTCAGGTAGAGATTGGTGTGGGGCACCCCAGGGAGGCCCACTCAGTTCTATAACTGAAAAACAGAGATGAACTGAGCATATGTTTTTCTGCTTGTATGATGCCCTGAGACCAGTACTCCTCCACTACCTTTATCCTTGTACAAGGACAAGGGAAATTTATCTAGATCGAAGTATATAGTCCAAACTTTTCCGACTAAATCATTATTGAGTAGGTTCAAATGACACAAGTCAGTTTTTCTAGTTCAACTGTACCTGACTAATTTGAAAAAATTGAAGCAACAACATGAAAAATGATCATAAATCACTGAACAGCAGTGACTTTGAGGATTTAATCCTATTACCACATAATAACATGATAGTGTACTTTTAATTTTTTTAAAATATGTTTTGAAATGTATTATTGCATTGTCTAATTAACAGAGATCTGAGACTTTAAGCCAAATAATTATTTTTAATAATTAATCTTAAGCCAAAAAAATTAAATAATAATAATAATAATTTTATTTAATTATAAATATTTGAAGTAAGTTTCTACAAAAACTAATGAGAACAATAAACAGAACTACTTTTATAATTACTCTCTTAGTCTTTTCCATCTGCTATAACAAAAATACCATGGATTGGGTGGCTTGAATAACAAACATTTCTCTCTCACAGTTCTGGAAACTATGATGTCCAAGATCAAGATACCAACAGATTTGGTGTCTGATGAGAGCCCTCTTCCTGGCTTGTAGATGGCTGTCTTCTCACTGTGTCTTTACCAGGCAGAAAGAGTGAGAGAGCTCTCGGGGGTCCTCTTTATAAGGTACTAATTCCATTCATGAGGACTCTACCTTCATGATTTAGTCACTTCCCAAAGGTCCCACCTCTTAGAACCATCATACTGCAGGCTAGAATTTTAACAAATCAATTTTTTAAAATGCTTATTCTAAACTTTTGAGAGAGAGTACTCGTGAGCAGGGGAGGGGCAGAGAGAGCGGGGACAGAGGATCAAAGTGGGTTCTGGACTGACAGCAGCAACCCCAATGCGATGCTTGAACTCATGAACCAAGAAATGATAACAGGAGCCAAAGTTGGACGCTTAACCACTGAGCCACCCAGGTGCCCCTAAAATGCATTTTATTTTATTTTATTTTATTTTTTCAACGTTTATTTATTTTTGGGACAGAGAGAGACAGAGCATGAACGGGGGAGGGGCAGAGAGAGAAGGAGACACAGAACTGGAAGCAGGCTCCAGGCTCTGAGCCATCAGCCCAGAGCCCGACGCGGGGCTCAAACTCACGGACCGCGAGATCGTGACCTGAGCTGAAGTCGGACACTTAACCGACTGAGCCACCCAGGCACCCCTAAAATGCATTTTAAAGGGGACACAATCATTCATTCCACAACAATTACTGTGTGATTGGTATTTTTCATAAGCCAGTTTTAAAATTTTTCTATAACTTAGGTTTTATTAATACGGTCTTAAATATAAAGGTGCAGGGAGGTTGTTTGGACTGTATATCCCACCTGTTATGAATATAGATTTTAAATTTCAAGCTGTTTTGCATAAAAATTCCTGAGTTTGTTACTTTCTATTTGTATGAATTTATTTGAATTACTTCATGAATGTGAAACCTGATTTCCTCATCTTTTATTTTTGGGACAGAGAGAGACAGAGCATGAACGGGGGAGGGGCAAAGAGAGAGGGAGACACAGAATCGGAAACAGGCTCCAGGCTCCGAGCCATCAGCCCAGAGCCTGACGCGGGGCTCGAACTCACAGACCGCGAGATCGTGACCTGGCTGAAGTCGGACGCTTAACCGACTGCGCCACCCAGGCGCCCCAGATTTCCTCATCTTTTAAATGTCCTAACAACAATGATGAAAACAGAAGCTTGCCAGGGAGAAGAAACTGTTTTCTGTTTATTTAAAGTTCGGTTTGCTACCAACAGTGTTATCGTCTCTCTCTCTCTCTCATTTTCAAGATCTGAATACAGAGGCCATACAACTTCATGAATTCCTTGGATTGTATTTTGGGGTCTCATTTGTCTTCAATGACTGCAATCTTTTTAGAAAGTTTTTCCTAAACAAGTGTTATTTTCTAAGTAAATATAATAGATTTTTTTTTTTTTTTTTTGCAGTTGGCCATAGGTAACTGGACTAAATAAATGTTATGGACTGAATGTTTGTATCCCTTATATGGTGAAATGCTAATCTTCAGTGTAATGGTATGTGGAGATGTGGCAGTTGGGAGGAAACTGGAGGAGGTCATAAGACTGGATAATAATGGGATTAGTGTTCTTGTAAGAAGAGACATCATAGATCTTGCTCACTGCCTCTATACACACACACTGTGGAAAGGCCATGTGAGGACACAAGCCAGGAGAGAGGCCCTTACTAGGAACACACTCTTCCAGCATCTGGACCTTGGTTTTTCCAGGCTCCAGAACTGTAAGAAAATAAATTTCTGCTGTTTAAGTCATTCAGTCTATGGTATTTTGTTATGATACCCTGAGCAGACTAAGAAAATAAATGAGACAAATTTTGTAAATGATTTACCACAATGACAGTTCTCAATAACTTGTTATTTCAGCATTTTAGTTACTCATCATTGGTGCTGTCTTTTGATATCTGGGGTGTAAATATCTCTAAGCCGGCAACTTGTCTTGATGTTTTATTTTCTAGTTTTTCTTTCAGGTGTTATAAAGCACATTAGGCATACATCGAGATGTGTTGACTGAAACCTGCTTTATATTGTCTTGGCCTAACTTGGGAAGATTTGTCTATTTAGTTGCATTAGAGATTTTGACATTAGCCATCATTTTATAGGTATTTAACATGTTTCCCTGGGGCTAACTGGGAATAGAATTTCAAAATTGCATTGTTAAAACAGAGACTGCTCATGATTTTAACTTTCTTAGATTTGGGATATATTTTAGCTGTCCAGAATATTCACATCCCACCCAACTGTCAATTCTAAAATATCATTTAAAACTTTTATTAATTTCAGTTCTAAGCCTTAAAGCTAAAGCCTAAATTTAGTTGTTAACAAGGCACCATGCTAATAAGTTCCACAGCATTTCTAAGTGTTTCTAATAATATTAGCTATATCAGGGACCATATGTTCAATCTTAATTATGTATTTATTCATTCATTTATTTATCAATATAATTTGTTTTTGTTTTCAGCAAATTAATAAAGTCCTTGTTATTTTCAAAGATCACAATTCTGAAAACCATGCCCAAAATTTCATGTTAAAATTTCTACTTTCTTCTTGTCAATTTATTTATTTTTTTAAAGTTTTATTTTTATTTATTCTGAGGTGGTGGGGTGGTGCAGAGAGAGAATTCCAAGCAGGCTCCACACAGATAGTGCAGAGCCCAACACGGTACTTAAACTCACTAACTGTGAGATCATGACCTGAGCCAAAATCAAGAGTCAGACGCTTACTTAACTGACTGAGCGACCCAGGCACTCCTCTTCTTGTCATTTTAAAAAGAAAACTTTTTTAAACTTACATTTGAATATTTTGAGTACAGACATTAATCTATTTTGATTAACTTCTTCTTGAATATATGTTTTTATTACACAGATGATATATTTTAAAATCCTGAATAAATATATGTAAAAAAATAACCAACATACTGAATATGCATTCGTTTTCAGGGTAAGGGTTCTATTGGAGATACTGTTCATATAAACAACTGCTCCAAAAATGGCTGAAAATCTCAAATGTTCAACACTCAACCAATGAATACCTATTCTTCTTATCATTTGAGATATAAAGATGACTATGACATAACCTGTATTCCCACCATCTAGTGGGTACAGATGATGGGTAAACCAATACTTTCAAAGCAAATATTGTATGTTCAAAGTGTTCTAAGAATACAATAGAGAAAATGATTAACTTTGCCAGGAAAAGTTAAGGATGAATTTACAGAGGAAGTGACATTTGAAACATGTTCTGAAGCATGAATGTCTGTTTAATAGGAAGTAGAGAGAGTGTAATAAAGAGCTTTCTAGATGGAGGGTAGGGCATTGACGAAGAGGGAAGGTGAATGTGATAATCGAAGTCTACGATTACTTTAGAGTTTCTGGAGCAGAGAGCACTTAGATTGAAAAAAAGCCAGAAGGAAGTTGGGGTGTAAACTGAATGTTAGAACTAAAATTCAGTTAAGACAAATTTATGGTAAGAAAGATTGTCTGGGACTGGATCGTGAAAGACTTTCTTTGTTATTCTAGGGCATTTAAAACTTATCCTTGAAATGAAGGGAGACCATAGAAGGAATTAATTGTGTGGGTAAAATATGTTTCAATCCTAAAATAACAACAGAATAAATCTTTTAGCAAGATATTTCTTTAATCTCTTCTGTTTGTGTAAAGAAAACATTGCAAGTAGTTTTATCACTGTAGCCAACTATATGTATCAATCTTTCTCTCACTTCCCCCAGTTCTCTCTCTCTCTCTCTCTCTCTCTCTCTCTCTCTCTCTCTCTCTCTCTCTCTCATACAGAATAAAGCTGACATTGAATACCTCAATGTACCCCAAGTAGCATTAAACTGGATGCCTTTTTTTTCTAACTACCTTAATGTTTTGGCTATAGATACGTGGCCTTGCAGCAAAATTTGACAATTTTTGACATTACTTTTTGACAGAGCTGATTGATTTGTAAAAGGTCTAGTGAGGGAAGGGAGACCTATGGTGGTGAGATAGTTGTAGGAATTTTTAGAACAATTCTGAGGAATGTTCATTTAAAAGTTACGTTTTTCAGGAATGGACACTTTTTTTGCCAATCACCCTTCTCATGGAAGTTTGTTATTGGTATTCTATATGGTTCCCATTTGGAGCACATCTTCAGAGAGTTGATGCGATCTCTGAAACAAGCAGCACATATATTTCTGGGCACCAGAGAGGACAGTGTGTATGTGAGAAAGACAAGGCTCTGCACTGATGGCGTGGAGCCTGCTTAGGATTCTCTCCCTTCCTCTCTCTCTTTGCCCCTCCCCTGCTCACACACACTCTCTCTCTCAAAATAAATAAACTTAAAAAAATTAAACAGCCAGAATCAATTTCTTTTGCTTATAACCAAGAACAACTAATGCCATTGCTATAATTATTAACATTATTTTATTACTAATTATTTTTCAGCCTACATCTAAGGAGAGGCAACAAATGCAACATAATAGGGAAAACAACAATTCTGCACTACTTGTATATCCAACAAGCAATAAGTTAGCCACTCAGAAATATAAATATTTTGAAATGGCAGTCCATATTCCTGCAACTTAAAAATCATTTCAATTAACAAGACATAAATGTGTACTTTCTTTTGTGAAGCTAATAAGTATCATCAAGAACATAGTCCTCAAAAAGAAAATCAAAAGTTTTCTCATCAATAAAATTTTGAAGTCAGCTAAATTGTGCTCTGTGGGTAGCACTACTCATTAACCTTTTCATAATGTATACAGCTCTAAAAGTCTTGCCATTTTACTATTCACATATCTTCATTATGGGGCTGTCAATGTCTCTGCACACAGAACTCTTTTGGTTCTTTGGTGACAATTAAAATGCTGTGATCACAAGGGGGAAAAGGTGAGAATAGACAGGCATCTTTTCAGGCTGAGATGTGAATGCCTACATATGAACACAGTGTTCATTTGAACAAATTTAAGTTATAAAAATATCCAGCTTATGCCACATTGACATAAAGAACTCACTAAATGGACAAAAATGTGAGGCTTTAATCTATTTCCCTAAATACAAGAGAATATACACATTACATTTATCTACTGGGATAAATGTATATTCTAATGACAAACATTAAAAAGTCTCAAAATATAAAATTTCTGTTTTATTAAACAAAGGTTTTATGCCGTTATATGGAAATTTCTACTTTTTTTGGAAGACTCAAGAAAGGAACTTATTAACATAATTCCACAGTATGAAGGCAGAGATTAGATTGAGGAAGATATTATGATGAAAAGGCAAAAAGTTATGTGTGCTGTAAGATCTTAAAACACAAATTACTGATATTTGAGATAACATAGGGAATGATTCTAAACTGTTGTGAATGGAAATGAACTCAAGTATTTATCCTTACTTTTAGGCTTTCTAGATAATAATATAAGGTATATAAGTGAGCACACTTTAATGAGAAACAATATGTGAATATCTTATAGGAATCCCGCCAAATATATAATTATCTGATTGCAGAGCTACTATAATCTTGCGATTTTTTTTTTTTGCTGAAATAATTAAGATATTATGGTCACTTAAAAAATGTGGGGCGCCTGGATGCCTCAGTTGGTTGAGCGTCTGATTCTTGATTTCAGCTCAGGCCATGATCTCATGGTTTATGAGATCGATCTCCATATAGGGCTCTGTGCAGACAGCACAGACCCTGCCTGGGATTCTGTCTCTCCTTCTCTCTGCCCCCATGTGATTGCACCCATGTGCACTCACTCTTCCTCCCTCTCAAAATAAATAAACATTTAAAAAAATGTGTAGTGCTTCTCTGTTATTGTAAAATTTGTAAATTTTATTTTCTCTTTAAGAGTAGAGAGAATCATGGAAGGTGGGTCATCTCACTAGCAAAAAACTAGCAATTGTAAACTAGAAGGGAGCCCCTGTATAAAAAAAGGAATAGCAAATACTGTCTCTTAAAGAGGCATTAAAATAGTAGATATTTTATTTCTGTTTTGTTTTGGTTTTTTAAATTAAATAGCCAATACAAACAAAACATGATCTCATGATATTCTGAATTAAAACATAATTCTACACAAGCAATGACTTTTATGAAATGTAAATACATTTGAAAATAACACTCTTTTAAATAATGGACATGTTAAAAAGCAGTCTGTACTACTTGGTTAAAAATCCTCTGGGATTTTCGGTATTAACATTAAGGATTCACCAGGGTTTTTTCTCTAGCATTTTCCAAAATGTTCAACATGCCATTGAAAGATAAGATGGTGAATATATGGACAATATAACACTATACAGCTGCTTGGAACTATTATAGGGACACATCATAATTTATTTAAGGATATGTTAAATTGTTTAACTCTTTCCAATATTTAAAATATATATATGAAATATAATTGTAATATCTGAATTAAGGTTTATTATTTCAATATTTATTTTTAATTTTTGCAATCTTTTGTTTCTCTGTTCATGTTTTCCTATCTCAATTTGCAATATTTAATTCTTGAACTTTATCTTAATTTACAATCTTAATGCTTTTTATGTTTTTGCCTTGCTTTATTGCAATTTTTAGGACTTCGAGTAAAATGCTGACAAGAACAGATGAGGTTGAATATCTTTTTTTTTCCAATCTTACAAAAAAAATGTCAATATATCACTATTCAGTATAGCATCAACTATATAGGTTTTTCATTGAAGCACTTTATCACATTGAGAAATTTCCTCTCATGGGATGCGTGAAGTTTATAATTATGTAATTTTAATTATGCAGTTTATTCAGTAACTATCAACCAGTGAATAAATTTCTGATTTTTAATGGGATGTTTTTATAGAGTTGGGAATTTTATTTATTTGTCCAGCAAAAGATTCTTCAGTTTAACTAATAAATACGTTAAGTCGAAAATTTTAACATACATTTAGGGTAGGTTAGCACAAGTACTATAATTATAGTATAATTAAACTACATGTTTGCATGAAGATTTTATAATTATCTGTTTAAGCTGATCAGATATTTAGAAATAGTAACATAACCACACACCATCTATGATGCGGCTTTTGTCTTTGATCGCTGAATAGTTTTCTTTTATTTTTTTAAATTTTATGTTTATTTATTTTTGAGATTGAGAGAGAGAGAGAGAGAATGAGCAGGGGAGGGGCAAAGAGAGAAGGAGACACAGAATTGGAAGCAGGTTCCAGGCTCTGAGCTGTCAGGACAGAACCCGACGTGAGACTCGAACTCACCAACTGCGAGATCATGACATGAGCCAAAGTCTGACGTTTAACTTACTGAGTGACCCAGGCACCCCAGTTTTATTTTTTAAATAGAGCAATCGGTCTTTTGAATCTACTACTGTAATTTTTACTCCCAATTTCCTTCTCCCTTAGTCTTATTTCCATCAACTTTCAAGCTTAACAAACATCCTTTACAAGGTTTTAACAATTTTAAAGTGTTTAAAGTGGCCCCCTTTGCCATGCTTCAGATCACCAGTATCTGCCAGAAGGGAACCTTTACACACTTCTGGTGCCTTGACTTCTGCAGCTGCCGCACAGGGGATGCCTCTTCATTGCCTGGCTCTGGACGCCAGGGAAGCTTGGCTTCTTGGCCATGGGACTGTAATAATCGGTGTCACCAAAAAAGAGCTCATATCCCTCTCTGGTCCCCCAATTTTTGTGACCTCTGCATTTCCAGGCTGTGGTGGGCAATGGAGCTTAATTTGTGGGTCCCACAGGTCTGTAACCAACAGAGCAAGAGGCCACAACAAGAGGCAATGGACAAAGGAACTCTGTTTTTCTCTGAAAGAAGTCTATCAGCTAATTATAATGACCGGCCAGAGGGACAGGCTTCTAATTAAACACACATTTAGGCGTGGACTGTAATCTTTTCCAGAGACTTTGGAGAGTAGGTATAATCACACTCACTTTCTGCTGTGCTACAGAGCACCAGTCTCTCCTGCAGGGGTGCTTTACACATGTCCTAGACGATGCCCTGTTTTCCTCATCCCACAGGACAGTAGCCATCCAGGATGATTCTTGGAAGGCTACAACCCCCCAGGGTACCGTAAAGACAGCTGACTGAAGCATATTCTCCAGTTTTTCTGTGAAGGAGGCCACTTTGTTCATCCTAGAGATTCAGACTGAGGGGCAGGCTCAAAGTTTGGGATCCATAGTGGTCTACCAAGCTGCTCTCAAGGAACATAGACTGTGGATATCATCTTGGAGCTCTCTCTCTGCCTTGTTCCAGCTCACAGGTATCTTCCAGGAAGGAGCCTATACATTCATCTGGAGCCCTAATTTTTGCAACTGCTGCCTGGGAGACACCTTCAGACGACCTAGCTCTGGTAGCTAGTGGGGCTTATGTTTGTGGCCCCTAAAAACTATATATATTTGCATACTTTTTAAAGCTGAGGTTGGGGCACCTTGGTAGTTCAGTCTGTTAAGCATCTGACTTCAGCTCAGGTCATGATCTCACGGTTCATGGGTTTGAGCACCACATCAGTCTCTGAGCCGACAGCTCAGAGCTTGGAGACTACTTCATATTCTTCATATTCTGTGTCTCCCTCTCTCTCTCTTCCCCACCCCCACTTGTGTCCTCTCTCTCTCTCTCTCTCTCTCTCTCTCTCTCTCTCTCTCTCTCTAAAATAAAATAGACATAAACATTAAATTAAAAAAAATTTTTTTTTAAAAGCTGCTGCCTGAGGACCTAGCTTCTAGTTAGCCTGAATCTAGCTGCTATGATCTTCGCCTTTGGAAACACGGATAGGTCTTGACACATCTTTAATTACTGGGAACTATTAAAATATAATAGGCTGCTTGCATAAGCACAGAAATTTCAGAGATGACCAAGAACTAAGACAGGGCTGAACAAAAGGTTCAGCTCCTACACAGCATTACTCCTTCAAAACTAGGAGAGGTTGTAGTTTCATCTACTGCATAGAAACCAACACAGAAAGCAAACAAAAGGAAGAAATAGAGAAATAGGGGACGCCTGGCTGGCTCAGTTTGTTGAGCATTGCACTCTTGATTTTGGCTCAGGTCTTAATCCCAGGGTCATGGGATCAAGCCCTATATCGGGCTCCATGCTCAGCATGGAGCCTACTTAAGATTCTCTCCCTCTCTCTCTCTCTTCCTGTATCCTGCTTGCGCTTTCTCTCTCTCTCTCCCTCCCTCCCTCTCTCTCTCTCTCTCTCTCAAAAATAAAAAAAAATAAAAAAATAGGGGCTTCTGGGTGGCTCAGTCAGTTAAACGTCCAACTTTGGCTCAGGTCATGATCTAGAGGTCTATGAGTTCACTCTCCGCATCAGGCTCTGTGCAAACAGCTTGGAGCCTGGAGCCTGCTTCAGATTCTATGTCTCCCTCTCTCTCTGACCCTCCCATGCTCACATTCTGTCTGTCTCTCTCTCAAAAATAAACACTTAAAACATAAATAATAAGAAATAAAATTTATAAGATAAAACTGGGAAAAAGAATAGATGGACACAATGAGAACTTCAAAACAGGTGGGACATATAAAAAAGCACCAAATAGAAATCACAAAGCTGACACATACAATAACTGGACTGAAAAATACACTAGAGGGATCAAAAGCAGGTTAGATGAGGCAGAAAAATCAGTCAATTCAAAGACAAAGCAGTGGAACTCATCCGGTCAGAGCAGCAAAAAGGAAAAAAAGAGTAAAAAAAAAAAAAAAGTAAAATTAGCTTAAGGAATCTATGGAACAATATGAAACAAACTGATATTTGCATTATAGAGTTCCCAGAAAGAGAAGAGAGAAGGGGCATATTATACTTGAAGATATATTGACTGAAAACTTCCCTAAATTTGGAAAAAAAAAAAAAAAAAAAGACATCCAGCTCTAGGAAACACAGAAAATTCCAAAAAAGATAAACCCAAACAGACTCACACAGGAACACATTATAATTAAAATGTCAAAAGTTAAATATTGGAGAAAATACTAAAAGAGGCAAGAAAATACAACTTGTTACATACAAGGGAATCCCATGAGGTATTTAGCAGATCTTTTAGCACAAACATTGCAAGCCAGAAAGGAATGGCATGGTATGCTAAAAGAAAAAAAAAAAAGAAAAAAGAGAAACCTTCCCAACCAAAAATACTCTACCTTACAAAGATATTCAGAATTGAAGGACAGATGAGGAGTTTCCAGGGAAACAAATCTAAAGAAGTTCATAACTACTAACACTACTAATCCAGCATTATAAGAAATGTTAAGAGGTCATCTTTTTTTTTTTTTTAAGTTTATTTATTTATCTTGAGGGAGAGAGAAGGAGAAAGGGAAGAGGAAGGAGCAGAGAGAGAGAGGGAGGGCAGAAAGAGAAAGGGAGTGAGAAAATCCTAAGCAGGTTCCATGCTGTTAATTGGGAGCCCGATGTGGGGCTCAAACTCATGAACCATGAGACCATGACCTGCGCTGAAGTCAAGAGTTGGACGCTTAACTGACTGAGCCACCTAGGCACTCCTAAAGGGGTATCTTTAGGGTAAAAAGAAAGGGCACTAATTAGTAACAAGAATACATATTAAAAAACAATTCTCCCTGGAAAAGTAAATATATTGTAAAAGTGACAGATTAATTATTAAGCTAGTATAGAGATTAAAAGACAAAGGCAGTAAAAATAACCGTGATTACAGTTAAGGGGCACACATGATAATATGTGCAATATCCCATCAAAAGCATAAAACAGGTGGGGAGAGTAAAGTGTTGAGTTTAGAATGGGATCAAACTTAAGTTGTGATCAACTTAAAATGGACATTTACAGATATAAAGTATTATACGTAAAACCTCATGGCAACTGCAAAGAAAAAGAAAACCTATAGTAAATACACACAAGAGAAAAAGATAGGAATGTAAGCTTACCTGTATAAAAAGTCATCAAACACAAAGAGAATAGGAGAAGAAAGGATTAGAAGAATTACTATTGTTCAAATGTTTATACTATCTAAAGCAATCTAAAGATTCAATGTAATCATTATAAAAGTTCCAATAGCATTTTTCCCAGAAATAGAATAAACAATCCTAAAAATTTGAATGGAACCACGAAAGATCCCAAAGAGCCAAAGCAATCTTAAGAAGCACAAAGCTGGAGGCATCATGCTTCCAGATTTCAAAGTATATCACAAAGGTATAGTAACTAAAACAGCATGGGGTTGGCATAAAATTAGGCATATAGGTTAATGGAACAGAATTAGAGAGCACAGAAATAAACCTAAGCATATATGGTCAATTAATTTACACAAAGGAGCCAAGAATATACAAAAGGAAAAGAACAACAGTCTCAAAAAAAAATGTGGTGCAGGGGACATCAAGGTGGCTCAGTCAGTTAAGCATCTGATTCTTGATTTAGGCTCAGGTCATGATCTCAGGGCTCATGAGATCAAGCTCCACAGTACCAAGACTGCTTGCGATTCTCTGTCTCCCTTTCTCTCTGTCCCTTCCCTGCATGTATGTACACTTTCTTTCAAGATAAACTAAAAAAAAAATAGTGGTGCTGGGAATATTAAACAGCCAAATGCAAAAGTATGAAACTGGCCCACTATTTCATACTGTACACAAAAACTAACTCAAGATGGATTAAAGGCATGAACATAAGGTATGAAGTCTTAAAAGAAAGAAACATATGAAGCCATCAAACTCCTAGAAGAAGATATAGGAAAACATTCCTTGACATAGGTCTTGTCAATAATTTTTTTGAATCTAAAACCAAAGTAAAAGCAACATAGGCAAAAATAAACAAGTGTGATTACATCAACTGAAAAGCAAAATCATCAACACGATAAAAGAACATTGAATGAGAGAATATAAAAGGCTAATATCCAAAATAGATAAAGAATTCAACTCAATAGCCAAAACCCAAACAATCTGATTAACAAATGAGCAGATGATTTGAGTAGACATTTTCCCAAAAAAGACACACAAATGACCAAAAGGTATGTAAAAAGATGCTCAACATAATTAATCATCAGAGAATTACAAATCAACCACAATGAAATATAACTTCATGCCTCTTAAAATAACTTAGCAAAAAGGTAAGAAGTAGGAAGTGTTAAAGAGGATGTCTAGATGATGAAGCTTATGCACTTTTGTTGGGGATATAAATTGGTGCAGCCACTATGGAAAACAGTATAAAAGTTCCTGGCATTAAGGAAGGTACATGTTGGGATGAGCACTGGGTGTTATATGTAAGTGATGAACACTAAATTCTATTCCTGAAATCATTATTACACTATATGCTAACTAACTAGGATTTAAATTAAAAATAAATAAAAACAAAATAAAACTCCTCAAGAAAGTTAAATGATCTAGCAATTCCACTTCTGGGTATTTATCTGAAGAAACAAAGACACTAAGTGCAACAATATATGCACCTCCATTTTTAGTGCATGATTTAAAACAGCTAAGATATGGAAACAACCTAAGTATCCATTGATGGATGAATGGGTAAAGAAATTGTGATATATATATATATATATATATATATATATATATATATATATATATATAGTACAATCCAACAGTATTCTGCCATTGAAAAAGAATGAAATTTTGCTATTTGCACAATATGGATGATCCTTGAAGGCATTATGCTAAGTGAAATAGCTTGGACAGAAAAAGACAACAAATTATCTCTTTCTTTTATGTGGAACCTCAAAATCAACAACTATAAAAATAAACAACAAACAAATAAATAAAAATCAAGATCATAGATACAGAGAATAGATAGATAGCTGCCAGAGCTAGGGGTGGAGGGTAGAGAAATAGATAAACTGTTTTTTGGTTTTTGTTTAAATAAGTTGAATAAATATTAGAAAGAAAAACAGCTATTGAACACAAGATGCACTACACAGTTGTGTGCAGCAAGCCTTGGAAGAACCTAGGATGCAGTACTATGCCCTTTAACAACAACAAAAAAAAGTGGTTTATAGAAATTTACATTTATAAATTCAGGAAACAATTATGAGAGTTATTGAAGGTTTATCTTTGAATATAAGTTTGTGATGAATATGTCCCAATTATTATTTTGGTCTTCTCTGTATCTTCATAAAGTTGTCACAGGTACTCTTCACTGGCAAAAGTAATTTCAAGTAAAAGAATAATATGGGAAGAAACTTTCAATTTCTGTGAATTCTATAACATCTGAAGTCTCTTCTATGTCAACCTAGAGTAGTTCTAGAGACTGGAATATTTTCTTCTAGAAACTGAAATTATCAAATATCCGGTACTTTGCCTCTCCTTTTTCTACATAAAGTCACATAGACAACAAAGTACCTGTAATATACAAAATAAATTTTCATATTTTAGATGGGTTAACAGGATTGTTCTACAATTGGAGATATAATACTATTTTTACAGCAATAAAACAAAAACACACCATTAGTCGTATATACTCAATGTAAGACTGGAATGTGTGACGTTTACCATTTTTTTAATTTCTGATTTAGCTCTTGAATATAAGGACATACATTGCTTCTATCCTTAAAAAATTATTTTTTAAGTATATTACATCATCGACTAGGTAATCTAAATATTAGTGATCATCACAATAGCATGGGAAACGTGGGCCTGTTGCAGGATTTTTTACTTCAATACCTGGGATTTGTTGTCTCACTGCTTTGAAGAATGAAGAGGTGGACACAAAGTGAATAGCAGGCAAAAGTTTATTAGAGTATAAGATTAGAAAGTAAGACTACTAGGAAAGCTGTCTTTACAGAGAGGCGACATTTGAAAGTGAATGTGCTTGGACTATAGGCAAGGGCCTTTTTTTTATAAGGTTCTGGTCACACACACCCCCTTCCCTTCCCCTTGTTCCTTCTTGGATTCTACCTTTACTGGCGGGGTAACTCTAGGTGTTGGGTTGCCCATTCCTGATTGGCTCATTTCCATTGTATGAGGGTGGTCTATGGCCATACCTTTTCTTGTGGGTCATAATGTTTTATGGTCTGCTTATTTTTAGTTAGATCTTTTGTCAAATTCCTGAGGGAAACATGAGGGCGAGAGGTGATGTCTGTTACATTCTTAAGATTACACCCAAGGAGATTTGTTGTGGTCAGACACTCCTAACATTAGTCCAAAATACATGTTTTTCCCCACCCAGGGATCTCAGGTCCTATCTTTCCCTCTCTGCCTATTTTATCCTATCTTTTCCTATCATAGGCCCACCTCTAGAAATTCTTTGTAGTTTTGGGGTACATCTCATTAATTTACATTTTTAACAATATCCCGATTGATGCTAATCAATGTTAGTCTTCAGATCTTTAAGTAGCACTGGGCTAAGTGTAAGGTATGTGCTATATCATTAATACCCATCATACCATTCACGTTCTACTTAAAGATTGTAAAATGTTTTGTATTAACATGACTAAGGAAAAAATATGTCCTAATATGTTCTATATAAGAGACTAGGTCTGAAGTGAACTTTTAAATACAAACATAGATACAAGTTGGTAACTTGTTTGGGTACAAAAGGATTTGCTTCCTTTAGCTACCGTAATTCAAGCTACTGTTAATTTTTATCCATTTTTCTGTAAAGAATTTCTTAACTAGCCTTCTTCTCTATAATCTTGTTATTCTCGACTTAAATCTGCAAGTCGTTGCCTGATTTTTTTTAAATCTGACCAAAGTTAAAATCTTTTTCCTCACAATGAAATCCAAATTTATACATTTTGCTTAAAATTACCTTTATGATTACATTCTTACCTCATCTCCTATCAAGCCCTGAGGACCTTCTGTGCTCTCAACTTTAGAGAAATAATTAGTTCCACCTTTCTTTACTAGCCAGGGTTTTGCATAGATCATTCTTCAGCCTGGAACTTATTCCCATTTTCCCACCCTTGTCCCTGCTAAATTTGTCTTGAGAAATCTTATCATTTGCCAGATATTACTTTTTTCCAAAAATACTTCCCTGCTCTTTCAAGACTAGCTAAGATAGTTCTGCTGTGGATTCCTAAGGCACCCCTTTATAACTCTATCTTTACAATTTGAGGCTCCAGTATAGTTTTGCATTTACTTTTATTATTTTCCCATTGGACTGTCATGTCCTTGCAAGCCAGAACACTTTGCTTTTTTACTATTATATTCTCAGAGGCTAACACAATGTCCATGTTAATAATATATATTTTTCAAATAGATCCTAAATGAGAGAATGGATATATGAAGTGACTATACTGTGAATAATAGCACAAATGAATAAAAATTAACTAGGTTAAAATGGGGGGGGGTGATCAGTTCTTCAGGAATTGGCATTATTCGCTACTATCTGCTGCTCAGATTTTAAACACCTTTCACATATTTACAAATTAAGACGACCTACATGGAAATGTTCTTTCAAAGTATCACTGAATCTGCAGTTGAGTCAAAAAACAAACACACACACACACACACAATATGCACATATACACACTTAAACATATACACAAACAAAATGAAACAAAACTTTGAATCTAACCTTCGAGAATCTCAATCACCCTTCTGATATTTGTGCTAGATCTTTGATTTTCCTTTTTGTGGGGAACGGACTTTGAATACAGATCTAGACTTAAAACTCCATCGCTGTTGGGGTACCTGGGTGGCTCAGTTGGTTAAGTGACCCTTGATTTCAGCCCAGGTCATGATATCATGGTTCGTGATTTCGAGCCTTGCATCATCAGGCTCTGTGCTGACAGTTCAGATCCTGCTTGGGATTCTCTGTCTCTCCCTCTCTCTGCCCCTCCTGCATACTCGCACACACTCTCACTCTTAAATAAACTTAAAACAAAAAAAAACCTACGTCACTATTTGTGACTTGTGGAAATCTAGACATGCTTATTAAGTACTTCGTGCTATGGTTTCTTTGTTTACAAAATTAAACATAATATTTCGTAGTACATCACCCTCTCTCTAAAGTAATGTCAGTAAACAATGTCTTTTTTTCATTTGCTTCTTACTATCAAAATGTCTCTAAGCTAATTCTATAAAACCATAGTAGTATTTTTCTAATTGCTGGCTGTCCACTGTTTTAACTGAACATTTTTCTCTTAGTAAAGACAATAAGAAACAGTTTTAGTTTCTTTTTTTGATGGTGATAAATCAGCTAGAAGATCTATAAGGATAATTATAGGACTCATGACAGAATATATACCATGAGTTGTCTCATGTACCCATATACTGATAATTTGTACTTTTCTTATTCTACCACCTTTTTTTCTTTCTCTTACCCCATTGTGTTATTTTTAAAGTTAGAATATTCAAAACTTGCTTTCATTTAAAATCTTGTTTTCTTCGCACTGGTTTGACTACAGTTGATTTGTAAAATGATTCACATAATACAGTTTTATCATTTTCATGACGGCCTATTTAAGATTCCTTTAGTATAAATGATTATGAAAAACCATATAGGGGACTAAGAGGTACAAACTTCCAATTATAAAATAAGTCACAGCTATGAAAAGTACCACATAGGGAATATAGTCAATAATATTGTAATAATGTATGGTGACTACACTTACCATGGTTAAAACTGAGTAATGTATAGAACTGTGGAATCACTATGTTGCACACCTGGAACTAATATAACATTATATATTAATTGCACTTTAACGAGAAAGGAAGAGGGGCACCTGGTGGCTCAGTTCTGTTGAGCACCAGGCTCTTGATTTTGGCCGAGGTCATGATCTCACAGATCAGAAGTCTGAGCCCTGCATTGGGCTACGCACTGACTGTGCAGATTCTGTCTCTCCTCTCCGGGCCCCTCCTGTGCGTGCTTTCTCTCTCTCAAAATAAATAAATAAACTTTAAAATAAAAAGAATTTCATTCATAACTGGTTTTCACTTAATTGTTAAAAATGATCAAACTAAGCTTTTAAAAGTATTGTCTTCATTAGTATAATCCATTCATTATCTAATACATTAATATAAATACGAATTTTCTTGTTTTAAGGAGTTTTTGATGCTAACAATTTAAATCTCATACAATTCAAGCTTCTCTAATTTATCTTTAAAGACAATAAGAAACACTTCTAGTTTCTCCTTTTTTTCTTTCTTTTACTCCTTTGTGCTATTTTTAAAGTTAGAATATTCAAAACTTTATTTCATTTAAAATCTTATTGTTTTGTTAGCACTGGTTTGACTAAAGTTGTCAAACGTGTGAAATACATGTATATATGTATAAGTACATATTTATATATTTCATTCAGATAGTTCTTCAACACATTTTCATTGCCTTCCTCTTGTGTGCATGGCACTGATCTAAGGCCTGAGGATACAAGAAACAGAATAGACAAGGTATATGAGGAAAAATAAAGGTTAAGAATTGTTGGTCTCGAATGTCAAGCAAATTATCCTGAAACGATACTGGGAGCTCTTTCTGTATTGAGTATGTGATACGTAAATGCCCTGAGTCAGTATATTTTCATATAGTCTCTATGTGAATTAATTACTTGGTATCAAGTAGATGGAGGTAACATGCTCTTTTGTATTATATGATAATGTCTTATTTCTGGTTTTAAAAAATGATGAGTGTAATATTATTTATTGCTATATATGTAAACCCACTGTATAACACAAATATAGTGGCCTACATAGAAAAACTTTCGTAATTGTGTTTTTAAACAAGGCTTTCAACTTGTGTGCAAACTAGAGACTTAGAAAATGCTAGTGTGCATTACAAATTTGCTGTTTTATTTTATTCAGCCCTAATGATTTTCATTATCTCCTTAGTTGATAGAATCCATTTCCAAAACCAATAATCTCTTGAAATCCACTGAGCCACAAATTACTCATTAGAGAAAATTTTCAAAGATCATTACCTTTACCATAGATTTTCGTTTTTCATCTCCTGCATACTCACTTGTAATGCTTCTCATAATAAGGGGAGGGGAGATTATGTAGTTACAGAGAATGGTTTCAATCAAATATAGACCAATGCCTTATTTACCATTGGAATCACTGCATTTTATTAAAAGTCAATATAGTGTCATGTTTAACCTTAATTTTATATTCTCAGATCTAATATGTTATCATTAAAATATAAATGGGCTCTTAATTACACTGTTCTGATAGTTTCTGAGGTATCTTATGATCTTATTACAAATTTGGGAAAGGGGCCAATGTGTATGAATATTTGATGAACTTCCTTTTAGAGTTGAACGGTAATTAGTAAGGGAATTATTTAACATAGTTAACTTAGGGCATTTCTTATATAAGAACATGACTTATTTTACAAGTATAAATTTTCTTACAACTAAAATAAATGCTTCACTTCTTAAAAAAATCATAAATTTATCCACGTGACTCATTAAGAAAAAAAACAAAAATTCTTTCTTAACATGAACTTAATCACTTTGAATTAAATGAATGTGGTTTTCACAGTGTCTGTATGTATATTCACATGCTCAAAATGCATGTGGGAGTGACTAGAAGTTCAATAAAAATATGAATAATTTTGTCATATAATAAATGCTGCTATTAAGAAAAATTATATGCCGCTTAATGACGTCTTTGTTTCTGAAGGACATAGCTAAAGAAAGATTTTCTAATCCTTTATAAAGACTGTATAATGCTTTAGGAAATCTTGGTTTGAGTATTGATAGTATTATTTATTAGCTTCGTGACGCTGAACAAATTAATGTAGTTTCTCTCTCCGTTTTCTCACACACAGAACAGAAAATTGGGTCTTTTCTACAAAGCGTTTACCACAGTGCTTGACACATGGACATTTTGATGGATGTGTGACTTTATTACTTTTGACCAATCAGGCCTACATTTTGTGTTTTGGGCCGTCCCGATGCTGTGATTATTAACGGGCGGCAAGCGCTGTGTCACATGGTCGGGGTTGACAAAGCTAGTCGCCTGCTTCTGAAGCCTCCATGCAAACAGTGTACAAGCACGTGACCCAGGCTGTGGCGATCAGCAGCCTCGTGCCAGCGCGGGCTTATGAGCTGCTGGCAGTCAAAGATTAAAAGGAGAAAAGGAAAGCTGTTTTTCAAGAGTTGGTAGGAGGAGCTGGAACAAAGGAGCAGATCCCTTACCAAAAACACTTTGGGGATTATTACGGGAAAGGCTGGCGGTAGCCCATACATACCAGTGTGTTTGCAGTGGTCATTAAAATAAGGTTTGGGGCACTTTGCTTCTGTTTAGCATCTGGCCTAGTTCCCAGCCTTCCTAATGATTCTGTGAAATGCCCAATATCTCTTAATAAACTCCCTTTCTGCTTAACCCAGCAAGAGCTGCTTGAAATGCTTACAAATAAGAAAATCCTCTGATGCGGAAAGTGGTCACTGAATGTTAATTACTGTTTTCTTATAGAGTAGAGCAAATAGTTCATAAGATTTATTTGGTGGACATATGAAATCTTTCATTAAAAATTTTTTTTAAATGTTTATTTATTTTTGAGAGAGAGAGAGACAGAGTGTGAGCAGGGGAGGGGCAAAGAGAGAGGGAGACACAGAATCCAAAGCAGGCTCCGGGCTCTGAGCTGTCAGCACAAAGCCCCACGTGGGGCTTGAACCCACAGGCTGTGAGATCATGACCTGAGCTGAAGTCGGACACCCAACCGACTAAGCCACCCAGGCGGCCCAAGAAATCTTTCATCCTTTAAAGGGCTGTGCAACATGGCCCTAACTGTACACTTTATAGCTGTCAGAAATCTTGTGATTCAGTGAGATACATCACATACGCCTGGTGGATTTTGAATATTGGTGCTAGCACCTCAAAATCTCTGTACATGTATTTGAATGCTCAAAATGCATATAGAAGTGATTAGAAGTTCAATAAAAAATATATCTCATTTTCATATAATTGTTGTTATTAAGAAAAATTACATGCCACTTAATATGAATGTATGTATATGTGCATATGTGTATACAGACATATATGTGGTTCTATAGTTCTGAGGTTCTGATCGTACCAAGAAGTGGGAAATCAATTATATACAATCTGTATGAAAGATTAAAAAGATTGTAAGACATCCTTGTACAATCATAAAAGGGAAGGAAACAGAGGACAAAAGAAAGTTTAATTCTGAGCCATGAGAAATAAATGGGACATATAAAGGTTTGGTAATGTATGCTAATGATATATTGTAATTTGCAGCTATAGTTTTGTTTAAAATAGAATAATATTTGAAAACACTCAAGAAATGACTGCATTTTAATTATTTTTTGTCATGCTTACTCACATTAGGTAAAACAGCTTGTTTTCATGTCATTTTCCTATATAGTCCTTGTGCTAATTAATCCGGCCATACAGAGCTATAAAACGTACACTAAAAAGACATAAAAAATAATTGACCTCCCTAAGGCAACTTTCATGGCTTTTCCTGGTAGGATGTGGATTCATTAAAGTTCTTGCCATTACTTGTATTCATTAAAGGATGAAACAATCTATTTTGTCATCAACAAACCAAACAAACTTTCTAACTTCTTGCTAGGTCCATAACATTTTGTTTAATTGGTCTGACCCTGACTTTCCTTCGGGCTTTTCAAAGAAGAAAGTAGGCAGATCCATGCGGAGAGAAATTAAGTGGGCCTTCAACAAGCTCCTGAAGTGGCCCTAGTAACTGTAGATTCAGAGTATACAGAGTTAGAGTGAATATGAATGATAAGTTAACTGCTGAACTGCTTGATAGAGGTCACAGCGAATTACGGCAGTTCTGGAGACTGTTAGCACATGTTTTAAGCTTTTTGACTAATAAGAAAAATATTACATTAGAGACAATATTTATAAAGTTTCACAGCACAGAATATTTGTAAAAATACACATGTAATAGATATGTGACATAGCCTTAATATATTATTGTCCTTATTACATGAAGAGTAATGACTAAAAAAAGGAAAAAAACACCAACATAGCAATAGAGAGGTACTCAAAGGACTTAAATGAAGAAATACGAATTGCGAATAAATAAAACCAGGTTCAAATGATCAAGAAATAACATATGCACAGTTGAAATTGATACATACCACCTTTTTTACCTTGTGCGTATACAATTGGCAAATATTAGGAAAAAACCCAAACAGATACTCAGTGCTGGGAAGCTGCAGTGAAACAGTCAGTCTCATCCTCTGCTCGATAGGATGGATATAAAGCTGTCTGGAAAGCAAGCACCAGGAGCCCTTAGAAATATATAACCTGTGACTAAGTGGTTCTACTTCAAGAATCTATCTTAAGTGAATAATTAAACTTTGGGGCCCCATACTTGGGCTGTTGTCTTCTTCTTAAGGAAAGAATTGTTATAGTTATAATAAAATTACAGCACAGTTTAGTTTTAAATGAATAAGGCAGACTATCCAAATCTTCTCTTATAGTATGGAACACATATATACATGTACATACATGCATACATATATTTATGTATATAAAATCATATTGTACACACACACATACATGTCAACCTATATGTATGATCACATGCATATGTTATGTGTGTGTCATACCTGAACCTATAAAAATATTTAAAAGGAGTATTTATAGTAGCTCTATTAAACAGGCAGAGTTTCAGTTAATTTATGTATTTATCTGTTTTAAATATTTCCAGTATAATTAACATACAGTGTTACATTAGTTTTAGGTGTACAATATAGTGATTCAACAATTCTATACGTGTCTTCAGTGTTCATCACGATAAGTGTACTCTTAATCCCCTTCAGCTATTTCAGCCATCCCCCCACCTCCTTCCCCTCTGGTAATCACTAGTTCTCCGTATTTAAGAGTATGCTTTTTCATTTGTCTTTTTTTTCTTTGTTTTCTTTCCTAAATTCCACATGTGAGTGAAATCGTATGGTATTTGTCTTTCTCTGACCACCTTATTTCATTTAGCATTATACCCTCTAGATCCAACCATGTTGTTGCAGATTGGAAGATTTCAGTTTTTTATAGTTGAGTAATAATCTATTATATATGGATATATGTATATATATCACTTTTTTATACATTCATCTATCAGTGGACACTTGGTTTCCTCCCATACTTTGGGTATTGTAAATAATGCTGCAGTAATTATAGGGGTGCATATATCTTTTCAAATTAGTGTTTTCTTATCCTTTGGCTAAATATCCAGTAGTGGAATTACTGGATCCTATGATAATTATAGAGAGATGATAGATAGATAGATAGATAGATAGATAGATAGATAGATAGATTTTGTTGTGAGGAGACTCCAATGTTTTTCCACAGTGGCTGCACGAGTTTGCATTCCCACTAATGATGCATGAGGGTTCCTTTTGTTTCCAGTGATTTTGATTTTAGTTGATCTGACAGGTGTGAGGTGATATATCATTGTGGTTTTGATTTGCATTTCCCTGATGATAAGTGATGTTGAGCACTGGTTCCCTCAGGTGCCCATGTATCCAGCCAGGCTGGGAGGCAGGATAGGGAAATGGCACCTGCCAGCTCCTTTATTCTTGGAGGAGTCTCCCAAAGATCTCTGTCCCTCTAGCACAGGCCCTGAGTTTAGCAAACAATTGTCCCTCCCGTACACCCCAGGAATCTTTCGAACTGCTGTTTCTGTGCTGTATCTCAGTGTGGTTGTTTGTTATGCTGTCATCCTCTGGCTCCCCCAGAGCCAAGCCTGCTGATTTTTAAAGTTCCAGGTGTTAACTCTCAATGATTGTAAGAACTTAAGTTAAGCCTCTCTGATTTTCAAAGCCAAATGTTATGGAGATTCATCTCAGTGCAGGTCTCCCATGTATGGGGTGCCTGGTGTGGGATCTTCTCTTCTTTCTTCTCCATGCCTGTGGCATCCCTCCTTCCCGTGGAGAGTCTTGTGGGCCAATTTGGCTCCCAACCATATCTCTGCCCTTCTTACCCTCTTCAGTGTGACCTTTTTTTCTACATTTAGCTGTGGAGAATCTGTTATGCCAGTCTTCAAGTCATTTCCTGGGTTATTTACACTGATGTGGGTGTCATGTAGGTGTATTCATAGAAGGAGATAACACTAGGATCCTCCTGCCTCACCTCTACTACATTTTTTTCAAAAACTCACTGCTTCCCCTTATCCTACCATTTCCTCCCATTGTTCACCACTTAAACACACAGGGGTGGCACATACCCCAATACACACACACACACACACACACACACACACACACACACACACGCAACCAGTACAGCACCTGCTTGTGGTGTGAACACTTCTTTTGTGGGTGCACCACCTTAACCAACAGGAATCTAAAAGTAAGGCCAGATGCAATCACAGTCATCAGAAAGAGGCAGAGTGGGGGGGAGGTGGGAGAGACAGAGAAAAGTATGTTCTGGGATCAGGCCTTCTGCACCGCTTTACAGCAAGGCCCTTGAAGGTTCCAAGGTCTTTGGTTGGGCTGGGGATGGGGAATAGTTAAGGCTGATAACTGAAGGCATTTCAATTGATGGTGCTCCCCCAATCCCTCACTATTGCTTTATTGCAATATGCTCTCTATAGAAGCTGTTTTCCTCTCCTACAATCTGCTTGGGCAACCTGTGATATCATCATAAATCATCTTTTTTTGTTTCTTTAAAATATCAGCAGATTTCTTAGGGTTTCTAAATAGCCAAGAGAGCCAGAACCATCTCCCAGTTTGGGCAGAGATGCCTATTTTTTTTCCCAAGATGTCTGACTTCACTTTTATACTTGTTCTACCATAGGAGTCCTCAGAAGGTTAAAGCTCAGATCGGACCTCTTTGAGAAATGTCCACAGTCCCTACCAAAGTGCTCTGGAATTTCTCTGCAGTCCTGGCCTGTGTAGGACACTCGAGCTCCACTGATCACAGCCCGGCCACAGTGATGGGGTGGACCCCATCATGCAGAACACCAAGTGTAGGGCTTGGAGTACCCGAGCACCCAGTGGTGGCCTATTTTTCTTCATGATTTTTTTCCCAAAATTTCCAAATTGAGCAAATCCTTCAATATGTTGCAAAAGATATTTTTAACATGCTGATAAATGGGAACTTCAGTTCTAATGCCTTTCAAAGAGCAAAGGTAAAAAAAAAGAGAGAGAGAGAGTTATTAATCTTCCAAAACTGAAATTATGAAATTCAAATGTTGGGTGTGTTTTCCATGTGTCATTAGGGACACCCTCTGGTGGAACAAAAGAACCTGTGGACATAATCAGTTTTGTCAGTTCTCACTCCTTATTCCAAAAGATCTAACATAATTTCCCCAGCCCCCAAAATATGTAGGTACAGAATCTGTCATTTTCCTTTAAATTTACAATTTGTTATCTGGCTTCTCAGTTCATAGTCGCAAAATAAGTTGGAAATTTGTGGGATGTGTGTGTGTGTGTGTGTGTGTGTGTGTGTGTGTAGGGTGGGGTGAAGGATGTGGAGGGAGTGCTGGGTAACAAAAGAGGCTATGGGGGTACAGTTTTATACAGAAAGAGGACCTAAAAACCATCTTCCCTCTTTTTTCTTACATTTTAAATATCTGAACAATACAAGTCTGTTCTTGTTTAGAGATTAGTATCACATATCTCAGTGGTCTCTAAGTATGCTGCAATAATTAAGGTTTTTAGTGATATATCTGTGTCACCAATAAATGTTCAGTTTTCTTTCCCTACAACTCATTTATTCATTAGGAAGCTGAATTTCTTATATTACAAGCGTTTCTATGTAGATAAGCGCGTTGTGTGCCTTTAGCAAACTGAGGTATAATTTACATTCTGGAGCTCCTTACAGGTTTGGGCTAAGTCTGAAACCTCCTGTGAAAGTACAGTGTGGCTTCTTTCCCTAATCTGGGCCTGCTTCCCCTATTCTCTTCCCTCTTTCTTTTGTGGGTGCACTGCCTTAGTAAACCAGCTGTCTATAAATTGTCATGTCAGAGTCTGCTTCTGAGGAACCCAATGCAAAACACTTCCAGAGTGGGAAACGTGACATGGGGGGCCACTTTTAAATAGGGGTACGGCTTACTGGTCTACTTAAATGGGAAACCAGCATCCTGAGTGTAATAGATCTGATGGACTATTTTAACACATGAATTTACCAATAACACAAGCAAAAAGTCATTAAAGGAGTAATTAAGCACATGTTATACAGTGAAGTTTGTGAAGAATAACTAAACAACCTAAATATGGTTGCTTGTTCCAATTCTCTCTCCTATGTCTCTCGTCGTCTGCTTCTGTTCTCTCTGTCCCAGAAAGCTCACCTTCATGATTTCATCAACAGGGTTCTGTGCTTCTGCATTTCAGTTGGGTATAGACAATGGGAAGCCTCATTAGGAGACCCTAGGAAGCAAGAAGATGAAGTTAGAGTATTTATTCCCTTGGTTACCTTCCTATGAAGTTTCTTTAGGTGTTAACTTCCGTTCTTGACCAAAAGCACATTGATCTCAAGACTGCTGCTCCTATCCAATGTTCTGTCCTTCTGACTCCTATTATGTATCTCTGATAGGCTACTGTGTCTGACTTTTGATAGAATTTGCTCCCTTTTTTCCCCTGTGGGTTAGGGATGGTGAAAGCTTCCTACTACCAGTCAGACATCACTACAGTATCCCTCTGGTTTCCCTAAAACTACATTTTCATAAACATTAAAATTGTAACTAAGTATTACTCATATTGCCCATTTTGAGTGTGCCATCCTTTTCCTGTTACAATCTTAATAGAAGTATGCATCTAAATTTACAAATATTGTGTAATATGTTCATCATTTTTTAAAAAATTTAACATTTATTTATTTTTGAGAGAAAGAGAGCACAAGCAGGGGAGGGGTAGAGAGAGGGAGACACAGCATCTGAGGCCGGCTCCAGGCTCTGAACTGTCAGCACAGCTGACCCACGGAGTGCACCATCATGACCTAGGCTGAAGCCTGACACTTAACAGACTGAGCCATCCAGGCGCCCCAAATATGTTCATCATTTTGAATTACTTTCTCTTCTTTCTCTATAACTGGCCTCAAATCCTGTCTAAATGTATCTTCTTTTATCATTTGCAATTATATGTATATGTCCAGTCTCTATGTTTTTTCTTATACAATTTTAAAACAATCGCATACAGATTTGAACAACATGTAACAATATAATTTCTTCTGGTGTCAAGACTGTTTAATCTAATTATAGTCACATTTTTTTTAATTCAAATATTAAGGGTCGAGTTTTACTAAATTATATTTCTGGAGCCATAACCAGCACTATTCCTTCTAGACGCTGTTTAATTTGAACAACACTGATCTTCAAGGATATGTACTCCCCTTCAGTGTGTTCTGTACGGTTGCTATGGTTGCCATTTTTTTTCCTGAGAATTACTTTTATCTATATTGCATCTCTAGGGCTATATCAGCTCCATTTAGAAAACTTTCTCATCTCTGCCCCAGAAATAGAAAAGTTTTTATAGTTTTATTTCTTTATGATATATAGAGAAAAAGCGTCCAATTTGTGTAAAATTTAAAAAACATCTTCCAAAAGGGAAAAATCCCTGAAATAAGAAGTGAGTAGATATAGCTGCTTAAAAACATTTAAAGTCCTCCTCATGTGAAGGTTAAAGACACATGTTCTTAGATCCATGAGGTCTTTTCAGGCAATCGCAAATACGGTGTAGATCTTTATTTTTATTTTAGAGTTCTATTATGCATAATAAAAATTATATATTGCATTAAGTCATCTCTAATTACAAACCTAAACTACTACTTAGTTTGATTAATATATTCAAAATCTCATTATCTGGGAAAATTTTGACCTAGTTAATCAACACATATTTATTGAACACGTAATATATGTGAAGTATTGGATTTAAAGTAGTAAAATAGAGAAACATCTACTCAGACTTAAAAGGAATTTTATGAAGCCCTGAATTTATTCATCCAATATTCATACATATATTTTATACAGGCACTAGTAAACAAAGAGATTCTTTGCAACTTCTATATCTTTTTCGATTTCAATGTATTATTATTTTCCATGAATCTACTTTATTGTATCGATATTCCCCTTGATACAACATTCCTTGGGTGTGGCTTATTATATTTGGCTTTGTGTCAGGGGCACCTGTCACAGTTTCTATCCCATACATATTTGGTTCAGTATTTTATCTCTTAGTGCTTGAGTAATTCTAATCTATCTCAGGGTAAGAATTGTGCTGCCGGTGTTCCTTCCTCAAGCCAGAAAGGGAGGGACCTAAAGGAACATTTCTTAAACAAACACAGGAAAAAAAAAAAAAAAGATAAATCCTAAACATTGCTTTGCTTTGAATTTTTAGGCTTTTTAGAGTCTTATAAATAAGAGAGAAAAATTTAAAAGTAACTAAATGCCTTTAGTATTCCTCCTTCTATTTTTTCAAAAGTAGTAAGTAAATAAATAAAAGAATACATCTAAATTTTATTACTTTTGCATATACTTTACTTGCTTTCTGGAACTATATACTGAAGTTTGAAGTTTGAAGTTTTCAAACTTATTAGTTTGAAGTCTTCAGTTTATGCCACATTATCAACACACCTCATGTAAAACCTCTCAAATTATTTACTTAGTCATTTTTCAATTCATTTTTTTAATATTTACATTCCTAGCTTCATTTGCCTTCCTCCACAATGTAATTGCATATAACACTTATCAAAGAGATTGTGATCAGTAATGAGAAAAAAATCTTATAGTGCATTTTCTAAAGAATAAAATTAAATGAATAAAATAATTCAAGAAGGTTTATTGTGTACCTTTAAATAATTCCTAAGCAATTGTTTGAATATTGAAATCTTTAGATTTTGTGGAAAACAATATTATGGAATGAACAGAAAGGACAACAGAGATTTTAGGAAAAATAAGAAATTTAAGCTGAATTGTTAAAAGTAGACAAATTTTAGTAAAGTGTGAGGTTTGGGAGGTAGACTAGGAAAATGTGAGACAGTAAAATAGTTGAATAATATATATGGAAATTCTGAAATGTTGATCTGTGAAGTCAAGATAAGCTGAAACAAAACTCAATTTACATTATTTATTTATTTTAATTTTCTTTTTTTTAATTTTTAATATAAATTCAAATTAGTTAACATACAGTGTAGTCTTGGCTTCAGGAGTAAGACCCAGTGATTCATCTCTTACAAACTCAACCACTCCATTTAAAACAGGCTAAACAAATATCTAATAACTTCTGACATTGGCAAAATAAATGGAATAAAATGTACATACTGAAATGTTTCTCTAAATTATTGAGGCCATTGTCATTTGTATTGATTATTTGGAGGCACACTGGGCAAAGGTGTGTGTTCATTAGTTTTTCTGAGTACATCCTAACTATAACTATTGGAATCTTCAACAATCTGTGTGCAAAATTGGGTGGTTTATCCATAAGAGATTACAATTCAGCCTTTGGTTACATAACACATACTCTATACATATCTATATTTACTTTATCTTTATACACACAGGTCCACATTTAACAGGATATGTCCATTTTGAATGAGGCAACCCCAGAGAATATGCTAACTGCTTCTATTCATTATAACATGAGATTTAAACCATCTAAACAGACTTTTGCAAAGGAGGTACTTTTGACTGATGTAATCAGTCTTATTTGACTACACACCTGAGATCTATAATTGAAAGAGTAATTTGGAAATTAAAGTGAAAATTTTACTTGGAGAGATTTGTCAGTGTGTTGTGAGTCCAATCTCTACTCACCACATGCTCCACTCTCAAGAAGGAAGGACAGCGAATATTGCCTGCCCTTCCTTTTTTTCTCTCAAGCCTGGTAAGAGAGTCCCTTATAGAGGGAAATTTGTAAAGCTTTGGGGTGGAGGAAGGTGTACTGGATTAGGATCTTACAGTGCTTGGAGAAGCTCACTGAGGAGTCAGAAGAACTGAAGAGACACTGAGTGAAGGAAAGCAAGAGGGAGCACAAGAAAGTGAGAATTAATGAGCTCATGAGAAAGGAAGAGAGAGAGAATTTCATTGAATTGAACTGTCGTCAGGGGGCCACTTCACAATCAGTGGCCGATGAAGTTTCACACAGATCCACCTTCAGAAGATAGCTGTGCTTGGGCTTAATGTTCTGTGGTCAACCCATTAAAACTCTTAATATTGTCTTTGAATCTATGTTTTTAAGTGAAATCCTTAGGACAATGGAGCATGCCCCAAAGATTTCGAGCTTCCCATGTGGCCCCATCTCCTAAACTTCCCCTAGATAGATTCTTTGTAGATTCTTCCTCTTAGGTTCTTCCTCTTAGTGCTAAGGACCCCACATGGATCTACTTCCTACCCCTGACCAGCTTCCACTACCACCTTCTGCCTAGAGTGGCATCTGGGTCATATTGGCATAGGGGCCCCTGTGTTCTGCCACTGTTGTCTTCCCCAAATGGAGATCTGGACACAGTCACGAAAGTGGCCAATATTTTCTGCATACGCCCTGTGGCATCTTGAGGTGGGACATGCCGTGGACATTCTGCTCTGGGCAGTCAGCACCACAGCACCTTCAGCTGGAGACTTGAAGGGGTGAGCTTCTCATACATCTTTGATCTAAAAACTTAGCATAACTTCGTGCTGAGATTGCAGTCACTTGGTGATTGCTTGTCTGCCATGGGTAAGTGTGACTGGCCCAGCTCCAACCAGGGTGCTGGCATCTGTCTAGCAGTCTCCAGAAGAAGGGACCCAGAAGCCAATTTACTGCTCATCAAGTTGTGGCTAAGAGCCCTGAGTACTAGTGAGAGTTTTCATGCAGCCTCTGCGTATCCCTGTGTCTGAGGGAGCTTGACATTAAATAGCAAATAAAAAATTTATGACAGCTGGACTGAAAGACTGTGGAAGAAAGGATTTAAATAGTTGATAGATAGATATAGATTTGTCTATCTTTCTAGTTTTTTAGTTTTATGTTAGTACTGTTAAAAAGAAAAACTGAAGGCTCAAGATGGAGTCACTCATGCTAGACCAAGTCATGAAACCAGGGCTTTTAATACCTAATTTAATTGCAATTTCAGCCTTCCCCAGAAAAGTCATCTTAAAAGTCAATCAGGAGTTTTCAGGTTAGCACCAATGAGGAAATCTGTCACATGGGCTCTTTCTATCCCCCAGAGGAACATGAGGTAATCCACCTAACAGGATCTGCTATTCTTCCTCTGAGGGAATGTGACCTTGCCTAAAACAATTCTTTATTTTCTTTTATTGTAACTTTCTTGCCCCACTCTACTTCCTTTTATAAAACCTTCCATTTTGTACAACTCCTTAGAGCTCCATTCTACTTGCTAGATAGGATACTGCTCAATTCATGAATTGCTTAATGAAGGTAATTAGTCTTAAAATTTATTTTGAATTTTATTTTTTAAGAGTACTTTTTCTCCTTCCTTTGGAACAAAGGTTACACATTTAAATTACACATTATGCTGGACCCCTACTGGCTTATATCTCCATCAGTTGTAGAGGAAAGGATGTATGAGTTTTGTTTAATTTCTTTTTTCTGTTCTCGCTGTTTCATTTGCTTGTTTGTGTTTTTCTTTTTTCTTTTCTTTCTTTTTGTTTTTGTTTTGCTATGGCTACCAAATATACATCACATAGCAGAGAATGAGACTACAGGCATATTAGTCATTCCTATGAGGTTGCTTAGAGAGGGGATTCTCCATCACCCCTTAAAAAATATGATGGCCAAAATGCCAAAGTTCTTCGTGCTGAGAGAAGAAACGTTAGTGATCACCAGGAAGAAAAATTACACACGTCAGAGGAAGTCTAGCAAATATCCCCTGAGGGTGTTTCTAAAAAACTCATAAATAAGCTCCAAAAAAACCAGCTTGCTTTTATTATCTGCCAGGCCAAGAATGTGTCAGTTTGGTGACGGCTAAGTCCAGAGGTAACAAAGCCTAATCGCACAAATGCCAGAAAAAGGGGACCTTTTTGCACCTCACGTCTCCTGCTTTACCATCTTTCAACTCGGGAGTCACCAGCAGCAGGCTAGTTAATGAGGAAAGGGAAATAGGAGAACTACACAGGTAAAGAGAGATGAAGCCGCACAGTGACTTTTTCTTCCAAAAGACTTGGCACCAGACTTGAGCTAGACCAGGCGAGAAGATTTCACTTGAAGCTTGGAAATTGGTCATTACCGTGGACTCGGTGTATTGATTACATGGAAAATTCTTGTGACTGAAAATGATGACAGGACTTATTACTGAAAGGAGTTGAACGCATTGTTAGATTTGGCCTAGACTTGATCACAGTACCAAGTATCCGAGAGCAAGTTCATAGTGACAGTTGAGGAAAGGTGAGGTAGCAAATGTGATTATTTGTTTAATGCACTGTGACATACGTCTATGGACTTATCAATTAGCTGTTGTATGCCAAATCGAAAGCTCTATTCAAGCAGTGTATGTTTGGGTAAATAATGGATATTAGTTTAGTTTCTACACTTAAATTATTCCTAATACTGATAAGATTATTTATAACTGAACCTTAATAGCACATACACATAATTTACCATCTTTGAATTCATCAATATAAACATAGTTTTTATAACTTATTTGCAAAATATGCTAAACAATAAATTGCTATTTCTTAAAGTTCTGAAACATTTGGTAACCATAAATATTACACATTAATTTATAACTTCCATTTATCTGTATAAAATAATCCACTCGTCGTTTATCCACAGTGACTTAAATTTCTCAGGCTGTCTCAACTAATATCTATCCCAGGAGAACTAACTCTAAGGAGATGCAAAAAAGAAAGCATTTATTTTTTCCTATTCTCAGGAAGTTTAGTCCCCATTTAAAGAATTTCCAAAATGTACCTGGCAGCTAATCCCATTGCTGACATTGACACTTTTCCACATGTTTCTCAGACTCTGTAAATATTTCTCTGAATGGGATTTTAGAAATCATTATTCCATCTGAATAAATAACACCCCAAGGCTGTTCAAATATC
The DNA here is from genome assembly GCF_024362965.1 of Panthera pardus. Classification (NCBI taxonomy): domain Eukaryota; kingdom Metazoa; phylum Chordata; class Mammalia; order Carnivora; family Felidae; genus Panthera; species Panthera pardus. The sequence goes on from NW_026526654.1 coordinate 51,643,978, forward strand.
TAAATATTTTGGGCAAAAACATTTGCAGTAAAACTATATATACACACTCTGTATGCTGATCTGCAGTGGATTTGGTTATTCTAGCCTGGTTATCAACTTTTCAGAAAAGAACATTATTACCAATTTAAAAGAATTTTTTGATCTATTGGCTATGGGTGTGAGGTTATGTTGCTTCTTAATGTATAAATAAATAAATAAATAAATAAATAAATAAATAAATAAATATTAAAATGATGGCTATCTATTTCATAAAATAAAAGGAACTGGCAGAATATTTCCTGAAAAGTAGAATACTCATTCAGAAGGCATCATCTCTTCAAGTAGCAGACACTGGAGTGGTTATGATAGACATTAATGTTTTAAGTAACATTTAGTAGAATAAGTACTATATTCAGGTGTGCAAAATCTTTGGAAATGTACGAAATTAAGAAAGCATTATGTTCACTAGAAGATATTTGATCAAGACCTTAAAGGGTAAAGATTCCTTAATTAGGATAGAAGAGAAGGACATTGTAAAATATAAGCATGTAAATAAATAAGCCAATGTATAATAAAAATAAATAAACAATCAAATGAGCATCTTGACTTTAGGGAAATTTTGATAACATCAAATGTGTGCATAATGTTTGAGTGTGGGGAAGATACAGAACAGAAATCAAGTTCAGCAACAGACTATCATAGACTTTGTAACAGTTTTCTGCTTTATCATATGAGACAATCAGCTAAAATTTTTTTCCAGCAGATAATTGAAAACATTAGGAAAAAGTGACTGCAGAGATAAAGGAGTGGAAAAAAATTCAGTTAGCTGAATATTGGTAAAGCCTACATGAAAAGCCACTGTGAAATTATGTTATTATGGTTAAGAAGGGATAGATTTGGGAGATATTTGATTGGTGGCATTGACAAGATTTAAAAACTACAGAGAAATGTAAATTGGAGGAGAGTGATGGAGAAAGTTATGATCATGAACAAGATTCCAAATTCTTGTTGACAACTCAGACAATTGAATTAAATAATAAAGAGAAATCCCCAATTCTCACATTATTTAAGATATCCTTAATCTCCTCAAAACTCAGATTTATTTATCATCACCCATTCTCATATTTTCGTCTTTAAAAAAATTTTTTTTAACATTTATTCTTTTTTGAGAGACAGAGACAGACAAAGCATGAGCGGGGAAGGGGCAGAGAGAGGGAGACACAGAATCCAAAGCAGGCTCCAGACTCTGAGCTGTCAGCACAGAGCCTGACACAGGGCTCGAACCCACAAACTGAGAGATCATGACCTGAGTAGAAATCAGTCCCTCAACCGACTAAGCCACCCAAGCACGCCTCTCATATTTTCTTCTATTTCAGTTTGTCAGTTGGTTGAAAGGAACATTCTCAGCACCCACCACCAGTTCACAAACCTCTTTCTTTTAGGATTCTCCTCAGCCTCACTTACTACTCAGGAAGAGGCACGCACTGATTCTATCTATCTCTAATCCCTCTACCTACATTTTTGGGTCATTTCTCAGCTTATCTTTCAATTTAATGATTATCTGCTTACTTCTAGATAGTCTCTCTCTTTCTATATATGCCACATTGTCATTTAAACATGTTCATATCTCTCCCCTTTCAAGGCTTCAGAGAGATCCTATTTAGTTTTTGCCTTACCTCGCTATTTCACTTCATAGCCAAATTTTTCAACAAGTTGTCTGTAATGGTTATCTAAACATTTTTATGAAATCATTATTTTTCACCTTCTAAAATCTGGTTTCTACTCCCAGAACTAGATTCTATTCCCCACATTACAAAATCCAAAGGATGCATTTTAGTGTGAGGCATTAAACCATTTATGCATATTGCTGTATAGCCTGTCGAATTAATATATATATATATATATATATATATATATATATATATATATATATTGGCCTAGACACCAGATATTTTTCTTGAAACCTTGCAGGAAATATTAGTTGGACCTGATATCTGTTCACTATAGTCATTCCTTAAATTTTAGTACTTATTAGTCCAAGCCAATCTTTCTTTCTTGCTCTATCATTAGATGATGGTGCATGACTTTGCTTTTGAGCCAAAACTGGGCTGGATATTTGTGTTCAGCACACATAGTGTTTTAAATAAAGCATTCATTACTTTTTTGGAGAAGATATTTAACTCTCCAGCATGGATTCTCCACTCCTCTTAAAGGAATATCCCCTAATGTGTAGTGATGACAGAATTCAGTGACCTTCTTACCATCTAGGAAAGCAAAGTGAGTAAACCTACTTTGTACCTGCTTATTACTGACACAGAGATGTTTGCCCTTGGATTGCCCAATCAGACATTCCCTTTTGGAGCTTTAAATCTAGAGTTAGAAAAGTAGAAATGGAACTGAGCTAATGTTCAGTGGTTATTATGTTGGAGATGTTTTAGACAGATTGCTCCTGATGCCAAGCTCACTAAAACTCCTTGATTCCTGTCTGCTTTGTAAGCCTGAAACACTCTGTAGTATCCCACCAGTTATGTGAAGATAAATATCATGAAAAAATGCACCTATTGTGGCACATGGATGGCTCAGTCAGTTAGGCGGCTGACTCTTGACTGTGGCTCAGATCATGATCTCATGGACATGGGATCAAGCCCCACGTTGAGCTCTGCGCTGGGTCTATAGCCTGCCTGCTATGCTCTCTCTCCCTCTTTCTCTCTGCCCCTCCCCGACTCATGCTCATGGGCGCACTCTCTCTTCCTCCCAGAGTAAATAAATAAAAAAATGCACCTTTTTACTTATGACATTCAGAGACCATTTCTTTGCTTGCTACAAGAATTACCATAATATGCAAAGAGCAGTGTATTCAAAATGTAGACATTTGGCTTCCATTCCAAATTAGATGATCTAATGATTCCCTAGTGTTGAAGGCCAGCTGGCTCCATGAAGTGAAGCATGTGGTCTCCAGGTCAAAACCTTCTCTACTACTCTTAGATTTGGAAAGCTTTACTTGTTTTTGTTATCCAACAACCAGGGTAGTATTTGGCTTTGTGAACTGCAATTTACACTTTTCCCCAAGACATCTCATTCATTCTCACTTCTTTGGCTGCCATGTGTGTGTTAGAACTCCAAAATCTAATATACTGTACACAGAACATATTTTTGAGCTTCAGATCTATTTTTACAATTGCCTTTTAGATATCACTTTCAGGGGCTAATATTAAAAATAATAAAAACTGAGATCATCACTCACCCAAAAATATCCCTGCTATTCTTTCTATCTTCACTTGCTGGTTAAAAGTGAACGTATACAAAGGTAGAAATCTGGAATGTATCACTGACTTCTTCCTCAATTTTTTGCCTAATTAATGATGACAATCTCTCAATTCCATATACAAATTCTCTCACATATATTTATTCTCCCTCCTGTCCCATTAGCCTGACTCAAGCCAGAATCATTTCTTGTGTGAATATTGCATTTTAACTTCCCATGGAAGCTTGATTTCCAGAAATATGTGTTCTGCATTGCACTTAGAGCATTCTTTGAAAATAATGGAAATCTAACTAATACCCCATTACATAACCTCTCTTTTTTAAATTATATCTAAAATTCTTAATATTGCTCAAAGATCCTTATCTCATCCGCCTCATCCTGTCACACCATTTTTAATTTTATACACCCAGATATAATATATTCATACAGTTGGATATTTGTGTACAGAACTCCAACAAATGGTTATAATCTTTATTTCTAAATCACTTGGGACTGTGATTCAATTTGATTGTAGCATACAGTGTACTATTTCAGGTAAAGGAAAAGAGGCTAGTATTTGACCTCAAACTATAGTAAATAGGCACTTAAGAGTATAGGCATACATATTTGAACAGTCAAAAGCTAAAGAGTTTCCAAAGTATTCACTAATCTGAAGAAGTTTAGGAGAGAGAGAATCTTGATATAAATCAGTGGGATATTAACTGAGCTAAGATTATGAGCCTTGCAGTGTATAGTACTTGCCTAGGTCCCTGGCATCAAGGAGCCTAAAACGTTAGAGCAGATATGACCAATTACTTAAAAATCCCCAAAGTGTGATGAAGGGTATATGATTTGGAAAAGACAGGTGGCCAAGCATATATCACTTTATTTTTGCCATATAAATTTTGAATATCCACCTATCCAACAGTTTTGGGTATCTTTTCCAAAAGTGTGACTAGAATGAGGGTTTGTAAGGTGATTTTTAGATGCTACATAGCTATGTGCCACCCTAATGACCCCCTTCCATGAACAGTGCCCCCTTCCCCTCCCCCCTACTCCCTCCCCCCGTCTCTTGCAAGGACTGAGAGAGGCAGGGGATAGAAAGACCTGAGATCAAAAAAAGTAATAAGGGATGAAAATATTCCAGATATTTTAAGTCATGTTAAGACTTTGGATTTTACCCTGAGTGATATGAGAAACCATTGTGGTTTATTGCAGAATATTATTGTCATGCTCTAGGTTATAAATTTGAAAGAATATTATGGCAGCTATTAATAGTAAGTTGTGGGAACCATGGGGAAGTGATAAGGAAGATCTAAGGAGACTGGTGAAAAGGCTGTTCAGATACCTAAGTGAAGGTGATGGTGGCTCTTATGGGGAGTAGCAGTGGATAGAATGAGAAAAAATGTGGATTCTGGACATACATACTTTTTCCTTTAGAATAATATATTTTTTAACTTTTTATTTTCTATGCTTCCTAAAAACAAGGACATTTCCTTTAACCAGAGTTGAATAATCAAAGTCATGAAATTCACTTTGATACTGTACTATTTTTTATCTGTATATATTTTGGAGGTGGAACCAACAAGATTTCTTGCCTATTAAAGCTGTTTATAAGTAAAAGAGAGGAGTCAGGGATGACTGTAGTGTATTTGCTCTAAACAGATGGAAAGATAGAGTTGACCTGAATGAAAATGGGAAACCTATGGGTGGAGCAGATTTTGGGTGTGGGGAAAATCAGAAGTACATTGTTGAGCATAGAAATTTTAAGAAGTGTCTTAGCATCCCAGTCAGAGATATCAAGGAGGCAGTTTGATATATAAGCCTGTCCGAGACAGGTCTTGAAAGTTGTTTCTGGAAAGGAATTCAGATTAGTCCTTCTGCCTAAGGGAAAAGTGAGATAATGATGAACAAAGATGTAAAGTGACTTAATAATGGCAGATAAAGGTAATTGATTAATTTCATGACAGATGATCTCTATTTTGCCAATGAAATAGTTACAAAATAAATTTTTAGAGTAGGTTTGGTGTAAAAGAAGAATGCTAACTATTTGGAATATCTTATAAATGGAGACAGGAAAAATCACAAGTGTGGACACCTTTAATTTTTCAGAAATTCATTAGAAAGAAGAGAGTGGATGGGACGCCTAGGTGGCTCAGTGGGTTGAGCGTCCTACCTCAGCTCAGGTCATGATCTCACGGCTTGTGAGTTCGAGCCCCGCATCAGGCTCTGTGCTGACAGCCTGGAGCCTGCTTCAGATTCTTCTGCTCCTATCCCACTCGCTCTGTCTCTTTCTCTCTCAAAAATAAATAGAAACATTAAAAATCAAAAGAAAAAAAAGAGAGAGTGGAGGGTAAGAGTAGACAGTCAGAACAGAAGATCCTGGTCAAAGTGATGTACCAATATATACAGGTTGGGGAGAAAAGAAAGGGAAGGATGGAGGAAAATAGAAACATGACAGAAAGAAAGGGAAAAACCAGTTAAGAAACTGGAAGAATACAGTAATATATGAGAATAGAAATAGTGAAAGGAGATATGCAGGGATATCCAAGGGATATATTCGGAGAAGTATGGAGCCCTACATTTCAGTAGTAGAACAGGTCAGATTGACAACATTGTCTACATGGGAGAATCAGTTGTGGAAATGGGAGATGAAGCTTGGTGAATTGGAAGATGCTACTTTCAGGAAATAGATTTAAGAATACTTGGCAGGGGCAATACTCAAAAATGAGTAAGCCAATAAGGGGCACAGTTTAGCTTCTGCATGACTAATTTATTTAAAATTTTGTCCTTGTTGGAAAAGGGCTTAAAATCATATAACATCTAGTTTCTCATTTTTTCCCTTTTGCTACACCTTTCAGAATATTCTCCCTTATACCTGAAGTGATTTTTCCTCCCTATGCTATTGAAAAATCTTCAGTTTCTATTTATTTTCTTCATCTCCAAGTGAAATTTATTTGTATTCTTCATATCCACTGTGAGTCAATAAATAGAATCAAGTTTCAAGGTACTGTCATCTCACCTAGCATGTATCTCTTTCAGTAAGACTATAAAAGTGCCTGCCTCTTATCTTTACAAATTTGCATGCATTACATTTACATGATAAGCTGTGGTTCTCTGATAAGTCAACAACCCTCAAAAATTTCCAAATCTTATCAAGGCTCCTTCAGTTATTGAGTCTTCTAACTCTTAAGGAGAAAAGAAAAAATAAATAAAAAAATAAAAAACAAAAAAACAAAATAAAGAGCTCCTGTTACACTACCAGCTTTACATATCATTGAAAGGATTTCTAATCTGAGTATTTTATAGAGAAATTGAGTTTTTTAAATCATGCTTTCTTCCCTCTGGTAATCTTAGACTGGTATCTTCATCTGCCATGAGTAAAAGTGCTATTATTTGCTAGCACATCATTAACGTCCAGCAGGAGTATAACAAATTACACCTTTCTCTGCAATTTTACTCTAGCACTATTTTTGTTGTTAAAATGTGTAAAACTGGGCTTCCACTTGGCACAAGAGCACAGAGATATTTTATAACTGTCAAGGTCACTAATACATTTGCAGTTGGGGTTACCATATTATTTTTGGTCTGCTTATAGAACAGGCCAACAAAAGAATCCCCAGTAGAATGTGGGGCAAAATAAGAATATGTGTAGAAATAAGGCATGGCCCATTTGTGAATATAGTTAGAACAGTGCGATTTAGCCATTTGCCAACATGAGAGTGCTGGAATCCAGCATTGTTAAATTATTCAATTGAAATATTCATAGTAGAGATAAGCAAGGTGAGGTGGGTCATAAGATATTTTTTATGTCCTTGCTGGTTTCTTACAAGGAGTTTTTTTGTTTTTTTTTTGTTTTTTAAGGACAAAACTATTGCAGGTAATGAGGGTATACACAAACAATGTATTACATTTTTAATTTCTCCATAGGTCATAAGAAGTAGAAATTTTGAAAATATACCAGGCACAATACCTGAGTTACAACAATTCATTTTGGTAATATTTAATTATTTACCAGCCCTCATCTCCACTCCCTTTTTAAAAGTGTTAGATTATAGAAATTTTGTGGGAAACCTAATAAATGTCAACTTTTCTTTTATTGTATTTCAAATTGCTTTCAGATAAATTGCTTCCTTTTATCCTCAGGATAACTATGAGCTAATTAATATTCACCTGCTTTCATTCTCTCTCTAACCCCTTACATGTGGTCCATATGGTTAATCACCAATTCTTATCACTTAATTCAATAATAAGACAAGCTGATCTTATTTTTATTCAGAAAAACCCCAACAGCTTCACTTAATTTTGGAAGCATGAAATCTGGCTGAGGGAGCTTTAGTGCTTCCTGGGAAACCCAATGTATCATGCAAATCTGAACCATGGATAGTCTGTAATATGAAACATATCAAATTTAGATAAAAAGGTATCTGGCCTTCCTAGAAAAGCTTCTAACTGAGATAAGCAATCTCAGTACTTTAGTATAGCATTTATTATATTATTTTGTAACTGCTTGTTTACTTTTCTATCATAAAAATTGCTCCTGATTTCTAAAAGGCAGAAAATATGTCATTTAATTCTACATTCTGCCTTGCAAAATTTATGGCACTTTTCTGATACACAATAAATTTTTGTGTATGCATGATTGGAGCTCTCTCCTCTTCACCCCATGTCTACCAGATATTTTTTTATAGTCTGGAGAACCATCATGGGAATTTTGGGATCTTGAGACTTGTAAGGACAATTAAGAGCCTGGAAAGAAGGTAATGGATTACCATGCTTTAGCACTAGGAAACACTTGCAAAGCTTCATTAATTCTTCCATCTTTTCTCTACTTCGCAACACCATAATTGCCCTGCTTAAGGAATGGTGCCTTCATTAACAAAGACTATACCATATTCACAAGCTTTAGGTGGCAGACATAATGTTCTGAACTGTGCTTGTTACTCCAACTTGCTTCCTATGTCTCACATGTCAAATGTGCTAAGATCCTCTATTGTTCAAACTCTTCCTTGCTTATACTAATTTATATCTATGTCTATTTTGAATATTTCATATTTTATATTTGGATCATATTCTGTGACTCTTGCACAGAGCCCAATTCTTCCTGTTTAGAACATTACACTCCACTTAGTACAAGCTTGAGATTCATTTTTTTTTCAACTTTTACAATGATATGTTATAAGCATATTTCATCCCTAGATTTTCTCAGTGTTTTAACTTGTATTCCTGATGACTTGTGAGTTGCAGTGTAGAGGTCTATTAAAGGGTCCGTGCATGATTTAGTACGCAGGATATTTTTCATTTGCAAAATTGCTTGATTCATTTTAAATATATGTTACATTTATAGAAAACATCATGTCATCAAAGGATATTCTGTCAAATATCTTTTAGAAATCACATTGTCGCCACTAGCACTGCCGATTTTTGATATTTATATTGTTAAAGAATAACAAAGTAAAAATACAAAAACATGATTTTATTTTTAAAAATGTAAGGACTGTAGAAGGGTGCCTGAGTGACTCAGTCGGCTAAGTGTCCCAACCTCAGCTCAGGTCATGATCTCAGTTCAAGCCCACGTCGGGCTCTGTGCTGACAGCTCAGAGCCTGGAGCCTGCTTGGACTCTGAGTCTCCCTCTCTCTCTGCCCTTCCCCCATTCGTGCTCTATCTCTGTCTCTGTCTCTCTCTCTCTCAAAAATAAATAAATATTAAAATTTTTTTAAAAAATGTAGGGACTGTGGAGATGGTAGATAGATCACTAGTTAAAAGCTATTTAGGCTGAGAAAGACTAATAGGTAAAGGACAGGATTGTTTAAGGTGGTCAAAATATTCTATATGCTACAGTATTGTGAATAAATGACCTTATACATTTACACCCATACTATACAAAATGAACCTTATTATATGCAGATTTAAAAATGTATTTAGGAGGCTGGAAGATACCAGAATGGAGCATCCAATATGACAAAGCAATCTAGCTATATTACAAATATATGAAACAACATCACTGCATGGGGTAGTGATGGAAAAGATGTTGACCTAAGTAGCTTTGGGAATAAGTGGATTCTGTAAGAATAAAGTCAAAAGGTACTGAACATAAAAAACCCTACTTTAGTGAATAAAATTTTCTATGGGATTTTGGTTAAAAACTCTGAAACACATACATGCACTATATGTGTATACTAGAACTGAACAATTAAGTAGATGGATGGCAGAGGGTGGGAGCTTGGACATATGGCTGATTATAGGACTGGGGCGGGAAACATATAATAAGAACCTGAAGCATCTTGTCATGCCAGGAAGCAGGGATGTGCTCAACAACAGCAATACATAATGATGAGTTTATGTCAAAGGGATAGAAGGGTTAACTGAAAAAAAAGTACCAATTGACAAAGCTAGGAAAACATGAGCAAACAAATTAAATTCAGAATATTAAATTATACCAAGAGTATATAGTAAGTATTCATGCATCTATACTTACATAAATAAGTGAGGGAAAAAAATACATGGGGCAGAATATAGAAGTCATCCGTGAAGAATTCCAACCAATTTTTGAAGATATTTTATCTTCAAGGAGGTGATACATAACTCCTCTCTACTTAAGTGTGGGCTACACTGAGGGACTTTCTTCCAAAGAGCATCCTGTGAAATAGGAAACAAAAAGCACAACTTCACAGTAAAGAAACCTAGGTGACCAAGGTTAACATCAACAGTGATAAGTTATGTGGACATGTTGTACTCTTGATATGATAGTGATACTTGATCTCTGACCCATAACCTACATATAATCTTAAGAAAAATACCAGACAAATCCCAACTGAAGAATACTCTACAAAATATGTGACTTTTGAAGTTGTATTTTTCTTGACAGACTGCATTGACACATGAGCTTTTGATCCAATTTAAAAATCTCTTCTTTCATTAGGTTTTATACCGCTGTGTTATTTTCCTCTAGAGAGAAGTTATGGGCCGTTCTTTGATGGTTTTCCCCTAAATAGTAGTTTAGATTTAGATATGATTGCTTGTATTCAGAATCATCTGCCACCCACTTTTTACTTCATGTTTAAAACTCAATTTTTCATCTTACATATTTCTTCATTCTTACTCACATTCACAGACTTGCTCCTCTTGTTTTTCTGTCTCACTATTCTTCTGTTTATTAATTAATGCAACAATTTTTTATTGAATACTCTATATGCCAGGGGCTTTTCTGTGCAATAAGGAGATAAAAATTAACAAAGAAAACTAATTTTTTGCCATTTGGATTTTATTTCCAATAAGGTCTGGTGGAGATACAATAACAAGAAAATTAGATCTTGCTATGATTTCAATGACAATCAATGTGATAATTTAAGAATGAGTTAAGGATGTCTGCTTGTCATTCTCTTTCTCCCTCTCCTCTGCCCGTCTCCCACTCTCTCTCTCTCATAATAAATAAATAAATAAACATTAAAAAGGAGAATGAGTTAAAAGTTTGGGATATGAATTGGCTTTAATTTAAAATAAATTATAATTATGCAAAAACTTCAGGCATGTGTGCTCCACATGAGATGTTAACCTTCCGGCTTTACATGTGTCAAAATGTCTGATTTAGTTCAAGAAGGCGTTCAATACAGGGGAAATAAAAAACCACAAGGGCACAAAATGAGAGCTACATGACGCATCTGAATAAAGGTGCTATCAGTTTACATATGTGATATTGACACACCTTTTTGACCAATTTCACATTTTCAACCCTTATACCATATAATGGCCACTAATTGCTATTTGTTGCCTAGGTAAATATGTAAATCAATGAATGATAGTCAAAAGAATGAAGAAGAAGCTTCCAATGATATATTAAATCTAATTATTTATAATAAATAAGTGAAAGAGAATCTCAAAGCTAAAATGTATGTACAAATACCAAGTGAAGCTAGGAGAGTTTAGTATGCAGAATGAGTGCAATCAATTTTTACACACTTTTCAGTGATAGGTTTTAAGTTTCCTATAAACCACTATGGTGATTGGAAGATGACGTAGTAAATAATATTTCTGTTATGAAATATAGGAACATGTGCCTCTCATAAGTTCTCATAAAATTTCCAATGTTTATTTCAGTTTACCCCATCTTTACAAAGTGTTTCTTATAATGCCCTTTAGATAATGGTGCATAAAATGCTACCAATTATTAGCTCAGAATGTATACTCCTGAATTTTCACAACATAGGATTTTATTTTCCCATTTTGAATTAGCATTTCCACCCAAACTTAAGGGAAATGAGTTGGATTGGTCAATCATTGAAGTTAGGACCTCACACTGAAGACCAGTAAATCCTGATCTTTGAAACACAAAAGCTTTTTAGTAGAAGGATGTCATCAATACCCCATGGACCTTTGAAAATCATTTATGGAAGTTAATATGAATAAATGATTTATTTGATGTTAGAGTTTCTTATTTTTCCCAACAAAGAAATAAAATAAAATATAATATATCCTGGACGTAAAGAAGATGATGGCCCTGTTTAAAGCTTAAAGAATAAAACAGTGGTAGAAGACAGAGCAAGAACAGGACAACAAACATCCTGTTAGGGTAGATTCATATTTTCCCTTAAGTAACTTTTCACAATTTATTAGCTGTTAAAAGCTGTTCTGTGATTCCTGAGCAGAGTGAGTTGCAAACGAAAGAACCCATTTGTAAATGTCTAATCCTTTTGTCTTTCCATGTTCCATTTTGTCATCTTTACTCAAGAAACTGGCACAGTAGTCCTCAGATCCACTCTTTTCTCTGCAATAAGTGTATGTGAACCACAAAAATAGAGTTAAAATGAATATTTAAAAAATTCAGGATTGAGTATTGCACAAAATCCTCTTTCATTTTTTTCTAATATTTATTAGTAAAAATGTCGCACAAACATAAAATATTTAACCAAACATGTTAGTTTTTCAGAATAGACCATACTTCAGTAACCTATCTCAACATCAGTAAAGGCTTTTTAGGAAAATATATATGATGCAATGTTTATCACATCCCTTTACCTTTACTAATTAAGAAGTATATCATTTATAATGCTTAGCATGAATAATTGACTCACCATTTCCAATTGTATTGATGAAATAGGCATTTGGGAGGAGAATACTGGAATTCCCTTTTTTCTCCATCCTAAACAATATATGTTTATTTGATAACCAAGTTTGTCATCTAATTAATTTTGTTCACTTACTTGCTAAAATTGAAATTTAAATAAATGAAATTAGAAGTTTTTTGATATTAAGTATGTTGAACTGAATATTATTACGATTATAGACAAGATTCATTTAAGAGTAGTACTCATCATCTTAATAAAAAGGGTAACACATACAAGGACAGTGTGACAAATATTTTTTCAAAGTTGAAATTTAAATTCTATAGTAGAGCTGAAAAATGAGATATTATTTCAAGCCAAGACACTCTAAGTGTGCCCTGTTTAGGACTTAGAATCCGAGCTGCATCATAAAGATATGGTTTATTGGTTCACATTTCATTGCATATAACAGAAATCAATAATTGAAGTGGGCAAGGATATATGTGAACATTAGGAGACTTATAAATTGGAATAGTTTTGGAATAGCTGGAAATATGGGCTCTAGGCTTAACTTTTAAGACCTATTCTGAAATATCTGAAGTTACCACCTGATTTTCTAAGGAGTTATTGCTTTGTTCCAAAATGATCTGGGTCTACTTTATGTTTCTCCTATTAGTGTCTGCTGTAGAATACATGGAGCCTACTTATCTGCAATAGATACTTTAGGTACAGTTAGATCTGGATCGAAATGAAAAATCTGTTTCCACTGCATTCTAGAACAGATGAAGAACCTTTCCTTCCTGTGGACCTCTTTTTGTTGAGAGTATTAGTGGTCATTGTATGAATGAAGAACAGTATACTCAAATGTGGTGCATGTTGTCTCTAAAATCCCCAAGAGACTCAGTCTTGTACCATTTTTTAATTAGTTCAGGTCTCCAGGCAAAGCTGTTATTCACCTTGAAGAAGCTATACTAACATGCTCCTAACCTTGCAATACAGACATCTCAGGAGCCTGGGGACATCTTCAAATTTTCATGAGAGATGTGGGCCAAGGTAATGAAGGTCCATGAATACTAATTATGAGCAGAAAGGGAATGTTGAGCTCCGAGCAAAAAATTGTTGTAACTTAAAAAAAATTTTTTAAACATTTGTTTATTTTTGAGAGACAGACAGAGACAGAGCAGCGCATTAGCAAGGGAGGAACAGAGAGAGAGGGAGACACAGAACCCAAAGCAGGCCCCAGGCTCTGAGCTGTCAGCACAGAGCCCGATGCAAGGCTCAAACCCAGGAACTGTGAGATGATTAGTGAGATGAAGTCGGCGCTTAACTAAGCCATCCAGGCAACCCTCAAAAATTGGTACAACTTTGAAGGGACTCTGCTGTGCTTGTCAGGGGAATGCAAAGCACTTCTGCTTTTTTCAGGTTTTGTTTTTGGGTTTTTTTGCATTTACAAAATCCTTGGTCATTTAACAGATACCAGGGATGTGTTGATTTATCTCTTTGTCCCATCAAATAGTCTATATCTGAAACATCAGTTGCAATTGGAATCATGGCCCTATTCAGTTTACAATAATTCACTGTAATCCTTTAAGATGCATCTGTCTTTGGGAAAATCACAAAAGGATAATTGAGAAAGTAAAAGAAATCTCTTACTTTGGCTTCTTTCAAATATGTAAGGTGCTAATAAACACTACTATTTCTATAGGTCTTTACTGTACTGTTCGATAGTGAAGTGTCACCCCCAAATTTTCCGCCTTGTTTTTTCTCTTCCTTTTTTTACAGTAGGCTTCATGCCCAGGGCGGAGTCTAATGCTGGGCTTGAACTGACTGAGCCACCCAGGTGCCCCTCCCCTTGGCTTTTCTATATTTACCTTCCCAGCTAAAACATAGTGATTTAGTATAAGAGGCTGAGGAGGTCTGCGATGTGAAGCAAAATATACAAAAAAGTAATATTAGAGAAAATAACCATAAAAAATCTGTTCACTTGTTCCACATATTCATAATAGAATTTCCAGTGCTATAGAACAGAAAAAAAGCCAAAGAAATAAATTATTAAAAATCATAGAAGAATTTTTTCTCAATCAGATCATAGTCATCAGTCTTCTGCTTGAGATGACCAGTGGAGTACCAAACTAGCTCTAGAATTAACCTAGAGAGAGATATGTTTTGCTAAATTATCAGAATCCTAAATATAAAAAAAAAAAAAAGATTGTAACATCATCCGGATGGAAAAAATGGTTGGGTTACAAAAGAAGAAATATTACATTGACATTAGTCTTATATATGTATGATTATAAACTGGAATATAATTAAGTGTCTTAAATTTCCAAAAGAAAATAATTTTTTACCCCAAATTTTAATTAAAAATATATATAAGTACATTTTTAATTAAAATATAAGTATGGTGTGAGAAATAAAATCTGGTATAAAAGAAAGAATAAAGACAATTTTTTTAGACAATGATTGGTACATTCTTCCATGAGAAAAAAAATTGAAAAAAAGTTGGAATTTCCTGCAACCACTAAGCTAAGAACATATCTCAATCACAGAAAGAAAGGATGTTTTGCATTCAGACATAATCTTAAAAAATATTTGTCTACCATTTTTCCATTCATTTTCTATTGTTCACTTATTTTCTTTTTGTTGTTATTCTGCTTTCCCATTTTCCATAGGATTAATTTGAATACTCTTGAGATTCCCTTTTAAATCTCCAGAGTTTTGAAGCTATGATTAGTGTGGCTCTAAATATTACAATATGTATCCTTAATATTCTCAAGGTTGTCCTTCACATTAGAGTATCACTTTACATATTATTTAAAAAATATAATTCCTTTTATCCCTACCCATTCTTGGTGTAATTGTCATAGTTTGCTTATATAACTTATAAATTCTACTTTGAAAACTTTGTTTTTCCTCTGTGAAGTATCCTTTATTTTTTCCATAGTATTTTTTTTAGAAATTCTTTTTTATTATTTTTTAAATTTAATTTGTGTTTTTGATTTACATCCCATTTAGTTAGCATATAGTACAACAATGATTTCAGGAGTAGATTCTTTAATGTTCCTAAACCCATTTAGCCCATCCCCCCCTCCCACAATCCCTCCAGTAACCCTCTATTTGTTCTCCATATTTAAGAGTATATTATGTTTTGTCCCCCTCCCTGTTTTTATGTTATTTTTGCTTCCCTTCCCTTATGTTCATTTGTTTGGTATCTTAAAGTCCTCGGGGTGCCTGGGTGGCTCAGTCAGTTAAGCGTCCCACTTCGGCTCAGGTCATGGTATCACAGTTCGTGAGTTCAAGCCCCGCATTGGGCTCTGTGCTGACAGCTCGGAGCCTGGAGCCTGCTTTGGATTCTGCCTCCCTCTCTCTCTGCCCCTCCCCCACTCACACTGTGTCTCTCTCTCTCTGCCTCTCAAAAATAAAGAAATGTAATAAAAAAATTTAAAGTCCTCATATGAGTGAAGTCATATGATTTTTGTCTTTCTCTGACTGACTAATTTCACTTAGCATAATACCCTCTAGTTCCATCCACATAGTTGCAAATGGCAAGATTTCATTCTTTTTGATTGCCAAGTAATACTCCATTGTGTATATATATCTCTTTATCCATTCATCCATCGATGGACATTTGGGCTCTTTCCATACTTTGGCTATTAACGATAGTGCTGCTATAAACATTGGGGTGTATGTGTCCCTTTGAAACACTGTATCCCTTGGATAAATACCTACTAGTGCAATTGCTGTGTCGTAGGGTAGTTCTATTTTTAGTTTTTTGGGCAACCTCCATACCGTTTTCCAGAGTGGCTGCACCAGCTTGCGTTCCCACCAACAATGCAAAAGAGATCCTCTTTCTCCACATCCTCGCCAACATATGTTGTTGCCTGAGTTGTTAATGTTAGCCATTCTGACAGGTGTGAGATGGTATCTCATTGTGGTTTTGATTTATTTTTCTCTGATGATGAGTGATGTGGAGCATTTTTTCGTGTGTCGGTTGGCCATCTGGATATCTTCTTTGGAGAAGTGTCTATTCATGCCTTTTGCCCATTTCTTCACTGGATTATTTGTTTTTTGGGTGTTGAGTTTGATAAGTTCTTTACCGATTTTGGGTATTTACCCTTTATCTGATATGTCATTTGCAAATATCTTCTCCCATTCTGTCAGTTGCCTTTTAGTTTTGCTGATTGTTTCCTTTGCTGTGCAGAAGCTTTTTATTTTGATGAGGTCCCAGTAGTTCATTTTTGCTTTTGTTTCCCTTGCCTCTGGAGATGTGTTGAGTAAGAAGTTGCTGAGGCCAAGGTCAAAGAGGTTTTGCCTGCTTCCTCCCGGAGGATTTTGATGGCTTCCTGTCTTACATGTAGGTATTTCATCCATTTTGAACTTATTTTTGTGTATGGTGTAAGAAAGTGGTCCAGGTTCATTTTTCTGCATGTCGCTGCCCAGTTTTCCCAGCACCACTTGCTGAAGAGACTGTATTTATTCCATTGAATATTCTTTCCTGCTTTGCCAAAAATTAGTTGGCCACACATTTGTGGGTCCATTTCTGGGTTCTCTATTCTGTTTCATTGATCTGAGTGTCTGTTTTTATGTTGGTTGAACAATCCTTTATTGATACTAATATTGAAATAATATTTACAATATGTTTACTAATTTCATTATTTAAAAAAAATTTAAATTAAGTTTACTTATTTATTTGAGACAGAGAGTGAGCAGGGAATGGGCAGAGAAAGAGGGAGAGAGAATCCCAAGCACTGTTCATTGTTGTCAGCATAGAGACCGATAGAGGGCTCGAACTCATGAAACCATGAGATCATGACCTGAGCCTAAACCAAAAGTCAGATGCTTAACCAGCTGAGCCCCCAGGTACCTGTAGTTCCATTTCTTTTCATTCCTTCATAGATCTAAGTTTTTTGGAAGTATAAATTCCCCTGTAGAACTTTGCAAATAAGAATATATTTTCCCTCTGAAGTTTTTCTTAATTGGTAGAAGTACTATCAGGATTCCCAGGCAGATCTACCCACTATAACTAAACAGATTGCTTCCAAAATGTACTTCTTTTGTGTCTTGTATCTTGATTCACCTTTCTTGGCTCCAGTAATAAATCTAACCAGGCAGGGAAGATCATTTATTCTTGTTGACTGTTTCTGACTGTTTTGTTTTTCAGCCAAGTCTGATTCCATTTTGTAAATGAGCATCATTTTGTTTCCTCTTTAGCAGCAACATTGGGAGGTTGGCTTTGATTATATTATCTGACCATATGGTCTTTTTCAAGTGACAGAAAACACTGGTTGTATCTTTCTGTTTATCCCTTGTGTTTGCTTGTGTTGAGGATTCTGTTATCTTTTGATTTCTAGTAACTATTCACTTTGCCAATAGATCATAACAATATGGGTTTAAAAGATAGATGGTTGGTCTCTAATGCAAAGATGACAAAGTGCTCATAATACATATTAAATCATTAATTATGTATAATCTGATTATTAGATAAAACCTTTTAAGTTGGTGTTGTTTTCACATTCTGTGAACTTGAATCACTTTTTGAAAATTAACCGACTGGGGCTCATTTGGTTAGGCATCTAACTTCGGCCTAGGTCATGGTCTCACGGTTTGTGAGTTCAAGTCCCACATTGGTCTCTGTGCTGACAGCTTGGACCCTGGAGCCTGCTTCAGATTCTGTGTGTGTCTCTCTCTCTGCCCCTCCCCTGCTTTCTCTCTGTCTCTGTCTCTGTCCCTCAAAAATAAATAAACATTAAAATTTTTTTTTTTTTAATTTCACTCAAATGAAAATCAGTTCTTTCTTCAAGGGACGTCTCAAGATGATTCATGTCTACCTGACCATCCCTACCTGAAAGTGATGCAGCTGATTCCTGATTTCGTTTGAAATACAGCAAATTGTTCCTTGTATTCATATTTGACCAATGGGCAAACTTACTGGTTTCCTATGTTTCTTTGTGGTACACGGGTATACTAATTTTTGAAACACTTTTTCCTCTTCAAAAAGAACATAATTAGCATTTACAAGCTTGCTTCTCATTGTAGCCCTTCTGTGTGTATGACTGGCTCCTTTTAAGACTTTTGGATATTAATCAGTCATATAAATATTTCATTTGTACTATGGAGTTGTCTAATTGGAAACACATCTACCATAAAAAGGGTGAGATGTATACAAAGTTTTAAAAATTAGAACCATTTTTGCATGGTTTGGGGAGCAGAGAGCTCTGACTTAAACAATAACAAAAGGCTTTTATTGGTTGGGATGAAAATCGTATGAGTTTGAATTAGTGTCAGAATTTAATGCACATGAAATGAAAAAGAGTACTTCTGGCTTATAAAGAGCTCTTTGCTTTTCTTAGATATCAGAAGGGTCCTATTTGCATGTTTTTGCTCATTTCTCTTGGAAAAAAAAACAAGACAGCCACACAGAAATACACAATGTCTAGGCAAGATGTTTGCAATAACTCTTTGTCTGTAAAAATTATTAAACTTTATCTTGACCCACAATCTCTAGACTAGTGCTTTTGCAAAAAACACAAATGAAATAGGGAGATATATCCTCTGACCCTAAACCTCTTATCTTGAATTTCTCTGGCTTTTAAGCTCTGTACACAGTGAAATGCCTACTCAGGGGTTAGTCCCAGGTAAAATGGACTATGAACCACAGATAATAGCCATCTTCAAACTTCTAGCTTACCTGAGTAGTTCATACGATTTGGGGTGTGTGTGTATGTGTGTGTGTGTGTGTGTGTGTGTGTGTGTGTGAGTGTGTGTGTGTGAAATATTTTTTTAGGACTTCAGCTTTATTGTAATCATCATTACCATTATTAATAGTATAACTCATTGGGATATTTTCTGACTAAACAACAGTACAACTCAAAAGGTAATTGTGCAGCTCATAAGAGTCAATCTTAAAAATTCTTATCACAGGAAAAATTCCAAGTATTTAAGGAGGTAGATGTTAACTAAAATTGTGGTAATGATTTCACAATATGTACATATATAAATGATTATGTTTTATGCCTTGGAGTAATACAATGTTATAGATAAATTATATATTGATAAAACTGGAAAAAATGTAAGGGTAGATATGTCTCCCTCCAAATCACTGCTTAAACATTCAACCTGCCCATACATAGCCTTAGCTTGATTCTTGAAGCTGTCTAGAGTCAGAATCTCTATAAAATTCCCAACTTTTTAGACAAAAGTCTCACAAGACAGAACAATTCTTAGCCAGAGGTAGGCTGAAGAATTTTCAGATACTTCAGATGTACCAAGCTGGGAGCTTGTTTCAAAATACCAGTTTCAGTCTAGTTGGTGAATAAACTTGGCACAGAAGTATAACACACATGTATAAACTTTTGGTATTCCAGGGGGCAGGAACCCAAATGGGGGGATCTAATGGGTACATTCAATCAATTCCAAGCCATTCTATAAGAAAGGAATTGTAAGGAAGCATAGTAGTTTGAGTAATTTGGAGATCCCTGGCCAAAAAAAAAAAAAAAAAAATTGCATTAAGCCATAAATAATGCAATTATAAAAAATATTTCTTTTCTTATTGTCTTATGGAATATGCTATTTTCTAATGTGAAATAGAAGGGGTGCCTGAGTGGCTCACTCAGTTAAGCAGCTGACTCTTGATTTTGGCTCAGGTCAGGATCTCATGGCTCATGAGATCAAGCCCTGCATCAGGCTCCACACTGAATGCTTGGGATTTTCTCTCTCCCTGTCTCTCTGCCCCTTCTATGCATATGTACATGTTTGCACGCATGCTTTCTCTCTCTCAAAATAAATTGACAAACTTAAAAAAGAGAAGAAAAACCTCCCAGAATTTTGGCCCAACATGCTGAACCTAAAATGCTAACTTTGCCATTTTTTAATAATTTTTTAATGCTTATTTATTTTGAGAGAGACAGACAGACAGGGAACAAATGGGGTTGGAGCAGAGAGAGAGGGAGACACAGAATCCAAATCAGGCTCCAGGCTCTGAGCTGTCAGCACAGAGCCTGACATGGGGCTTGAACCCACGAGCTGTGAAATCATGACCTGAGCTCATGTCGGACGCTCAACAGACTGAGCCACCCAGGTACCCCTAATTTTGTCATTTTGTAAAGAAAATTAATACTGGATCATTAAAAACTATGTGGTTATACCTCCTGTCCCACATTGTAGTAACATCACAACATGATTTCAGTAATGCATTTTGGAATGAAAGAAGTCTTGAGATTGAGGGAGAATACAATATGGCCAAGGTAGAGCCTTCTGGCTTTCTTCAGGAAGCTTTTTGTTGAAGTATCAGTTAGGATTTTGCATATATAAGAGGAATTGTCAGAATTTGAAGCTTAGCAGGACTTTCTGTACATGACCAAAGACCATCACAGACTTAATCTCTGCAGGGGATAATTTAGTTGTTGACAGGCCTGGGTCATTTAATTTTTGGTATGTCCACAGTCTAGAACCTACACTTAGCAACTCATTGGTGGAGTAGTACATGTTCCTTTGGTCTCCATATTTCATGAAAAAATGGAAGCTGGATCCAGAGACTTGATCAGATTCAGACTTAATTTATCTGACAAGACTATTGGCAGTATTTTGCTCTTTTACCTGGCAGTATATAATGGTTGTGTTTCTTTGTTATGATATTTAACAGTCACCAATGCTCACATTTAGGTCCTTGAATTCATTAATACATTGTTTTTGCTTTTAGTTTGAGCAATATTATAAGAGGGTGGTTCTCTTCTTCTATTATTCAGTTATCTTTCTGTTATTTAGTGGTACAATTGATATAGGAAAAGAGAGAAAAATCTTTGACTTTTCTTCTCTCTGATTTATCAACTTGTCTAAATAATGAATTGGTCTCTTGTTATCTCAGAAGGTGCCCAGTTGGTTTTTATTTCTTGCAATATCATTACAAACTCATGAATGTAAACACATTTGATGAGTTTCAATTCATTGAAGTTATTATTAAAGTTCAAATTACTTATTTAGACCAGTGGGAGTCACTTTACTTTCACTTCTAAATCCTTTGGAAATGCCTATAGAGTTTGATAAGTTTGATAACATCTTTATTTTCTGTTCTATTTGCACTCTAAGAATGTTCATTACTATAGGGTCTGTCATTAAAAACTTCTGGATTTTTAAAATTTTAAAACTCCAAAAATCATGATTTAAAAAATTTTTACAAATAAATAGTAACATGCAATGATTAAGGTTCACAAATCTGAATACCTTTAATCTTTTTGGAATACCTAATTATACTCACTTGATTATTTTTGACATTAACTTCGGGGTGGGGGAATGGAACTGCAGTATAGTATCTTGTTCTGTGCTAAAATTCTCATAGTTTTTACCAATTCTCTCATAACTCAGTCATATTTATGTATTTTATTTGATATAAATAAACTCCTTTGTGGAGGTAGGAATGCATATCAGTTTTAAAAGAAAATTTAATATTAATACTTTAGTACTAACACTTTTTTATTTTTTATTTTTTTACATTTATTTATTTTTGAAAGATAGAGTGAGACAGAGTGCAAGTGGAGGAGAGGTTGAGAGAGAAGGAGACACAGAATCTGAAGCAGGCTCCAGGCTCTGAGCAAGCATTCAGCCCAGAGCCCGATGCGGGGCTCGAACCCACAAACCGTGAAATCATGACCTGAGCCAAACGAAGTCGGACATTTAACCGACTGAGCCACCCAGGTGCCCCCTAATACGTTTTTTAAAAAGCTGAGTCTTCTATGGCTTTAGAAAACATGCTTTTCCAAAATACAAATGTAGTCCAAACTTATAATTCATTCAGATACAGTAGAAATCAGGAAAGTATAGCATCTATTTTAATCAGTGTGGTAGTTAAAGGGTAGAATAACAGTCATGATGTTCTTGTGCACATCATTTGGTTAAAATAAAATGTTTTCCACTTTTTCTGGAATTCAAATTGATATAAACCTAGCTGTGTCAAATTTACCTTTCAACCAGTTCAATTTCATGAATTCTTTCATCAAAATTCAAAACCATTTGCATTGAAGAAGAGAAATGTGAATTTAGTCACACAGTTGTTTAGAATACTTTAAAATAATTGAAAGACCAAGAAGATTAACCATCTCTAAATGTAGTTAGAATTTTTAAATTATTAAAAATCAAAATAAAGATATATAGAAACACAATGAACTAAGAAAGGGCAGGAAAATTACACAAGACAGTGTAATCTTGAGCATGTGAAAGAATGTTTGTAAATTTGGTGAGAGTGGAAAATCAGAGGTAGAGATAGGTGATTTAGAGAATTTCAATCATGGGTGGGTTGTAATGACTGCAGTTATTGTCCAGCTATCCGCAACTAAAACGTGGAAAGGAAAGGAAATGGGGAGAGAACAGAAACCTTGACAAGAAGTAAATGGAAACTTTTATTTACAGCAAATTGTCAAAATGTAAATGAATGTAGC
This sequence comes from Panthera pardus, assembly GCF_024362965.1. Taxonomy (NCBI): domain Eukaryota; kingdom Metazoa; phylum Chordata; class Mammalia; order Carnivora; family Felidae; genus Panthera; species Panthera pardus. The sequence continues at coordinate 51,666,673 of NW_026526654.1, forward strand.
AAACAAAAAAAATATATTGGTAGGGAATGTAGTAGTATCTTTTAAAGAATCTAAATTGTGGGTATATAGATCAGAAAATAAGAGAGTAAATGGAAAGGAAGACAAGGAAAATGGTGATAAATTGTAGCCAGCCCAATGATAGCCCTTCTAGCAAATACTTGAATGGTGATTGTTGGGCAATGGGGGTGGTATAATAGCCACTTTGCTTTCTATTTCCTCTCCTTTTTAGTCCTTTTCTCATATCTATACATAAATACAGTCATGTTAAAAAAATGCTGATATGCAGTGACCCAGCAATCTCCCTGTAAATACTGAAATTACTGTGATTTGTTTCCAAATAGATTGGCTAAAACTCAGTGGTAATTTATCAAATGGTTTTAAACACTTTTGTGTAGTTTCAAGAAGTATCTATTTTTCTCTGAGGGAGAAAAAAAATTGTTTCAACTTGTCTGTGGTCAAATTGATTGTCAACTTTCCCATGCAGTTGTTAGTTTATAAATAAATCCAAATATTGTACATTTAGTTAGCACAACTCTCACCCTAGGAGAAAAGTCTGTAAGTGGAAAAACAGGTACTTCTCTGCTCTACAAGGGAAAGTTTTAAGATGTACAGTCGTACTTTCATTCCCCAAAGAAACCTGCCTTTTTGAATAAACATAAAACCTATAATGGGTATGGATTATATTATTAGGAACTCTTCTAACTGATGTGATTGAAAGGGTTGGTACACATACTAAATGATCATTAAATGATTCAAATACCAAATCCATACATATTTTGTTATTAAACAACTGCTACCTCCATATCCTGAATTCCCATGCTTTTGCTTTTTTATTATATGATTGCTGAAAAAGATTTTCTATAAATTCTACCAAATAGGCACAATCAAAAGATAAAAACCCTTGGAATGTGGTTTTAATTTAAAGGCAACTGAGTATAGGATTTAATGGTTTTGTGTCAAGTGGTTCATTTCAGAAAGAACAGATAATAATAACAGCTAGTAAATGTATTGGCTTTGCTGCCAGTCAAGGCGTTTTATATTTTAAACAGTTTTATTGAGACATAATTCACAGATCATACAATTCACCCACTGAAAGTGGGTAATGCAATGGCTTTATCATATTCAAAGATATATGCAACCACCATTGAGTCAATTTTAGAACATTTTTATTACCACATAAAGAAAACCCATTCCTTTTGACTATCATCTCTTTATCCCTCCATTCCCTGTCCTCCATCCTAAGGAACTATTTTGTGCTTTTTCCTCTGTAGATTTGCCTATTCTGTATAATTCATAAAAATGAAATCATATAATATGTGTTTTTTTGTGTGTGTGGCTAGTTTCTATTACTTAGCATATTTTCAAGGTCCATCATGTTGTAATATATCTCAGTATTTCATTCCTTTTTATGATTAAATAATATTATATTGTGTGTCTGTACCACTTTTGTTTATTCATCCATTTATTGATGGACATTGAATTGGTTTCCACCTTTTCGTTATTATAAACAATGCTGCTGTAAAAATTCATGCACACCTTTTGGGTGGGCATGTTTTCATTTTTCTTGGGTGTGGTATAGGGAGGGAAAACCATCTCTTTGCCTGACTGCTTAGCTCAGAAGTCAGTCTTCTCCTGCCCTTGAACTGGGACTTAACACTCCTGGTTCTCAGGTCTTTGGACACAGATTGTAATTTACTTTTATTTGTTCTCCTGGTTCTCAGGCTTTGGGACTCAGACTGGAACTACACTACCAGCTTTCCTGGGTCTCCAGCTTGTAAATGGTATATTGTGGTGCTTCTCAGCCTCCATAATCATGTGAGCCAATCCTTACATAGATAGATAGATAGATAGATAGATGATAGATAGATAGATCTCCGATTGGTTGTGTTTCTCTGAAGAACCCTCATATACCCAGGCACTGTGGCTCCAGGATTTGTGATATTAACCAACATAATAGGCAACCTCATGCTTTAAGTTTTGCAAAATTTTCTTTCTTCCATCATTATATTTGAAGATAGGCTAACGTGAGATAGTGTAGCATAGCAGAAAAGCTACAGATTTTTTTTAATCAGATGTACCAGGAAACAACTCCTAGATTTGTCCCTTAGTATTATGTGTAAGCAAATAAATAACTGCAATTGATGTAATTATAAAATGATGAAAATTATCATCTCTCATTAAGATTCTACTGAGACATACACTAGTATATCATATATAATGTGGTATTTTGTCCCAAGGATGTAGTGTTTGTGGACATAGCTCCAAACCAAATACTAAATAAGCCCTTTTGACAAGATGTGTCAGAAGATTTATGATTTAAAGATCAGTTGGCAGGAAGGATTTTGTCATATATTGACAGCCAAGAGTACTTGATGAAGTGTCAGTTTACAGAAATTCGGTGACCAGGTATGCACTGTATTTCTGCTGCTTAAAAGCTTTCAGTACCTTCTCTCCATTTATATACTTTGAGAGCCAATAGGCATTACCACTGATTTCAATAAATAATCTATAAATTATTTTACCAGACATGTTTCAGACTGTGCAGTGGATAATAAAACTCCATTTTTAAGTCTCAATTTTGTAATGTAGGACCTGCCCTTAGAAGATAAGGTGGCAAAATGAACTAAACACTAGTCAACATGAAGCGATATAATTCTAAGAAAAGCTGTTCTGGTTCAGGGATTGCTACATATTTTACTCTATTATCTTTTTTTTTCTTTTCTACATTGGACCCATTCAGTATCTAGGATTCATTGTCTTACGAGTTAACAAGAACTGTGGCTGCATACAAATTTTGGTAACCATGATAAATATGGAAGAAAAGATAACGATCCTGTATTTATAATGATGTGGCCAATCTTTGCATTTAAGCATACTCATGCACACATGATTTTCTTACTAATATAAAGAGTGAAACTCTGGTATTCTTTTATTTTAAAACAATCAGTTTTCTACATTGTTAAATACTGATCTATCCATACACTTTCAAAGCATTCATCATTTATTATCAAGAGAGTTTTTTATTTTATTTTTTTTTTACTAAAGCTAAATTAAATTGAGGGGAAATGAAGCAAAACTGTTCTTTTGTGATTCAGTTGCATCAATTAATTTATGCAATGCATTGCAGCCAAGGAGGTATGTATTTCAAGAGAAAATCAATTCAAATAGTCCTTTATTTCTACAATTATATTTTTTTCTCTAAACCTATCAGATTGGTAGTGTATACTTGGCATGTCTTAATGCAAAGACAAAGCAGCTCAACGTATTTGCTTTTTGAACATATGCATAAAGCTGAATTTAATCCAGAGAATGTTGAACTCTCTAGAGGACAGGACTGACACTAAATTAGAAATTGATAAAACGATTTTTTAACTGTAGCCACTTAAAAAAATACAACTTCATTTTTCTGGTAAAAAGGGTCTACTGTGTGTAAGCATAGTCCTAGTTTTTTGCTGATTAGATTCACTGATTAAGTTTCTCTGCCTGATTAGCTTTGCTGGGCTAAATGTAGGTCAAACCTGCACTAGAAGAACTTGTAGCATTTAACTATTATTCTAATGCAATTCATCTATAGGGCATTATTTTATGTTCCAGAGCACGAATACCTTGAAATTATCAGAAGTAGCTATGGTTACAAAATGGTGATTAATGCTAGGAACTGAAATTCCCATAGCGACATGACCCAAACAAACAAATTTCAATTTACAGAATCTCCAATGCCAGCATAGTTCAACAGGCATAATCAGTTGGTTTTGAATAACTATGCTAAGGGGAGTGCCTGTCTACTTGCTAGATGGGGGCTTGCTATCCCATTCATGAATCATTTAATAAAGCCAATTAGATCTTCAAATTTACTTGGTTGAATTTTGTTGTTTAATAGATTTGGTGGCAGCAACAAATTCCGAAGCAGACATCCAGCAGCATATGGAGGAAAACGAGAAACATAAGCGTGGTACCTGCAAATCTTTGAATTCACGTTCTCGAAGCTTCCAGGGACCGTGAGTAAGCCCCTCTCTGTCTGAGCTCTGCTCTGTTTTGTGTTTGGGTTCCCTGTCCAAATGGCTTTCCTTTAAGCTGGTCCTCCTAAGCTGGCGGAAGGTTTTGCTCAGAGCCAAGCCCCTAGCCTTTCATGCCACAATTACCCAGGTAGTAAACCTCATATGAGTTTCTCTGGGAATTGGTTGTGGTGTGTACAGGGCCCTCTTATGGCCAGGACACAGTACTGCTAATATATTAAGGTGAATGTTAATCTTTCTTATTTTGTGTAAATAAAAGCTATTGCTAGTGGGCTTTGGAAGCCAAAAAGCTGCAAAAAATGGTGGGCATGGGTTGAATATTTAAAAGCTTTTAGAGCACTCACCACCTCAAGAATACTCCCATGATAAGTATAAGTTGGTCATGGAACAGGTTATATTGATAGTATGTCACCCAGCAACCTCAAGAAAACTTCTTTGCACTGTGGAACACTGTAAAACGTGGACAATTCCTCAATCTTCAGCACATCCCTTTTAGGTATTTATTGGGCTCTGAGAAATCCAAAGTTTTAGCTAATGAGATCCTTAAATTCGAAAGAGGCAAGTCGGCTACCTTCCTGTACACTTGCTTATTTTTTGTCTAATAACCATGGTCCCAGAAGTTGGCAGACATCTAGCAAAATGAAAAAAATTATTAAAAATAACCTAGAATTTGGGGTGTCTGGGTTGCTCAGTCGATTGAGCGTCTGCCTTTGGCTCAGGTCAGATTCTCACAGTCAGTGAGTTCGGGCCCTGGGTCAGGCTCTGTGCTAACAGCTCAGAGCCTGGAGCCTGCTTCAGATATTGTCTCCCCCTCTCTCTGCCTCTCCCCTGCTCACACTCTGTCCTCTCTGTCTCTTCAAAATGAATAAATGTTTTAAAAAGTTAAAAAATAATAAATAATGTAGAATTATAGTGACCATTATGAGAAATGTTCCAATTAGCCAAAAAATTATTTAAGAGGTACACTTGAAAGTAAGGGTTTCAAAATTAATTAAACAGAGCAGGATGTCTATTTTACTTTGAATGCAGAAGCTTCCAAAAACCTTCAAGATTCCAAATAGTCTTGTTGAAAGTTTTGTTATAAAAGGCTAATAAAATAAAAAACACAAGAGGTACCTAAGGAAAAAAAAAAGAAGTATGCTAAGTTACAGGTTTGTTTTTAGAGACATTTCCATTTCTTGATTATTTGGAGTATTTTTCTCTAATCTATGAATGAATCATTTCTTCCATATGTATTCATTTCTGGACTTAAATTGCTAAATAATATATCTAGTAAAGCATCATTAGAATAATTCCTGGGGAAAGATTTAGTATTACAGCATTCATTACAGTTAACTATTGGCTTTCTTTTTGGTATTGTTTTAGTACAGAACCATGAAAGAAAGTTAAATTTTTATGGAGAATAGAGAACTGAACTCTTTTTTTTTATGGTGGAGAAAGCCGAGACGATTTTCCAAAACATTGTTAGAATGTTTTCTTTTTCAGAATGTTTTTGAATGCCTGCTATGCATCAGGTATGAATTAAAAAATAGAGAAATGTGTAAAAAAATTCTCAATTTTGTTAATCAAAAGGGAAATGCACATTTAAAACACAATAATGAGTCAGTCTATACCTACTGATATGGGAAAAACAAAATAAAACAACAACAACAACAACAAGAAAAACATCCCCACAATATGGCCAGGTTGGGTAGGTTGCAAAACAAATTCAACTGTTAAAAATAGCTGGTGGCAATGCAAAATCATAGTCATTTTGCAAACAGTTTGGCAATTTCTTATAAGCTTTAAACATACACTTAACCATATCTTCTAGGAATCTCACCTTTAGGTACTTACTCAAAGACATGCAAACATGTTCACATAAAACCTAACAGGTGAATGTTCATAGTGGATTTATGTATAATCACTTAAAACTAGTAACAATCCAAATGCCATTCATCTGGTGAGTCAATAAACACACTATAGAATATCTATATGTTAAAGAGAAAAAAACTTACTAAGCATGAAAAATCATGGATGAATCACAAATATGTCATTCTGTTTGGAAATATTCAGATTCCCAAGTCTATATACACTATGACTCCATTGATACGACATTGTGGAGAAGTAACAGGAAACGTCAGTTTTGCCAGAGGCTGGTAGTAGAGGTTGACTACCACATGGCATGGGAGAAGATTTGGAGTAATGGAACTGTTTTATAATTAGATTGTGGTGCTGGCCACGTAACTGTGAGTGCTTCTCAAAACTTGCAGAACTTTACACTAAGTGTGGTAAGTGGATGTAAATTAAACTAATAAAAAAGATAAAATATTTAGGGAAAAAAAGTCTGGTAAATAAATGTGTTACTTACATGGTTGCTATACTTTAGGATTAAACATTATATGACATTCAAAAGAAATGAGTTAATCCTGACAATACAGTACTCAGGTAAATAAGTAAATCCCTAAAAATATGGCATGAGAGCCATTTTAGAAATTCAGCTGAAAGTAAGCAGCATTTTTTCCTCTTAGAAATCCCTATAGCTGTGATTCATGTGCGTGTAAGTGTGCATACAGTAAGAGAATGGTCTATATAAGATCCAGGATTGTGGTTTCTTCTGGGTGGTCAAAGAGCAAGAGGGTGTGCAATCTTCATTTTTAATTTGAATGGTGTGTATGTGAGTGTTTCCCTATGATGAACAATAAATATGTTACTTACCTTTATTCTATGGATGAAATATTGCATAATAAAAATTTTTAATAACAAAATAATAGCTTCTTATTGGCAGCAGTTAGGTAGGTACTTCAAATATCTTTTATTATTTAATGCTCAAAATAAGGACTGGAATCAGAGAGAAGACCTTCATTTAAAATTAGTCTTTGTCGGGGTGCCTGGGTGGCTCAGTCAGTTAATGTCCAACTGCCAACTCAGGTCACAATCTCGCGGTCCGTGAGTTCGAGCCCCGCATCGGGCTCTGGGCTGATGGCTCAGAGCCTGGAGCCTGCTTCGGATTCTGTGTCTCCCTCTCTCTCTGCCCCTCCCCTGTTCATGCTCTGTCTCTCTCTGTCTCAAAAATAAATAAACGTTAAAAAAAAATTTAAAAAAAATTAGTCTTCGTCATGTCTTGTGATGTTTCCCGAAATATTTAGTTGACTTCAATAAACCAAATTTTGTTCAGTTAAATAATAGGTATTAACAGATATTTAAAAAGAAAAAAAATGATTTAATGCTAGAGTAGCTAAGGTCTCTAATTACTTAACGAACACAAATAATTCATTGTCTATAATGGTCTCATTAAGAAGTTAAATTCTACTATGACAGAACAGTGGAGATGATAATAAAGAACTTTATTATCTTTAAATTCATTTTCTGATTTTTCAATATTTTTCTCAGTTATCTTAATGTGTTTAAATTAAAAAATCATATTTAAATGAAATATTTGAGCTCGTGTCCTCATGAGATGTTTGCTAAGGATCAAATTCTTTGTTCACATTAAAAAGAGGAAATAACTTCAGGCATAAGATAGCTATGAATATAAAATAATTCCCAGGGAAATATGTACATATTACTTCAATTACATTTTAAGATTACAAAATCATGAAAAAAGTTGCCTTTTGGAGTTAGGTAGTTTTTCCTATCCCAATATTTTATCTGGTCTAACTTATTTTTTCTTCCTCTATGTCTCTTGTAAAACTTAGTCAAAATCATAATTCAATCAAGTAAAGGAAACTAAGGTCATGCTTATGGCAAGAACTGCAGTTTTCTCAAAAAGAGTAAAAAATTGGATTATTAGCACCTAGAAAATGTATGAATATTCCACTATAGTTTTGTCTTCTGTTATTTGTGAAGACACACTCTTAATGCAGATTGTTTATCCTGTTAAGAAAATAATCAGTACACTTGAATACTTATTTCTCCTTCCTAAGAAGATGGTGCTATTAATGGGGCACCTGGGTGGCTCAGTCGGTTAAGTGTCCGACTTCAGCTCAGGTCATGATCTTGTGGTCTGTGAGTTTGAGCCCCACGTCAGGCTCTGTGCTGACATCTCGGAGCCTCGAGCCTGCTTCAGATGCTGTGTCTCTCTCTCTGCCCCTCCCTCACTCATGCTCTCTCTCTCTCTCTCTCTCTCTCTCACTCTGTCAAAAATAAATAAACATTAAGAAGACAGTGCCATTAAGCCAATAAAAATGTAGATCTTTTTGCACCTGGATTTTGTTTGTTTCCCTCTGTTATTTATTATGATAATAATTAAACATTTGACATACAATTTAAGTACTAAATAAAGCATTTTGAAACAGAAATCTAGAAGAGATTATAATTGTTTTAACAGGAGAGATTTTCAAATCACAAAAAGTTAATTTTATATCCAAAATATTACCTCATTTCTCAAAATATTCCTTAAAATTTTTTAGTTACTTATAACTGTAAATAATTTGACTGAGTTTACAGTTACTTAACTGTAAATAATTGGACCTAATAGTATATATAAAGGGGTAATTTGTGAAAGATATGGTTATATGTTTATAAGTATTTTAATAATGTTTAAGTGAAATGTGAAAATAAAGGTATTATTTTTGAGAAATAAAATATTGCCTCAAATATTTTTACAAGCCAGATGAAAATTACCTTTGGGGTTTACACTGAAGAATCTAAGTAATTACCTCTATTCTCTGATGCAATTTTGTATACTTAATTATGTGCAATTATTTTCTAAATTATAAATATATTTTTTATTTTTTTGCTAATTTAAGAGCCTCATAACTCCATGACTTCTCAAGCTTAAAACAACAGATCCAAACTGTTTGTTCCCTTACTCTTAGTACTGTATGCTACACCCCAAAAAAGAAGCATATTTATGATTGCCTTAGTCTGCAGTGACATAACCAATTAAACCGGTGACTGAGGATCATAAATGTTTTTCTGTTATGTGTTGATATTTTTGTAATTCTTGCATGTAATATTCAATAGAAAAATCTAGGCACTTGTGGCTAACTAAGACATAGATCTTTTATATATATATATATATATATATATTTATATTTATATATATACACATATATATGTATATGTATATATATATATTTATATATATACACATATATATGTATATGTGTATATATATAAATATATATATAAATTTATATATATAAATAGATATATAAATATATAAATATATATATATGGGAAAGTATGTAAGTAGGCTATATCTAGCATATTATCTGAACTTGCAGAAATAATGTGCTTTTGCCATAATGTTAACTCAAAGAAGATCACAATATTGAGACAAAAATTATTGTGATGACTTAAAGTAGGTTTGCTTTACCTGTATATTTTTCCTCTGTTAGCAAATCGGGACTTGAAACTGATGGCTCACTTAAGTCTCTCTCACAACTACTCCCCAACAAATCTGAAATACATATTTAGTAATTTGGGGATTTGTCATAGATCCCAAGATGTCTAGTCAATTCAGATGCTTCACATCTTGTGGATGAAGAAGAATTTATAGTGCCAAGAGCTCACAGGATGCGTTTGGATCAGAAACACTCCAATACAAAAAAATAATATTGTCAGCAATAATTTGTTTCTTTAGGTTGCCTCCAAATCCCATCCTCCCATATAGACTTGGATGAGATGAGAGAGCTTGGTTCTCAGGGAGGTGCGAGTTACAGGAGACAACTTTGGAAGTTATTACAATTAAAGGATTTCAAAGAATACTCTAGAATCCACAAACTCTGAGTACAGCTTGATACGGATTTTGTAACCCACATGGTGTAGGGAATGTCCAGGAAGAAAATATAATATTGCCAAATTCTATGACTATTGGTCTCTGCTTTAACTTATATGTGACTTTATAACCATTATACTTCGTAGAATCAGTTTGGCTTTAATATGCTTATCTGTATTGCAAGAAAGGAAACTGCTTGAAAAAATCCTCCACTATTTCATGATGTTTGTTTCAGTGAATTAAGTATTACCATTATTTCTAGCAAAGTTAATTTTCCAAAGGAAAAATAAAAGAGTCTGCATATTAAACAGAGAAAAAAAATTATTACCGAGTATCTAGTATAGAGGTTGGGAACAGTTCTATTTTTAAAAACATCTAACTCAATTTTGTAGCAAAGGGAAAACTTTTCTATACACTTCCCATTAGACTGCCCAAAATAACATGAAATGTTAAAGTAGTGGCTGGGTTATACTGATTTCCTACTAAGTCCCTGGAAATGAATTTATACACTTAGGAACACTGAAGTCTATGGACCCAAGAGGCAACCAATTATAGTGGTTGACATCCAACCCTAAGATCATTTCAAATTTGTCACTGAAACAATATGCATTCTTGTATGGAACCATTTATCTCTGATATCCAAAGTAAAATAATAGCATAAAGATAATGAAATATCATTTTCATACAGAAATTGCCACAGACCAGGTATTCTTGTAAGCATTTTATATTATTATTTAATTTAAGTCTTTCAATAACTCTGTAAGATAAGTAGGTTAATTATTTTCTTCATTTTCCACCGAAACACCAAGAGAGTAAGAAACTTGCCCAAGAGACCATAGCTAACAAATGGCAGCACTGGGCTATGAACTCAGGCTGGCAACTTTCAGAAACTTGAGTTTTAATCAATGTACTATTCTAAATTTTATCAGAGAAAATGACATTTCTGGAGTAAGTTTTCAAGATTTCCTATCTTGAACACTGAAGTTCAAGTACCCAAGAATGAATACAAAAGAACACTGTAGCCTTCTGTAATATTTTATGGTAAAGTGAAATAAGTCTATGTTCTAGAACCTGGGTTGTCATGCTTGTAGAAGTTGAGGAAGTCATCATGCTTGAATCCACCTATAAACTATTTATTTTGTAACCTAAATCACTAAAAATGCCTTTTATTCCTTTACAAACAAGATGCATTTATTAAATATACATTAAATTACTATTGAAGAATAACAGTGATCAGTGAAAATAATGCATCTTATATGCTGATTAGGATTCTCGTATAGAAACCCATCAGACTCCACTGACCTGAGGGGGAGAAAAATCTAGCTTCATAATAAGAGCTTTTGGTATGTAATAATAGGTGCCTACCTAGGGAGTTACACCAATTAGCACTTAGAATCTAGACTGATGAAATTCCAGCTAGTTGCAAACACTTTCCTTAACTCTTTTCTTTCCTTTCTTCTCTTCTCTTTTCTTTTCTTTTCTCTTTTCTTTTCTTTTTTGTTTTTCCTCGGAAGACAAAGTGGAAGCAATAGATTGAGGTAAAGGACATAGTTATGATAATGTTATATTATGTTCAAATTCATTTGGCCATTTAGGTGGAGTGCTTTTGTTTAAATTCAGCTTTGGGTTTTTGACATTTCATTACCTTGTTTTTCCTTTCAATACTCAAATATAGATATCCCAAAATATATCTAGGTGGACTTTTAGTGCTTTTTCTACTCTAAATGTGGTGAGTTCTCATGGTTCTTTTTTTGAACAACACATATTAATATGATTTATTTTCAATCTGATTTCCTAATAATCAATTAACAGATTTCTGGTCTGTTTTAGATCTGCCTTTCAATCATAATCAAAGGATTATTTTTTAACTAGGAGAAAAGCTGCAAAACCAACTTTAATTTGGATTATATTCAGTGCAAAACTTTGTGAATATGACAAATTGATTTTATGGATGTATAATCATTATTAATCATCTTTCTACTTTTCATCATCATTGAGTAGCCAAATTAAAAAAAAAATAGAATATCTATGCCGACTAAATAGAAATCACAAATTTTAGTGATACAAAACTAAACAGATAATTTAAAAAATATATGTATAAAATGACATAATACAAAAGTTTTATCTTAATCTGAGTAAAAAAAGGTAATAGGACTAATATGCTTGACTATGAGACAGTATTATGTCGTTCTGAACAGCATAGTTTTTAGATTTTTTCCTTTATGTGCTAGGTAATTAAAATCCTTCGTCAGTTCTCTTCTCCTTTATCATAGGCTCTTTTTATTTCACAGACCATTTCTTCAACTTCATGGTGTTTTTGATCTAGTGGTTTATAAAATATTCCCAAAATAAATTTGGATCCATTGTAACATCCAATTTCTTGCCAGAGTGACTCTGACCTATCCTATTCTCACTTATTCTGCTCAGCTATGTTATTTGCAACCTTTCCATCTCTGGTGTCAACAAATGTATATAAGACAGAATGCACCATCAATGGCATATTGAGAATAAAGTGATGAACAGAAATGATACGAAAAATATCAAGTTCCAAATATCCAGCATAAATGTTAACGTGTGAAAGATGAGCTGTCAACTTATAAAAACTTCACATCAGTCCCACTGGTTCTCATACTTGTTGCCCTCAAAGTTGGTTATTTACCAATAAAGTTTGTAGGTCACTATTTTATAAGTACTGAATGATCACTATTAGCACAAATCATTAAAAAGTAATATCTGTTATGCCATCCCACTAGTAGAAGTTCAAATGTATTTTTATGTTAATTGATTGACTTAATATTTTACTACCAAAGCATATGTGATTTTATTTATTTTTAACCAATTTTTACATATGTATGTATGTGAAAGTTTGTTATAACTCATTCAGCATACAGAATGATGTGTCCTTCAGTACATGAAAATTCAGGAATAATAAAGAATAGAGGGTGCAGTGTGATATTCTTACACACTAACAAAGAAAGCAAAAACAGAGCTGAGTCTCTGGAGCAGATATTGAGCAAGTTCAGATGCTGGAAGATATGTGTTGGAACAAAACTGGACTTCATTGGAACCTCATGCTTGAATGAGCCCTGGTTTTAGTAGCTACCCGACCTTACCTCCACAGGCATGGTCACAACTGGCCTAATTAAACCACATTTTACTAAAATAATTTGTTTCACAACCATGTTTAAATATACCAGTAAGTGAAGCTATTCTTCTAAGGAAAATGAAACTCCCTCTACTACAGCTTTCATAAATGGTATAGGCTAGTAGCAATTGAGATGAATACTACGTGAATTATAATTCTTGCCTCTTACTACAAGCTCGAAAAGGTAGAACCCATGAAAAAAGGAATGTTTTGCGAGTAGGAACCATAATCCCAAAACTCAGGGCCTCTGCCTTCTTTCTCCACCTATTCTTTCACTTGTGGGTCTTTTACAAGCAAGAATGGCCCATCCCACTAGCTAGCTCCTTCTCTGCAAATGAATATACAGGCCCTTTTAGCTTCACGGGAGATACTACTCATTCCTGCAGGGTGAAAAAGACAGCATAATAAAACATAATAAAGTGAAAAACAGTTCTGTTTTGGTCAGAACAGACTATGTTATGCTGTGACAACAAACAACTCTCTGATCTCAGTGACTTTAACACTTAGGTAAATTCTATAAATCTAAGTGGTCACGGGAGAAACTCTCCTTTAAGAGGAAACTCAGTAAATCAGGCTGAAAGAGACTCCACCCTCTGTAGACATATGTCCAGAATACACAACTTTCTAGTTCTGTGCCACAGAGAAAGAGTGAATGGAAGGTTCAATCACTAGCAATTAAATATTTCCACTCGGGTGGTATATGTCATGTCCACTCACTATTTATTGGCCAAAGTGTCATATAAGCATGCTAACATTAGGGAACAGGGCAGTATAGTATTCCTCTGTATCCAGTGTAGAAAGGAACCTGAGGTAATTTCTGCCACAGTTCCAAATTTAAAAAGCTCCTTAATCTATAGCTTTGGAAAACACTTTAGTAAAAGAAAAGTAAGTGACAGGTATGAAGTTCCACACATGATTATTAAGTCATATGTGAATGATAATACATAGGGAGAGCTGGGATATAGAACTAGACCAGAATGTAAAAGGCATTCATTATTTTAAAAATACGTTGAAACCAGTAATGCACTGTATTCCAGAGGTAAATTTGTGAATGTGGCAAAGTAAGTCATTATACTAGTTTAGCTTATAGTTCGGTGAGTGATATACATTTCATAAGCCAGGCTAATTAGAATAAACATAATATTTTTTAAGGCAGCTGCTTAATTTTTTTTTTTTTTTGTTTGGTGAACCACCCAAACTTTAGATTAGATAAGTTACAAAGTAGAAAGTTATGTTAGCCTTTGTCAGGTGATCAGAGTGGGTTGCCAGTCAAATGTGGAGACACAGACCAACAATACACTCTATTTTAATTTAAAAAAAAAAAACCTATGATACATGTATGTATTCATGAAGAAACATACATAGAGCAGGAGACATGACAGTTCTCCTTGTCTAAATAAGGACAATCAAGTTCAAAGAAGCAACTCTCTATTTAAAATTTTTTTTAAATGTTTTATTTATTCTTGAGAGAGAGGGAGAGAGAGACAGCATAAGCAGGGGAGGAGCAGAGCGAGAGAGGGACACAGAATCCGACGCAGGCTCCAGGCTCTGAGCCGTCAGCACAGAGCCCAATGCAGGGCTCGAACCCACAGACCGTAAAATCATGACCTGAGCTGAAGTCGGACGCTCAACAAATTGAGCCACCCAGGCACCCCAAGCAACTCTCTATTTAAATGCTGCCTGATAAAACTAAAAAGTTTGTCATCTTTGAGGAAAGGTTAAGGTGTCAGGGTGAAGTGTATTACTGTTCTCCTAGACTGCTTATGCTGACTCTTACGTGTATTATACACTATGCCTTCTCCACATTTTACTTATCAACTTTTCTAGTAGCAGACAACTCTTTTTTTCCCCATCTACTTACCAACTTACATGCATGTACATACATGTGCACATGCACACACATACACACAAAACCATGACAAATATTTTGTAGATATACTGTCTGCACTTTGGAGTAGCTGTGGCAGGATTGTTAAAATAGCCTAGAGGTTATAAGTGAGAAAGGGGAAAGACCAAAATAAATATGATCTGCATCCTCTTCTTATTTTGTTTTAAGGCAAAAAAGGGACAAAAAGGAACACCTAAAAGTCTAGGAAAGGGCCTCTGGCAAAAGGCAGTCAGGCCTCTAGGATCGCTGCTTGAGTACAGTTTAAAATTCAAAGAAAGTTTGGGAGGACACTTTTTAACCTCTAACCCAAGTGAGGGTTCAGAATTAGGGATGAGGATTGGGACACTGGACATGGGCTAACCTCCACTGGCAAATTTTCCCAGGTGAGATCATTCCTTAATCTTGTATCCCGCTGAGTCAAGGCTCCCTGCAGCATCCAGTGTCAGGTGCTGCCTGACAGATGCTGCCTTACAACTGGTATGGGTTAGGAGACTCTTCATCTGTACTATAACTGGGGGCACCTGCATGGGAACCCTTTGGCTTGGTTGCCTCTACCTACCTGGGTCTCCTGTGTCTGCTGTTGATCATGTGCTTTATAATCTTATTATCTACTTAAGCACAAGCAGAGCACTGCATTTGAGAAGGGAGGTTTCAACCTGCCAAATGCAATAAGAACATATGGTAATTGCAGGAAATGAAAAAGAGGGAGTGTATCTAGGTCACTTCTCAGAATGGCGCATATTAATCTATTCCTGGGACCCAGATACTGCAGCAAACCCTGTACCAGAACTTACCTGTCTGCTAATAGCTGAACATGAAGACCGCCCCCAATTATCAAGCCATTCTACATTCTGTAGAATATGCAAGTGTCCAGGAGTTAGTTTTAATATGGGAGTAGGTCTACTGCCTCTTGAGATGGAGAATTATTAAGGATGACAGGAAAGTCAGTAGTCACCAGCTTTTATGATGTCTCCTGAATTAAGGAAACTGATAGTAGATCAGATGGAAAAGTATATTATATATTATACTATATTATTATAACTATGTATTGTGTGTATACACACACACACACACAATGTGTATATATATATATATATATATATATATATATATATATATATATATGATTCCTTTCCTCTGGGAGTTCTTTCTCTCTGGTTTGTTCTTCTGTTTGAAGGGAGGAAAATGTAATCACATGTATCTGTGACCATAAATTGGATTTGAATTTGAACTAGTTGTGAATGATTCTATAAGAAACGAAGCTGCTACTAACCTTCATTGAATCCAAATCATTGTTCTCACCCATCCTCAAGCCTGAATCAGGCTTTGTAATTTGCGCTCATTCATTGCTCTTGACTCTTTTTCAAAACCAACTTTCTTTATTCTTCATATGTTGGATTTGTTTCCTTATTCGTTTTGAAGTCTTGAATTGAGCATTTATATATTTTTAACATTTATTCATCTTTTAAAACTGTTTATTGAAGTATAATACAAACTACTAAAGAGTGCATATAAGAGTGTAGCTAGCATAATTTTGATAAACTGACTTCATTGTGAAACTAGCAGCCTCGATCAATCATAACCTCTCAAAAGCCTTCTCATAGTTCCTTTGTTTCTACCCTCTTCTAAAACAGCATTCTGTATAGGATTCTACAGTATTTCTTCCAAATAGTGTATATTATGACTTGCTTCTCTCACTCAACATAGTGCTTATGAGATCTATTCATATTGCGTGTAATCCAAATTATTCATTCCCGTTGTTGGAAAGTATTACATTATATGGATATGCCATAATGTAATTTCCATTCTAATATTGTGGGGCATCTGGGTAGCTTCAAGTTTGGGGCCAATTAAAGTAATGCTGTCATGAACATTCTGGTACATGTCTTAAGGTTAATAAATGTTGTAAATGTTTCTATTAAGCATGTACTTAGGAGTGTAAATGTTAGGTCAAAAGATATCCAAGTATTCAACTTCATTTTTTTAAAGTTTATTTATTTATTTTTGAGAAAGATAGAGAGATAATGCATGCAAGAACAGGGGAGGGACAGAGAGAGAGGGAGAGAGAGAAAATCCCAAGCAGGCTTTGCACTGCCAGCGCAGAGCCCGATGCAGGGCTTGAACCCGTGAACTGCAAGACCATGACCTGAGCCGAAATCAAGAGTCAGATACTTAACCAACTAAACCACCCAGGCACACTTCAAATGTTCAATGTTAAAAGATACCATCAAGGTATAAAATTTTCCAAATTGATTGTACTAATTTACTTTGCCACCAGCAATATATGAATATTTATTGATTCACATTCTTACTGATAATTGTGATTATCTGTCTTTTTACTTTTTTCCATTCTAGTGGCTGTATAGTAGAAACATTTTACTTTTGAATTGCATTTTTAGCTACAAATTTTCTTGCAAGTGCTTGCTCAGTTTTGGCTCATATATTTTGGCATGTGAGGATTCCATAGGTATTATGTACTAAGTATTTTTCAAATTTCCTTTTTTTCTCTTTAACCCAGCTTTCACTTTGTAGTTGGTTAGTTACAAGATATGAGGATTTATAACATTTTCTCATTGATTTTTAATTTTATTGCATTACGATTAGAAAATATGGTAAACATGGTCTAATGATGCTTCTTTTGAATATGATATTTTCTTTTCTCTAGTACATGGTTTCTTTTTAATATACCAAGTGTATTCTCTATTTGCAATGCATAAAATTCTATAAACACATCTATTAGCCAAAATTATTTGCGCAAGCCTAGACAATTCCATGTCGTTGATGAATAATTCACAACAAAGAATACCAATTATCAGAGGTTGAACTTCACAGAATTAGTGGACATTAGCAGTGAAAGGGACAATACAGACTTTGATTTTTTATTCTAAAATTCCCTTGTACCTCTTCAAATTTATGGGCAATACTGTGTCTAGTATTAATGTGCATTCCAGAATTGAAAAGGCCTGACCTACAGTCCAGTCTCATTTGATGCATATCCTCGTAGACTTGTTCTCTTGAGTTCAATAGCCATCTCCAGAGTATGCAGTAATTTGGATATCATGATATAAGCAAATGGTAAATTGATTTATAACATACCCTGCTTTAGAATAGAAGATACTCCATAATTCATTGCATTTGACTTTAATTAATGTAGCCCCAGTAAGTATAATTTAATAGTATACGCATAAAATACATTTCTCTAAGCCACAATACCCTACTGGCATAATGAATTTAGTTAATGTTGACCATGCCTGTAATCACATTGTAAACCTTACAGTTGGAACTTTCTCTTAGTATTTATCTTCCTTTTTGTAAGTATGTATACCTTCATGTCTGGGTAAGATCGCCATTCTGTTCTTGAACTTTCTTACATTTTTTTTTTAATTTTTATTTTGTCAACTAAGACGTTATCATCATGTGACATATCATAGCAATATAATAGAAATGTGATAATTTTTTCACTTTTCAGTGAATTATCTTCTGAGATTATATTCTTGAATAATTATAAGTTAAGGCTGTTCTTCACTGAGATGCCTACACCATACCTAACGCAAACGCTCTCAAACACCAACATAAACACACACAACTCAAATGTCTGAGAGGAGAGGAAACTAGAACTTAGGAAACCAGCTCCTGTGGTAAAATTTGGATTATGCAAGGAATGTGACACATCATATGCCTGATCTTAGTCGTTTGTAAGTTTATTTAAATATATTGAGAGAGAGAGAGAGAGAGAGAGAGAGAGAGAATAAGCAGAAGAGGAACAAAGAGAAAGGAAAGAGAGAATCCCAAGCAGGCCCCATGCTGTCAGTACGAGCCCAGTGTGAGGCTTGATCCCATGAAATGGGAGATCATGACCTGAGCTGAAATCAGGAGTTGGGCACTTCACCAACTGAGCCACCCCTGACCTTGGTCATTTTTGAATGAGATATGATTCACGGAAGATTAAATAAGACTTAGAGGCTATTGCACACTCATTAAGTAAAAAGAAGCAAAAACACTAACACCATAATACATCCAAATACATCCAATTTTATAATGTAAAATTATATTTTATAATTTAGATTGTCCTTATACAGTTTCTACAAAATTCTACAGGTTTGTTTCTCAGATCCTTCAGCAAAATATGAATTTGGAACTCATGTGGTGAGCTTATAAAATATTGGAAACTCTGACTGTGTTACTGTGCACATGATTTAGAACTAAACACTCCCATTACAGGATTCATGATAGGATAATGGACACTAGTTGCTTAATGAGAATTAATGAAAAATTAAAAGTATATATGGATATTTTCTAATTTGTGGTTTTTTTAATTTTAGAATGATGTTCTCTAATAAGCTTTTTCTCATTCATAATTATGAAATGAAACAGAAAAGAGATACCGAATATAATAATATTGGAAAAGAAAGTAGCACATGACCAGAATAGCAAACAATGCAAAAGAAGTTAGAATTACAAAAACATTTATTGGCTACACATGCCATTAAAATTATGTATCAAAAGAATTATATGCACCATTTATTAAAAACATAATAACCTAACAACCATACAAAATGCATGGCATTATGCTTTCTCTCCCTGGTATCTTTCAGGATATTTAATTTACCATATTTATTTTCTAAAAACAAGATAAACTTAAAAACCATTTCACCATAAGAATTTTAGTAGTAGAATTTTTCATCTTTCTGTATGGCAGAGCATTGAAAATCCAAATTGTAAAAATACACAGAATGGCACATTCTGTCATGCCTTTTGTTGAATTTCTTTCTTTCTTTCTTTATTAGTTTGTTTTTTCCATTTGCCCAAGACTTTCAGTTGTTTTAGCCTCTGGGAAATATCCTCACATTATAAAACCCACATACAATTTACAGTGATTGACAGGTTCCAATGATGAGGGATCAAAACTGGACCAGTGGGGGCATATATGTCAACAATGATACACAAATGTATCCCAGATATTCCCAGAATTCTTTTATAGATGTCTTACTAGACATACATTTTGCATCGATGCTTAATTTGCTTAAATCTGGGAAAATATTTCATACACTGAAAACAGTAAATAATGAAGTAAAACCGAAAGGGCAAAATGCATTGACTGAAAAAGCACAGTTGACGCTATGAAGATGTGCAGCACTGAAAGTGAATAAAACAACAGAAGATTCTTTCACTACTTCTTGAAAGATAGCGTGATCAATAATGGAAGACTTTGTACCACTGAGGGATAATGGTAGGAATTAAATAAGAGCAGAATAGAATATGAACAGAAATAATAAGCTTTTTTTTCTGAGGTTATCATGAAGGAAGTTGCAGATAAGATGTCAGAATTGAAACCAAGGCTTCATAGGAGCCTCATGAATATTTTCTTTAAAATAAGCACGTGCAGCTTAAGACAAATACTGACGGGCACAATGAGAGTTCTCGATCACAAAATACATGAATAAATGTCAAACATATTTGTGAGGAAAGATATGAATGCAGGATGGTGTGAGTTAATAAAGTAAAAGTACAAGCCCTTAATTGGTGTGAATATTTACAAAGTATTTCACACCATCCCTGTGGCAGTTACATGGTAGAACTGAATAGAGGATGCACAGAATAGTGGACATTTAGATGTCACGTTTTTTTCTCATGTACAGCTCACTTTTTCTTTTACTTTTCTTTAAAATTTTTCTATGAATGCTCTCCTATCTTTAATATAACCTTATTGTCCTTTACTGTGAACCCCAAGTACTTTATAACTCACCAATTCTGGCAGGTTATAGGGCTTGCACACACGGATGCCTTCAGGGTGTGTGGGCTGTGCAGTCGCCCGGGGCTGGCACTTGGAAGGGACTGACACTCAGTTCAATGCTCTACTGTTGCTGACTTGATAATTCCTAATAATTTTTAAATAAAGGAGCCCACTGTTCATCTTTCACTGAGCACTGCAAATTATGCAGCTAGTGTTGCATGCCTTCCCTTAAAGTTGAAAATCTATTCTGCTCTTTTCTTCCACTTCACAGAAGCACATTTCAGGGAAATTCCATTGCCAGTATAACCATCTTTAGAGTAGATTGCTGTCATTCTCTCTCATTTCCTCTGGGTGGAAGATTTCTGAGGGATATTCTAAATTGTCTAGAGATGTGACCTCATATGATTATTATTGTTGCCTAAGGATTCCTCCTTATTGTTTTTCTCAAGCATTTTATTGCTATAGATTAAGTTAGGGGACTCAGGGCAACATAGATTTGTGAGGAAATGATCGACATAATGTTTTTATGGTTATTGTGGGGCATTCATTGGGAGAAATCTAGGAGGAATTTGGTGAAATGGTCTGAGTTTAGGAGACTGGTTTAGGATGGACATCTCAGCCTTCCTGGTTTTCATGAAGCCATGGCTGTGGATGTCAGCTCTAAGGATGAGTGTGACAGGCCAGATACCTAGGAAGCGCTGACTTGAGGGGTTGCAATGAGAAGCCCACACTAGACAAAAAGAGCAACAGAGAAGTAGAAAGAAAAAAGCAAATCTTGAGGGAGAACAGGGCAACAATTCGGTTCAATTTCTTTATATGTATCTTGTGTTATGGCCAAATTGGACTGTTATCCTACTTTTTAGAAGACACTCTATCTATTTTCCATACTTTCCCCACTTGTTTGATCAAAATCTTTTTCATGTTAAAAATCATGCTCAAATATCGCTCTTTCTGTGCTCTATTTTCTGATTTCCAGGCAGGTTTGTTACTCTGATAATATCCCTAAAACTTTCTACTTTTCTTTTATCTCATAGTTTGTCTTTTCATAGGAATTTTCTGTGCTTTTCTCACTTTTCCTCCTGTGTTATAGATGGTTTTTATGAATAATCTTTGCTTAAATATCTTTGTATCTCCATCAGAAATTAATACAATCCAGTGTACAGAAGGGTGTGCCTATAAATATATGTTGAAAAAAAAAACGTTAGAGTTGAGCTGAGACTAACCAGATATGCAGAGAGGTTGGTGGCCCTGGCCCAGAGCCCATGAGTAAGTGCCTCTGGGCATTCCAGTCCAAGGAAGGCCTTCAGTGGCCAGTCCCATGCAGGGATGTCACCACTAGAACAGGTACACTGAGGGGTCTTGACCCTTGCAGAATGCTAGTGCCAAGTGGAGATGTGTCCCTTTCTCCTTCACCATTAGGTCCAGGTAGGTTCCACGTGCAAAGGGGTCTTGCCACAAATTCCCTTGAACTCTGCGGTGTTCTTCACAGTTTTCTGGGACCTCCAGAGTGAAGCTCTTTGTGAATGGAATTCTGACTTAATTGGACCATGGAACAGAATGCAGCAAATAGCAATATGTATGTCAACAAAGTAGATTGTCAGATTCAGTAGCAGGTCCAGGGGCATCCATTAGTGGTATAAGTCAGTGTTAATCACTGGCCAATTAATCACATCAACCTGGCCATTGCCTAAACTGTTCCTTGTAGACAAGGTCACATTATCACAAAAGAACCTGTATCTGGGACACAGAACTTGTAACACAGAACCTGTATCTGGGACACAGAACTTGTTGTACAACTTCTTGGATCTGTAGAGATAGATCCAGCACTGGGGAAGAAACAGAGGACAAATGTTGCAGGTGTAGGGCCAACAGGACCCTACTCAGCAGATGATCATTCAGCAGCTGCAGGCAGCTTTCAGCGCCAGCCAGAAACAAACACTGCAGCAGATCACTGTTTCGGAGCAGCAAGCAGCACAGACTATTGAAGGACAGACCATCTTCTATCAGCCAGTTAACGCAGATGGCATCACTCTCTACCAAGGCGTGACCACCATGTCAGCAGCCAGTTTGGCAGAAGCTCAGACTGTTCAGACAGAGGCCAATACCAACAAACCAGCAGTGGGCAATGGCCCACCACTGTAACTCTACCAATGGCAGGCTATATGGTCAATTCAGGAGGGATGGTAATTAATGATGGTGCTTGGTACTGAATCTGTGCATCCTATCCAAGGAATCCCTCTACCTGGGACAGAGAGGCTTGAAGAAGAGCCTCTTTATATGAATGCCAGATAATACCAACATCTTTGTAAGAGGAGGGATAAACTAGAGGCAGAAGGAAAGAAGGAATTACCTGCATGAAACATACCACAGCACAGAAGTGTGGTGAAAATGGGCAGGGCAATTATTTTCTCCAATGGAAAAAGATTGTCCCCCACATGCAGGAACCACACCAAACAAATAAAAAAACAAACAAACAGTGGTACAGATCATCTGAGTGTTCTCATGCCAGGCCATGTGATGTAGGTGATCAAGGTTACATTCCTTGCCACTGTTTGCCCCTATTTTAGGAAATTAATCAGCTCTTTTGAAGGGATACTTACAATCACATTTAGCCCTTTCATTCAGAGCAGAGACCACTTAGTTTTTAATAAGAGGCTCAGTATTGTACTTGCAGCAACGTCTGACAAATTGAAATGGCGAGCTTTTTTCTTACCCTTTTAGTCCAGACCTATTTCAAACTGTGGATAACACTGGCATTTCACAGATTAGGATGAATCAAGGGACCCATTCCAGCCCAGCAACAAGACACAGGCTCCTAGGTTGACTGCGGAAGCAGACCACCCAACTGAGCAGGAAAGAATCTTCCCACTCATTCCTACAGGAATTTTACTAAAGAGCATCCATCCTGGCTGGGGAGCTCATTTTGACTAACTGAATGGACATGTTGTATTCATGGATAGCTTCCAGACATAGAAATTCAATCTTGTTACTTGGACACAGTAAATTCTCTGAGATGTAGGTATCTGTGTACACTCACACATACATACATATATACATACGTATGTATATTGTTTAGCTTACAACAATGATTTGCAAAGAGTATTCTGAGAAACAGGGTTCAGAGTATTGTAAGAGTTGCTAATGTCTGGCAGGAGGGGTCCTGTAATCATTTTCGTAATATACATGTTGAAAACTAAAGAGATTGCTATACTGCAGGACTTATCAGACCCTCCAGTCTTTTTAAGCTTTGTGAATAGCTAAGGGGGACGTAGGGTATGCAGCACTTGCCAAAATTATTTGACATAATATCAATTTATTTGTTTCCAGAATCTAATGGAACCAACTTGCCTGTGAAATCTACTTTTAAGAATATCAACTTAAGATTTGATTGATTTCTTATAGAGTAAAACGTGAAGCTACTTACTCATATTCACATTAAAAATGACATTTTAAAAATAGTGAAATATTTAATAAAAATAAATCTATGTGATATTTGATCTGATTTCTCTGTATTACTAGTGTTTTCACTATTTAAATAATACATACTTTGTAATATTGTGGCTACGGGTTATTATAGTTCTATATTTGTATCTCTGAAAGCATAACTTTCAATATTCTGGCCATACATATTTTTTCTCTGTCTTCCTAAATCTTACAGTTCCTAATTCTTCCTAACACTTACTACTATGACCTCATTAAGAGTTATAATTTTTTTCAGTTCTCTCCCACTCAATCAGATCATCCTTTCTTCACTGCTATCCATACTAACCCAAGAAAACAGGAATACACCAATAATTCTCTCACTGGATATTTGCAATGCTTAGTGTAGAAATTACTAAAAAAATAAATAAGCTTTAAAAAAGATAAGAAGTAACATGCACTGGCAAGACTTGGAAAAATGCAAACACTTTTAAACTGGTGGTGGGAATACAAATGGGTTTAGCTTATGTAAAACAGCATGTAGTTTCCTCAAAAATTAAAAGTATAACTACCATATGATCCAGTAGTCCCACCTTGGGATATATATCCAAAAGAGGTAAAATCAGTATTTTGAAGATATACATACACTCCCATGTTCAGCAGCATTACTTATCATAGCCAAGATATGGAAGCAACTTAAATATCTATAGACAGATGAACAGAAGAGAAAATATGGCCTATACATAACAATGAAATATGATTTAGCATTAAAAAGAAGGAAATAAAATAAGTCCTTATGCTTCAATCTGGGTATTATAAGAGAAAGATACCACAGGCTATTCTATGAATGTGTAACAGGCTAACGTAACATGGACATGTGAGACATAAACAGCTGCCTGGAAAACAATGACACTCTAGGCTGGGACCTTAAGAGTTAATTGGAGTCAACTTGGTAAGATGATAAGGGAATTCCAGGAGAAAGGAAGGGAAAAAAAAGAAAAGAAATAGTATATTTTAAAGACATAAAATAAATCATGTAAAACTGGGACATAGGAAATGAGGATCAATGTGGTAGCACATGAGGCCACTATTAGTATATGTACTGTAGTTTCATTTTGCAAATATTTATTAAGTGCACCTGTGTGTCAGGAGCTGAGTTCACAGCCATGAACCGGTTCTTCCAGAGATCTCTTCATATGACAACACACTAATAGACCTTTTCTAATAATATTCCATGAACTGCACTATACAGGTGTATAGATGTCTGGATAACACTGTAGCCTTTGGCATTCAGGAAGCCTTCCTGAACAAGGAGGCATCTAAGCTAGTTGTGATTATTGGGAAAGAACTAAAAGTTCAGGGAAAGGTGGAATAATGATCACAGATATTATAGCAAAAGCATGCAAGTGCATTGAAACAAAAGAAGCATAAAAACTCATATAGTTTATAATCCTGCAATGTTCATTCTGAAGTATAGTTGAAAGGAACAGGAGGTACAATGAGTAAGTCATAAGAAATACCATGAAAAACTTTGGATGCCCATTCCATGGAACTTACACTTTTTGCTAAAGTTGAGGGCATTCTGAAAAACATTGAGAAGGTAAGTCAGATTTGGTATTTAACAAGCACAGTATAGATATGGATAGTAATTTGTGGACAAAATAAATAAAGAAGAGAAATTCAGAGTCATCACA
This sequence comes from Panthera pardus, assembly GCF_024362965.1. NCBI lineage: Eukaryota > Metazoa > Chordata > Mammalia > Carnivora > Felidae > Panthera > Panthera pardus. The sequence goes on from NW_026526654.1 coordinate 51,692,274, forward strand.
AAATTTCAGGAGATAAATGAGTACTGAAGATAAAGCAATGGCATTCAATTTTATGCAGTTGCAATAAGCATAATTGATTGCCCAAGATTCATTTCCCTTTTGCACTATTTGAATAGTGTTCAACTTTTTGTTTAAGAATCCTCCTTCCTCATGTATCTCAGTGCAACCTGAAAACATTGACTACATCCCCAGCTGGGAAGAAAGGGCAGGATTGATTTAAATGAACAGTTATGTTGTATTTTATTGGGCAGGCACTGATTAAGTACTGGGCATACACAAAATTATGTGGCCATTCTTGCTGGGAGCACTGGAACTAATGGGCTTCCTGTCAGGACATAAGTGGGAGAACCAAACTGCTGAAGCCATTATATTAATACTAAATCCATTAATACTAGTAACACGATCATAAACAAAGAGTCATTAAATACAGCAAAGCCATGACTGAACCAGGACTTGCCACAGCTCTACTTATAATTTAAGCCACTTTGTGTTGGGTTTTGGTTACCTTCAGTGGGAACCATCCTAAATGATAAGACAAATATATTTGGAGTCATCTAGATGATTCACAATTACATTTAGAACATTATTTGTATCTTCCTTTAAAAGAACTAGTCTCTCTTTGCCCTCTGTAGGTTTTTAAGAATTATTACATTTTATAAAATCTGTGAAATTGAATAAGGCAAGTTTAGGCAGAAAGGGAAGCATTAACTTTCAATGTCCTTGCTTTAGCCTATTTTATCAGACCCTTAAAGTTATTTTTATATTGTTTTGGTACTTAATTTTTTATAGCATGTGAAAATGTATTTGTCTGCCAGGGCCCGGAGAGAATTACAGAGAAGGCTGACAGATGATTCTGTCATCACTCTAAATGTCATTAGCCTGGCAGTTTTCTCCAGAGCAAACGGAAGTACATATATAAATGGGGAAAAATTGGATGGCAATATAAATATTTTCAGTGTGATTTAATGATATCTAGTCACTGAACAAATAATGTTCTCTACATGATTTATATTTAATATGTAAACTAATATGAGTGTTAAGTGGTAGTTTTTATCTTTTCTACATTCCATAATAAGTATATGAACAATAAATGATTTGTATATCACACAGCATGAACTATAAGTTTTTACTCAAAAACTATGGTGAGTGACACGTCATTTTAATTAGAGATGTTTACAAAAAAAGATCTACAACTGCCTAGTTAAGTATTTCACTGCTTTAAAATATATAGTAATTGTACTTAGCATGGCAAACAAAAACCAAAGTCTTCTCTAAGTGATAACAGGCTAGTGTCCAACCTATACATATTTTTCTTGTTTTCTTGTTCGAACATTCGTGATGCAACCATGCTGTGTATAATTGCAGTTTTTAAAAAGGTGCAAATTCCTCTCTTTTTGTCATTTGTCTGTCTCTTGCTGTCTGAAATGTTTGCCTTCCCTCTTATTCTAACTGGTGAACTGCTTCTTATTTACCAGCCTTAGCTCAGATTTTGCTTTAATCAGATCTCAGTTGACTCCCATAGGTGGCAGAAATAGACTTCTTTCTCTAACATTTAAGAAGATGGTAACAGTATATGAGAAAATAATCTGACCAGTTGCATTCCCATAGTACTTTGTATATATCATCATTATAATGCTAACAGTAGTGGATTTACCATAACACAAGTGAAACTTAAGACCCAGAACCCCTCACTTGCATAGTCTCCTTGAAGTGCCTATACATGGTTTTTTATTTGTATCCTGTGACATTTTTCTTAACGAGCATCCTCAAAATTGTATAACCTTCAAACCCAGATACATACTCATTCCTTACACTGTCTCATTCTTGTCTGAGGGATTTTCAATGATAAGACCTTGTCTTATGCATGCTTATTTCTTTAGTGATTATCACACTTTTATGTAGAGCAGAGTCAATAAAGATATGTAAAATAAATCATATCATTGACTTCATAATGGATTTGGGTATAAAACTGGAAAAAAAAAAGAAGAGAAGAGAAAGAAGGGAAGAGAAAGAGGAAATCCTTTAGGGAAAAAAAAAAAGAGGAAGAAGAGAAGTTGGTACACTTACTTACCTGACACACTAGAAGATAGGACCAGAAAATACCATGTTAGTCTATATAGGTGGGCAGCCAATTTGACAGCTAAGTTTAAGTTTATTAAAAACACAGCTTCAAAGTTTGAGGTAAATAAGTAAATTGGGTTGGTGAGTTCAATTTTTCAGCTGTGTGGTTGTGTTTAATAGACAAAATCATTTTCACATGTTTCAGATTATGGGAAAACCCTCTATAAAACATTGGATTATTTGAGAGTGTACCTTGGGGAAACAGGGTAAAAGGATTTCTCTGACTCTGATACAACTCTATCAATATCCATAATCTGCTTTGGGGAGCAAAGTGATAAATGAGACCTTAGTTTCTACAATTCTCCTGTTCCCATGTTGTAGTGGAAGAAAAATTGTCTGTCATTCACTTATAAATATTTAAGTTCACTTGAACTAGAAATATACTTCAAAACATGTAGTAAATGAGAAATTCATATTTTTACAGAATTTTTATGAGATACATGGTAGTTATTAGTAGTTGATACTACAAGAAATGTTTACTCAAATTCCTGTGATGCAAATTGAAGTGAATTTCATGATTTGTACCTAAAGTACTTATGTATTGTTATTCATTTCTCTTATCTCCTACTCTTCAGCCCTTTTTTCTATATACACTACCTTAGCACTTTCATTATATGTCTTTTTCCCTTTCTCTCAGGCATATTAGCTAATTAAAAAGGGAAATTGGGATGACTAATGCTAATATTCTTAAATGAATTATTTTTGGTGATATTTTTCATTTAGGTGTCTGTTTTAAACTAAAAGTTATCACACATTTGTATCTATTTGTGCTAATTTCTACTTATTAATAAGCCATTGTTTCACTTCATAAAATGGAATAAGCCCCAAATTATTTTCTTGTTTAATGTCTTAGTTGTAGTCTTAATAATGACTTCACACACACACACACACACACACACACACACACACACACACGCACATGCCCCCACACACACTATTTTCTGAGGTCTTAAGTAAATAAATTCCATTTCGATTACAAGCCTGAACATAAGGGAACAGGTACATTTTGCATTACTACCTTCCCCTGTAAAGTATTAATAATATGCTTCACCAGTCTTAATTACTTCAATGACCTCCTTAATTTAACAAATTCAACTTTCTTCATTTGTAATTTTGCCAGAATAATTGGGTAACTAGGCAATGCATGTACCTAAACAAATTAGGCATTTTAATAAAACTTCATTATTCACAGTTCATTAGACAAAAAGTCTGATTTTTTTTATTAATTTCAATCATACTATAGGGTAAGGTTCAACGTTAAACATGATACTTTGTCCTTTTAGATTTAAATTGTTCCCAATGTGAAATATAATCAATTTCAAACTAGTGATAAGTCATTTATATTGTGTTAGAAGGTATAATTTCAGTTTCTCTGAGTTTGAAAGAAATCAAAATGCACTTGATAAGAAATAGGTCATAGAACTAATGAAAATTTAAATATCCTTTTTATGAACTTTTTTATTTGCCTGCAAATTTGTTTGGTTTTATGGATTCTAGTTGATTTTTCGTAAGTGGTTTATGTCTATTGACCAAGTGGTTTATGTCTATTGATCTTAACATTTCCCTCAGCTTGACTAAATTTTATTATTTTATTTTTATTTTTTTAAATAAATATTTTTTTTTGTTTTTGAGAGAGAGAAGGAGAGAGAACACCGGTGTGGGAGGGGCAGGGAGAGATGAAGAGAGAGAATCCCAGGCAGGCTCCATGCTGTCAGTGCAGAGCCCCGGGAGGGGTTTGATCCCATGAACTGAGATATTTAGACCTGAACTGAAATCGAGAGTCAGATGCTTAATCAACTGAGCCACCCAGGCGCCCCAGCTTGACTAAATCTTAGTCTTCTGACTTTAAGCTCCTACATCCCTTTTCTTAGAGCATTTACTTTAGAAAACTTTTGAGTTCTTTCTCCATCCCTTTGAGGTGTAAATCTTTTAAAAAGCCGTTTGCCAATTTTATAACCCAAAATATATTTTTCAAAGACTTTAGAGGAATCTCTCTGAAATGTGGTCATCAAGGAATATATAGCCCAGTTATATCCCAGTTTCTGGATGAGGGTAGGTGCTTTACTGAGGCAGTCTCCTAAAAGGAGACAGGCAGTGTGTTTCCCTTTGGCATCAAATGGGAATTATGTCATAGATTCATGATGTCAAGTTGGGAATATGTAGTGTGTGTGTGTGTGTGTGTGTGTGTGTGTGTGTGTTCTTCAAATTAATTATGGTTATTTAGGAAATGGTGTCTGATGTTTCCCTTATTCAAGTCTATTCCAGACCCAAAAGAGGTCATATGTAATAAGCTCTAGATTGGCATAGAAGTTACTCAGTCCATCAGTTAACCACTGTTTGTTGAGCACTTTCAGTGTGCCAGCAATTGATTAACATCTCAGCTATACTGAAACCAACAATCTGTTCAGAAGCACAGCATAAAAAAGTAAGTAGTATCTGAAAAAAATAAATAGATACTATAATAAATAAATAAATAAATAAATAAATAAATAAATAAATAAAGTAAGTAAGTAAGTAAGTAAGTAAGTAAGTAACAGAATAGAGCCTGGAATGTACATGTGCTGGATCCTTTGTCTAGACCAAAGATTGTTTAGTTGTTTCATTTTCCCTTTGTAGTAGATTTTTAAAATAATCTTTTGGAAAAAGAAAATGAGCTGTTTCATATTTTCAGCTGGGTGCAGCCTCAAAATTTTTTTCTTCTGCCGAACTGTAATCTCAAACCTCATAGCTGTTGAGGAGGATATTTGAGAAAGTGGAGATCTCTTATTAAGCTTTTCCTGGCCCCAAACTTTCCCAGTTATCATATCACCCATTTTGTTAATTACAAAAAGTTCATATTAAGACATTATGTCCCACCTTTACGTCTACACCAATAACTATTAGAATATGTTTCATCATTGCTTTCCATGATCTGCTTACACCTTACCCCATTCCCCAACTTGCTTTTCTACTACTCTACGCTGGTTAAAACAAACATAAGAAAACAGATAAAGGTATACTAAAGGACAATTTTGGACTTGTAAAGATATATATACTTGAATTTTTTATTTCTACATCTTGTTTATGCAACTGTCTAGATACTAAACTGTCCCCACCAAAGCCTATCTGCTTACTTAACACTTTATCAAGTTTAACAAACGCCATATATACAATCTAACATCCTTGAATAGCTGTCAGTTTATTAAACTATTGAGAAGAGTGAGAAAATTTTTTTCCTCATCTATTATATACCAGTTATCAGTAGCATTATTTCCATATAACAGAATTTCCATATTACAAAATCACAAGAAGCTGAAGATCAGAGAATTTATCCTATGTCATTCTGCTAAGAACTGATAGAGCAATTTTTTTTCTTTTTCTTTTTCTTGAAATATAATTAACATACAGTGTTATATTAGTTTCAGGTGTAGAATACAATGACTCCTTTATCTATTTCACCCATCCCCCACCACCACCTTCCCTCTGGCAACCACCAGTTTGTTCTCTGTATTCGAGTCTGCTTTTTTGTTTGTCTCTTTTATTTTCTTTGTTCAATTGTTTTGTTTCTTAAATTCCACATATAAATGAAATCATACGGTATTTGTTTTTCTCTCATTGACTTATTTCACTTAGCATTTTACCCTCTAGGTCCATGCATGTTGTTGCAAATGGCAAGATCTTGTTTTTGTTATGGCTGAGTAATATTCCATTATATATATACCACCATTTTTTTATCCATTCATCTATCATCTATCAGGGGACACTCGGATTGCTTCCATATCTTGGCTACTATAAATAATGCTGCAATAAACATAGGGGTGTGTGTATCTTTTCAAATTAGTGTTTTCATTTCTTTGAGTAAATAGTAATTACTAGATCATATGGTAATTCTATTTTTATTTTTTGAGGAACGTCCATATTGTTTTCTACAGTGGCTGTACCAATTTGCATTCCATAAACCAGCAGTTATGAGGATTCCTTTTTCTCACAACCTCACCCACACTTGTTATTTCTTGTTCTTTTGATTTTAGCCATTCTGACTTGTTTAAGGGGATATCTCTTGGTACAATTTGCATTTCCCTGTTGATGGGTGATGTTGAACGTCTTTTCATGTGTCTTTTGGCCATCTGTATGTCTTCTTTGGAGAAATGTCAATTCATGTCCTCTGCCCATTTTTAATCAGATGATGATGATGATGATGATTTTGGTGTTGGGCTATATAAGTTATTTTTATTTTGGAACTTAACCCCTTATCAGATATATCATTTACAAATATATTCTTCCATTTAGTGGGTTGCCTCTTTGCTTTGCTGATGGTTTCATTTGTTTTGCAAAAGCTTTTAATTTTTGTGTGATCCCAATAGTTGAATTTTGCTTTTGTTTCCCTTGCCAAAGGAGACACATCTAGAAAAATGTTTGTATGGCCATTTTCAAAGCAACTGAAATTTCTTTTCTCCTACATTTTCTTCTAGGAGTTTTATACTTGAAAATTTTATTCACTTTTTGATATACTTTAAGAGAGTGTATAGGACATTGATTTCACATCCATGATTTTGGATCTTCCTTTTTTTTTTCCTCTGTAAAAGAACTTACAAAATTTGCCTAAAATTTTTGAGTATGAGTTTCCTCATTGGTACCCAAATCAAAGTGTTAATTTTGAGGGTAACTGCAATAATACATGTGGTTTGCTTAGCCTATCGGTCTTAACTGAATACAGCTACTTAGAAAAAATATAGAGAGATCTTTTCCTTTTTTAAAATAACCTTTTCTCATGCTTTTTCATTTTCCTTCAGGCTGTTAAAAAAGAGGACTTCACTATTATTAAAATATTTGAGAATGATCTATCTTTGGAATTGTTTGTAGTTTTATTTTACAAAAGCAATTATCTTATCAAAGTTAAAATCCTGTGTAACACGTGGGTAACCAGTAGCTCTTGAGAACCAAAAATGGCAGCTAGAAAGTAAATTGAGTTACCATTTGATAATTCTTTCATTGGCTATAGCTTAAAGCCTAGTTGGGTACTTGTGATTTGTTGTTCTTAGGTTTGATTTCATAATCTTGAGGCATTTACAGGCTTAGATTTTGGTTTCCTTATGTAGGCTACCACTGCATTAAAGCTACTTCCGTTCAACAGCCTCCTTGTTTAAATAATTTAACACTACTTACATGATATGGAAATAGATGAATTGTTACCATTCAATAAGTATTGATAAAGGTGCAAATTAGGAAAGCCATTGACATCAAAAGTAATAATCATACATAGAAGAAAATCAAATTAACAGGCCAGGAAAAAAATGAGTGATTATTTCAAAGTATGAGGTGAGGTAAATTCATGGGCTTGAGTATGTGGGGAATCTGTGATGATGTAGCTTCTAGTTCCAGGTAATCATTAGTCGTGTAAAAACCACTACAAACCAAATCAGAAGCATCTAAAACTAAAAGTTTAGAAGTAAAACAGAGAAGAGAAATGTCCCCTTACATCCCTCTAATACACTGGTAGAAAAATAAATATTGTCCTGGGAAGTGATTCACCCACTAAAAGGAAGAAAAAGAAAAGGGAAGGTGGGCAGTAATGAGAGTTCAATGATTCACTGGTGTGCTAATGCTAATTAATTGAACCAAATTTAAAAGAACTTAATTTTTATTAGATTATCTTAGTTTAGTTTATTTTAGCTTAGCTTAGCTTAGATTATTATATTAGAATGAAAGAGAGAAACAGAGAGTTCGAACAGGGGAGGGGAAGAGAGAGAGTGAGAAAGAGAATCCCAAGCAGGTTCCATGCTGCCAGTGATGAGCCCAATGCAGGGTTCAAACTCATGAACCCATGAGATCATGACCTGACCCAAATCCAGAGTCAGGATGACTCACTGAGCCACCCAGGCACTCCTCATTATATTAGATTTTTGAAGTTGCAACTATTTAATCATTTAGTAACTTTTAAGTTTATTTTGTCTCTGTTGTATTTTAGAAACATTGGGAACTACCACTTAGTTGTTATTGTTCATTCAAACACTGAATTTCCTCCTTGCTTGATAGTCAACAGGAACTACTCAGCTATCTTGAAGTGCTCATTACATCCCTGCTTTTTATGCCAACTAAAGAGAAGCATAAAGGTGGTTTTGGGTTCATTCACACCAATCACTCAAGTAGTGTATTAAACAGCAAAATTCAACTGAATAAATTGTAAAGATCTTACTGTCTTTGTTCATAGATTCATAATTCAGGCAGCATCCCATCTAGCACATAGAAAAGGAGCTCTGAGGAGCCTCACAAAATGGAAGACTTTTTTAGGCAGAAGGAGGTAGGACAAAGAGTAGAGTATTTCAGGCAAGGTCACCTTCCTTAGGGGAAAATGAGGGGTCTATCAGGTGAATTACTTCACTAGTATTGACCAGGAAATTACAGACTGACTGGTTAAGATTAGACTTGTGGGAGAGGCTGCAACTGCAATCAGGTTAGATATTAATTCGTGATTTGGTGACAAGTTTTGGCACAAATGACCCCATTTGAGGCTTGTTCTCTCTCTCTCTCTCTCTCTCTCTCTCTCTCTTTTAATTTAAATTTTAGTTAGTTAACATACAGTGCAATATTGGTTTCAGGATTAGAATTCAGCGATTCATAACTTCCATATAACACCCAAGACTCATCACAACAAGTGTCCTCCTTAATAACCATCACACTTTTAACCCATCCCCTGCCCACCTCTCCTCCAGAAACCCTGTTTGTTCTCCATAGTTAAGAGTCTGTTTCATGATTTGCCTCTTTTTCCCCCCTTTGTTCATCTGTTATTTCTTGATTCCACATATGAATGAAATCATATGGTATTTATCTTTCTTTGACTGACTTATTTTGCTTAGCATATACATACTAGATTCATCCACTTCATTGCAAATGGCAAGATTTCATTCTTTTGATTATGGCTGAATAAAAACCTCTTTGTGAATCACTTTTGTCAGAGAGAACCTCCCTGTAACTGTAAAAAATACTATATATTCTTTGTTGAAGTTTTCCTGGACTTTTTTTTTATTGCTTCTGATGAGATGAACATTGAGCATTCCATCCTTAAATTACCCATGCATCTCACAGCACTGAGTTTTAAAACTAATATAATGAGAACTGCATATGCTCCAAATTTCCCAGACTGTAAAAATTGTTTTATTGTTATTGGTTATAAATATTAGAATTTATTCTATCAATTATTTGCTATTTATTTAGATGAATAACAAATTATAAATACTGAGTAGCTCGGGGAACAAGAACTTTTTTGAAACAAGGGTTTCAAAGTCTTTGAAAGGTTTTGTTAGGTGGTTTTCAAGTTGAACACAGCCACACACTTAAGGCATGAATAAAAAATATTTTGACCATGAAGAAAGTCCCTTTCAATGGGCAAAATGACATTTGGCAGGCATGCCTTGGGATGATTAAAGCTCTTAGAGTCATTTCTTATGACTTGCTTTATAACTTAAGTTTTCAATAAAATCATCCTTTACAGAATTTATATGGAAAACCATGTTGTCATAACTCCTCCTTACACTCTTGTAGGGAATAATTTTGGAAATAAAATCATGCCCATTCTGATACTGAATTGTCATATTTTTAGATATCTAACAGTGTCATCATTTAACTAAGGTAGTTGTTAATTTCTCTGGAAATAGTTTTTTGTGGGTATATCATCATGTCAGTATTGCTGTTTCCTTTGTTTGGGTTCTACCTGTCTTCTAAATCTTGTATGACATAATCCTTATTAATTTATTTTATTTTTAATTTTTTTAGTTTATTTATTTATTTTGAGAGGGAAAGAGAGTGTGCATAAGTGGAGGAGGGGCAGAGAGAAGGGGAGACAGAATCCCAAGCAGGCTCTGTGCTGATGGCACAGATGCAGGGCTTGAACTCACGAACTGTGAAATCATGACCTGAACCCAGATCAAGAGTCGGATGCTTAACTGACTGCACCACCCAAGCACCCCATGAATTTATTTTAGGAGAAGAAATTTCATTAAATCCTAGACAATATTATATTTTAGATGTAAGGAAAAATACAAATTAAAAAAGAAGAGGCTTAATTCTCCCTGTTGAAATTAAGGAAGAATTAGAAAGTTTATAATTGGAAACACTTCTCTCGTTGAAATGTATGTAAATCCTTTTGAAAACTACATAGGACTTTTGACTGCTTTATGACCCAGGAATGCCTTTCTTAAGGACTCAGGAACCATCTCACTGAAATGTAAGCATCAAGGACAATGGCACCCCTATCTCCATGTTTCTCTGATTGGATAGAAACCCGACTTCAGTGGGCACTTTGTTCCAGATTGCAAAACCATCTCCTGTCTTAAAGATACCAGAAATTTGTTTTTCCTCTGTACGAAGCCAACTGGCTAACACAGAGCATAATCCCTTTTACCAGGTAAATCTAGGACGAATCTGTGTGACAAATGGTCCTGTCAAATCCTCTTATATGAAGACTGGTTATTGTTTATCTTGAGAATACGTGTGTAACGGGTTTGCTCTCCTAAGCTATATAAAATGGTGAGATTTCTTTCTGTCTTTGCAATCTCTTAGTGGTTTGCCTGTAATGTGCATCACACTCTGGTTTAATGCTTTTTCAATAACACAGTTTTCTTTGGCTACTACGTTTATGGAGAAATTTTCTTAATTGGGGAAGATTTTATTTCTAATTGTGATTCCCTATCACAGGTCATTCTTAAACATCTGCTTCTTTTTCTGTCCTGATTTGCTTAAGAATCAAAAGATATTTGAAAAAAAGGATCAAAAGGTATAAAAACATCAGTGTAGATAAATTTTTAACTCTATATTTGTCTTAACATCTATGGAAACTATGATTAGGAAATTTATGCATCAGAAATAGTTTTTCTAGAACCACTGAAATAGAGTTTTGAGTTTTTAACTATAAGATGTTCAGTAAATTTTTAAAGACTATTTTTTTAGAGAAGTTTTAGGTTTACAACAAAATTAAGGAGTTACAGAGAGTTCCCATATACTCCCTGGCACCGCATTTATATAACCCCTTCCATTATCAGCATCACTCACCAGAGTGGTACTTTTATTTTTTTCCCAAGGATAAACTAACATGGACACATCAAAATCACCCAAAATCCATAATTTACCAAAGAGTTCACTCTTGGTGTTGAACATTTATAGCTTTGGACAAATAGATGTATAATGATTTCAGTTATTTCTAGAAGATTTTTCTTCCTTTACAGAATCACACACTGGAATCAATGTAGATTCTTGAATTTTCCTTGTGCACGTTGGAATTTCCTTGTCACATCCCAGTAATATTTTTCTTTCTTTGACAGGTTATTCTTAGTAGTGCTATGATCTTGGTCATCAATTTTGAACTACCATATATTGTTTTAACCAAAACTTTCAATTTCTAGGGATTTGCAGGTACCCCATATGCCCTGCAAAAAACTGTGCAGAATGATTTCCTGACCATTTCTTAAATAACTGAGAGCCTTCCCCACAAGAGTTGCCTCTTGGGTGACTGAAAACCCAAGGAGACCCTTTACTATTATATAAATATATAATGTAGTCTAAGTTACATAGTCAAAAAATAAAGCTAGAACAAAGAGTTCAATGATACCATAGATATTGAGTTGATAAAATTATATTAAAATGGTATATTCATTTCTGGGAAAAATATTTTAAAACCCAGTTCAAGAAGAACCTTTAATTTTTTTTTTTTTTTTTAAGTAGGCTTCATGTCCAGTGTGGGTCTTGAACTCACAATCCTGGGGTCAAGAATTACATGCTCTATTGACTGAGCCAATGAGGAACCTCCAAGATGAACCTTTTTAAACTTTAGCTCTTCCAAAGCTGAACCAATAAGACAGTGAGCAATGCTGAAACTATCACATGAGAATAGATTTTCAACTCCATCTTGCAGTTTTAATCATGTACCATTCGCTAATGATATAGAGGATACAAATATGAATATGTTAAAAGCTTTTCTCCCATAGAGGCTTTTTCAATATAGTAGAATGGATAAGGCAGATTCACAAGTATATATGCATTAGTGGATTTAATTTAAAGGAAAAATTAGTCTTTAAGTGATTTCCACATTAGTCATTTCTTTTACATCCTGAGATGATTAAAGAAAATAGGGGGTGGATGACAGTGTTTTTACTTCCTTGTGTGGTTCACCATTTGATTTAATAAGCCTAAACTGGAGAGAGAAGAAGGTATACGAGCTTTATCATTTCTAATGGATGATACAAAAATTGTACAAACAGCATAATATGGCACTGCAATATTCAGATAAGGTTAATTTTAGCTACAATAATAGTAATCTCAAAATATCAGTGACTAAACAATGAAATTTTATTTCTCATTAACATGAAAAATTGATGGGGTTTTGGTAGGCTTTCCTAGCAGTCTGCCTCTTAAATGGTAGCTCATCATTGCCATCGGAGAGGATATCATGGACAACTTAATTGAATTAAATGTGTATTAAAAAATTATTTCCCCAAAGGTTTATTAAAAACAGGTTGCATTTATTAAAATAAACTGCTAGTGATTCTATATTCCTGAATATTTTAAGATATTAAAAAGCATAATTTATAGAATATAAAAATATAATACCAAAACCATAGTTGTCTATAAATAAAGCAAATGTTTACTATTTAATTGAAGGAAATGTATTGTTTTCAGTAAGTGTAAAAATCCATTGAAAATGTCCACGAACCTTTTTCTTTCTTTTTTTATTTTTTAGTTTATTTATTTATTTTGAGAGACAGAGAGCATGAGTGGGGTAGTGGCAGATAGGGAGAGAGAGAATCCCAAGCAGGTTCTATGCAGTCAGTGAAGAGCCTAATGTGATGCTCCATCGTAGGAGCCATGAGATCATGACCTGAGCCAAAATCAAGAATCAGACGCTTAACTGACCAAGCCACCTGGTGTCCCAAGAACTTTTTATTCTAACATCAAATATTTCTAACTCATATTTAATATTTCAATAGAAAAGGTTTTTCTCAGACATTGTTATATTGTTTTATTTGTTTTATTTTTTTTTTTTTTTACATTTATTTATTGTTGAGAGACAGAGTGAGACAGAGCACAAGCGGGGGAGAGACAGAGAAAGACCGAGACACAGAATCTGAAGCAGGCTCCAGGCTCCGAGCAAGCGTTCAGCATAGAGCCCAGTGCAGGGCTAGAACCCACGAACCGTGAGATCATGGCCTGAGCCGAAGTCGGTCACTTAACCAATTGAGCCACTCAGGTGCCTCAATATATTGTTTTATTTTAGATAAAGTAAATGCAAATTTACGTCATTTATCCTAGTTATCAAGTGAAAATTTTTGTTTGAACAACTTGGTAAACACTGAATTATATATGTTTTTTTTTTCCTTTTACTTCCAGTCAACCAGAAAGTTGGAAGCAATCATTTAATGAGAACATTATCCGCTAAGCCCTTTAGGCTCACACTGGCTACCTTTGTATCAGCTTTAAACTTTAGCTCATTTTTTGGCCATCTCATCTCCCATGGGCTATAACTTCCAGCCCATTATGAAGATTGCTTCTGCCCTTGCTGATCTTATACTCATTTATGTTATCCATGATTCAGCTTGGCTTCATTTTGCTAGCAAAATCTTGCTAGGAAAAATTTGTAACTAGGACCAAAATACACATACTTTGTGAAAAGAATACAATCCATTTATGAATAAATGAATATCAATATTAAGAGATTGCCCTACATAAGAAAATTAAAAGTACAAAACTGCTTGCCTGAATAAAATATTTGAAAGTTGAGAGCCCATTAAGTAATCAATGTATCCATTTCTCACACTTCCTTACTGTGAGAGTCAGAACAATTGATTCAACATGGGAAAAAATGTTCATAGGTATCCAGAAATTTGCCTTTAACTCATACTACCTCCCACTTTGTGGATGAACATTGTTAGAAACTCCTGGGGATGAGGAGACTATACTGAAATGAAATCTTTGGCAAAAGAGAAAGGAAGGCTAGGTGACCAGACAATACAAGTAGGTCAAATGGTGGTTTGGACAACAATAATTTGGATTATTATTTATCAATTGTTTGAGTCCAACAAGCTAGTGTGCCAGTTTCTTAAAAGATAATGGAGCGATGTTTTTGAGTCAGTTTTTTTGTTGTTGTTGTTCTGGGTTACTCTGATTAACATGTCACAAAGAACAATCTGATAATCAGTTACATAATGAAGAATAAGAGACTCTTAAAGCAAACACATTAGCATGGCAGCACAGCATGTCAAAAAACACTCAAAGAACATATTTTAGCATATTTTTTTCTTTTGTAAATGACAAAGATAATAGACTGTTTACAGGTTACTTTTTTCTTATCAACAAGTACATATGGGATACCCATAGTTACCTCATTGCAAGAACTTTTCTAAGGGAAGGTTAGAACTAGTGATATAAGGAGTATTACCTTGAAACCTGGAGAATAGAGCAAACATACTTATAGAGGAATTCAGTCAAAAAGAGAGTAATTAATAAAAGAGTACCTATCTGAGCTAAAATATTTCAAATTTCAGGCCTTGATTTGTTCAATGTCAGTGTATTAAAAGCATTGGCAAATGCAAGTGCAATCCTCAAGATTCTATCCATATTCCTTAGTGGGTCCTAGGGTATGAGATATGGGTACAGTGAACAAAAATTAAAGTTTATTTGTGAGTTGTAAAATATTCACTCTCTAGAATAATATAATGAAATAACCTACCATTACCAATATTTCTTTGAAGTACATACTTCCTTTCCCTGAAATATATGAAAGCTACAATTTCAACTTAAGTCTTAAAATAAATACATTTATATCTATCAAAACCAACCCCATATTCTTCATTTTTCTCATTTTTCTCTGCATATAATAAAGTGTTAGTTTGGAATTTGGGAACCAATGACACACAGTGATTTCTAAACTTATTTAAGATGCTATTTTGGGTAGCATCTCAAAGGTTCTGTAGTCCACAGAACGCGCTTTGGAAAACACTTTTCTTGACAGTGTCTCATTTGTAATCATTAACTGTTATAAAGACATTGAATATGATTTTGGTCTTGAGAATAACATATCTGGAAGATAAAAATGATATATAGATAAAAAAGTTTAAAAATGCATGTGGTAAAATGAATTAAACAAACAAGTGCAATTCAGTAGTTACACATGTGCACTCCTTCAGTTAGATGAAGAAGCAATTTAAAAATAGGACGCATGGGGCACCTGGGTGGCTCAGTCGGTTAAGCGGCTGACTTCAGCTCAGGTCACGATCTTGCGGTCCGTGAGTTCGAGCCCCGCGTCGGGCTCTGGGCTGATGGCTCAGAGCCTGGAGCCTGTTTCTGATTCTGTGTCTCCCTCTCTCTCTGCCCCTCCCCCGTTCATGCTCTGTCTCTCTCTGTCTCAAAAATAAAAATAAAACGTTAAAAAAATTTAAAAAAAATAAAAATAGGATGCAAACTCCTTATTTAAAAGAATTTAATGTAAAGATATTTTTAGTAGCAATAAACAATGTAACATATTATTAGGCTGGCCAGGGATAAGTCCATCACTTGTTTTTTAAAAATAGGTTTTTAGAATGAGCCATGTGCATTCATTTATATCATCAGTGACTACCTTCCTGCTACAGTGTAGAGTTCAGGAGTTGTAACAGAAACCATGTACTCACAAAGCTAAAAATGTTTATTACCCAGTTTTTAACCAAAAATGTTTGCCAATCTCTGGCCTACATCAAGAAAAAAATATTGTCTGGCTCAATAAAGTAATAATGTCTATGTTCTTTGTGTTGCCTCAGAAATAATAATAAACTCCTATTTATTCTTTAGATTTCACGTCAAAAGCCACTTTATCAAAGAAGCATTCATGACCCACATTCACCTAATCCCCAAAGATTTCTCTTGTATAAGGTATCAGAGCACCTTGTTCTTTTTTGTCTCAGTATTTATCACAATTATAAAAATTTTGGTGTGATTATTTGATTATTCCTTTCTCCCTCATAACTCAAAAGCCAGATGGTATTGTCTATTTTTCTTACCACTGCATAAATATTTATTGAAAAAAAAAGTGCACCGTACAAAAATTACAAGGAACATATAAAATAAAGGTAAATGTAATAAAATAAGTAGAAACATTGTGGAGCATGTAGAAATTATGGGGAATTACTGCAAAAAAAAAATTCAAGCTAAAGCAAACAAAAAGACTGTCTTCCCCTCTGCCATTCAGAACCATTTGGAACTAAATAGGAAAACAGAGATTTGATAAATGGGATTGTTAATTTGCTAATACTTTATCTCTGAAGATAAAGAGACAGGATCACTTGCACAGTTGTACAACTACAAGATACCAGAGAGTAAGTCATTTATCACATAACAAGAGCAAATCAAAATACAACTGCTCTGCAGAAGGCATATCTAATAACAGCAACAACAAATATTTCCACCACTGCTTTAAAAAAATTGCCAGATAAATCATTCCTACTTTCCTTAGCAAAGTTGAGAAAGCAGTGAGAGGCCAATGGTTTCACTACACTAGAAGTCACCCCAAATGACAAACATGAAATCACAAGGAAAGGAAGCTTCCCCTTAAACACTGGGGAATATCCAGGTATATGTTGGTGCAGCATTCTTAAGCTCACACACAGTAAAGATTGCTGTCTTCTTGGGCACGTAATAAGTTTATGATTATAGAACATCCTTCTTTATCTCTGATAATTCTTGCCTGAAGTCTACTTTGTCTTTAATAAAGTCTATTTTGCCCTAATATTTCCCCCTCCTCTTGCCAGAAACATGAAGGTTTTTATTTATCTCTTTACTGTGAGAACCTGGTGTTTTTCCTAGGGTTAAACCCAGAAAAGTATGGTTGCTCTCTAAGAGTGAGGCTCCCTGGAATCACTCCTTCCCAAGCTTGTCTGCTGGAAGTAATTCTGCTGGGAGTAATTCATCACATTTTCTGTTTATGTGGTCCTAACTGTTTATAGCTTTAGTAGATTCTGCTCTAGACAAATTTACCTTGAATGTGATTCTCTGTATTTACCCTTTTCTCCAGATTTCAGAATGAGAGTGTTCCTTGTGACTTCAGTTTTCTGATAGATCCAAGAAAAGTCAGTGGTTAATTTGTTTTTACCTTTTTTCTTGTCACAAGTAATGATGCCTCCTAAACTCTTCACACATTGACACTTAACTGGACCATCCTTTCAAAGATATGTGTATTCTGAACAGTCTTAATAAGAAATAAGAGGGTCACCTCCTCTGAGGCATAAGGCAGACATGCTTATAGTCTAGTGAATAAAGATAATTTGCGAAAGAGCAGGAATGTTTACTATCTATTGTAAAATATGTGGGTTCCCTATGATCAGGATTCTGTAGTATAATACAGTTTGTGTGCACGTGTTTCTTGGCACTTTTCACATCATCCTGTTGGAATTGGGGTTCAGGAACCAACACAAACATTGTTATTTTGGCAATTCAGATTTCTGTGAGTAATCTATAACCCAGGAGTCTTAAGTCTTCTAACATCAATGAATTTATGACACACTAACAACTTACATTGGATCAATTGTTGTTCTCAGATATTTTTTCCAAAAACATGCACTAGATTCATTTATTTAAATCCAGACCTTAGACTGTGTTCTATCTAACATAAGGCTACCTTTCGTTCATTGGGGGAGCTTTGCAGTGGGTTAAGGGACTTGTTATTTATGTTTATGCTGCATGAAGTGGTCTCTACCATGAGAACCATCCAACTGGAAAATGTAGGAAAAACCAAGTCCTTGACTTTAGCTTAAATGTTCATTAGTACTCATTAGTATTCATCTCTACTTTGGAAATCAGTCATTCAGCCTCTTTCCTCTTTGGTTGTTATGGACAACAGAAAGGCTTTAAGCTTTCCTCTTGGGAACCAAAACCTAGTCTGCTATTATAAACACATCTTACTATTCTTGGATTAATGTCTCAGGGCAGGAAGAGAGGTCAATAGAAACTTGAGAAATCCACCTGGATTTCTAAGGTAGACCTTGTTGGTTTATAGGCGTTGTGGAGGTCAGGTATGGGACCTTGGTGGATATTATTTAATCTCATCCTTCTGCTTGAAATTCCATTGCTAATAACCTTAAGTAAATTCTGCAAGACAAATTGAATGGATTTGGTGACAGCCAATGTCCATCAGATTATTCAGAGACACCAACAAAATGGCATACTCAGAGAAATTCATCAGAAACAAGGAAGGTGAAAAAATTGATGGTGGATATTCTTGGGAGATAACTCTTCATGAATCTTTAACATTTCTCTGTGACTTCTAAGAGTCATTGATGGTCTTTATTGAAGGCCATCTTCTGAAGGATGCTTGTATCACAAATAACCTTGGAAACACATCATAGGCATCTTTTGTTAAAACAAAGAATATTTTTGATTATGTCCTTGGAAAACAGAGACAGTGTCTTCCTTTGGAATGAATAGCAGGCATGTTCACTGCACATTATTAAAAACTTGGGATCACTAAGTTAGAGTTTCTCTCTTTTTCTCTTCTTAATGCAATCTTGTCCTTGCTTAAATTTATCTATACCTCTTCATACAACCTTATAGAAATTGTTACTGTAGTACTAATAAAAATGTTGATACTGCAACTATTGCTTTTGCTGTGCAAAATAAACTGTTTTTTGTTTCTGAGACAGGGATCTTGAATCTTCTACCAGCATCCATAAATTGGTGACAGGCTAACTTCTGAACTAAAGACTATTATGAAATCTCAGACCCTCTCAGTCTTGACAACCATTTACAAGTATTAAATCAAAATAGTTAATAGAACTAAATATGGAATATTTACAAATATGGGGAAATACAGAAGTGTATCTTCATAACCTTAAAAAATGTCCTAAAAGGACATAAACACAAAATTAACTATTAAATAGCAAAAGTGGTAACTGCAATCCAACTAAATCTAAGAACTTAATTTCTTCAGCAAAATTTAGGGTGGGCCCTAGGGAAATTTCAGAATTATTGTTGCCAGAGTTAGATGGAAGAAATAGAAAATAATTATTTCAGATTACACCATGGACATTAAAAGAAGAAAGAAGTGATATTATTTCCAAGTAGTAGTAAATGCAAAATTTATTTGGGGAAAAAAATAAAACAGATGAGATCCCAAAATTTCCACAAGTTAATCTCAATCAATTATGGGATCACAATCACATTTTTTTGGTTATCTTAATATAATTTGCAGCCATATGGTCCCTACGCTTCTAAATATTTCCAGTTGTGTTTCTTAGGAAAAAAGACATTTGCTTATATGACCATGTTGTACCTACCAAAATAAGAATAAAAGCTTATCAGTATTAACATTCATCTAAAACTATCATCTATTCTATAGACACTTTTTCATATTTCTCAATTGTTCCATTAATGTCTTCTATAGCAAAAAGAAAGAAAACTAAGCTGAACCTGTATCAAACAATCCTCTATAATATGTTGCATCTAGTCTTCATGTCTTATCTCTTTATTGTCTTCTAATCTGCAAAAGTTCACAGTCTTTTATTGTCTTCATTGACCTTAATCTTTTTAAATAGTTGCAGCATTGTTTTGTAAGGTGTTCCATTATGTGGGTCTGTCTGGCATTTCCTCATGATTATATTACAGTTATGCATTTCAGGGCAAGCATGAACAACATAAGTGACATTGTATTCTTGCCAGTGTATTATATCAGGAGGCCCTTGATATTGGTTTGATTTATTACATAGGTTAGTTTATGCCAATTTTCTCATTTTTCTCTTATAACCAAAAATTATATGGGTACTTGATGAATATGTGTCTGTCATTCACATACTTGGTGAATATGTGTCATATTTTAATTCATTGCAGTTTACTCATTCATTGATGATTTTCATCTGATTTTTCCAAATAGTCTTTTAACTTGACCATTTCTTCCATATTTATCAATTGACATTAAAATAGAAAAAGTTTCTCCTTCAAATATTCAAGTTAAGTGATTTTTTAAATCTATGTCATCATTGTCCTGTGGTTTCACATTTCCTTTGACACATTTCATTATATGTCTGATTTATAAAGATCCCAGTTAAAGAAGGAAAGGCCTATCATATAATTGGTCTGTCAAGTGAAATTGGCTCAAAGAATATAGTTTTGTGGAGATAATAAATAAATTAATTAATCCAACCCTATAACATCCCCAAATATCTGGGTAGCATCAATCATCAAATTCAAATTAGTTCAATAAAAACTGACATGTGACTAAATAAAAATAGAAGACACAGAAATTAAGTCATTAACTCTGCCAGTTTTCTTCAGTGAGGATCACTAGTTTCTTTTACTTCAATGAGACACAGTATACCTCTCACAAGGAGTATTATTGGAATGCCAAACTGCTATATTGCTTTGAAACTGTGGAGAACTATTCTGTAGTATTCAACTTTTTTTTCCAGTAAGTATCCATGGTATTTTTTCTATTAAATATTTTAGAGCTGTGCCCTTGTCATGCAATATCACTTAACTATATATTTGTGAAGTGAAAGAGGATAAGCAATCATATGTATCCAAGCACATAGTAAGTGTATTAATTATCTCACAATCCTATCCACTTATGCTTGTAGAAAAGCACATGCATAAAATTATGATTTGGATTAAAGTCTAACCGTAGCCAGTAATGTTTCATCAGAAATCATCTTGTGATAGAACATTTTGAAAATTAGACTATTCTGAGGCAATTCATGCAATGAAACCTTTATGAAAGAACACTTCAAGAATGCTGAGACCCATTTGTTCATAGATATGTACTGAATTATTCTCATTTCTCCCAAATGATTCGCTTTTCTACATAAATAAGGTTGATCTAACATAAATGTGACAATTTAGATTTTTCTCTTCTTTAGATTTTTCTCTTCTTAAGGTATAATCTCAGTTGAATTCAAACTCTTTAATTTTTAGACTTTTAAAAGTTATGATCCTCTCTGATTTTAATGTGAATTTTTATTTATTTTTCCTCACAATAGAAGTTTAAGATATTTTGTGTCAAAGTCTCAAGGGAAAAAAAGAACTAAGCTTTTCTAACTAGGACATAAAGTGTCCATTCTAGCAAAAATTCAGTTTTCGAGTGCTACCAAATATATGCCTGTTTTTTTTAAGCTGTATTAATCTATTTTAATACTTCTCCACATTGTTTCCCCTCTTCCCATTCTGAGAACACTTTTTTCCCCCATTTTACCACCAATCCCTAGTTTACTAATATCTTCATGCTTATATAGGGTTATATTATTGCTTAAGAAGAGATTTACTTTTAGATATAAGATGATCACTCAAAATTAAATACAGCAAGGTATTAAGTATTAATATTGATAACATTACCTTATTCATTTTATATTTTTGGATGTAATTTATTGCAGTAGAATTTTTCATTAAGAAAACAAAAGTAAATAAAGACAACATTTTTAAAACAATTTGACACCTTAATTCGATAAATTATTTAATATATAATCAACCTAAATACAAAAGTAAAACTACTTCAAGATTTATAATATAATGTACTTTTATGTGGATTTTTTATATGTATGTATATGTACATACATATCACAAGTAACAAAAATATGCTTCATATATCTGTAGCAGCTAGAATCAACTATATATTTTAATGAATGTGCCCTTTGACTCCATTTTGATCAATGATAATGTTATAGTTTATAACATTTCTAATTTAATGCAATTTGTATTTATATGTGAATACACTAGCAAAATATGGTTCTCTGAGAGTTATTTATATTTTTGGATATAAAAAGACAATATTATTTATGGATACTCAATGCACTTCCTTCAAAGGAGAAAACTGATTATAATAAATATTAGAATCGATAATATATGTAAAAACAAGACCCAGATGGACGAAGATTTTGCATTCACTTCACTTATAAATTGAACATGAGTGATTAACATGTGGACTCTGGATTGAGGAGAAAGGTTAATGATGTCCCCATCCCAGGTGACTCATCCAAAGAATAGGAAAGTGGGCATGAATTTACAGAAAGCATCCAAGGGGTGCCTGAGTGGCTCATTTGGTTGAGCATCTGACTCTTGATTTCAGCTCAGGTCATAATCCCAAGGTTGTGGGATCAAGCCTTGCATCAGGCTCCATGCTGAGCAGGGAGCCTGCTTAAGATTCGCACTCTCTCCCCCGTTCTGCCCCCTCTCCTTCGCTCGTGCTGTCTCTCTCAAATTGAAAAAAAAAAAGAAAGCATCCACTTTCTTCAGCACAAATTTAATAAAATCTAATAAAATTGTTCTCAGTATTATGAATATGTCAAAAAACTTCACATTGAGGGGTGCCTTGGTGGCTCAGTCAATTAAGCATCTGAGTCTTGATTTTGGCTCAGGCCATGATCTCACAGTTTGTAAAACCAGATTAAGTCCCACCTCAGGCTCTGTACTGACAGTGAGAAGCCTGCTTGGGATTATCTCTCTCCGCTCTCTCTGACCCTTGCCTGCTTATGTGTGCATGAGTGCACGCTTGCTCTCTCTCAAAATAAATAAATAAACATTAAAAACATAAGAAAGAAAGCCAAAAAACTTCACATTGAATCAGTCTTGCAGAAGTGTGTATCACCAATATGACAAGACACTCGATATGGATGATATGGGAACCACACTGAAAAAAAGTGGAAGAAAGAAGAACTTCAGACTGGAGCCCAAATAGAGTAAATTTCAGACCTGTCTCTGGCCCTAAATTTAGTTGCCATTTGAGCAAGTTATGTAAACTTCTGCTTCAAGTTCTTCATGTGTAAAATATGAGATAGAAATGAAAGTTAGAAAAATGATATCAAAATATATGGCCTCAAAATTCCTAATTCCCTGAGTCCATTTTCACCTGAAGGGGATACTAAAGCTCATTAAGTGTATTTTGATGTCTACCCCTGAAATAAGGCAAAGATCAAAGTGAGGCCTTCCCAGGCAGTATTTATCAAAGCAGAACTCTGACTTCTCCTAAGGAATTGTTCTCAATAAGATATGCTCTCAGCCAGAAAAGGAACAGTCCCATTTGTCTTTTCCTTTAACTTCTTCATGGTCACTAGTTTGTAACACTTCACCCTCTGGAGAAATAACTGCCTGCTTCCTGTCAGCCTCATTAATACTCCCTTCAGTGAACTCCTGGCTGATGCCCAGCTAGGGTGCTTTTCTTCAAATAGAGCCTGGCAATAATGATAGAGATAACTGATTGGACTAAGTTTAGATTTTTAACCGTGTGGCTTCACAGCAAGCCTGGAGGCCAGGTGCTAATAACAAATTCCTGTCTTGAAGAAGAGTGTGAAACCGGGAGAGTAAGATAACCGTCTATTCTTTATGTTTTTAACTCAGGTTTAAATTTCTAAAACATCATCATTAAGTTACGCCTCGTATTTATTTTTTATAATCTTATTCATGTTTTACGTTGATTTTGCTGAGAAAAGTAATGACTGTTTCCTTTTTGAATGTTATTTGCCCAAGTTGATCTTCTAAAAATGCTGTAACTTTATAGTTACAATTTAGAGCAAATCTACAGGTAGTAGAGAAACACATATTGAGAAAAACTCATCATAGATGAACACTCAGGTGAATTCATTATTTTTCAATTTTCTTACAAATTACAATAGAGAATCATCTTTCTCTACTTTTGGAACATACATAATAAATGAAGTAGAATGGAAATTAAAGTATATAGTAATTACATACTTCTAGGCAGAAGTAGTAAAAACTGTGTGTATACAAGGAGATTTTTATTTAATTAGAAATCTTTATTTGGAAAATTGGCACATAAAATTATATGGAAGAAGTCATCATCCAGATTTGTTCATTTGCATTTAGTCAATTTACATAAAAGTTTTTAGAAAATTAAAGGCTAGATTGTATATAAAAGGTGCAGTATTTCGAAGGATCTCAAAGATAATACCTTATATCCATTTTCCACAAAAAGGCCAAACTATACCTTGTTTATTAAGATTTTTAACCCAAGGTAAGTTCCTAACAGAGAGATGAATGCTTAATTTAGCAAAAGGATATTATTTTCAACCATTCCTTAAAATGCCAACACATTAAAAAGATCAACAATTTATACCAAACTGCTGGAAAAATATTTTTAATTTATGTTCATACTTTACAATTAATATGCATATGAAAGAAACTTGCTGTTATGAACTCAAGTAAATAAAGTCTGACATTTTAATAGAGTAAGAAAATGTTTTATTTCTATACTGTGAAATATTTCACTGGCCATCAACAGCATGTCTGCTAGCTGTTTCTGCTTTATAAACTGGAATAGAACTTCTGTTTGCCAGATGACCTATTATTTAGCTGATTCATGGATGTGTTTTATGATTTAAAGGTCAATACTATCCATTAAACTTATTACATGAAGCAATATGCTTTTAATCAAAACTGCTTCTGTTTTTAACCTCATTACTTTTGTGTCATGAGGAAGAGGAAGACTTTACTATTTTAAAACCATAGAGACCATATCTAAAACTGAGTGACGGTTATCAGAAATGGGAAGAACCAAGAGCGATACTACTTTCTTTCTTAGAAAACTATCGAAAGAAATTGTTTTACCAGTATAGCGTAACATTGCTGAGTTTGTCATTTTTCTTCAAAGGAAAGTTTACAGATCATATTGATGAGTTCTTCATTGGTCAAGAGGCGTTATTTTGCTTCTTTGCCCATTTACCACCTTCTCTTTATAGAGAGAGACAAGGATCTCCAGATTTTTACGGGAAGTAGGATTCTTATTGAAGGACTGTTTGGTTCTGGTTCTTAGACATTTTTTTCCCCAGATTGAATATCTTCTTTCTCTCCTTTCTTCAACTTCTCTAGTACCTCTATTCCTTACACCTTAGTCAAATTTGCCCTTTGCACTCTTTCTTCCTGATGCCGTAATACCAGTCCCATGTAGTCCTTGGGAGAGTTAAACAATGAAACAAAACAAAACTGGATTGGCAAGCCTGTGTCTAGATCATCTTTAGATTTTGGCTGCTTTAAATCGATATTTCTGCTGTAGGGAGCAGAGGGGAGGTAGACTTAGATCTTCTGCTACCTTTGTAGACTCACACATGTTTCGCTTATTGATATGATAATGTTTTTTGGGCCAAAGAGAAGGGTACTCTTTCTTCTGACTGAACACAGCCCAGAAATGTGGTGCAATGTTTTCTAAGCAAAGAATAGAGTGGATGTACCCAGTATTTTTGCACTTTGTATTTAAGTTGGCCTTTTAGATACTAAAGAAATATGTAGACAATTTTTGAAATACTAATTTAAAACATAATTGTTGTCATTTCAGAAAGATGTTAGCATTGTGCTTTCCTACAACTCAAATATATGCATTGATATTCACATTTTCTTCCTTTCTCTTAAATGTATGAATGTTTAATATAATGTGATAATTCGTGGTGCACCAAAGCAATTAACTTCTGTTTTTTGTATTAGGATTTTATATTTTATAAATTGAAAATAGTAATGGTTTCATTTCTCAATGACATCTTATATTAGAGGACAGGTTTATTCCTCATACCTTACTATGCTTTTACAACAGATTAGGATTAACACAGACCACAGGTTGTGTAAAGCTTTAAAATAGCAATACTTTATCATGGAAAACCAACACATTTTAAAAGTTGTTTAACAAAAAGTTGCATCAGTTTCCATACTCGCTAGTTAGGTTGAGTTATACATTCACAACATTTTGCATGCCTTTAGTTTCTTTTCTCTTTTGGATTTGGGAAGTTTGGGGCTTGAAGAAATACCTAATTTTCATCAGATTAGTAAACATTTTGTCTCATGAGTTCAAATTTAATTATTATTTTAGCTGTTTAGTCTTCAAATTGTATTTCAATTTCTTTATACTTTTTATTTTTATACATTTCTCTTGAAAAACATACATGAATAAAAATCAAATAAGGCAAACTAAACATATGAATTATATTCAATAACTTATGTTTATAAGAACCCTGGGACTATTTTTTAAAAGCAGAGCAAAGATAGAACATAGACAAAGAGGTTCTACTGGAAGGTTCTGAAAAAAGAGTAGTGACCCGTATCTGAAAAAGACTTAGGACACACTTCTGTGTCCTTCTCTAGGAGAACATCCTATAATTTAAAGAAAAACAATACTTTAGAATTATTTAAATTTTACTTTTCCCCTTTGAAATTATTAAAGGTAAAAACTAAGATTTAGAATTATAATTAAAGGGGTGCCTGACTGGCTCAGTTGGTTAAGCGTCTGAGTTTGGCTCAGGTCATGATCTCACCATTCATAAGTTGGGGCTCTGAGTTGGGCTTTATGCTGACAGCTCAGAGCTTGGAGTCTTCTTTGCATTCTGTGTCTCCCTCTCTCTCTGCCCCTCCCCTGCTTGTGCTTGCCTTCTCTCTCTCTCTCTCTCTCTCTCTCAAAAATAAATAAAAACATTATTTTTTATTATAATTAAATATTTTGAGTGATTTTCAGAGTTCTCGGGTTTTTCCTTAACAAGCCGAGTCTATTGTGTTAAAAACATATAAAATGAAAATTTAGGTTTCTACGTGTGTGTGTGTGTGTGTGTGTGTGTGTGTAGATGAAATATGTAAGTCCTACAAGCCAATGAATTATTCTTTCTCATAAATGTATTTGTTGAATATGTTTTGAAATATGTCTGGGTTGTATTCATACGTACATATAACTAGCACAAATCTGTATTTACATTTGTAATCATAAGTGCCTTTATTGCAAACTGTCTCTTGTTAAAAAACAAAATTCAGTGGAGTAAACTTAAAGATTTCGTTGGCTTTATTCAACAATTTGTAAATCAGGAAGCATCACATCTAGCAAATAGGAAGGAGCTCTGAGATGCTGTACAAAATGGAAGATTTTTAAAGGCAGAGAGGAGATGAGACAAATGAGTCATAAATAAAAGAAAGATTTATTTCAGGCAAGGTCACCTTCCTTTGGGGGAAGGGTGAGGGTCTATCAGGCAGATCACCTCACTAGTGCTGACCAGGTAATTCTGGATTGACTGGTTAAAGGTCACATTCCTGGGAGAAGCTGAAACTGCAATTAGGTTAGATATTAAATTTTGGCTTGCTGACATGGGGTTTAGCACAAATAACACCATTTTGGCCCTGTTGTCCTTTTAAATGCAGCTATTTATATATATATATATAGTATATAGAATCAACATGTGTGGTTATCAGAGTACATTAATTTCTTAGTGTATTGTTTAAAAATATAGGTCAGAGAAAGTTAATTACCCTGACAGTAAAAGCTAAAATGGATTAAATTTGAATAAAATAATTTCTGGAAGAATTAGACTTTGATGACCTTTGAAAATCACCACTGTCATTGTTACATTTTGACCAGTGAATTTTATAATCTGTATTATCATCATAATTTCTCTTTGGACCTTTTTTCTTTTAACAGGTTTCCATCCAATTATTCAGAGCATTTCGGTCAATAATCTCACATACAATAGTGAAATATCTATGCCATTGTTTATTGCCTGGATTGTATTAAAATCAAATCTATGTAGCTAAAACAGAATTGAAATATAAATAATAATTTAGAGATTTTAAGAAATACAATTTGTTACCATACCTATATTACACAAATATTCCTTCTAAATGTCTGATGTTAAGAATCAATTAATATATCATTGATGAGTTTCATTAACCATTAATGGTCATCGATAAAGTTGAAAATTTGGATTTTCTCATAATTCTCCATAAAATTTAATGAGCTACATTTCATAAGGTGTAAATGAGAAGAAACACTTTAATATTTTAAAATAATTAAAATGCAAAGGATTATTATATAACATTTAAATGTATTGTCAGTTTATTTCAATTAATGTCATTTTCAAAAATTAGAATTTTTTTGAAGATGAGTTTTAAAAATTTTTTAATGTTTATTTATTTTTGAGAGAGAGAGAGAAACAGAGTGTGAGTGAGGGAGGGGCAGAGAGAGGGAGAAACAGAACTTGAAGCAGGCTCCAGGCTCTGCACTGTCAGCACAGAGCCTGACCCAGGGCTCAAACTCACAAACTGCTAGATAATGACCTGAGCCAAAGTTGGATGCTTAACTGACTGAGCCACCCAGGCGCCCCTTGAAGATGATTTAATACAAATAATTAACTAATACTAAAATATTTCCATGGGAAATTTTAAAAACTATGCACAAGGTAAACTTTTAAAGTTAGGGCAATTCATTAGAAACTAACATGTGTTATGCTAAATCAAAATTACTCTGGCTTCTGGGCTATTTTTGCCTAATACTGTTAAGAAATGCATGTGTAAGACCAATACAAAAGCTCTACATGGGATGCTAGATAACGCTTCTCTAATAATATCTACTTTTCATTAATGCATCAAGAACAACTTTCTAAAAATAACAAAAAGAAAGTTCTTCTATTGTTGAGAAAAATTTCATTCTAAATGCAGCATCCCTTGGAAAATTGTATTGTCTTTTCCCTTTCATTTCATAATTGCATTTTGAAGATGCTTTCTCTTCTGGCCAGGAGTGAACAAAATATTCTGTAATTAACCTTATGTTATAAACTACAACAAAATGACAATAAAAAAATGTCCATGAGAAAAGAGAAACAAATGAGGTGAAATATAGTATTTCCAAGGGTTTTGGCATAGACCTAATTCCAAGATTGTGGCTCCCATAAGAGAGCCCAGGAATCTTTCTTGTTCAATTGAAGAGAGAGGTAATGAAGTGTGGGTCATCAAAATGACTAGAAAATTCCAAAATATAGTATATAAAAGAAGGAATTTGCATGTATAAAGCACTTAAGAAACTGCAAAAAGTGTCTTCTTTACTCTTGATTGAAAACCAATCTACTCATTCATAGGGTGAGAACACATGAGATTAGGAAAGAATAGGATCCAAGGAAAGAACAATTACCAAAAAGTTATAAGTTAAATAATTCCCAGAGCTCATATATTTCAAGTAATCAGTTGAGTTCCACCTATCAAAGATGGAGAATTCTCACTGAATACATGGGGCATTCAGTGTAGACCTCAGAAGGGTTTTTATTACTAATGAGGCTAAATGAGTCTTGGAATGAAGGCTGTCACAAAATGAGCAAACTAATGCCACGAATATAACTACCTTCCAGAAAATATCAACCACTTTTTAAATGAGTAACACAAAATTCAACACTTTTACATGTAAATCAACAGTGCCCAGAATCCATTATAAAGAAGCAGGTGAATATCACCCATAATCAGGAATGTGGCATACAAATAAAAAATAAGATGAAATTAACAGAAAAAGACATTAAAAGAGCAATTCTAAGAACATACCATTTACTCATGAATGAACATGATGAGGAGAGAAAATAAAAAAGATCCAAATGGAACTTCTAGAGATGAAAAATATAATATATGAAAACATTCATTTGAAGGGCCCTAAAAAAAGACAGAAACCACACAGAAGAGAAAATGAGTGAATTTAAATGTATAGCAAAAGACCTTTCCAAAAGAATGTATGTGCAACAAATATAAAGTCTGTCAATAACATGTAGTGCCATATCACATGATGTAACACACATACAAACAGTTTCAGATGGAGAGGTGGAATAGCAAAAAAAACGTATTTGAATAAATAACTGCTGGAGATTTTCCAAACTTGTTGAAATCGGTAAGCCTAGAGAATCAGAAACTAAGCTCCAAATATCATAAACTTCAAACCACAGCGAAGCACATGAAGCTGGTAGAAACCAGTTATTAAGAGAAAATCTGAAAAACATTAAATAATAAAAGACAAATTATATAAGGAGGGGAAAATAATAAGAATGAGAATCGGCTTTTTGTCAGACATAATTAAGTAGAAGACAATGTAGCAATACATTAAAGAATTGAGGTGGGACGGGGAGAAACTGCTGAATTAGAATACTATACCTTTTGAAATGTGTTTTCACAACACAGGTAAAGTAACTTTTTAGAGAAACACTGTTGGCAGATCTTCACTACCAGAAATATTATAGCAAGTTCTGCAGGCCTAGGAAAATAGTATCAGATAGAAAAGTGGATCTACATAAATAATCAAGAGAACCAAAAAATGGTAAATATATCCAAATGCTCAAAAGCAATAACATTCACCATTACCTTCATTTTCTCATCTTCTATTCAGTCCTCAATATGCAGAATTCTGGTACCCATTCTTACATCTCCACATCCTGGATGACATCTTCTAAAAGCCAAATCCAAAATCACCGTCAGGGTTACTTACATGTTCTTTCTGCTGTGTACAGTGCTCATGGCTCAATTCTTTCTTGTGGAAATTCATATTGGATTTTCACGAGTGAACCGTTCCTGATTCTCCTGCTCTCATATGTTTTAAGTTTTCTCTGTCTTAGGGTACCTGGCTCTCTCAGTCAAAAGAGCATGTGACGCTTGATCTCGGGGTTGTGAGTTCAAACCCCACCCTGGGTTTAGAAATTCCAAAAATAAATAAATAAACTTAAAAAAAGTTTTCTCTGTATTATCTTCCTCTTATCATCCCATAAGAATGATGTTCATCAGTATTTTCAACTTACTATATTTTTGTTTTACATAGGCACTTTCCACTAACAAAATATATACTAATATAGTTGTTGACCACTTACTTGTTGATTCCCTCCAATTATTTACCTTGCATTTAGAGAATGGTACTAACATATAGATTCATACGTTTGTCAAACAAACTTTATTTATCACCGCCAAGTCTCAATCTCAAAACATCTAGAATGAACACACAATCTTCAATGGCAAAATGCGTATTTTAGCTTTATATTCATTATATTGTTTAATAGTATTTTCATTCGTCTACTTGGCTAGCCAAAAAATTAAGTATCTTCCTTCCAGCTTCTTATCACTGTTTAAACAAAAATATATTGAACACCTTCTACATATCAAACATATCACTGTGTACTAGAAATATAAAAATAAAAGATAATGTCTGTCCTGATGGAGGTGAGGCATTTGAGAAACAATGTCACAACAATGTGATAAAAGGCCAGGAAAATGAACTAAGGAAATATTCAAACCTCACTGGAGTGATCATGTCCATTGAGCCTCATAGATGAAGTACTATCATTACCTGTCATTGAAAGTTGAATGGGGTTTATGAAAATGAAAACAAACAAACAAAAACAAAACAAAACAGCAACAAAAAAAACACAAGGATATCTAGGCAGAGGAAACAGGGTATGTAAAGCCAGAAAGTCTTGATATAGAAAAAGAATATAATCATATGACTGTGAGTAAGAGGAATTAATGTTGAATCTATGGCAGAATTTGAAGCAGCTTATGCATTTTATTAAGGGCATATCGACTTGGATATTAAGGACATATCTATATGTAAACAGATATATATTATAAAAGGAGACTGAAAATTAGAGAATTTACTTCATGATCTTTAAGAAAGGGAATGACAAAGTCTTACTTGTGTTTTAGAAACATTAACACAGATGTATAAAGAATTATGTTGATGAAGAATTATTGGTGCAGAAATGAAACAGACTTCTCTCCCTTTCTTTTAAATTTTTCCCTGTGGTGATTTGACCTCTTTGACTTTGCCACCCACTGCACTCCAAAGGGAGGATAATATGCTAATATAATCGTTCCAATCCAATTCCCATTTTGTTGGCTGATTTATGCAGAGTAGTGAATTAAATTTACAGCTCAAGTGAATTTAATATGTCTAGCGATTAACATGGGAGGAAACAACTAAACAAAACAAAAACACCTTGTGGGGAAATCACAACTCTTATGAGATTTGGATATTGGTTTTTAAGTCACACTTAATAGCAACAAGTATTATGGGCTGAAATGTGACAGGTGGTATTGTTGGCTTGGGCCTTTAATTGTTATACACAGGGAAGTGATTTATTTGGTTCATAAAAGACTAGCACGGGTCCTTAAGCTACAGGCCCCCCTAGTAGGGCTTTGGCAACAGAGAAAATGACTTATATATTTGTTCATTTTAATCTCTATTATATTAGAAGCTTGAATGATCCATTTTAAAATCAGCAAGGAAATGGGGGCACCTGGGTGGCTCAGTTGGTTAAACATTCAACTCTTGATTTCAGCTCACCTCATGATCTCACGGTTCGTGAGTTTGAGCCCCACATCGGGTTCTGTGTTGACAGTGTAGAATCTGCTTAGGATTTTCTCTCTCCCTGCCCTTCCCTTGCTCTCTCTATCACTCTCCCTCTCTCTCAAATTAAATGAATAAACTTTTTAAAAAAGAAAGGAATAAGGAAAAAAAGTTCAATTCATGTAGATTATGAAAGTTGGGGCTAACAGTAGCAAATGGGTTTCTTCTTCCTCCCTCCTTCTGCAACAGAATTCTGTTCCTGTTATCCAAAGTACTCATTTCATGTGTACTCTGTACTCAGCCCCTCTCTCCTTATGGACTTTGGTCCTTCCATTAGTTTCTCTTGTGCTCTCCTTCTTCCCTATGCATTGTTTTCAAACGCATGCAAATACTGCTTAGCCTTTCTGTCTCACAGCACTCCTTTAGCTTATTTGGCTCATTGGTTTTTGCCTTTTCTTCCAAGTTGATTATAAATTCCACTAGGGCAAGGGCTAACACTGTTTGTTCAACTCTGTATATCTAATACACAGATCAGTGCCAGAAGTCCAAAATGCATCCTGAAATTAGTGGGGAGTCATTAACACAGATTTAAGCAAGGGAAATGACATGATCAAATTTTCATTATGTATTGTTCAGGGGTCTGTTGGAAAGATGAAGAGGAGAGAACATAGCTGTAAGGACACTTATCTATTACTTGGCAGCTCCATGGACTCCTGCTTCACTAATTTCATCCTCTTTGTGATCATTCCCATAAGCATGAAAACCTGCTACCACACTTACAAAAGTTCTCAATGACTTCATATTCCTTCCAGCAACATCCCTGTTTGCACACTCCTATAAAACAAAAACAAAAACTCTTGAAACATTAAAGGCATCCTCTTGTATATTTCTCTTCCCATTCTCACCAATTCACACCTCATCCTTTCAAGTTTGTAAAAATTCCCAAAAATTTGATGGGCTCTTTTCAAGTACCATTTGATGAAAAATTTTCCAAACATCATCAACATCCCATGGAGCTAGAAACTTGATGAGAACATGTGGTTTTTACCTCGACTTTGGTGTGAGGATGCCAGATAGACTACAATTAGCTCATGAATTTATGAACAAAAAAAAATAATAATAAACTAATGGTGAATGAATTTAGGACTCTCTATATATCTCTGTGTGGGGGTGGTGGTAAAATGTACATATATTTAATAAAAGAGCTAACAAGCCCTTATATGTTAGTTTTGCTTGATTGTGTTGTGCGTATTATACAGTCTTTTGATTAGATATTTATAAAATGTTATTCTTTTCAGATCGAGAATCTATGGCACAGACAGTAATAACTTGTACCGGGTTATGATACTAT
Organism: Panthera pardus; assembly: GCF_024362965.1. Taxonomy (NCBI): domain Eukaryota; kingdom Metazoa; phylum Chordata; class Mammalia; order Carnivora; family Felidae; genus Panthera; species Panthera pardus. The sequence continues at coordinate 51,725,786 of NW_026526654.1, forward strand.
ACAATAGTAAATGAGAATTTTGACCTAGGTTGTCTGACTTCAGTGTAATAGCGTATTATAGTGTCTCCACTGAGTGAAATACAAATGAGGACAATTTTTGTCAAAAGGAGTATTCCACATTATTTTATTTTGACCCTTTAGCAATTTTCATTTCAGAAAAATATTCAGGGCAAGATCCAAGCTTTACTTCATGACATAAAAATCAAGCTTATTAATATTAATGATACCTAACATTTTTGAATGTTTTCAAATTGTTTACAAATGAAAGCTTTTTGTAAAATTTTTAAAATGTAAATTATTCTTAGCTTCCTTAAAACATTATTATCATTTCAACTAAAATTTATTTCAGTAACCTTTTGGCCATAGCAATATAGAGCAAACACCTTCAAATGTATCGCACTACATTAGGTTAGAATGTAATTATAAACCTCTTTAAGGTTGGTGTTAATGATGAAACACAATAGTAAAGGTACAAGAGTTTTTCTATTGTATTTAATATTCTGAGCCAATACTAGGACTATATTTGAGGACTTTTGCCTCTTCTTTCACCATATTCTTAATTTTCTTTGACTTAATAACTTATAAGTCATGAGATCGTCAGTAAGGTAAACTCCATAAATGTGAAAAAAATTATTAAACACTTTATTGGAAATATTCTTAAAATGGTAATATCATTACCCAAAAGTTAAAAAAAAAAACTTACCTAGTCTCTTTGTCTACAGACTAGTTTTTTTTTTTTTTAATGTTTATTTATTTTTGAAGGAGAGAGAGACAGAGGCAGAGGGTGAGCAAGGGACGGGCAGAGAGAGGGGGAGACACAGAATCAGAAACAGGCTCCAGGCTCTGAGCTGTCAGCACAGAGCCCGATGTGGGGCTTGAACTCACAAGCTATGAGATGATGACCTAAGCTGATGTTGGATGCTCAACCAACTGGCACTCAGGTGCCACACTACAGAATAGTTTTTGTTTTTTTTTTATAGTATCTTTAAAAAAAATGGTTTTTTGTTTTGTTTATTTATTTTGAGAGAGAGAGAATGAGACAGAGCACGAGCAGGGGAGGGGCAGAGAGAGAGGGAAACACAGAATCCGAAGCAGGCTCCGGGCCCTGAGCTGTCAGCACACAGCCCAACGCAGGGCTCGAACTCACAAGAGTGAGATCATGACCTAAACCAAAGTCGGACTCTTAACCAACTGAGCCACCCAGGTGCCCCCAGAATAGTTTTTAATGTTACTTCCACTTGACCGCAGTCTTCCTGCCTGGGCTCACTTTGTACCATTCTTTCCACCTAGAGGTGTAAGCGACCTAGATGGTGTCTGTGAACTTTTTCATAAAGTTGTGTTTTCCAGAATTACTTTCCCTCTCCATCCTTGCTTTCTTGGCCAGGTTGTGCAGATTTTTCTCCTTCCACGCCCTAAGAAAGTACAGGTACACAGAAACATTGGGGGAAAAAGTTATCTTTACTCAAATCTTAAATTTCCAGGAATTAAGACTTTAAGTCAGTCTTCAATGGTAGGATTGTGCCAGCTGTCTTTTGAGTTTCCAGTAATATTTGCATTAATATTTGCATTCTGATACAAGCATTTATGAGTCATGAAAGTCCAAAGATTTACTTCAAATGTGTCTGAATTCTGCATGCCCACAGAAGCTTCTTTGCTGTCTGCTAATGTGTGTGAAGTTTGGAGGTTCTGTTCAGGGCTTCTCAAAATTGAATATACATAAAAATCAAATGAGAATTTTAGTAAAATATAAATCCTGCGTTGGTAATTGGGGTGGCAGTTAATAATATTCATTTCTACCAAGTTTTTATAAAGCTGTTGGTCTGTGGGCTACACTTTGAATAGCAATATTGTTGAGTACTGCAATAACCCATGTATTACACTCAATCCTTTCTTTTATTTCTACAAGCCTGTGTATCCATAAGTAGTATGTACACAATCTATGAATTAGTAGAGTTTTTAAACTTCCTAAGAAAGACTAAGAAGTGTTTTAAATTCAAATACTATAAACTATTTCAACTAAAATACCAGGGCTCATTACCTTTAAAGTGTCCTTTGCCCAATCCACTAAATGAGGAGATTGACTAGTTTTTTTACCCTATGTAATGCCAGCCTTTCTTCATTTAGTTGGTTCTTCCCCATACCTCCCTTCTTTTCTCCACTTAACTTGCACTTTGTCATTGTCTGACATTACCTTTACAAGGATTCACCCAATCCAAGAGTATTCATCGAGGCACTCTCCTAAAGAAAATGGTTTCTCCTATAAGGGAAATTCTGATACCAGTTATCAAGAAAATAATTGTTACCTCATTACACAATATACGTAACATAAAATCATAGGCTTCAAAGGTCTATACATTACTGAATGCATTGAAGACTCCTCAAAGATTGTTTTATATATATATATATATATATATATATATTTATATTTATATTTATATGTCATGTATATATATATATATAACTAAATCTAGTCATTCAAATCATTTCAAAGAAATAAGTATTTTTCTATGAAAAAACAAATGTACTTTCAAGTTTGCATGCAAATATCTAAATAAAAGTTATTTAGTTTTTATTGAAATATTATTGGCTACATATATGTGGAAAAATAAAGAGCCATATCTTATGAGGAATAAGATATGAGAAAAAAAGTACTTTCTTATGAGAAACAAAGTACTGTTTTAAAAAGTTACCCTCATCTATTACATTCATACCAGGTAAGAGTTTCAAGGACATTAGAATTATGACTTCCATGAATGTGCAGGAAGTTTCTCCACAGTCAAATTTTTCCTAAGTAATAAAAATAATCTATTGATTTCTATGAAAAATCATCTGATATAGAAAGAATGACAAATCTTCCTCCATGCTACTATTCCCAGTATTCTTTGGCTCTTTGTCCTTTCTCTCATTGAAGAGTAGCAGTTCTCTTGTGCACTCTCTGTCTGCTTTCTGCTAAGAATAGAAGGATCTTCCATCATATCTTCCAGCTTTATGACAGTCTAAGCACCTTCTGTTACACCCACAGTTTTACCACACATTCTCTTATCGACTTAAGGGAAGCACATAGACAAACTTCACAAGCAGAGTAACATTTATCCTTTAAATTCTTCACTTGTTGAAAAATTGTTCACTTATGCTATAAATATCTTTCTAGAGAAAGAAAAATAAGTTGAAATTGGAAGCTAATTCTCAGAAGAAGGGGTTATTCAAACATCAATGACCTGATATTTTGACTAAGAATAATTTCCTGCTATAAGAGAAAGACAGCAAAGAGTGATACATTAGCAATATTAAAAGAGGTTAGTATTACTTCTACAACTCAGAATTTGAACGATAATGTTCTCAAAGTACACATCAAATATTTCTTTACTTACTCTTAGAAGGTCTCTCAATTAAATAAATCTGAAGATATAAGGTGATAAAGTATATTCATCTGCTGACAGAAGAATTATTTTCGTATATACTTTTTTTTGTTCTGATATTTTTTGTGGTCCACTACTTTCAGCTTAGTAAAAACTGTAAACACAAATTGAAAAATTGTGAAAGGAAATATATATAAGCCTTTGAATGATGAACATCCCTAAATGTGAAATAGACTATGAGGACATAATATAGATGACTCTTACTACAAAGTATTTTGTGAATTTAAAAGATATTCAGTTCATTATAAAAAGGAAAATAAATCAGAAGTAATGATATGCTACATGAAGAGACATGGGAGAGGTCAGGACATTTTAAATTTGCCTAAAGAATTATGTTCTGGGACCTCTGGAAGAGTACAAGAGTGTCAGCAAAGATACTTCTATGGTACCGGCTGCTATATGCAAAGAAAATGAAAGTTGCTGTCTGTGTCCAAGAATGTGTGTGGTGGGGGGAGCTAAGATGGCAGAATAGTGGGAGGACCCACAGGCTTGTTTCATCCCTCATGCACACCTAGATACTATCAAATCATTCTGAATACCCAAAAAGATCGATCTGAAGACTGACAGAACAAACTACACAACTAGGAGAGAAGAGTCCACATCCATGAAGGTAGGAAGTGTAGAGGCATAGATTGGAGGAGAAATGGATTGCAGGTGCCGCTGAGGGGAGTGGACCCTGGTCTTGAGAAAGGTGCGAAACAGGACTGCAATCCTTGTGCGATCGCACAAGGCGAATACTTCCCCAAATGAAGCCTAAAACTAGAAAAAAGGGAAATAATAAAGATTAGAGCAAAAATTAATTATATAGAAACAAACAAACAAACAAACAAAAACAGTAGAAAAGATTAATGAAACCAGGAATCCAGTTAAAATATAGGTAGAAGACATGAATAGACATTTTTCCAAAGAAGACATACAGATGGGTAACAAACACATGAAAAGATGCTCAAAATTACTCATAATTAGGAAAATACAAATCAAAACTACAATGAGATATCACCTACACCTGTCAGAATGGCTAAAATTAACAACACAGGAAACAATAGATATTGATGAAGATGAAGAGAAAGGGGAACCTTCTTGCACTATTGGTGGGAATACAAACTGGTACAGCCACTCTGGAAAATAGTGTGGAGGTTCCTCAAAGAGCTAAAAATAGAAGTACCCTATGATGTAGCATTGCACTACTTGGTACACCCAAAGGATACAAAAACACTGATTCGAAGGGACACATGTAACCCCAGTGTTTATAGCAGCATTATCAACAATAGCCGAATTATGGAATAAGCCCTAAGGTCCATCGGCTGATGAATGGATAAAGAAGAGGTGCTACACACACACACACACACACACACACACACACACACACACACACACACACTGTAATGTTATTCAGCCATCAAAAAGAATGATATCTTGGCATTTGCAACCACATGGATGGAGCTAGACTGTATTATACTATGCTAAGTGAGTAAGTCATTCAGAGAAAAACAAATACCAGAGGACTGCACTCATATGTGGAATTTAAGGCACAAAAGAGAGGCAAAACATGAAATAGATTCTTAACTATAGAGAACAAACTTGAGGGTTGCAGGAGGAAAGGTGGGTGAGGGAATGGGTATTCAGAGGGCACTTGTCATGAGCGCTGGATGTTGTATGTAAGTGATGAGTCACTAAATTCTACACCTGAAACTAGTATTACACCGTATGTTAACTAACTAGAATGTAAATAAATTTGAAGCTACAAAAAAAAAAAAAGAATATGTGTGCACACATGTGTTTGTATGTTATGATTTTTAGAAAAAATTAGGTTATATTGGAAAAATGAATGAAAAATAGGATATTGGACATATGCACTTCTTTTATTAGTAATAAGGAATTTTATAAGGAATAAGATTGTAAAATTTGCCCGTAACTGTATTCTATAATTAAATCAATATTGTTATTTATCCACGTAAATTTCATTGTACACATTTTTTGCTGTTCCTTAAAATGAAATCATAAGTATACTATATTTAGGTACAATCAATATTTTCTTATGTTAATGAGACAATTCTATATTCTATGTCTTTAATTAACACCATATCAAGTATATTTTTCTACTTTGCAATCTTTGTTTTCACTAACCTCTACAACACCCATCTTCTTTCTTCCTCATTACCATATTTTCCTTGCTCATACTATTGTGTGTTATAAAAATAATTAATAGAACAATCATATATCTCAATGGTAGCAAACAACACAGATTTGCTTATGGCTTGCTTTTCTACTCATGAATATATTGTAAAAGCAGAACTACTAGCAGTAAAAATTAAATAATTTGATCCTTTGTACAGTGGCTTAGTATTCCATGGTAAAGATGTTCTGTAATTATTTCAGTCTTTCCACTGTTGATTAGCATTTAGATAAATTTGAGATTTATTTTTCCATCACAAAAGTACTGTAATAAATTTTCTCATAGCATGTCTTGAGTATAAGCATGTGTATATGCTGTGTGTGTGTGTGTGTGTGTGTGTGTGTGATTCCAGTGGTGAAATGGGTCAAAGTGTACACATTATATATTACTCTACAAATACTGAGAAACACATTCTAGCACATATGTTGAAATTCACATTTTTCTGTCAATCACTGAGAGTAGACTTTGCCTACATTCATGCTAGCATTTAAAATTTTCACCCATTGAATTATGCGAATTTGAGAGTTAAGTAGTTATGGCTCAGTAGTTAGAGCTTGTTACTTTTATTTGCATTTTCCTGAACGCTAACAAAATTGAGTTTTCATATCCTCTGGAAATTTAAATTTCTACTTCTATGTATTGTCTATTAAAACTGTGCCATGTTTCAATTAAATACTCATCATTTGTAATAAAATTCAGGAGAGTTTTGTATGTTTTAAAAACTACCTATTACATTATCATTTGATTTGCATTTATTTTATAGAACATTGCTTTTCTCTTGCTTTTAGTGTATTTTTGAATAAAATGTTAATTTTTTGTATTACCAATATTGTCATTACTTTGTAACTTTTGTACTTTATAATTTCTTTAATATGTCCTCATGTTTCCCAAATAAACTGAAGCATTTACTCTTTTTAATAAACATTTCAGCATTTATTCCTTCTGAATTTTTCTTTATAAACTATTGTTAGAGCTTACATTTTTTTCTTTTTTAGATTGATAACTATTTGTGCCAACACCATTTATTAAGTGCACATTTTATTATACTATAAGGTCCAATACCAAGAATGAATTGTATTTCTTACAATTTAAGTTCCTGTGCTCCAAATTCAATACTGTACTATTTTGTATACAAAAACTTTTTTAAGTTTTTTATATGATAAAGCAAAATCTTCCTGACCAAACTTGTTTTATATATATTTATCAATCTCATCAATGAGAACCCTCTACTCTGAACTTGAGCCTAGTTGTTGGATGGAAAAATTGGGTGTGTTTCGTGATGATTGGTCGAATGTACATTGCAAGTAGAAAGAAGATTTCCTCTTCCTTTTAGTCATAATGGACTTATTACTTTCTAGCCTTTTAAATTAGATGTAGCCATGTGACTCGCTTTAGCCAGATTACTGTGAATGGAATGGGCTTATGTGTGCTTTAAGAGAAAGAGCACTGAGGAACTGGCACATGATTCACCATATTCTCTTTCTTTGACTGAGAGGTCAGTAAAGTCTTCTGTTGCAATGACGGTTTCATTGGATGGAGTAGTTTGTTACCTACGTCATGACTAAATATGACAAATACTGCTCTTCTACTAACAAAACCTTTATCATTGCATTGGACATGTATTATGAACATGAAATAAATCTTAGAATTTTATTCTAAATTTTTATTATACTTTGTTTTCAGAGTACTTACAGTTTCACAGAAAAATTGAGCAGAAGGTACCGAGATTTTCTGTATACTGCTTACCCTCATACATGCAAAGCCTCCTCTTTTGTCAATATCCGTCATAGAGGGGTACATTTGCTAGAATTGAAAAACTGACACGGACACATCATTATCATCCAAAGTCCATAGTTTATATTAAGGTTCACTTGGTGTTTTATATTCTATGACTTTGGACAAATTTTAATGATATATATCTACAATTATTCACTGCCTTAAAAATCTCTTTTGGTTGGCCTTCTTATACTTGCATTTATAATTGAAATGATATAAACTTAAGCTGAAAATTTATGAAAAACTAATTCAGTTTATGACTATAACTTGAAGAATTGTAAAATAGCTTTGATACATGAAAAAAAAATTATCAAATGAATCACAGATAGTGATGTCCAGGCTCAGGATCCCTTCAAATGTCAATTTGAAGAAGCAAGAGTTGCGAAGGGTAGAGCACACTGTCTACATTTTAATGATTGCAGGCCAAAAATATTTTCAAGAAACAGAAAGGAATAATGGTTTTATGTTTAATTTCATTTTTAATTTGGTTTCTACTGCTATATAGTAAACTGCAAAATATTAATGGATCGACTCAGTGTATTTTAAAGTATATTCATTCTGAAGTACTTTCCATTAAGATCAAACTGCAAAATGTGAAATATAAATTTTGGAAATCTTCAGATTCTAAGAATCAATAATGGACATTTGTGTAAGTTATATTATATGAGACATGAAATGAAAAATTGAGCTCATATCATCAAAATAAAGAGTTGCTCTCATCTGTTTTTAATATATTCTCCTTCTAATTTTAATTTTGTAAAGTTCAATCTCAACATAACAAAGTAAGTTATATCTGTGCCATGCCAAAATATTTGAGTATGGCATCGTGAAAAATCAACTAATATTGTGTAACACTAGATCAGGATGGCTTTAGTAGCTGATTATCAGTCTAATTAATATTCTAATACTTAGAATCTGAAAAGCTTAGAAAATTTTTCTCTGGATATTGATTGATGCAAATGAATTTATATTTCTACATTTATATTTATACATTTATATATACATATATAATATATATGTATATATATATACATATATTTCTACATTTATATATACATATATATTTCTACATTTATATAATTTATATTTCTACATATTTCTACATTTATAATTCTACAATAACCATTCCACCTGCTAGTGAAATTTTTAAATATTAATTGCATCTCCAGTTTAACGTATCATTTGATTGGCATGGCATGTATTACTTGCTGTTGAGCTCCTACAAGAATATTATTTTTATGCATCTTTGGCTTTTATTAAAAAGAGTTGGCCCAATTACCTACTTCCAAGTTTTAAGACCATTATGACATGTATTCATTCATGTTAAATAAATCTTGTAGAATCCTATAACTTTAGTACCCAAGATATGTCCAATACCAGTCCTGTGACAAAAGGTCAACCAGTCACCACTATCCTATATATCAAAGAAGCAGGACAATTAGAAAAACAAAATTCACTTGTAGTATTGTCTGTTTAGTAGAGTGCAGTATTTTGCTCCTTTATGCATTTCAATAAAGTAGTAAGAAGTGGCTTTTAACATTCCAGTGTCACTAAGGTATTAGGTGCAGAGCAATGTGAGATGCTTCTTGTGGCATTTTGACCTGTATATCCTGACGTTTGGGAAGCCACCTAAAGGGCTGGCTAGAACTAATTGTGATTTCTGAGTCAAGGATAAAAGATGCAATAGGAGCAAATTAAACTTCCAGAATATAGCAGGGCAAAGGTGATGAGATTTCCCATATGTTATGAAGACACTGCAAACATTAATTTTAATAGAGTGGGATTGAAAGCGCCTCACTCAAGAGGGTTACCTGTCATGGTGAGGTTTCTACACAAGCATAAGCCAAGGGGAAAGTGATAATATATCATCCAGAGAGTGTATCACATGTTCCAAGGATATACAGTCTCATAAGCCCTTTGGTGCCTGAAGCAACTGCACAAAGCAGAAAATTAGACAGCACCAAGGTCAGACTACCATAAAACCATTAATTAGGACTCTTTGATTGCTTCTCACATCTCCTTCCATATGTCAGTCTGGAGGAAACAAAGGCAGAAGAGAAAGAGCTAGAAGTGGGAAGAACAAGGACATTGAGTGTACATCATCTTTTTTCCCACTGCAGTTTTCCTAGTCTGGTTCAAGCCAAAGAGGGAATGTTGTAAACTGGGCAGGTGATGAAAAGTGTTTTATGTAGGTTAAACTAGCCACTTTAATAAAACAGACAGATCTCATAATTAAAAGTGAAAGCTGTGGAATTTACTCAAGATGTCATTCATGGGTGAGAAAGAGAAAACTATGTGTGCAAGCAAGAGGTGGCAGGAAAAAAAGTGGGTGATTCTGTATTTGCTCCCTAAGGGGTCCATCTCATTCAATAAGATTGTTACAAATAAAAGCAGATTTACTCTTTTTTTTTTTTTAATTTGAAGGTGCAATGCATGGTAAACATGGGAAGACACTAAGATAATTATTGATTTTCTGGCATTTTGAAAATATATTAATGAGCATGCTTATTTCCTATCATGAAATAATGGAATGCAAGACTAGAGAAAGGAGCATTTTATAAAGAATTATACTTAAAAAATCAGAACATATTTATTTTAAGAATTAGAATTAAAATAGCTATGTTATTATTCTTGAAGGTCTTTTTTGTCCTAGAAAACATAAATGGTTTATTGTAAAAAACACATACAAAAATCATTTTTTGAGACTGGCCTTTTCCAAGTATAATAAACTTTCCAGTACAAAAATTTTTGTATTATATTTGTATTAGGAGAGAAATTTATGGGGAAAAAAATGAGGCATTTACAGGCCTATATTCCATTTGTAAAATTCTGGAAATAAGGAAGAGGAATAAAACAGGAATTATTTGAGAACCACAATAGGAGATGACACTAAAAAGCAAACAGAAAATTATATTTTGCTGAAAATTCTATTTCTTTGTCTTTTAAAATATTAATTTCAGCCAGTTTGTTCCAAAATTGAGCTATAGACATAATTAGAAACTAATGGATTGAACAAACTTGGGTTGATTAGACTCAGTGTAAGGAAATAGTGTTCCAAGATGAAGATCAATAGCCTTTTCCAATATCAAAGTCATGAGGGATAAATCCTAAAAAATTAGGTGGAGCATGGCAGAATTTTCCTTATTCTTAAATCATTCTCTAAACTCTAGGACACCAAAAGAAAATCTTGATCTCTATGTGTTTTGTGTGCATGGAAGAAAACTCATGATAATAATGATCATATCCGCCCCCCTCTGGCATTGGGAAGCATCAAGATATTGAGAAAAAATAATCCAACAATTTCAGTAATTATCATTGATCATAAATGATACAGATGTTAATATATACAACTAAAAATAATAATATATATTTAAGGTAAAATGTAATGCTAGGTTTGTAAATTTTCTTGCCATTCTTTTTCCTTAAACTTCAAATTGAAATGACAAATAAATGGAAAAGAAATTCAGGAAGACAATGAGGAATAACCCTAGAGTTAGGCATAATTTCTTGTAGGTAAAGAATCAGGTGCAGTGAAAGTTCTTATTTTCTCAAACATATTTTGCTTTAGGCAAACCTGAAAAACAGAATTTGTCATATAAATAATCTGGTATCCAGATCTATGTGTTATTATTCTTCATAATTCTTCTAAATAAATAAATGTCACATAATGATATATAATTTATCTTTAGGACCAAAAAGGTGAGTAATTTACAAAAGGTTGAATAATGCAGCAGCCCATAGGATATATGTTACATTTATTTAATAATTATAATTTAAATCTGTATTGACATATTTGATAAATTACATAAATTAAAATGAGAAAGATTGTGTCAGTGTTAACTCATCATTAAAAGCAAAAGAAGGTAAAATTTCCATTGTTCAAAACAAAATTTCACTAATCTTTTGCATAAGAGACAGGTCTCTCAAGATAGCTAGTTGAGAGCTGATGACTAGAAGGTATGATTGAGCTAAAATTAAGTAAGCAAAACTGAAATTCCCTGCATAACCTAAGTACTTTATTGTCCAGTAGTTATGTGAAGCTTATCATTGCTATTGTACTTAGAATAAGAACATTAGATTAAGAAATTTATTTAATCATTCTTGTAATAATAGTGAATAAAGCCTGATTTAGTTGAACAGTATTGTATCTGTTAAGTTTTCTGAAAATAAATTTCATTTTAAAAATTGGAGATTTTATTTATAAAATAAGACCAGTTTACCATAAAAAAAAAGAAGGAAAGAAAGACAGGAAAACGTATAAGATGAATTTAGCAAACAGGAACAAAAAATGGAAAGCAAATGTGAGTTGTTTGAGAAAAGGAAATTATACAGCAATATGAATAATGTAATTCCATTACTATAAAAACACATAGACATAGAGACCATACATATGTTATATGTATGTCTGTATGTATGTACATTATGTACTAACAAAAGATTGTTAGTACATAGAGAAAGGGAGGTGTAGGGTATTAGGAAATTTTATTTTTGTGGCTTTATAATTTTTTATTGAAAACAGTAGATGATGTTCAAAATTAATTTTTTTTAAATTTTAATTTACTGTGGCAAGAACATAAGATTTACCCTTTTAACAATTTTTCTTAAATTTTCACAAATATGGGGAAATTAAACAACACATTCTTGAACAACCAACGAGTCAAAGAAGAATCAAAAGGGAAATTGGAGGGATACGTAGGTAGCTTAGTTAATATAAGACTCTTGATACCAGTTCAGGTTGTGATCTTGTGGTTATGGGATGGATCCCCATATCAGCTCCATGCTGAGTGTGGAGTCCGCTTGGCGTTCTCTCTCTCCCTCTTTCTCTGCCTCTCCCCCATTTGTGCTCCTTCTCTCTCTCTCTCTCTCTCTCTATTTCTCTCTCTCTCTCTCTCTCTCTCTCTCTCAAAATAAATAAACTTTAAAAAAGGGAAATTGTAAAAATATCTTGGCAGAAACAAAAATGAAAATTTAACATACCAAAGTTTTAAGATAAAAAAAAAACAAGTTTTAAGAGGGAAATTTATAGTGATGAATACCTGCATTTCAAAATAAAATAAGTTCTCAAATAAACAACTTAAAATTACACACTAAGGAACTGAAAAAAAGAACAAATTAAGACTATAGTTAACAGGAAGGAAAGGAAGGAAATAATAAAGATCAGAGCAGAAATAAATGAAATAGAGACTAAAATAATAGAGAAGGCCAATGAAACTAAGAGCTGCTTGTTTGTTTGTTTAGATTAACAAAACGGACAAGCCTTTAGCCTAAGAAAAAAGAAGAGACATTCAAATAAAAAAATAGAAATAAAAGAAGAGCACAGAAATAGAGTATCATAAGAGACTAAGATAAATAATGTATGCCAACAAATTGGATAACCTACAAGACATGGATAAGTCCTAGAAACATATAATGTAATAAGATTGAATCATGAAGCAAAAGAAAGTTTAAACACATCTATTGTTAGTATGTATGTTGAGTGAATAATCAAAAACCTAAAAAGTAAAAGTCTAAGAACAGATAACTTCACCGGTGAATTCTACCAAACATTTAAAGAAAAATTAACACCAATCTTTCTCAAACTATTCCAAATAATTGAAGTCAAAAGAACACCTCCAAATTTATTTTAGGAGTCCAGTATTATCCTGATACCAAAGCCAGATAAAGACACCACAAGAAAAGAAAATTACAGGCCAATATCCCTGATATTTAAGAAAATGGTAAGATGCAAAAATCCTCAACAAAATACTAGCAAATCACATTCAGCACAATATTAAAAATATCAAATACCCTGGCCAGGTGAGATTTATCTCTGGGATGTAAAGATGGTTCAAATTATGAAAATTAATCAAGGGCACCTGGGTAGCTCAGATGGTTAGGTGTCCAACTTCGGCTCAGGTCATGATCTCATGGTTCATGAGATCAAGCCCTGTGTCTGGCTCTGTGCTGACAGCTCAGAGCCTGGAGCTTGCTTCAGATTCTGTTTCTCCCTCTATCTCTGCCTCTCCCCCGCTTATGCTTTGTCTCTCTCTCAAAAATAAATAAACATTAAAATATTTTTTAAAAACTCAAGGTTATAACTCACATTAACAAAATACAGAATAAATATCACACAATAGTGTCAACAGATGCATAAAAAGCATTTTACACAATTCAAAGACCTTTCATGATAAAAGAAAAAAAGTTAACAAATTAGCGAGTAGGAGGAAAGTATCTGAACATAGTAAAAGCCATATGTTAAATGCTACAACTAACATCATACTAAGTGGTGAAAACTGAAAGAATTTCCTCTAAGATCAGACAAGGCAATTATATCCACTCTCATCACTTCTCATCACTTCATGGTACTGAGTATTCTAGCTAAACAAAAGAAGAATGAAATTGTATCTTCATCTTAAACCACACACAAAAATCAACTCAAGCAGATAAAAAACTTACATGTAAATCCTGACTTTGTAAAACTTCTCGAAGAAAACATAGCATGAAAGCTTTTTGACATTGGTATTGGCTATTTTATGGCAACAGCATAGGTAACAAATACAAAAATAGACAAGTAAGACTACATCAAACTATAATGCTTCTACACAATAAAAGAAAGAATCAACAGACTGGCGTGGAATGGGAGAAAGTATTTGCAAGCCATATTTCTTTAAGAGGCTATTTTTCAAAATATATAAGGAACTCCTGTAACTCAATAGCAACAACAACAAACTAATAACCCAATTTTAAAAATGGACAAAAGACTTGACTAGATATTTCTCCAAAGAAGACATACAAATGGTCAATAGATATATGAAATATGGTCAATGTCAGTAATCATTAGGGAAATACAAATGAAAACTACAATGAGACACTTCGTTATACCTGTCAGGTGGCCAAGACCCCCAAAACTTCCAAAAAAACAGTGTTGGAAAGATTGTAGAAAAATTGGAACATTTGTACACTGTTGGGAATACAAAATGTTGTGGCCACTATGTAAAACAGCATGGAGATTCCTCAAAAAATTAAAAGTACAACTATCATATGATGTAACAATCACACTTCTGGATATTTATTTAGAGTTGAAATCAGGATCTTGTAGAAATATTAGCACTGCCATAGTCATTGCAGCCCTATTCACAATAGCCAAGATGTGGAAGCAACCTATCCACCATCAAATAAATGGATAAAGAAAATGTGGTACATACATACAATATATTCCTCAGACTTAAAAAGAAGGAAATTTTGCAATATGCAGCAACATGAAATAAACCTTGAGGACATTATGCTAAATTAAATAAGCCAGTCAAACATTGCATAATTTCACTTGGTGGATTAGTGGTTATTAATGGGCTGGGTGGAAAAAGAAGTGGGGGGTTGCTAATCAATGGGCAAAAAGTTTCAATTAGGCAAGATAAATAAGTTTAATAGATCCGTTGAACATTGTGTCTATGTTAACAATGCTGTATTGCATCCTTAAACCTTTCTTAAGAAAGTAGATCTCATGTTAAGTGTTCTTACAATAAAACAAAATTTAAAAACTTGAAATATTGGGGTACCTGGCTGGCTCAGTTGATGGAACTTGTGAGTCTTTATCTCTGGGTTGTGGATTTGAGACCCATGTTGGGTGTAGAGATGAGTTAAAAATAAACCTTTTAAAAAATGAAAGAGTAAAATTAACTGTTTGGAAATGGATATAAATATGAAAATTTATCAAGAAAGTTATTGGTGTCCCCAGCTTTGCCAGTCTTTAGTACGTCTTCAAGAAAAAGCAGAAGAAAAAAAATCAAATAAAAATAAAGATAGTCAAGGAAACAAAAAAATAATAAGAAACTCTTTTTTGGTTCATACTCAGCCACCTAAAGGAAGAAACAAATTGAGGATCTTTTCAAATTCCTTGCAGCTCAAAGTATTTTTTTTAAAGAAATGTCAAAATTAACCACTATTTTCAAATGTAGAGCTTGGATAAACTTAACTCAGTTCCTAAGTTCCACTAACCTGCAACTTTTTGTTTAATGTTGCTGTGCTTCTGTCATTCTACCTAAAAATAAAGATAATATGCCTCTTACAGAGTTGTACTGACGATAAAATGAAAGTATTTGGTCCATATTTTAGAATTGCTTTCAGTCTTTCATTTCCTTGAATGATCTTTCATTTTTAGGACTTCAACAGATTCAGCAAGATTCATTTTTTATTGGTCAGCACCATACAGATTTCCAAGTGGTATTTCACAGGAATTTTAAAAAATAATATCAGCATTCAGTGACAAATTTCCTGAACAATTTTATATTTGTATTTATAGTGTTAATTTTTATGAATAACTTTAACATTGATAAACTTTAAATTATAAAAATATTTCTTGAAAATACTAGCAAAATAGTTATAAACTGAAATTGAAATAAGGATAGTGTGTTTGTGCATACCTACATTAGTAATATGATCTATTAAGATATTAGAATTCATAATTAAACCATCATTTTATGAGTCTTGCTATCTGATCATATTTGATAAAGTGCTGATGATGCATGTATAGCTAGTTAATGCAGATAGATAGGAAGTAAAAAAGAATCCAACCTGTTTTCATAATGGACATATTACTCTTCATCAATGTCAAATTCTACTCTCTTCTCCAGTGAACTGATAATTACGTCATTATTTGCCTTTAAATTTGAAAGATAATCTATTTGGCTTATACGTCTGGTAATTCATGCCACAGAAATAGATGAGGTTGGGCTTTTAGATTTATCATTGTAGCCACAAGAGACATTACTGAGCAAATTTTGTTCAGTAAGGAGACTTGATGTTTGGCAGTACATTGTCGTTCACAGGGAAGGTCATGGAGGATTAAAGCATCCTTGCTAATTATTCCTATTATGATTGATGTGGGAAGTTTTTTGTTTGTTAAAACTTGTCAAAAGAAATCCTACAATGGCCTCTCCTCATTTTACAATTTCATTGACACCAGGAAAATTTTGATACAGCAGTGATGTGGGCTCTATTTATGAACCCTATGTATTGTTTATATATGCTCTAAAACAGATCATAGCTAAGAAAGATAATATAGGTTAAGATTAATTTACATTTAAATGACAAAATACTGCTTTATTTTTTATTTGCATTTGATAACACTGAGTAAACATGATTAGAAAGTTATTCACATGTCATCCATAATTATGACTTTGGTAGTTGGAATAAATCAACAGCACCTTAAAAATAAATCATTAAATCACTTAGTTAATTCTAGAGTTGTTCCATATTCTATCTTTTGCAATCTCTGTTGTAATTACAGAGAAAGAATATACATTGGTGGGTTTGAGAATTATGTCTTATTATTATTGATGCCTTTACTGCCATTTAATTTGTTTTCACCAGAGTTTGGATAATCACAAGTTGTAATTCTTGTCAGTATAAAATAAACAAGCTATGAAACTGATTAAATAGATTTAAATATCATAATTAGAATTAATTTGGATAACATATAATTTCTACACATAGAAAGTAAATTTGTACCACCCTAGTCATAAATATTAGATATTTCTGAGACATGGTGAAATAGAACAATTTGGAACAATCAATTGGAAGTGAAAATGTTACATTCATTTTCATGAAGAAACCGCACTGTTTGTCCTTATTCAGACTAATATAAAACACATGTAATTTATCAATAGCTCTCTTCGTTTGTTCCAATCTGGAAAATTAGCATTAAGAAGATGTTATCTCAGACAGTTCCTATAAAGGATATAATACTTTGAGGGAATGTGTATTAAGAGAATGTAAACTTAATTCTTAGTTTAACTGATTGCCAATGAGAGAGTTAAATATAGGAAAAACTATGTTTTGAATAATCATTCTGGAAAGACAAATGTATGATTTCACTCATATGTGGAATTTAAGAAACACAGCAAACAATGAAAATAAGAGACAAAAAAAAACCCAGACCCTTAAATATAGAGAAGAATCTGGTGGTTGCCAGAAAGAAGGTGCGTGGGGGGGATAGTGAAATAAGTAAAGGGGGTTAAGAGTACATTCACCTCTGGGAGTACAAGCTGGTGCAGCCACTCTGGAAAACAGTATGGAGGTTCCCCCAAAATCTAAAAATAGAACTACCCTGCGACCAGCAATTGCACTACTAGGCATTTATCCACGGAATACAGGTGTGCTGTTTCGAAGGGACACATGCACCCCCATGTTTATAGCACCACTATCAACAGTAGCCAAAATATGGAAAGAACCCAAATGTCCATCGATAGATGAATGGTTAAAGAAGATGTGGTATATATATATATATATATATATATATATATATATATATATATACACACAATGAAGTATTACTCGGCAATCAAAAAGAATGAAATCTTGCCATTTGCAACTACGTGGATGGAACTGGAGGGGATTATGCTAAGTGAGATTAGTCAGTCAGAGAAAGGCAAAAGTCACATGACTTCACTCATATGAAGACTTTAAGAGACAAAACAGATGACATAAGGGAAGGGAAACAAAAATAATATAAAAACAGGGAAGGGTACAAAACAGAAGAAACTCATAAATATGGAGAACAAACTGAGGGTTACTGGAGGGGTTGTGGGAGGGGGGATGGGCTAAATGGGTAAGGGGCACTAAGGAATCTACTCCTGAAATCATCGTTGCACTATATGCTAACTAATTTGTTTGTAAATTTAAAAAAATAAAATTAAAAAATGTACACTCATCTCGATGAGCACTGAGCAATGTACAGAATTGTTGAATCATTATATTATAGACCTGAAACTAATATAACACTGTATGTTAATTATACTTGAATATAAAAGAATAATCAATATATATTTATGCACAAGCTATGGGATACTCTCACAATCACATAAAAACGTAATATATCAGTACATACATAAAATAGTTGGCTCTACTTTTTTATTTTTTTTTTTTATTTTTAATGTTTTATTTTTGAGAGAGAGACAGAGACAGAGACAGGGACAGAGTGTGAGTGGGGGAGGTTCAGGGAGAGAGGGAGACACAGAATCTGAAGAGGACCCAGGGTCTGAGCTGTCAGCACAGAGCCAGACGTTGGGCTCAAACTCAAGAACCTCAAGATCATGACCTGAGCCTAAGTCAGACGCTGAGCCACCCAGCCGCCCCAAGTTTGCTCTACTTTGTAATTAACTAGATCTTTCAGTGGCTGCCAGGTCTAACTTTGATGAGAATATTCAAAGGGCATTTGGGTAAACTAGAAAAGAAACAGTGAGGATACAAAGATCAATACAATGATCAAAGAAAGAGGATTTTCTTATGTAATAATTAAATGACTTCCTACCTGACTCTCCTGTGTGTGTGTGTGTGTTGGGTGGGGGAAGAGGGTGGGCAGCTCTAATATATGGAAACATAATAAAAAGCAATTCCTGCGAAGTGAAAGAAGCAGAAAGAATCTCAGAGTGTGTGTAGACCTAGAGCAAGGGAATTGTATACTGAGTTTCCATTTTGGGGGCCCAGTAAATTAACTGAGAGGGTACCCAGTGAAAAGATACAGACTTTCTAGCCAGGAGATACAGAACCCTGAGGTCAGGGAAATTCTGGCTAATAAACATCAAGTCCTATTAGGGAAAGAGCCAGAGAAGAGATATCAAATTATAACTATGCATAATTCTGATTAATCTCTAAAATATTCGTGTATAGGAAAGACTCAAAGTAGCTCAAACAAAAACAAAGTATCTGAACTGAAACCAAAAATGTTACTCCAGAGATACTGTTTACAGTTGAATTCCAACCAAAATCATTGCTTACTAAAACAAACCAAATTTATTTGACAACAATAAACAGAATCCAGAATCTTCACAACTTAACCTTCATGAGTCTAGAATACAATGCAAAATTGTCCTAATACAAAGCATGAAGAAAACGTAACACATTCTCAAGTGAAAAGAATATCAATTAAGATTGACCTTGAGATAATCTAGATGTCAGAATTATTAGGCAAGAGTTTTAAAGCAGCTGCTAAAAATACTTAAAGTAAAATAAATATGCCCCCAGTGGAAAAATACGGAAAATTTCAGTAGTTAAATATAAGTTATTTTTTAAGACTCAAATGTGTAATTATAAAGCTAAAACTTATATGTGAAATAAAAATAATAGCTGGGTGGGTCAATAGAAATAATACAGATAATAGGGGGTGCCTGGGTGGCTCAGTAGGTTAAGTGTCCGACTTCAGCTCAGGTAATGATCTCGCAGTTCGTGAGTTCGAGCCCTACGTCTGGCTCTGTACTGACAGCTCAGACCCTGGATCCTCCTTCAGATTCTGTGTCTCCCTCTCTCTCTCTGCCTCTCCGCCGCTCAGTCTCTCTCTCTCTCTCTCTCTCTCTCTCTCTCTCTCTCTCTCTCTCTCTCTCTCAAAAATAAATAAATAAATATTTAAAAAAAAGAAAGAATTCAGATAATAAATATAGAACAAATGAAATGAAGTGAACATAGTCCCAGAAAGTGGTGGATAATATTTAATTATACAGCATCTGGACATGTGGACTAAAAGAAGAAGAAAAAGACAGTAAGAAGAAAAAACTATTTGAATAAGTAATAGCCAAATAGTTTTCTAAATTTGGTGAATGACAAAAATTGACAGCTATGAGATGCTCAAAGAAAAAACTCGCAAGGAAGCAACACTCATGTAAGCACGAAAAGTTGAAGAAAACAAGCAAATCTTGAAGGCAGTAAGACAAAAATGAGACATTACATAGAGTGGGGAAACAATTTGATTCCTGTCTGACTTCTCGTCAGACCAAGGAAGCCAAAACAGTACAAAACAACATCTTTAAAGAAAATCACTATCAATCCAGAATTTAACAACATGTGAAATATTTTTCAAAAATGAAGACCTTTTTTGGGGCTCCTGGGTGGCTCAGTTGGTTAAGCATCTGACTTCGGCTTGGGTCATCATCTCAAGGTTCTTGGGTTATAGCCCGTGTTGAGCTCTGTGTTGACAGCTCAGAGCCTGGAGCCTGATTTTGGATTCTGTGTCTCCCTCTTACTCTCTGCCCCTTCCCTGATTGTGCTCTGTCTCTCTCTCAAAAATAAGTGAACATTTAAAAAAATTTAAAAAAAATTAAGACCTTTTTAGGATTAATAAAATAAATAAGAATTTTTCACCAGAAGAATTTCACTCCAAGAAATGCTAAAAATAAATGTCCTATAGCCTCAATGGAAATGATACTAGATAGAACTTTGCAACCTCAGAAAGGAATGTTATGCATAGAAATGACTACTCTCTGCATCCATACTAAAGGTTATACTTAAAAAAAAATATCTCCTCTTGTGTTCCTTGTGCTACATTAACTATCAACAGCAAAATTTGTAGCATTGCATTGTAGATGTTATTATACACAATTACATGTATACATGTATAAAAACATACAGACAAAAATATTTGTCGACCATAGTATAAAACATAAAAGAGTAATATTAACCTATCCAATTACAAAGTTTCTACATTTTATATGAAGTAGTATAACAGGAATAATAAATGAACTGTATAATTTAGGGATCTATATTCTAATCCTAGAAAAGACACACCCACTCCAAAATGCAAAAAGTATATAGCTAAAATGACAATGGGAAAATAAAATTAGAAAAAAATTAGTATAGGAATTACTCCTCATTATCTTTCCAAATTTTCTATAAATCTAAACTTTAAAATAATATTTAACATGGAACCACTCATTTATAATCTGTATGAAAAGGGTATTGCTGTATCAGAAGCTGAATTTTGTGTCATTCTCTGAACACAAACACTGACAGAGCATTTCAGGAGGACTCGATGTTATCCATGCATGCAGTAGGGGCAGTACAGGAAAGGGACCCCAAATTGTACGACTTCAGTCTTATAAACAGCAGCTGGTGATCTTGTCCATATTCTGCTCTGGAGAGCAAGAGAGAGAGAGAGAGAGAGAGAGAGAGAGAGGCCTTAACTTACTTTATCTTATGTTTATTTTGCTTATCTTTATTTTGGCTTATTTAATTCTTTTCCTTATCTTTATTTTGCTTATCAATGTAAGCAAATCTTTCTTGAAGGGAAGGAAAGGTCTTTACATTCTGGAACATCTTTGAGGTCAATGATGTCTTTATACTTTACTATTCTGGAAAATCTCCTTATACAAACATTCTTACTTTAACATAATGCCTTTGCTCAAAGGATCTGCAGCATATAATTTATACAGATAATTGTCTCCCAACATGTATGGTACTCTATATATCTGTTTAATAAATTCAGAGTTGTAATATGTACATTGTGTCAAAACAAAGGCAAAGTTTGCAATCTTTAGCTAACCCTAGTTTCAAGTTTATTTTACCTTTTATTATAATTATACTGGAAGACAAAATCCTCATTCATAGAGGTAAATGCTAGTAATAGGTTTTAGAGCTTAACTTGCGATCTTAACCAGTTCTTGAGAAGCTTGAGAAAAAACAGAATAGTTTTGTTTTAAAATTCTATCACTGCCATTATAAAGGCTGTTCCTATAATAAACATAAATACCATACAAAAGGTATTCAAAATTTAGACAAAATACTGAACCTTCCATGTGAATGAAAGCACTCGGCAAAATTCCTGAATTAAATGTCACACAGCATACATACTCTGTGGCAGAGCAATTGTTTATCAATTTGAGAGAAGGGGCAAGTCAAGGGTCTGAATTTCAAAATGAAAAGTTATGAGTTCCTATCTTATCTGTAATAGAGAGGCTAATATTGAATCTCTGATACAACCTCTCCTAAGGGGAGTCAGCTAGCTACCAGGCTAATAGTTGATTACATTGGAAACCTTCCTGCTTGGACGGACAGTAATTTCTCCTTATTGAATAGTCATTTATTTTGAATATGGATTTATTTCCCTATATGCCATGCTTTTGTAATGGCACTGAAAAATCACTGTGATTCTCATTGTTTTGGAGATGGTAGCAAAATTTCTGATAGGCTGGTTTAAAAAGCATTACCTTTTTCTAAATCTACCCTATTAATAAGCAAGGCTTACACCTGAGTTTCATAGTTTTTTGTAAAACAACGTAAGAAATTTGCTCTTCTATTCTGGCTTTATAAGCCAGTGATTCTTGCCTCTAAGTAGGTGTTCTAAATTCTTCCATTTAATCTTTATCTTTACAGTAACGAGCTGACCCTAACTGACAAGAATATACCAATTATCTCAGCTGAATCGTGAGAAAGAGACTATTATTCCCTCTCTTTGTGATGAGACACCTGTGTCAATGAAATGGCAAATCACAGCAGCTTTATTTGCTCTGAGAGTGCACTGCAAAAGGCACTAATGTGCTGCCATCATGATTTCAGAAATCCAATATCTTTAGGACATAAGCTGAATTTGAAAACAATCTAATTGTTCCTTACTCTTCTTTTATGTCAATGTGCCAGTTTATTGTTTCGGTTATCTTTTGCTGCATATTGCTGCATAAGAAACCTCATCCAAAGTTACTTGTTTGAAACAACAACCATTTGATGGTTTCTCTTGATTCTCTAAGTTGGCTGGGCCATACCTAAATGGTTCTTCTGTTGGCCTCATTTGAGGTCTGCCCAGCAGATCTTCTCACCTCGTCACTTCTCCACTTAACCAGTCTGGAGCCTTACTGCTCTTCACTGTGGTCTCTCGCATTCTAGCAGGATTCTCTCTGGCAGGGTTCTTAATGGGGTGGCTCAGGAGGCAGGAAGTGAAAGCTGCCACTTCTCACTCTGAGCTCAGAAATTGGAACGTCACTCAATGTCATTACTCTTCAAAGCCTGGTTAAAAGAACGAGAGAAGCAGTTTACAGGTAGGGAAACTAGTATAAAAAAATAAAAACGATGGTGTCCAAGGGGGGCACTCTTGGAGAATTAAACAGAGCACAGTTGAATAATTTTATTCATTCAGTGGCCCTGGTATAACAGATATTGCTAAATTGAAATTGCCTTCAGGAGCGGAAGCACAGTTGAGGTCTTCCCCCCACTGCAGCATCACACAGTATCAAGCAAACGATAAAAGTTATAAATACTTGTTGATCGATTAATGAATAACTCGGAAGCCTACTATTTTCCCCAATAATGCTTCACACTTAGGTTATGTCAGTAAATGTCTAGGACCTCAAATTTCTGCTATTGGTATCATTACTTGTGCTAAGATACTAGTTAATCAGAAGGACCACGTGGAAAAGGAAATTTGTTTCCTGGGAAAAGTAGCCTATCAGCCTATTATGATATACTCATGAATAAGAATGACCAGTCATAGACTCTGGGGCATTTCTACCTTGTGCCGCAGAACTACAGTTACATTTGTACTAATATATTTTCAGCCTAAAGCAATATGCTAAGATTTTGATAAATGTCCTAAGAAATTACAAGGGTGATTCTGAAAGAAATCTCTAACATCACGGGCATTAAAGGAGTTTAAAATTAAGAGTATATCCTAGTTTAAATCCTAGTATTTGGAAAATAATGGGACATATGATATGGGCATCTACTTTTTAAAATGTATTTCAGAGGGGAAAAAAAGATTTTCCTTGTTAACACATTCCTTTGACTGAATAAGACAATAAGCTTAGGCCTTGTTCAAATTAAAGAATATACTCTTTTTTATTCTGATTTGTTAATGTTAACCTGATGAAAGCTATTCCCAGGTATCCCGTAAGTTAGTAAACAGCAAATATTTCCCCACATTAGAAGATGATAGCAGCCACTCAGCACTGATGAACTCCTGAAACATTTTCCTGCTTTGGTTCATCAAGATAGACAGTAAATTTCAACCACTTGTCAAAACCCTTATGACATACATGTTATAAATATCTAATACTGTATTTATAGGGTTATTAATGTGAAATTGTTAGAAAATTCTCATTCACTTAACTTCTATTAAGTACGGATATCAATCACTTCTTTTCCTCTTTTAAATGACAGATTTAAACATTTTATTAGCGTGTTTAAAAAAATCATCCTTAGCTTTTTGGTATAACCTTGTTCATATTGCTTTTTCCCATTTCTCAGCTCTGTTAACAATTTTAGATGGTTTTAAGTTGCTCTGAAAATTTAAGAAAATATATAAGTATTTAAGAATAATATATATGTTTCATACATTAATGAAATACATAAATGAAATTGAAAAACAGCTAAACTCTGAAATATATAAGCTGCTGTTTTGTTTTCCTGGGGTTTTGAAACGTAAGCAGATAAATACTTTCCCTGATACTCTAATTTGTTTTACTTCTGACTTATTAACTTCCTATTAAAATTCTATATATTAGATAACATTGAATACCAGGAAATACAGATTCTCCAAATAAAGCTACTCTTTTTTTTTTTTTTTTAATTTTTTTTTTCAACATTTTTTATTTATTTTTGGGACAGAGAGAGACAGAGCATGAACGGGGGAGGGGCAGAGAGAGAGGGAGACACAGGATCGGAAACAGGCTCCAGGCTCCGAGCCATCAGCCCAGAGCCTGACGCAGGGCTCGAACTCACGGACCGCGAGATCGTGACCTGGCTGAAGTCGGACGCTCAACCGACTGCGCCACCCAGGCGCCCCAAATAAAGCTACTCTTGCATTCCTTCCTGTAAACTAGCATACCTTGTTTATGGTTACTCTTCTCTGGAATAATGAGCTGGAAGTTTAAGATGTCTCCCTCTCGTTCTCTCTCTATCACACACAGACACACACATGCACACATTCGTTCACAAATATACATTTACTTAGTGCTCACTCAGTTCCAGGCACTTTCTGAACTATTAGTGATATAGCACTGCACAAAACACTTGATCTCATGGGATTTACATGCTTGTGGTAGATACAGCAAAAATTATTTGATAAATAAATAGATGTATCGGTCAAACAATTGCTGGTCATTATGAAAGAGTTATGGTTTTTAAAAAAATGTGACTCTACCCAAAAGTTCCTAGGAAAGGAAAAAGAAAAAACCCTTGCTTAGAAATAGTGAAACACATACAGCCTGTACAAGTGTGTTTACAGCAGCTCTCTCCTTGATTGACAAGCACTGGAAATAACTAAGTGTATTTTAGTGAGTGAATTGGCAAAGAGACAGTGGTATCCATACAACGAACTACTGTCTATCAATAAAAAAGAATTGACGATCGACACGTTTTGCTGAACAAAAGAAGCAAGACTCAAAATGTTACATAATATTTGATTCCATTTATATGAAATTAAAAAGACAACAACAAAGAAACAAAATTAAAGTGATGGAGAACAGATCAGTGGCCAGTAAGACTTAGAGGTGGGAGAAGGGTGTGACTTTAAAGGGGGTATCAGAAGGGTGTTTTGGGGGTGATGGAACTGTTCTGCACCCAGAGTGCTCTGGTTGTCACATGAACCCATGAATGTATTGAGATTCATATAAATTGATGCTAAAAATTCAATTTTTACTCTATGAAAATATAAAAAATAAAATAAATTTGAAAGCGATCAGAAGAAAAATGAAAGAAAGATCTAAGCTGACTTTATTACTCAATCACCGGGTGTTTCCATTTCAGCTTTCTCCAGAAAGGCTGTCAGCTGCATTACACACAGTAATAACTCAGGCAGTACATACTTAAAATTCGTAGAAGTTAATTAATGCCTTTTATTTATTAATTTTATTTATTAACCAGGTATTTGAACACACATTTACCAACAATAAATTTCACACATGGGACACCGAAACAAATAGTTTTCTATTTGCAACAATGAAAAAAATACCTACTACTGATCCTTCATGAAGCTGACCGACCATCAGTTTGGGGACTAATAACATAATTTCAGCAATAAGTGGTCGAAAGATGTCCTGTACCAACAGGAAAGATGCAACTAATTTCCCCCAAGAAATGCTTTGTAATAGATGTAAATTGTGCTAGGCACTGAAGGACAAAAGGTAAGAAACAAAAAGACTGAGGCAATATGGCATAAAGATACATGAAAAAAACAGCAACTATGAATTCATGAGAATGAATGCTGTGCAGGTCTGTAGCAAATTGTTTACCCATTGGGTTTATTTGTATCACCATCTTCTGGAATGGAATTTAGAAATCTCCAAATTGTGCTCAATCTACAATCTAACTCAGCCAAACCCTTGTCCAAATCTTGTCGAATCTACAATATAATCCCTTCTAATATATCCCTTCTCCAACACTGTGAGGTTATTCCCACTTAAATCTACACTATTAATTCCTTATTCTACCACTTTTTTTTGTTTCCTTCAGTCATATCTTTCCTAATTCAGTCTTTAATCTGCCTTGAGATACAGATATTTCTTACATACCAGTTATATTACAATTCCAGAAATATTTTGTTTTTCTTTTATAGCAACAAAGGATTTTATTTGCTCTGCCAAAGTACAAACAATTTAGGGGGCACCTGTGTGGCTCAGTTGGTTGAGCATCCGACTTTGGCTCAGGTCATGATCTTGCAGTTCATGAGTTCGAGCCCCGAATTAGGCTTTGTGCTGACAGCTCAAAGCCTGGAGCCTGCTTAGGATTCTGTCACTCCCTCTCTCTCTCTGCCCCTCCCCCGCTCATGCCCTGTCTCTCTCACTCTCAAAAATAAACAAACATTAATTTTTTTTTTAAATTAGTTTCAGGGTTTTTCTTCCATTTATGTCTTTTTTTTAGGACTTGAAACTAACCATTCAATATTTCTCTTTTGGTTTGGACATTTGATTAAAGCTGGGCTTCTTCATGACTACATCTATGATAATTAGGTTAAATATATATTTACCCCAAATTGAAGGAATATGATCAAAGACATTGAATATAACATGATATATATTTGATTGCCAGACAGTAGGAATATTTTAGTTTCTTTTTCTTTGATTTGTTTACTTCTTTTGTATAGACAGAGTACAGCTAGCTTTCACCCATCGTGCCTCTCATAAGCCTATAACAAACAAATGACAGTAGATTATACAAAACTTTTTGAGATACCAGATTGCCGTATTTTGACCTGCTGTCAAGAATAGACTGTATTTACCTTGATCAGATGAAGCTTTCCACAGACAACCTTTTATCTTTATGCCATTTAGTGTTTCGATCTCTTTACTTCAAGGAAAGTAAATTTATTACCAGAGGTAACCTTGTGGCAGGTTCAGCTGGCATCTGTATCCACTTGAAAAGACTTGTTTTTCTGACCATCATGTCAAGTGTGCTCATGCATGGCTTGTAGGCAATATAGTGGAGTATTTGAAGTTTAACATTTTTGTAGTTAAACTGAATGTAACATTTAGTTGAAAACTATAAAAAATGAGAAGAGTCTTTATCTAGTTGAAAATATTGGATATCTTAGTTCCAAGAAAGAATAAAAATATTATTTATATTAAGTTTAATCCATGAAACTCTAACTTTCCTTTTTTTGGTATCATTCCTGTTATCAAAAAGAAGAGTCTACACTTAGTGCATATTGCATGGTTATACATAAATCTTAATATAACATAAAGTAAAATGGCCAACTATATTCATAAAATAAGTGTATAGGACATTGATTAAGCAAACATCTTCAAATTAACTTGAATTCTTTTTCCTGTGGAAAAAAAATGAAGTTCACATAAGAAAAGTACATAAATAACATAAAATCATTAACAATGGGTATACTTTAATTTTAACACATTTATATATAGCTGTTAGGCTTTTTTGTCCCTCTAGTGATAATTTTTGGAGAAAGGTAGATCACTCTCATAAAACCTATATTAAGACTCTAATTTTTGAGATGAGAAAACAAGCTCAGAAGTATAGGCAAGTATAGGAAACAAGTTAATAAGTTGTAAGGATATGAACATGGATGAATGCCATGACATTCTAATACTTGTGGTTTTGCCAAACCTAAAACATTATGATATGTCAGAATTATGAACTTTAGAAACTTTGCATCTTGCTTTAAATATACTTCTGCTGTTATTGGCTATGCTTCCCATAGTACTTGATAAAACTATAACTCAGTTTTCTTATCAGCAGAATTGGGATAATAATGGCAACCTACCTTACAGATATAATGAAATTACTTGAAATAATATATAATATCCAGTATGTCATGTGGCATTTAGTACAAACTCAATAAATCTTAATTTCATTTCTCTTTCAAGTAATCTCCTCCCATTGTGTATATGTATGCAATTGTGTATGTGTGTGTGTGTGTGCGTGCGCGCGCATGAATACATACACTTATCTATACAACGAATATATATACATACATATATATACACACATACATACATATATACATATATATACATGTATATATATACATGTATATATATGTATATGTATATATATACGTGTATATATATGTATATGTATGTATGTGTGTATATATATGTATGTATATATATGTATATATATATATATGTATGTGTATATATACATATGCCTATATCCCCACATACATTAGCTTATTACAAAGAACTAAAATATGAGATATTTTATGTATTTTACTATATATAGTAAATACATGTAATACAGTAAGACAATTCTCACTTTTGATAGAATTAACAACGACCAGCCCTCACCTTTGGCAATGTTTGAACCACAGAAGATACTTCAATTTATATTTCCTCACTTTTCTACCTGTGTAATGTTAAGGATTAGAGTCTGACACAGAATATGCAGCCAAAATATACGGAAAAATTTTGCACTTGTAGTAGTTTGCATTTTACCCACATTAACTGCATCTTAATTAAGCTGAAAAGTATTGCCACAGCCTTTTCCAAGTAGTACAGAAGCAATTTGTCAGCATTATTATTAAATATCCTGCAAATCCAAAGGAAGGACAACTCTGGGTTAGCACAGCAACACATTAAAATTCTTCGTTTGCTACTTCTATTTTCTTTAGTGAAGTAAAATTAAAATTTCTTCTTTTCATTTCTTCACTTAGCTTTCACCTATATTCCATGTTTTCCCTCTTAATTGGCACTTAGATATAATGGGTTATTACACATCTCTTAATTTGTGTGAATATTTAGGTTCTGACATTTCACTGCCTTTTTTTCCCTATTTCTTTTTTTCGCTTTTTTGTGATATAATTGACAAATTTAAATTGTATATGTTTAAGATGTGCAAGCTGATGTTTTGAAATACATAAGTGTTATAAAAGGACCACCATAATCAAACAGATTAACACATCTTTCATCTCATATAGTTACCTTTTTTTGTCCATGAGAGAACTCTTAAGATTTACCCTCTTCCCACTTTTAAGTGTATGATGCAGTGTTGTTAACTATGGTCACTATGCTGTACATTAGCTCTCCAGAGCTAATTCATCTTTCCTAACTGAAACTTTGTACCCCTTTACCATTATCTCTTCATTTCCCCCCACAACCCCTGCCACCAGCACTGTGCTTCTACAAATTCAATAAGGTCATGCAACATTTGTTTTCTGATTTCTATTAAATACTTAATGTATGTTTGATTTGTGGTAAATACAGGTCAGGTTATATAATATCATTTGAAAAGAATTATATTTGTTATTATTTTATATCCCCACCCCACTCTAATCTTTGCCACTTAATTTGTCCCTTCAAATCTTGGGTCTGCCTTGAAATACATAATTGTTGGTGCACTTTTCTTCTTCAGCAACATTTTTGTACAGCAGTAAACCAGGAAGAAACTTCCGGTTCTTAAAAAGCTTAAGCAATCCCTTACATCTGTGAAATGGAGTTAAGTGTGGGGTGACCTTTGAAATATCAGTTAAACTACCGATACTAGAGTATTTTATAAGCAATAGTGGGGCTCCAAATTATATATGACTATTAGAAGAATGTAGGCTATGAAAATGTTTTTAGTGAATTCTTTGGACAAAATTTTATTAAGTGATAGGTAAATATTTCCCATGGGAAATACACCATGCTGTCACATTAACAAGTTGGGAGGCGGGGGGGGGGGGGGTGGGGGGGGGGGGGGACTGTAATTGGAATACTGACAGACATATCATATCATTTTAATGAATCTCAGTATTTTATTCTGTAATATAAAGATAATGTTTTCTCTACAAAGTTACATTAGGAATTAAATTGAACACTTTTTTGCAAACACCTTAAGATAAAAATATTTAAGTGAACTATGTCAAACATATAGAAAAAACAGCATAATAGACACCAATGTACCTATTTTCCAGATTCAACGAATTTAAATATTTGTATATGTTTGCTTCATATTATTCCTAAATAAAATATGAAAGACACTGTCAGATCTTTCCATCCTATCCACTGATACTCAATTTTCTCTCTCACCTTCTGTGCAACTTTCTTATTCATATTTCATGTAGTTATTACATATGCACCCATAAAAATATGTAGTGCTGTTTTTTTTCACTTTTCTTAATTACTAAATCTATCATACAAATCAAACACAGTACTTTTTTACTCAATATTTTACTGTTAAGATTTATTGACATTGATCCAATCTTTAAGAGCTGTTTCATAGTCTATCGGATAAATATGGAATAAATTAAGGATTCATTCAGTTTTTACTTATTAGAAATTCTCAGCAATTCCCTATTTAAATATGGTGATTATTTTCTCAAATAATAAGAATTTGACCGTAGAGGCCAATGCTAAGTAATGTCATAATCCAGTGTCACCTCTTTCCATCACTGATCCTTGGCATTTATCCTTAGGTTTGTAACCTCATAATTAGAAGCTAGTTGGCTGAAATTAACTGCATCATGCCCTCATTCTTAAGCAGGAAGTAGGTAGGTAGAACCTATCTGTCTCTCTCTCTCTCTCTCTCTCTCTCTCCCTCTGTATTTCTCTTTCGTTCTCTCTCTCTCTCTCTCTCTCTCTCTCTTTCTCTCTCTCTCTCTCTCTCTCTCTCTCTCTCACACACACACACACACACACATACACACACAAACACTGACACAAGCCTTTATATAGGGAGAGAAATAGCTTTCTCAGAAGCTACACAGCAGACCTCTTTAAATTCAGTAACAGTCTTCAAATGTCATTGGCTAATATGTAATTCACATGGTCACTCCAAGACAAAAAACATACTTCAGAATTATTTATGGTGTTTATTCTTTACAGTAGAATGCCAATGACAGTAGCTTATTGAGATTAACATGTGGGTAGCCAAAAATAGTGTCTACCAATGACATGTCACAATTTATTCAAACATTCTTCTATTGATCAACATTTAGACTTTTTTTCGAGTTTTTACTACTGCATGGAATGCCGAAACAAACACCTTTGGGCATATATGTAGTGAGAACATATGTATGTGTACGTGTATGTATTTTGGCTGCCTAGTGTATGAATCCTGTTCATACAATTAAGAAACTTTCCACTTTACGATTGCAGGTGCAATGTAGAACTTGCTGCCCACTACAAAAGCTGACAATGACAGATCATCAGTATAAATATAAGCTTCATTTTATTGTGCCTCACCTCATTCCTCTTCACAGATACTGCATATTTTTTACAAATGGAAGGTTTGTGGCAAGTTGAGCAGGTCTATTGTCACCAGTTTTCCAATAGCACTTATTTACTTTGTGTCTCTGTGTCACATTTTGATCCTTCTCTCAATATTTCAAACTTTTTCATTATTATTATATCTGTTATGATGATCTGTGATCAGTGATTATGACTTGCTGAAAGTTCAGTTGATGGTTAGCATTTTTTAGCGATGAAGTATTTTTAATTAAGATATGTACATTTTTAAAAGGCATGCTATTGCACAATTACTAGACTACAGTGTAGTGTAAATACAATTTTTATATGCACTTTATATGCACCAAAAACCTCATTTGACTTGCTTTACTGCAATATTCACGTTGTTGCTGTGGTCTGGAACTGAACCCACAAGCAGTATCTCCACGGTGTGCCTGTATCTGTTTGGGCAAATGACCTAAACTTTACCAATTAAATAAGGCTACTCCCAGAGTCTCCCTCCCCAACCGTTGTTGGAAAAGGTGGCAGTTGCAGCCCACAAAATAGCAGAGAAGTTAACAGATTTGCTGGGTCAGAGCCAGTTTGTTAATTGTTGGACAAGCAGAGAGCAGTATCCTCTGCACAGGTGGCACACAGTGGAATCTCATTCATGTGACCCAAGTGCCGGTGTGTGGAAAGACTGGGCTAAGGGCAAACGAAGGTACTGGGGTACCAGTGGAAA
Organism: Panthera pardus; assembly: GCF_024362965.1. Lineage (NCBI taxonomy): Eukaryota > Metazoa > Chordata > Mammalia > Carnivora > Felidae > Panthera > Panthera pardus. The sequence goes on from NW_026526654.1 coordinate 51,758,234, forward strand.
ATTGGGGCACCTGTGCAGACAGGAAGCATGGAGTTCTTCATGGTGTCAGTGTAGAAAATCCTGTGGGAAGGTTGTCACCAGGCCAGGCCCAGATTGTAAGGTTGCTGAAGAAACTTCTGTCTGGGAAAGAACATGGCAGCATGTTCCCACACCCACGACTGTGCACCTGCTGTTGAGCGGTCAGAAGTTTTAGGCCAGGCCTTTCTCCTGCAATGTCCTTCCAGCATATTCTACTGAGAAGGCTTAATTAACATCTTGCTCACTGTGAAAGAAATACATAAAGGAGGAATTCCCCCCATTATGGCAGAGCATACACTGAAGGGTAAATTTGGAGCTGAGAGGCAATAAATTGTTTACTGACAAACGTATGGCATGCTAGGCAGTATATTAGGTACTAAGATGTCACAATAAAGATAAAAGAAAAAATTATTGTCCCTATAGAAATTATGTCTAGTAGGGGATACATTACATTATCCAGACATGAATGCATCATTAAAGGTACAATAAAACAATAAAGGTCTAGGAAACAAAAATAGTGCTATAAAAGTATAATGATATTTAGTGAGGTTAAAAAAAATTAACCACCAGGCGTATGTTTGGGAAATTAACACTTTTGCTGTCCCCTGGATATAGGAATATGAGGATACACCAATACTCCTATAAGGAATGAACAGGGATCTATGTTAAATGCTTAAGGTTGAGAGTTTATTGGCATGACAGATAATAACTGAAATGTGGTAATAGACGAGATTAACAAGGGAGAGAGTAGAGAAGGGTACAAAGGCAAATGAAAGAATCTCTTTTTTAAAATTTTTATTGAAATATACTTGACATATAACATTGTGTAAATTTAAGGGAAATTAGTATTGAGTTAATTTGATATATTTATATATTAAAATGGTTGTCATTTTAATTATAATTACCATCTCTATCATATCACATAATCACCGTTTATTTTGAGTGGTAGTAATAATTAAGGAATCTTTCAATAAACACACTTCTGAACTGCTCGTGATTGGTTAAGATGTGAATTAAAATGTGTTCAAAAGATGACACGAAGGCATCGCCAACCTCCATTATTATGGAGTGTTAGTGGCAGGTTCCACAAATCAGAGAGTTAAACAGTAAACAGTCTGGGAGAAGTGAAGGTAGAGACCATACATGGGAAGTTATAAATTGGTTGTATTTACAACTCACTGTGAAATTTATAATCAGGAGATTTTGCATAAAAATTTGGATATATGGCTTTCTTTGAAAAATTGGAAGAGTTAGCAATTTCTGCACACATTTCCTGGAAACAATATTTGACAGAACTGTAGACCCCTGCTTGAGGTCATCTCTGCCATGAACTTGCTATGCATCTTTCTCAATACAGAACTGCTTTGCTTATAATATTTCCAAAAGACCTTTCTAGGCATTTGAATTTATAAACTCTGCAATATGCAGCCCTTTAAAGTTGATGTAAGATAGGAAAATGTATGATAGTAGAAGAGAGTTACAGTTTCTTTTATCTCATTTCCTCCTCCTTTCCTCCTTTCCTTCTTTTTAAAAGACCGTGAATGATCAATTACTGAAATGAAAGTGTGCAACAGGCAGATAGAATTGAACCCATACATAGGGAGAGATTATAGTAGAACAAAGAAAAGTGTACTCTGTCTCTGCATATTTTATTTTTGGCATAACTCTGGCTCAGCTATTTATTTAAAGATTTATTTTATTTTGGGGGGCCTGGGTGACTCAGCCGGTTAAGTGTCTGACTTCGGCTTAGGTCATGACATGATCTCGCGGTTAGTGAGTTTGAGCCCCACATCAGGCTCTCTGCTGTCAGCTTAGAGCCTGGAGCCTGCTTCAGATTCTGTCTCCCTCTCTCTCTCCTCCTCGCCAACTCGCGCTATGTCTCTCTCTGTCTCTCAAAAATAAACAACATTAAAAAAATATTTTATTTTTAGAGAAAGAGCACAGGATGGGGAGAGGGCAGAGGGAGAGAGAGAGAGGAGAGAGAGAGAATCCCAAGCAGGTTCCACACTCAGCACAGAGCCCAACGCAGAGCTCAATCCCAGGACCCTAGGATCACAAAATGAGCTGAAATCAAGAGTCAGACACACAACCAACTGAGCCACTCAGGTGCTCCTAACTAAGCTATTTAAATTCTCTGTTAGTCAATGCCTTCATTTATAAAATGGGAATTAATATCTTACTGTCTAAAGTTACCATGCAGATGAAATGAAGTCATACTTCCAAATCTTATAAAAACAATTCATTTGTAAGGGCACCTGGGTGGCTCAGTTGGTGAAGCATCCAGCTTTGGCTCACGTCATGATCTCCTGGTTCCTGAATTCAAGTCCTGCAATGGGCTCTTTGCTGTCAGCACAGAGCTGCTTCAGATCTTCTTTTCCCTTCTCTCTATGCCCCTCCCCCCCACACATGTGTCCACACTCTCTCTCAAAAATAAATCAACATTTTAAAAAGTCTTTTAAAAAAGCAAATCATGAGTAAGGATTTAAAAATAGATAGGGGAGACATATATTAATATGTTGGCCAAGATGTCATAGTAGCTGAAAAGGAACTAAGACTGGGGTCAGGAAGTCAGTCATTAGATAGTCCCAGGTGATTTCACCAAGCTAGGGAACGTAACATATGTGGGGAAAGCAAACACAAATAAAATATTGCACAATAACTATCCTACACTGAAATCTAATTTTTTTTTATTTTTTTCTCTTTCTACAGTTATATGACTGCACTAAACTGTTCATTTAAAATGAATAGGGTTGCCTGGGTGGCTCAGTTGGTTAAGTGTCAGAGTTTGGCTCAGGTCACAATCTTATAGTTCATGAGTTCAAGCCCTGCATTGGGCTCTGTGCTGACAGCTCAAAGCCTGGGGCTTGCTTCAGATTTTGTGTCTCCCTCTCTCTCTGCTCTCCCCCACTCATGCTCTGTCTCTCAAAAATAAATTAGGATTAAATTTTTTTTTTAAATTATTTTTCAAATCAAAATCTCAAATCGAGGGAATTTTTGAAAAGTTCTTTTATTCCAAAAAAAGTACACAAGAGAATTACCCTTATATGTCTAGTAATACTTAATCCACAAGTTCTCAGGATGGTAAATCTTAGGATTTCACTTTTATTATTAGAGAAAATAGAACTAAGATATTGTTTGAATTAATAATAATATAGTGTTATACATTTCATTTTGACTATCTGGCATGATTATTATATGTTTTCTTTCTGTTTAAAGTCAAAATACTGCTCTCTTTTGTTAGATTACCAATATATTTTCTAATATATTAATATATACAAATACCAATATTTCATTTTTATTTTATAAGTTGATATTATATGCCTACAACATTGTTATATTTAGAACTATTTCATATTGTCAAATAATATTGCAGTGAGTTTTATTGCATTGAATAGTCACTGAATAGAAAAGTATTTAACTGGAATTTACGTAATGCATTCAACTTTTACACATTTTGTTAATTAGTAAACACAAAAGTATCATCATTAACAGACATTCTGTTAATAATAATAATTTAATAATATAATTCTCAGGAAAAAATTGTAAACACAAACACTCATGCTTAGATGTCACTGATGAAATGTTATATAGGGATTCTCTCTTTACTTTTCATAATTGTAATATAAATTAGCAAGTCTTATGCTTCTTTATGATTTGAGGAAGAATATTAATCTTAAAACTATTTTAAGGGCAGATATATTCCAAAGAATACATATATATGAAATAAACAGTATACACACAGCACCCAAGTGCTTTAAACATCTTATATTTTTGCCAAAAATGTGTAAATAAAGAAACATGGATAGCTTTTTTTCATATGTAAATTTGAGTTGTAACCAAGGACTTAATATAAGGAATCCAAGCTATGCTTTCATGATTAAAGAATTCATGGGAGACTCATTCTGGATGAGTGGAAGAACAAACGAAATCAGAGGGGAAAGATTTCACTTGAGTGTGGAAGAGTGAAATGAAATAAACAAGATTCAAAGACAACACAGTAGGTTGTAGTGCTTTTAGCATTTTTCACCTGTTCACTAGGTCTCTAAAACCTGCTTTCATACATTTACGCTTAGTACATCTTGACACTTTCTGATCATAAGTATGTATTAAACTGCATCATTTTCAGAGTGAAAATTCAGGGAAGAGAAAATCATGGAAAGATTAGGCAGAAGACAGGTTGTGTGTGTGTGTGTGTGTGTGTGTGTGTGTGTGTGCAAACTCCTTTCTCAGCCCTTAGCATCTAAACATCTAGGACACAGCGAACATGAACTTGATGGCACATTAACAGTCCTATTTAGTTCTCCTATTTAAGCCCCTAATTTTTACTTGCTTTGCATTCACAGTGACAATTACACACTTTATGCTGACATAAAACTTGACTGTCAATATTACCAGGTTTACAAATGTAATACTATATGGATACAAGTAAAATTGTGAATATTTTTATGCTTGACTAATTTCTGTCTTAACATTTGAATTGGAAAAAAAAACTTACAGAAAGCCACTTTCTTAGAAACAAAAGAAAGAAAATTGGTAAATGGCCATTTTATTTGCTATTTAGCAATGTAAGCTATGTAAGAATCAATGTGTTAAATGTTCCTTAACAGTCATGTGTAAAATGTTACCTCTATTTTACAAATAAGAAAATAAGTCTTTAATGAAGGTAGGTCATTAGTCCTTAGATTTCACACCTAGTTGAGAGTTCATTTGGGATGAGAACCATTTTTTTTCTTTTTCTTTAAAGTCTGTACTGTTCCTATTATCCAGGCCTGTCTTCTAAAACATAAAATTATCCAGATTTAATTATTGATGCATATGACATAGATACTAAATACTTGGAAAGTCATTTTAACTGACCTTGTCAAGATTTTATGCTGCACTGATTAAAACAGTTGACAGTTAATACTCTAGAAAGATTCCCTTTGAGTATTGCAGTCATTGATGTGTTCATGTACTTCTCTAAACTTTTTATTTTTCAGTGAAATTCAGGTAAAATTTTAGATTATCTGTCTTAATGAACAAATTCTTGTTGACAGTTTTAAGAATGTTAATCTAGATATCAATCAATTCATATAAACAATTGAATTTATATCCATGTCAGTTACAGCTGATCAATAGAAATTAACTGGTAACTTTGAAAAACCACAGGTAAATCTTTTTCCACAACACTTTCAAATAGTTGCATCTTAAACTAAGAACACTTATATTTCAATACAGTGGGATTTTGTAAAACCCACCTATCTAAGGTAATATTATTTAGACTATCTTCTTTACATGCTGTCGATCAAACATTGCAAAACTTAAAGTATTGATCTGCACTGTACTGGTGTGTAACCATTAATAGTCAACAATCATTGATAAACTAATGATTAATACACTCTTTGATTTTGAGAAATCTTAGATAATTTAGGATATCTTTGTGTACTCAAAAATACGAAAGATATACACATTAACATAATATTTAACTACCTTATAACATTTCTATACCAGAGCAGACTATAAATAAATGAATACATAAATATGAAGTGCAGATTTCTTTAGTTTTTGCTGTGCAGGAGACCATTAATTAAAGTACAAGGAAGGTAAGCTCTTTGAAACTATTTTTTTTAATGATATAGCTATGTGCTCGAGCATACTTAGAGTTTATTTTGGTTTATTTCCTATTAGTATATACCACCATTGACATTCCCTATTCCAAAACAAAAATGACAAATTCTGCCAAACACCTAAAGTTTTCTGAGTAAACACTGTGTTATATTGTTCCTGAAGCAGGTCAATCAAATGATTCTATTAAAGGTGCTCTCACACCCTGAGTCTCTGGTCTTCCTTATTCAATTTTGTTTTAATTACCTTGATCTTCATTCTCTATTAGGTTGAAATACACTGTCTCCTTTTTTTCCCATTTGTTAAACATGGAATATGGCTGCATATCCTAATAACCTGAGAGTAAATCAAGCCATAAAAAAATTTCTTAAAAAGACTAATTAATTGTGGAGCCTTTGTATTCCACTGGAAATATTTTTTGTTTAGAGAAGGTTTAAGTTGTTCATCTTCACACATCGTCAGTTCGTTAGGAAATGCAACCTGTATTACCCAAGTTCAAGACTAACATCCAAGGGGAACCATAAACTCTAATCTTGCTAGATTGAGCACTGCCCTTTATCTTCTTTCTCGTAAATGTAAAGATAAAATAGAAACTCAGCTGGATGCACCCTTTAGCAATTATTTCCCCTATGATCTTCGTGCTAGGATAAGGACCACAAGGGAAAAGACTTATGCACTCTGATAAAGATTCTCAGTATGAAGCCAGCTTTGCTGTATTTCATTCTGACATTTCTTACACAGATGCTTTTTGGTGTCTTGCTAATTTAAAAGGTGCCACTTCTTATAAATGGTTAACTATTAAAGTTTTTGAAGCTTTGGCTATGTTCTGCCTGTGTCATTGACACAATCAAAGAAAAATAAAGGTCTCTGGCTGAGGTGAAAATTGCATCATTTACATACCTTTAAATTCAGGAAAGAGATAGTCAATTCTATTGTCAAATTAAAGTGCATTACAGTATAAAGATTAGGCAGGAGAATGATATTTATTAAGGTAGTTATAAACAAATGCTTTCACATCATGTCTCCTATGGCATGCCTATATTTATTGTAGGAACTGAGGGTATAAATATTTACTCTTTATATAACATGGAGATAATTCAGCTCAAGGACAAGAAAGCACTCTATCGTTTTGCTGTGTGTCACTTGGGAGATCATACGTAGCTTTAAAATGTTAAGTGAACTTAATATTTTGTATTTTTATATTTCTACTCTTATTATTTTATTTTTAAATAATCATTTTAATTTTATGTTTCCATTATGTTATTGTCTAAGACATCATGTCTATATTTAAATTTTATTATTTTGTTTCTAAATAATCATTTTATGTTTACATGATGTTATGTCTAAGACATCATGTCTGTATCCTTTCATAATTTGTTTACAGAATAAACTTAAAACTAAACAGGGTTTTACCTATCGTGGAAGAATAAGAACTTCCTCTGCCCTGTGGTCCTTCTAACTGGACTTAGGATCATTTTGACATGAGACAGATTAGCAGGAGAAAATCAAATTTAATAGGTGTATCTATGGGGAATCCACACAGGCATGAGATTCCAAAGACAGTGAGACAAGAGGAGGCTCATATGAGCTAAGGAGAGGGGTAGAGGCTGAGGATTCAGAGGGGAGAAAACTCATTTGTAAGAAGGTGAAAAATGTTTGGAAAAACAAATTTGCCCTGTTACGCAGGTCAGTTCCTTAGGTAAAGGAGAGTCTGTTAGTAGTTGTCTTCCTGTTACAGGCTTTTCTTTCCAATGTAAATGGAGAAGGCAGCAAGCCTTTCCTGTATCTGCTGGGTTTGATTTCTTTTAACTCAAAATAATCTTTATGCACATTCTGGGGCATCTCATCCTGCATACCTTTACCTTTACCTAAACTTAAATTGTAAACTAGTATGAAAGTAGTCTTTCCCACTAATGATAACTTGTCCTATTCGCTGCGACTGTTTTATACATATCCCATATTAAAAACTAACATGGGATATGTATAAAAATCATTGCTCCTAATACAGAACACGGAAATAGTCATGCAAAAGAGGCATCTCTTAATGCAGATCTAAAAGAGGAGAATGTAAATAACGATAAAACAAACACTAGTTTTCAGGGTTCCAATAGTTTATAACCAAGCTCTTTCCTTGAAGGAGTTACTTGCTTGTTAGTCTTTGATTTACATTATCCACATCACTTCCCATACAGAATGTATTTGATAACTTTCTCCCTCCCAATTAGCTCTCCAGCTCATCAATATTTTTCCAGAGCAAAACAAGAGAGGTCATTTTGATTTCTAATAATATTCTGATATCTACCATTCTAAACTTCTACTGAAACGCAATTCAAACTGTTAGATAATTATTTTTTTCAATCTAGTTTCATTTGTCTAAAATATTTTATTAAAGATTATTGATTTTATAGTCAAATAAACAAAGATACTATATAGGAAAAAGCCAATATGAAAGTGGAGGATCAATGTTTCTCCCTAAAATGCATTCTTTTTTTGTTGTTGTTTATTTATTTATTTTGAGAGAGAGAGAGAAAGAGTGCATGCTCATGGGGTGGGGCAGAGGGTAAGGAGAGAGAATCCCAAGCAGGCTCTGCACTGTCAGAGCCCAGCTGGACACAGGGCCCGATCTCGGGAACTGTGAGATCATGACCTGGGCCCAAAACAAGAGTCGGAGGCTTAACTGACTGAGTCACCCAAGCCACCCTAAAATGCATTCTTATGGTGAGCAAAATATGTCTTCAAATATCTTCCTCCAGAAATGGAAAGAATCATGGAAGATTTTGTTTTTCTCTCTGTCATGAAACACCTAATACTAGTTTCTTATGCAGAGCTCAAGATAAAACTATTTTTCCAACCTCTGAGCCCCCCAAAATATTTAAGAGTCAAAAACTTTCCCCCAAATGTTGGCGGGGTGAACTGTAATATTGAGATGGAAAAATATTAATTATTCTTTATCATTTTTTCAATAAAAATTATATTTTATTTTTTATAATTAAGTACTTTAAGGAACTTTGGATTAGGGAATTTTAAAGATGTGATGTTTTAATGATATGATGTTTAACAATATGATGTTCATATCACGATGGAAAATATATTGATATTTAAAAATAGAATACAGCTACATGAGTTATCTTCTATACTCAATGACTTAAAAACAGTTTCCTCAGAATTTTTTTTTAATATATGAAATTTATTGTCAAATTGGTTTCCATACAACACCCAGTGCTCATCCCAAAAGGTGCCCTCCTCAATACCCATCACCCACCCTTCCCCCCCCTACCCCCCATCAACCCTCAGTTTGTTCTCAGTTTTTAAGAGTCTCTTATGCTTTGGCTCTCTCCCACTCTAACCTATTTTTTTTTCCTTCCCCTCCTCCATGGGTTTCTGTTAAGTTTCTCAGGATCCACATAAGAGTGAAACCATATGGTATCTGTCTTTCTCTGTATGGCTTATTTCACTTAGCATCACACTCTCCAGTTCCATCCACATTGCTACAAAAGGCCATATTTCATTCTTTCTCATTGCCACGTAGTATTCCATTGTGTATATAAACCACAATTTCTTTATCCATTCATCAGTTGATGGACATTTAGGCTCTTTCCATAATTTGGCTATTGTTGAGAGTGCTGCTATAAACATTGGGGTACAAGTGCCCCTATGCGTCAGTAATCCTGTATCCCTTGGATAAATTCCTAGCAGTGCTATTGCTGGGTCATAGGGTAGGTCTATTTTTAATTTTTTGAGGAACCTCCACACTGTTTTCCAGAGTGGCTGCACCAATTTGCATTCCCACCAACAGTGCAAGAGGGTTCCCGTTTCTCCACATCCTCTCCAGCATCTATAGTCTCCTGATTTGTTCATTTTGGCCACTCTGACTGGCGTGAGGTGATATCTGAGTGTGGTTTTGATTTGCATTTCCCTGCTCATGGATTGGAAGAATAAATATTGTCCTTAGAATTTTATGCATCAACAAGGCAATTGGGTAGGATTGCCCAACCTGGCCTCATTTACAAAGTCTGGTGGTTGGTACCAGCTTCAGCTGAGAGGTCTTAGTTCCTAACCACATAGCTTTTTATATACTGTCAGCCTAGACTCTTTCTTTAATGATGGTGAAGCATTCTGAGAGGGCAGGGATGGAAACCGCAAGACCTCTTGAGTCAAACTCACACAATATCATTTTTGTCACATTCTGTTGGCCAGCGTGAGACAGAAGCCAGTTCTATTCTTAGAGGTGCATAAATGGATTGCTAGTCAGCATTGAAGTCATGCTGTAAGGCTGTGAACACGCAAAGAGGTGATTCATTCAAGACCATTGTCATGAAAATCTATTGCAATGCAAAGAGTATTATTTAATTTGAGATAATCAATGGTAAAATTTGATCTAACCATACCTTTAACATAAACTGAAAGGTAATGCTATTTCTTGCTTCTAATTTCTTAATGGTGAAAATCATCATTTGGAACTAACACCAAAATTGAAAAACAAAGACAAATACAAACCCCCACCACCACCTGCCCCACTAAAATCATGTAGCATTTAAAAAATCTTCTATTTGGATTATCCATGCTGTTTTAATAATAAATTATTATAAAAGTGAAAGTATAAAATTAAAAATTTCTCACTGGGAACTACAAATTTACATTAAGTCTGTAGACCCCCATGATACAAATGTATCACATGGAACATTTCCCTAGAAAGTGCATGTAGGCAGAGCGCTGAGACTATAATATGTGATATATGAGTGAGAAGAAGGAACTTTCATGAAAGAGAATTTGAAGTGAATTGGAGAAACTTTGGAGAAGTATGAGGTTTATTATATTTTGTATTATTCCTCTCAGTTATAATTCTAAGATGCTTAGATTTAAGGGCAAATTAAAAGTGTTACTAAAATATCTGCTTTTCCTAAACATAATTTTTTTTTCTCTAGTTTTAAACTTGAGAAGCTCCTATGTTATAAATCACATCCAGGAAAGTATGAGCAAGGGTAGGATTTTTTTTTAAGGTACCCACATGATGCTTTTAAAAATTATTTTATAAGTACATATTTTTAATAGAACCATAAGAGAGAGTTTTGTATCCCCAAATTTCATAACTATTTTTTTTAATCCATCAGAACATTTTCCTACCTACTGATCTTGCTCTTTCTCTAGTTCCGGTTTGTTGATTATTTCATGCTGTTAAGAATATTTGATACAATCCCATGACCAGCAAGACCCCAGGAGAAAATGAAAAGAGCTATATCAATGGAGAGGCTGGCAGTCTCCCCCACTGCCTTTTGCTGTTCATACATTGCATTTCTTGGGTTTCAAAATAAAAGACTTTACTCTCTCCATAGTGTTTTCTGTTTATATAGATCCTAATAGTAAAAATGTAGAGATTGTATACATAATGTATTGCCAAGTTTGATAATACTGATACAGACTAGATAATGACTACAAACTACTTTTCTAGAATATTGAATAAGATGTGCTGATAAGCTATTGTTTATTTTGCATATTCATTTTTGTTACTTTTCTCAAGTGAGACACAAAAGCTCTTTCCGATGCATTCCAACAACTGGTCTGCAGACATCGTATACTTCAGACAAGAAATCAAACACCCTTCCCTACAAAATTCTCACTGGTTACTAAGAGGTGTGTTATATGGAATGTACTATATAACCATTTTAAATAGTTTCTTTTTTAAAAAATTTTTTTAACATTTTATTTGTTCTTGAGAGTGAGAGAGAGAGCACGAGTGGGGGGTGGGCAGAGCGAGAGAGGAACACAGAATCTGAAGCAGGATCCAGGCGCTGAGCTGTCAGCACAGAGCCCGACGTGGGGCTTGAACTCACAAACCGTGAGATCATGACCTGAGCTGCAGTTGGACACTTTACCAACTGAGCCACCCAGGTGCCTCTTAAATAGTTTCTTATAAAAACAAATGTATATTATTAAAGCATGGTAAACAGTAATAAAATTTAAAGTTACAAATGTGTAATAAATGATCAATGAAATAATTATATCTAATTATAAGTGTCATATCATGAGCCTACATATAATTCCCCTATGTCCACAAAATGTCTCCAGAGTTTGTCAGCATAAAGGATTGAGGAACAGATGGTGAGGAATTTTTCCAAGACCAATGTCTTCAGCTTGTGGGGAAAAGGAAAACAAACAAACAAACAAACAAACATTATTTAACAGAACATGGTGCATGTCATTCAGAATAAAAGTCCCTTTCCCATTTCACACATAAGCACACAGCTCTTCAAGTTCCCTAGGGAATAAAGTAGACCATTCAACCAACCAAACAAACAAAAAGAACCAGTCAAAAACATTTTCAAATGAAAAAGCTGTGAGAAGAGTCCAATAACAAGCCAATAGCGCTTTTGTACCAAAATAAAAGAAGGTGTCACAAAAGTGGAAATAGGAATTTTCTCTCCTTGGGTGAGCTGAAGTTAGGGCAGGGCAATGATTTTGGTTGCCATGTTATTTCTGTGGATGTCAACAGAAGGCAGAAACTGCACTAAAAGTATTGTCGACTACAGAAACAGTTACTTCTCGCTTCTAGCAGAGAACCTGACACCTATTAAAGTTTAATTAAATATTTGTACAGTAAATGAAACACTAAATTGGCCCAGCTGCATAGCAAAGCTTGAGAAAGTGGTAGTGGTTTATTCAATTGTGCTAATAATGCTTTGAGTGGTGGCAGCAGCATAGATGGGGGAAATAGTAACTTTCTTCTCTCATGATTAATGGTAACTTTATCAGTTCCAGAAGACAACCTGGTAACCTTGGAGGGAACACAACTCAAAAGCATTATAATAATAGTTTCCTTAACCACCATCTTTTTCAGATAGCAGGGATGATGCTTCACCAACAGACAGGCCTTGTCAACAGAGAGAACTGACAGAAAGAAGATGGAATTATTAAAGCTAAAATGGTGGTTTAAGAAAGCTTTTTAAAACACAATAAAGGCATTATATGGGCTCAAATGCTTTTAGGGAGAATTATGAAGGTAGACTGGCATCCAAACAATTATGACAGGTACTGGGACCGACAGTATGTTGCTCGTGTAGTTGACATCTCACACCAACAACTTAGAGCCCAAAAATTTTTAATATAGAAATTGAATGATTACATCTCTCAACTTGCCTATTGAAAAACGAATTGTGGGGTTATGACCTCCCTGGAGCTTCCAACCATAAATGTAACCCGATTACTTATAGCGGATGGTCATATATCAAGGGGCACTTTTTAGAAAGACATGGGAAGTTTTCAAAATATACTGATGCTCAGACCCCATCCTTGACAGCTTTGAGGTGGGGACAAAACATGTACTTTTTAAAAGATCCCCAGGTAATTCAAATATGTGGCCAGGCTTGAGAAACATTTACCTAAAAGACGCTTTCTCTGTTCTTGTGTTGAGTTACACATCCCAGTCTTCTGAAACCAAGTTCACTGGCTGGTGGTAATGAGACACGCATACTCAAACATTTATAGTAGAACTCTATGTTGATGGGATGAATTTATCAACTAAAGTTACATAATGGGGCTTCCAGTTCCCAGAATTAGTATACTTCCGTGGGCAGAATACTTCTTATGGAAGTTCTGTGGCCTTATAGTTGTACTTCTTAGTTAGGGAACTACATACCCTTTTACAAACTATGTACCCTTTTAAAAACATATCTTTTATTTTTAAAAAATAAAAGATAATATGGGCACCTGGGTGCCTCAGTCGGTTAAGCTTCTGATTCTGGCTCAGGTCATGATCTCATGGATAGTGAGTTCAAGCCCCAAGTCGGGCTCTGTGCTGACAGCTCAGAGCCTGGAGCCTACTTCAGATTCTGTGTCTCTCCCTCTGTCTGCCTGTCCCATGCTTATCCTCTCTCTCTCTCTCTGTCTCGCTCTCTCTGTCTCTCAAAAATAAATAAACATTAATTTTTTTAAAGTAAAAAATAAAAATAAAAGATAATAGAGTAAGAGAGAAATAGACTGTAGAATATGTTAAAGCTAGGTCCAACAGCTATTTTTAGCATAAATTACAAATTAGTACTGTATATCGCAGAGTTAAGGTTCGCCCTCAGCTCTGTTGAGTCCCTGCTGTTTCATCAACATCATGATAGTTTGGGATGACTGGCTGATTCAGGTGGTAGATCAGGTGACTCTTGATCTTGGGGTCCTGAGTTCAAGACTCACATTCAGAGGAGAAGATACTTATAAAAACCTTCATGGGGTGCCTGGGTGGCTCAGTTGGTTAAGCGACCAACTTCAGCTCAGGTAGTGATCTCACGGTTCATGGGTTTGAGCCTTGTGTTGGGCTCTGTGCTGATGGCTCAGAGCCTGGAGCCTGCTTCAGATTCTGTGTCTCCCTCCCTCTCTGCCCCTCCCCTGCTCATGCTCTCTCTCTCTCTTTCTCTCTCTCAAATATAAATAAACATTAAAAAAACACCATCATGATAGTTTTTCCCAGTTTTTCTCTTTTGACTAATTGATTATATAACATACAATAGCCAATTTAGCCAATTTTTGCTAAATTTTGGTGTTTATTTACCTATTGCTTACCTACCAATAATCCTTGAAGACGGTAGAAGATGGAGGAGGGTTGGCATACAGGTTTTGCATTCTCCTGTTTTTCATCTACATGAAATAACATAAAAACTTTAACTCCCTGAATATCATGGGTAAGGATATAGGAAAAGAGGAGGGATGCTATTAAGGGTAAAAAGGATGCAGGTGAACAGGAAAAGGTCAAATATAAATGGAGCGGCGGGGGGGAGTAAGAATGTAGAAAAGCAGAAGTGCAGAGACAAAAAAGAAAGAACACTGACAAAGTAAACAAGAGAGTAAGGGGCAAGATGAAGGTCAAAGGGCCAATCCCTTTTCTCCTTTTCTTCTATGCAAGCCTGATTTTGGTCCCAAGCCCCAATTTTGGCAAATTCAGATTAGAGTGTGATCTTAGTCAGCAAAATGGTAGTTTTCAGAACCTACCCATCCTAAATGTAAATAATTTATTGTTTGTATTTAACTTTTTGAGCATATTCAACTTTCTTTTCTTTTTTTGTTTTTGAAAAGCATATCCAACTTTCTAAGTAGATGTTTCCTGAGGCATTATTAAATAATTACCATCATGGGTCTTTCATATTCTCTTAGAATCATCTTTTTCAAATCCAGTGACTATGCTACATTCTTAAATTTATATTAAATGTAATTACATTAAGTTTATTGTATAGTTTCTTAAGCCAGTGCCATAATAACATTTTCATCTCCAGATTAATTTCTTTTACCCACAGCAGCGAATCATGCTAACAGCACAGCTTTTTGTGACTCTTATTATGCATGCACAGCTGCATTTTGCCTTAACCAGTATCTGTGATTATTCACTAAAGAATTCTGCATATACTCATTATCCACAGGAGAGTCTTCCTCCTCTTTATTTGTGCACAGCTCAGGAGTGAGACCTCCTGCAAGTTGCAATTTAGATGTAAAAGGAGTTTATTTTAGGAATGTTCATCTTTTAGCACAAAGGGGTACATACCCTTGGAGAAGTGCATTCAAAACTTCCACAGTTTTAATGAGAGTTCTATATGTACATCAATAGGAAATGGGGACACCTTTGGCCACAGACAACGTCTCTGGCAGTGAGAAAGGCATATTCACTTTCTAATCTAGCAGTTATCAAAATCATCATGCGCTCTTCTTTCTCAAGTAGGAACTGCTGGATTGGGAACCTGATTCTGACTCCTCAGGGAACATAATACAGAAGAAAGTTACTGAGGGAAGGTCATAGAATATTTAGGAAGAGCTCATGTCTATAGTACGCTTTACTATTGCCTATGATACAAATAGTGTAGAGAACATAGTTCCTCCATTTTACACATATTGTAATTTGCAGGAAGAGGTTAAAAACTGGGGAAATAACCTGAAGGGCATATTTAAATATAAGCTAGCACAAGAGTAAGACAAAGAGTCTTTATATGTCCACATATTATTAAATTTGGTCAACATTATACCCATTCACTCAATTTTTACCAAAAGTTGCTCATTTAAAATTTTACACATACTTATGGTTCTGTAATAATTGGCAAAAATGGGATATAAATCAAATACATAATTTCTCTCAAGGAACTATTTGGGAAACACATACAGGAAACATCAAAAAGTACTTATTAATTCAAGTAGGACATACTGAAGTGCCAAAACATATTTCACAAATGCCGGTCCTATGTAGAGTCAGAGAAGGAAGAAATTCAGATGATCTCATTTGAACAAGAAGTTTTTCCACTATGACACAAATAGTTATTTAGATTTCTTTTAGGAATAAGAGAGGAACATATTATGGTTAGGGAGAAGGTTTGAGTAAAACTTTAAACTAAGAAATGAAAATGGACTATGAGCTTCTCTTTGAACAAGGGTTTGTGTTAGGGGCTTGAAGAGACAAAGTTGATACAACAAATGGAATTTATTGTTCATGACCGCAAATGTCAAGCTAAGGTGTTTGAGCTTACTTCAGAGGGGAATCTAAAGACTTTGAAAGCTGTACAAAAATCCAAATTAGTTTATTTTAAATAATCTAATTTTTCTAGATATTAAATTAAAAAATGCAGTGTTCATGTAACAATACATAAAACAAAAGTTCAACATCTGATGATTAGGATGATAGCAAATATATAGAGGCAACTGCTGGTAGGACAGTATTCAGAAAGATAGTCTCCAAAATTTAGCTTAAACTTAGAAGAGAGTTTACTGAGTTATTCAGAATAGAAACTAAAGTGAAAATGGAATGGTATTTTTTTTAATTTTGGGGAGAGAGAGAGGGAACTCTAGTGGGGGAAAAGGGCAGGGGGAGAGAGAGAGAGAATGGCTCCACACTCAGCACAGAGCCAGATGCGGGGCTCACTCCCATGACTCTGGGGTCATGACCTGACCTGAAACCAAGAGTCAGACACTCAACAGACTGAGTCACCCAGGCACCCTGGAATGGTATTTTAAAGGGAAAAAAATAGGACCAGGTCAATTAGGTTGTATTGAGAGTTTCTTAAACTTCTGTGTATGATAACTCACATGGCTCACTGTGAAGGGGGAAGAAAGAAAAAGTTGTTTATTCATTAACTACTTTTACTATGACACACACAGCAGTAACCTCTGGACTTTGCTGATTCGACCGGCAAGATTTTCTAAATCCCAGTGATGCAAACTTTATCTATGTAACTTAAAGCAGTTGAGCCAACCTTAAGTAAACTTCAGTTTTTAATGAGAGTGTGCTAGGAGTAAAATAAGCCTCTGTTGAGTCATCCACATCTGATGTTGATGCAAAAGTGAAGAACAGTACCTGCTTTTGGTGACAGCAACAGGAGTGGGAGATTCTATAAAAGGTCTGAGGTCTGTTTAGAAAATGAGTCATTGCGATATGAATCCTGCTTTTTCAAACGAAACAGTTTCATGCTTGACTTTCCCACAAAACAAAACAACAGCTTTCAATTATACCCAAACCATTTAAGTCTAGCCTAATATGTATCACAGAGGATGCTGAAATATCCAATGCAGAAATCAAAACTTGACACTGAGATAAATGAGCAATGTCACTATGTTCTTCCAGATCCACTAAATGTCAGTCTGTCCAGTTTTTAAGATTCCGCTATTTAGATTATTAACTAAACTGATCTACACGAATCAATAATAGATTGATTATAGACAACTTATAGTTTATTGTTAAATCTAGACACTGTTGAAAAGAATGCTATTAATAATTACACCAGTACACCAGGTGTTAACTGTCCAAGAAAATTAGGACATGTGGGCGCCCTAATAATAGAACATTAGAGTTTTTTCTTCCATATCTTTTTACTCTGGATAATTTAAAGTTTCATCTAAATAGGTGAATCAGAATGCAATGTTTGGGAATAATAATAGAAACATTTTTCTCAGTAAAGAATCAACAGAATTTGGAAACCAACAATATAACAGCGCTGGGAGTTAAAGAGTTGAAAAAAAATCAAAGATAACTTAATCAGGATGCTTTCACTGTACAGGATAGAAAACCTGAATACAGTAGCTTAAACAGATTCGGGATTGTTCCTCACTTAAGTTTAGAGGTTAAGGCTGCCAGCATTGGCTTAGTCTTTAGAGGCATAATTATATTACAGCTGATGTATTTGTTATTCTTATGGCCTTTTCTTCATGGTCACTGGATAGCTTCTGCCCCCAAGTTATCCTATCTATCTTTCAGGAAGAAAGAAAAAGGACAGAATTCTTTTCTAAAATACTCACGATATGCATCATATACCTCAATGGATAGAACTCTGTGACACAGCTATGGTAGGCTGAAAAAATGCTTAGGAAGACAAGGATTGGGAATTAGGATTATATCAGTCAACAAATATTGTATATCATAATGATGTTAAGATTTCATATCCATACAATTTCAAGAATGGCAATGCCATTCGTAGGAATAGGGAAGAGGAATCTTATTTGCTTTATGAGAGAATTTGTTTTGAATTTTTTTATATAATCAGTTTGATATAGAGACATTAAAAAAAAAGACACTTGAACATACGAAACTGGAAAGCATAGAATTAAACATTGGAAGTTGAGAATCATATGAATTAAGCCATGGTAAAACAGTATCAGTCAGGACAACAAATACAGAGTGGTAACAGGAGTGGAAAAATTTTTGTTCTATTTAGTAAATTTCTTTTCTTCTTTTTATTTTGTGCTTTATTTCTAATACTAAATATAATTCCCTACTCCAGGGATAAGCAAACAATGATTGTGGGCTAAATCAGGCTCACAGCTTTTTTTTTTTTTTTTTTTTTTTTTTTTTTTGTAAATAAAGCTTTATTGCAACACAGTCACTCATTTATTTAACTACAGCCTGTGGCAACTTTTATGTAACAATGACAGAAATAAGTAGTTGTGACTCAGATTATTTGCTGCCTGGCCGTTTATAGAAGAAGGTTTTCAACCTCAATTTGAAGAAATTAGAGTAGAATATAAATGTCTATATATTTTTAAATGTATATTGCCTCATTGGTATGTAAATAAAATAATTTTATAGCGAATCTGGAACTGCTGAAACGAACATTTATGTGTTTCATTTAGCCTTCAGAATACATTATGAGATAGGTCCTATTTCCCCTTATTTTGCAGTTAAAGAAGTGGGTCAGAATTGTTAAAGAGATTTTGCTAACCAATGTACATAGAACTTAAGAGGTGGGACTGAGAATCAAGGCAGGAGTCATTTTATATTAATTTTATGTTTTTATTAGTCTGTTTGTTTTCAAGCAAGCTTATTCAACTATATCATTCAGTACATTAGCTTTTCAAATAAAAATAGTCTGGGTTAATAGAGTTGTACTTTACTTGTTATTCTTAAAGTTACTGATTTAACTAGCAAAATTCTAGTGAATGAGATAATAAAAGTCCAATAGCAGCAAACATATTTACACATATTTCTTGTAACTCCTGTCTTTTTCTGCTACCAAAATAAATATTTCCTTTAATTTACATTATTGATTTTAAGTATTCCTGTGGAATTTATTCTTTCTGAACCTAGATTTCTTCTTCTTTTTTTTTTTTTTTGCATTCTTCCCTGAGAGTTCTAAACTATGACAGTGAATTGAACGATTGCCTAAATTTTGATAAATAAGCCTCATTTCCCTATTTTTGTCTGTGAATTCTCTTCTGAACCAGAAGCTGGTATATCCAGAATAATAATGGTATGTCCACTAAGTGGAAATTCTGCAGAAAACTAAAATCTATATTCAGAATGTAACACATTATCTCTCATGATGCTCCAAAACATTTAGGTCCATGGGCCAAATAAGACAATCCAGATGGAATTTGTGTGGAGTTCTGGGCAGAGGTGGAAACGCTGAGCAGCTTTAGGTCTGGACGGTGGCCCAGATATAAAGAAGACGCCTTCGAAATTCAAGCATACTTGGTATACTTTAAATGTGTATCAACACAAACAAAAAAATTAGAATACAATACAAAATTAATAATAAATGATTAAAGGAATAATTTGCACTTCTAATTTTTCACAGAAATTTCAGTAATTAATTCAATGCTCGAAGAGTAATTAGATACAATAGGGATAAGAAATGGACAACTTTACATGAGATGAAATTCCTGTGATATTCTGTAAAGAAAATGTATATTTTTAAATAAATGATTTTATTTCCTAAAATATATTCTACATGACAAATGAAATGAGAACTGCATAAACATACAAAATATTTTTTCTGCATGTACATAAAATATTTTTTATTCAAGTTAGTGCTACCAATTTTAAGTTTTAAACATAAAAGCCTAAAATATAGTTTGATGTATGCCCATATTAAACCATAAATTTTGTTTGAATTTCATTTTAAAATGAGAGACATTTAAAATAAAATTTGATTACCACAATAGAAAATAATTGTATCTAAACTCTAATCAAGGGAATACTACTGTTTTACCAATATGAGTAAATTGCTATTATAATCCGATTCATGGAAGAGGCAGGAATCAAAATATAGCTGCAACAAACAAATCTACACTTCCTTTAAAAATCTACAGAGGTAAAGCATTGTACTGTTTTTCTAAAGCATCTCTGTTCTTAATTTATAAAGTTCACAATGGTGAATTCATTACCCTACTTTCCTCTTTAAATTATCTATAGGAATCTCAGGCTTTATAATATATCATATATTTCATATAATTTTATCATATAACTTGCCCTAGTAGATTAACAAGAGTTCCAAATAGTATAAACACATGAAGTTATTACAGAAAAATAAAGTATTTAAAAAAGCCATCTTAGAAATTAACTTGGAATTCAGCACTTTTTCTCTCTTATTCCCTCTTTTTCACAGTATGGACAGATTATCTTCCAAACTGTAAATCTCTCTAGGGCAAGAACAATGCCTTGCAGTATAAAGGTTTCAACATAGTACTGGGCATACCACCAATACTTAATTTAATGTAAACTAGTAGCAAAACAATCTAGTATGATGTGCTCAAGGTTCACTTTTATAACAGTTGGGAGACTATCCAATATATCTACAGTCACATTTCTGTGCCCTTAACAAAAGAGTAAATCTCAGGTAGAGACCTTATACTAGTTTCACATTGTTAAATTTTATCTTACACTTGTCAATACAAGACGCAAATCTCCGAAAGTGTTTTCAGATGGTTAAACTTGTCTTAATATTATAATACTCTGTAGAGGAACTGATTAATTACATGTAAGCATTTATTGTCCAAACTATGCTAAAATGTGTGTCTATAAAAATTGAGTCAACATTTTTTTTGTCTCCATATCTTTGTTTTCTTTTACCTGTAGAATGTTTCGTTGTAAATGTGCCCTCTTATATTATCCCCAGTGAATTCATTATAGGGATGCTAAAATGTAATTACTGTATTAGTCTAAATTTATTTTTGAGCCCCTACTTAGTACAAGTGACTTTTTAAGTTAGATTACAATTAATCTTTTTTCTCCTTAATCCTCAATCATCGTTAATCATGTTTAAATAGTCTTAATCATGAAACATTATTAATCATTCTTAAATAACTTTAAACATTCTTAATCATCCCATTCTTAGTCATTCTCTGGGTTTCGGGGATACTTAGAGACACTGATAAACATGGTATCTATATTGGGCCTTGATGTTTTAATGTTTAATGATTTCATGTCTATAGGTCTTCTGTTATTCCTCTTCCAGGCAAGATAGCTATTAATATATTCTATATGTATTAAAATATGAAAATCAACATTCAAAAAGGAGACTTTCAAGTAACCTAGATACATTTCCATAATACACTACCAAAAGCATTTCAGCAACAGATTAGTTTTGTGCCCATCTTGGTGTTGTATGATCTTCATTGGCAAGAACATTTTGCCGTTCTTTACATGATTACTTACCCAATGGTAGAACAAGAAATAATGATTGTGAATAAAATGTCAGGCTAAATATGTGTTGGAGAAGGGATACAGAGAGGAGCTAATGGTATTCCTTTCCCCCTTTTCTGAAGCCAAACTTTTTGCCGATTTAAGACTATTATTATGGTTAACTAAGTAAAAGTTAGGTACTAGTGTCATGTTTCTGTAATTGTTTCTTGGGTATTCTTTTATTTTCTTTTTAAAAAAATTTTTTTTAGTGTTTATTTATTTTTGACAGAGAGAGAGAGAGACAGAGCATGAGCCGGGGAGGGGCAGAGAGGGAGACACAGAATCCGAAGCAGGCTCCAGGCTCTGGGCTGTCAGCACAGGGCCAGACACGGGGCTCGAACTCACAAACCGTGAGATCATGACCTGAGCCGAAGTCAGACACTCAACTGACTGAGTCACCCAGGCGCCCCGAGTATTCTTTTCATTCATGCTCTTCATTTCATATTCTGTGTATCCATAAATTTTAAGGTTAGTGGTTCAATTTTGTACCAGAAAAGTAACTAATAAAATTGTACCTAGACTATTGAACAAATAGACATAATATTATACCCCTGTTCTTTAAAACGATGCAAATGGTGAGATGTGTATTGCACATATACTATGTTATAAATAAATAACAATTGAATCAAAATTATCTTTGACACAGATGCAAGTGAGCATTTGATAATTTGCTCTATACAGAAAAATATTTTTGAAATTCTAAATTTGTCTTTTAAAGTATAAAATGTGGATGATTGATATACATTATAAAATGATTACCACCATCGAGTTAATTAACACATCCACCACTTCATATAGTTATCATTGTTATGTTGTGTGTGTGGTAATGTTGCAGGATGTTGAGCTCAATAGTCCAGAAAGAATTCTTGAGATGTTTTATGGTGCAACTAAGTAGGTTTATTAGAATAACACTGGGACAGGACCCATGGGCAGAAAGAGCTGCACTGTTGCTTTATGAAGATGGTAGTTATATGCTTCATGCTCAAGAAGGAGGGGACATGCAGAGAGTGTTAGATCATAAATGTCTTCTTCAAATTTCTACCCCTAAAACGACTTTCGTAAGATTTCTCTGGTGTTTACCATTCAGTTTGATATTAACTGTTGATGAGATTTAAAGGTAGTCATGAGACCCTGTAAGAATATAGTAACCAGCATGTATTTGATCCTTATTGAAACTATGCAAGCAGTAGGTCAGCCTTCTGGGTTAAAGGATCATTTTCCTGCTTCAATCGCTTATCAGTGATAACACTTAAGGTCTCTCTTAGCAAATTTCAGATATACAGTATAGTATTAACTGTAGCCACTATGCTGGGTAGTAGATCCCTAGACCTTATTTATCTTGTAAGTAAAAGATTGTACCCCTTGACAGTTTGAAACTTATGAAAATAAAGTCAATAAGGCTATTGTTGCTAAATTTAATTGTATTTATTTCTATAGCAGAATTATTAAAACCTAATGTTTAAGTGTACTGACAATCTTTTAGATGGCCAGTAGAATTTATTTATTTATTTATTTATTTATTTATTTATTGTGTTTATTTATTTATTTATTTATTTATTATTTTATTTTTTTTTTAATTTTTTTTTTAACGTTTATTTATTTTTGAGACAGAGAGAGACAGAGCATGAACGGGGGAGGATCAGAGAGAGGGAGACAAAGAATCTGAAACAGGCTCCAGGCTCTGAGCTGTCAGCACAGAGCCCGACGCGGGGCTCGAACTCACAGACTGTGAGATCATGACCTGAGCTGAAGTCGGACACCCAACCGACCAAGCCACCCAAGCGCCCCATGTGTTTATTTATTTTTGAGAGACAGAGAGAGAGAGAGAGAAAGGGAACATGGGAGGGGCAGAGAGAGGGAGACACAGAATCTGAAGCAGGCTTCAGGCTCTGAGCTGTCAGCACGGAGCCCAACGTGGGGCTCAAATATGTGAACTGCAAGATCATGACCTGAGCTGAAGTTGGACGCTTAACCGACTGAACCACCCAGGCTCCCCTAGATGGCCAGTAGAATTTTAATAACACTTTAAGATTAATTACTATGTTATTTAATGTAAATATATCACATACAATAAACAGTGTAAATAAACAGTGTAAATAAACATATAATAAACAGGTAAAATTATAGTGATTATAATACTTAGATCTTATGCTATTTGTGACAAGTGTTATTTTACCTTTATTAAAAATTTTTTTTATTCCAAATTAAAATTGCCATATCTAGGACTATAAAGTACTTTAAAAGTATGTCTACAAAGTAATTGACTGTTTTAGGCAACAATAATAATGTATTATGAGGTTTACAACATTTGTATAAGTAAATTTATGGCAAAGGCAGCATAAAGGCTGGGAGATGGGGAACAGAAGTATACCATTGTAGAGTTCTAATACTGCATGTGGGGTGAAATACCACTTCAAGGTATTCTATGTATACTCTAAAGCTCATTCCTTTCAACCCTCCCTCCCCCGGAAAGGATAACTTAAAAAGCCTATACAGAGATGAAATGGCATCTCAAAATAATATACAATCAAACAAGCAAAAAACCAAAAAAAAAAAACCAAAAAAAACCCACTCCATTAACTCAAAAGAAGACATAAAAAGAGAACAATTTGGGGGAAAATATAAACAGAACAAATAAAAAAATAAATGGTAAAATGGTGGCTTTTAAAGTTACCAAATCAAAATAAAGCCAAATAAAATTTCCAGAAGTCAAAAAGCCATAAATGACATTTAAAGAAATATAATGAACATGTTTAACAGCATGGTATACATAGTCAAAGAAAGGATTAGTGAATTGGAAGATTCCCAGACTTACATATACAGAGAACGATGCACTGAGGTACAAAAATATTGAAAAATATGAGAAGGAGAAGGATAGATTAAAGGTATGATACATGTGAAACTGAAATCTAAGAGTAAAAAGAGAAACGGAATGGAACGGATGACATGTGTGAAGAGATATATAGTAAAATTCTGCCAAGTTGATGAAAAGGTGTTAAGACTTGTGTTCGAGAAGTTTTGTGAACCCCATTCAAGATAAATGCAAGGGAAACTACAGGTTTCCTCACCGTATGGAAAACAGAGAATAAAGCAAAAGACATTACCTTGAAGTAAGCAACAGCGACACCTACCACCAACTTCTCAAAAGAAAAATAAAAACTAAACAAACAGAAATAGAAAGGAAGACAGAAAACAGAGTCATATACCCTGGAATAGCAGAATAAAAATGAATGGCAACCTAGAATTCATCAGTGGAGGAAAATTTCCTTCAATAATAAAACTGAAACAAAGATATTTTCTTTATTTTTAATGTTTTTATATACTGTGGAGAGAGAGACAGAGAGAGAGAGAGAGAGAGAGAGAGAGAGAGAGAGAGAGAGAGAATCTGAAGCAGGCTCCAGGCTCTGGGCTGTCAGCACAGAGCCTGAAGCAGGGCTCAAATCTGTGAACCACAAGATCATGACCTGAGCTGAAGTTGGACGCTTAACGGACTGAGCCACCCAAGTGCCCAGAAACAAAGATATTTTCAAGTAAATAAAAATTGATAGAATTTTTCCCTCTTATGGACTGAATTTTATCTCCCTCAAATTTATATGTTGGAAACATATGACTGGTACCCTAATGGGACTGAATTTGGAGATGGGGCCTTTAAAGAGATAACTAAAATTAGATGAGGCACAAGAGTTGGACCCTATTCCAATATACATAGTATCCCCATAAGAATAGGGAGGGGCACCAGGGGTTTACATGCGTAGAAGAAAGGTCAAATAAGGACACAGAGGGAAAGGTGATCATCTGAAAGCCAAAGAAAGAGGTCCTAGGATAAACCAGATCTGCTAACACTTTGATCTTGAACTTCTGGTCTTCAGAACTGTGAGAAATAAATTTCTATTGTTGAAGTCACTTAGTTTGTGGTACTTTGTAATGGTAGCGCTAGCAGACTAATACACAAACCCACAGTATTTTTCAGATATAAGGTATAAAATAAAGTTCTGTGATATAACAAGAAAAAAAAGAATAACATAAATGCTTTCACAATCTACATGGCTATTGAATGAATAAACCAGTAATGAGAACTTATTGTGTGTTTAAAGCAGGTGCAGTATTAAAGCACATGATGAAGATGGCATATAGTAGGAAGGAATTAAACAAAATAACTATGTTCAAAGGATCTTGATTCATAAAAAGGGGGAGTTACATAGCATCATGCTTTAATATTGTTTTATTGAGATATAATTGACCTGTGGTATTATATTCGTTTCAGGTATGCTATGTAATGATTCCATATCTGTATATGTTGCAAAATGATCACCACAGTAAGTCCAGTTAACATCTGACACTGTACGTATACATTTATTTTTTCTCATAAAGGAGAACTTTTAGAAACTATTCTCTTAGTTACTCTCAAATATGCAATATAGTATTATTAACTATAGTATGATTATATCATACTATTTATATAGTGGTTATAGTATTACTAACTATACATGCTGCACATTGCACCCCCATGACATATATAACTGGAAGACTGTACTTTTAGCCCCTTCACTCATTTTGTCCATCCCCTCCCCCAGCCTCTGGCAACCCCACATTATGCTTTCATATGCTATTAAATATATTTTACTTTATCCGATGATTAAAATAAAGATTTTTTTAATGTTTATGTATTTATTTTGAGAGAAAGAGCACGTGAGCTGGGGAGGGGGGGGAGAGAGAGAATCCCAAGCAGGCTTCACACTGTTAGCACAGAGCCTGATGTGGGGCTCGATCTCACAGAACCATGAAATCACAACCTGAGCCGAAATCAAGACTCAGACGCTTAACTGACTGAGCCACTTAGGCGCCCCCAACCTGTGGGTTTTGGACAGGAGAATGACGTGTCTGTTTCAATAAAACACTGACTACAATATAAGTGATTATTTTTTTCAGGAATATTTGTATACTAAAGAAAAGATGGAAAACAGGAAAATTGTGGCTATACCAAGGCATAAAATGATGGTAAATTCAGTTGTGCATAGTGGCAATGTGATTCAAAATAAATGAATAGACTTGGGAGACATTTATAAATTACACTTACAAAAGATAGGTTACTAGGATTTGATTTGTGAGGGAAAGAGGTGAGGGATTGTCAAATCTGCTTATGGTTTTCCAGTTTGGACAACTGGAATGATTTTGACAACATCCAGTAAGAAATGACACACAGCAAACCTTGGGTATATAATAATTTATCATAGACTTACTTAGGATATTTAGGGTCTACTTATGATGGTGGACACATCCACCCAAACCCTGAGACCAATGAAACTGACCCTTTATAAGGAAGGCTAACATTATTGTGTTTCATCAATGCTGTTGTTGTATAACTTTTGTTACTATTTCCAGCTCTTAACAAACCTGCTCTGTGAGAAACTATCTTTAGTTAACAGAAAATACAGTGACATAATATATCAAACCAATGTCATATCTAACTTCACTTTTTGTTATCAGAAGCTTCCTAGTAATTTTGGACTGCACTAAAGTGTTCCTTACCTTGAGTCCTTAAGTATTCCTGGAAAATTCCCAGAAGCTTAAGGGGGTATCATTTGTCCTACAAACTTTTATTGAAATGTGTATACCAAAAAGTGGAGAAATCTTAACTGTACTTAAAAAACCATCAGTCATATCATTGAAAGGTGAAAGAGTAGGAGGCAGTAGCAATATAGGAAAACAAACCCTAAATGCACTACCTACTCAAGTAGAAGAGAGTTCTACTTCTTTGTCAATGAAGTCTCTCTTTGCAAAGTGGGGATGTAATATAACATAGGGTTTAGAGAAGCAAGTTTAGGGATTGGTGGCCTTTCAAAGGGAAGTGTTGGTTAATGTCAGCTATGGAGTTATTCAGATGAGACTGTTGATTGGTTGGCAGTGTATTCACCACAGTGAAGTTGTAACAAAATGACTCACTTTCAAAAGTATGGTGCTGTCACTTTTAGAAGTGTGTTATCAGGGGTGGGGTTGGGGGTGGGGAGTGCCCTCAGTTGAACTTCTGACTTCGGCTCAGGTCATGATCTCATGGTTCGTGAGTTCTAGCCCTGAGTCGGGCTCTATGCTGACAGCTCAGAGCCTGGAGCCTGCTTCTGGATTCTCTCTCTCTCTCTCTCTCTCTCTGCCCCTTCCCCACTCACTCTCTGTCACTGTCTCTCTCTCTCAAAAATAAACATTAGAAGTGTGTTATCTGGTCAAAGCACCCAATGATCACACTGAGGCTGGTCACCAATTAAATAAACAGGTTTAAAATGGAATCTGGTGGTTATTTGTAATCATGGCTACAAAATAACCAGTCTTTTCCTGAGAACATAAAAATGTAACAAAAATGTTTAATGTGATACGTAAAAAGCTGTCTCTATTTAACCTACACAACTAAATGAGTTTGGGAGTCAGTATACACCCGTGAAACTATCACCACCACCAAGAGTCACAAGTGTTTTCCATAAGTAAGTACAGCTTCTCACATGCCAAAAAATAAGGTTCAATGTAAATATTACAAATGTAAAATATTAAAATAAAAAATGAATCGACTGAGGCTCCAGGGGTTTGAGGGCTTCTCAGAGACCACCATTGAGAAGGAGGCGAAACCAAGATTCACACCCAGTGTCCTCTGACTTTAGATGTACAGTTCACTGCATGTTCCCTTTAGTCCCTGAAGGGTGCACAGTGCATGCTGGGAGCTGGGGATGCTGAGATGAACACACCCAGCTCCTGGTCACTAGCAGTTCAGGCTGGACTGGGGTTATGTCCCTGGTATGTTTTTTGGGCCCCTGTTCCAGATTGGGCCAATAAACTTTTAAAATTTATTTTTGCTCAATAATTGTATAATGCTACATATATTTTTTAAAAATGTTTATTTACTTTGAGAGAGGAAGAGAGAGAAAGGGACACTTAATCTGAAGCAGGCTCCGGGCTCTGAGCCATCAGTATAGAGCCTGATGGAGGCCTTGAATGCACAAACTCTGAGATCGTGACCTGAGCCAAAGTCAGATGCTCAACTGACTGAGCCCAGCAACCCAGGCAACCCTCCACATAACTTTTAAGATTATCAATTCAATTTCTATCGGAAATTACTTTTTAAATGTATAAATTATGAAGATTGACTTGGGAAGAAATTAAAAAGCAGTTTTCCTATCAATGTTCTTGGTAAATCCCTTCACTTAAAGGGAAAACGAATTTTTATTTATTTTTGCTTAATAATTGTATAATGTTACATATCTTTTTTTTAATGTTTATTTACTTTGAGAGAGAGAGAGAGAGAGAGAGAGAGAGCACTCGTGTGCACCACACTAAATGAACTGAAGAAAGCTATACATGGAAACAGTCATTTAAAATGTGGTGTGGTGAGTACAGCAGTGGGGGCTGACTCAAAGTGTGTCACAGACATAAAAGGTCTGCAGTGTAGGCATAAAAAAAAACCTCTTGCGTTGCCTGTGCTAAAATGATTGAGTCCATAGATATCAAATGCTGAGTGTTATCCATTTCAAAACATATGTTAATAATTTAAAAATAATTAAGTGTATGCAAACTAGGAAAAAACATACAAAAGCTGCTTATTTTACAAATATTGAGAACTTATGCAAATTATTGTATTTTATTTTTAAGAGATCTTCATCACTCTGTATAGCATGCAAATAAAATATCCCGTCATTTTAAAACGCTTCTAGTGAATTTTGTAAATTTTACAGTATTTAAAAATTATTTTCTCCAAGGAAGCCCTTTTCAAATAAAAAGGAAAGTCTAGAGTTAAACTAAAAGGTAAAATGGATTAAAATGGGAAATAGTTGTGTGGATTCTAAGAAGCATATGTTTTTTTTTGTTTTGTTTTGTTTTGTTTTTTTTAATATGGAATTTATGGTCAGATTGGTTTCCATACAACACCCAGTGCTCATCCCAACAGGTGCCCTCCTCAATGCCCATCACCCACTTTCCCCTCCCTCCCACCCCCCATCAGCCCTCAGTTTATTCTCAGTTTTTGAGAGTCTCTTATGTTTGCCTCCCTCCTTCTCTAACTTTTTTTTTCCCTTCCCCTCCCCCATGGTGGAACTGGAGAGTGTTATGCTAAGCGAAATAAGTCATACAGAGAAAAACAGATGCCATATGTTTTCACTCTTATGTGGATCCTGGAAACTTGGCGGAGGACCATGAGGAGATTAAGAAGCATATGTGAAAAGAAGAAAACGTGATTGGTAAAAGAGTGAATCTCGGGTAGAATTAGTAAGACTTTACCAATGATAACTTTTTTTTTAATGTTTATTTATTTTGAGAAAGAGAGAGAGGGTATGAGCAGGGTAGAGGCAAAGAAGAGGGAGAGAGAATCCCAAGAAGGCTCCATGCTGTCAGTACGGAGCTCACAAATGGTGAGATCCTGACCTGAGCCAAAGCAAGAGTTGGATGCTTAACCTACTGAGTCACCCAGGTGCCCCTCCTTTGAATTTTATTCATATCTGTTTTAATTTTCACATTTGAAAAAAATATAAATGCTTTGTACAACTGTTCATCTATCTTTACATTTTGTTTTGTTTTTGATGATTTTGGTTGCATTTTTCTTCCTTGCATGTCTAAATATACGTGATGGAATGGTAAACATTGTACCTTTAAAGTTTAAAGACTACTTTAGCTTTTCTCAATCACATGGCCTTCACAGATCACAGGAATCAAACAGAGATTGAGATGATTCAAAGTTAAATCTTTGTTCCTGTGAAGGCTATTTCTGATTCGTGTTTACTTGTACATTATAGACCTTCTGGGTTCCAACCAAGAGCTGGGGAATTTTACATTGGCCTCTTCTCCTTAGCACTTGCTTATCTCCTTTCTTTCTCCCTTTATATTTATTAACCATCGAAAAGGCCTGCAAAGCTTCTCAGTCTCTCAATTTTATTAACCCCCTCATGCTGGGAAGCCTGGGCGGCACCATTGGTTAAGCGTACGATTTGGGCTCAGGTCAGGATCTCTGGGTTGGTGGGTGTGAGTCCTGTGTCAGGCTCTGTGCTGACACCTCAGAGCCTGGAGCCTGCTTTAGATTCTGTGTCTCCCTCTCTCTTCCCTTCTCCTGCTCACTTTGTCGGTCTCTCTCTCAAAAATAAACATTAAAAAAAAATCCCCCCTGTTACACAATATCTAATAGCTAATAAACACATAATAATAAGGAAGTTTCCTCCTTCATCTACAACTGTTTGCAGTTATAAGAGTAAACAATTTAGTTTCTAAGATTATAACAAAATTAAATGTTTTAAATTTATACATAAAATATCATTATGGGTGTAATATACAGCAAATACATATATACACCTCCATAAAGAGCCAATATAGCAAAGTAAGAAAAAGGAATATAACATTTTCATGAAAAAAGAAATTACAACTTCAGTGAAATCAGTGAAAAGCTAATAATGTTAGCTCATTTTCATTTGTCATTTAAGCAAAGGACTCTTATCTTTGAAATGGACCTGTCATCTTTCTTTGTTATCTCTTCTATTCATTGCATTTTATTACTGACTTTTCCTTCAAGTTAGATTTAACAACACAAGTATTTTCCAATCTTAAATTATAATTATTTTATTCATTAACACAATGAGCCAGTAGCTGCACTACTCCTGTAATAGTTTTACTTTTCTTCTTATTATTGCATCCTTCTTAGAATATATGCAAATGTGTTTATGTTTTATAGGTATTTGTGAATTTGGATATATATATATACATATGTATATATATATATATACGGATATATATATATATATGTATATATATATATATGGATATATATATATATATGGATATATATATATATATGGATATATATATATATATATGTTTTCTATCTTTGAGTCATCTATTTACATTGTAATTATGTTAGCTGCTATTTATTAATGTTCATTGAGTCTTCGAGATTAAACATAATGCACTCTTTTATAAATACTCTCTGTTTACCTTAAGGTAATGTTAACTAAAACTTATAGAGAGCCTAAATAATAAAGAAAACAAGTATTCCGTATTTTTCCCTGATATTTATTTATTAATATTAAGTTGCAGCATATTTTTAAAGTATCTCACTGCACTTTAAATTATTTAAATTTGGGGAGATATCCTTCTAACATATATATTCAGAAGGTTATAAGTCTTTGTCTTATTTTGAGGTTATGCCTACCCACATTTTGTCAGATATGTGCATTGCAAATATCACCTCTCAGTTGTGGCTTGTCTTTTAATTCTCTCACCCTCTTTTTAAAGTATGTTTCTTTTGAGAGAGAGAGTATGTGAGCAGGGGAGGGACAGAGAGAGAGGGAGAAAGAGAATCTCAGGCAGGCTCTGTGCTGTCAGCACAGAACTCAGCATGGGGCTCTATCCCATGAACTGCGAGATCAAGGACTGAGCCAAAATCAAGAGTTGGACACTTAACCGGCTGAGCCACCCAGGCACCCCATCTTTTAATTCTCTTCAAGGTTCTTTTGCTGAAACAACTTTTAATTTTAATTATATCCAAATATTCCAATATTTTCTTTAAGGTTTAATCTTTTCTGTGTGCTATTTGATAAATCTTTACCCCAAAGATGTGAAGATATTTTCCTATGTTTTCCTCTAGAAGCTTTATATGTTAGCTTCCATATTTAAGTTTATGATATACCTGAACATTTTTTATGGTATGAGCTAGTGTTCAAAGTTTACCTTTTGTCTAATATGAATATTAAATTTCTTCAGTACCACTTATGAAAAAACAAGTGATGCTTTCTCTTTTCTTTTCATATTTCATATAAGCATATAGGGGTGAGTCTGTTTCTGGACTTCCTCCTCCATTATTGTCTATTATTTTGTCTAATATTACACTTAATTTTTGTAGCATTATAGAAAGCCTTGATATATGGTAATGTATGGTCTCAAATTTTAAATTAACTTGGCTCTTCTACTTCTTTAGAATCTGTTTGAAAATTCCACAAAAAATTAAAGTACAACCTGATAAGTTGTTTTTTAAAAAGAAAACTCTCTGTGTCATATAACATGTGGAGAATATAGAGAATGTACACAGAACTGTGCACATTTATGAAGTCAATATTTGAATTATTTCATTTAGAAATACAATGAATAAATTAAAGACTTAGTATAACTCAAAGGAAAGGATAATGACAATATTATACAAGGAGGAACAGCAAAGGCAAAAAAGCAAATTAATTGGAAAAGACAGTAACCCATAGATATTAACGCAAAAACTTTGAGAAAAAAATAAATAGGTAAATATTTAGAAAATGTAATCATAAAGCTATTAAAACAAACTTCCATTAAGATAAAGGCATATATAGGGGCGCCTGGGTGGCTTAGTCAGTTGAGCGTCCGACTTCAGCTCAGGGCATGATCTCCTGGTTTGTGAGTTCGAGCCCCATGTTGGGCTCTGTGCTGACAGCTCAGAGCCTGGAACCTGCTTCAGATTCTGTGTCTCCCTCTCTCTCTGCCCCCCTTCCCTGCTCACACCTTGTATCTTTGTCTCTCTCTCTCAAAAATAAATAAACATAAAGTAAATATAAGGGCATATATATGTACAGAGGCTACCCACAACATACAATGGAATTCAAAGTATATTAATACAATACAGATTTGAAAATAATATTTCCCTTTGTGTGATGACTAAGGTTTCAGAATAAATAAAGTCACAAAGCAAGAATAATGGTAATAGGTTAAAGAAGTAAACAAAGAAGGTAGAAAAGGTTGTTTTCTATTCTAGAAAACTTTGAGGATCATCAAATATATTATCAAGATATGAGAACCATTACTTTCCTTTTATGCTATAAAGATGGAATTTAAATTCAAATAGTGCCATTTTAATATTTTTTTTATTCTTTTTCATTGTGTTGCTATCTTAAGATTAACTGTGGGGCATCTGGGTGGCTCAGTCAGTTAACCTCTGCCTCCTGATTTTGGCTCTGGTCATGATCTCACTGTTTATGGGTTTGTTCCCTTCCCCTCCTCACCCCCAACAGTGGCCAGGCTCCCTGATGATGGTGAGGAGCCTGCTTGGGATTCTCTCTCTCTTCCCTCTATGCTTTGCCCCACACACTCTCTCACTCTCCTCTCTCTTTTAAAATAAATAAATAGGGGCGCCTGGGTGGCTCGGTCGGTTAAGCGTCCGACTTCGGCTCAGGTCATGATCTCACGGTCCGTGGGTTCGAGCCCCGCGTCGGGCTCTGTGCTGACAGCTCAGAGCCTGGAGCCTGCTTCAGATCCTGTGTCTCCCTCTCTCTGTGACCCTCCCCCATTCATGCTCTGTCTCTCTCTGTCTCAAAAATAAATAAACGTTAAAAAAAATTAAAAAAAAAAATAATAAAATAAAATAAATAAATAAACTTAAAAAAGAATAACTGTGATATTGCAAGTTTAGGGAAACTAAGATTAAAATTTGATATTTCTCATTTAAATTGGTGAACTATTCAGCATTCTAAAAAAACAAAAAAAATTTAACTAAACGTTGTAGAAGAGCCCGGGGTCTATAGTAAAATGTTATAATGTCTACAATGGAACGAATCATTTAAATAAAGATATATTTTAAATGGAAGTTAGGTATTAACATTAAAGCTTTTAAAAACTTATTTCAAGTACTAGAGCTAACCAAACGTACACGGAAATACATGTTTGTACAAGCAGTAAAAGAACATAATAAATATTCATTACCAGAAAGTGTTGAGGCATCATTCTGTACTTCTATTATGCTTATTCAATCTCACCTTGCTTCTAATTATTCTTCATTTAACCACTTGTGTCTCAAAGGTTTTCTGACATAAACAAAAAATGCAGTTTGAAGCAAAATCTGAATGCTTGGATGCCTTCAAATTCATACACCTGGACATACTTTCACAATTCATAGAAGCACTTTTGTGAATTACCACTGCATCAGTGAAATGAGGTGAAAAACTAATATTGCTTTTTTACTTTAGGCATAATCTTCAAGGAAACATTAGGAGCTCGAAAATGAAGTTCTTTAATTCTTCATTTGTCATATTCTTCCATTTCTTCAAGTAATAGTCTGCCATTTTCTATATAAACATAACATATCCACCTTCCTGGATATTCTAAGAGTAGAATCCAAACTATATCTGTGAAAGCACCATTATATGAAATTGTAAATTACAGCAGCTCACAGCAGTTTTCTTTGCTTACTTAAAAATCGAATAGTACAAACTTTAATTATCCATAGAATACTGTCACATGTAAAAGAGCTCATTATTTCAAATCACTTTTTCTCCAAACAAACTATGGCAGAATAAAATCATGCTCCAAGGCTTTAGGAGAAATGTAGGTCTATATTAAATATATAAGTTTAGAGGCTTTTAACAGCTTAGGAGAGAAACAAACAAACAAAAAAATAAGCCTACCTTGACCCATCTCTGTCCTGCTTTTTACTTCTTCAGGGTATTTCCTCAACTTTCTAATCTTTCTCCACACTTCCCATGATACCCCAAATCCATAGCTTTTTCTTTAACTTAAAAATTGAGTTATGGAAACATGGCTTGTCCCCACCCCCCCGCCCCCATTGGTATAATAGGAATTGTTTATTTTAGTATCCTGACTAAATTTCCACATTTTCCTAGAAAGGCCATGGTTCCTAAAATTTGGAACCATCACTCCTAGAGGAAAGAAGTAAGTTGAATAATTTGCTTAGTGACTATATTGATAATAGTGGAGAAAGATATAAAAAGAGTTGTTGAATCCATAGGAAAAATTACTTTTATCATTCAATTCCTGTTATATACAGATGACAGGAAAAGGAATTTCGCTACGTAAACTACTAGTTATTTTTTTTAGGTTTTTGTTTAAATTCTGGTTAGTTAACATACAGTATGATATTATTTTTCAGGTGTACAATATAGTGGTCCTACACTGCCATACATCACCTGGTGGTCATCACGACAAGTGCCCTCTTTAATCCTCATCACCTGTTTTACCCATCCCTTCCCCACCCACCTCCCCTCTGGTAACCATGAGTTTGTTCTATAGCTGAGAGTCTGTTTCCTGGTTTGCCTCTCTCTTTTTTTCCCTTTGTTCATTTGTTTTATTTCCTAAATTCCACATATGAGTGAAGTCATATGGTATTTGTTTTTCTCTGACTGACTTATTTCACTTACCATAATATTCTCTAGTTCCATCTATGTTGTCGCAAATGGCAAGATTTCATTCTTTCCTATGGCTGAGTAGTGATTTATTTTTCATGAAGATTTCAAGCAAAATTTCCAAACAGTACATTTTCCCACAAAATAAGGCAAGGAAAGGTACTGGGAGTTTTCAGTATATAAATATGCTTGCATATATCATTGTACCTAGAATTATTGAATAAATATTTTAAGAACTTTAAAAAAAGACAAAATAAGTTTCACTTACTAAAACCAGATGTATTGGAGACTTAAAATATGATGAATTTGTTTTGGAAGTACTCGTGTGAAAGGGGGAAAGATTTCATTAAAATATAGAAGATGCAAACATTATGGTCAAAACCTTACAAATCTCATGGATTTTCAATCTCCTCATGGAATAAATGAGGAGAACAAAAGTTGTTGACATAGCTTGATGAGTTGATTTATTTAACGCTGGCTTTGAAGGACTCCCTGATGCAAGCTGTTTGGAAATTTTGCTAAATTTCTAATTTCTGAACTCTCATTTGAATTAAACTATCTACCGATAGCTGGCTCCTTACATGTGGAGACATATCATGGGAACTGAATTAAGTATATGGAAAACACATTTGAACCAAGCAGGTTATTAAGTTTGCTGTGATAAAGAGGAGGTGAAATTTCCAGCCACTGAGAAGAAACCCTGATATATTAAAATAAACTGATATTTTAATAGCTAACCTCATCCCTTTATAGCTATGCTCACTAATTCTCTCTATATTTTATCTTATTGTATTCACTGGAAACAATAAATGGTTATGACATGGATCTACTTTCTTAGTGGAAGATACTGGAAACGGCATAATTATTTGCTTGGTAGATGGTAAAGAAAAAATTATCCTGCCAATGTGAAGCTTTCCTTCTTACTTGTACTGTTTAAACTTGCTCTAAGAATTCAGACAAGTGTCCTCGAATCATCAATGCATTTCTCATTAACCTAACTGGTGCTCCTATCTCTCAGTTCCTTCACCATCTGGCATAGTTTTTCAAGGTGACTCATTACTGTATAAATTTTATTCAAGCAACACTTGAGATGACGCAATGCTTTTCTAAGTCAGTATGCATTAATAAACAAAGTATATTTCTAAAATAAGTAATTCTCCAGAGGTCACCATATATTGTACCAGAATTCTGGCTAATTGAGGTACTTAGCATACATTTTAAATTCACTTAAAATAGTTGTAACAAACACAGGAAACTGCTGCAGGCTTTAAAAAAAATTCATTTCACAGAGAATTAATTAAATCAATCAAGATAAACTTGAAGAATGGAAGGTAAATGAATAGAGGATCAAAAGACAAATATTCTCCTGAATATAAGCAAATATTTTTACTGTCAAAACTAAAAATGGATTTGTGACTAAAGAAACTGTAGGTTTGTTTTGACATTTGCAGAAACATGTTACAGTAATGGTCAAGGGAGGCAGCTTGGAAACTGACAGACTGATCTGGATAGACTACCACATAATTATGTTTAATGTGTATTGTTATTCTTTCCTTATACAGACAGTTCTGTAAAACAGGAATTAATCCAGGAATACTGTATTCTGAAGTCAAATGGTGATTTTATGATTCAAGTAAAACATAAAAAAATAAGTAGAATAAATAAATACCATATACTTGCTACTAAAAGAATGAACATTGAAAAGATATCAGAAAAGGCATACTTTAGATCTGGTCCAGCTACTCTCTGTAATGTAGTTTAAATCTAAATATATTCCAACATTAAGTATCTTGATGCCATCAATGTACTCAATAAATGTAATTTTAACTTAATGTCAACTTGGATTAGCTGATAACATAATAAAATCATGATGATATCTTTCAAAGAACTTTTAATGTGTCAGATACTATTTTATTTTGTGTACATTAATATGTTTAATTCTCACAACCTACTGAGAAAGTTACTATACTATTTTTTTATCAATGAGGAAAGTGAGACTTAGATTTAAATAATTTTCCCAACTTGACTACAGTTATGTTTTAGTCCAAAATAAAAATGAAAGCTCTACTTTAATTGTGTTTAAACCTGTGCACAGGTAATATTATTTATCATCTATATGTCTTTCTGTCAACTTCATATCTTACAATATCAAAATTGGAAAATATCCTGACCCTGTAAGTCATTTAATCCATTCTCCAAATTAAAAAGAAATTTAATATTTCTAAGTGTTATATTGCCTACAAATGGAATGTTTTATGGCTGACATTCAAGCTTCAGTGCATCAATCATCTGACAAGTGCCATTTTGTAAAGAAAAAAATGCATTTAAAAAATAAACTTGGAATGAAAAGAATGACTTCCTTATGTCGACTCATCACAATATTAGAAGTCAAAACACTGGCCCTGGCTCTGCCACTAAGAGTCTCAAAAATGCCTATTATCAAAATATCTGATATTCTAGGTCTCATTCATCTATACTTTTCTTTTAGAAAAGATAGATAGACTATATCTATTTTTTTTTATGTTTATTCATTTTTGAAAGAGAGAGAGAGACAGGGTGTGAGCAGGGGAGGGGCAGAGAGAGGAGGAGTCACAGATTCGGAAGCAGGCTCCAGGCTCTGAGCTGTCAGCAGAGGCTGACACAGGGCTTGAACTCAAGAGCAGTGAGATTATGACCTGAGCTGAAGTCGGACACTTAACCAACTGAGCCACCCAGGCACTTTTCATTCATCTATACTTCCATTCCAAAAGTATTTAATAAGGACTTATGATGTGCCAGACACAGAGGCAGAACTGGGAATAGAGTGAATATATCAAGGCCATCAAATCTACAGATGACATTTATAGGCAGTGGACAGTTTGGGATAATTTAGAAAGTGAATGAAGAAATAACATAATAATACCAGAGGTATGAGATCCATAAAATGAGGAAGGATAAGCAAAGGAGACTGAGAAGCAGCTGCCAGTGTCATAGAAACAAAGTGGATGAATAATGGTGTCATAGTCCAGGGAATTAAGTGTTTCTAGAAGGAGTAGAAGTGATAGCAGAGTGTGAAATAATTTGACTAAGTCAACTTAGATATGAACTGATGATTGACCACTGGATTTGGATGAGTGGAGGGGATGATGGCATGTGATATTTCTTTGGAGTGAGAAAAGCAAAGCTGATTGGAGTTGGTTAGAAAGAGAATGGAGAGGAATTCAGACAATAGGTACAGTTACCCTTTCAATGGGTTTTGCTGAAAAGCATGACAGATAAATCAGGCACTAGATAGAGGAAGAGGCAGGGTAAATAGTATTTTATATATTTATGTGGTTTTTTAATTTTGCTTTTATGCTAGGAAAAACAATAATATGTTTCCATGCAAGTGAGAATGACCAAGTAGCAAGAATATTGATGATGGAAAAGGAAGACAAGGAAAATGCAGTTTTCTTCATAGCTCTTCTACTTTGACAATGGAATAAGAAATAACCGTGGATGTATATCTGCAAGAAGATGCTGTAGTTACATAGGACAGAGAATAATTGAAATGGTTTTCTAGAGTAACGGAAGAGTGAATGGAGTAGGAAAAAGGGTGGGATCGTCAGACACCCTTGAATTCTGTGGTCAGGAGGTTAAAATAAGATCACTCAACATAGTTATAAGTTCTTATCTTTTAAGTTCACTTTTTTAATGATGACTTAGAGCAGATAACTGAATTTAATAGTACCCTTTTTTTCAGCAAATAAAACAGAAGAGGAAGTGGGTAATTGTGTTGAGACTTTATGCACTAATGAGAGATTGAAATGAGTTATCATCGTATTTAAGTCAGGTACATAAGGAAGACAGGTATGAGGTCATGGAGAATAGAGAAAATAATGGTAGTATCAATAGATTGACTGGAAGATGGAATCAACATAGTAAACAGTGAGGAAGAATAAGCTGCTACTGGACTGACTGATTTAATGTCCCTGAGTGGTCGCTGAAGGAGAATTCTTAAAAACACATTGTGTCTAATTGGATATTGAAAACACAGTGTATGAGGTGCCTGGGTGGCTTGGTGGGTTGAGTGTCTAACTCTTGATTTTGGCTCAGGTCATGATCTCACAGTGGTGAGATCAAGTCCTGCTTTGGGCTCTACGTTGGGCGTGGAACCTACTTAAGATTCTCTCTCTCCCTCTCCTTCTGCCCCTGCACCATGCTTACTTGTACATGCTCACTCACTTTCAAATAAAAATAAAAACAGAAAAGAAAGAAAAAAAGAGAAGAAAGGGAAACACAGTGGATGTGGATTTGAAAATTGTGACAGAATAGTGTTGGAGATACACAATGAACTGGGTGACCAAATTATCAGAGACTGAGGGGGAGTTGGACTGGGGAATCTATCAATAACTGGAGCAAAAAAAGTGACAATACTTGGCATAGATTACTGTCATGAACTTCCAAGTAGCTGAGGGTTTGGGTAAAGTAGAGTATACTGGTCTGTTTGCTATGATGAGAGAAAAAGAGTGTATTTAGCCCACCGCCAGACCATACAGTATGGGTGCAAGAGAGATGATAGATGATTTTAAAGACCATGTGGGAAGCATGGGGTATATGTAGAATTAATATTATATACATACTACCATGCTAGGTATTGTGAGTACAGCTTAGGAACATATGGCATCTGATCTCAATGATTACAATTTACCTGACAAGAAATTATTTAAAATAAAATGAAAAGTTTAATGTGTCATAAGAATGTGTCAAAAAAAAATGAATTAGACCACAGATCATTATGGGATGAATTTTAAATTTTTGGATGGATGTTAGAAGGCAGATGTATTACAAAATGTATTTCTTGATCCCAAATTAGCTGGGCTTGGTGAGCCAGTGAACTGTCCTGCCCTAAATACTTCCCCAGAGTCTCTGGTGGCACTCTTTATACTACCCCTCAGGTAGATTCTTTGGTAATAGCACCCTGATTATAAATATGGTTCATCTGTTACATTGGAATCCCATAGTTGTCTTCCTAGTCCTTGTGTATTTAAGAAATTATCTGCTAGGGGCTCCTGGGTGGCTCAGTCAGTTGAGAGTCCAACTTCAGCTCAGGTCATGATCTTGTGGTTCATGAGTTTGAGCCCCAAATTGGGCTCACTGCTATCAGCCTATCAGTGCAGAGCCCACTTCGGATCTTCTTTCCCTCTCTCTCTCTGCCCTCCCCAACTTATGCCCTCTCAAAAAATAAATAAGACATTAAATAAATTTTTTTTAAAAAAGGAAATTATCATGCTATTACAGTGGCAGATCAGTGCCTTGTCCCATGCTCTTAGTAAGGTTTCCTTGCTCTCTCAGATACCATTTCTGCTTTGATGCTACAAAAAAAGGGGCAATGGCAATTCAAATAACTAGTTAGAGGTAAGAAAAAATCAACTGCCAGAAATATAATAAGACCTTACTTATTTTTACAGAATTATATGGTGGGCACATTATATAAACACAACTAGTTCTTGCAACTACATTTAAAATAAGAAAATGAAAAAAATTCAAATTAAAAAATTAAAGGAACCATGTAATGATTTTTTTCAGTTGCAATTTATTTGACACCATAAAATGGAAAGTTTTGTTTTGTTGTTGTTGTTGTTTTAATTCAAAATGGCAATGTTAGTCCTTGATTTTTTGCAGGTTGTGATATGCAACAAAGCATGTTAGGAATGATAATAAACTTACTACGTTTGTTACAAATAGGGAACATGGTAAGATTCTTTTCCAATTAGCTCTATTATGGTTGTAAATTATAAAATAGAACTGTTGGGGCGCCTGGGTGGCTCAGTCGGTTAAGCGTCCGACTTTGGCTCAGGTCATGATCTCATGGTCCGTGGGTTCGAGCCCTGCGTCGGGCTCTGTGCTGACAGCTCAGAGCCTGGAGCCTGTTTCAGATTCTGTGGCTCCCTCTCTCTGTGACCCTCCCCCATTCATGCTCTGTCTCTCTCTGTCTCAAAAACAAATAAACGTTAAAAAAAAATTAAAAAAAAATAGAACTGTTATATTGTAATTTATTTCTAATAGTTCTATTTTATATATAACATTAGAGAAATTATGTTAAATAAAGCATTTTTTATTTTTCAGGGTTAATATCAATAACTGTTTTAAGTGAAAATTTTTAGGGGAATGTAAGGATTAAATAATAATGACATCATTAAGAATAATTCTATCCTCAGAAGTTTTTGAAAATTATCTACTGGGAGGTCAAAAGATTGTAAGATTCACGAGGACAAGGAAATATGTCTGTGTTGTTCACTACTGTATTCTTAGAACCTAGAAGAGTTCCTGGGAAATGTAGCCACTTAGTAAATAGTTTGAGTGTATTAACAAATATATCTTTTATATCTGTGAAAGAAAATCTCTTTCTATTAATACCACCCAAAGTTGCCTTGCTAGGAAGCTTTGAGTAAACATCTTAAGGCTGATTGAATGAACGGGTAATGTTTAAAATAATAATAATAAAATAAAAATATTTTAATATTTGAAACTAATTTGAGTAAAATTTTTGAAATCCA
The DNA here is from genome assembly GCF_024362965.1 of Panthera pardus. NCBI lineage: Eukaryota > Metazoa > Chordata > Mammalia > Carnivora > Felidae > Panthera > Panthera pardus. Next base: position 51,800,401 of record NW_026526654.1, read on the forward strand.
TGCTCACTTGGTTTTGTTTGTTTTTAGAAATATAAAATGCTGTGCATTCACCCTTGAAAAAAAGATGTGCTTGAAAAGAGTAAATCATAATCCACTATCTAAGGATGTAAATGCATCATTCTAAAGAATTTACATTTGGAAATATAGATTGGTGAAAGTGGCTGTACTCATTTGAAAGTATGATCATCTGATTGTAGAATCATGGGCTATATAGGGTTCATCTTCATAGTGCTACAGTAGACCAGCCCAAGTAAATGGCAATCTATTCTAAAAACCCCTAGGGACACATACCTGTCCACTCCCGAATCAAAAACCAATGAAAAGGTTGGAATATAGGAAGAATTTCTCCCCTTTATTTCATTCCTGTACCCATATACTCGAGCTGAGGGGGCCAGGTGAGAAACATTATCCTTAGTAATCATTTTGATGCATGATTGAGTTTATTTTTAGCTATCTCTTATGAACAGTAGTGCTTCTTTAACGTTTACATGTATCCCATTGTTCTATATGTGTCTGATTTTATTGTTTCCAATGAGGTTTATTTTGTTGTTTTGTGGGGATTTTTCTTCGGTTTTGAATTTTTCTGCTGCCATTGCTTCCCTTTTGTGGTGTTCATGTGTGTCTGTGTGTTTGCGCATGTGTCTAGGGAGTATGCTAGAGACAAATTTCAGAGCTCTGAATCCTGATGCTTCTGTTACAACAGTGAGAATATCCAGAGCTGACCTCAGTCTAACGGAGTGTGGGAAATTTACTTGACATAAATTAAAACTCGTTAAGGAAATAGGAAGAGAAACAAGTTAACACAGTTTCTAATAGTCCCACAAGGTGTTACAGTTCATCTGACAAGATTATCAGGCTATTTCATTAATATGAATCATTATGCTCTGTCTTAACATTCTTCAAATAAGACTATTTACTCTCACTCAGAAAAGAAGTCACATTGCCATCAGTGATAATTGCCATCGTTAAAACAATACCTTAGTAGAACACTAATTCGGGGCTCTTAGAGTTCTTTCATAGGAAGCATTACATAATGAGTAGATGTTACACTTACTTTAACAGAACACCTAATAATAATGAACCACTGGAGAGCCTCCCATTGGGAAATGGCTCACTAAGCACTACAGAATTCCACACAAAGTAGTTTTAAAGCATATAGTATAGTCCTAACGATTCCAACTTGTTTAGTGATTTGTGTTTTAATAAAGAACAAATACACCATACTTATGTTTTGAGGTGGGAAAGGAAATCATCATCAACTGTTTTGTTTTAAATTATACTCCTTGATCAGGGAGAAGGTGTGTTAAATATATCTATCTTACCTGGTAGACTTAAAGGTTATTGGCTAATTGATTTTAAAATATTGATGCAGCTGTGTAGAAATAATGATGATAAAAATACAGTAAGTTTGAAGGTTTTAAATATTGTGAACATGCCTATTATTTGCACAAAATAATCTCTTAGATCAGTATTTCTCTCCCTTGGCTGCCCTTTTGTATCACTTGGGAGCTTTTAAAAACCCAGATGCCCTGGACGCAACACAGTCCAATTAAATCAGTATCTCGAGGGGTAGGACCCAGGCATCAGTAATTTATAAAGCTTCCCAGATGACTGTAGTATTTAGACAAGGATGAAAACCACTGAGAATGATCTGAATATGTGACAAGGCTTCACTCGAACTTGGAAAATTTCTCAGCCAAACAGATGAAGATGTGAGTTAATTCAAAACATGAATTTTAGTATTGAAATACAAACAAAAATGTTTTTATTTAAGGAAATGTGCCATGATTTGAATTATTATTCCAAGTTACTGATTTTGAAGAATTGCAACCAATACTTTCCCACTTTTTTTGTGTGCTTTTTCCATTAGAAAAAATTTAGTGTCATCCAAATTTGTTTTATTTAACCCTTAATTCAGATAAAGAGATGTTTTACTAAAATAAAATTAGGCTTGCTTTATTTGTCCTCAACATGCAAGGTGCGCTGGAGATTTTAGATATAGATATAGATGATATAGATATAGATATAGATATAAATAGATACAGATATAGATATCTTGCTATCAGAGATTGTGTGTGTATATATATATATATATATATATATATATATATAATTATTATTTTTCAAGTGAGGGAAAACACTATAGTTTCATTTAACTGTAAGAAGTATCAGTTTAGGGGTGCCTGAGTGGCTCCATTGATTAAAGGTATGACTCTTGATATTGGCTGAGGTCATGATCTCACGTTTCGTGGGATCAAGCCCCGATTCAGGCTCTGTGCTGACAGTGTGAAGCCTGCTTGAGATTCTCTCTCTTTGCCACTCCCCTGCTCGTGCTTGCACACACACTCCCTCTTTCTCTCTCTCTCAAAATAAATAATTAAACTTTATTTAAGAAAAAAAGTATCAGTTTAGAAGTGTGTCCAAATAGCTATAGTGGTATAGTAATTTTTTGAGAAAATAAAATATACAGAGAGAGAAGAAAATGATATTTTCCATATGTATATTGTCTCAGAATATAATTTTATTTTATATCCTTTAAAACAAGCATTTTTTTCCCATTTTAATTTGAGGTAAGTAAGCCTAAATATTATCTTGTCGAAGATATTATGCTTAACTTGAGTTGGTAGTGCATTTAAGCTTTTTCTAGTTTCAATACCTAGGCTCATTTGTTGGCTAGATTACGTTGACTGAAATCCCTTAAGATAAATAACTTCAGTTATTTAACAATGTTCATTTGTTTTCAGGAAAATCTTTGAAAGCATAAGATTTAAGAAAAAATATGTTTACTTAAATATACCCCCACCAGAATATAAATCTTATAAAAATTCCTATTAAGTGCATTGTATTTTATTTTAACTTCTAATTCAGAAGACATTGTGTGTGCGTGTGTGTGTGTGTGTGTGTGAAGATTTCACAATCTTTCTTAGGCACTAAATGTATCAGATATGCTTATGAAAATGATAGAGCAAATTTTCTATATGTACACATTTTTAGCCATTAAAATATCTATTTTTATTAGTATATAGGTGTGTTCTATACGTTTTATAAATGACCTCATGGTAATATTTACTGTGATAATTTTTTAAGTTTTAATGTTTATTTATTTTTGGGAGAGAGACAGAGAGAGAGAGAGAGACAGAGCGTGAGCGGGGGAGGGCAGAGAGAGAGGGAGACACAGAATCCGAAGCAGGCTCCTGGCTGTGAGCTGTCAGCACAGGGCCAATGCGGGGCTGGAACTCATGAAGTGCGAGATCACGACCTGAGCTGAAGTCAGATGATTAACCAACTGAGCCACCCAGGCATCCATGTGATAATTTTTTAACCCAACGTTTTCCGCTAACCAAGAGAATTACTTCTGTGTATTTTGTTCAAAAGGCCAATAAAACCAATATTATTGTAATTTTAATTATAAGTCACATGATTGCAAGGTTCTCATTGTTATTCTATATTTTAAATTAAATTAAACATGTACTTTATCATACATCAATTTGTATATAAAAATAGATAACAATGCTTTGCATAGTGATGGAAAGGAATATTACTAACCTTCATATTCTCAGTCTCTGCAGCTGTCTAGTCAGATATTTTAGTGCTATAGGATTAAATAAAATTATAAAATAACTAAACTATTGTATATTGCATCTATTAATTACAGCTATAACCTGTTTATTTTATCAACAATGAAATGTTTCTCATTCTAAAGTGCATTTTGACACCTGGTGCTCTTTGAAATAATTATTATAGCTATAAATTGAATATAAATGATCACGTAGATTATAGCAAAAAAAAATGTGGTCAGAATTAAATCATGCCTTATTTTAAACCAAATTCCTTTCAGTGTTTGGTTATCTCTTTTTTCAACATTATATACAAATAATCAAATGGGAGGTGCCTGGGTGGCTCAATTGGATAAGCTTCCAACTGGATGTCAGCACAGGTCTGGATCTCAGGGTCGTGAGTTCAAGACCCGTGATGGGCTCAGTGTTGGGTGTGGAGACTACTTCAAACAAACAAACAAACAAATGGTATTGAAAATATAAAACAAAGCAGCACCTTTTAAAGCACAAGTGAAAAAATACTCAATTATATTGGCGACTTTCGTATTTGCTAGGTTATTTGAACACAACAAGAATACCTCTTAAATACTTAGACTTATAATCTGTTATCTAGAGTATAATGGTAGTGCAGTCATATCACAAATGTTATTAGAAGCCCCTAAGGACACTGTGGGTGTAGTGGAACAAACAAGAAACGATGTTTCCTTATAACCTTGCTCCAAAGGATATATACCTTTTGTTAGTTGCTGCAGCAGGAAATACACTATGATTATGACTCTCCTGAAAGAGTCCAGGGTGCTGCATAGAGAGCTTTCCAACATTTTGTCATGTGGTAATGAAAGTAAAAAGGTAGCTTAAAAATAAAAGGTTAAGTTGTGTTTTAGGGAAAGACCATCACGTGTGGTGTTTCCCCCCCAACTAGGTGGCTGCTTAAGAGAGGCCTTCACTAATTATCAGGGAAATGCAGATCAAAACCACAACGAGACATCACCTCACACCTATTAAAACGGCTATAATCAAAAAGGAAAGAGACAAAAGTGCAGGTTAAGATGTCAAGGAAAAGAGACTTGTATACCGTAGTGGGAATTCAAAGTGGCATATGGAAAACTGTATGCAGGTTGCATAAAAAATTAAAAGTATAACTTCCTTATGATCCACTAATCCTATTTCTGGGTATATACACAATGGAATATTTATTCAGACATAAAAAGAAGGAAAATCCTACTGTTTGGGAAAACATGGATGGACTCTGAGGGCATTATGATAAGTAAAATGAGTCAGAGAAAGACCAATACTGTATGATCTCATTTATTTGTGAAAGAAAAAAAAAAAACAAAAAAAAAACAAAAAAAAACAAACTTAACTCAGAAACAGGGTGTAGTTTGGTTGTTGACAGGGGCAAGGGGATGTGAGGGGGAAAATGGATGAAAGTGGTCAAAGAGGACAAACTCCCAGCTGTAAAATGAATAAGTTCTGAGGATATGATTTACAGCATGATGACCATAGTTAACAATGCTGTATTGTATACTGTATACTTGAAAGTTGCTAAGAGAATAGATCTTAAAAGTTCTCACTATACACACAAATTGGTAACACTGTGAGGTTAAGGATGTGTTATATGTTATGGACAAACTAACTTTATTGGGGTAATTATTTCACTATGTATATAATACATATGCATATAATATGCCTTTAGATTATATATATATATATATATATATATATATATATATATAAACTCATCACATTGTACAAACACAAATTATTTATTGAGGAACCTAACTTTAAGAAAAGTATTTACTATGAGAACCAGCAAATCAAATAAATGGATAAAATAATATTACCAGATATGCAATAATTTCTAATAATTTGTTGGGTTTTTTTGTGTGTGTGTGTCTCAAGAAATGATTTGAAAGAGGGCTAAACCGGGGCACCTGGGTGGCTCAGTCACTTAAGCATCCAACTCTTGGTTTTGGTTCAGGTCATGATCTCACGGTTTGTGAGTCTAAGCCCTATGTCGGGCTCTACGCTAATAACACAGAACCTGCTTGGGATTCTCTCTTCCCCTCCTCCTGCCTCTCTCTCTCTCTCTCTCTTTCCAAAAATAAATAATATTTTTTAAAAAGGGGGTCTGGACACTATAAGTAAAAAGCAATATGATTTGTAAAAGATACATAATTACCAGGGATTCAAAATGATTTGGATGTCAAGACCAATGATGCCACAATGCATCAAGAAGGCATGAACAGATCTACTACTCACACAATGGGACTTTCTGGTTTAGTGGTTAGGATGGGGGATCAGGGTAGGGATTCCTGTGAAAGAACCCAAGCATGAGTGTTTGCAAGTAGTCTGCAAGTTTTATCTGCTTGTCCAGATACAGTGCAAACACAGGAAGGGGGCTGTGAGGCCTGAAAGCTGTCAGTGATCACATATCAAATACAGAAAGGCTTGTATCTTACAAATAACATTCTAGGACCACAATGCAATTAAGCAAAAATAATTAAAGAAACCCAGGGGAAAAATAGCTTTGGAAATTAAAAACATTACTTCTGAACAAGCCAACATTAAAAAATAAAGAAAATCTAACAAAAGGAGGAAATTGCATGGATACCATTTTTTTATAAAGCTATAACAATTAAGCTATAATAATTAAGTCTGTGATTTTGGCAAAGACATAAATGCACTGACAAGTAGAATACTACAAAAACAAAATGAAACAGAAAAACCACAAAACAAAACTGACGACACAACTAGAAGGTAGCCATCTACAAGCCAAGAAGAAATACTTTATGAAAAACCAATCCCAATGGCACCTTGATCTTGGACTTCCAGTCTTCAGAACCATGAAAAAATACATTTCTGCTGTTTAAGCCACCCAATTTTTGGTATTTTGTTATGGCAGGCCTAGCTGACAACTACACAGCATAGCAAAATAATACTAAATATAAAATAACAATTTATTGTTTCTCACACGGTTCTTTTGAAAACCTTATGGTTCTTCTGTTTGTACTACCTGTAGTCAATTTTGTGGCCCTAATCATCTGACATCTAGGCTGGAAGTAGAGGTTTTCTCAGAGAGTCAACCTAGAAGAGCTTCACCATGTACCAGCCCTCAGTGTTGCATCACTCTGGTACTGGTTAATTGCAGACAAGGCGCAATGCTGCTCAGACCGCCTCAAATGCCCTGAGCACATCTCTAATCTCAAATCTATGCATTTATCTTGAGTGGAAGGGTGTTCCTATGTACCCTGGCAGAATCACTACACTAAACACTAGTCCTCACTAGCTTCTATATATACACTGTCTTCACTTCTAGGTGAGTCCTTCCCTGTGCTAGCCTGGCTCTTCATTTACTTTCTTTCTCATCCATTGTTTACAGTATAAACTTTTATAATATGGTTCCTTTAAGGAGAGGTTTTTCAAAACTTCACTGTTTAAAAAAAAAATGCCTGCTTTGAAAATTTAAATTCTGGACATTCAAGACTGCTCTTCTAAGATTTCTAGATCATATTTTGAGATGCTATAGCTAGCATTATTTTTTTTTTCATTATGTAATCTTGCCACCAAAATTTGAATGCCTCTAATTAAATAAGAAGAGGGTTGCTAAATCTGTCAGATTAAATTACATTATGCTGCTCTAGAAAACAGTCTAACAATCACAGAAGTTTATAAAAACAGTAGTTCCCGTTTTTAGTTCATTTCCATTTTGGGTCACTGGTTGGTCCTCTCAGTGTCATCTAAGTTATAGGGTAAATGACAGCAGCTTCCATCTTGAATACTTCTATACAATATAGCAGAGGAGAAGAGACATCTGCCCTTGATTCTTGAAGTTTCTGCCTCAAAGTAACTCACATCTTTTTACATTGCATTGCCACTGTGGTCACATGCTATTCCTGAGTTGAACAGTGAGAAATTTCAGTCTTTCCATACTGAAATGTGATGCAAGCAGGGAGAATGGAATGTTTCCAAATCCAACACAGTCACATCTATGGAAGGGCAGGTTAAACTATACTGCCACATTTTTTTTTTTTTTTTTTGCTACTAATGTCTGTTACTAAATCTTGTATGAAATACTTGCCAAGAATGGTACACAATGTTTTACATCTATTATCTTAATGAATTCCCCCCCATAATTCCATGAGAAATTTTCTGAGACACACTTATTTTAGTGATAGTTCTTACATAAACCTAAACTTGTGATTCCTGGTTCTATGGTTTTGGACAACTTACTCTAACACTTACATTTATGAAATATGAATGGCTATATGTTGCTTCATAATTATAATGCATTGCACATGTATAGTTTGTATATTAAACTAGTGGTCCCTCTAGTTTTCCACTTATAAAATCCATTCATAAAGCTATTTGGCAAATATGTACTGAGTGTCTAATATGTGGCAAAAAATTTTTTTCTAGGGCACAGTGAACCCGCTGAGCCACCATAGCGCCCCATGACCTGTTTTAATCTTTGAATTTAGAGAAAGCCACACTGAGAACCCACTTTTGAACTGGCAACTCAAAAGGTGAGTGGAAAAGTTATTCCCCCAAAACACTCACAGTTAAAATGTGTCACATTCTACACCATCCATGTAATCAGGCATTTGTGTCCTCTTTAACTCCATCATCGCCCAGACCACAGTTGTGCAGTAAGGAATGATCAAAGTTTTCTATTTACTGACAACTAAAGTACAACTATAGTTGTTTAGCACATTCGCAAGTATTATTTTGACTAAGCAATTTATCAAAAAGCATTGAGGTAAGCATGTATGAAATATGGTGAGCTTTGCAGAAAGAGTGTTAATATGCTTTGGAGTTCTAAATGTGATGACTTCCCTCCCACCTCCCAAACTTCTGTCCCTCCTATATAATTGTGGATGAACACAGGCAGTTCTAGAGAGCTTGCAGTCAATGATCTGGTGCACTCTGTGGCCTGTGGTAAAATTGCTCTTCATCAAGTCAGTTCCTTTTGAACTTGGCTTGCACGGTTGTCCTTGATTCATCTCAGCTGTCATTCTCAATATGGCACAAGCATTGTCCATCACAGTCAATATAGGGTTGTGAAATTTATTTTTCTTTATATAGCAAAAATAGATGTAATAAGTGATATAAATTATTATTGTCCCTATATGATCTAGACATTTGAGTGTGTGAACAAACCTTAAATAACATATCAGGCTATTTGTCCACATAAGCAGCTGCACATATACCTTGTTCTCCTCTAAATTAAAGTTTGGTTTTTCTTTTGGAATTCCATAATGTGTATTTTATTATAAGCATTATGCAATTATCATATAGTATCAACTATGTAAGAAGCATTTCTCCTCACAAGGTTTAGGATTTCAGTATTGATTGTAGACAAATTTTAATTTTAAGAAAGTTCCTTACTCAAGTGATGAATAACAGTATATTGCAGATAAATCCTTGGGAAACTAATTTAAAAATACAAAGGTGGGGAACTTGAAAAAGCACAGGTTATCTACAAATATTTATTTATTTGTCATAGGAAAATATTCTACTCACAATTTCATAATAATAAATATTAAACCAAAAATTTCAACAACTCATGAATGTTTCTACATCAAAAGGAGTCTCTAATTTTTAATTGTCCCTATAGTGCCTCAGCAATTAACCTGATAATAAAATATACAAGTTAAACAATAGGGTGTGTGTGTGTGTGTGTGTGCACGTGTTAAAGTAAATAGAATTACTAGTGACAAAATTATCGTTTTTGGCAAATGATTGCTGACTACAAGAAACACTTCATGGGGTGTCTAGGTGGCTCAGTCGGTTAAGCGGCCAACTTCAGCCCACGTCATGATCTGCAGTTTGTGAGTTCGAGCCCCTCATCAGCTGTGTGCTGACAGCTCAGAGCCTGGAGCCTGCTTTGGATTCTGTGTCTCCCTCTCTCTGCTCCTCCCCTGCTCATGCGCTTTCACGTGTCTCTCTCTCTCTCTCTTTGAAATAAAGAAACTAAAAAACAAAAAAAAAGGAAAAAAAAGAAACACTTCATTTAAAAAAATCAGTTTTAGGAAATGAAAAAAAAATACATCTAAGATGGACGTAAGAGACAATACTCCTACTAAATCCATTGATCATTCATTCTCTCATGAGAAGAAAAGGAAGTCTAAATATTCTACTATTTCTACAACTCTCAATAAGAGAATTCCTCTCCTAGTTAACTCAGACTCTACTTTTTACAACTTAATATAAGTTCTTCCTGGTATCTTTGCTTTTTGACTATTCTCTAAAATAAGTTATGGTTAATATTACATTATTCTAAGTGCATTTCTCCTAGTGGAATAAACAGTGATTACAAATCTGCATTTATTTCTGAAATATTTTATCTATATCTTCATATTGTCCACCAGTTTTCACATTTTTTATATTGTTAAACTTGGCTCAGAAATTTTTATTTAATGCCAGCAAAAGTTGTTTGTTGTTGCTGTTGTTGTTGTTATCTGTGGTGATAACCAATTTGCTATTCCAGAAGGTGGATTTTTTTTATCAGCAACACATCAGTAAATATGCTTTGAAGAGTACATTATCCTAAGAATCTGTGGAATGAATTGCGTTAGTGGATAATTCAGTTCTGATTGCAAATTGTCTCTCTACTCCCCATTCGATGTTTCATTAAGTCTTTTTTTTAATCAAGCCAAAATATACAAGATTATAGCTATGAATTGAAATAGAGGTCTGGAATTAATCAGATACTTATTATTAAAACACAAAGGTTACTCTCTCTTCCTGGTAACCATATATTGCACTGTTCTCTCAATATGCCTTTTCTGATGCCATTTTTAACTTTTCAGTATAGATGCTCCATTGATAGCAAGTAAACTGAAGAGTTTATATTTAGATAAATTTGTTAAATATCTTATGAGCAGATGATATGATTGTATCAATGATAGTCAAGTTGATTTTTATAAACTAGTTTGCTGATAGTAAAACTAAAGTATGGGGATTTATGTACTGTGTTTATATGATGTATTCCATATTTAAATAATGACAGATGTACAGGCAATGCATTTTTTATTTATTTTTATTTTTTATGGCCAATGATATTTTATTTTATTATTTTATTTTTTTAAGTTTTCATTTTAATTCCAGTTAGTTAACATACAGTGTTATATGAGTTTCAGATGTACAATATAGTACACCTCATACAACACCAGGCGCTTATCATGCACAGCACGCACATTCCTTAATTCCTAAGGCAACCTGTTTTTTAAAACCCAAAGAGTTTCCATTCATATCACATTTATTACTGATTCTGGAATTATGAAGCTGTTTTAAAAATGTATAACAACTCCCCCATACCTGGTTTATTAAGCAGAGAAAATAAGTCAAAATTTACTTAAAATAGAACAAAATAATTTTTAGCAAATAGGATATATACACAATATGATTAATATTAATATTTAATATTATGATTTACTGTAGCTTCCCTTTATACATTAACTTATAATTAAAATTATCCATGTTCATAATTTCTCCTATTCATTTGTAAGTACATCCATTGACTAATATTTACCATGTTAATTAATGACTCATTTTAATATTTAAAATAATTTTAATGTTTTTTAATTTCTTTTTTTTTTAATTTTTGAGAGAGAGAGAGAGAGAGAGAGAGAGTACAAGCAGGGCAGGGGCAGAGAGAGAGGGAGACCCAGAATCGGAAGCAGGCTCCAGGCTCTGAGCTGTCAGCACAGAGCCCGATGAGGGATTTGAACTATAAGATCATGATCTGAGCTGAAGTTGGATGCTTACTTGACTGAGCCATCCAGGTGCCCCACCATTTTAATATTTTTACTGAAGTATAATTGATGTGCCATTAACTGTGCATATTTAGTATACTATTTGATTATTTTTTCAGTTTGATTGTTTGATATGTTTATAAACCCCTAAAATAACATTGGAATTGAATTAATGAATATATTCACCAACCCCGAATGAATATATTGAGACCATTCCCAACTCTCTTACTCACAACTACTAATCTTCTTCCCATCATTATAGCTTAGTTCACATTGTTTAGAATTTTATATAAGTGAAATAGTACATCATGTACTCATTTTTGTCTTTTTTTTTTCCACTCAGCTTGTGTTTGTTTTCAGATTTATTCACATTTTTGTGTTTATCAATAGTTCATTTCTTTTCATTGATGAGTCACATTCCATTTGGATATACCATTGGATATACCATTGGATATCCATTTGGATATCCATTACGGATATACCATAATTTTTTTAATCTACTCAATTGTTGACGGATGATTAGGTTGTTCCCAATTTGAGGCTATTAAAAATAAAACTATGAAAATTTGTGGATAATTTTTTGTGTGAGTGTAAATGCCTATGAATGGAAGGGCTAGAATATATAAAAGCTTAAGTCAGGAAGAATTATTAGAGACTGTATTATAGAAAATAGAGGGCTAAACTTATTATTTTAAGAAACTGTCATTTTTAGTGAATGGAAATTTGTTCCAGCTTATAAATGTATGCCAAGTAATTGCTTTTTTTCAAATAGAACAATAAAATAATATATTTATTTGTTCTTTAAAGAACTTTATTGTGTCATTGAGGTTTAATCTCTCAAGTTAGAAGGTAAGAAATATCTGAAACTCGTACTGATGTGATTGAATAGATATTCTGAACTATTTCTTTATTAAAGAAAAGAAGTATCCATTGTAATGACAAGTAAATTTACCCAGCAATATCTCTTGGGAAAGAAAATTTTCAGGTAGTGCTTATGCCCGGGGGCCAGAAAACAAGATGGGTATATTGGATGCTTGCAAATATACTTTCTGTGTTAATGTATTGGAAGGTTTTTTTTTGTTTGTTTTGTTTTGTTTTGTTTTGTTTTGTTTTGGCAAACACTGCACACTAAATTAGCTGAAGTTGAACTTTATCCAGAAATCTAAATGGAAGTCTCAAATAAAGATATGGAAGAGGGAAGGTGGTGAGGAATAAAAGCTTTAGGGAATTTGTTCTCATTTAAATAGGGATGTTGCTAAAACTGGATTTATTAAGTGTGAATGCATAAGCAGGAGTTCTCTGAACTGGTTTTTTTCCGTACTAGTGTAAAAGATTTGTCTGCCACTCTTGGATATAGTCCCAAGAGAAGAGTTTCTTTTGAGTGTGGCTTCTCTGTTCCCTGAGGCAATAAAAAGGGATGCCTCTGCTGTGTTTTATTTATATCAAGTGGTGAGAAATTATGCTGAAATCTGTCTGAGAATTTTTTTGGACTTCTATTTTCTATAATATAGTCTTTACTAATGCTACTTGACTTAAAACCTTGTCAAGAATGATGCACAAAAGCGATCATGATTTTTCTGATTTTGAAATAGTGACTGCTAAACTAAGGATTTATAGAGTAACTACGTCACAGGGACAAAAATAATTGAAATAAAATCTGTTCTTTCAATTAAATAATGTAGCTTTGAGAAGGTAGTGTATTACAATCCAAAATCAGGGTTATTTTTCTTTAAATATTAAAGTTACTGCCTTAGTAAAGCAATGTCAGATAAACATGGATAATGCTTTCCTACATCTATTTTTTTCATTTTTTGTGTATGTTAAGTGCTTAGTTCAGCAAAGTTTATATACCATGTGTTTTATGTAGATATAATTTGATTTATCTTCAGTGTATCTAATTTATTGATATGCTTTCTTAAGTTTATCTTTAATGATTATATCTTTAAACATTCCAAAATATGTTAGTATCTTATGATTGTTTATTAGGTATGAACGGGTTAGATGTGATAGTCATATATACTTTTGCTACATGATATATACATTAACATTCTAAAGTGTTTGCTACATTTAAAATATATATATATATATATATATATATATATATACATATATATCTTAGTGTGTCAAAATGATTAACAAACTATCATTCATCCTATATTTATTACAAGAATGTTTATGATAAAAATTTCCTCAATTAAACCAGAAACTGATGAACCACTTTTGGAGAGCCAATAGTAAAGATTCTCAAAGGTAAAAATGACTTTGTAAGACTTTCTTTCCCAAGTTTTCTAAGTATGGAGTCATTCCCCAAAATGCATAGCCTATACAAATATAATTGTCATTAATTTTTATATTTATTCAAACTTTATTTTCAATTCTTCAAAAACCCTCTATATATGGTATTACAACTTTATGTATTCATACATTTATAATCTCTCATGGGTAGATTTTTATATTTAAATAGTAATAATAATTTTTATTAACAATTATTGAGTGGCTTTCCTATGTAAGACTCTGTGATAATTTGTCTCACAAATTGGTTCATACAGAATACTTTGTTTATTAAACAAAATTATACAACAAGGAAGCCTTTCTTATTATTCCCATTTCATAGAGGAGGACAGTGAGAGAGGGGTTATGTGACTTGCTCAGAGCTGTATCCAGTAAGAGGAAAAACTAGAATATAAATCAAGTTATTCTAATTTTGCACACCATCATCCTAATAATATACATCATGTTGATACAGGCACTTTTGTGGATTAAGATGGTAATTATGGTCATAATGATGATGTTATGTGATATAAACCATTTTAGTTTTAAACTTCAGCTTGGCAGACATGATTTGCCCCACTTGCATATCCCAAGGGGAAAATGCAGGAAGGCTTATGCAAGCTGTGCCCTCCAGTTCTGCTTTACCAGCCATAAAGTTGATAGTTTGTTACTTCATCTCCCTACTTCCTTTAATTCTTAGGGAAAACATCAGCATTTTTGGACTTTTACTGCATATTATATAAAACCTCTAGGGGTGTCTAGGTGGTTCAGTCAGTTAAGCATCCAACTCTTGATATTGGCACAGGTCATGATCTCACGGTCATGAGATCAAGCCCCACATTGGGCTCTATGCTGAGTGTGGAGCCCTGCTCGGGATTCTCTCTCACCCTCTCTCTCTCTGCTCCTCCCCCACTCATGCACACTCTCTCTCTTTTTCAAAATAAATAAATAAACTTAAAAAAAAAAAACACAACTTCTATAACTGGCCAAAAAAATCATCCACAGCACTTATTAGATGGCTTTCTGCATACAATTTATGTTAAGTGATGATCACTAAGATAAGAAGATACAATTTCAAACAACAAAACCAAAAAATATGAAAACAAGGAAAGTAAAATTGTCATTTATTCAGCTTAGGTGAAGTTAAAGAAACCAATTAGGGGCAATGCATCTGGAAAGGCTAGGAATATATGAAGTGGAGAAATACAATGCAGAGGAAAACATAAAAACTTCTGAGTCAAGTACAAATGTATTTCAATTCATGTTCCCCTATGTACAATATTTTCTTTGAAAAATCGGTTTCTTAATTTTATTTATTTAAAGAAAATTTTTTTAATGTTTATTTATCTTTGAGAGAGAGAGAGAGCATGTGCTGGGAAGGGGCAGAGAGCGGGAGACACAGAATCTGAAGCAGGCTTCAGGCTCTGAGCTGACAGCACAGAGCCCAACGTGGGGCTCGAACCCACGAACCGTGAGATCATGATCATGGCCTGAGCCACCCAGGCACCCCTCTTCATTTTAAAGTCAATTACTATTGGGGCACCTGGGTGGTTCAGTTGGTTAAGCATCCACTTCAGCTCAGGTCATGATCTCATGGTTCGTGGGTTGAGCACCATGTTGGGTTCTGTGCTGATAGCTCAGAGCCTGGAGCTTGCTTCAGATTCTGTGTTTCCCTTTTACTCTGCCCCTCCCGGCTCATGCTCTGTCTCTCTCTGTCTCTAAAAAAATAAATTTCAACTAAAATTAAAAAATTAAAGTCAATTACTGTTAAAATGATTAGTTTTTATATTTTATTTGTAATGGTTTTATAATTATGTGTCTCTGAATTTTGGGGGGGGGAGGCTATTTTCTGATAGGATTTATGGTAATTTTTAATTTGTATCTTGATATTTTTCATGAATTTCATGAAAATTCCAGGCAATAACTCTTCAAATGTTGGTTCTGACATATTTTCTTCTTCCTCTCGTTTTGGATCTCCAATCATTACTCTGTTCATCTTTTTGATTCTACCTCCTATGACTCCTAATACTTTTCATTTTGGATATTTCTTTCTTCCAAATTTTCAGTTCACCAATCATCTCTTCAATTTTGTTCAGTGAGCCTTTAAACACATCTAGTAAATTCTTAGTTTTATTTATTGAGTTTGGAATTTCCAAATCTATTTATTTCAGTTGTTTAATGTATTTCACTTTTCTTTCCCTTCTTTGAAATCTAATCCAATTAAGTGCAGTCCAAATCAAAAGAATTAATATCTGCACCTTTTTAGTCGTGTAACAAATGTGTCAGCAGGGTCTCACACTAGCACTTAAAAAATCTATTTCCAAAATAATTCTCAGGGACCTTGGTTGGCTCAGTTGGTTGAGCTTCTGGCTCTTGGTTTTGGCTCAGGTCATGGTCCCAGGGTCATGGGATTGAGCCCCACACTGGGCTCCATGCTGAGCATGGAGCCTGCTTAAAATTCTCTCTCTCTCTCTCTCTCTCTCTCTCTCTCTCTCTCTCTCTCCCCCCACCCTGCCCCTCTCCTTGGCTTGTGCTCTCTGTCTAAAATAAAATTAAAAAAATTCCAAACTGTATGCTAAACATAATGTTTATACAAAAAACATTTTTCTAGGGGCATCTGGGTGGCTCAGTTGACTAAATGTCCGGCTCTTGATTTCAGCTCAGGTCATGATCTCATGGTTTCATGAGTTCAAGCCCCACTTGGACTCTGTGCTGACAGCACAGAGTTTGATTGAGATTCTCCCTCTTTCTCTGCCCTTCCCCCACTCACACTCTCTCTGTCTCTCTCAAAATAAATGAACTTTAAAAGAATAACAAAAACAAAAACATTCCTAGGCACCTCAATTAACTATTGTTCTATAATAAAACTACCACAAATCTCAGTTACTTAAAATAAGAACATTTATTATTTCGCACTAGTTTGCAGATCATCTAGGCTTGTGAATATTCTTAGGGCTGACTGTTGATCTCTTCTGACTTCACCCTTGTCATGAGTTAATGTCTTGGTTGTATATTGACTGTTCTAGGACATTCTCAGTTGGACAATTCCTCTCTACCCCCACCTGTACTCTTATCTACCATTGGCTAGCTCAGGCTTGTCCTTATGGTAGTTTCAATAGGAAGTAGAATTGTATGAAGATTCTTGAGCCCTAAACTTGGAACTAATATACCATCACTTTGAAAAATTCTATTGGCCAAAGAAAAGCACAAAGCCTGCCTGAGGAAATTGACTCCATTTTTTGATGGGAGGGTTTGCAGTCACACTGCAAACTGCATACATATGGATGATTAGAGAAAGTGATAATTTTCCCAGTCAACCCAGTATGTTAGCTTATACTTGACATATTCTGAGTTTACTAAAGCTGCTAATGTTACCAAAGTTTACTATATAGCACAGTGTTAGTAAAATTTATAATCATGTCTAAAGGGTTTTTTAATCAAATAAGAATGAGCAAGAATATTTTAATAACTATATAAAATAATAAATAACAATAAAGGCTTTATCAAAAGGTTTATTAGCACATTATTTTAACACTAGTTCATAATTTTTAAAACCATTATGCATAATTTAATTGAGTACAAAGTAGAAGACATAAAAATTTCCTTTACTGAGTGGGGCATACAGGCTTCCAGTTATGGAATGAATAAGTCATGGGAATAAAAAGCACAGCATAGGAAAAAAATATCATCCCATACTTTGTTTATAAATAAAAATGATTTAATTAAACTAATTATTTTCTATAATTGCAATAGCCAAAGAGTAAAATTATCATAGTTATCAGAATAATTTAATCTTGTCCTTCAAATGCTAGCTGAGTTTAATATTCAACCTTACAATTCATATATTTGCATTAACACATACAAATATAATACTCAAAAACTTTCAAGAAATAAGAATATATGTTTTAATGATATAAAGTTTTAGATAGCATTAATGCTATAGGAAAAACCAAGAAAGTAAACAAAAATTTTTGTCGTTAATTCACAGACTTTAATTCAAGCTTCTAAGTGCATAAAGGACTTTGGATATGAATTACTGAATTAATTTTGACATAGTACATTTTATAAGTCCAGTGACCTCAATTATGGAATAATGAATGATTGCAAACACTCCTAATCCAAGGACCTGGTATTATGTCTTAATTTCCGAACACAATTCAATACTTACTTAATAACTTTAAGTCAAGGTCATCTTAATTATAAACTCTCACATCATTCATCTTTATTTCCGCATTTCATAAAGAAAGAAACTGCTTCTCTTCTTAAAAATGCTGTTTTAGCATACTAAAAACATAACATGAAATAAAAATATATTCTTAATTTTCTCATGAGGAAAAGGTCACTTTTTTCTTCACCAACATTCACCAGAAAAAACAAAACACTTTTCTGAGACTGCTTTAGTAACAGTCAAATAATTGATGTCAAAATGATATATTTTAATTCTTTAAAGTTAATACATGGTTAAGAGAATTATATTATCCCTGAATAGTGTATTCTTTAATACCTAGCAAAATGTAGTTACATTACAAATATTTGTTTAACGAAGAATTATATAAATCATAATTGAAAGTAAATATTAAACTGTCAACAAGTTTTAATTTCAGTTGTTAGGCCATAGTTATTTAATTATCAAAGACCTTCTTTAATCATTGACAAAAGGAGCGTACAGGAGGTGAAATTAGTCCAAGGACAAATTCCAAAGCAGAAGTTTCTTTTTCTCTTTTATTTCACTTTCCTCATACTCTCACTAATCTCCCTCTTCCACAGATTATTTTCATGTTTCCTTTCACCCTTTTATCCCCCTCGACACACAGACATCCAGAGCACAAGTATACAATACAATTAGTGCATTTACTGAGACCTGACATTCTTTTTCTTTTTTTTAAATTTTTATTTGAATTCCAGTTTATTACCATACAGTGTAATATCCATTTCAGGTACACAATATAGGTATTCAACACCTCCATACAACACCAGGTGGTCATTACAAGTGCCCTCCCAACCCCCATGAGACCTGATATTCTTAAGTAGGTGCCATGGGTAGTCAGCTGACATTGGGTCTTGCCAACACAGCTCCATTCCTCTGATCTCTGTATCTACAGGGATTAGCCGATATCAGTAGGTCACAACACAAAGGGCTATGCAAGCTTAGGATACTGGGAAGATGAATGACTTTGGATAAAATAGAGGTAAATGTTGTCTAGAGAAACAGATTCAAGAAGAAAATGGAGTTAAAGAAAGTGTTTCATTGAGCGTGAGGCTAAGATTACATCATATCCTCTTCCCTATTCCTGTTTACAGAGAATTTCTTTAGAAAACTAAAAAGAGAAGACCAAGAAGCAAAAGGTCTTTGCTTTTTATGAAGTTAAATTTTCTATTAATCAGGAACAGGACCTGCTAAGTTCCTCTTGAAAATTCTTTAAATACTCTGGAGAATGTGAGGAAAGAGGGATTGTGACTTGTGATTTTTAAATAATAACTTATTGATATGGTTGTCCACCTCATTGATAGAAACTCTTTTAATAAAAATTTGTTACAGATAAATAGGTATATGATAGATATGACCTTGCTTCTGGTAAGAATCTTAGTTTTTCTCCTTCAGAGTAATATTACCATCACTCTGTTCAGTATTATTTCCTATTTTCTCAGTTGACTAGGAGTTTTCATATTATTGAAATCTTTGAAATCAGATACCATGGGGAAGGACAAATAACTTCAGCTCTCAGAGTCTTTGTGTCAGTGGTCCCCAGGATCAACCTCAGGTTTGGGAGTTTTCTAAAAGAACTCACCAGACTCAGCGTGCACTCACATGCATGGTTACGACTAACTGCAGCAAGAGGGTACAAAGCAAACACAAAGGGAGAAGGTACACGAGACAAATTCCTGAGGAAACCAGGTATAAGCTTCCAAGAGTCCTTTTCCAGTGGAGTCACACAAGACTTGCCCATTTCCTCTAACAGTGAGTTGTAACATGTGAAATATTGTCTACCAAAAAGCTCATTATTCCATGCACATGTGTCCTACTTTGCACATACCAAAATTCCAGACTCTCAGATGATAAATTAGTATTCAATGTAAACCGTATTGTTTGCATACACAGTTTAAGTCCAATGAGCCCCTCATGAGTTCTGAGAATGGTGAACTCCCTCGAAATCCAAGTTCCCCAGATTCCAGCTAACAAACAGCCTCACAAGCAGTTCCTTCTGAGGATAATCTCAGACCTGCTATGTTTTTTCTGCATAATCTTCATTTGAAAAATGGGAATAAATGCTTCCTTTGAAATGTAGTATATTATAAATTATGTGTCATGTTGCAGGGCTGTTTATTACACTCTGTTATTTTTAGAAACTATTTGTTTTATTATTAATATGAATTATTTCTTTGTGTAGTTTGTCTAACAAGAATTGAAAAAAGTTAACCTTTTTTTTTTCCTGTCAGTATTTATAGATCTTGTCCTTGCATTTTGTCAAATAGGTTTAAAGTGCACTCTTTGGCTTTCAAAAGGTCAGGCCAACAAGCTTTGCATTGGTATGTGAAGATTGTAGATTGCTACACTAATGTGTTAGTCAAGATGAACCTCTGTTGGCATATTATATGTTTTACTTATTTGTGTATTTAATGCTTGTTTGTCCTCACTAAAATATAAAGTATATGGGAGCATGGATCTTTATCTTTTTTTCCTACCAATAGATCCTCAGTGTCTGGAATAGTATGTAGGAAAATAATAGATGATTGATAACTATTTATTCAATTAAATAATTAATCAATTAATAATTACTGGTAACCTTTCAGGTTTCAGCTCATTCTTTATCTTTTTCCTTATCTGCCATCTCTTACCTTTTCCTGCTCCCCTTCCTCCTCCTTGTCCTTCCTCTTCTTTCTCTTGTGTTTTGGCAATTTCAGTAATGTATTAAAACATATGTTTTGATGTTATTATCCATTATCTGTATGCTGTAGGACAGTCTTTAATAATATCAGGTCTGCTATCCCATGTAATCTTTAGAACTGAGTTCACTTTTTTAATTTGTTAAATGCAAGTAATATAATGCAATACAGAATTTTGAGGGAGATTTCATCAGCCAATGGATAAGAAGACATTTCTCAATTTATAAACATTAATAACTGATAATATTTGTTTTCTAGCAGTGGAAAAATGTGCATGGCTTTGCTCATTGAAGTTTCATTTTACCTTTATAAGGTATAATATAATTCATTTTATACATTTATAAGATAGAATATAGTTCATTTTTTATACACTTTACAAAGCATATATAACATATACTTTAAAGTTTATATATTAACTTTTTCAACTTAATTAGTATTCAAATTTACTTCGTACAAGTTTTTTTATTCTTTTAATAAAAAATTATATTTCAGAGAGATTTTTAAGGCAACTAAGGTGACATATCAGGTTTATGTAATGATGTAAAAAAATCTGACAATAACAAGGATTCCCCCAAGTAGTGCCTGAGGTGATACCTATGATTCATTGATTGACTTTATAAATTTACCGCCCTTTCCAGTATGTCTGCGGCACATTATTATTTTAGTGGCTGCCAATGAGCTGCATATCCTGATAGTTAAGCCCCTTTATAGATTGTTGTCATACAAACTCTGGTTGGGCTGTGGTTTGCTGAGTCAGAACATTACAAGAGTGATATTGTTCAAGTGTCAGACCTAAGACGTAGGAGCTTCTGCTCTTGGGCTCTAGGAATGCATGGGCCCCTACATAATTGGTCTGGCTACCCTGTGGGTGAGGCCATGGGGAGACACAATGTGGAAAAGAAAACACGGAAGAGAAGAGGTTCATACATCCCTAAGTCTTAGCTGAGCACAGTCCACCCACCCGCTGAACAAGTGACCATCACAATACTAGGATTAAAGCTGATCAGTTCAGCTGAAAATCCCAGTCCATACTGAAAATCAGGAGAAAATTTTGTAAGCCGCTAAGTTTTAGTGTGATTTATTTCACCGCAACAGATAACTAAAACAATGCCTTTGAACACAAAGGACTCTTTCTACATCTCTACTTTTTGACTTTATTTTAGATATTTTGAAAATTCTTAGGATTTCCTACTTTTTGATGAATAAATGTGCTTTTACATTTAACTAAAGTGAGAATGGACATGTCTATGGAGTCATTCCTTTACTTTTCACTAGGTAAACATTAATTGCCATGTTACCACATGTAGGTACAGTCCAAAGGGCTTTACATATAAACTCTCAATGAATTGTGAGTAATAAATACTAATTTAACCTCTATTTTATACAGGATAAAATGGAGATAACACCTTTAATGATTTCCCACAGTCACAGAGCTAGTATTTGTGTAGTTTATACTGGAATCTGCAGCCTTGATGATTATGCTCCACAGGCTAAAATTTCCTCATCAGAGTACTTTCTCACATCTTCGAAAATAAAGCTCTCACAGGACAATTTTGTAAGTTCTTTCCAGATGAAAAAGGGAAAAAAAATTATATGAAACTTGAATCAAATAGAGTTTTGTTTGCAAGAATATATAAATAAAGAATTGGAAACATATAATAAAAAATAAGAGCCTATTATTTACTTTCCCTCCATATTATTTCAGTTTTTTTCCTTTATATATTAAAATATCATTTCAATTACAATAAATATATATACATATTTTAAATATTTCATAATATATTTTAGTATTCCAATATTATTTTCTAAGAACTGAGATATTTGCTTTTAAGATGGATGGAACTTATTTTACATGCACTTCAAAAACTTCTTTTACATAAAACTTGGGTTAAACGTAAAGACAAAATAGTTTGGAATTGGTTATGTTACTGCAAATACTTTTTTATTAATCCAGGAAGGTCTTCTCTCTGCACCTACCCTGGCAATAGATTTGAGGTTATAGCTTGGCTTCATATGCTTAGAGAGAGAAAAATAGGTAATTTTTTTATTAAATTAGAACTCTCCTCCTGTATGGAAACCACTAACTCTATAATTGCCTATTTTGTACTAAAAATAGCCCTATAGACTGCAGTATTCAAACCTGTTAACTCACCTGGTGTGCCCTACCAGCCGTTAAAAGTTGGACTCTTTCTTGGGCGGTAGGTTGCCATTGAAAACTTTTGGGCAGATAACAGATATCATAAGGGGGAGCTATCTCAGAATACTGAGTATAAAGTTATCTGTGAGAGAATAAATAAAATCAATTACTATACATTTGTTACAATGCTTTTGGAATGATATTATCTCAATTAATTCTTATAACCAATTTGGGATGAATTTTCAACTCTTAACATTTATGGGCCCTGATCTTTGACTCCCAGAGAAGCTGTACTTTAACATTTACCAAGGTCAAAATGATTTGGCAAAACCCCAAAGCATGGGCTGTATTTCTGTCCTGAAAATACATTGTATGTCTGCTTCATTAAAAATAAATAAAAATACAAAGAATAAAATAAAATAAATTTTAGGGGCACCTGGGTGGCTCAGTTGATTAGGCATCTGACTCCTGATTTTGGCTCAGGTCATGATCTTGCAGTTGGTGGGATAGAGCAAGTGTGGGGCTCTGAGCTGACAGTGTTGTGCCTGCTTGGGATTCTCTCTTTCTCTCTCTCTCTCTCTCTCTCTCTCTGTCCCTCCCCTACTCATGTGGGTGTGCACGTGCACAGCTCTCGCTCTTTCTCTCTCAAAGTAAATGAATAAACATTAAAAAAAATTTTTTTAAGTTTGCCAAACATAAAGAAAAACAAAGCAACTTCCGTGGCTCCTAAAAGATTAAAGTCACACAGGCTTGTACCTATTAAAAATATAGGATAAAGTCTGTAATTTTCTGGAATGTCCTTCATCATGAAGATTTGTAACTCTTTATGTAAAAAAAAAAAAAAAAAAAAAAAAAAAAAAAAAGCATATTTAACCCTGTACCATATGTTACTTCCCCAGAGCACTCTCTTCTTGGTGAAGAATGTGTATCCTGGGCAGCTGTCCTAACTTGGGCTCGAATAAAACTCTTTTCCGTTCTCTTTATAATTAAAAAAAAGTGGGGGTGTGTGTTGTTTGTTTTGCAGGGACAAATATATGTATTATATTTCTGTATGAGTCAAATTAGGCTGCCTTACATAAATATCACAGACTAGGTGGTTTAAAGAAGATAAATTTATTTTCTTAGAGTTCTAAAGGCTAGGAATCCAAGATTAGGATGTCAGCACGATCTGGTTCTGGTGAGAACTATCTCCCTGGATTGCAGAGGGCACTGCCTTCACTCTGCGTGACTTCTTCTGTTTGGGAGTGGAGGAACAGAAGCTTTTTGGAGTCACTTCTTACCAGGGCACTAATCCCATCATGAGGGCCCCACCCCCACGACCTCATCTAACTCTAATTACCCCTCAATGGCCCCATCTCCACATACTGTCCTAAGGGGGTCAGGGTTCAACATATGAAATAGGGGGAAGGCCCAAACTTTTGGTCCATAACAGATTCATTTTCACCATTTTACAGACGAATAAACTGATGATCATAATGATTAATGAACTTGTTTAGATCATACAGATTTTATCCTCATTCTAAATCCCTTCCATCTTGTTGTTGTTGTCATAAGTGTATTATAATTGAATATATAAAAAAGTTCGGAACAGAAATAGAGGATTGTAAAGAATGTATTTTAAGCAGGTTGTTTAAATAAAATTAACAGGATTTGGCTATGAATGGAATGCAAGTTTTAAATAAAAGAAAGGTTTTCTTAAATGTAAGTCAAGATGTTGAGTTTGGGGATCTAATACAAGTCTCATGAATTAATAGTTGTGTGAAGCCTTAGGCAATTACTTAACCTCTTCAAAGTCACTGTCATCTGTTAAATTGAGATAATAATGAGGTTTGTGTCAGCCTTTAAGCCCCAAGTACCTCATGTCTCCACTTCCTAATTTGTCTGGAGTTCTATCTGTGTTGGGTGAAGGGGGTGAGATTCTGGTTTATTTCTATTAAAGTCTCCCTCTGCACCTCTGTAGACATTTCCTAGCCTGCTTATCCCATTCTCCTAAATCATTTATTTCGCTGCATACACTGTTCAGCTTTGAAAATTATATTGAAATATTGAACTTCTGCCTCTTTGACTAATGCTCTTATCTTTTTAGGTCTTTAAGGATTTTTATAAATTACTTTTCTGTTATTTTAGTGATACATGGTTGGTGAGTATATTCCTTTCTACTAAGGACCTCCCTGTTTAGTAGCAAAGAGAGGATACATACATAAAGAATTACATTTGAAATTAAAGTGATTTCATATCATATGCTATATAAATTAATAGTCGATGAAAATTAAAGAGAGGTCCAATTGAGAGTGTGGACATGAGATTTTGTCATGGAAAAAACAGAATTTGAAATAATATGTGATGGCTGGGGAAGACTTGGCTATGCTGATACAGCACCATGCATTATGGAGATGAGGAAGAACATAAGTCAGGCAATAATGAGAGAAATCACCAGGCCCATTAGAGGAAGAATGAGTACTTAGGTTTGGTGCATAATGTTGTGGAAAATAAAAAGCAGGCCCGGAGATGTACCTATCAATTTTTTATAGTTCCCCCAGACATTTGTTGTATTTACTATACTGAGAAATTAATTACACAAAATGCACAGCATTTGTAAATTTTAACCCATTTAATTTCCGTGCTCACAGTAAGGCCTTAGATTTCAAACGATAAAATGGAAAACCATTATTATGTGTATTCAAAGTATACATTTATTTCCATGATTCATTAATGTCAGTGTCAACTGTAACGTTTAATATTTTGAAAACTAATGGCAGCAATTATTTGCGTTGCCTTGCAAAGTGACTTTGGAAATCCTCCCAACAAATTGAGTCTACGCCACCCTCACAGCACTGGCCTTGTAATATGCTTTGGTCAGCCAAGTGTGCAAAAGTGGGTGTGTTAGTTCTGAGCCTATTCCTTAAGTTACCTTGCGGATTTCTGCTCTTTGTTTTGGACTCCCTGAAGACTGCTTATAAATAAGCCCTGGTTAGGACTGCTGGAGCATAAAAAACCATGTGGAGCCGACTTGAGTCTACTCTTTCATCTCTGTCGTGTTCCCAGTTACATAAAAAAGCCCAGCCAAGATTAGCAAAACCAATCTGCAGCTGACCCTCTGGCTGACTTCTACAAAGGGAGCAAAACTGTCTCAGTACAGCCATGTCCCAGCTGACTTAAAGATCTGGGAGCAAAATAAATGCAGGTTATTTGAAGTCACAACGTGTTTGGTACAGTATGTTATGCAGCAGTGATTGATAACATTACCAGACAGACAGTAAGTGCCATTATCTAAAGCCAAATTTATTTATTATTTATTTATTTACTTACTTATTTGCATACACTGGTGTTCCCACTAGCTAACATAGTGACTGGACTATGCATATGCATTAAATATTTTTAAATAAATGAACAGTTACAGGCACTTGGTAAACTAAATAAATAGCAATTTAAAACTGCTTCATAATATAAATGAAGCAATGAACAAAAGTGGTGGTCTTCATTATTAACCTTAGTTATTAATAAAAAAGCAGCAATCTCCTTATTTGTCCATTTTTCTTTTCTACACTACTATTTTTATATGCCTTGAATAGCACAGTACTTGGACTGCAGCAGGAACACCGTAAACACTTGTTTATTTTAATAAGTGATTGTAAGATATTGAAGAGTTTGTGAGTCCTGGGTAATTTACTAATGGCAACCCACTTATATAAAATGTCTTGTTAAATTAGGTCCATTTTCCCCCTTTCTAGAGATGACAAAGAAGAGAACACTTGGTTAAACCACAGGCAGTGATACTGTTATTCAGGCCCAGATCTGTCTGATAACGTGGCCCAATCACTTTTTATTCCATAGAACCATTCAAATTACTTGATACTCAATGTTTAACTTATTACTTGAAACTCAGTGTTTAACTCAGAATTTTTTCTGAGATCTCTTGCAATTTCATTATCTAGTATATTTTTATTACTTTAGGGAGCTAGTGACAATGTAGTCATAAATTATTAACACATAAAAATTATTATTTTAACATGATCATCTTCTTTGTGTTTATCATTTGAAATTAGTTGCTATATATGTCACTCATAACTTTGCATTAATCAAAATATTCAGCGATCTAGAATAACTCATCCCTCTGTGTTTGTTGATATGCGTGTATGCATGTGTGTATCAGTTTGGGGAAAGTATACCAGTTATTATGAATTACATTGTGAATATTTTAATTTTAAACACGCAGGTATTATAATTTAAGAATAGTAAAATAAATCACAAAATATTTCTGACTGGTTCAATTTTTGGAGATCTTAAAATGGTCATTTGAAACCTATCTTTACAGCAGTTATTGAACTGATAAGAAACAAGTAAACAGAATTTAATAGGAAAACTTTTATTATTTGCTTCATGTATTCAATTTCTTTAAAAAGTTCAAGCAAGAGGGAAACCTGGGTGGCTCAGTCAGTTAAGTGTCAGACTTTGGTTCAGGTCGTGAACTCATGGTTTGTGAGTTCAAGCCCCATATCAGTCTCTGTACTGACAGTGCGAGCCTACTTGGGATTCTCTCTCACACCCTCTCTCTCTCTCAAAATAAATAAACTCTAAAAATAAATAAATAAAAATAAAATAAAAAATTCAAGCAAGAAAAATCATACTTACGTAAAAGATAAAGCATAATTTTGTTTAAAATTGCCCTAACAACTTCTAAAAAATATATTTCTTTTATCTATAATCATATGATTTCTGTTTTGAATGTTATAAATTCTTTAACTTACAGAAAAGATTGAAAATATTAAAAAAAGAAATCATTTATATCTGAAATAAAGCAGGTATATCTCTATCTTGGTATAATATTTATGTTTACCTAAAAAATAAAAAAACAGGTCTATAAAAATAAAACTCTATTGACTTTCTTAATACATACGTGCCAAACTATGTAATTCTAATAAAAAATTGTTAAAAACATAAGAAGGCCTAATTTACTATATGTGAAGCATCATTTTAACAAAATTATTTGAGAGCTATATGTATTATAAATGCACTAGATATAATATATATGAGGTTTATATGTAAAGCACCATTTTAACAAAATTATTTGAGAGCTATATGTATTATAAATGCACTAGATATAATATATATGAGGTTTATATGTAAAGCACCATTTTAACAAAATTATTTGAGAGCTATATATATTATAAATACACTAGATATATATGAGGTATAATGTATATGAGGTATAATTGTAGCTACTAATATGTAATAACTACATATATTTGAAACCATTGTATCTTAGTTATTTAATGAGACATATGTCAATTCTTTCCTCTGACAGTTACATTTTAGAGAATTTCATGTTTTTTATGCTTCATCATGGATTATAAAGTAGGAAAGATTATAGAGAGTGATTTTATTTCTTTGCAAAGGACAGATAATTTTTTAAAAAGATACTATTTTGTTTATTCCCCTAAATATAATATCATGCACATGTGAAAAAGATTAGCCTAGGGGAAAAAAATTAACCCTGAAAACAAAATGGAAGACAAGGATATGTGCAAAACTGTGATTAACTGTTAAGTGGAATTTGACTATTGATTTAATTGCAACACATTAACTGAGATAAATGTATTAATCATGAATTTACTCTGATGTCATGTACACTGGTCAGGATAGGCTAGCTATGTTATAACAAACAATAACAAATGAATAGAATGTATTTCTTAGTCCCAAACATTCTCAGTCTTCCAGGGGTTATTTTAGCATTTGATGCTGCCTTGGTCTTGGGAACACTTCCTTATAAATATTTCCTTACATGCTTTCATGGGCTGAATCTAGAAAATCAATGATGAGGAATCAGACGCTTCTACCCAGAAGTAAGAGCTATTATTTTGGTTGGTATTCATTGTCAGGAACAAGCTATAGCCTTATTTTAATGGAGAAGGCAAGTTCCATTCTTCCCTGGCCAAGAAGAGGAAGGGAACTAGAATAATGGATTAGCTGAAAAACATTCACTGTGCTATGTTTTAGCAATTATGGTTACATACTTAATTTTGTTGGAGATAGCATACTTACATAAGGATTACAATTTTTAAGTTAAATTTTTAGCTCTGGTGGGTGATTAAAATCATGCACAATATCATGTAAGTTATTCAAAGTAAACATCTCTTGAAAGCTTCGCAACTTCAAAACACAGAGCCTAAAGCTGCATTAAAAAATGTATAAGAAATTTTTTTCCTGCAGATTCCATGTTGATTTATGAAGGCATTAATTTGTCATTTAGTTCTTAAAATGGACTATTAATAATCCTTGACATTCAAAAGATAAATATCTTTTTCTTTTTTACAATTAAAATCAACCTATGGCATTTTCAAAACTCAGATATATGTTATAGTTAGGAAAAGTGTTTTCCAGGATTTTCTTAGGAAAACATACTTGCAGTAAGGTTAACTCAGTACTTTAAGAAAAGTCAATCAAAAGTGTAATCCAAATGACTTACTATTATTACAGCCCTGAAACTATTGCAAAATAGCCTGATTTAATTAAGTGATAAGGGGAGGATTTAGCATTGCTCCTGAAAAAATCTACAATTTTGAGATAAATACTTTATCATTACTACATATTAATTGAAAATCATTTTTATTTGTGACATTATAAAACTATGCACTTGAGTCAAATGTAAAAAAATATATAATCAGGTGAACCGGTATTAATTTGCAGTGTGAGGCATGATTGTTTCATATTCATATTACAGAAGCTTGTCTATGGTATAAAAGCCAACTGATATTCATGAAGAATATATTAAAGCCAGCTGTCAAATTAACCTTTGCTTCTTTGTAATAGAGCAAAACATCACCAGTTGTGGGAGGAAAGCCTGCTCCTACTTATTCTAAGTTCCCTGAAAGCTCTTATTGACATTGACAATTATCTTTTTCTATTACATTTTGAACTTTTATGCATGAAATAGTTTCTAGTTTTGTGTGACTACAAAGTGTCTGTTTAAGAACAAGTAGTGGTGATTTAGCTGTTCAGAGCTGTTTTTTGATAAATACTGTTGATGCAAAATGAACGAACCTTTTAGAATTTCTAAAAAAAAAAAAAAAAGAAGAAGAAGAAAGAAAAGAAAAAGAAGAGAGTTTGAGGACAGCTGCCCAGGGTACACACTCTACACAAAGAAAAGAATGCTCTGGAGAAGGAACATTTAATACAGGCTTATGTATGTTTTTCGTTTCATGAAGAGTTACAAATCATCATGATGAAGGACGGTTCAGAAAATTACAGACTTTATCTTGTGCTTTTAGTATGTGCAAAGTTGCAGGCTTTAGAGGTGTGGAAATGGAACTTCGGGAGATTTTTTACTCCTATCTTTAGTCTGAACTGTTTCTTTAAGTTATTTGCTAACGAAGCAGGTGCTCAGGGCAGAAATAGAGCCCAAGCCCTGAAGTTTGGTGAAATCCTTTGGAAGCTGATAAAAGTATAGCTTCCTTGGGAGCCCAGGAGCAGGGCCCACAACATTAAAGGTTGAAAATCTCCTTTATCAATATAAACTCAAAATTTGATAGACTCTGTAGTACTCAAATGCCTTAAAACTAATCAACAAAATTGTATTCTACATGTTTTTCATTGGCTATACCAAATGGTACTTTTTTTAATGTTACAATAAAAGAAGAAAAATAAGAGAGGAAGAAAATAATGGTGGCAAGATGAAGGAAAAAAGTTACAGTGGAAATGGAATTTATGAGTTAGCAATGATGTCAACTCTTTTTTCTGTGTTCTATGGGTCAGAAAAATGATCTGTATTAATTAGACCTTAGAAATTAATTATATTGTTTATTATATTAATTCTAAAGTCCATTGAAATTTAAATTTTAATATGTACTGCACTATTAAGCATTTCAAAACATGCATTAGGATTAAAACTTTGCATGTAATTTCTTGGTATGGAATGATTACTAATTTTTTTCTGTAGACCATGTAACACATTTTCCTCTTTTTTTATGTATATTCTACAAGTGAGCAATTTGGGATGTTTCAAAGTATCAACTCCTAAACCACTGTATTGAATGTGGTGAAGTTAGTAAATGTTAGAATAAATGAAGAATCAGCTAAAGAAATGAATTATTAATATTATGAAAATTTCTGACAGGTGGTAAAGGCCCTGAGGTTATAAAGATCAATGTGCAGTATAGACATCCTTCAGATGTCAAAATCTTATTCATTCTGGAAACATAAAAATAGGAAAATGTGTATTAAGGGATAAAAAATTCTTTGTTCACATGAAGTTTCTAGAATATATCTTTTACTTAGAGGAGTAAAATACACAAAACATAATCTATATTTTCACATAATTTATCATTTATATTTAATATTTTAAATATATATACTTTATGTTTTCCTCCATTTAAAAATATTTATTCTTATTTCAAAGCATTTTATGTTCAGGTGTAAAAAAATTATAAAAAGCCCATACTTTCTTAAAATTCCTAAATCTGTGCTTTTACAACGCTAGAATGAATTCATTTCAATAGGATAATCTTAAATAGTTGACATATTTGTAGAAAAATTCCAAATTATAAACAGCATTAGAAACATTGCTATTGTCAATTTTTCAGTATGGTAGGTATATTAGTAAAATTTGGGTTTTCACATAGTTTACTAAAAAGCAATCTAATTTGCAAAGCAATAAAAAAAGAATTTAGAAGTTTTTATTAACTGATTATTTTAAGCCTCTTCAATATCTTAAATATTATCTTATTTAGCCCTTTCAATAAGTCCTTGTGTTATTATAATCCCCTCTTAACTCACCTAGCAACAACTATACAAGCCATTTAATATTGTCATTATATTTGCTATTATCTCATTTAGTCCTCACAACATCCTGGTGTGAGGATTGATATCCATTACCCCATCATTGATTGATTGATTTCAGTTCGCATAATATCAAAGATGAGAGGAGAGAGGCACAAAGAGGTTATTTAACTCACCTAATGTCAGCTAATTAACGGCCATATACACTTGGGGCTGTGCTGGGAATGATATTCTTTTGCAAATAATATTCTTCTCTTCAACCCTTAAATAGTCCCTACAGTTTTGTTTTTTTTTTCAATGTTTATATATTTTTGAGAGAGAGAGAGAGAGAGAGCAGGGGAGGGGCAGAGAGAGCAGGAAACACAGAATCCGAAGCAAGCTCCAGGCTCCAAGCTGTCAGCACAGAGCCCGATGTGGGGCTCACACTCAAGGAACTAAGGAGATCATGAATGACCTGAACCAAAGTCAGATGCTCAAGCAACTGAGCCACCCAGGTGCCCCACCCCTACAGTTTTCAAAAGCATTTACCTCAATCTTTTTCTCTCTTGTATCCCTCTGTCTTTCCCTTCTCTCCATTCTGCTATGAGAATTTGTTTCTCCTGCAGGTAGCAGTTGAGTTTGATTTTAGCACTACCAGGTTTCCTTAATGACATCGAATACTTGCACATTTTTAGAACAAAGGGTTAAAATTATGGAAAGAGCCTAAATGTCCATCAACTGATGAATGGATAAAGAAATTGTGGTTTATATACACAATGGAGTACTACATGGCAATGAGAAAGAACGAAATATGGCCCTTTGTAGCAACGTGGATGGAACTGGAGAGTGTGATGCTAAGTGAAATAAGCCATATGGAGAAAGACAGATACCATATTTTTTCACTCTTATGTGGATCCTGAGAAACTTAACAGAAACCCATGGGGGAGGGGAAGGAAAAAAAAAAAGAGGTTAGAGTGGAAGAGAGCCAAAGCATAAGAGACTCTTAAAAACTGAGAACAAACTGAAGGTTGATGGGGGGTGAGGGAGGGGAGGGTGGGTGATGGGTATTGAGGAGGGCACCTTTTGGGATGAGCACTGGGTGTTGTATGGAAACCAATTTGACAATAAATTTCATATATTGAAAACAAAGAACAAAGGGTTAGTTAACACAAATCTTCTGAGCTCTGCTCACAGTCTTCGGGTACAAATGTTTAAGAACAACCTTTGCTGTTTGTCATTATTACCCCCTTCTGAGTGAGGGAGAGACAATATAACTTAAGGTATTTTTTCATAGATATCAGTTTGGCTTTATAAACTGAATACCATGAGCAAAGAAATGAAAGAATGATTTATGAATCTATCCTTATCCGTGACATAGATATTTTAAAATATCATGCTATTTATTGTCTTTAGACTACTCATACAAAAACATATCTGTATCTTCTAAAATTGTCTTCATAAGTAATCATGAATATAAGTTAGGAACAAGAGCCTAACTATGTTGTCCTGGTTTCTGCTGAGAAGTTAGTCCTTAGAACGTAATGGTGGCATTCTAGTCAGGGCCGCTACACTTGGGCTTTTTCCACAGTGAGCAGTAATCAGTATTTCTGAGCAGCTGCTGTGATTTCAGGCTCTCTGATAAAGGTTTCAGTATTTTCAGACTCTGTTCTGATCGAGTCAAGATATCAAGTTTTGTCAAACTGCTGAGATATTTAGAAACTCAGCAATCGGATTCACTAAATAATCCTTTACAATAGCGACAAGACTCCTAGGACACTTTCCTTTTTCAATAGGTTTAGGTGAATCATCTGATTGAGCTTGACCTCTTGTCTTCCTGTACCAGCTAA
This sequence comes from Panthera pardus, assembly GCF_024362965.1. Classification (NCBI taxonomy): domain Eukaryota; kingdom Metazoa; phylum Chordata; class Mammalia; order Carnivora; family Felidae; genus Panthera; species Panthera pardus. The sequence goes on from NW_026526654.1 coordinate 51,833,609, forward strand.
GACAGATTCCTAATTTAAAAATACCTGGGGAGTAAAATCGGTAGCATCTGGAAGGGAAGGCTTTGTAGCATCTGGAGTGATGAGAGCTTTTGATCCCCATTTCCCTGTAGGTCTCTGACTTTGCAATTACATTTGAAGGACTTTTCTATTGAATAATAGTTCCAGTCAAAGTGATATAATCACAGGCAAACACACGCACATGCACACATACACATGCATGCATACACACAAATTCTAAATGGAGACTGCTTTTCCTTGTTATTTTTCTACAAAAAATAAATGTTATTCCTGGCTTACATAGTTATATCCAGCTTATTTATGGTGCTTTGGCTCTTATTAGGAAGTTCACAAATAATCTTTATCTGATATGTTTTTGAATTTTGTAACACTTGCAAAGGGTGGAACATACCATTATCTAATATATGCAGCTAAAATGCTTTCTGTTAACACCACCAAGCATGGAAGGTGGCCATTCTTTTAATTCTCACAGTTGACTGCATTCATTTCACAATCAGAGAAACAGTTTCTGGAAATTATTGTCATATTTTCACTGAGAAGTAGCCAAGCACAATGATAAAGCAGGGAAAGACAACGGGAACCGCACAGTGTGCCTCAGGGATGGCTTTACTGAGGAGGGGGCATATGAAACAAGACCTGATAAGGATGAAGGAGTCAACCATGCGTGTCTGGGAAAGAAACCATTGAGACAAAGGGAAGAACGAAGACCAAAGACTTGAAGCAGGAGTGTGCCTGACAGGTTTGAGAAACATGGAGACTAGTGTTACTGAGCAGAATGAGCAAGAGGGATAGTAGGAGGCATAGAGAGAGGGGGAGAAACAAAGGCACTGATGTTCCGGGATTCTGCCAGGAGTCTGGCTTTTACTGTGAGAAGATGTTAAGCAGAGGAGGGACATGATCTCACCTACTTTTGAACAGGATCACTCTGACTCTTATGTAAAAAATAGACCGAAGGGATGCAATGGTGAAAAATGAGAAGGATGGTTTAGGAGGTGATCACAGTGACTCAAGCCGAAGATGCTGGACACTTGGCCCAGAGTAGCAGCTGAGGCATTGATAGTACACGCTTGTTGATAGAACCCAGCATTAGCTGTGACTGGATATGATAACCAGCTGAATGTGGGGACACATTCAATAAACAGCCACACCAATAAAGGATGATTCAAAGGTTTTTGGCCTGAAAAACTGGAACAATGAGGTTTCCCTTTATAGGAGATAATGCTGTGTTATTCTTAAAATACCTCATCTGTGATAATGGAAACAACACCAAGGAAACTGGTGCTCAAAATTATTTTCCTTCACAAGCCTGCAACGTTCTCTGCAACTTTAGCTATACTTGAGAGTGAGGGATTTTTCTCCAAAGGTCTTATCTTAAAATTGAGGTGTTTCTTGTGTAAGGGATTAATGTAATAACGGGAAAACAGCACCCATTTAACAAATGGAATAAACTGTCAAATTAGTGAGCTGTTATCCATCCAGATTCTGAGGATTTAAACTATAGAAAAATGCACAGAGGATAAGATAAAGGGTGTAGAATTGATATCAGGAAAGCTTTATGCAGTATTAAAAGGCAGTAAATCCTGAAGCTAGGATGAAAGTATTGAAGGCAATTAGAACAGTGGATGAACTGTATAAGATGCATTTTGCCTATATAAGTAATTTACTTTAACTATCACGCTCTCAATCTTTGGTAATTAAAAACTGAAAGTAAAATGAACAACACAACGGAAGCTTATACTTCGTTTCCAAAGTGGATGCCATACTTTGCATGCCAGGTTATTTCATAGGACATTGTTAGACATTTAAATGGTATAGAATAGTCAGAAAAGTGGTTTTATGGGTGGGCACATCAGATTCAAAAACTTATCTTGTTACTATAAGAATTCTAAACAGCTAAGATTATTTTTTTAGTATTTCCATGTGATAAAGTGGAAAATATAAAACAGTGTAATTTAGCAATATTTAGTGATAGAGTCAGTTGTACTTACACCTAATGTCAATACATTTATTCCCATTACACCTCTTTTTAAAAATCTCTTGAGTTCTTCAAAACTGAATATAACTGACCATCACATTTGTTTTTGTTTGGTGGGGTTTTTTTTAAGTTTGTTTATTTATTTTGAAAAAGAGGGTGAGTGGGAGAGGGGCAGAGACAGAGGGAGAGAGAGAGAAAATCACAATGTGAGGCTCTAACTCACAAACCCTTAGATCATGACCTGAGCTGAGACCAAGAGTCGGATGCTTAAACGACTGAGCCACCCAGGTGCCTCTGACCATTGCATCTGAATCATTTTCTACACACGGCGTTTATTGTGGTTCCCTTCAAATGTATTACATTTTTGTAGGGCATGTTTTTTTATAAGAATACTTGGGTTGCTATTGGATTCTGTACTTTAAATTTTTATTTTATTTGTTATATTTATGATTTCACTACAGCTACTATTGATTTAATTATGCATAAGTATCTCCTCTAGCATTGAAGGAATTAGCCCTTTTGGGTGAATTTAACAATTAGTAGTAAATATTACACTTTTGTGTACATGGAAACTCAAGGCATAAATGTATTTTTTCTAACAAAGAACCAAAGATTGGCTACCTTGGAAAAATATAAAGCTAATTCCTCTAGGTTGTCTTTTGCAGGTTTTCTTAAAGTATTCTTTCAAAGAAACATACTTGGGGTGAACTTTTCTACTCCAATTTATTTATTGTTTTGTCCAATTTATTTATTGTTTTGAAATTAAGTTCAATACATACTTTTGAATTGTTTATATACACAAGGCACAGTTTTAGGTATCATGTAACCTTTTGTTAAGGATGCTATTTAATCAAAGGTGTCCATGGTACAAGTAGCACAGATTAGGTGATCACAAGGTCATATTTCTCTTGGATCCAAGGTCAGAAAATAACACTCATGGTATTCTCATCCAAATTCTCTGTGTTACAAACCCACAGACTGAATATAAGATTTTATATGAGAAGACTTCACCCCGTTACATACAGATCCAGCCCTGTTCTCTGACACAGTAATGTTCCATAACAATGTTAAATAATTAAATAATCAGGTCACATCACCACCTTGTGATCTTGAACAAGTAACTGACCGTTTCTCAGCTTTCATTTATTCAGATATAAAAAAGAGAAATTAGAAGACATCCAGGAAATAGAATAGGTGATGTATGAATGATATTAAAGGGTTGTATTCCCTAAGTCATTTTTCTAATTTCAGATGAAAACATTAGAAAAAAATAATTATTTTAAATGTTTATTTATTTATTTTTGAGAAAGAGAGAGAGAGAGAGAGAGCACACAAGAGCAGGGGAGGAGCAGAGAGAGAGGGAGAGAAAATTCCAAGTAGGCTCTTCACTGTCAGCACAGAGCCCGACACAGGGCTTGAACTAACCATGAGATCATGGCCTCAGCCGAAATCAAGAGTCAGACGCTCAACTGACTGAGCCACTCAGACTCCCCAGAAAAAAAGAAGTTAAAAATAAGTTTTAGATACACATTCACATCCAAGACTACCTAACATGAGTTATATTCTTTGCCACTCTGGATTGACCACGTGCTCATCTCTGAGGTTCCTTGGAGCATTACAAGACCTTTGGGCCAATACTGTGGAATATATTCAATAAACATAAATAATGTTCTATAACTGTAGGTCTGTGAGTTGCTTCGGGCACTTCTATAGTACCACCCTGTCAGCATTAATTAGTAACAGTGACTGGACTTTTGATTTGAGCCTGGATTGGTGAAGCCTGAGGGGTTTTGACAGATTAGGCTGGTCATGTAACTGGAATGTGATTACATAACCAGCTTACAAAAGAGATCCCGGCCCCGTGCAGACTTTGGACTTCCTGGTACTGAAGGGCAAACACACGTGCTGAAGGTGGTTGGTGAGGTGCAAACCTGTTTGATGCAGCAGTGCTAAAGATGTCCAAGCCTGCCCCTGAGATCTCAGGACACCTTTTCCAGTGCCAACCTTCTCTTACTGCTCGTGTCCTAAATCCGTTGCTTGAATAGGAAAGTTATTCAATGAGTATGAATATTTTTCAGTATCGTGGGTCATTTTAGAGTAATCAATGCATACTTCATGCAAAAACTGAGGCAGGTAAATCAAGGTAGACGTAAAAATGGAATCCAAGTCAGAAGTGTAGTGGAAGCTAACATTTCTCGATGATCATAGGACATGGTCATAGGTTTTAAAGGCCTGTGATGAGGAATTTAAATGCCTCGTGTATGAGGGCGAGGGGTCTAGGAAACAGGCGCCTTTTAGCTGAAAAGCTCTGGGGCTAAAATTTCCTATAATACCCACAGTCACAAAGCATTGCCTTTTCTAGGAAATTAGAGCTAATAGAATTTATTACGTTTTCCTGGAGAAGTGATAAGAAGGATTGAAGCATGGACCATTCTATGGATAGAAAAACAGTCATTTGCCAGACTGAAACTGTTGTCCTCCATCCATATTAACACCAGTTTCAGGCTAGCTTCTCTTTATAGTCTCAGGAGATGACTTACAAAATCCAGTTGCTGTATATGTCCTTGTCTATCTCCAAAAGAGAGAGAAAGATAATGTAAGGTGCTTTCCTAGAAAAGTGAAAAAAAACAACAACAGCAAAAAAACCTTATCCAGACACATCTAGGCTGTGAATTGGGTCACATCCCCACCCCCTAGAGCAATTACTGTGACTGCAGAATGAGAATGCATGGATTTGGGTTAGTTTCTTCCAAAGTACACAGGATGCATAGGTGGAGATTTATAGACCAAATGAGGATGATCAAAGTAGAGGGAAGGCAACTACATTTTCTATTTCACTAGGAAGGTTAACAACTAAGCCTTAGAATGGGTACAATGAGCAAAACTTTGCCAGAGGCCTCAGCAAATGTTTCTTAAAATTCTCCTTTATAAGGGAAGTACTTTTTACATTTTTGACGGAAAGGAATAAAGAATATATTTTACATTGCAGCCCAGTATGTATGTATGTATGTATGTATGATTATATATATATAATATTATATATATGTAATATATATATTATATATATATATAATCTGTGTATCTATTATTATCTAAATACTTATAATGAATCAAATAATCAGGAAAAAGACCCTTATTTAAATATATGAGCTTTATTTTCTCTTCTATTTTATTCATTTGTATAATTATGGTTTTAACCAGTAAATTGATGTAATCATATACTAATGGATCTTCCCCCTGCAGTTTGAAAAAGTCTGCATTAGGATGTGGATATATAATATATATATCAAGGATTCTCCATCTTACAATTAGTTCCAAATTTTAATTTCTATAAGAGATAATGTAACTGGCCTAAAGTCAGTTATTATGGCTATGACTTTGGGAACTCACCCCAGGCTACATTGGCTATTCACAGAAGGAGGAAATATATGAGCCCAGCAGCTATTCCTAGAATTTTCTGTTACAATATCATTTCCACAGGGAATAATTATTTAGTAGCCTGTAAGACACTTCCATTGTATTCCAACATCCCCTCAACTGACCTTGAGCACTACAACTAGTTATAGTTTTTCTTTTGGACAGAGTATCCTTCTATTTCTTAAACATCCTGGACTAAATTGAATATGAAAATTTAGGGGAGCGGTTCTGAATTTACTTGTTCTGTGATTGTTTGTGTGTGTGTGTGTGTGTGTGTGTGTGTGTCTGCTTGTCTGTCTCTCACTGAATTAGATAGGAATTAATCTTTTTGATCACCAAGTTCTACAGCAGGACTTGACATGTGTTATTCTATTTAATCCTCTCTTGGTAACCTGGTGAGGCTGGCATTATTATCTCTAATTTTACAGATCAGCACACAAGGCACAGAGAGTTTAAGGGGGACACCACAGATCACACACCTGGTAAGTGATGAAGCTATGACAGGAATCCAGTTCCAAAAGTTGTATTATTTTACTGTGCTTCTTGGAGCAGTGGGGAAGTGGGGGGTGGGCAAGAGTGTTACTCAAATTCATGTACTAGTTCAGTGACTTTATTCAGGGAGGAACTAATGGGGTTTCTGTCTTAATCCAGTGTACAAAATCTGGCAAATGCACTGAAAGAAACACTGGAAATCATCCAGTGTGTTTGAAGTACAGAAATGCTATGCCTTGTTTTAATTAGAGCAAAAGGCAATATTGTTACTGGGGTTTTTTTGTTTTTATTTTATTTTATTTTATTTTATTTTATTTTATTTTATTTTTTGGTTTGAAATCAAAGGTCTTCTGTACCTAGTTTTATTCTGTGAAGAGTGTAACATAGAAACAAAGTAAGGGGAAAACACATAGAACATTGTTGTCTTGTTGTTTATAATCATACACTTTTAAATATTAGTGCAGAAAAACAGAAGACATAGCCTTTGGGTAAAACATAGTCAATAAGAATTAGACCTCCTTCCTGTGTAATTATGCAGGTAGTAAAAGTAACCAATTCACACAAATCTCGCTCTCCATGTTTTGCTCCTATATATGCTGAAGTCTGTTTCTATGACTAGTCAGTCAAAGCTTTTAATTAAAAAAAAAATCATTATTTCAGTTCAAGAGCAAGCTATGTCAGTGGGACTGACGACCTCCCTATTTTTCAACAGAATGATGAACCTCTAAGGTTGATTCAAGCTCTGGCACTCTTATTAAAAAGCCCTTGACAAAGGTACCAAGTTTTGAAGTAATCCTATCCTTGAGGAGTGATTTAAGAATCTTGGTTTAGAGTTATTGGCTTGCTATTTTTAGAACTCCCCTTCTCATGTATCTTTATTGATTCAAAGTGTCATTAAATTTCTGGAGCTGTAAAGAAATTGTCTTCTCACGACTCAAGGATTTTCTTCTGTGGACAAAATCTTGGATGGTTCAGTTTTTCATTTTATGGAACTGAGAGAAATTGCTCAAGTGAAGTTTAAAGTGCTGAGTTAAGAAATAGCCTTGAATTTTTACTAAGTAGACACAATATTTATAGTTGACAGTTTTTTTGGAGCTTCCAGGAAAATATTTGTTTTCAGATCCACTTAACTAAGAGTTGGTTATTCAGAGGGGTACGGAATGCTTTTGTTTGTGCATGCTAGCTTAACTCAAAGTAAAACATAAATACTTCAGTAAGAAATAAACTGAAATAAAAATATCAGAACAATGTAATCTAGAAAAAAGCACTGCTCCAGTATAAATTTTATCTTTTAAGCACATGATTCTGATGAGGTTGAATTTCTGTAACAGTTGGTTTAGCATGGACTTCATTTAGGAAAGTGTACCCTTACCACACTGGAGCAAACTGGTGCCCTCTGGTGTATACAAGGTGGTTATCGACCTCGTACGTGCCATGGGAAACAATGGTTAGAGTGGAAATGCAGATTGCACAAGGGAAACATTATATAATGAAGGAGCACAGAGAACTCTAACATAAATGTAAAAGCTGGCATGACATTATTATTACCAGCAGTGAAAAGAGAAGAAAGGTGCTGGAGACAGTAAGGTTGGTGACAGCAGATGGGTGAGAAAAAAGAGAAGAGTAAATTTGTGAGCAGGATAGATAGTAACGTGAGTGTGTTCTCTTAAGTTTTTTTGTACTCAACCAATGGCTTATTCTAGGAAGAATGAAAAGTAGCGAAGGGAGGGTATGTGCTAAAGTAATGCAAGTAAGATGTAAAAAAAAAAAACCAATTTATTGCTTAGTTCAATAAATATTCATTTCTAATTCACATAAAGATGGACTTGTAAACCTATTCCTGAATTCAAGTGTCACACTGAATGTCCTGCCTTAAGATTTCAAATCCTGAATTATATTTTAAAGGAAGCTGGCACCTCTTAGAGGAATGGGTAAATGGCAAGAGTATTACAAAGCAGTTAGATTTATGAGTAGAAAAAAAAAGAAAAGAAAAACAGGAAGCAAACTGAGTAGTTTTGAACATTTAAATATATGTACTCTGAGGAAAATACACCACTTTTTAGCACAGCATGGATGAGAATTAAGTGCCCCTGTCCTGGAAAGATGTATCTGTTCATGACATCCTGCCTCCAGTCTGGTGGTGGAGGAATAATACATTCTGACCCTCAAACAATACTGTTCCTTCTAATCTCAGGGCCCTGTCGAACCATAACAGTTCTGCCACTACAGAAGGGAGATGGTTCTTAAAGAATGACCACAGTGTACAGGAATTTAATTAATAGGTAACTACAAGTGCAACTTCTGGTCCAGCTGCAGCTTCTTTACTGGAGAAATCGAGGCAACTTCTGACATTTAGTGCTAGTGGTTTAGCAAACGATTTTCCTCTACTCCAACAGAAAGCCCGACACCTTATGTCTACATCAATCAGGCTCCCATAAAATAACAGGAGATTGCAGTGGAAAGAACTTCAAGGCTCGGGTACTTTTTAAGAAGTCTTCAGGGAAACTCAAAGGCAACAGGGCAAACAGAAAACAAAGGCAGCAGAGGAAATCTTAGCCGCTGACATCCACAGTAGCACAGACTGTAAACGGTCTAACTCCCAGCCAAATAAATAAAAAACCTCACATTAAAGGCCTATTTCCTTTTACCCAGTACATTATGTTCAGCTTTCTACAAAAAATTACAAGGAAGTTAAAAGGCGTGAAACAGTCTGAAGAGACAAAGGAAGCATCAGAACCAGACTCAGATATGGCATAGACTTTGGGATGATTAGACAGGGAATTTAAAATAACGTGATTAGTAATGTGCTGAGGACTCTAAGAGAAAAAGATGACAATGTGCAAGAATAAATGGGTAATGTAAGGAGAGAAATGACTCTCAAAAGAATCAAAAGAAAGCCTAGGAATCAAAAACTCTGTAATAGTGTAAGATAAGTCAATAAAAACTTCCCAGACTGAAAAGCAAAGAAAAGACTGAAAAAAACATGAAACAATATATGGGAACTCTGGGACAATTACAAAAGCTGTACCATAATGGAAATACTGGAAGAAGAATAGAGAAGAAAAGAAGAGGGAATATTTGAGGTTATAAGGGCTGAGAATTTTCTGCAATTAATGAGAAACACAAAACCATAGATACACAAAAGCCATAAAAACACCAAGAAGGATAAATACAAAAAAATCAACATGTAGACATATCATATTCAAACTGCAGAAAAATGAAGGCAAAGAGAAACAGTTGAAAGCAAGCAGAGGAAAAAACCTGTAGTTCTATTAGTTCTCCCTTTCCTGGCTTGAGTAGTGATTACTTTGTAGTATTCACTCTTATACTCATCAAGATGCACATTTCATGAATTTTTCTATATACGTGTTATTCTTGCATATGAAATTTTATCAAAATAAATTCCAGGTGTGTTTTACTACAGAATCACATGCTCATAGCACTATTTTTGCTTTTAATATTATAACTCTGCAGTCCATGTGAATATAATTACAATGTTATAGTTATTTGGAAAATAATGTATACTAACCTCACAATTACCACTTTGCTTTATGGATTTAGAAAATTCCTTAGAATTGGGGCATCTGGGTGGCTCAGTAGGTTAAGCTCCAACTCTTTTTTTTTTTTTTTTTTTTTCAACTTTTTATTTTTTATTTTTTTTTGGGACAGAGAGAGAGACAGAGCATGAACGGGGGAGGGGCAGAGAGAGAGGGAGACACAGAATCGGAAACAGGCTCCAGGCTCCGAGCCATCAGCCCAGAGCCTGAGGCGGGGCTCGAACTCACAGACCGCGAGATCGTGACCTGGCTGAAGTCGGACGCTTAACCGACTGCGCCACCCAGGCGCCCCAAGCTCCAACTCTTGATTTCTGTTCAGGTCACGATCTCACGGTTTGTGGGATCGAGCTCCACGTTGTGCTATTCACTGACAGCTTGGAGCCTGCTTGGGATTCTCTCTTTCCCTCCTCTGCTCTCTCTCACACACACATACACCCACACATACACACACACTCTCAATCAATCAATCAATCAATAGAAAAAGAAAATTCCTTAGAATATATTAAACCACAATCTGATCCATTATCAGTTGTCCTTTTTCTATAATTCCTGACGAGCGTCTAGTCCATCGTCACTATTATGTTCCCCCTGCCACTCTTTTGTACCAGGAATGGTGTTATTTACCAAGAATACAAATGTGATTGATTTGCAGTCTATTCTACAATGGCATGTGGGAGAAAAACAACAAAAATTTTAATAACATTATTTTCAAGTATAAATAAAACACTTGTAACTCACATAATATCACACAACATCACATCTGATAAATATGTCACAGAAGATATGGCTGAATAATTTTAATGAGGGTTGGGATATAGGACAATAGGAAGGGTATCAAAATGATGAAATTCATTTTTAGCTTGTAGAGTAATATACCATCTTGAAAACTGCAGAGTCAAAGGAAATATAGTGGGGAAAAGCCCCCAAAAGACGTGGGGTTTCTATAAACATAGTTATTTATTGCCAAGATGTATTTTATATGGGAAAATCATGTAATATCAAACCAAAATATAACTTGGGGCCAGTGGAGAAGTGTAAATGTAAAGGTAAATAGTTTTATGATGAAGCAGCTCTAATTATTAAAATATTTTTATAAACCTGGAAAATTCTTTTTATTATTTCTTGCCTAATTTCCCAGGTTATTACTGCTATATAATTTTCGAAAGATTATGGTATTAGACAGCTTGTCTTCATCATGACCTTAGTGAGAGCATTCAGTCTTTCATCATTAAGGGTTATGCTACCTGTGGGTTTCTTAGAGGTTCTTTACCAGATTGAGGATGTTTCATTTACCTAGTTATGTGGAGTCGTTTTATCATCATAGGGGGTTTGTAGGCTTTGTTAAATGATTATATTCTGTGCCTTTTGAGATAAGCGTATGGTTTTTGTCCTTTAGTATATTATTATGATGTATTACATTCAGTGATATTCAGATGTTAATCTACCTTTACAATTGGTCATGGCATATAAATTTTTATATGTTGCTGCATTCTGTTTGTTAGTGTTTGGTTGAGGAACTTTGTGTCTATATTCATAAAGGAACAGATAGAATACAGTAGCCTCTGACATTGAATTTAATTCAAAATTATCATTCTGTGGTGCCATGTCCATCTACTGCCTTCTGATTTACTTTGTTCCTGAGGCACTTTATGTAGATGATAGATGATAGATGATAGATAAATAGATGATAGACGATAGATAAGTAGATGATAGATAGATGGATGGATAGATGGATAAATTGTTATAAATGTTTCAAAAAATAATTTTAAAAATTCAATGTATTGAGAGTTCATGTGAAAATTCGATTTTAGTCATTAGAATTTGTTAATTTTTGTATTTTGTATTTGATATTTACAAGTAAGACACTCTAATTATGAAGTTTACCTCAACTGTGATTAATCAAGTTTTCAAATATATAAAATTGTAAATTCATATAATACATTTAAAAAACAACATCGTCTTTGATATGATTCACATAGGAAAATTTTAATTATCAACTAGGTAATACTGCAAATAAGAATTATGTCAATAATATGCTGAGCTCTTATTCTTGCTAAACAGGGATATAAACATTTAAATTTGACTGTTGTTTTGAGAATGCCACTCATCCAGAAGTCAGAAGAGTTTTAAAAATAGTTTTAATACATTTTACCTAACTTATTTTCAGAAAATATAATCGGTTGTGCAGAATGATTTATGTTTCAATAGTCAAAAAGATTGATCACAAATATACTTTTATATCTATCTTGCTGCAAAATAGTAACTCAGTGAGAAATGCTCTACAATTTCCAGGAGGCTTTTTTTCTCTTTGAAAAAAATTGTATCAAATTAGTATGATGTTTTGCATCAATATTGTAAATCAACAATTTCAACAACACAAATCAAATATGATGATATATCATTACTTTGATTGGAGTTCATTTTTCATAGATACCCTAGCATATCACTGACTTCATTCTTCCTCTTATTTCCCACCTGTTTCCTAATATTCATTCAAATACCAATCTAATTTTGCTGCATAAATGCACATTTCTGTAATTCTTATCTTTTTTCTAGACATCTACTTCCAATTTAGTTATGGCTTGTGATTTATTATGATGTCTTAGAGTAGAGTAAGCATTGGAATTAGAAAACAGACAGGTTTTTGTGGCTATAACTGACTATTTGTATAAACCTGAGTGTGTTATCCAACCGTCAAATCTCAGTTTGCTCATCCATAAAATGGGAATACTCATTGTTTTCATATGATCATGTCATGAGACAAAATGTGAGAATAGATTTAAAACTCTAGCATAGAATGAATTTCATGACAGATATTCTCTAAATGGCTATGACTTTTCTTGTGACAGGTAGTATAGTTGATTATTTAAAATACATAGTTTAGATTCAGCAATAACAATTCAAATCCAAGCTCCTATGTATATTTGGTGAGTATTTCTTTAATCCCCTAGATTATTCATCTGTAATATTGTGTAATTATAAGTGCTAGGATGAAAAGTAGAATAATAAATTGGAAAATTTTACCAGAATGCCTGAAAAATAGTAAATTTTAATATTCTTTACTTTCCTGATCCCCCATTTTGCTTTCAGAATAATCTTTTTTTAAAATATATATACAGGTGTGACCAAGTCACTCTTAATAAACTCCTACTAATATAATAAATAACCAGTAATAAATATAATAAATAACCAATAACTTCGTGCTAGCACCTCCATACTTCACTTGCCATTGTTCCCTATGTAGCAGTTTTTTATTCAGCATTCTTTTTACATGCCTTTTTCTCTACCTGAATGGTTTGTATGTTAATCTACCTGGAGAACATCTATTTCTCTAAGATTTTTTTTTTCAAATATCACTTACTCCACATGGTCTTATTTGTCCATTTCTGATAGATATATTAATCTTTCCTCTGGAGTGTCAAGTAATTCCTTGTATGTCTCTTTGTAGCAACTTACACTGCATTTGTGATTTATGTCACCATTTTTAATTCTTCTGCTAAATTAATGCCAAAGTCATTATAAGACTTTTGATTTGTTTGCTTTTACACTACAAGGTCATATCAGAGTGTCTCACAGATGGTAGGTTCTCATTTGTTGCGCTGAATTAAATAGTGGTTAGGCTGTATAGCTGACATCTAGCCAATTAGCATTTTTTCATTCATTCATTCATTCATTCATTCATTCGAACAATCTATTATTCATCAAATATTTATGGAACTCCCACTATATGCCTATTCTAGACTTACTATTGGGCACTGTAAATCGAGTAAGATTTATTCCTTAAGGTCAATAGTACAAGGAAACGGGCATGTAACCCTGTGTGACTAAAATTTAATATTGGTGGAAGGAAAGTCTGGAAAGCAATCAAAGTTGAAACATGGTATTAGAAAAATACTAGCAAGTGAGGAAACTAAAATTGGGAGTTTATCCTATTCTTTCCAGGAAAATGTTTTAAAAAGGCTAATAAAAAAAAGTGAAGTGAGTTATTCAGGCAGGATTTTTATGGCTTATTTAAAATGAACAAGGCTTGAACAGACTTATAAGGTGTTTTTTTTTTTTTTCTTGAAACACGTGATAGAAAAGAAGAGACTTACAAACGTAGGAGAAAGTGGTGTTTGAGTGAAGCAGCATCTGGAACGAAACAGGGCATAAGTGCTTGGAGATAGCCCAAAGAGACCGTTCTTTCTGCAGTGTTGACATGATGGCACGTGAAAGTGCCAGATGGATAATGCGGATGGAGTCATGACTCTGGAGTGGTAAATGGAGGGACTTCATGCCTTCTAGTATAGTCTTCTATAGGAAGGGGAAGTAAATGACCTTAGTTTGCATGTCTTCATTCTCTTCTCCCTCTCTTCAGGAACAATCCAAGGAGAAGTTCATACCCTGTAACTTGCACCCTTACAGATTCTCTGAAAAGGCTCTAGCACAGGTTATCTATGGCCAAGATACTAGCCCCTGCATTATGGATGGCACCTGTTAGCATTATGCAGGATGTAAACATCATCTGCACAACTGTATGTGACAGACAGCTGGTCCAAAAAGTTTTTAGTGCAGCTTCCAGTCATGTGTATTACATACTCTCTCTTCTTTCACTTAGTGTTTTTAATTTTAAATTTCCTTGTGTCGTAGTCAGCAATACTAGCCTGTTCCTTCTTTTTTCATCTCATTAACTGCGCTTGAGTTTAGGTTATTTTTTAAAAAGCCATAATTACTTACATAATATCTTAAAATAAAAACTTTAAAAAAAATTGCTCAAATGTCATCTCCTTAGATAGGCAGGCCTTCAATAAACACACTATAGAAAATTGTTCTCTGCATCTCCTTTCCACACACACACACACCACCCTCACTCTCTTACTCTGTTATTATCTGATATTACTAGTTTATTTTATATCTACTTTATTAAGATGTAAGCTCCATGAGGGTTACTATTTGCTTTTGTCTTTGATGTACCTGGCATATAGTAGATATGCAATAAATACTTGTTGGGTAGATGACCACTGAGTTAACCAAAAAATCCTCTGGATTATCTGATTAAAAATGGGCAGAGGACATGAAGAGTTTTCCAAACAAGACATACAGATGGCCAACAGACATATGAAAAGATGTTCAACATCACTAATTATAAGGAAAATGTAAATCAAAACCATAATGAGATACCACCTTACACTTGTCAGAATGACAAAAATCAAAAAGACAAGAAACAACAAGTGTTGGTGAGGATGTGGGGAAAGAGGAAGACTCGTGCACTGTTGGTGGGAATGCAAACTGGTGGAGCCATTGTGAAAAACAGTATGGAGTTTCCTCAAAAAGTTAAAAATAGAAATCTTGTATGATCCAATAATTCCACTGCTGGGTATTTACATAAAGAAAACAAAAGCACTAATTCAGAAAGATATATGCACCCCTATGCTTACTGCAGCATTATTTACAATAGCCAAGATATGCAAACCACCTTGAGTGTCCATGGATAGATGCGTGGATAAAGAAGATGTGGTATATAGTTATACTATGGAATATTAGTCACAAAAAAGAAGATCTTGCCATTTGCCACAGCATGGATGGATCTCTAGAGTATTTGCAATAAATGAAATAAGTCAGACAGTGAAAGACAAAGATTCTATGATCTCGTTTATATGTGGAAACTAAAAAGCAAAACAAATTAATAAACAAAAATTAGAAACAGACTCATAAATACTGAGATTAAACTGGTGGTTGCCAAAGGGGGAAGGGAAGGTGAGGGAATGAGCGAAATAGGTGAAGGGGTTAAGAAGTACAAACTTCTAGCTTGTAAAATACTCACGGGGATAAAAAACACAACATAAGGAATATAGTCAGTAATATTATAATAATGTTTTATGGTGACCAATGGTAACTACATTTATTATGGTGAGCATAGTGTAAGATACAGAATTGTGTAATCACCATGTTGTACACCTGAAACTAATATCACATATGTCAACTATGCTTTAAAAAAACCCAATATTTTGAAGAAAAAATATTTCATGAGTCTGGATGATCAACAACTTTGTTCAGATTTTTAAGGCATTTTATGCACCTTAAAAGCTGTTTGTGGCTCACAGTACTCATTTCTCTCCCCTCATTATGCTGGCCAGGAATCTTAAAAACAATTTGATGTGATCAAGAAGAAAAAATAAGACATAGTTGCATATACACTTACTGGCAAAAGGGACACTTTCACCTGTATTTTTCAATCATATTAATGAAATTTTATATGACCAGAAACCACACAATTTTTAAACCTTTTATTTCCAACTGCGAAGACAATATAACAATTTTTACTCCAAGCCAGATACGTTTCTGTGAACCTGATCTAGATGTCACTTTGGCAATAAAGACATTATTATTATTATTATTATTATTATAGATAATAATATATTTCCTATTTATGTAGGGTATATGTATCTATTTATATAGATATATATATTATATATCTATTTATATAGATATTTGGCAATAAAGACATTATTATTATTATTATAGATAATAATATATTTCCTATTTATGTAGGGTATATGTATCTATTTATATAGATATATATATTATATATCTATTTATATAGATATTTGCAATAAAGACATTATTATTATTATTATAGATAATAATATATTTTCTATTTATGTAGGTGAATATTATTGTAAGAATATTTCTAGTAAAAAATCATAATTACATTTTAAATATCCAAAACACTGGCATTAATGTGTTTTCAGAATAAAAAAGATCACATCTGAGCAATGAAATATAGGTTGATATATTTTGAATTATTTAAACATAATTAGATAGCAATTCATTATAATATGTGAGAGTAATTTACTTTCAAAATAAAAAATAATTTAAAAATGAACACAGTAATAAAAACATTATTAAACCATTGATAAAGCAAATTTAATATAATTGGTAAGAAATGTTAAGGATGTAAAGAAGAAATGTTCAAGCTTATTGTAGCGTTTAAATTAGAACTTCCAATTTCAGAGTAAAGAAACATACCTTACTGACACATTTCTATTGACGCTATAGATACAAATAACTTTTTGGAAAATATGTTGGTAACATAGCCTTAAAATCTTAAATCATTTATACCATTTAGACTGAATGTTTGTGTCATCTCAAAATTCAGGCATTGAAGCCTAATCCCCAAAGTGATGGTATTAGGAGGTGATTAGATAAGGGTGGAGCCCTCATAATTGTGATTAGTGCCTTACAAAAGAGACTGCATACAGCTCTCTAATCCTTCTGCTATGTGAGATCAGCACTACAAGACTGGAAGACTGCTGTCTATAAACCAGGCATGGAGCCTTCACTGGACTTTGAATGTGTCAATGCCTTGATCTTGGACTTCCCAGACTCCAGAACTGTGAGAAATAAATATCTGTTGCTTATAAGCCACCCACTATATGGTATTTTGCTATAGCAGTCTGAAATGGACTAAGAGAACCATTTTGGCCAATAATTCAAATCTAATAACAATTTATACAATGTCATAGGGAAAATAATGTAATTTAAATAAAGAAGATATTTCAAACTATATTATCTGTAATTATAAATATGTAGGAAAATTTCCAAATATCCAACAATAGAGAACTAACTCAAAGGATCAGAGTATACCTACTTTAGCTTGAGATTGCATACATTAAAATTGAAATTAATAGACTACATGGAAACATGGAAAATGTATATACAAATTACTATGAAGCAAAAAAAGTACATAAAATTTTCTATTCTATGATAACAACTCCATGAGAAGGGAAAAATTGGGAAGAATAATCATTCATCCTGCTACAGTAATTCTGTTAGTATAGTGCTTTTATGAGTGATTTTGTTTGTATGTTTGATTACTTCCATATTTTATATCATATAATGATATTTTTATGCTGAAAAAATTATTATTTTTTGACATTTAAAAAGCCCTAAGAAAATTAAGATTAGGAAGTATTTCTTTTTTATTTAAATATTTATTCCTAGTGTTCTATCATTTGAATTATTCCATAAATCATCTTTTAAAAAAATATAATGGAATAATTCTTCCCTTTTCTGTCTGGAACTTTATCACATCACAACTCTGGATTAATGATTTTCTTTTAAAATAACTTTATTGGTTTATGCATTTGATCAATCTATCCTTGGCACTATAAATGCACTAGAAAGGAACCCAGGGAGCATTCTTAAGGTGATATATAGCTCTCAGGCTCAACAATTTGCAAACCCAGCAAGTTAAACTACCAAAGAAAAATTAATAAATGTAGGAGTTATTTTCTGTTTTTCGTATCACCCTTGCCAGTTTAAAATAGAATTGCCACAGAAATAAATTTTGCTTACTTTTACCTGAGTAATTCAAAGAATGATGGACAGAAAGAAGATATTTTTGTTAATCATATATCTTAATTTTTCAAAGTGCTATTAATATATATATGTATATATATATATATATAACATATATATACACACACACAGACATATATAAATTTAAAACAAAATAAATACATACACATACAAACACACACACATACACTTGAAATTTGATGGAGAACACACATATATTCTCTCAGGTAGTTTTTTCCATTAAATTTCATACATATGATTTATATTTTTTCTGATTTTCCATGCATTTGATATGAATATGTGTGTGTATTCTATCAAACATATATATTGAATGTATACTGACTATGTGTCCCTTGGATTTCAACATTAGTACACTGCCATGTGATGACATCTTTCAGCCAGAAAGTAGTTTATAATTGAAGATACTTAATATATAATTAAGTACTTAATTTAAACCTTTATCAATTTCATGATCACTAAATACCTTTATTTTTAGTTTGACATATATATATATATATTTAATGGAGAATGGATACAGGCAGGTTTAGTCACTGACGAGAGCAATCTGGGAATATTTGTGTGTTTGTGTGTGTGTGTGTGCGTGTGTGTGTGCATGTATACTCTAGTAACCCTATTTTTGAATAATGTTCTGGAGAAATATGCACATAGATTTATAAAGTATATTAGCAAGGATATTTGTAGCGCTTGTTTGTGGTGGTAGAGTGTAGGTGGCAATGTGTGTTTCTGCCATGTAGTACCAGGTAGTTGTTTGAATCATGAAACTCAATGCACACCCAACACCATGGATATAATTTAAAATACAGTGGGAACGCACAGATGGTAACCACACTTAGTGTGGTGACCATTTTGTTATTTATATAAATGTTGAATCACGATGTTGTAAACTTGAAAGTAATGCAAAACTGTATGTCAGTTATTCTTCAATAAACAAACAAACAAACAAAAAATACCCCCACAATGCCTAATGAAAAAGAAAAATATATATACTGAATGAGATACATAGATCGATATCATTGATTATGATTTAAAATAAATCTGAACAAAACAACCCAAAGGGGAGGATGCCTATTAGGGCAGTGAAAAATTAATAGGAAATGGGGACATAAATAAATGATACAGAAAATATAAACATCCTTGTCTCTTGTGATTGAATTGAAAATGTAATTAACTAAACCTTTTCTGTCAAAGGCCTTGATGGAATCTTAAGTTAACTCATGAATTCAATCAGATTCAACAGAGAAAAGCAAAACTGCATTACAGTGTCTTCAATAAATTACTTAACTAATTCTAGTTTCAGTTATTCCTTATCTGTGAAGAAATTCTCTAATACAAAATTTCTAAAGAAAGCATTTTCAAAATATGCTTTGACTGAGATGGGGACTTTGAACTGCAATCCTCCAAACTTTGATGGGATCTCTCCTTGGGTACAAAGAACCAGATTAGATTTCCGGGTTCTCTTTTTGGTTGGTCCCCTGCCACCACCAATATCACCTTAATTAGTTTAACAAAGGTGCTTCCTCAAACTCTGGGGGCAAAGTAGAATGCCTAATTATATGCAGTTTTCCTTCAAGCTTGTTCAAAGACACCTGCAGGGTTATGTTTGTTTAAAACTGTATCTGGGGAGACACACACTTTGGCTTGCCGAGCAGACTTGGTAACAGTGCTAGTAGTTAGGGTTGGCTTGCTTAAGAAGTCATATGAGGGACCAAATCATCTTCATGTACATTCAGCAGAGATCAGTGAGTATCCACAGGGAAATAAAAACCTCTTTAAGAGAATAACTGAAAAGGAAGACAATTGGTTTTATAGATTTGCCATAATTGGGGAGAAAAATAGTGCACATAGACTTCAGATGGTGGTTTGTTATATATCTATTAAAAAAAATGAACAATGCATTATTGTTCTTCGAGATACCTAACATCAAGTTTAATCAATACAATAACATTTAGAAACTTTGAGGGACAAGATTTCAGTTTCTTCTTTTTTTTTATTTTTTTAAATTCATTTTTTAATGTTTATTTATTTTTGAGAGAGAGAGAGCAGGGGAGGGGCAGAGAGAGGGGGAGACACAGAATCCCAAGCAGACTCCAGGCTCCGAGCTGTCAGCACAGAGCCCGATGCGGGGCTCGAACCCATGAACTGTGAGACCATGACCTGAGCCAAAGTCAGATGCTTAACTGACTGAGCCACCCAGACACCCCTCAGTTTCTTACTTCTTAGTTATTATTACCTCTTGATGTTTCAAGGGAAAAACAAGTGGATCCGAAGTTGTTCTCTCCAGACCTGCCACTTTGGATCTAAATTACATCACTGTATTATAATTTTTGGATTCATCAAAATCTAAACCGTGTTGGTAGTTATAATTTTTCCCCCTCTGGTGTCCCCATATTAGTTAGGAGAAAAAAAAATGACAATATCTGTATTTCAGGACTTGATTAAATCTCAGATGACACTTTAAGAGAATTTTTTTAGAAAGAGCTTGAGTAAGAAGAGACGAAGCCACAATATAATCACAGCAGAGCCTCTTAATCCATTGTATTCAGGTAGATAAGGTTATTCAATTTTTCACAATATTTTAACTTGTGCCAAATTTGTCCATACAATTTGGAAACTACATCTAAGAGACTTCGTGCACATTGCCAGGCTGGGACCTATTTGTCACCTGGGAAGATGATATTTAGTTTCTACTCGGCAGGGAAAATAACAACAGCAATAACAGCAAACCCATGCTGCTAATCTCTAAGCACACTTTATCCAGGATTACAGTTTACCAGTCAGGAAATTGTTTAAACGCCTGGGAGGGCAACATAATCTTCCCCAGTGCATGCCCCAGGAAAGAATTGCCTGAGACCTCTTTGGCCTCTCCTCAGCAATTGGAAGGCTTTAGAAAATTTATTTATATTTATAAATATTTTTATGTAGAGAACACTAACTAATCCTATCTCTAAGAAGGAGCGTGGGAGATATTCTGTTAATTATGTTGCCCACCTCAGTTCTCCTGCGACACGCAAAGAACGACCAAGTGATGAAATACGAAGATAAAAGGTATGAGAAGAAAGAACAGAAAACATCTACCCTAAATTCCACTATTATTTTTATAAAATATGTTAAAACACAAAGTAAAATGAAATATACCTCCTCAACAATATACCTCCCAAGATTGGGATGGTCTTCTCCATCCCAATCCTCCTAAAATGTAACTTACTCTATTCTCATGTGCATGAGTCACCGCAGTCATCCAACAACTACCCTACAGTTTTGCAGCTTTTCGATGTATGTTCCACACTGCTTCTAAACTGATCCTTCTAAAGCCAATATCAGTTCTCTCTCTATTACAAATTAATTAGTTGTATCATCTTGCCTACAGCACAAAGTCTAAATCCCTCACTGTGGTATTTTTAGCTTTCTGGAAAACTCCATTCCTATTGGCTTAAATTGTATAGAAATTATTAACTCACATACTTGGAAGGTAGAACAGTTTTCAGGGTTTGCTCATTCCAGTGAATCAATAATGTAGCAAAGGCATAATTTCTTCTCATTTGTCCTATCTGCCTGTGTTAGTTTCAAATTTATTTAATGCATGTTCTATTTATGAACTTAAGATGGCTTCAAACAGATGTTAGATTATACAAATCTTCATCCATATTTGAGAAAAAGGAAATGTGATTTTTAATCATGAAAAATGTCCTGAACTTCCTCCAGATTTGGCATATTGGGGAAAGTACTTAATCCTGAAGCAATCACTTTGGCATGGTTGGGGGGGGGGTGGGTGAGAATTTTTTTGATTGGCTCAGGTCAGTTAAACTGTCCCTGGCCCCTGGAACTAGAAGGGCAGCTAACTAATAAAGGAAAGATTCAACGAATGCTGGAGAAATCACCACAATGTTTTCCACATGCTGCTAACATGACAAGAATGTCCTGTTTCTCTTCCCTTTGTTCATTTACACATTCAACATGTAACATGGTATGGTCCATTATATTTTCCAAACGTGTTTGACATGGTATGTTCCATTCCAAGTGTTCTTCTTACAAAGCCCTCCCTTTGAACCTGGGCAGTCCTTTGTGAACTAACCAAAGGAATATAGTGAAAGTGAGATTAAGTGACATGTGAGGCTAGTTCTTAAAAATGCCAGATAACTGACTTGTTCTCCGGGGATGCCGACGCCAGGAACCAAGTCACCACAACATGAGGAAACCCACATGAAAAGACCTCATGTAGGGTTTTTTGTTTTTTGTTCTTTTTTTACTGAAAGCCTTAGCTCTGGTCTCAGTCCACATACAGCATCAACCAACATTCACGTGAGGAAGGAATAATTCAATGTCTCCATCCCTAGCCACCATCTGAACATGAACTCATTATAGACCCCTAAAGAATCCTACCTGGATAAAACTGGCAACCTCCAGAATTGTGAGATGTAATAGAATGACAATTATTATTTTAACCTACTAAGAACTTGCAAGCAATAGACAACCAGAACACATTGATACGAACACGTCTTTCAAGAGTCCGTTGAAATTATACTTCTGCTGTAAAATGTTATTTTTTAAGACTTGTTTTCTCTCATCCTCAGTTATTTTACTTTCTTTATGCTTCCAGAGCATATAATGCTCTGTATAATAATGTATAATAAGAAAATTTTTAAATGTTATCCTGACTTCAAATTATAGTTTATGTATCTGTCTCTTCTATAAGACTGTACCCTTGAGGAATGGGTTATGTCATATGAATGTTTTTATGCTGTGGAGAGGACAAGGTATAAAATACTTTATCCACCAAACCCCACTGAATTAGTCAACCAACCAATTGATCAATCAATAAACACTTAACTCAGAATTAATATACATATTTGGATTTATCTTCACTTCTTTAAAAGGGTTGTACATTTCTTTGTGTACAGCATGAGAATGTGATTTCAATCTTTCTTTCCATTACCAAGAGTTTATAAACTTTTGAAAATATATGGTACATTTACCATTTATGCTATAAAGTTTATATTAAAATTTAGAACTCTTTTTCAGGGAATTGAAACCATTCCTAATTGGCACAATGTTTCTTGAAGTGAAATGGATAACATCATTATTATTGCCTTTCTTCTTATCTAGTTGCTTTGTTTAAAAACACAGTAATAACAAAAAACAAAACCTGTGTTTACAGGAGGGTTTATATTTTATTCTTCTCCCTGTGTATCTGCAACTGCTAGTAACATAAGAGTTTTACATGAGATAGAGTAGAAAACTTCCCTCAAGACTGTGTAGATTCAAGCCAGTGAAGGAAAGTCTTCCTTTCTGATAGTTCCTACATTTTTCATTGATTCGTGCATAAGTTTCAAACATTTATTTATTGTTCTGCAATAATTGCTTCTTTTTCATCACAGCTCCTACTTGATGCACCTCCCCCCATGTTTTAAGACTACTTTATTGTTCTGATAGTAAATAACAACATTTATTGTTCACAGTTTAATCATCAGCATTTTCAATATCAATACGATGCTTTGTATTTGCCTGCTTTAGTGGTCTAAGCCAAAGGTTCAAACATATATATTCTCCTCCTCTGTATGAGCTTAAAATGATGGAGAAATATAATTTAAAATATCTTTGCTTAAATGTCCTTCAACAAACTTTCATTTACCACTTACCAGTGAGAGATTGTTTTCATGATGGAATGGTGTCCACAAAATCATAAATGACAACCTCTGCCTCAACAAAGAAAATGACAGTATACAGTATAACTGCCCCAAAGCAGTGTCAAAAGATGCTTAGAAGGGAATGTTAAAATAGTAAAGTGTAGGGAGAGACTACTTCATACTGGGAGAATTAGGGGAAACTGGCAGGTTATGATATTTTATCTGGGTTTTAAAGGCTTCTTATGATCTGCACATATGAATATGGCTGAAGGACATCGGAGACAGAAATTATGCAAGCAGATCATAAAATAAGAAAGCACTCCTGGGCATGTTGTGGGATTGCCTGCCAATAGGGTATATGAAAAGATAGTAGTAAAAGTCAGGGATGACTACGAATTTGGAGATCTGAATGAGTAAAATATTATGGTACTAATAAAATGTAAAATTTGCATTCAGGAACTGACTCTGGAAAAGATGATGAGTTCAGGTTTAGTCTGTGGTGTTTGAGATGCAGACTGGATACCAGGTGGACAGAGTCTTGCAGGGAATTGGAAATGGAGAACTACAGTTGAAGAGACTGGCAGTAGTTACATACAGATTTATGATATATAGATATATGTAGGTACAGATAATATAGATACATACATACATACAGACATACATACAAGCATACATACAAACATACATACATACTAAAATACTGAAAACAGATTATATACAATTCAGCTAAAGAAGAGATTTGGGGAAAAAATGAAGGTATTTCACCACATTATTTTATTATTATTATTATTATTTTTAATGTTTATTTACTTTTGAGAGGGGGGAGGGGCAGAGAGAGAGGGAGACACAGAATCTGAAGCAGGCTCCAGGTTCTGAACTGTCAGCACAGAGCCTGATGCAGGGCTCCAACTCACCCACCATGAGATCATGACCTGACCCAAAGTCAGACACTTGACTGACTGAGCCACCCAGGTGTCCCTCACTACATTATTTTGTCTCCAATATTTACTTATAAACCCCTTGTTCTAATCAGAGATCCTGAAAAGGTGAACAGAAACATAGATTGAGCTTGAAGCCATATTTTGTTTGGCCAGGATAGTTTTTTAAAAGCTGAAATTTGACTAACTTTAAATATCATGCACACATTCCATTTATACAATTGACCTTGAATTATCCTTCATCCTGGCTACATCACAAATTTATGATTCTTTCCTGTTACCTGCAGTGCCTAGAGCTCAAGACCACCACTTGTAACCAATTTTGTGTATCAATTGCTTAATGTAAGTGCCTTGGATGTTTATTCACTCATTTAATCTTTTCCAAAAGCAGGGAACACTCAGGGTATAATGCTACAAGTTCAGAGTATGTGCAAATGGCTATAATGTAGCAATGAAATAAGACAAATATAGGTATCACCACACAGCAAAGAAGGGTAATGACAGTACCTTTGTGGTGAAAGACCACATTTCTCGATTGATACTTTTATAAAAAATGAAAATAAAGCTATAAAAACATTGAAATGAGATTAAACATTAGACATACAAAATAGAAGCACTATTCCTTTTATTCTTGGATTCAACAAACATAAAGTTACATTTCAATAAATATAATTTGAACAAGACTAATATAGGAAAAGGAAAATAAACAAAAAAACTTCTATCATATCAGAACTTCCTTGTTTCGTTTTAATCACATTAATATATCATTGGTGAAAAAAGATTTTAAAGCATTTTAAGCAAGTTTAATATACTCAGTTTCAACTTTTATCTAAAATGAAATGTATATTTTCATTCTTTAATTAGTAGATAGTTCTGCAATTTATGCAGAAAAATTAAAGTTGAATTTAAATCTTCTTTCAATGAAATAAATTGATTCCAGATTCTAAATTTCCAATGTGTGGGTGTTCTTATTTTAATTTGAAAATAACCTCAAAACATTACATTAAACATAAAGTGTTAAGGGATCAGCATTTACTTCTTTGATTATTATGGTCAAATTACAGAGTATCTCTTAATAATGTCTATAAAATATGACGAAAACTTGTCCTTACACTAATTTTCATTTCTGCCTTTTGATCTTATCTACCTTTGAAAATCATATTGCATTCCTCTTTTAATGGAAGTTATAAGCTCATTAAAATCATTGAATATATCAGGCTAATAAGCAATGCCAATTGTCCAATTAATATCTCTAAAATTTGGGGCCAAACTGGTTTCTTTTTATGTGAAAAGTTCATTCCAGAATTTTTTCCATGATAGCCATTGTACCCAAGCATGTAAAAATAGTTACTAATGATCAGATACTACGTAATCATGTCATAAAGAAAATAATGCCAAATTTAATATGGTATTTGTTTTGCAGTTCACTAAATACCCTATTGAATTCAACTGATGTTTTGTTTTGGTTTGATTTTATTATGACTTTCTTGATGAAAGAAGACATGTATTGACTGATATGCATTTTCTGCAAGTTTCCTGAAATGGTAACTACCCTATTTTCTTATTGCAGCTGCATTGTCAGAACATTTTCATTTTTAACTTACACTCCAAACACTTGCTGATAATGTAAGTTTTCATTATACAGGTCAGAAATAGTCTTGTTTACTGTCATTACATTTGGGGAAGAAAATAATTTTTTCTTCATAAGCACATCATCCATAAATTACACATCATCTATAAATTACAAAACTTAGCAATAGCTATGTCAGCATTAAACAGTAAATAAAAAGTACTTTGCTAATTTTATTTGTCCTGTATTAGTCTTTATATTATCTATCAGGCAGTTTCTGAATAGATTGGGCTGTAGTGCTCAATTGGAAAGTAGGACTTGAGTTACTCTCTTTGCCTCAGAGTCATAACCCAATGTTTCCAGGAATATCTCCTTGATATAGTCTTTTACTAATGTCTCAGCAATCATATATTCAGTGTTAGCAAAAAAAGAGTGTTATTTTATAGGGAAATTGTAAAGCATTAATATTTACATGTTAAATAGTGAATATCTGCTTCTGACAGATTTTAAAGCAGCATTTACTATTTCAAATAATTCATTTGGGCTTTAAGTATATTTGTATACTTTGTATATAGATACCTCTTCAGATTCTATGATTTTGTATAATATTTTTACATCTTGAAATAGCATAGTTAGTTTTAACATTTCACTTCAGTTATGGCTACAAAAACAAAACTCAGCTACGTGAGGAATAGAACTCCCAGTCAAAACTAGTTTGATCTAGTGTGGTCTTCATTTCTTGGAATCATTTCCATTATCATTAGTTGATACTTCTTTCACATCCCTAAGAACTGTGTCTTTTCTTGACAAGTTCAGAGACGCTTTTTTACTGTTAGTAAATATGGTTAAACATGTTTTGCTTCTCTACGTTAGCTAATAATGTTAAAATATAGATTTAAAAAGAATAACTTGATGAAAATGATTAGAAAAATTAAAGTTAAAAGAGAAAATTACTAAAAAGAAGAACGAATTACTTACATCTTCTCATAATTTTAAGTAAATGTAGACAACCTAATATTAAAACATCACATGCTGTAAGGTGGTCCCTATACATATGATTGGAACTTAGCTCACATCGCATGTGATATCATCTTGTCAGTGAGAAAATCCACTGATTCCGTGCTTGAATGTAATAATATCACTTTTTTATAAGTTTCTAAATATTAGCAATGTTGATACAACCAATTGGTAAACAGCAGATTAAGGACTGATTCTGATCCAGGACTTGTTGTTTAGATAAAAATAACATAAGACAAATTAATTCATGTGTGTGTGTGTGTGTGTGTGTGTGTGTACTGATGAAATAGGAAAGAATCATTGAATACATATTACTTATGCTAGGCACTGAGAGATAGTGTGGATTTTTATATCATGTGATGAAGGGCATTGATATAAAGAAATCACATGGGAAAAGTTTCAAAGTTGGTAGTGATAAAATATATTTTGTGTAGAATACATTTTCTAAAAATTTAGAAATAGTAATGGATATAAAATGTTAACATACATCTTATATTTTCTCCTTGTTTTTTTAAGCAATGGAGAAATACTGTAGTCTTCTGAACATGGGAAAAAGGGATACAACATTAGTTTGTTCTGTCTTAAGTGTGATTAACGGATATAAATAAGACACTGATCAGTATGGAAACAAACTTGGAGGCCAATTTACAAATGGTGACCAATTGATGCATAAATAGGTTGATATTGACATGAAATTAAGAGACAATGTAAAAAAATGATTACATAACTAAAATCAGCCTCACTTGGTGACTGAGTAGTTTATCAGCAAGAACTCTAAAAGCAAATGATTCAAATTTTGACATTTAAGCAGAGGGAATTATTAAAGTGAAAATGAGTCATTCATAGAATGTACTACAAGGGATAAAGAAACAAGTTCAAAAGTATGAATAGAGTGAGGCCATAAATCCTTACCCCTTCAAAAAATAAGTCAAGTTCGGGGTGCCTAAGTGTCTCAGTTGGTTGAACATCCAACTTCTGATTTCAGCACTGGTCATGATCCCCAGGGTTGTAGGATTGAGCCCTGAATCAGGCTCTGTGCTGAGCATAGAGCCTGCTTGAGATTCTCTCCCTCTCTCTCTCTGTCTCTCTCTCTCTCTGTCCCTCTCCCCGACTTGTGCTCTATCTCTCTTAAAACAACAACAACAATAAAAAGCCACATTCATACCACACTACTAGTTCACTTAATATAATTAAAACAATTTCACAGTGTGGCTGTGGTATTAAATGGAATAAGCAATTGCAAATTACCTCCATATAATGTATGCAATATACTGGTGCTCAGTAAGTGTAAATTTGAATCTGTTTTTTAGTACTCGTTCAATAGTACAGGATTTCTTTAATATGAAAATGATACAGTCTCTAGATTCTTTCAATCTCATCTTCACTAGTAAAGATTCTTGCATGGAGCATATGAGTATATTTCCAAGTCTCTGTATTTGATCTGTTCCAGGTACTAATCACTCTGATTTAACATAAACATATCTAATTAAAAGTATGTCTTCATTTCTGATGTCATAAATAACATTCATACACAGAGTTGGGGATCTTTGTATAAAAAAGGATATAAAAATACAATTCAATTAATGTATGGAAGACTTGGATTTTAATTAATAAAGATGAATCCCTTCATGAGATACTTAGAAATGAACTGGGTGAAATATATACCCTGAAAGCTGACTTTACAAACTTTATTATTCTGTACAATTGCTTAAAAACAAAAAAAAGAAGGCATTCTGTTTAGAATTATCAAAAAGTATGTGAAGTAATTTTGCCCAAAAAAATATTTTGTGGCAATTTAAAAGGATTCAACAGATACTTCAGATGATAAAAAATGCATATGTTTCTATTTTCTAGACTACTATGATAAATAATAAAAATAATACATCAACTTTCATTTTTATCACAGAAATAGTGTTTTGCTATGAAAACCTATGATTTCATCTATGAAATTACATTGCTGGTTTAACATGGTTAACTATTGCTTTTATAAAGACTGTTTATTCACTTTCAGATGTATGTGAATCACATTTTTTTCTTCTGCCTCTAGTTTCCTGATATTGGATCTTTTGAAATGCTTATTAACAATCTTTCCATTGTACGGCAGGCAGTCAAAACAAATCACGACCATTCCTGTGCAAGAATAAGTATGAGCTCTCGACTAAAATAAAGATTGTTTGTACTTTCCTATTATTTGTGTTAGTGAGTATTTTAAATACTAGCTAGCAAGTATGTTAAATATTCATGAGTCATCTACAGTAGTGAAGAGAATTTTTTTTCCAACACATGTCAGGAAAATCATACTTAATAGCAGATTATCTAAGGAATTTTGTGAAACTCCATATACCATGAGTATTGCTGCCATATTAATGATATGCTATAGGAAATTCAGAAACTTGAAAAATTATTGAAATTAACATTGAACTCAGGCTATAAGAAATAGTATAAGGAATAGAACTCAGTCTGTAAAGGAATGATATAAACCTGCTGACTAAATATTTCATTAAGGACTGTTCTCAATTTTGTTTTAGTTTCATTGGGTGAATTGATTCCAATTTATTCAATTTTATTTCACATTTCAACTATTTCATTTTTCATACATGGAGGAATTCATCCTGATTCATTGTATTATTGATGATAGTCTTTAAAAGATGCTACTGGCCTGCCAGTGATGACCAAGAACAGATGAATTCCACCCTCTTTAGGCTAAGACCTTTTGAAAACAAAAACAAAAACAAAAACAAAAAGAATCACTGGGCTATTTTTAGGGCTGGGGGTGAGAATCAACAGGAGTTTAACAATCAGGAATCAACCTAACATCCCTGGGTCTGGGAGTCAATCCGTTTGGAGTGAGGACAAGATACTGGAAAGTTAATTAAAGAATAGCTGTTGTACTAAGTGGTTATTATAGTCCTCAAAGGGACATGTTATTCTGCCCAAAGAGGAATAATAATCTGGTGGCTGCATTGTCTCTTTGGAATCCAGAATCTTTTTAGGACTGAAAGATTACTCAGGAATCCAAGATTTGTCATGTTAAGAAGGGAAATCATTTGGAAAAACAAAGAGGGCCAGTTAGTGTGGGCTAGCAGTGAACTAAAGTACAAAAGCACCTTGGAGTAGAAGTGCCCTGGGCTATAGGGGATAAAGAACACATTCACAGACTACAAAAGCAATTGCTACTCTGGCCAATTGATCTTGTGGAAGCAAAAGAGACCTTGAAATTCTAAATGCAAAATACAGCTCTCCTACAGAATACTCATATGGGGAAGTGGGTTTCTCTGTGAAATGAAATTCATGCTAACTGCTACAGATCTCCTGGTACTGCCACACATATTCTTGGACATTTTGTCCTGATGACTGGTCTTGTGAGGGTTCCATTTGTCTAATAAAGCCCAATCTTTACACAATACCTCCTCAAGTTATGGTGTTTATTTGGATTACTGTTAAGATCAGTGATGGGGTGCCTGGGTGACTCAGCCTGTTAAGTGTCCGACTCTTGATTTTGGCTCAGGTGATGATCTCAACAGTTGGTGAGATCTACCCCTGCCTCGGGCTCCACGCTGTCAGCATCTCTAAGTGTCTGCCTGATGCACATAACTTTATGAACAAAATTAACAAGGCAGTTTTTTATTCAAACCACCAAGAAGCATAGATTTACCTTTTGTATTAGTTTGAGTTCTCCAGAAAAACAAATAGGATACACACACACACACACACACACACCTACCTGTCAGAATGGAGCCAACTTGGAATTCTCTCTCCCTTTCTGTATTCCCCTCCCTTTCTCAAAATAAATAAATAAACATTAAAAAAAAGAGAGATCAGTGGCAGCACTGAAAGGGCAGGTTTTTGTTTTTTTTTTTTCCTTGAAGGTCCTAGCTAAGAAGGAGTAGAATTGGTCTCTTCATGGTAATCACTACCATTTGGAATTTTTAAAGATTTTATTTGATGTGATTTGGTTTCTCATTCTAAATTACTATTCATTTTGTGCCTATTTTTACTTTTAATCCCATCTTTTTTATTTTCCTGCAAAGTGTCCCTCAAAATTGTCAAAGCCTTAGAACTCACAAAATCTATCTGTCATTGTGTTAGGAGATAGGAGTAAAGGAGTTAAAAGGTATAATGGTTAATTTTACCTGTCAACTTGAGTGGACCCAGATATTTGGTCAAAAATTTTCATGACTATGTCTGTGAGGGTATTTCTGAGTGAGAAAACATCTGAATTCGTAAACTGAGTAAACCAGTTTGCCTTCTCCAATGTCACTGGATCTCATCCAATCTGTGAAGGCCTGGATAGGACAAAAGGCTGAGTAAGGGATAATTTGCTCTCTCTGCTGTCTTTGACCTGGGACCCTGGTCTTGCCCTCAGACTCAGATGTAGACTGGAAATATACCATCAGTTTGCCTTGGTCATTGACTGCAGGTCTTGAGATGACTCATCCTCACTATATGTGTACATGTATGTGTGTGTGTGTGTGTGTGTGTGCGTGTGTATCCTATTTATTTTGTTTTTCTGAAGGACTCAGACGAATACAAAAGGTAAATCTATGCTTCTTAGTGGTTTGAATAAAAAGCTGCCTTATTAATTTTGTCCATAAAGTTATGTGCATCAGGCAGACACTTAGAGATGCACACTTCTCTAGCTCAAAGAGTAGACTAAATTTACAGTAATAGGTTTTTTCATGCAAATTTGTCTTGATGTGCAGCTTTGTGTCCCCCTAAAATTTGTATGCTGAAGTCCTATCTCCCAGTATCTCAGAATGTGACTGTATTGAAGGTAGGACCTTAAAAGGTACTTACACTAGATTGAGGTTGTTTAGGATGGTCTCTAACCCAGTATGACTGGTGTCCTTGAGAAGAGGCATTTGCACACATATCGTCGTGACAGAGGGATGACCATGTGAAGACCTAGGGAGAAGATGGCCACCTATAAGACAAGGAGAGAGGTCTCAGAGGAAGCCAATCCTGCCAACACCTTGATCTCAGATTTATAGCCTCCAGAACTGTGACAAAATAAATTTATATTATTTAAGCCACCTACTTTGTGGTCCTTTGTTATGGCAGCCTTAGCAAACCAATATAGTGACTTAGTCAACACTGAAATGTAGTCATCATGTATGATTTTTTTGACTCATATCTGTATCCTTGATGGCATAAAGCTTCATGCTTATCTTTGTCAAATATTAACATTGTTTATTTTCAATAAAATAAATGTAAACAGCATGGAAAAATGATTTGATGTTTTATATAAAATAATTTTTATGTATCTTTTAGATTTATCTACAACGTTCATTCCACTTTTCACAAATTGGTCATTCGTATATAAAAATGCTTTATAAAGTTTTGTGGATTGATATCTAAAATTATACATGAGATATGCCTTGATTAAAATGACTTTGAATGATTCAGTTTCTTGACATGAAAGATATTTTCCCTTAGTATTGTTTTTTTTTTAATTTTAAGAGTGTCATGAGACATATCTCTAAAATATTCATCACAGAAATCTAATAGCTTTTAATGGGATTTAAAGTAATCTTTCACAAAAGAGGCATTAAAATTTCAGAAAAGAAGTTTAGTATTGGGAAAAAATATAAAAATGGCATTCCCTCAGTGATCTTTATAAGACTAGTTAGTGGTGAAGTGAAATGAAATGTTCAGTTATTCAGCTGGTTTTATGGTCTCTATCACCACTGGATAAAGACATTTTATAGACCTATTGGGCTTAATGCAGAGTATGTAAGAAAATAATAGAATATCTTGCAAAAGAGCTCAGAAGTGTTTTACAATAAAACCCATTTTATAACATGAGTGCATCAAATTATTTGTTGAATTACATAGTGGTCAAACTGTAATTTTAATATTATATCATTTTGAATATGGATTCTTAAATA
The DNA here is from genome assembly GCF_024362965.1 of Panthera pardus. Lineage (NCBI taxonomy): Eukaryota > Metazoa > Chordata > Mammalia > Carnivora > Felidae > Panthera > Panthera pardus. The sequence goes on from NW_026526654.1 coordinate 51,866,466, forward strand.
TTGAAAATATTTTATTATATTTGCTTAAATATATTTGTTAATTTGATTTATTTTACAGGTTGTTCTATGCCTAGGAGTTGGTCAAAATTATTATTGAAACTCCTCTGCAGTTTGTACTCTGCTACTTTGATCTTTAATGTTGACCCCCCTCCTTTTTTTAACAAGTCAAAGAAGATTTTCATTGCTAAAATGAAGTTGATTATCCAGTAAGTACATGTTTACGGAAATACAATCACAACTGTTCACAAAGCTCCAAGATAATCTGAGAGGAATACAGTGCAACATATAATATGGTTGCTTCAAACATGTCATGGCATACAGATGGGGTCAAAAGTCAACATTTCTCAGTGACAGCATCAGCCATGCTTACCCCGGACTTCTGAATGAAGTGAAGAGGATGGATTAATGATAATGTCCTAAGTAATGCATTGAAGTACTATATTACATGTATATAACACATTCCAGAATTTTACATGTAAAATTATATTAACACTGATCTGTCCTGTGTACTTATGAAAAGTAATGAGGATTGGGGCACCTGGGTGGCTCAGTCAGTTATGCCTCCAACTTCAGCTCAGGTCATGATCTCACAGTTTGTGGGTTCGAGCCCTGCGTTGGGTTCTGTGCTGACAGCTCAGAGCCTGGAGCCTGCTTCGGATTCTGTGTCTTTCTCTCCCTGCCCCTTCCCTGCTCACACTCTGTCTCTCTCTCTCTCTCTCAAAAATAAATAAACATTAAAAAAAATTTTAAAAAAAAAAGAAAAGTAATGAGAATAAAAAGTACACAAGAATGCAATGTTGATCTATGCTTCAGACTTTTTTTGGTTTAAAAATAAAAATAAAAATTTCCACTCTAATTTTTACAGAAACAATGTGATAAGAATCACACATTCCTGGTTTAATCACAAAATATGCTTTTTTAAAAAAAACAACTTTTTTAAATGTTTATTTATTTTCTAGAGAGCAGGAGACAGAGTGCAAGCGGGGGGAAGGCCGAGAGAGAGGGAGACACAGAATCCAAAGCAGGCTCCAGGATCTGAGCTGTCAGCACAGAGCCTGGATGCAAGGCCAAACCCATGGACCCGAGATCATGAACTGAGCCGAAGTCGGAAGCTCAACTGACTGAGCCACCCATGCGCCCCTCACAAAATACATTTTTCTAAAAATACTATATCAAATATTATTTTATATATCTACATATACAGTAATGCTTTCATATATAATATGTAAACATATATATATAGTATGTATTTGCAAGTCTGTACATATGCACAGATATGTATATATATATATATATATATGTGTGTGTGTGTTTTATGTGTGTATGTATGCATATATATACATATACTGATCCATATACTACCAAGCAGGCTATTCTAGAGGTCGTGGAACAGAAAGAATCACAGATAAATAATTCCAATTTAAATTGCATGGTTTATTGAATCTATCTAAAGCAGAGCAATAATCAAAGAGAAAGAAGGAGATGGATAGGTTAAAATTCTAAGGTAGGGTTCAAGCAGGATGGAAGAACCACATTGCCTGAATTCCATATTGTACAGCATCCACGTGTCTTGTCCTTTATCTGCTGCATCAGCTTTCTCCACTAACAGTGTGATTTTTGAGGATCAGAGTTCACCATGGGTGAGTGGCTTTAGTGGCTGAAGATATATAAACTCAAGTCACACTTGTTCAATAGAAAAGATGCAGAGGCAAGCAAATCTGGCTACAATAGTAATCTGCAGATAGCCTAATGACAGCATTGAAGCTGTTGCTGTGCTTTGGGCAGAAGACATATGGGCCAGAATGAGTGTCACCATTGGGTGGTTAATTTAGGGATGTCACAGCTCTCAAGATGGAAGTGATATGAAATGTCCCCTATGAATATTTAATATTTATTTGGTACTGCCATCCCTTCCTACGTATAATTGATATTAATTAATTACTTTGTCTACACCTCAGTTCTTCTTACATATGTTCTTTTTATTCAATCTCTATTATAATTTGGAGATAATTTTCTATATCAATACTTAACACAGCTTATAAGATTCACCTGTGACTTACAAGCTATTTGCTGTCTATACTTTCATTTTTTTCTCTTTATTTGTTCCTCATGTTTACTTCTCTTGTTCCCTATAGTAGAATTGGATATTATTAAATCTTTCAGCAAGTACACATTACTGTATGACACAGCAATTGACAAAGAGATACAGAGCAGTGCTTTAAAGATATTGTTTTCCTCTGTGTCTCAACCCCTTGCTTTAGTAATGGAAGCTGGGGAAAACACCTTAACAGCCCTCATAGAGAATCTCCACCCTAAAATGACCTACCTTCATTATATAAAATATTTAAAGTTAAGTATTTTATTATTTGAACTTTGCTAGTTTAGTCTAAAGCAACCACTTATAGATTGAAAATATCTATAAAGCATCTTGAAGTGCTTTTAAAAACACTTCAGTGACACACACACACAAAATGGGATGGTTTTACCACCAGCAGTTATTTGTGGATGTTTGCTTCTCTGACTATCAAAAGATGGAAATGATAACTGACATTTTTGTCTCAGTAAAAACAAAACAAAACAAAACACAAAACTATGATGCCCAAAACAAATGTTTACAAATTAGGGGTGTAACTAGTAAAGGCATTTAAAAAAATACATTGCATGGGGCGCATGGGTGGCTCAGCTGGTTAAGCATCTGACTTCAGCTCAGGTCATGATCTCATGGTTCATGGGTTTGAGCTCTGCCTTGGGCTCTGTGCTGACAGCTAGGAGTCTGGAGCCTGCATCAGATTCTGTCTCCATCTCTCTGCCCCTCCCCTGCTTATGCTCTGTCTCTCTCTCTCTCTCTCTCTGTCTCTCAAATATAAAAAAATAAAACTAAAAAAATTTTTAAACTTGCATTGCCACTCCACAGGAATGTTCATGAGCTTACACTGAGTACATTTAAATTAGGAGTTTAGCTCTCTATATAATATAAAAAATTAGAGACATGCTTGTCCATCCTTTGTCCCAAGTTAAATTTTAATCATAGCAAGCTTCATTATTGGATACTATATACAATAATACAGACTTTATTTATTTATTTATGTGAGACATAATTTATAATGGTTTCAGTGCATTTACTACAAGAAGCTGAACTTCCTTGTGTATATCACAGATATTATAGGTCAGACCCCAAAACAGTGGTAATAGCTCTAACTTTTGCATAAATGTCACCTGCCATATAACTTAGTGCTTGCATTATTTCTGTTTTTTAACGTAATCCACATATTCATTTGCAAAGTATACCTTATTTTACCAGTAGTTCACCATGACTCAGAAAGTTAAATACTTGGTCACAAAACCAGTAAGTAACTTATGTAGTAAAAAAGTGCGTATTTTGCTGATTTTAAAGTCCTTGTATTCCCCTCATAATGTTAGCTTTGTCAGAATGCCTGTAGAGTTTGGGTTCTTTTACCCTTGTGCTCCATTTGTGTCACTATTTCTGCAGCTTATCCATGTAGTGTTCTATGATCATGGCAAAAGTATCTCTTCACCTTTCCTGTGCTTTTACTGTGGATTTTATTTTGCATGTTTAGTATAGACATTTCTGATGGCCTTCAAAAGCAGAAACAGTAATACATTGGATCTCCGTGTACTCACCATCCACATAAATAGTTATCAACTCACGTATATACATTTTTCAACTGGCTTCTCCCTTCCCCCACCATTTTATCCACCATTATTAGAGGCTGTATAAATAGAAGAGAAGAAATCTTTAATAAGAACAACCACAGATATTTTCTCACACCTAGGAAAGTAATAATTATTATTAACTTCACTAAATAAGCAATCAGTCTTCAAATTTCTGTAAATGCCTTGTGATTTTCAGTTATTGTCTTCTCCCTCCCCTCCCCCTTTTTCTCTTCAAACAAGGATCACTTGTTTTTGTTTAATATATCTCACTGTATCAGTTATTATTGTTGTTTAACAATCCACTGCAAAACTCAGTGACTGCATTTTTTATTGATTTTAGCTTGAAGCACTCTTATGTTTTTGTTTGGTTTTTTTTTTTTAATTATTTTTGAGAGACAGAGAAAGAGAGAGTGAGCAGGGGAGGGGCAGAGAGAGAGGGAGACAGAAGACTGGAAGCAGGTTCTGTGCTGACAGCAGAGAGCCTGATATGGGGCTCGAACTCACAAACCCTGAGATCATAACCTGAACCGAAACCAAGAATGGTACACTTAACCAACTAACCCATCCAGGCTCCCCTACACACTCTTCTTAAATGGGCTGGAGGTTAGCTTATCTAGGCTGGGCTCAGATACTCTGGCCCTGTTCCACTGCACACTCTCTTACCCTCCTCTAGTAACCTGTGACATAGGTTAGGAGGTTCTTACTTTCTGCATAAACTCTACTGATATAGTTTTTTTTTTTTCCAAATATGCCACTTCTAATCTTTACATTTTTAAAATACATCGTGCCTTTTAAGGGATTGTATATTCCAAATGGAAATTATCAGCAAAACATAGATATGACTGGTCATATCCAATTAGCTCTAACAATAGATTTCTTACCTGGGTGGCATCATCTTGGCAAATGATTTGTCACAGAGTTGAGGCTTTCAGACTTTCATTCTCAAAACCTAAATTAGCAAGACAAAAATAATGAATTTCTTTCACTGGACAGGGTCACAAGAGCAAAAATCACAAAATACATGAATGAGAAACCAATTACAAGTGGAAGAGTATGCATGGTGGAGAGGATGGAAATCAGATCCAAGAAAGATGTTACTCACCTCTTTAATACAGATCTACTGCTTGACGTGGACCTATAGAGCCCTGAGGACAAGGATTCCTCTCCCCTGAATAGGGTTAAGAATAAATAGTGCTAATCGTTGCCTCCCTAATGTTCTTTTTTGTGTGTGTGTGTGTATGTACTTTGAGTGTTGATAGACTCTGATGATGCAGGACATAAATATTTTATTCATCAAGCCACAGAAGTTATTAGCAAATTGGGTGTGATGCAATTTATAATAAGAAATATATATATATATATACACGTATATATGTGTGTGTATATATATATATGTATATATATATATATACATATATATATATATATCTTCCTCCCCTTTTCTGGCTCTGAACTCCTAGAACCATTGGAATTTCCTAAATGAGGAGAGTGATAAATGTGCCTTTTGTTATGTTAATGAGGTGGCTTTGGAAACCAACTGGATAATCTATAGATGGGGCTGGTTGCCAGGGGACCCAACCTTGTGATTGGAGGGTTGGAACTTTCAGTAACCCCCATGACTTTGGGGAGAAGAGAGGTTCTGGAGGTTAAATCAGTTGTCAATGGCCAATTTGGTAATCAATCATGACTATGTAATAACAACTCCATAGAAAGGCAAAAGATGGTGTTTGGAGAGTTTCTGCTTTAGTAAACATGTGGAGTGGTGCCCTTTCTAAGCTCTATGCCCTTTTCCTATACCTCACCCTATGTCATCTAGCTGTCTCTGAGTTATATCTTTTTATAATAAACTGGAAATCTAGGAAGTAAAAAGCTTCTTTGAGTTCTGTGAGCAGCTCTAGCAAATTAATCAAACCCAAGTAAGAAATGTGGGAACCTCTGGTTTAGTCAGTAGGTCAGAAGCACAGGTAACAACTTAGACTTTCTATTGAAGTCTAAAGTGAGGGTCATTCTTGTGGGACTGAGTTTAAACTGTGGGAGCTGAAGCTATCTCTGGGTAGATCCCCTGGTGTCACAATTGAGTTGAAATGTAGGACAGCAAGCTGGTGTTAGAGAATTACCTAATGTGTGAGGTGGAACGTATATAATGGAATCAACAACTAGACTTAGTGATCAAAAGTGGGATCAGAGTCAGAATCTCACTTGGAATCATTCTTCCTTTTTAAAATAATGTTCTTGGGCTCCTGGGTGACCCAGTCGGTTGAGTGCCTGACTCTTGATTTTGGCTCTGGTCATGATCCCAGGGAGGAGCCCTATCTCAGTGCAGAGCCTGCCAGAGATTCTCTCTCTCTGCCCTTACCCCGCTCTCTCTCTCTCTCAAAATAAATAAAAATAAAATAAAATAAAATAATAAAAAAGTAGTTCTATTTATTCAGTTCTGATCCATTATAGATAAAATTATATTTTAACAATTGCAGACAGTGTTATTTCCACATTCATGGGGAATACTTTATTTTTAGCCCTGCCACTATGAATTAATACAAATCTTATAAATCTTTAAGAATTCTTTTTTTTAAATGTTTATGTATTTTGAGAGAGAGAAAGCAGGGAAGGGACAGAGAGAGAGAGAGAGGGAGAGAATACCAAGCAGGTTCTGCCCTGACAGGGAAATTCCATCCCATGAACTGAGCCATCATGACTTGAGCCAAAATCAAGAGTCAGATGTTTAACCTATTGAGCCACTGAGGAGTTCCACAGATCTTTAAGAATTCCTGAACACCAGAATCTGTGCCTGAAGAAAAAATTGGTTCAAGATCTGGGAAAAGATGGGCAGATGTCAAAGACTATGTTGCCTTTTTTTTTTTTTTTAACTGAAGCAAGGCATTTTTTCTGAAATTAATTTCTAAGGATTATTTTTATTTCAAGAACATTAAATAATCACAGTGTTTCTAAATTTTAAACTCCTTATTTATTTTAAGGTAAATACAATATATTTAGGATTGTATTTGGGACCAGTTTACCTGTCTTTTTTTTTCTGAGGTGAAATTTATATGACATAAAATTCTTGCCTCTGAATAGGGCAAGAAAAAATAGTTTATATTACTCCAAAAAAAACCTGTCCTTTAAGCAGTCATTCTACTTCCTAATATCTAAAGGTATTCAAGGGCTTTTCCTTTGGTATGTATGTTCTTTTGTTTATTTTGTAGGTATACTCTCACTAGATGATTTTATTTTAAATATTATCCCTGCATGGCCTACACAAGAAATACATTTTAAATCTCAGATTTGTGTTTTGATTTAACATTTAGATTTCATAAAACTTGTCCAGATTTTATGCATGCTCAAGAATGCACAAAAAGAATATGTTTAATTTCACGCATTACATTTTCCAATTGATATTCTTTATATTAAGATATTTAGCTTTAAAATTCTTAAGTATAGTTTTAAGGCTTTTGTAGTAAATGTCGTATTTTAGATCCTCAGTAAATATTGGTTGAGCGTATATTCACTTCGAGGTCAACTGAGGAAAAGACACACGGTTTGCTGTTATGTTTGTTTTATCTGAGAAAAATAACTTCAGTTATGTAATGAGAGAATGGTAATATTAGAGCAAATATTGCCAGTGAAAGACACGTTGAATCTTCCTTCTGAAAGTGCAGAAACTGGTAAAAGCAGTCAGGCTGCTGCTGACAGTTTAGCCAAGGGTGATAATCCCTATTTCATCAGCTACATTTAAACAACTGGGTTTCATATTTCCTCCAAAGCACTTTGCACATGTCACAGCACAAATTAGTGAAGTCTAAATTTCAGCTTAAGGCTCCGTGTGTCATTTAATAGCATACATTTGCTAACTGTAGCCAAAAAGCAGCCTTCCATCAGGGACTCTGAAACTCCTCATTTACATAAGAATGGGAAGTTAATTGTGTTACAGATATTCTGGTCTCCCCAAGGAGTTCATTAAGCATGCTGAACATGCTGAGATTATAACTTAACTGTCACTTCTGAGAAATTGGGAAAATTCAACTTCAGATACAACACCGTTGGCAATAACAAGCATAATTTAATGTATATATCGCTCTGAATCAGAGATGGGCTTCCATTGAAATTTATAATATCTATGATTTCTGTATTCATGACTAAAATAGTACAAAATATCTGGGAATTAAGTGTTCTAGAGACCTTTCTACCACCTCATTCTTGTTCCTAAAAATATGGGTACCTTATTACCCAATGGTTGCAGTTACTTAAAACATTTTGTGGCATTATGGGGTCAACTGAAATGCCTCATTTGCATTAATGACACTTGTAAGAGTAAATATGAAGCAAAAATGGAGAAGGTTAAAAAGGAACATAATTTGCCATTAATTTTAAGCACAATTGATATATAGGTGTATATATGTATGCATATATGTATATATATATGTGCATATGCAGATACATATATTGTGTTAATACTAATGATTTGGAGGGAAATTTAATTTTATAAACATGGTTCAAATAAGCATAAAGACATGATACCTTGGTACTGTTCCATACTATGACAAAATGTCTTCACTAGGACACTGGGAACCTTTTTGGATGATCCAGTCATAGAGGAAAAATGTCCCTCCCTTTATCAAGTGCTTTACCAATTTAGGAATAGAGCATAGGGAAACAGCATTCATCTTCCAGAAACAAATGTTTTAGTGTTAAACAAATGTCACTCAAACATGACTTATAGAACTATACTGCCAAAAAAAAAAAAAATTCAAGACTTTTTTGCTTTCTGTTTTACCTAATTTTTTCCTCTTCATACAACCAACCAGTCTTTCTATTTAATGTGTTCATAACAGGAAAGTAATGGTGAGGAATATTCAGTGTCAGAACAAGCTGAGTATTTTACTATTTCTATATGTGTCCTTGACTATTTGTGTCCTTTCTATATGTGTCCAAAGCTATTAATGCCACTTTGACTCCATTTATTTGCTGCATTCACAAATGTCACAATGTCATTTCTTAATATACAGTATTCTCTGTTTCATGCTTTTTTTTTAGCATTTATCACTTTCTGAAATGTTCATGTTTGCTTGATAACTTATTTTCACCCTAAAAAATAAGAGTGAATTCCATGAAAGCAAAGATTATATGTTTTTCTTCTTTGAATTTAAAAAAAAAATTTTTTTTACATTTATTTATTTTTTGAGAGACATAGAGCACAAGTTGAGGAGGGGCAGAGAGAAGGAGACACAGAATCCGAAGCAGGCTCCAGGCTCCAAGCTGTCAGCACAAAGCCTGATGCGGAGCTTGAACTCACAAACCGTGAGATCATGACCTGAGCCGAAGTCAGCCGCCCAACTGCCTGAGCCACCCAGGCGCCCCTTTCTTTGAATTTTTTTTAAGTAGGTTTCACATCCAGTGCCGGCTTGAAGTTACAACCCTGAGATTTAGAGTCACATGTTCTACTGATGGAGAGAGTCAGGTGCCCCGGGATTGCATCTATTTTATTCAGCACCATACCTTTACTGCTGAGGATAGTGTCTAATACATTCAAGGTACAAAGTATGGCTATTTGTTGAGCCTCTGGTGTGGGAGATGGCAATGAACAAAATGAACTCTCTGCTTCCTGAAGATTATATTCTATGGGGGAGATGAGGGGCTGGAAAGACAGATAAAAATCAAGTGGTAATGACCACAGAAGAATATTAAAGCAAGATGGAAGAATAGAGAGTAATGGGGAAGAGAAACTAAGTGGAGGTGGGCAGAAAATACTGACTGAAAGGTCTATGTCTGTTATAATAGAAGATGCTTGTTATATTCCTCAATATTGTTTTCTCTGCCAATGTACATACTTGACATAAATTTATAAACTCAGAGTTTGCAAGCAGGATTCAGTTAGTGTTTCTTGAATATGAATAACATTTCCACTGTTACTATATAAAGTAAGCAAATCAGTCATTATACTTGTCTAGTAATCCTCTAAAAAACTAAGTTTTTTTTTTAAACCAGTTCCATAACTTAGAGTGAGTGCATTTGAAAGGTACATTTCACATCCTTCTCTGAACTTATTTATGACGTGGTTCTTTTGCAGCTATTACTGAAATCTACATCTGGAAAAGCTAAAACAGAGAATATATTTGGGCTTCTCTTCTGGTTTACTTCTAGAATGTGCAAATGTAAATATCAAAAGAGGAGAGATAGCTTGTGTAAAATTCTTATCTGTAAAACTGCCCCTTTCTCAGTCCTAAAGCAAATCAAATCAATTTGTTGATGAAAACTAAAATTTTCCATAAGTTGGCAAAAAGGTTAAAAATCGGTTAGGTTGCTCTTGCCTGGCTAAAAGCTTTAATTTATAGCATCCTTTTCCTGTATTCTAATGCTGCATCTTCCTTTTAAATACTTTTTCTTAGTGTGGAGAGCATTCACTCCTTTTAAAATTTTATGTACCCTATCATATCTGCCATGATTAACTGATTTATAAGTGAACTCCTTCCAAGACCTTCCTTTCAAGTGGTTGTGTCCTAATTTGAACCGTGAAAGTCCACTTTTTGTCTCCTTTGCTGTGCGTCATGAACTTCTCAGAATGTACTTCTCTTACCCTCCAGAAAGACAGCAGATCTCTTGGGGTGGCTATCAATTCGTGTGTGTACTCCTCAAGAATGGTTCCCTGATGTTCTTTGTCCAGAGAACTTTGAGTAAACCTCCAGTCCCACTTAATAAAGGTGGTGTCGGTGCGAAAAGCGTTGTGTCTCCACTCTTGGCCCCGTTGCAATAAAGATTTAAGAGACCGGCGTCCAAAGTGAAAGCAGAAGACAGGTTTATTAAAGAAACAGTACACTCTCTAGGGGAGAGCAGGCCGTGTCCCAGATGGAGCTGGCACCTAGGTTGTTTGGGGACTGCATATTTATTGGGTCTTTCTGGGCTGGCAGGAGCTGTGACATACAGTGAGGTGGTCTCTAATGGATGCTGCTTCTAGTCATTGGGGGACTCCTCCCACAGTTTGGAAGAGGGAGTTTTTGGTCCCACAAGGTGTTTGCCGAACTGTCAGGACAGTCTTTCTCCATTGAATCTTAGGGATTACTCTGGGCAGAGATGGAAGAGGAGATCCCTTGCTCTTTTGGTCTATTAGCGTCATGGTCTAGGAAGCCACAAGGTCAGGATGTTGTGTCCCCAGGCTTCTAATGTGTAACCTATTTATCACCATCCTTACCTCCAGGTCATGTCTCTATCATTCCCTCCTCAAGGACTTGGGACTCTGACTTGTGCATTCTATCCACTGCTCCTATCTAGTTTCTACCTACGGTGGCGTCTCCCTAAATAATACTAATACTAATACTATATTAATGGATACAGATACACATCGGATTTGATTACTGAAACAGTTCATTTTGAAGTGGCATATTATCACTATTTTCTTTCTAATCTTTCTTCCTATTCCCAACCTCACCTACTGCCCCAACTTGGGGTCCTTATTACAAATTTATGGGACACTCCTCCTTACCTTCACACACATGCACACACACACACACACACACACACACACACATTGTGATATTTTAAGTATGCTTTTCTAAAATTATATGAATGTTATCAAAATTTCAATGTATTTTGCAACTGATTTTTACTAAACATTTTATTTTGCGTAGTATCCATGTGGTTAATTATAGAAGTATTTTCCTTTAATTCCTATATGGTACATACTATGTCTACACCACATTTATCCATCCATTACTAGCAACATTGTCATTATTTCCATATTTTAAGTCTATAACCAATGGCACAATGTGTATTCTTGTATATATTCTGCATATCAGTGTAAAAACTTCTGGATTAGCATGCGTGGATTGTTGGGGTATGCATTTCCCCCTTAACTGAAATTGCCACAGTTCTCTGTTATAAATGAATGATTTACATGAACACCTGCAGTATGATTTTTTTTCACAGACTTACTGTCTCTAGATTCTAATTCGACTTATTTTTTCAAGTTTATTTGGGTAAATACAGGTAATTTATTGTTAGTTCCTCTGATCAATAGTGAGATTGAGCACCTCTTTATATTTATTGACCATTCACTTACATATTCTGCAAATGCGCTGTTTCTTTATCTATTTTTCTTCCAGATTATACACATTTTACTTTTAAATTTCTGAGAACTTACATATATTCTAGATATTAACTTACTAATATTTGCATTGGTTGTATGCTTACTAATACAAATTTTATCTATTTTACATGTCATGTAAAATGCAAATATCTCTTCTCAGTCTACCAGTTAATTTTGAAGTTTGTATGTATCTTATATACTATAAAAAGGAGTTACATTTTAATATAGTTATTTTTTAAATCTTTTCTGCAAGGCTAATGTTTTTTGAGGTATTCAAGAAAATATTCCTTAGACTGAATGTGTGCACTTCCCAATATCAAGCATTTTGTATTTATTTCTCTCATAAATTTGTCAGCCGCTCTCTCTAGTCAATATAAGAATATATCTTAATATTGTTTATAAATTTGCCTAACCCAATATTTGTATATTGTGCTGAGCTGTTTCAGGTTTAGCACAGTATTTCATAATATCCTTCAGAAAGGACTCTTGGAATATATATTTCCATGTGCTCAACGTTCTCTTTGAGGAGCAGTGATACAATTTTGGGATATGAGATGGCCTGGATATGGAACTACAATATGGCATTTAATATACATTGAATCTGAGGCTCGTGAAGCCTTTGCATCAGAATAAAAAGAAAAGATTTATAGATGAATATAAATGAAAGAAGAGAAAATAAAAATACAAAGGTTAAACTGAAGAGAAATTTCACAGGCTGCCATAAATTGGATTCATCCCGATTAAATTTTTTTTTTGTTCAAAAACTGACAATACCTTTCACCTACTTCACAGCCAGAGTGGTTGTTTGCCAAAGGGTAAAAATGAAGGGTTCTTGAATATTCTGCTTAGCCAAATAGAGTAAAATATATTTCATAGGTAGTTTGTTGGAAATTCAGCTTAACCAAGAGATTTTGGCAAAGTTCCTCTTTGTTGCCTTCTCATTGTCTCTAATTGCTCTTCCAATTACTAGGATGAGAAAATACAAACATCTGCCTGATAAAACAACAACAACAGCAACAAAAAAAACCTATAAAACAAAATGTATTCCCACGTAACAGATGCTCATGAAAACCAGCAAAACAAGGAATGGGGTAGAATCATTAATCTCTTTAAAAACATTTGTCTGATTTTCTTTTGACTGAGACTGATTTCTTTAGGACTCTGATTCATGGAATTGTGCTTATTCTCATGGGTGATTATATATTATTTTGGTTATTATTGTGATTACTGTTGTGTGAAATGAATTTGGCAGTCCCAACATAGTGTTAATTTCCATTGTTCTCACACAGTGTGACACATTGGAATCAATGGTGGTAGAACAACTGAAATTGGATAGAAAAGTCACAGTAGATTTATGTTCCCTGGACACTCGTTTCCTATTTTACTGCCAGAAGAAAACTGAAGTGGTTTGTTGACTTCCCTGATAAATCACAGAAAAACATGGTAAACAGGCTGATGATTTGAATTCCTTAATATTTGCCTCCAAGAAAAAATATAAAGGCTTGCATATATACTGCTAGAGTAAGGAATGTATTATACAATTTCAAAAAAAATTCAAAGGACTTTAAAATAAATTTATCAGGGTTTATTTTGTAACATATATTGCGCTTTGCTTTTATATATCTAGTAGAATATTATTTTTTCCTAAGAGAATATTCTTAATGACCTTGCATTTCCTCCATGAGGTGTGTTTAAAATATTAATTGAAATTTGAAAATTTCCAAGTTTAGATGGTGTATTTCATTAAATTTCTATTATTTGAGGTTTTCAAATTACGTATGTAAAAATAGACCCAATAGAATTGTCTAGATAACCAAAAAAATGTTAGACATTAGCTCAAAATAACCTATCCATCTCCCACTACCAACATTAGAAAAGTTACATATTTGTCATTTAATTGATGGTTTTATTTTGTCTCTGTCTTGCCAAACAACTAGTTGAATTTCTTCCCACATAATTCATTTTTTTAACGTAACTGAGACAAATGATCAGGTGTTATGTTTAAGGGAGAGAATAAATAGCAAGGCAGTTAAGTAAATGAGGAAAAAAGCCTAAGATTAAACTTAAGTAATTGGTTTGGTGGAAGATAATGCTTTATTCCTAGGACTGCCTTATAATTGCCCATTGACAGTCTATGAAGTAAAATAACTGAATTTGCCCACTGTATTAGCAATTAAATTGTTTTTTAAAAAGACACACTGATAACGTATTGATGATAAATGTTCTCATGGCTACAAATGCATGATGGAGGTCTATAATTGCAACATGCGGTCTCTCTTAGTTGTGTCCCCTGCTCATGTTAACATTTCTAGTCCTTGTTCGCATTTGCTCCACAAGAATCTCCACCTTTCAGCTCTGCGGAATGTCAATATTCAAATGCTTTATTCTTAAGAATATCTGCAAGACTACAGCTTAATTCAATAATACTTACACTTTTAAAGTTCTTTTAAAACAGGTATGTAGGAACTGACACCATATAAAAACAAAGCAAAATTAATCTCAATGATCCTTTTTTTAAGTAACAAATCTCAATTTTGATAAAAAATTCTTATGAATATCAACCTCCGTGCAATCTTTGAAACAATATTAATTAAGCATCTGTACTTCAGGCACTAAGTATACAGAATACAGTGCAGAAACACATACCTGCCCCCGGCCTTGTGGAGCTTACATTTTAACAAGAGTTGGAGCTCAATAACACACAAGTAATTAAGATATGAGTGGCTGACAAGGTGAACAATTTTCTAGTTATCATCCCATAATCAACTAATGTGATGCTGAACAATTATTCCAATGAAATGGTTCTCAGTCTTCTTATCTGTAAAATAAATCTGCTACAATTTCCAAGGATACTAAAAATTAGTAAAAATATTTAAGTCAATGTGAAACGAAATTAGGTACTGCCCGGGGCTGAAGCAGTACTTAATGATGGATTTTGATTGTGCTAAATGCCTCAGAATGTAATATAGGTGACTAAAGGTATGATGGAAGTCCCCCTCATAATCAATATGGCCTTTTGAATTTTTGCCTTATAATGGTGAATGACCTTTAAAGGAAACATCATATTGTGCATTTTCAGCTCAAAAAAGCCGGGTTGAATTCTGGGGATCTACTAGTTGATACTATCGCATACTTTGAACAATGAACTAACTAATGAAAGCTCCATATGATTACATGATGCTATTACTCCCCCACGATCCAAAAATATATGCTTGGACTGCTACTCTCCTAATAGGCTTTTGACAATGTATAATTTGTTTGGGAACAATATAGTATTAACACATGATAGCTGAACCCACACAGGACACCCCAGTGAAGCCATACTCAATGGCACTTTTCAGCGTAGCCACTCTTCCTACTACATCCCTATCTTTGTTAAGGTGCAGTTGTGATGCAAGCTTTCTGTTCTGTGTTCCCCAGTACTCAGTTTAGTTAATACTAAGGTCACCACTTACTAGTTACTGGGAAATTACAGTCAGAAACTGATGTTTACAAAAATCCAATTCAGATTCCCAGCACAAGATTTGCATATTGTCTGTCATTCTACTTGGTTATTGCCCTAAATAGTACTTTATACCATCTTCTTTCATTCTGTTACTGCTGTTTTTATTTATTTCTTTGCCTCTGGGAACCTCACCTTTTTGACTGCTATCTTTCTTAATAAAACAGCATTATTATAGCCTTTTGATCATGGTGGTAGTTTGTGTCAGCCAAGGCAAGAGTGATCTGCTGCCGTTCACAGGAATCAGGAAGATTTAGAAGAGGGTTATAAATTTTACTTCTATCTCCCTCCTGTTAGTGCTTATCAGTGAAACAATTCCAGAGCTGATGGAAATGAGACTGTAGAATGTGTATCCATAAAACTTGATCATCTTCTGCCCCACAAATGATACTGAGAAGAAATACTTTGCTATTGCTTCTAGGCAACAGGAAATAAAAGAATTGGGAATGGTAGCTCCAATCTGTGGGGGATTACCAAGTGATCCTCTTAAATATCACTGTGCCCATTCCAATTTGCTAGTTACCAATCCCTCTCTCCATAAATAAATATTAACTCTTTAAAACAGGTTAGTGTAAAATCAGAATCTGTTTAATATTAAAGATGCCTTCATAAACAGATATGTACAAATATGATGTAATTCAATTGCTAAGTATATTTAACGCAAATATTTTCCTACTTAGTTATTTCTCGTAACGCCAGTTTTCCAATTAAGTAAGATTTGCATTTACCATCTGTTCACATTTTAGTAGGCCTGTTGGATAATTAAAAATGCATCCTAATCTGCAGTCTTCTAAATATCATGTTTTTATTATTGGCACTAGAAACAAAATCAATGAAAATATGAATGTAGTGGTTCTAGATTGGTCAAAATACTATTTATATAATCTCAGATTTTTCCTCAAAAATTGTGTGCAATTTTTAAACATCTACTTCTGAATCATACATCTTAAGCTTCACTCAAGTGCTTTGAATCACCTAAATTTTATTCATCACATCTGCACATTTCACCTGCAGCATGGTCACAAATAAGTGAAGAACATGAAATTCAACTCTGATTTTGTCTACTGCACCTTGATCTTATAACTAGGCATTTGTGGTACTACTCTCTAAAATAAATCTTGTACAACTCTTCATAGGATGCGGATACATTTCTTGGGCAATAGGAATACTGTATATTGTTTCTCTATTCTCTGAATTCTCAACAAAATTATAGTGATAGTGTTAAAAATGAAGACTTAGTCATCTCCTAAGTCATCTCCTAGTCATCTCCATTAGCAGAGTCTCTCCTCTCCAGACATTTTTCTTCTATAATACCAGCCTGTAGATTGGAAATACAAGGTTTAACTCTGAGTCTGCTCTATAGAGAAATATCATGTCTCAAAATTCCTAAGATGTTTTAAAAGTAAAATTTAAATTGTTTTTCTTTTTAAGTTTATTTATTTATTTTGAGAGAGAGAGAGTGTGTGTGTGTGTGTGTGTGTACCAGCAAGGGAGGGGCAGAGAAAGAGTGAGAGACAGAGTCCCAAACAGGCTCCTCACTGTCAGCTGAGACTCCATCCCACCAACAGTGAGATCATAACCTAGCTGAAATCAAGATTTGGATCTTAACTGACTGAGACATCCAGGTGTCCCTAAAATTCATATTGTAACATACAAAGTTTACATTCATTTTGCAGTTATATGAAAAATGGAAATGATATAGATACATATATGTATATTTTTCATCCATCAGTTATGTTTTTAATGTTGCTTTTTAAAATAAATGCAGGGGGCTTTAAAGACCATTTAAAAATTGGAAATTCTTGAAGACTGAATAATATTAATAAACACATCTTTTTGTTCCTGTATTTATTTGAAACCGTTTCCAATATGGCAATTCCAAGTTTTATTGGTGATGTTAGTCCTCTGTGGGGTGGAGTAGATTGCATAGTGTTTAAAGAAATGGAATTTGGAATTAGACTAACAGGAGCTTAGATTAACAATTTAGTTACATGAAATCTTGAACAATTTTCTTGTCAGATCTGAATGAGCCTCAGTTTCATCATCTGACAAAAATGGTGATGATGATATGCCCTAGGATGTTAGGGGAAAAAAAAAAAAACAACAACAACCAGGGAGTGACCTAATGAATGCATAATATGTAACAAAGTGTGTAAATAAATAAACCTTCACTTAGAGGAAGTTATTATTACTAAGGTTCAATATGTACCATATTAAGAGAACTTTGTGCTCAAACACTTAAAGAACTTAACTAAAAGCAGCACTGTTAATATCGTAAAATTTCTAGGGAGAAACACATATCCTCTGCTGTCTGTGTTCTATAGAGGAGAGTTGACTTCAATTCTCTAGAAGAAAAAAATCTGAGAGCAGCCCTAGTTTCCACCCAATGCCAGATCTCTCTAGTTCAGTCAGAACTGAACAGAAGGAAACACATGTGAATAAGTAGCTTAGGAACTTCTGAGTTACTTTGGAGATCTTTGGAGAAGCTGATCCTGGATGCACGTATTCACCTCTGCCAGGAGGTAAGTGTTCTACCATCCTTCGGGTAGCATCTACAGTTGTCCTTCTTTACCTGCAACTATATGAGTAAATTCAATTCAGTGATGGAGGTCTGATGAAGCACACCTTCTCTTAAACCTAAGGTATGTTGTTAATCAGGTTTATCAGGAAATATAGCATATTTAATCTTCATTTCTCCAATTGCGTTTCTTAGTTCTCAACTGGTTTTAGCCTTGGAATGGGCAAAGCAGAGGTGTAATTATTTGTCACCCTCAAAAGAGCTCCAATAAATAATTTCCCAGCATCTATTTCTATAACCATTCTCCAAGAAACACTTTTCACTACTTTCACCAAATTATTGTTGAAAAAATATAAAACTTCTACCCGATTTAAAATTTTGAATAATCTTAACAGTGAGAGGACACTGGATACAGTAGAAATAGAATGACGATGAAGTAGATGTTTTGCTTGGCAATGTTTTATTTTAGTCAATCTATCAATATTTTTTAAAAAATATATGTTTTAATTTTTAGTGATGTTAAGAAGTAATTACTGTTGAAGAGCATTACAAGAAATATATTCTAGTCTCCAGCATTCCTACTTATTGAAAATGTAACATAGGATACTGAGGATAAATGAGAAAATTATTAAAACCAATGTGATACTCATTGAATCATCACAGATGATTTGTAATTATCACAAAATACATTTCCCAATAAATCAGAATAAATGAGTTCAATAGGTATGAAGAAAAATGCATTTCTATTTGCAAAGAAGGAATGATTAGAGCCTACTAAGTCATTATTCATAATTGAAAATCAGTTAATTTGCAGAAACGAGTATTTAGTAAATTACTTGCTCATATGATCAGAACCTAAATTTTTTCACATAAGAAAAATATTTAAAACTTTCCTCATGTTTCTATTACATAAAATAATACTCATTATTCAAAACTTTTTCAGATGCGAAATACATATTGATATAAAATATATATCTAATGTGCCAGAATCTCATGTTTCTCTTCTCCTTTACTAACGGAAATCCAGGTTTGTTGGAAGAACAACTTGCCTGAATAAAAAGCTATATTTTCTAGTGTTTATTGCAAATAGGGATGGCTATTTGGCTAAATTGTAGCTAAAGGAATAAGAGTAAAAGTTGCTGAGTTGTCCTTCTAGAAGTGTTCCTTAAAAGGGGGACTGTCCCCTTATGCAAACTTTTGCCCATGTCTCATTGTTCTTGCTTCCTAGACCATGAATATGTCTTAGGCTTCAGCAGTCATCCTGTAAACATCAGATAAAGGCTGAAGAGGGCTGGAAAGAGCCTGGGTCCCCAGTGCCTCAGTCGAGTTATCAAAGCGGCTTTCGGTATTTCCTTGAAGACTTTTCCATTATATGAAAGTAAAATAAATACAAGACTTAAAATGTTTTCATTTTGTTTCCTTCAACATACTACTGAAATCAATTTTTAATACAAAGGAATTCTATACCACCTTTAACCAAGTATAGTTTGGGGAGAGATTGAGATACATAGAAACATTCTTAGTAAGTATATAAAAGCTTGGATTGAGAGTAACTTTTTTCTGCCAGTGTTCCACAAGACAAACAAATATTTCTAATAAAATTTAACTTCATGAACAAGTGATGTCTTGCAATACGAGTAGAACCAGACACCGAATGTCACATGATCACAATTGAGTCAATGGTTCTTAAAATTCACTTTGATATACAAATGCTTTGGAATACAAGCATGTTTCTGGAAAGGATTATGCTCGCAAACCAAGGTTTTACTGTATATTGTTTTTCTATGTTACATAGAAAATCATCACAAAATTAGAGGCTTAAAACCACACCATTTACCATTTGTTATTTCTCTAACTCTACCAATTTATTATATCTATTAACTTTCCCAGTTTCTGTGTGTCAGAAGTCTCAACACAGCTCAAGTGAGCACTCCTCTTTCAAGCTCGCATGGTTATTGGCACATTTCAGTTCCCTGACATTGTAGGACAAAAAAAAAAAAAAAAAAAAATAGCTTGCCATGTTGCTCTCTTTCCCCGGGCAGTTCAGCCCCTGAGCAGCTTTTTCTTCCAAACCAGCAGGAGAGTCTACCTAATGCATATATAGACAGATAATCATGTATAACCAAATCATGGGGATGACATCCCATGCCCATCACCTTTGCCATATGTTACTTATACAGGTGAGTCATGTCTCACATCCACTCAAGTGGAGAGTATTTACAAGGAATAACACCCAGCAATTGAAGAACATGGGTTCCATATTAGAATTCTGCCTATCATTCCCAGTACACAAACATATTTTTGCAAAGGGATTCTGAGTTTCTACATCTTTTTCTGCATTGGTGTACTAGAGAAGATATTCTAGATGGCTCTTCAGAGAACCTCTTTCTAACACTTTGAAGAACTCCTTAAACATAGATCTTAGAATAAACCCATCACAAAATATATTCACTAGCTTCTTCAAGTCTAAACCAAGGTCAGATCTAGCTTTCCAGGGGTAAAATTTCATACTGAAGTAGAAAAAGCTTCAGCCAACCCAAACTGCTCTTTATCAAAAGTTTCCAAACTTAATACCTAGAGTTCAAGATTTATTTAATCACAAACCCGCATCATAGAAGTTCACAATGAAAAATATCTGGACAGAGACATCTCCCTAAATTTAACACTAAGAAGATTATCTCTCCTTCTTTTTGTGTATGATTGTTATTTGAGGTATATGTATCAGTGATACTGGATAATAAATATGCCTGTTACATTTTTCCCATGTCTGTGAACATGCAGAATTCTGTTCTTTCTTTTCTATCCTGATATTTATCACACTTTGTTGTAATTACCAGTTTCCTCATTGACTTCCCCTTCTGGACTAAGAGCTGAGATACTGAGCTCTCCAAGGACAAGGGGGTCCTTCAATCAATTCTGGCATCTTAGCACTGACCCAAGTAGAGGCTTTACTCCCACTATGGTTATTTCACTGAAACTGAAAGAGTGATGCCTTCATTAAAAAAAAAAAGTTATGCATTTTAAAGTGGCCCTAACTTGTTTACCTAACTTCTTTAAACAAAATATCACTTTATATAAGAAGATATTTTAATATTCTTTAGAAACAAAAAAAAAGTAACACATTAATATACGTTCTTAGAGGCAGGGACCCAGTTAGAGGACTGACCTAAAATCTACGCTAGAGATCTGAGGATAGTTTATATACTTAAGCAGATTAGTTACTAGAGACATGGTGTCCATGTGCTTGGCTTACCTGAATTCTGGATGAGTTAGAGTTTAAAGTTTTAGACTGTACCAAGATGAATTTACTCTTGCACCTTTAGAATAAAGATTCTTGTGCTAAGGCACTTCCCATGAAAACCACAGCAGTATTCTATGCATTCAAAAAGCAACACAAGAAACAGCATTACTGGTAGAAATCCTTGCTTGCTCAGCTCTCTACCAAAATAAAAGTTGAATGTGTGTACTTTTTATGTTGGAATCTCAGAATTTCATTGTGTTTGAATGTCAGAATCAAGCAGATCAATCCTGCTGTGAATTAGGCTGGCTACTTTAGCATATAAACGTCCAAGAGGTGTTATAATAGATGGTGCTTTCAAAACATGAAAAAAAGTGAAAGTGCATTGTGATAGATAAGCTTTTCTACCCTGCCTCTCTTACACAAATACACACAGATGTATCTGGACATTTCAAATTATTAATTTATATATATAAATATATTTAACCTATTTCATTATGAGTTTAATTTCTTATAATGAGTATAAATTCTGAAAGCAAAATAAAAATCATACACCAAGATAAATTTCATGTACTTTTGTATTGTGTGGATATAGTTATATTAGCATGACCAAAGTATGGAGAAAACTATATACTTTAGTGGCATAAACTGTATGGTATGTGAATTATATCACAATAAAGCTGTATGTTGTTATTGTTTTGAGACCCCTTAGGAGAATGAACGAGCCACACACTGGAGGAAATCTCTGCATAACTAACATCTGGTAAAAGACTGGTATCTAAAATACACAAAGGACTCTTAAAACTCAACAATAAGCCAACAAACAAACCATTTTTTACATGTTTATTTATTTTTGAGAAAGAAAGTGCAAGTTGGGGAAGGGGTAGGAAAAGAGGGAGACACAGAGGCCAAAATGGGCTCTAGGCTCTGAGCTGTCAACACAGAGCCCAACGTGGGGCTCGAACTCACGAATTGGGAGACCATGACTTGAGCCAAAGTCAGATGCTTATCCAACTGAGCCATTCAGGTGCCCCTAAACAACCCAATTTTAAAATGATCAAAAGATCTAAGAGATATTTCACCAAAGAAGTTACACAAATGGAAAATAAGCATATGAGGTATTATTCAACATCAGCTATCAAGAGAGAATGGAAAATTAAAGCAATGATGTATCTCTGTACATCTATTAGGATGGCCAAACTCCAGAACATTGGTAACACCAAATGCTGGAGAAAATATGCTGCAAAAGAAACCCTTATTCATTACTGGTGGAAATATAAAACAATACAGCCGCTACTGAAAACAGTTTGGCAGTCTTCTGCAAACCTAAACATAATTATCATATGATCCTTAGTGTTTACTAGAATACATTAAAAAGTATGTCCACATAAAACCTGCGCATAAATGTTTAACAGCAATTTAATCCATAATTGCCAAAACTTAGAAGGCACAAAGATGCCCTTCAAGGTGAACAAACTGTTGTACAGTGATACAAGAAATATATTCAGTGCCCCTCCAGGAAAAATCTATCAAGCCATGAAAAGAATGGGAATTTTAATTTTGTATTGCTAAAGAAATAAATCTATCTGAAAAGGTGATGTACTATATAATTCCAATTATGTGACATTCTCGACCAAAGAAAACTAAAGATACAGTAAAAAGATCAATAGTTGCTTGGGGCACCTGGGTGGCTCAGTCGGTTAAGTGTCTGACTTTGGCCCAGGTCATGATCTCACAGTTCATGGGTTCAAGTCCCACACTGGGCTCTGTGTTGATGGCTCAGAGCCTGCAGCCTGCTTCGGATTCTGTGTCTCCCTCTCTCTCTGCCCCTCCCCTGCTCATGCTCTGTCTCTCTCTCCTTCAAAAATAAATGTTAAAAAAATTAAAAAAAAAAAAAGATCAATAGTTGCCAAGGGTTCTAGGGAAGGGAGAGGGGGATGAATAAATGAAACACAGGGAATTGTTAGGGTAGTAAAATTTTTCAATATGATACTGTTAGGGTGGATACAAGTCACCATACATTTGTTAAAACCCATAGAATTTACAACAAAAAGAATGAACCCTAATGTAAAGTATGGACTTTAGTTGATAATAATATGTCAATTTTGACTCATTGATTGTAACCAATGTGTACCACACTAATGCATTATGTTAATAATGGGGGAAACTGTATATATGTTTGGGGGTCAGATGAAGTGGTATATGGGAACTCTATACTTTCTGCTCAATTTTTCTGAAAATTTCAAATTACTTTAAAAATAAAATTTATTAATTAAAAAATTTTAATTTTCATATATATATACATATATATATGTGTATATATATATGTATATATATATATATATATGTATATATATATTACGGATTATAGAAATGAAAACATACAAGAACAGAAATAACAAAATGGAAGGGCCCAGTGGTAGAGATGACAGTTGACTGAATCAGTGAACTTGAGGACAGATTCATAAAATTTACCCAACCTGAACAGTGAAGAGAAACTAGACAAGAAATGGAGTTTCAAGGATCTGTGGGATAACAACAAAATTCCCAATATTCCTAACATCACAATCCCAGAGGGAAAAAAAAAAAAAATGACATTAAAATACTATTTTAAGCAGTAATATAGATGCAAACTTTCCAAATTTGGCAAAAAACACAAATTTACACATTCTGGCAGTTGACCAAATCCCAAACAGGATAATCCCAAAGAAATCTATGCCAAAGGCACATCATATTTACACTTCTAAAAGCTAGAGAGGTTAAAACACAAAACAAAACAAAAAACAAACAAAAAGCAAAAACAAAAAACAAAAAACCCACGAACCTTGAAAGCAGCTAGAGAGAAATGGTGTATTACCAGTAGGTAAAGAATGTCAGAGAACTGAATGCCAAAAAATGCATCTGAAATCATGGATGGCAGAACAAAGTGATACACAGTTTTCCAAATGCTGGAAGGAAACAACTACCTATTATGAATTCTGTATCTGGTGAAAACTATACCCTCAGGAATGAAGGGGACATGAGGAAATTCTCAGATGAAGGAAAAATAAAGAATGTTTTGCTACAAGACCCACTTTAAGATTGGCTGAAAGAAGTTCTTTCAACAGAAAAGACATGATGAAAGAGAGTCCCAGAGGATCAGTGTGGTACGTAGGGCAGAAGTATACGCACACACACTACAGTGCCCTTTCCTCGTGGATTTTATGTCATGTTGGATGGTTGAAACTAAACTTATAACATCTGATAATCATGATAATATTTTACTAGAGAATGTCAAGGGATATAAGTGGAAATGAAATTTTCATACTTGACCTGAACTGGTAAAATACAGAACGTGTAGACTGTACTGTCACACATGTATATTGTAATACCCATAGTAAGCACAACAGATACAACGCAAATACAATACTCAAAAACACTGTATGGATGGTCTCCAACTTATGAGGGCTCAATTTAGGATATGTCAACTTTATGATGGTGCAAAACTGATATGCATTTAGCAGAAACTACTTTCAATTTTGTATTTGGATCTTTTCCCAGGCTAGCAATGTTTGGTAGAGTCTCTTGTGATTCTGGGCAGTGGCAGCAAGCCACAGCTCCCAGTCAGCTACACAGTAACAAGGGTAACTGATACACTTAGACCCATTCTGTACCTGTGCAACTATTTGGTGCTTCACTTTCAGTATAGTATTCGATCAATTGCATGAGGTAGTCAGTACTTTCTTATAAAATAGTCTTGTGTTTATGATTTTGTTCAACTCTAGGCTAAAGCAAGTGTTCTGAGCACATTTAAGGTAGCCTAGGATAATTATTATGTTCTGTAGGTTAGGTATATTACCTGTGCTTTCAACTTACAATATTTCCAAATTACACTAGGTTTATTGGGCCATAACCCTATCATAAATTGAGGAATATCTGCGGATAAAACAAGACAAAATCTTTAAAAAAAACTACTCAAGTAACACACAGGAAGTCTTGAATAGAGAAAACAAGAAATAAAGAAAATAAATAATAAAAATGGCAGAGTAAAGCACTAACATATCAGTAATCACTTTAGATGTATAAGATATAAATACAGAAATCAAAAACCAGACATTGGATTTTAAAAATTGTCCCATATATATTCAAATTATAAGAAGCTCACTACAAATTCAATGATATTGGCAAATTGAAAGTAAAAGAATGGAAAAAATAAATGCCATGTAACATTAATTTAAAACAAACGTAAATGGCTGTATATGTAGATATATATAGATAGATAGATAGATAGATAAATTAGACCATAGAACAAATAAAATTATAAGAGACATAGGACATTCAATAATGATAAAAGTTCAATTCAGCAGGAAGACATAAAAGTGTACGCACTAAAAAATAAAACTTCAAAAATACATAAAAATACTGAGTTGAAAACAGAAATAAACAAATCCACAATTACAGTTTTCAACACCCCTCTTGGAAACTGATAAAACTACTAGAAAGAAAATTAAAAAGGACATAGATGATCTGAAGAACACAATCAATAAACAGTATCTAATTGATATATATATTGAACAATCCACTCAACAACAGGAGAGTACACAATTTTATTTTAGGCACCAATAAGACATGCGCCAAGATAAGTCATATTTTGTATCATAAAAGAAGCCTCAATAAACTTAAAAGAACTGGCATCCCACAGAGTGTATTCTCTGATGATAATGGAATAAAACTAGAAATCAATAACAGAAAGGCAACAGAAACCTATTGTATGTTCTAAATTATTCATTGATTAAAAGTAGTATTTCCTAGTAGCCCCTGCTTCATTGTGTGTTTCTGTGTACCTGTGTGTGTACTGAACAATTTAAAGCAAACAAAAAATGCAATGTAAAAGTGTTTAGGATGATACTTGAAGAAGAATAAACAGAATTAGGCGCCTAATTTCAGCTGGCCCACCCGAGACCCCCTGAGCGCCAACCCTAGTCCCAGGCGCGGTCCCATTTCCGCTCCAACAAGATGAAAGAAACTGTCAAGAACCAAGAGAAACTCACCAAACTGCAAGCACAATTGCGCGTTGGTGGGAAAGGAAGTGCTCCCCGAAAGAAGAAGGTGGTTCATAGAACAGCTACAGCAGATGATAAAAAAACTTCAGGTCTCCTTAAAGAAGTCAGGGGTAAACAATATCTCTGGTATTGAAGAAGTGAGTATGTTCACAAACCACGGAACAGTGACCCACTTTAACAACCCTAAAGTTCAGGCATCCCTGGCAGTGATCACTTTCACCATGACAGGCCACGCTGAGACAAAGCAGCTGACAGAAATGCTGCCCATTATCTTAAACCAACTTGGTGCAGACAGTCTGACTAGGTTAAGAAGGCTGGCTGAAGCTCTGCCCAAACAATCTGTGGATGGAAAGGCACCACTTGCTACCGGAGAAGATAATGATGATAAAGTTCCAGATCTTACGGAGAATTTTGATGAAGCTTCCAAGAATGAAGCAGAGATGAGTCAACTTCTGAAGAAGATAAACTTGAAGAAGTTACTGGGAGCTGCTATTTTATATTATGACTGCTTTTTAAAAATTTTGTTCATGGATCTGATAAATTCTAGATCTCTAATATTTTTAAGCCCAAGCCTCTTGGACACTGCAGCTCTTTTCAGTTTTTGCTTATACACAATTCATTCTTTGCAGCTAATTAAGCTGAAGAAGCCTGGGAATAAAGTTTGAAACAAGATTAATAAAGTTCTTTGCCTCGTAAAAAAAAAAAAAAAGAGTAAACAGAGTCATTATTGTAATGATGGTTAAAATTATTAAGTCATTGTTTACCTTCTCCCTATAAATATACCTAATAGTTCTTATTTGGGTAAGGTGATTATTCACATGTGTTATCTAATAAAAATACATCAATGTTCCAAGTTAAATTTTGTATTAAATTGGTTTATTAAAACAACCAATTGGGGGAAATTAACAGAAGGTGGTCAAAAGGTACAAATTTACAAATATAAGGTAAATAAATACTAGGGATATAATGTGCATGATGACTATGCCTAACAGTGCTGTGTGATATACACAAGAAAGTAAATCCTCAGAGTTCTCACAACAAGGAGAAACATTTTTCCCCTTCTTTCTTTTCCTTTTATTGTATCCATATAAGAAGATGGATATTAGCTGAACCTACTGTAGTAATCATATTTGTAATATTTGTAAATCAAACTATTATGTTGTATGCCTTAAACTGATACAGTGATGTATGTCATTTATTTCTCAATGAAACTTGAAAAAAAAAGACAGAATCTCCCCCCCCACACACACACAAATATAGATATTTATATCTATATCTATACCTATCTACATCTAGATGTAGATAGAGAAAGAGAGAGAGAGAGAGAGATAATACCAGTTTACTAATCCTGGAGTAGCAGGAAAGATATTGCCTATTCCTTGGAATGATTTTACAGAGAATGTAGAGTAAGATCAGAGGAAATGGGTGTTCATACATGTATATGTGTATGTGTACTGAATGCTAAGCGTAGCTGTACAGTTTTGCTATGTGATTCAAATGTGATTCATTCACATTCAAATGTGATTGAATGCAATTTGAAAACTTGAGGGTTTACATTATTAATATTTAATATGCAATCATTTATTTTTAGTTTGGTCTAAATGAGATGGGATTTCATATCCTTTTAATTTTATTAACTTTGGCTGTTATGGACCAAACATTTATGTTCCCCCCAAAATCATATATTGAAGCTCTAATACTCAGTGTGATGGTATTTAGTGGGGCCTTTGGAAGGTACTTAAGCTTAGATAAGGTCATGAAGGCGGAGTCATCCTGATGGAATATGCCTTTATAAGAAGAGGAGGAGACACCAGGGCTTTCTTTCTCTCTTCTATGTGAAGATACAGTGAGAAGGCAACAGTCTGCAAACCAGGAAAAAGGCTCTGACAAGAACCCAATCATACTGGCATCTTGATCTTGGACTCCCAGCATTCAAACTTGTGAGAAAATAAATATCTGTTGTTAAGCCACCCAGTCCATGGTACTTTTTTTCTGGTAGCCCAAGGTGACTAAGATGGGTGTGATAGGTATTGAGAGGAGGAAGAATCTAGAAATCTTAATCTGCAGAATAAAGCAGATACAAAAAGTTGCCTGGCATTTTAATTTAAATTATGACATGAATGATAGGAAGTCAGGGAACTTTGCAAAAAGCCAAGGTAAGACTTTCAGAAGGAAGGAACAGCAAATGCAAAGCCTGTTGAATATTAATGAAAATCTAAGGAGGCTGCATATTCAGAGCATCAAAAGTGAAGAAGAGACTGTAGAAAGAAATTGATATTGGAGACTGCGTTGGAGTCAAATTGTGCAGGGTCTTTTCAGACTCAATAATATGTTGGATATTATTCTCCTTGCATACGCCATTAAAAAGTCTGAGCAGAGTTTGGTTTACACTTAAAACACTTTCTCACTGGGAGGTTGGGGTGGTGGGAATGGAATAAGAAAGACCAGGAAGGAGGCAAGTGTAGAAAACAATGTGAGAACTGATAGTATTGTGAATTAGGGTTATGTCATTGAAGGTAGAGAGTTCAAAATATACTTGTTGAGTAGCACTCACAGGATTTCCTAATGGATCAGACTTCAGAGACTTTTATATAAGCAACAAGATGGTTGGTGGTATCCTTAAATAAAATGAAAGGCTGGGGAGAAACAAATTTAGGAGGGGGAAAAAAGAGCTCCAATTTGGACATGCTGACTTTGATATGTGAGTTTTGATGAAGACTGTCTCACTGACCAATTTTAGTCCTCTTTTCAATTAGGCTTCATCTTGGACCTGTCTTCAGCCTGCTTAGCCCTTTTTGGCAAGAATCTTGCCAAGGAAGTATAAGGAGAATCTCCCCCAAATGCCTGCATTGTTGATATCTGATGCCCCTTGATATCTGTTTAAAGTCCTCATTACAACCCTTGATATCTGATCACTTTAGCCTGCCTTTAGCATGAATCTTGTTAAGCCAACTTACTGAATCTCCCTATTCATGATTCTCTCCTCTTAGAAAATTTCTACTGACTGATATGCCCCGATTCGAGAGACCCCCCCCCCCCCCCACCGAAAACAAACCACCAGAGTCCAGAGTCAAAGCCAAGCGGCAAGGGTCGCTTATTGCAGGTTCGAACCTGGTCCTCCGGGCACTCGTTGCC
The DNA here is from genome assembly GCF_024362965.1 of Panthera pardus. Classification (NCBI taxonomy): domain Eukaryota; kingdom Metazoa; phylum Chordata; class Mammalia; order Carnivora; family Felidae; genus Panthera; species Panthera pardus. The sequence continues at coordinate 51,895,653 of NW_026526654.1, forward strand.
GGTGACGCTAAGAGGCCCCGAGCAAGGATCTTACAGCTTCTTTTATAGACAGGCACAAACAAGTTAGGGATTTTTTTGAGGTTACAGAGCTGTTATTGGTTGACATTTAAATTTGAACGCTCAGCAGAACTTGATTGGTTCCCGCCTTTATTTCAAACCACAACCGGGCACACCCTGGCTGGTTTTGGGAATGGCAGGGGAAGGGGGGGGGTGTGTCTTTTCTTTGCAGTTGTGAGTACACCTGGTAATTTTTCTCTTAGTCTCTCACTGACCCTGTCACTTTTCTCTTTGGCCACGAATTCCAAATTGTGCTTGTTGAACTTAGAGTTGAGCTCAGTGATACACTAAAATCTCTCCTTCCTATTGAAAAAGTACCAGATAAAATTTGTCTTTACTGCCTTCAACAAGTGTCTGGATCTATTTCTCTTTAACAGTTTGCATTATTAGATTATCTCTGATAATCAGACACAAATGCAAATCTTCTCTACCAAAATACAATTTCTCTAAAACAGATAGCCAGCTAGAATGAGTTCCTCAATTCTATCCCTCAGAGAAACACGCGCTGAGCAAAATGCAATCGCTGCATCCAGAGGTATGTCTGTGACCATTAGAAGTTGCCCATGAATTTGTAGCTCTAAGTACCAAGCTGAGAGATGCTTCTGAAAGAAGCCAACAGCAATAGGTAGCTCTATGGTTCAATGGAAATACTGCTATCCACGGAAACACTGGCTGGCCCTGCATTTTTTGTAGATGGGATCGTTTTCTCTCCAGTAATTACACTCCTTTGAGCTTTCACCTCATGTACATCTTTGGCATTTCGACTCCCAATAACATTTCCTAATGTTAAAATTTACTCTATTGTGAACTTAACTCTGAATGAAAACATATTTATAAAGGAACTACTCTGCAAGGTGCAGAAAAAATCACTATAAACAGTAGAATTTATTATAATAAAAGCTGTTTTTGCAGGTGCAATAAAATTTGGTTTTAAGTTATATTGACTTACTAAACATAGATTAATATAGGTAGAGATATACATTACACTCTTAATTTATAATTCCAAAAGCTGAAGTATTTGTTCTTTAATAATACCGTTTTTCTTTTCCTTAATGAAAAACTACAAGTCATGTAACTGTTTCATCACTGGCAAAATGAAGCAGCAGGTGAAAAATCCTACTGTTGTTTCCATCCATAGATATAATGTCAATGGTAGTGGGATAGAATAAGACATCAGATTTCACCAGGCAAAATCTGTTACCTAGCACTGCTGTCCAAAGCTGCCTGTCTTTACCTTGGGTTGATATCAGCCTGTAATGATAACTGGTATGTTTTGCTATTCAGCCTGACATATACTCCTTGCTGGTAATGAGATTTGGAAGGAAAACCTAATGACATTTCCTACCCAATATATCTGATGGCGGCAGAGTAGAAGACAATGCTATGCAGGGCGTTTTTCCTTCCCCGTGAAGAGTAATGTCACAGCAGAAATCTTTGGCATGGAAGTTGCTTACAGTAGACTTATGTCACTTTGAAAATAGCAGTAACAACAACAACAATAATAATAATTCCATGACTGACAGTGAATGGTATAGCACACCACAAAATCTTAAAATAATTTAAGTGACAAATGACAAACATTTCAACTTCCTTGCAGTTTGTGGACATTTTCGCCCCTAAATAGTTTGAGTTTTCTGGTCCAAATGATTTATATTTTTTTAAGATAGAAAATCCTTTAAAGTCTCATGTATTAATAATAGAAACATACTTCCACTAAATCATAGGTTTTTCTTTACTTCTATGAAGTAGTGAATGATTTTTATTCAACCTGGAAGTGTTCCCTTCACTCTGTAACAATCAACTTAAATGTCATGAAGTCTCTAAAGCTTTATCAAGCTTTCTCCTTTAGAGTAACTGTTTTCCTCATACTATTTAACAACATTTGTTTATTAATTTAATACACTTATTGAGTGTCAGCACAGGTTTTGAGCAAGAAAATATAGTAAGTTAAGAGACATATGTTCTCTTTCTAACAGGGTTCACATGCATGGGGTAAGGAGAAGTTAGAGTAGATAAACAAGATGACTGCAGATTGTGAGAAATGTCATGAAATTAACAAAGTGGGTAATATATGACAAAATATGTGACTGAGTGAAGCATATTCAAAGCATCAATCTTCTGTAAAACGGTCAGAAAAGACCCTGCTAAGGATATGTCCTAAGACCAAAGGATAGGAATATGGATGAATTGATGGTATCCAATCAAAGAGCATTCTGGGAAGTAAGAGCAGCAAGTGCAAAAATACTGAGGTAGGAAAAGACCTTGGCCTGTTCAAAGAACACAGAGACACCTGTAGGATGATCCTGAGGATCTTTGAGAGACAGGATGCTACATCTTATATATCTTCTGATTCCTGTCTTCTAGCAAACACTTTAAAAGGAATACTACAAACTTTTTTGGTTCATAAAGAATAAGCAATTGAGATATAGGTTTATAAAACTAACAGGTTTTTAAAAAATATATCATCTTGTGAAATGACATTAACATAATAAAATAACTAACAGCAAGATAGGATGATGTATAATTTTGCTAAAATTGTGTGGTAGAGGCAATTGAAGTAATTACGTGATAAGAGATATTGGTATCATTTTTTAATAGTCAAGAAAACTTTATTATTTTTGAATAAGGAAACAGATTTGAGCTTTCCATTATGACTGAATCTTTAATTTTAGTAAGAATCTGTCAATTTGAGATTTGATTGATAAATTTTAAGCAACATTTTTTAATGGTGTTTAAGGGTGAGTATGTTTGTATGTTTCTCTTATATTGAGAAACATAAAGTAAAGGCAATTATTAGTTAATGCTGATGTACTAGATCTAAGAAGTGTATATGCTGGAGGAAAAAAAAGGCAAATAACTTAAGAGTGCTTAGAAAGGTCTTTCATTATTGAGGTTGGTTTTACACACTTCCTTTTCTAAGAACTTCTCACCTTGTGCCATGTCCTTCATTTATGACATATTTATGAATAGTAGTTTACATGACGCTTTACCAAAAAGAATAAACATATCTAGAACATTTTTAGGACCAACAAGATTTTTGGAAATACTCTGACCATTTTTCAGTTAAAACATCATGGTCTTCTGTGCAAGCTAAAGAATATAGCTTATTAAAATTAATTAATTAAAAAAAATCAAAGGGGGCGCCTGGGTGGCTCAGTCGGTTAAGCGGCCGACTTCGGCTCAGGTCATGATCTTGCGGTCAGTGAGTTCAAGCCCTGCATCGGGCTCTGTGCTGACAGCTCAGAGCCTGGGGCCTGTTTCAGATTCTGTGTCTCCCTCTCTCTGACCCTCCCCTGTTCATGCTCTGTCTCAAAAATAAATAAACGTTAAAAAAAAAAAATCAAAGCTTTCTTATATTAGTAATATTTACTGAGGCCACAATAAACATTTTTGAATTTGTTTAATTGTTGAAAAATCTTTTAACAATATTAAATTTACTTTTAAGGAATTTAAGTTCCTGTGAAGATTGGGTACCCAATTGATAAACATTTTCCTTTGATGCTATTTGTTTTCATTCATACAGATTTTTAATATAGATCATCTAATTTTAATGTAGTACTGACTTTTGTATGTTGGAAACTACAAACAGACCCAGGGTAGTGATTCTGTTGAGGAGCTGAGGTTTTTATTGAACTTACTGAGATTCTCAATGTGTTTACTCTGTGAATATATTTAGTACATAAGCAAGACATTAGGAAAAGAAAGGAGAAATGGTTGACTTGTTAAGATCTTTTATATGGTTATCATGTGCCTCTCGTATTCTCAAAAATATTAAACATGTTCAAAGATATAGTATTTCTTTTCATCTTCATTTTCTCTGTAGCTCTTAGAGCTATAGCAAACATAGTAGGTACTTGATAAATACTGTGTGAATTGAGTGTGTCATTCTTGAATGATCTTTTTTTTTTTTTCCTGAGAAGTTACCTTTAGTTTTTGATTCCAGATGGAGACTACAGATCAATACCTATTATTTCCTAGAAATGGGGCAAGAGAGTAGCTGTTTATTGTAAGGATAAAGCCCACAGACATATTTTGTATTCATTAAATAAAAAGAAAATTATAATTTACGCCCTAACTTAAAAATAATTAATGGATGGACACGTGAAAATCTATCCCTGGGATAAAAGAATCTAGATTTGCATTGTTCTGGATTAAAAGATAGAGACTAGGTAATATTGTTAAATATAGTATTAAATTATGTCTAATATGTAAAAATTAAAAATGCATTTATTCTTTATTCATTCATTTAAAAATAATATAGATTTTGTCCAACACTGTTGATGCTAGAGAAAATGCTTTGAAGGAAACATAATTTTCTTAGCCTTATGGAATTTATGTTTTATTTGGAATGAGGAGTGGGAGAAGAGGATAATAAATGAATGAATGATTAAATTTATTATAAGCTAAACAGTGAAATTTACTAAAAAGAAAAAAAAAAACAGGTTAGGTAAGGGAGATTATAAACTGCCAGGTGTGAGCATATTGCTATTTTATAAAGACTTCAAAAGCACTGTAACTAGGGTATAAAGAGTAGCCAGGAGGAGACCTCATTGCTAGAGTGTGATATGAGCAAAAGTTTGACAGAAGAGAGGAAGTGAGCCACATGGCTGCATGGGGACAGAGTGCTGAGGGCAAAGGCCCTGTGAAGAGTGAATACTTGGGAATGTCCAAGAAGCACAGAGATCCAATATGGCTGCAGTGGGAGTGAGTGAGCTGGATGTCAAGAGAAAATGAGATTGGAGGGATAATTTCAAAACACTAGGCACTACTTATTCCAAAAAATACACAGTTTTATAACAATAAACTTATTTTCTAAGTGTTCTCTGGTATCTTTTATATACCAAGCATGCTGTTAATTGCTTACTATGAATAGTATTTAATTCTCATAATCATCCTGTAAATAAATCTTAGAGAGGTCATATAATTTGGCAAAGTTATGAAACAGGTAAGTTCCTGAAGAGAGGCAAATTTGTAGCCAATATTGTTTTTTTCTTTTTATTTATCTTGAAAATTATTTATCACTTATTAATTTAATTCCTTTCTTTTACCTGTCTATATTTGGATGGAATGATCTAAGTCAGAACAATATTTAGTATGCAACTAACAGCAGCCTTGTCTCTACGGAAGTGGCTGAAGTATGCTGCAAAATAACATTCTAATATCCGATTCATTGAGCTGCACCCATTTGTCATGGCGTGCGATAAGTATCTAGCAACACCACTTCTGCACTTATGACCTGTTCAAATTTTATGCCCTATACAAGTGTTTGCATGCTATATAAATCCAGCTGCAAGCTGAATATCTGTAATCACAGTTAAAAATTAACAAATTAATGATCTAAACTCACCGTTTAAAAGTAATGATCCTTGCACAACAGAGGAATAAGCACTAGCTAGGTGAGCAAACCGAATGTAAGTTTGATTCTGAATTCATATTTTACCCAAATATAATTGCTTCTGATAAAGACCAGTTTCAGAGGAATTGCTCTTCATTCAGTGCCTTTCCATCACTCCAAAACGTAAGACGAATGGAAAGGGGGATTGTGTGCTAGTGCTTAAACAAAGTGAGAACATAAAGGAAATTTGCCTATCAGTGGATCTTACACAGTTCAGATAGATTGTTGATGTACCAGAAGGTTCTTTTGAATTAAGTCACCAGTCATCTGAAGCTCTTTCAGAAGTTTAGACAGCCCAGCAGTGACTTGCAATTTCTGATACCAGTGACAAATGACCTAAATCAAAAATATTGGATTTGCATATTCATAATGCAATTTGAGTACTAAGGCTCTTGACCGCTAGGGAACTCTTGATATAATTATGTTAATTTCCAATATGTTTCCCAATGTTCTCTCTGTACCAGTGATTGCTTACATGAAAGTTAATATTTTATATTTAAGATAAAGCATGAAAATAAATAGCACTATTTGTTTCATAGAAGCTGTATTATATTAGAAAATGTATTCACATAGGAAATATGAAGATAATTGACAGATTGTAGCTGAACTAATATTGAATTTGTTTATATTTAAATTGCCTTTAGATCAAAGTCACTATATTGTAACATTTCTGTGAAAAATGCATTGGCTAGAGAATACCGCAGTTCGTTTGGCCACCTTAACAATTGAGGCCATGGTTTCTTGAGCAATTTGACTGCAGCAATATACATAGAGATGTAGACAGACAAAAGAAATGAATTGACATGCCCCTGTCCAGTGCAACTCAGAATAAAGCCTTGACAATTATTAAGCAAATCTGTGAATAGTTAATAATTAATGGTGTGAATACATACAGTACCTGAAAACTAAATAATATAAAAAACACCTTTTGTTCGACCTACAAACATAAAATATAATTCAACTCTGAATGTTTCCATCAGGTTACAGGGAAGTAGATGTGCATATCTCAATGAAAATACAGTCATGTTCTCTTCTTTTTGAATATGCTTGGTAAATTCCTCTGAAGGAGAGGTTAAACAAATTTTTCCAATTTACCTTGGTTTCACCAAACAAGAATATCAAATATGTCTCAGTATAACGCATATAAAATATTTAATACATCCAAAACACTATGTGACACAGTAAGGAATTAAGTTCCTCTTTTTAAATATAATGATTGAAAATAGAAAGGCATTAGAGTAAAAATGAACAGAACAAATACATGCATGGTTATGGATTTGAGGTATTATGAGTGATAAAGTGTTCATTGTATGATGATCATAATGTTGATTTTAGCAGACCAATTTTATTGTGTAGATTAAATAAAGATAGTAAAATTCTTTCTAAATTTCGGCTACTTAATAGCAAATGTTCTTATTGAACAAAAAGAAAAGGACTTGCTGATTAGGAGCCTTGAGTTCCAAAGCTCTGTTTTATAAAGGTGTCTGAGAACTTGCATAGAGTAATGTTTGAGTGCCTCAGTGGTAACCTTAAGAATAAAAAGTCATTGCTGAAGTTAAGAAAAGGACATTTTTGTTCAGCAAGATCTAACTAGAATGAATAAAAATGAGATCATTAATCAAAACAATGCCAATGTCCAAGAGATTCCAAAAATTTAGAAAAGAAGGGTATTTCTGCATGAAGGAACACATGTCAGAGAAGATAGAGGTAAAAAGGCCCAAGATTTGAAAAAAAAAAATCACCAAGAAGCCACTGTGAAATAAATTTGCATAATGTTGCATTTCACCTTTCCCCAGGGAAGAGGACATTTGATCAGCCCTAGCCAGGCCATCCTTTGTAATTATAATTACTAACTATTAAATGTAAAATTAAGTAGCATTGTATAATTGTGTATATTTAACTGTCTCTGTTAATGTTATACTAAACACCCAAGGAAAAAAAAAACAGAAAAACTTTACAGCCATATTATTTTATATCAATTTATATTCAACTTAGATACTCAGTGCAGTATCTAAATTGAAAAATTTAATAGGGTATGAACTAACCAGTATTTTCTAAGAACTTTTTGCCACTTTACATTGGTCAAAACATTCTTACTTCCTGTATATTAGTTTCTTCAACAAAGATAACAAAATAGAGAAGGTTTTAGTGGTAACAATATAAAGTAACCAAAGACAATTATCTAAATTATATCTTCTAACATACAAAGAAGTTGTAGAGAATGATAAAAAAAAATTGTACTGAAAAATCAAATTAAGGAATCATAAATTTTAAGATTGAATCATTAACACAGATGATGAAGTAAGTTTTATTTCCATGTATAAAAAGCAACTGATGCTAATTATTTTGAAGTGTTTCTTTTTTTATTTTTATTATTTTTATTTTATTATTTATTTTTTTAAATTTATGTCCAAATTAGTCAGTATATAGTGCAACAATGATTTCAGGAGTAGATTCCTTATTGCCCCTTACCCATTTAGCCCATCCCCCCTCCCACAACACCTCCAGTAACCCTCAGTTTGTTCTCCATATTTATGAGTCTCTTGTTTTGTCTCCCTCCTTGTTTTTATATTGTTTTTGTTTCCCTTCCCTTATGTCCATCTGTTTTGTCTCTTAAAGTCCTCATATGAGTGAAGTCATATGATTTTTGTCTTCTGACTGACTAATTTCACTTAGCATAATACCCTCCAGCTCCATCCATGTAGTTGTAAATGACAAGATTTCATTCTTTTTGATTGCCGAGTAATACTCCATTGTGTATATATATATATATATATATACACACACACACACACACACACACACACACACACACACATATATATACCACATCTTCTTTATCCATTTGTCCATCGATGGACGTTTGGACTCTTTCCATACTTTGGCTATTGTTGATAGTACTGCTATAAACATTGGGGTGCACATGTCCCTTTGAAACAAAACACCTGTATCCCTTGGGTAAGTGCCTAGTAGTGCAATTGCTGGGTCGTAGGGTAGTTCCATTTTTAGTTTTTTGAGGAACCTCCATACTGTTTTCCAGAGCGGCTGCACCAGCTTGCATTCCCACCAACAATGTAAAGGAGATCCTCTTTCTCTGCATCCTCGCCAAATCTGTTGTTGCCTGAGTTGTTAATGTTAGCCATTCTAACAGGTGTAAGGTGGTATCGTGGTTTTGATTTGTATTTCCCAGATGATGAGTGATGTGGAGCATTTTTTTCATGTGTCGGTTGGCCATCTGGATGTCTTCTTTGAAGAAGTGTCTATTCATGTCTTTTGCCCATTTCTTCACTGGATTGTTTGTTTTTTAGGTGTTAAGTTTGATAAGTTCTTTATCAATTTTGGATACTAACCCTTTATCTGATATGTCATTTGCAAATATCTTCTCCCCTTCTTTCAGTTGCCTTTTAGTTTTGCTGATTGTTACCTTCACTGTGCAGAAGCTTTTTATTTTGATGAGGTCCCAGTAGTTCATTTTTGCTTTTGTTTCTCTTGTCTCTGGAGACATGTTGAGTAAGAAGCTGCTGAGGCCAAGGTCAAAGAGGTTTTTGCCTGCTTCCTCCTGGAGGATTTTGATGGCTTCCTGTCTTACATGTAGGTATTTCATCCATTTTGAGTTTATTTTTGTGTATGGTGTAAGCAAGTGGTCCAGGTTCATTCTTTTGCTTGTCTCTGTCCAGTTTTCCCAGCATCACTTGCTGAAGAGACTGTCTTTATTCCATTGTATATTCTTTCCTGCTTCGTCAAAGATTAGTTGGCCATACGTTTGTGGGTCCATTTCTGGGTTCTCTATTCTGTTCCACTGACCCGAGTGTCTGTTCTTGTTTCACTACCATACTGTCTTGATGATTACAACTTTGTAGTATAGCTTGAAGTCACATATGAACAACCCAGTGCTAATATCATCCTCAATGAGGAAAAACTGAGAGCTTTCCCCCTAAGGTCAGGAACAAGACAGGGATGTCCAATCTCACCACTCTTATTCAACATAGTATTGGAAGTCTTAGCCTCTGCAATTAGACAACACAAAGAAATAAAAGGCATCCAAATCGGCCAGGAAGAGGTCAAACTTTCACTCTTTGCAGATGACATGATACTCTACATAGAAAACCCAGAAGATTCCACTGAAAACTGTTAGAATTGATTCATGAATTCGGCAAAGTTGCAGGATATGAAATCAATGCACAGAAATCAGTTGCATTCCTGTACACCAACAATGAAACGACAGAAAGAGAAATCAAGCAATCGATCCCAGTTACAGTTGCACCAAAACCCATAAAATACCTAGGATTAAATCAAACCAAAAAGGTGAAAAATCTGTACACTGAAAACTATAGAAAGCTTATGAAAGAAATTGAAGAAGACACAAAAGAATGGAAAAAGATTCCATGCTCTTGGATAGGAAGAACAAATATTGTTAAAATGTCGATACTACCCAAAGCAATCTACATATTCAATGCAATCCCTATCAAAATAACACCAGCATTCTGCGCAGAGCTAGAACAAATAATCCCAAAATTTGTATGGAACCAGAAAAGACCCCAAATAGCCAAAGCAATCTTGATGGTTCTTTTAAATCAGTGGATGAAGAAATAAACAAGGTGCCGTGATTTCCAGATTTTATTCATACGCGTTTCAATAAGATAAATATTAGATGGTGTACTTAATGACTGAAGGTTTCAAATAACCAGAGAATACATTATCTTTTTGAATAATCATATTATTAATATTATTATTAATTTTAGGCCTTTTATGTAGCTCTATTGCATACATTAGTTATAGCACAACAATTTACATTCTAGCTTTATACACTTGAGAAAGAAGGGTATGTTCAAGTTTTTAAAAAATAGGTTTTATTTGTTAATGCCGCCTCTATCTAGATACATTTAGAGCAGTTTATATATGGAACTGTCAAGTTCAATTCATTTACTAATGACTTCCATATCTTTTCTGGCCTAAATTTCATTGAACATCAGTTGAATACTATTGGATACATAGAACAGATCATTTCCAGCATGTCACTTTTCTGCCAACAAACAATCTAAAAACTCATTATTCTCTACATCACATTCTACTTTGGGTGAGCAAATTTCACGTTGTGAGACAATGTCAACTATGTGTTAAACTGACGGTGGAGGTTCATGGATTTAATTTGCTAAAGCCACATATTTTTTTAAAAATGAACTCAGAGAAGGTAACTTCAATCCTTACACCCTCATAAAATATGATGGGCAAGGAGAACTGCATTACTGCATCAACAAATTTGGTATTAAGTATGAAGGGTGAGTGAGTTTTAGATTTAGTTTAAAACCTCATCTACTTATAACTAATATAACCAATATCAGGATGAGTAGTTATATAAAGCCCATTTATATGTTTATTTGCTTTAACCGAGGAAAACAAACAAAAGCATAAAGGTGCAAAACCACACATGCACACATGCATATCTACTAAGTAATGTAAGAGGTTATTCATCCAATTTTTAGCGAGAGGTCATATGCATACTATTCACACAGATATATAAAAGTGATTTGTGAAAATAAACTATTCTTATAGCATAAATTCACTTCATATTTTTAAATAGAGTAAATACTTCTACAAAACAGAAAATGTCATGCATGTCTCTTTCTCATTTTCCACCTCCATTCTACTTTTCCAAGTTAGTTTTATATTCTAAAAAGTAAAGCAGGGAGCAAGCACATGAGTTATGACAAATCTCCCTAAGATGTTTCTAATTAGAGCCCTTTCACAGCACTCATTTTGCTTACCACCATTGTCCCTTCCCCCCAAATTTTGTACTTACTCCATCACCTCAAAAACATTTTAACGCCATGGATCTAAGCTACAGCAGCTTTTAATATTACCCCCAATTTCATTTTATGCTAAGAACCATTGTTCCTTTTGACACGTTCATTCTTATTGGTATCATTATACATTTTACCAGAAAGTGAAATTTTAAACCACTTTAAGAGACAGTGTGTCTTTGCATGTCTGTATGTGTGTACGTATTCACATAAAAACAGAAGCAACTTAGAACTAGATTTAAATGAAAGTGGTAAGCTGTCAGGTGGCCGTAAACAGTCTCTAAAAGACTTACTCATATTCATGGAGAATGTAAACCAAAATGAGTTTACTTTGAACAGTACAAAGCACATTCTCTTGCAAAAACATTAAATGTGCATATATACATTTCAATAATTACATATCATTTTAAATATTTTAAATATGAATAAGAGGAACTCTCATTTCTAGCACTCTGCTCACCTATACCCCGACCAAACCTGCAAATGTCACCTTCACAAATTTTGAACCTATGAAAACTGAAACTTTAGTTTATCCAGTTCAGTAAATTATCTTTGTGTTCAATATTTCACTTTGTTCTGGTCTCTGCACAGTATACATTTTGTGGTAGTTTGTGAAACATAGAAGACAAAAGCCAGCATTTACCCAAAGTAGGCATTCAGTTGAGGAGAGCACCTCCCTCTCATCCATTTACAGAACTGGGAAGAGATAGCTATATTCTTAGTGTATCTAATCAGAGTTCTACACAAAAAAAGAAAGAAAAAAAAAGTAATCAGAAGGACATTTGAAGAATAAGATTTGAAAATTTTTCACAACTTATAAGACATTCTGATCCATAGATCCCAATAAAACCATGAAGGATAAATAAAAATGAATCTACACCTAGAACATCCCAATAAAACACAAATTCAAGAAGAGAAAGAGGAAATCTAGAGAACAAATAGAAGTGGCAGAGGGTGGGGGTAAAGGCGTAGGGAAGAAAGATGATAAAATGTCTTCCGATAAAATGTTACATTTACTGCTGTTTTCTTATCAGTGGGATAACGTACATATATAAATTTTCTTAGAAAACATGACTTTCCACTTAAAACTTAATTACATTTCATAATAGAGCAACAAAAAATTTATTTTCAGAACAATGGAGAAATTTTGCCATCAAAAGACCTCTTTAAAGAATATTTTAAAAGTTGTATTTCATATGGAAGGACAATAATCGAAAATGGGAAATTTTGTAAAATGAAAGGAATGAAGAACAAGTTAATAAATGTGTGATGAATATAAGTGAATACTGACTGTAGAAACAAAATTAAATTTTTACTTTGGGGTTATAAAATGAACTAAAGTACACAACAGTAGCCAACAGGTTATGCTGTTCACAGTTTCCTTTTATTGACTGTTAACAAGGAAGGTTTCAAAGTTGGTTTTATCCAGCCGCTCACCAATGTCAACATGAACACCACTTTCTAAACAGTGGTATTTATGGATGCAGATATGGACTTAGACGTCGGTATAGGTAGAGTTATGCATGACAGTGGGTGCAGAGTTTTCAATTAAGCATATTTGTTTCTCTGTGTAAGTCCTATCTAATAACTGTTTCTATTTTAACCCAATTTTTCACTCCCATTCTCCTTCCTATTCCACGTTCTAGGCAGCTGTGTAAAGGTATGCATTGTGTACCTTTTGTTTTATGTACTTTTGCAAAAGACTGCTGTTCCATATTATGCATTTTTAATTAAGGTAAAATATATCACTGACCCAATGCCTTTCTAGATCACTTCTCTGCCTTTTGCAATCACAACGTCATTCTAAGGCCCCTTCTCTTTCTGGTGCCATAGCTTCTAAGGTCACGTTTTTGTATTCACACTAAGAGTATCACTTAACTATTACAAAATAAAGAAAGGCTTCTGAGTTTTATTTTGATTGGGCTAACTTAAGTCAAGCGCCCAAACTTGAAACAACACTTGTATAAGGGATGGAATTACACGGTTTAATTTAGGCCAAATAAGTCTAGGAAATGAGTCAATTCTACCCAAACTGTAAGTTGACTTTAATAAGAGGAAAACACTTGTTCTCCAAAGAAAGTCTGAACGGGAAAATGGGAAGAGAGTATAGATGCTGGATATCAACCAATAACTGTCTTTTGGGTTGGTGCTACTCCAAGCATGCTCTGCAGACCAGTGGCAGTCCAGTTTGTCACTAAACTGGTGAGATATGTAAAGAAATTGGGAAAGTGTTTGTTCAATTTAAGTGTATAGATATTCAACATTCAGAATCCTTATTTCACTCCTAACAACAAAATGTTGTGTATGTAATAATTTTCCGAATTATACATCTACTAGGATGCTTTCAATAATCTACACATATATTCTGTATATGTGTACATTCTACATATTTCATTCTGTGATATTTTTCTGATTTACTAATTTAAATATTATATACAGGTTATTAAATCCAATATGTAGAACAGTGAGGACTTAAATTTTGTATCTTTGCTTTTGTTGAATTTTTCTAGTTATTCATTTTTATTTTATTTTACAAAAACAGGAGAAACAAAGAAAAAGTTAAAACAAAAATTTAGTACTTCACCACACATACTTTAAGAAGACTGTTCCACTGGATTAAACTAAATCAATGGTTTTCAACCCACGTAAGTGCCAAGTGTCCCACATTCTTCAAAACATGATTTTTATCAGTTTTACTCATTGAATAAAGCAGTCCAAGGACTGTGAAATACAATTTGCAATCCCCTGAATATGATGCTCTGTCACTATTTGATCTCACTTCTAGTCTTACAAGAAAGTTCCATTAAAAGTAGCTATTTTCTATGGGATTTTAAGATTTGTCCAGAGCTTAATTTCTTAATTAAAAATGGAACAATATTTATAAAGTAATACAAAATATAAAGCTAAAAGGCTCTTAAAACATTAGGAGCAACCTCTATAGAACTTATAGATGGAAAAGCCTAGATGATTCCATTAGCTAATGAACTAGAGGCTGCCATGAATTGTGTATACTCGGTCACACAACCTGTGGGGTAAGCCCAGAAATGTTGAAGTGACTTGTGAATAAAAATCTGTAGTCCTTCTCTTTTATTCCTTTTTCTTTATATTTGAGGTAATAGTGCTGCTTGATTCTTTTCCTTTATTATTTTTGTAAATATCAAAAGGGAGAAACATTAAAATATGCTTATTAAATTAAAAGCACATACATATGTAATGAATTATTACATTTTATAAATATACTTTTTTGATATTTAGGAACTATCCCCAGATGCACTATAAGTGTTTTTGTTCACTGATAAAAGTATTCACATTCATTTTTATAGGATTTAATAATTCCTAATTATCCTTAGATTCAATGAACCACGCTAAAATAGAAGTAATAATATTTTATTTTTTTGTTTCTTAATGTTTCCTTCAAAATTTTTTTAAATTATGTCTTATCAGAAGGAAAATAAATGGATTTTTAAAACAGAAAGTAATAGTTTATCATTGCTCAGTTTACTTCTAATAAATATTGGACTTTTTAAAGTCTATTTTTCTTAAGATATCTGATTTTATAATGCCATAGAAGGTATTTAAATTTAGAACAGTATAGAATTAAAATATTAATAGCTTAAAACTGTATCTCAGATTAAATGAGATCTCAGAGATAGTAACTCATTGAAGGGTTTTTTTTGTTTGTTTGTTTTGTTTTTTAATGCCAAACAACAGTTGCTTTAACTGAAAGGTTGTTAACATACCTACAGCTCATTTTACATTTCTTGTCTGTGGATGATTTTTTTTCTCCCCAAATGTATTTTACCATAATTCAGCAGTAAATAAAACAGAACAAAAGAAAAAATAAAAGTATGTGTCACATGCGTATCTTCAACAATTATTGCCAAATGGTTCTGACATTTTTAAGTGTTGTAGCTTTTAAGGAATAGAGAAATCTCAAGGAATATAGAGAAATGCTTCCTGTTTAGGTTAAAATTTGGCTCATTTAATGTATCTGTTTCCTTTCTTGTTGTTGTTAGTAAAACAAATTCTAGAAAAAATCCATATTTATGTCTATTTCTATAGTATATGATTGAATTCAAGATTTATATGCATTTAGAGTTATGGAATTCTTTCATAGTTTTATGAAGGATACCTTATATCTTATGCTTTTTATGTACAAAAGTCTGGAAAGATCAATTACATGGTGCCAGCAGACAGGACTAAAAGAAAATGACTATACTGTGTATTTATTCTAAAATTAGACAGAGATAGAGAATCCTAGTTTTCACTCCTCTTTTGGTAGAAAGCTACTTAACCTTAGGCAAGTCTATCTGTAAATAGACAGGCTCAAACTAGAGGAAGCTTTCTTTTAGGTTCTGAATTCTCTAATTCATATGAAATAGGTATTGCAGATTAGTAGAGTAAGAAGAGACTCAATGGAATCCCCAACACACTGAAGGTAGTTGAGTGAGTATGTGTCTTAGATGGGTGCAGGGAAGCATTTTCAATCAAAGCACATTTTGGCATTTATGCAGAGGATGCTTCTGCTCTCAGAGTCATCCTCATATCAAACAGACCTAAGGTAAGAATTCAGACTAAAGTTCTTTAGCTTCAGCTGTGCATAGCTTTTTAAAGGAAGTAACTCCACTTGAATAAATACAGAATAATCATCTGTATTAACTGAAAAACTAAAACACTGTAAGTTAGGTTATTAGTTTCTTTTTAAAGAGAGGAAATATGTCTTTCATTTTATTATCACTTTCAAGTCTCTCCGGTGAAAATGTTGTCTCCCGGTTCCCATCTAGTGTGTTATATTTTATATGCCATGATTTTTCATATTTCTTACAATCCTTTCGGCAGTGTGAGTTGAAAACTGGAGAAATGACAGTGAGGATATAAACAGTTGTTTGGGTTAGGTTTCATTTTTGTCTGTTTGTTTTGTTTCTGGAGCGTACCGTTGTGCTAACAGATCAACAGAGAAGCAAAATAATTAATCAGCCATCAATTTAAGATCAGTGTAAAGCTAAATTTTACCATATTGTCTAGGTCATAGTGGGAACTCAATAAATGTTTTTTGAAGCATTTACCTATGGCCTTTTTTTTTTTTTTTAAGTAAACTCTACTGTCAGTATGGGGCTGAAACTCATAATCAAGAGTTGCATGGTCTACCAACTGAGCCAGCCAAGTACCCCCACCTGTGGCCTTTTTAAAAATAGCTTCCTGGAGTGCCTGGGTGGCTCACTCTGTTAAGCATCCAACTTCAGCTCAGGTAATGATCTTGCAGTTAATGGGTTCAAGCCCCGTACCCGGCTCTGTGCTGTCAGCTCAGAGCCTGAAGCCTGCTTCGGATTCTGTGTCTCTCTCTCTGCCCCTCCCCTGCTCGAGCGCACTCTCTCTCTGTCTCAAAAATAAATAAACATTTAAAAACATTAAAAAATAAAAATAGCCTATCACTCTGTAATTTTGTTTATTTCCCTTTTCAAGCATGTCTTTTTCATTTAGCATATTTCATCTTAATTAGGAGAGGTGTTGAGAGCATAAAACTGGTTTCGCTCTTCTCAACCCAGCCCAAGTTCTTCTTCTTTTCTTTTTGACAACATTAAAACTCACCAGTGATGATTTTGAGCATGCTATTAACTGCCAAATTTTATTCTCTTTTTTTAAAAAAAAATTACTACGTATATAATGTATGACTTTTTATATACAACCTAATGACTTTATATACAACCTAATGTTAGTGACTTTTATATACAACCTAATGCTATCTAGGAGAGATATAGTATCTCTTACTGAAGTTCATTTATTCATTCAGTCACTTATTGAAGTGCCTATTAAATAGAAAAACCAGTTATTCACATTTTCCTTTACTCTTACTTTAAAGCTACAGTAACTCATGTAGACCCAATGGTAATAGAAAATGAACCCTAAAGAATTATCTTTTCATATAGAAGATGAGAACCAAAGATTAAAACCTAGGGTTTAACTATCTCCCATTTATATTTAACATATTTCAATTTGTGTTAGCAATTATTTTATTTTATTATCACATATTAATGATAGTATAATCACTATTATTAATAGCTATTATTACTTCTGCGATGACTGACAGTATGGGATTTGGCTAAAGTCACAAAAGCAATAGTAACAGTGGTAGGTTCACATTAGTCGAACCTCAAGATCCAACTCTAAATCTAATGCTTTTTGTATTATACCATAAAAACCTCAAATAATCACTTCTTTGTTACAGGTGCCCCTAAAATCTTATGAATTTATAAGGAAATGAGGAAAGTCTCATAGATGTAAAAGCATTTTTGATCTAACAAGGAGAATTGGGATTATGGAGAAATATTCTGCAGAATGAATGACAAGAGAAAAAAGCAGAGAATCAGGAAATTGCCAGATAGGTAGAGGAAATACCATATAATTCTCTTTAAATGGAATATTGAAAAATACCAGGAAGTAATGAGACACATATTGGGAAAGCAGGCTCGATAAAGAGTATGAGCATGGAGTATTTTATTTTTATTTTTTATTTATTTTTTAAAGTATTAAATTTATTTCATTAAATGTTGTAGAAGCTATTTTTCAACTATGATTAACAGCAAACACTATGATGTTCTTTTGATGTAGACTATATTAAAAAGTCAGAGTAAAATGAAACATTTCCAAAAGCTATACCTGATGTAAAATTCAGTTATGAAAGCAATAGCTTATTAGTGAATTTACTAATAACAACATAGGAAAGGATAACACCATAAGAAATATTTTTACATGATTGAAAGTATTAATAATGAAATAAAATAAAGAATGAGAAAAATATAAGAAAACAAGATTTGGGAGTTAAACGGAAAACATCAATTCCAGAAGAGAAAAGACATTTCCATGCTTAGAAAGAAACTTATGTGAAGTGAATCTGATATTCAGCATTACCAATGGAGGAAAATATTTTGAAAAACTAATACAGAAATTCTCCAGGGAGAAAAAAAAGCAACATATTGATGAAATTCTTGGCTAATACTATGGTTTCTTACTAGAAAAAAAGGGTTCTTCATTATCATAAAGTTTTCATAATCTCATTTTACATATTTAATATTCTAATACTATTTTATTAGATTTTTATGCTTAAGCAATACGCATGAGAGTTTACATTTATACAACATCTGGTTATCTACATTGAATTACATCATTAATGGGCTTCTAAAAATTATTGACATGATATATCTATCCCATAAAGAAAAAGATTAAATCAGAACATTTAGAGATATTTTCAAAAGCTTCCTATGTGATGATCATGTTTAGGGAGAGCTGGGATACATGGCCATAAAAACTCTTCAGATTCAGCCAAGCAAATGAACTCATGGTCTTTCAATACAACTTAGTTGTTTTTTGTTTGTTTGTTTGTTTGTTTGTTTGTTTAGTTTGGTTTTTTCCAAGAGCCCCTCATACAAACAGGACACCATCTTTCATCTTGTTCTACAAGCCAGCCAGGGAGCTATTCATCATACTTCCCTTCTTTCACTTGAGCATGGAGTACGTTAAATAGCAGGCCAGGATTTTTTTCTAAATGTGTAGGGAAACCATTAGCATTATTTGAAATCAAAAGAAAACAAAAGTAAGCTTAGAACCATGTTTCTAATAATTCATTTAGAGGTGAATTTAATTTAAATTGCAGGGGTGCCTGCGTGGCTCAGTCGGTTAAGCATTGGACTCTTGAGTTCAGCTCAGGCCATGATCTCAGGGTTATGGGATTGAGCCCTGCATCGAACTCTGTGCTGACACTGTGGAGACTGCTTGGGGTTCTCTGTCTCCCTTTCTCTCTGTCCTTCCTCTGCTCGCACTCATGCTCTCTCTTTCTCCAAAAATAAACATTATAAATATATATATTATATATATAATACATATATATATATAATATATGTTATATATTGGAATGGGAAAGGAAAAACACTAAAGATGTTGAGTTTAGGTAGTATGAGAAAAGTCCTGTGCTATGTAGTGATAACAGATATAGAAGAGCATGTCAATAGATGCACAAGATTAGTAATTGAGAAGAAGAAAATAACTCTGAATCTCTGTGCTTTGGAGAGTAGAAAAATGATGGGAACGCAAGTGTAGGAAAATAGGAAGGAAGACAAATTTAGTTTGATACATATTGACTTTAAGACATTAGAGGACTATTCAAAAAGGAGATGATCACCAAGGACTTGGAAGTGTGCTAAGATATTGTGATTCCATTAATGTGTGAGTTCCTTAAGGGCATGACCTTTTTGTATTCTAAACAACAATCACAGAGTCTCAAAGTGATATGTGCCTAATACGTCTCTTATAGTATAGGTTCTAGACAGAACACAATCGACAAATAAGCACTACAACTGCTTCCTTTATGTCCTGTATATATTATACATGTTTCTACCTTAGCATCTATAATCTTACTGCTGTCATATATTTAAATAACTGTCTCTTCCTACTAAGTTATATATGCACTTTGAAGGCAGAGGACATTTCTGAGTCATTATGTGTCTTGCACATAATTTAATACTTGACACATAGAATACGCTTAATCAACTCTTAGTGAATAAATAAACGAATGAATGTCACATCAGAAAAACACCTGAGGTGTAGTAAACCTGACGTGGGGAACTGCACCACATTTTTAATTAGTATTGTTGTATACTGTCACAGTATGGAATGCCCCAGCTCTCTCGTATATGCATAAATAGGTAAAACCGATTAGTCCTAACTTTTGTTTCCACTCCTCTTTGTTTCAGAAACAAGATTATTAGAATTAGGATTCTGATAATTAAGGATTACCAATGATTTTATGACTACTCTTACTTGTAAGAATAATTCTTTTTATCTGCCATTACTTTTTAAAATTATGCTATCAAGCAAGATTACTCAGTTCTACTTTCCTTATTATAATTTTTTTTCTGAATTATTATTTGGTGTTTGTGTACACAAGTCAATAACAGTTCCAACACTAAAAACATTAATTTTATTATCCAATACAAACTTTATTTTCACTTAACCTGACTGAAAATGAAACTAAAACTACATTTAAAATGTTAGTGATCTTTGTCTATTTCCTAAACCTTTTTAGATCTCACTGAGAAAAGCATTAGTTTTGTCCTTTTTTCTTGGCTTATCAGCAGTTTTTTGAGTTCTTTACAGAAGCAGCAACAATGGAAAAAAATTCCAGTAACATATTAGCTGATATCTTCTCCAGATGGCAGTGACTCTATTAACAGCAGGAAAGCAAACTTAAGCACCCAGCTTGCATCCAATCCAATACAAAGATACTCTAAGAGAATATCTAAGTTGGGTCATCAATTAAATTCACTCTGAGGGGCCATTAAGGTATAATATATTGTCAGTTCAGCTAAATTACAGTCCTAAACAAAATCGGCTTCATTTGTCTTCTGTCTGTAGCTCCCCCTGTTGGCAATATCATGCTGTTTACCTACAGCAGATGGAATAATACCCAAGAGCAGTGGCAAGTAACTCATCATCCGCAAGGTCAAGCCATCTTCATATTTCTATCCAGATGCTTGTGGGTTCCAAGTTCTTATACCATCCCTCACAATTGAAATACATTGGTAATAAATAAATTCAGGGAAAGTATTGCCTCATTTAGAAGCTAGGTGAATTCTCTATCAGCATCTCTTATTTTTCAGATCAGCCCTTCATATAAATCTTCATGAAACATGTGTGCAGTTCATCTTTCAGAGTGTTAATGGCTAGCTGTGGCTTAAAATATTATATTGTGAGCATTTTATTCAAGAGCCACTGCAGTTGATTAATTCTCCAAAAAACTTTGTGGAAAGTTAGTAGGGATGAATTTAAATGTTGTTTGAATAAACTTCTCTTGTTTTTGCAGATAAATTCAAAAGATGAAACCAGGGATAGCTAACATATGAGATGATGCTTGAATTGTTAGAGCATTATGAAATACAAGATATTAATGTTTATTCTTCACCTCCTTGGTAATCTGCTAGATACCTAACTATTTAAAGAAAATGCATTGACAAACATCAGAGCTCAGAATCTGAACATTACACACAGTTCGCCATGCAAGGATAATTAAAAAGGAATTCTATTCTTAACTCACATCTGTCAAAGAACATTAAAAACATCTAATTCATAACCACAGCAATCCTTCTGAGTAGCTCCATTTCTTTTTTCCCCCAATTTTCTCATATATCACACCCTAAAGAACCTTTCATTTGCCAACTGTTCTTAGCAAATCCCTCAATTCTCAAGCATATGCTTCAAAATTTTGTGTAAATCTTATCTTTGTAAAGAAAAAAAAAAGGTAGTTTTCTATCCCTCTTCTCCAGTTTATAAATTTGACTCACTGAATTAAGTTCCTTCTACCAAGACTGGTAGTAAGAACAGGGCCTACAGTGGTAACATTCTCTTTGTTAGGGAAAAATGGACACTTAAATGGTCAATTTAATACTTTATTCTGCTCACATGAATACATGTACTTTGGAATATTCTCTCAAGTTAAAGACAATCATGTTTAAACTTATTATCTTTGCCATTATGTTTATTAACTGAGGTGATAAAATATACCAAAAGATAAAACCTAATTGGATTTTGAAAGTTCTGTTTTCTTGAATTCTTATGCTTTATAAGAATTTTATTTTTAAGACTAGAAACGTTTGAATTTTTACCAAGCAAAATGTTTATAAGCCACTTGACATATCATTTATATCAAAGTCCACTCATTTAAAGTGTACATTTCAGTGGTTTTAAGTACATTTACAGAGTTGTGCAACCATGACCATATGAATTTTAGAAACTTTTCTTCGTCTCCAAAAGAAATTTTGAACTCTTTATCAGTCATTCCCCATTTTCCCCCACCTCCACTAATTAGCAACCACTAATATACTTTATATCTCTATAAATTTCCTATTCTGATCATGTCACATAAATGAAATTATTCAGTATGTGGCCTTTTTTGTCTGGCTTTTTAAATTTAGCATATTGCTTTCAAAGTTCATCTACATGGTAGAATATATCAGTATTTCATTTCTTTTTTTTAATCACCTAATATTCCATTGTATAAATACACAATATTTTGTTAATCCATAAACATCTTAGGAAAAAAACAGGAATCTATGCTGGTGATCATGTGTTGAACAATAGCTTAGCTACAATTCAAAAAGTATAAGTGATAAAAGAGAAGACTGATTAATTGGACTTAATTAAAACTAAAACATACTGAGCTTCATAGATCACTATCAAAAAATGAAAATTTAATCCATAAAATGTGAGAAAATATTTGCAAATCATTTATCTGATAAGGGACTTGTATCTAGAATGTATTAAGAACTCTTACAACTCAATAATAATACAATATAATTTTAAAATTAGAAACATGATATGAGTAAACATATCTTCAAAGAAGACATATGGAAATACTCTCAACATCATTAGTTAATAGAGAAATGAGTAGCACCTGGGTGGCTTGGTCAGTTGAGCATCTGACTCTTGATTTCGGCTCAAGTCATGATCTCATGTTCATGGTGGGATTGAGCCCCATGTCAGACTCTGTGCTGAGTGTGGAGCTTCCTTGGGATTCTCCCTCTCCTCTCTTTGCCCTTCCCTCACTCACCCTCTCTCTTTCTCTCTCAAAATAAATAAATAAACATTAAAAAGAAATTAAAAAATAAAAAAATAGGTAAATGCAAACAATGAGTTACCACTTCACCCCTACTGAAAAGTCCATAATAAAAACATAGATTAATAAAGTGTTGATCACGATGTGGAGTCATTGTAATTCTTATACACTGCTGGTGGGAATGTAAAATGGTGCAGCCATTCTGGATAACAGTTTAGCAGCTTCTCAAAATGTTCAACATAGAGTTACCATGACTTGCAAATTCCACTCCTAGAAATTCCACTCCTTGTGGCAACATGGATGGACTTAGAAGGTGTTATGCTAAATGAAACAGCAAAGACAAATACCATGGGATTTCCCTTGCATACGGAATCTAACAAAACAAAACAGAAACAGACTCTTCAATACAGAGAAGAAACTGGTAGTTGCCAAAGGAAAAGGGGTTGAGGGAATGGGCAAAATAGGTGAAGGGGATTAAGAGGTGCAAACTTTCAATTATAAAATAAGTAAGTCACAGGGATGAAAAGTACACCATAAAGAATATAGTCAGTAATATTGTAATAATGTTGCATGGTGATGGATGGTAACTAAATTTATCCTGGGGAACATTGCCTAGTGTATAGAATTGTTGTATCATTATGCTCTGAACACAAAACAAATGTATCATTGGTTAACTATACTTACATAATAAAAATTTAAAAAGTTTTCTAAAACAAATACATAATAGTTACTTTATCATAAAGCTAGCAAAATAAATCCTTTAAACCAATTTATTGTCTACATCCAAAGCTATTCTTCTACTCATTGGGTTTAGTTGGCACTCAGGTGGTTTATTATTGCTTCTCAAAATAAAGTAAAGGTACTTCATCAGTGTCAATCCCCTCTACATCTTTATCAAATGTCACTTCCCAAACCCTGCCTTGCCAGTATCTTTCTACAAACCCATGCATACATGCAAACATTCTGACATAATCATTATTGAGTATTCCATACAGAAATTACAATATATTTGCTTGTTTCCGTTCACCCTTTCTAAAATATGCATCCTCCCTTTTCACCCAAATATCCCTATGCATACCTCAAATATAACTTACTTTTCTTTTAAAAATTTATTGGTTCATATAGTCAACATTTTTTGAGTAACCTGTCTTGTTCCAGGATACAAATTTAGATGGAGGATACAACAGCTTAAAAGAAAGAAAGAAAGAAAGAAAGAAAGAAAGAAAGAAAGAAAGAAAGAAATTATCTCTTCACAGAAATCAAATTCTAGTAATGCTAGATAATCCTCAGAGTACTTTGTCCATAAAGCAATATATGATCATACACATACACACACCCTGACACCAGAACCAGCACCCGCACCACTACCACCACCACTAAGCTTAGATATGACTCTCTTTATTTTTTTTAAGTTTTAATTTTATTTTTTTAAGTGGGTTCCTCACAACCACGAGATTAAGGTCACATGGTCTACCATGTGAGCCAGCCAGACACCCCTAGATATGATTGTCCTTAGATGAGTTCCTAGTATTTCATACTTCTTTCATCATGTCCTATATCACACTATAAATAATTTATTTGGTTACTTGTGCAAAAGAATGAGAAGATAGAACTGAGACTTGATGGATGCCGAGGAATTTTCTAGAGTGAACTTGTATGGTGTCGGGTTTTTTCAGAAAATATACAGCAGCTGCACAATGCTCAAGTGGGAACAAATATTTCCATATAGTGCATCCTTATAAAACATTTGTTGATTTGGCTCCCCGATTTGATGTCATTAACTCAGTCAATAGCTCTGCAAGTCCTAAGTCTTCTTTTTGCATACAGATGACTCTTGTGCTACCAAGTAACAGGCTTGATGCTCTACTTTTGAAATATTAACAAAGCTCTTTCGGAAAGAATACACACAATTTGCCACTTTTGCCAGGTTTCCAAGAGCTTTTAGGGAAGAGTTATTAATATGCCATTGCCATCCCTTGCCTTTGGCTAGAAGAGCATTAGAAAACTAAAAATATGTATCTGTAGACATTTTAATTGCTGAAAAAATGGATGTCTGAGCAACTGAAAAAAATCTATGTACTTAAAAATTTTTATATTCACATATGATGGATATCACCTCATCATGAATGTTTAGGCACTTAATGACCCAGATTTTTTCCACTTCATAAAATAGAATAAGTAATGTACATTTTCATAGTCCATTAATTCAGGTGACTCAGGTACCATTTAGTAAATTAATAGTTAAGTGCACTAAATTTGACATACTTACATAAAAGTAGATTTGATGAAATAAACATACATTTGAGTGCTGGCTATACTTATTACCTATCATGTTCTTACTTGATGTCTGTTCTATGAAATCTGTAGGTTTTTTGTGTTTTTTTTTTTTTTAATTTAAAAGGACAAGCGCCTCTCATCCTTTGTCTTACCAAAAACAAGACTAGACCAAATTCCAGAGAATAGAAAGACAATTATCTACCACAAAGCTTTACTTTATAATAGGGGGCAGGGAAGATTTATCAGGTTAAAGAAGAGAATTCCACCTCAAATTGACTTAAAGCAAAACAAAACCAAAACCAATAAAAAAACAAAAACAAAACCATAAAAAAACGAGGGTGTGGGAGAGGATTCATTGACTCACTTAACTAAAAAATACGGATGTAGATTAGGTATAAATGAATCCAGGATTCCAACCATTTCATTATCATAGATCTCATTTTTCAGTTGTTCTGTGTCTGATGTGTTGACTTTAACCTGAGTTGGATTCTTCATGCCTGAGACCTATACATAGTTCCAAAGATTAGTGCTACTTCCTGTGGTATATCCTATTGTTTAGCAAAGTAAATGATAGGATCATGTTCTCCCTGATAATGTTAGCAAAGATAACTTCATGTTGAACAGAACTACTCATTGCAAGTGATTGTTGTATTCTCATTGATCAGATTATAGTCACCTCCTGGAGGGAGGTGTGAGAGTTACCTCAGCCAAACTACATAGGCTGAAAGTGGAGGAAGTGCAAGTTATCTACTAGAAAATGGATGCAGTGTGGAAAAACTCAGAATTCTACCTCAAAGTCCAATATGCTATTAACATTTTAAGCTCACCCATACATAGAAAAAGAAATTATCCGTGTAATGATAAAAAACGACCCACTTTGACCCTTCTTTATCAAGTTGGGTGTCCACACTGACTGAGTTGAGTTTTGATGAATGTAAGTTTTGTACTTTGAATGCTTCCTTTCCTTCTTACCATTTGAAGTCACAAATGCCAACTGCTCTAGTTAGGAGTTCTATGTTAAGGGTTAAATTAAGGAGTAAATACTTGACACAGATTTCCTAAGCTAGGTAAGTAAAAGATTAAAGAATTAATTAAGATACCCCTGGCCCACAGTTTGAGGTAGGAATAAAGATGCTGCCAGTTTTATCCCTCACTCTTAGAAGGATCTGCTTATACGTAATTTGGTGAGCAATTTTTTGTTCTGCTGATATACCTTTACAGAGAATGCCCCATAAGAAGTGATAAATTCCATTTTTACTTCTTCAATATAGATATCAAGATTCCAAGGAGTAAAATATATTTGTCATGAATTCCAAGAAAAAAAAGGCTAAGAGATCAACAAAATATATCCAAAATATTTAATAAGTGAATTTCAATTGAGAAGAGGCTAAACATTTTACAACATTGGAAACAATTTTGTGCAGTTCATTGAAAACCGTTAAAAATGAGAAAAATATATAGATTTCTGTTACAAATTTTGGGAAGCTTTGGTGCCTACATGACATCTTTATGCTTCCCTCTGATTTTGGCTACATAGCTACAGTTGACTGCTCAGTGCACACTGATTTGGACAGAGAAGTGAGTCTGTTTTCTGTCTCAGGGCTTTTTTCCAAACTTATACAGGAACTTGTTCAACATACATAGCTACAACCCTGAATGGGAGAAGAGTTAAATGTCTCTGAAGGAACATTTAGTAAAAGAGAGATGAGAGATGTTGGATGAGTATCTTTGCTTTGTGGATATGAGTACAATGGATGGAGTTTCTAAAAAACCAAATAGAAAACACCAATCACTAAGGGTTTAGAACAAAGCCATGCCTTTTACAATGGAGAAGAACCTAATTCTTGTAAAAGATTTCCTAAGTTTGTAATAGAGACAATACCTTCTCATTGGACCTCAAAGGATGGAACTAGCAAAAATGAGCTATGCATGTATTTTCTGATCCATCAAATCATAATTATCAGGCAATCATTGTAGCAAACCATTGTACCACGGAAATGATGCCTTTGTGGGGCGCCTGGGTGTCTCAGTCAGTTAAATGTCCGACTTCAACTCAGGTCATGATCTCACGGTTCGTGGCTTTGAGCCCCATGTCAGGCGCTGTGCTAACAGCTCAGAGCCTGGAGCCTGCTTCAGATTCTGTGTCTCCTTCTCTCTTTGCCCTTCCCCCACTCATGCTTTATCCCTGTCTCTCTCTCTCAAGAATAAACATTAAAAAAAAATGATGCATTTGGAATTGAAGCCAAGATTCAAAGGCAAAACATTTAAGTGATTTCAGTGACTAGCCCAGACCCCTTTGTAACTCACCTTTGTTACTTCCATGTATCCTTCAGCTCATTCCTTTAACCTTATGACTACAGTAGGCTAGCCAAGAAAACTAGGTTGGAATGAGCTACAGTTTTTACTTCTGCAGCTCATCTTGAGGCATTAATTGTTTTTATTTCTTCTTTCACCACCAATTCTAGATTTGGATGGCTGATAATGAGGGAAATCTAGACTGGGTGGGTGAAGGAAAAATGATGAATATCAATTACAGTTTCAGGAACAACAGCATAAGTAGGACTAACTTATTCATCTAGATTTTGGTATTATCTGCATTTGAAATTGCAGCTAGGCAAAACTTGAAAAATGAATAACAGTGTGGACTTAGTATGGGTCATGAGACCATGTACACAAAGCTGGAGATGAACTCTAGCAAATGATTTGGTACAACTTTTCCATTCTCTTGGACCACTTCTGATTTCATCCATCAATGTGGAAAAGAGCTTGGTGCATACTGACAAGTGATACCTAAAGCACTAATACAATGGATTGAATGTTTTCTGCCTCAAAGCTCCCCTCTGAAGTCCAAGATGCTGCTCAGTTTAAGCAGGCCCAACTCTGAAATGAGAAAGTTAACTCCAGGGACTATACTCAAATAATAGGAGAAGGGAGAAAAGGCACATATGCTCTAGCCTTTCATCCTTTGGAAGAAAGGATCAGGGAGGAGCTCTGCACATAACTCAGAGACCCTATGACAATGACTTTTGTAACATACATTTATTAACATTTTCTCCACCAGTACCTCACCCTACCTGTTCCATTTCCATATTCCTTCATTTTGTTTCACCCCACAAAGCAAATTCATGCAGCTAAGACAGTCTCAAGCTATTCTTTTGGGGGAATACAGAGAGTAATAGTATAATAATAGCTAGCATACATTATCCTTTGATTGTCATTTCAAGCAATATTTTATTCTTGCTTGGAGAACACTGAAAGGGTAGGAAGAAATAGCTGCCTTAAATATGTGACTCTATCTTTAGTATTTTATAAACAGCCCAAATTCCCTGAAAGATTATGCATGATGGTTTGGAGGGAGTGGAGAAAGCAAAACACCCTGGGAAATGAACAGAAATAAAGTTCTGAACCCTAGTATCTCAGTGGGTCTTGTGAAGAAAAGGGCTGTGGTATGACTTCAGAGAAGGTGTCTGTGTAGTAGGAGGGCATGGGTGTTTGTACTCAGCAAAGTTTCTCACTGGCCTCGGAGAAGCAGAAAATTACTTGACATCAAAGGAGCACTAAAGGTTTCCACAAAAGGTATTTTAGTAGTAATCATATTTGATGGATTAAAATTGCTTATAACAATTAAACATCCCATATTCTAGAAAGGAAAGTGGAAGTGGCTTCAATAATCAAAAATATGGATTTTTCCACATTATTATGCACAGGTGTTCTTAATCAGGATTATATTAATTTAAAGAAATTAAATATGAGTTTATGGATTGAGGTTCATCACGTTTAATGCTTTACTTGGATTAATTGATTTAGACTTCAAATAGTCTTAGTAGATTGTTGTTATTGATGCTTTCTGCGTGCCAGGCATTTTCTAGATCAGTACAGTCAATGCAGAATCATCAAAGGAAGGTATCTTCTATTTCACATAAGAATAAAAACCACAACAAAAGTGGGTAAACCTTTGAATATCAAATAATGTCTTTTTTAGAGTCCACATGATAAAATCGAATTTTTCAGTTCTAAGGGCCACATTTTTATATTTAAATATCTCTAAAATTGTAATGTCTGATAATAATTGATGACTTACCATACTTTATTTGACACTATTTTTAATAGTATTTTTTCTTAGAAGTACATAAAGTATTAGTTTGTTTTACAACTGAAGTGGCTTAATTAGATAAAACAGAGAAAGACAAGATAAAACCACAAATAAATGGAGAAGAAGATGGAGAGAGAATATATAAATTAAGAAGATGAAAACTGATAAATGAAGGACAAAAGCATGAAGGTGAACACAACAAGAAAATATAGAGACCTTATCACTGGAAGGAAAGGAAGAAAGTAAAAGAAAGATAAGGGTATGAAAAAGGAGATGAAAGAAATCAATCCCACAAGAAATGGGACTCTTGTCAGTTACAGGTGGGAGAGATGTTTCATTTCAGACAGCAGGAAATGAAAGCTTGATAGGTCAAAGCCGTATGACCCTACCAAGAGTTTAAATTAAAAAAGTGACCATTTTGATAATAAAAAGGAAAGTGAAATAATTTGTTTTATTTATGCTTAAGTCAAAGATCATTTTAGTGCTTCTATGTGCAATACATTTTCAGCAAAAAAAAAAAATCAATATGTTAAAAATGAGATTTCATAGAACATATGCACAAACACTTAGGATAACTTTGCTGTATTAGATTGTACAGTTCTGAGGAGTTTGTTGTGAAATGTAAATTACTTTCCTTGATCTCTTTGGGTCTATCATGTAAACATTTGACACATATTACCTTTTGTGCCTCCTTAAGCTAAGGTAGTATAAACAGACTGAGACTTACCAAAGGGAGGAGAGAAAATCCAATGTATATTCATTCATGCATTTACTCATATACATTCTTAGTATATTCCCGTTACTATGCTAGGATCTGGATATTTAGAAATGAATTAGATACAGTTCTTGTCCTTAAATATTGTGAAGTTAAAAAAAAAACAAAACTAGGAGAGATAGAAGTCAAGATCATTAGAGACAGTGATAAATGCTGTCACTGATATATGCACAGAGTAGTATGTTGGGGGAAAGGGCTGGGCAGGATGAAATTTCAAGACAAGAGTAGGAGGAGGCCAATCAGTGCAGGACTAAGAGGGCAACTGAAAAAGGGCAAATCTAATTCTATTTACATTTCAATGAAGATCAGGGTGACAATTATTAATGGGCCTTTAAGAATTCTTGTACCTTTGTTCTTTTCTATGTTATATTTACCATGGTTTTCACATAATTAGTTGTTTTTAAAAGAGTTTTGCAAAAACTGATGGTGTTTTTTTCTTAAAGAGAAGGGAAGGACACAATTAGGAAGATATTTCAGGTGGACAAGTGCCACCTTTGATTTTCATTACCACATACATGTGTGTCTTAAGAGAAATATACTCTCTGCCCCTCAGGTACACAACACACACACACACACACACACACACACATTTATTTTCTGAGATTTTTGTGAAGTTCCTTTGGGATCCTGGGAGCAGAAATATCTTCAGGTGTAATTATGCCCAGAATCAAAGACTATTGGAAAGATACACGTAAAAAGCATGGACGCATGTGAATATTTTCTGGTGCTAAAAAGTCATCCCTCCTGGTATGAAACTTGTGAAGATGTTATGTTACACCTCAAAAGGGACTTTGAATAATCTTCTTATTTTGAGGTATGTAACCTTAATTATATCCACAGTTGGGCTCAATCTAATTACATGAGATTAAAACAAAGATCTTGCTCCAGCTAGAGTCAAAAGATGTGGCAAAAAGAAAATTCAGAGAGATTTCAAGTAGGAGAATGATTTGATACCCCTTTGTTATCTCTGAGACATAGGGGTCCATGAGTAAGAACCAGAGAAGGGCATTCAGAAGTTAAAGATGAACCCCAGGTGACAGCCAATGAAGGAATGAGGACTTCAGTTTTATATCTGAAAAGAATTAGATTCTGCCAACAACCTGAATAAGATTGGAAGGAGATTCATCCTCAGGGCCTCTAGATAAGAGCCTAGGCCAGCTGACACTCTCATTTTGACCCTGTCAGACTCTAGGCAAAGGAACCTGCCAAATTAATCTAGACTTCTGAACTACAGAACTGTGAGATAATAACTTTGTGTTTTTATGATCTGATTATGTTTTATAATAGCAATAAAAGCCTAATATAGCCTTAAAATCACGCTCCCCAAAGGAGGGCAGTGAATAGGTGTGGGTGTATGTATTCCACAGATTGTGTCCTTAATTGGCACAGTGCTCCAGAGTCCGTGTCATTGTCTGGCTTCCAGCTAGCTGCTGTAGGCAGCACTAATCTTTGCTCCATGAAACTGTGGCCTTGGAAGCAAAGTCACAGACCAAACAGCAATGCCATATATGCAAGGAAAACTACCTTAGCCACTTTGTTCAGAGAAAGGTCATTACCTTTACAGAATTTCATCTTCTGCCCGGAAAAAAAAAAAAAAAAAAAAAATCCTGAGTAAATGTGCTCACATTCCTTATGGTAGTTTGAAATATGCCCACACATTTTCTGAAACTCCCTTCAAAAAGAAGAAGCCTTCTTCTTTTGAGTGTAACTTGGGCTTGATACTCACTTTCAAAAAATACAAATATTGGAAGATAATAATAAAGTAAAAGTGTACAACTTTACAGACTAGGTCATAAAAGGCATCACACCTTCCTGTTTGTCCTTTCTTTTGGATCCCATGCTCTGGAGGAATGTGAGGCTACTCATATGCAGCAAGAGGCCCATGTAGCAAGGAACTCAGACCTCCTGCCAAGACCCTTGGGAGTGAAAGGAAACTTGAGCCCACGCAAGCTTATAGTTCACAGCAGCCCATCTCAAAGCCTGATTGCCACTCCATTAGACTCTCTGAAACAGTGAAAGACAGATGAGTCACTTCAGCTAAGCTACTTACGAGTTCTTGACCGAAAGAAAATTTGAGGTAGCAAAAGTTCGCTTTTTTAAAGGTTATGTTTGGGGCTGCTAAAGGTAAATAATATACCTACATAATCACAATTTCTATTTTTCAACCTCATATTTCATTCTGAATAAAATGACATCAAGTTGTTATTGGTATTTCATAATTTTTTATGTCCATATGAAGTGGAAAATACAAGATCAAATTATCCCAGTTTCTGTATCAGAGTGCTTATGACTTCCCATGTGCACTGCCGTATTATATGCAAATAAAACCTGAAAAAATGATGTAAAGATCTGTTGGTTCAAAAAAGACTTTAGCATTTGTAATGTGATCCATCTTTCTTAAGTTGTTTGCTGTTTTTCCCCAAACTATGATATATGCGTATTAACTGCTATACACAAATCTCCACTTTCACTGATGCTAGTAGTTTGTAGAAAGAAAGTATGTAGAGCGAAAGAACAGGATCACTTACTACTTTAAATTAATATAGCTTAATGGAATTCAACAACTTTTTAAATCACATTGTTTTGCTATCCAGCGCCTAATATAAGAGTTTTATTATTTTATCTGAGTTATTTAAGGAATTCAAAAAGGACCTTTACGTAGATGCCAGCAAACGTAAGTGATAAAAGATAAGATTGGAACTCTGTCTGCTCCATGCAGGGTACAAACCAGGTAAAATGAGTAATAATTATGATATGTGACCTCATTTTTTATAAATCTTCCCCAGACATTGAAATATCATATAAAGGTCAATCATAGCAGCTACCATACTCATATTCTCTTAGCAAAGATGCTGCCCCACAGCAAGTTTTCTACCTGAGAGAAACTATTAGGGGCCACATTCCATCACATATGCTTTGGCCACAACTGAATGAATACAGGAACCATAATCATAAGCCAGCCAGCACCAAATGAAGTGGTCTGGCATGAAAAGATTTATATCTTCAAGAGGGACAATGTTGGACACAGGGAGATCATCTCCTTTGGCAACTATAACTAGAAAATATGAAAGAGTCAAGCAATTCCTAATCAGAACAGACAGTGAGACTGGGTACATATGTAAAGCATGAAGCAGGAGAGGCAATGGTTGACAGTAAGTGGGCTTACGTTATGAGTATTTAGAAACTACAAATAAGCAAAAGCCAAAGGTCAGGAATCTATACAGGGTATCAGTGACAGATGCAGTAAAAAAAGAATAAGGGGAAGAGAAATGCCAATGATGACAGAGATTTGCAAATTTCTAATGACAAAGAAATTATATAACGTAAAGTGATATTAAACACTTCCATTCCTGAGGGTATATTGTTATCTACATGCCAAGTTTTATTGCTATTGCTGTTAAGAGATTTTATGGCCATTGTGTCTACACATATTTTTAAAATACATCTGCATTGCTTGAGTTAGACTAGGACTCTTTGGCTAGCAACCCTAAAATAAATGCAATACAATAACGTTTACTGAGTACAATCATTAGCTCTGTTTCTCTATATCCCCAAATGATGTGTGGATCTTCATGCATATATGTGTGCACAGACCAGTCCCCTTTTCTTTCCACCACATGTAATTATCCGAGTCATTATTTAGGTCCTTATGATGGAGAAGAGTATATAATTTTAAAAATACATTTTCACTACTTGGGAGAAATATATTAATAGTGTACTGATCAATCTCTATAAGGGCTTTCAAACTCTATGTTTAGAATATTCTAACAAGTATTTATTCAAAATATTGTGTGTGTCTGTGTATGTATGTATTTGAGTGAACATTGTGGGAAAATTTGGAACATTTAGATTCCTTTTGTGGTGGCAAAGTTATGCTTTAATTGATCTACTCACAAATATTGCTGAAGAAATATTATTCCTACAACAAACTAGAGTTCAGTGTACTAGATTTAAATCTGCTATAAATTTATCTACATGATCTTGGGCAATAATTCAATTTCCCTGAATCTAAAAAGAATAATTTGTAAGATTGGTTTGTAGGACTGTGCTGATTAATACATGGTGTTCTTATGAAAAACAAATATGGAGGTACTTCATAAATTTTAAAAGCACAGATATAAGACATTAGCATTGATGACACGCTACAAATGACCATCAGCATGCATACTTGCGAAGGAGTTTCTCACCTGCCATATGTAATGTCCACCTAACTCAGAACTAGGCAAGATGCTTCTACTAGGTACAATAATTCTATCACATCTTTATTCCCAATCTAGTTGCCTAATATATCATAGTATATAGAGTGGTATTATTTATTTCTATTTATTTTATGTTATTTTTTATATATTTATTTGTATAACAGCAGTTATTCATCTTATAAGTAGAATATTGTATTCAATAGAGAAATTGTTTTTCTTCTCTAAAAATAATTAATAAGGAATTTGTAAATTTGAGAAAATAATGTAAAATAACTTTTTTATTCAGTTTTATGATGTATTTACTTGTTTATAAATATATATTTAACAAATGTTTGGTGGCCAAACATGTCACATTTCCTTGTTTCAAGCTGATTTCAGTTAAAGAAGATAGAAATGTAATTACAGTGATATTGTAACTACATCAAGAGCTATAATAATCTATTGTCCTTGCTAACTTTCCATTTCCCTTTAGCCATATCATGTTCTTAGTTCTCTCTGTAAACAGATTAAATCCCTAATTCAGTAAACACCTTCAACTTTTCTGACCCTCTCCCATTTATCATATTTTCTATGCCAGAGACACCAACTAGTTCAGTATACATTTCTGCCTACTTCCATGCTAAATCTTCACCACCAAGCATGGCTGGAGAAAATCATATTGATTAGTTTCATTTTAAACTCATGATCTAACAATTAGGAGGACATAATGGAATTTTACCCCAATTTTCAGACCTCAAAAACTCCTGCTCCATTCTTACTCTTAGATGATGATCTTTATTCCAATCTTACTAAGAAGACCAAAATAATTTGAAGAGAACTTCCACAGTCCCCCATCACCAAATTCCCATCTCTGCCTCGTCTATCGCTGAGGTACTTTTCCAGGTATCAGCAAAGGACAACCTCTTCTACACAAGAGATCCCATCTCCTCTTCCGATTAAAGGACATGCCTGAAGGAATTCTCAGCAACTTCTTCTATCTTTCCTAACAACATAAAAACCTTCTGTTATATCTCCACTATTTTTAAAGAGTCTTTTTCACCTTATTTCGGTATTTAGCTACTAAACGTTTTTTTTTATTACAGAAAAAATTCTTGGAACTACTTTACTTTGTATACTCTTTCTAAGAGTATTCTTAGAGTATTCTAAGTATATCTAAGAGTATTATCTTTGAATCAATCAAATCAAGCTCTCATAATCATTACTTTGTCAAAAAATGCTCTTGTCAGGGTTTCCAGTGACCTTCATGTTGCCAAATCCAATAGTTAATTCTCTGCCTCCACCTTACCTGATTTATCAGAAATATGTTATCACTCTCTTCTGCTAAAATTATTCTTTCACATGGTTTTGGAGACATATGCTTGCTCTGTCTTCCTTCTTTCTCAGTGATTACTTATCTTTTGTCATCTTTTTGGATTTCTCTCATCCCTCCTTGCAATCATTTTGATTTCTTCTATTTAAATGACCATATATATACGTATAACAATATGATATCACCAGCATTAAGTTCTTCCCTGATCACTCCCATCTTAAATATATAATTATCTATATAACATACTCACTTTGTTGTCTAATAGACATCTACACTTAACATGTCCAGAATTCAGCTGCCATTCTCCCTTCCCTATCAAACTGCTCTTCTTACAATCTTCCCTATCTTAGTTACTGACAAGGCCAGCCTTCCAGTTACTTTAAATAACAACCTCAGTTGACATTCTGGATATAGCCTTTTCCCTCAGAGCCTGCATTCACTCTATCAACATATGTTATAGGCCTTATCTCTAAAGCACTTCCCAAATCTGACCATTTTTCACCATCACACCTGCTACTTTCTTAATTTGAGCCACTCTCTTCTCTTGTCCAGATTATTACAATGGCCTCCTATTAATTTCCAGCTTCTTCCCTTACCTTTTCATTCTATTCTTAAACATAGCTAGAGTGACTCTGACATAAAACAAGCCAACGAATGCCACTCCTTTGTCTTTATGTCCCCAATGCTTCTAATGTCACTAAGACTAAAGCAGAACTTCTTTAGCCTATTGTTCTTATTTTTCTGAAACTGAGTTTTATTATCTATAAAATTGGTGTCAATGATATACTTATTCCCTGAGGAAGCTGTGAGGATTAAATTAAGATTTTTTATTTATAAAACACATAGAAAGAAACAGTATTTGATGATTAACCCATTTTTATTATCTCATGTTTTTGCTCTGGCTCCCTATTTGGTCTGTGATATGTGTCTCAAGAATATCCTAATATTTCAGTATTTTCCTTTTGCTTTACAAACAGAGGCACAAAATAATTACTTTTCCCTTAAGGCACTATTAGTGCAGTCAAACACATACCTGCATTCAAAATTTCAAGTCAAGGCAACTTCTTGTAGTGTTACTTGAGGTACTCACATACATTCTAGTAATGGTGCCTGTATTCATAATTACTTCTTATAATTCTGATTGATCAGAATCATGCCTAATAAATAAAGGGAAGTTTCCCTGCCATTTTAGCCAATCATGCCTCATTTGTACATGAGATTAGTCAGGCTGAATAGTGCAGTGAGGGAGTGAGACTTTTACTTAATTGACCAGTTAGAGAAATCGATTGGGAAAAGCAAAATGTGCTTTATAGTAATGAGGGAGCAATGGACATACAGGAATCTAAAGCAAATAGACAAAAAGATTAAGAATGAAGGAAGATTAACAAATATGGGGGTAAAGTAGATCAGAAAATACAAAGTGTTTTTAAAAAACAAAACAAGAACAATAACAACAAAAAAGATCATGCAAAACAGGAGAGGCAAAATCAGGGTAGATTTTGTCCTGTCCTGTAAGAAAATAGTAATACTAATTTTAATCATTGCTCATGAAGTGCAATTGAAGAAGAGACTTATGTACATGTGTCAATGTCAGAATAACCATAGAGACACGGTCAACATTAAAATGTTGCTTCTTGGTATACTGGCAGACCCCTGTTGTCTCTGACTCTGGGAAAACAATTTAACTTAAGTCCATCCTTAAGATCATTCTTATGTCATATATATTCCACCAAAATTGAAATGGTATTCATTATGGAGATGGGTTTGGTAGCTTTCTTACTATATTAGTACAGTGAATCCATGTTGCCATTTTATTATTGGAGAGGAGATTTTTGGTAAAATTGTCATGATGTTTGCTTACTTACAAACTTCTTATTATAGTTAAATTTAGCCATGGAACCTTATTTTAGGAAAAAAGAATTTTTAATAGATTTTATTTAGTATCTGAGTGATATTTACATGTAAACAGTAGGATAAAATTAGTCATTACTAAGAATTAGAAATCATTAGTAAAGCAATGTAATCAATTAAAGAAAATCAATTTTCAATAAGTTATAAAAATATTTAAGATTATCATATCATAAATCTAAATTACCTTCCATATTTTAAGATCATTAGATTCTCTTTACCTATAGATAATAAAACTTCATGTATGAAATTCAATTTTTTAATTTCTCCAAATACATACACATATTCATATGAATATTATATTTATATCTGAATTGTCATCTTGGGGTAAGGTTCCCCTTATTGATAGAGGTTAACAGGATGGAAGAAGGCCTAGTGTTTGAATATAGAAACAGCAACATAGATAAAAGACAACGCACATTTATTGAACATCCACTATCTACTAGGGATTGCATATTTCTTATAAATGTCCCACCTAATCAATGAGGTGTGACATTTTTATCTATTAAAGAGATGACTAAAATGAGGTTTAGCAGTTGGGAGATGGATATAAAGTCACAATGGCATTAAGTTGGTATTTGAACCCAGACTATTATGACTCGTACATCTCTGCAATTAATATAAATTACACAGCTTCTAAGTTGCCCTTCTTGTACCTTCTAAAATGGTCTGGATCAAATTATTTTGGTTTTACCTCACAGCCTGCAAAATGTAAGAGGTTTTACACTCTGAAATTGCATTTAGAGGAAATACATATAGAAAGGCAAATATACCACATTAGTAAGCAAACACATCTTATTAGGCTCCAGCAGAAGCATAAGCAATTTCAGCCAGGTAGGCAAGAACTTGAAAAGCAGAATATTAAACCTGAATTTAAGTGAGCAAATAGCAAACATTTTATTGCAAAATTCATGGTAATAAAACCCAGAGGATTTGGTCTTTATCAATGGAGATCTTCTAAAGCAAAATGGAAAAAAATGTCATGTTTTTTCTGTTCTTGAAGAAGTGAGTATAGAGAACAAGGGGTCATACTATGTGCAAAATAAGAACAGCCTGCAGACTATATCACCAGGAAAAACAACAACAACAACAACAAAACAAAAACAAAAACAAAAAAACACTGAACCAGCTGGCCCAAGGCCCTTCAAAGTTCTTGATGGCTTGGAGGTTAATAGGTTACTCGTGTGTGTGTGTGTGTGTGTGTGTGTGTGTGTGTGTACGTATGTGCATGCACATACATGCACGGGAGAGAGAGACAGGGAGAAAGAGAGAGAGAGGAAGGGATCTGTCAAAAGGCCTGGGGTGTTTCATCACCAACTGTTGTGACCAGATTTCTGAGATTCAGAAATCTCAGTCTTCATCCATGTGCACTAAGCTACTTGTTCACATCAATGTTAAGGTTACCAAATCTTCATGTCTAGACCAGACCTCCTCTTCAGCTCCAAGTTTCTATTTCCAAATTGCTGGTACTGTCAATTCTCCTTGTGGATTTTTTATGTGTGTTATATTTGAACTAGAAATTGAAATAAAATAATTGATATATGTAGTAAAATAACAGTGTATTACTTTTCTGAGACAAATGACATCTCCCCATATCTCTCACTTCAAGGAAATTATGAGAAAAGATGCACATCAAATATAGAAAATGTTAAGTATCAATCTTTGCCCTAAGAGTTTAGATCCTTTAAACTTTCAGGCAAACTTAACTGCAGAAATATAATTTTTACTTAGCTTTATTAAGTTGAATATAATGACTTCATTTCCTTGTTATTCAAAAGTGGCTGTTTTAGTTGCCATAAGAATAGAATAATAATTGAATGAAAAAAAGAAAAGAAAAGGAAGAAATAAATAGGCTAGATGTAATTTATCTAAAAGTCTTATAAACATTAATAAAGCACACAAGCTTGACAAAGAAAACCCCAGACACAGACATATTTTTCCTATCTTCACTGAGTGGAGAAAAAAAATAGGGTGAGATAAGCCTAATCTCCAGAAACAGGTTAAAAAAAGTCAATATTGCAGCTTGATAAATAGAGGGTAGAATTTTGAAAGGTTATGGAATCTTCTTTCTTTGAGGTCATTAGGAATAAGATTCTCATTCTCAGGGAGGACTCAGATTGTGTTTTATACTGAAGACAAGAGAAACACCAAGCAAAACTCAAGGTGACTTCCCATCCTATTTTTGTATTCCAAGGAATAATGCATTTATTTTTGAAACAATATTTATAATCAAATATAAGGAAGTCACAGAGACTGATCCAGCTGGCAATAGGGAGAAAATATTTCAATAATTCTTGTAAAGCAGCAGGGAAAGCAGGTTATTGTGTATGTGAGTAAGCAAGAGAAATAGTAGCCAGGCTTGATTATCCCCTGCCCCAAATGGACATGCCACTGCTATGAAGAAATTCCATCTAGTCTTCAAAATGAGTGTGAACTGAAGTAATGTAAAGAGGAGCTAGCCAAGCACAGCTAATCAAAATCCATCAGAAAGCATTATACTTGGCATTGTGCTTTGTTCTGTATAGGATCAAATTAAATGAAACTTGTGCCTTACCCTACAAGGCTCCAGCCTCCATCTGTCAGTTACACTTTGGCCTGTTCTCCTGATATTAAAAAAAATAAAAATAAAAACAAACACAAACAAACAAAAAACACTTCAAGACTCAAAAGAGAGCACAAATTTTCTCTTAGGAAAGCACTGGTTGCTGGTTCAGTACAACTGATCCCATTCAGATAAGCATGGTCAAGACATAAGGAAAAGTATGGGGAAAATAGAAGATACAGAAAAATTCATCTTCCTTGTCAGAAACAAAAATGCACATGTGGCGCCTTCCTTTGCACAAAGGGGAATTAATTGCTTAGTATTGGATATCCATCAAGATTTTAATGAGATTTTGTTTATCTATTTGTCCTATCTTATAGATGATATAAAAAATTCCTGAAGCAGTGGCAATGCTAATGAGTTCATCACAACAATGCGCTGTTGCTTTAAGTATATCCAACACATCTCCCTATGATGACTCCTTCGCAATCTCACACAGGAGAATGGAATATTTTGTGACAAACTTGCATTGACGAGGACAAATTCTGAAGTGAACTTTGCTAATGGGGTTTCATCTCATGATGGATATGAAATGTGGGAGGTCAGCAACAGCATCTTAGTTGAAGGAGAACATAAGGACGCACTATTTATCCATGTTCAAAATTCATGAACACAAGACATTCTATTTTCAATCATGATAAACTGTCAGCAGCAAACTCACAGAAGGGTATTTTCAAGTTTGTTCTTTCTGAATAGTCATTAAACTGACACACATATCACTTTGGTTTTGACATTTGAAAAACATATGATACCTTTATACCAGAGACTAATGAAGTTTAATTCACTATATTGCTGTTCATTCAGGTGTATTCAGTATTCAGCCTGTGTATATATCTGATGTATATATCTGATATACATCTGAGATATATATATGTGTGCGTATATATATATACACACACACATATATATATATCTCCACTCTCTCAGCTAAAGCACAGCAAGATCATAGCCACTAATGCACACAGGCCAGCTCACACTTCATGGCATAGTGCAAGCAGGGGCATAAACATCTATAAAGAGTCATAGAATTTTAGTGTCACAGTCTAATCAGAGCAAACTGCTTGACCTTTGTTTATCCTGGCATTGTAGCATGTTTGAGTATTACTGAATGACTGAGCCGATCAAGAAACCTAAATAAGAGGCTCTATGGTAGGTCAACCTTTATCCTGGGAGAGTGGCATACACACCTTTCAAGAAAAGAAAGAATGGCTAAGAGACGTTTAATAAAATGTTGTATCTAACACAAATGACCCTCAGATCCAGTTCTCATGCACTCATGTAGAAAGGCAAGAGGCCTACAAAAAGAGTTTTAAAAAAAAGTGAATGTTGGGATATTGAGAACCTCTGATTCTTATTATTTAATCCAACAGCAAGGCAGCAAGAGAATGTTCATGGTTGCACTTTTAATGTAGGCTTTCAGTGACTTTACAAGACCATTCTTAGGCATTAGCAAGGTGTCAGCAGCTGCAGCACCTTTTCACTAGCCGTTGGTATTGTATTTGCCACTTTCAGTTCAAAATATAGCGTTAAATTTCACTCTTGTGAAATTAAGCTGAAAAGGAGAATAGAGGATGCCAACTTGTAAAAAACCACTTAGATGATCAAACGATGATTTGGCAGAGGTGTGAAGGGAGCTCCAGTTCTCACAATTAACATCATATAAATCACCTTTGTTTTCTATTATGAATGTTTGAGGGTCAAGATTAATAGTATCTCAGAAGCACAGATTACATAAAAATAAGAACATCAGGGGGCGCCTGGGCGGCTCAGTTGGTTAAACTTCCAACTCTTGATTTTGGCTCAGGTCATGACCTAATGGTTTCTGAGATCAACCCCGCATGGGGCTCTGCACTGACAGTGTAGAGCCTGATTGGGATTCTCTCTCCCTCTCTTCCTCTCCCTCCCTCAGAATAAATAAATTAATAAAAATAATAAAAAAGAAAAGAACAGCAAAGCCTACTACAGTTGTCAATGTGGAACCAGAATTTGGATGTTTTAACTCCCAGACTAATGTTTCCATCTTTTAGGTTCTCTGTCATTATCCAGAGGATACAAACACACATACTAAAGACCCCAGTTGGCCTGTAGGAGATGACATAAATGCCCTGTCCATAACCCTGTAGTCCACTTTGGCCAGTTCATGCATCTCTCTCTGTCTCCCTCTTTTCTGTCTAGAACACTAGATGCCTGCTCTCTCGGCCAGAGCGACAAAATGTGCTTGTAAATTACCAAGACCACCATCCAGCCAAGTTCTCTCTCCACCCTTTACCCTCCTAGTCTTTTACCTCTCAACCCACCCAAGTACCTAAATACTCAGACCGCTCAGACCTCAATGGTGTTTTACAGCATTTCCCAGAATTTCCCAATGGTATAAATAACATTCTTTTTTTGACTCCCTTCCTTTACCAGTTTTCCTTCCCACTTGCTCACCTCCTTAAGTGAGTTTCATGCAACTCCAAAATAACGTACATGCATTGACATTCTTTTCTCAGGGTCTCTTTTGGGGGAAACCCAGTCACAATGCTGTATGACTGTTTTCTTATTTTTTCATGGACTAGAATGTAGTGCAGAGCAAAACATACATGCTTATTGAAGGAATAAATGAATTATAATGATGTATATAAAATTAGGGCCTATTTTTTGAAGGAGGGTTGCCAGATTTTTATTTGTCTAGCTAAATAGCCCTAAGTAAATAAATAAATAAATAAATAATAGGAGAAGATGATGCAGGCGAGTTTTGGTTTTTTTGGTGATGCTTCTTGTGACATCACTACAAATGTTTGAAACAAATTTGAAATATGTTTTTCTTTTGTTAAAGATTTTCTATAATATGGTGAGCACCCAACCATAAGCACAATATATGTTAGAAATTTTTAATGGGAATAAACAGCTTTGTTTGAAAGTGAGGATGGGTTCCCCATAAGGTTTCCATCTGTGTACACACAGAGATGCAGAAATAGTCCCAGATTTAATGAAGTGATTAAAGGGAAAGGATGCACTGGAATACATGATGATAGACAAATTCAGCTTGTCATAGGGGTTCACTATGTTACTACCAAACTAATGACATGAAATGTCTCATTTACAAATGGAAAGAAGAGCTATTATGATCCATACAGCAAAAACAAAACAATAAATAAAAATTTAGATCTTTCATCTCCAGAAACAGATAGTGTAGTACTTGGATGTTAGCATGAGCTAGATTTCTCAATATGGCTTCTTTTCATAACTTTTGGACCACCGCCTTAAGATGTAATCAGATATTAATGTCGCCATTAGACAAAAGAACATGTTTACCTCATCATGCTCTCATAGAAATACAGGGAATGTTTGTTTAGAAAATAAACTTAAGGGGTGCCTGGGTGGCTCAGTCGGTTGAGTGTCCGACTTCAGCTCAGGTCACGATCTCACGGTTCGTGAGTTCGAGCCCCGCGTCAGGTTCTGGGCTGATGGCTCAGAGCCTGGAGCCTGCTTCCGATTCTGTGTCTCCCTCTCTCTCTGCCCCTCCCCCATTCATGCTCTGTCTCTGTCTCAAAAATAAATAAACATTAAAAAAAAAAAAAGAAAAGAAACTTAAGAAATACCAGATAACACACATTCTCGGCAATATCCAATAGTCTTAATGAATTATACACATACCATTTGTGCATTATTATCACATAAACTCTGTACAACCAGACCTCTGATATATTTGACTTCCTCTAATGTTCAACCTCACAATGGAAATCCAGGCCATCTGTATAAAATGGCTAAAATCAGAATTTGTGTAGTAGAAAAATTTGGAATAACTCAAGCAATAAAGATTTCAGGTGAAAGTAGAGAGAGAATGAGAGAATATTACTGAAAGGAAGTTTGTGTGTGTGTGTGTGTGTGTGCATTTCTATTCAAGGCAGCAGTAAATGCTCTCACTTTGCTTTAAAACTCTAAGGTAAAGTAATCATTTCCTCTTAATAAGTAATTCAAAGCTAATATTTGCCTTTATTATCTAAAATTAAATAATTTAGAATGCTTACTATCATTTTAAATCTATGTTTGAAAATTGCTTCATATTTTAATTGAGAAAGTGTCTGGAGATAGAGGAGGAAGAAAAAGAAGCTATGACATTCATATATGTGTTTCATTGTGGATATTTGAAAGAAATATGCCTTTCTAGTACCTATGAAGCATGCACGGGATACTTTGCTCCTGATACTACCTTGTAGGAAGAATCATACCTAAGAATTACCAAACATATTTGAAATTAGGAGATTTTTTGAATGTCTTTATTTTCAAAATGCACAAGAATGTCCTATACCTAGGTATCACAATAAAAGTATATTTCAGTAGTCTATGCCTTCATTTTGATATTTAATTTATCACAACAATGCTTTAGGAACTGAAAGGAAGACTGGGATTTTGGGGGAACTGAAAGGAAGACTGGGATTTCGGGGGAAATAGTGACCAAAACCAGTATTTTTGTACTAAGTAACATTTTACTAATAAAAACAGCTTATAATATATGGTGCCAAAACATTCTAAAAAACAGAGAAATTTTAAGTACATATTATTGAAAATTAATATTTAAGGCATACAAAATGACTTGTATGTAAAATAAATTACCCCAATCAAGCTAATTAACACATACATTACCTCATATAGTTACCTTTTTTAAAATACTGACATTTTGGGGCGCCTGGGTGGCTCAGTCGGTTAAGCGGCCGACTTCGGCTCAGGTCATGATCTCGCGGTCCGTGAGTTCGAGCCCCGCATCGGGCTCTGTGCTGACAGCTCAGAGCCTGGAGCCTGTTTCAGATTCTGTGTCTCCCTCTCTCTGACCCTCCCCCGTTCATGCTCTGTCTCTCTCTGTCTCA
Organism: Panthera pardus; assembly: GCF_024362965.1. Lineage (NCBI taxonomy): Eukaryota > Metazoa > Chordata > Mammalia > Carnivora > Felidae > Panthera > Panthera pardus. The sequence goes on from NW_026526654.1 coordinate 51,940,524, forward strand.
AAAATAAATAAACATTAAAATTAAAAAAAAAATACTGACATTTTAAAACAGGCAAAATTCCTGCTTTCATGGAGCCTACAGCCTTGGGTATAAGAGAATACATATTTTCCTGGTCTTTTCTTCAGTGTCCAGTAATTTAATTGGGGTCCTGTTTGTGTTTTCCACATATCCACAGTAACCTTATACTCATGTCTGACCACTAGAAGAAAAGTACATTCTCAGTACTAACACAGAAAAATTTTCATTTGAATTATTAATAAGACCTATAGAGACAATTACCTAGCCAAGTCAGTGTTTGCAGATTGTGGAAATTTGAGACAGAGATATATCTTCAGTAGAACACAAGTCAAGGCAACATAGTGGGTCTAATAAGAAGCCAGTTTACTTAAGAAACCTGAGGCCATCAAGTCTAATGAACTCTTCTAAACTATGGTATGCATCTCACTTGAATTACTACTTTGATTAATTGGCATAAAATATCACAAAAGATTCAGAGCAGGGGGACTAAAGACTCAAACTAAGACATTTAAAGAGCAGTATTCACTTTTTAAGATCTAAGTAATTCAGCAAGTGTCAGGACAACCACAAATTTTGTAATTTCCCTCTGGCTTTCATTGAGGAAAATAAAACAATAGATTTATCCATAAAATAAGCTTTGTTCGGTTTTTTCAAGTGTATGTTATACTGGAAAGAAAATTTTGACACAGAGAAAACTGAATTCTAATAACTCTGAAAGCTGATAACATTTGGCAAGTAACTGAGCATCCCTAAAACCCACTGTCCTTACCTGTGATAAGGAAAACATATCTCATATACCTTTTCTTTTTTTTAAGGATTGGAGTCAGAAAGTACAAATATTCTAAACAATATGTGATATCCCATTGTGATCCAATAAATTTAAAAATACACATTAAAAGAGTGAGACTAATATAAATGATAGTCTTCATTTCCAATTTGAGTACCTAGCTACAGCTCATATCATTCTATCAATTCTATTATTCAGTTTTGTGACTTCAAAAGTGATTAAGATTTCTTATTCTGCTTAGGAAATTTGGGTGCTTCCCTGAGAAATAATGACTCAGTTAAGATCTGAAAGCAGAGTAGAAGAATGCCAAATGGAAGGGGCGAATTCATGCCAGGCAGATGTTAGACAATGTTCCTGTGTCAGAATGGAGTATGTAGGGAGTGATCAAGGACATAAGAGAGCCATTACTGTTGGAGCAGAGGAATCTGGGGGACGCTGGTGGAATGATCAGGTGTTAGATGTGAGTCAGTAAGGGGTAGACTATGAGACATTCTCTAACCTCTGAATTAATTTTATTAGTTATGAAATCAAACTTCTTTCAAAAGATTTCATTGGCTGTAATATTTAGAATGGCTTGAGTTACAAAATATTGATTGGTATCGTGGAAAGAACTAGTGGTGATACAGCACAGTGGCTGGAAAATAAAGTACCAGATCATGACCAAAATCAGAAGTCAAAATGTGTCTCTCAGAATCAGTTAAATTTATGCTGCAGGAAAAAACAATATCAGAATCTCTGCAGCTTAACACAGCAGACGTAAAATTTTCATTTATGTTACAGAGCTATTACAGGTCAGCTGCATCTCGGTCCCTTGTCACCTTCACTTTGGGTCATAGGTGATGGAGCAGCCTTTATCTGGAGTGCTGCTGGTAGTAGTCCTGGAAGGAGGAAATTGGCAGAGGGTATGTTGGCTCTTAAAGCTTCTGTTCTGCAATGACACATGTCATTTTCTCTCATATTTTATTGAGCAGGTCACAAAGTCAACACCGACATTAATGGGATGGGGAAGAATCAGGGAGAAGTACTGCAGGAAAGTAAATTGGAATAGACTAACAGTCTACCACATAGTAAGGATCTTAGTCTTTATGATGGAACCTATGGGGAACAAGTAAACAATCCCAAACAGAAATGCATTTTAAGGTAGTGCCTACACATAAAGGCATCAAAACTGAGTAAGGACTATACAGAGCCAGTATCTATTACTTAACAAACCACAACAAACCTATTATTCTGCTTTGTAGACTATGTACCTTAAGTGACATAATAGTTTCATATATAATTATGGGGTAGCAATTATGAATCAGGCATTCTCAGTGAACTGTCTGATTCACAATTGTCACCCCATTATTATAATTAACATTATCTAAGGATACATATATATCCTATATATCTCATCCCTTTAAACAAACAATGGAGGCTATATTTGCAGACTTTGTCTAGCTGGTGCCACCCTGCCTACTCTGTTGTTTTGGGCAAATGTAATGTAAACTGTACCTGTTTATCCTCTCACTTAAGTTTGTTCAGGCTACATCTCTTACTCGTCAGTGAAACTCTAGGTAGGCACTAGATGTTTCAGATTTCAAATTCCTCAAGCTTGAATTAAAACTTTTCTTAAGACTGCGAGGTGCCTGGGTGGCTCAGTTGGTTAAGCATACAACTTGATTTTGGCTCAGGTCATGATTCCATGGTTCATGAAACAGAGCCCCCCCCCCCCCCCCACCTTGGGCTCTGTGCTGACAGCCCAGAGCCTGCTTAGGATTCTCTCTCCCTCTCTCTCTGCCCCTCCCCAGCCCTCTCTTTTCTCTCTGTCTCCTTCTTTCTGAATAAATAAATATTAAAAAAACAAACACTTTTCTTAAGACTTTTTTTCTTTCATATCTCAAAATTCTTGAATTTCCATACATTTATATCAATGCATACATTTTATAGTAAAAAGTGTTAAGGATAAAACATTTCAGGGTGAGTCATTGCTCAAGGTCCCTGTGTACAGAGCTGCATAGTTTGTAAAGGTATTCACATTCTATCCATTATTTACTAATGGCATAATCAATGTGATTCAGCACCTAAGCAACTTTCAACACTTATTTTAAATATAAGTAAAAACTACTGTGAATATAATTACTGAGTCTAATGTAACTAGAATTTGTATTCACAATGACAACAGACATTAGTCATTATCTGCGAAAATCTCAGAGTTACCGTCTATCTGCTCTTGTGTAGACAGACATTGATTCTGTTTTTGACAGGGTTCATGTAATGAGTCATTTATTGTATTTCAAACTTAACTGCACTGCCAGTGTAGGCAAGGAATGTGGTTGCACATGTTTACATCTGGGCCTACTGCTGAATCCAGAGCAGTGACATGCATATTAAAACAAAAAACACTCAAATTATTGAAAAGGGGAAGGATGTTTGATGCTCTTGCCATAACATAAGGAAGCCTATCAGCCAATGAGCGAGTTTATTAAAATGTGGTAATTCAATTAAAAACAAATTTTAAAATTCTGTTATTTGTAGAATATTTTGGCTATGAGAAAATGGAAGCTGCAACATTACAAATAGCAATAAATGATCAAAAAAGTTATTTTATGTGAATTTTAAAGTAAATTTTTTGTGTTTGTTTTTAGCCCAAATAGGAGGAATAATTTATCATCTATGTTTATCATTTAAATTTTCAAAAAGGGAGTTTGACTTTTCATCAGATGTTGGGTGTAAATGGAGTGCTCTCATACAAGGTTGGGCACAGGTGAGTCTATGATTTGGTTAGACAGATTAATATGGGGGTAGCATCATGGTTGACCAAAGCAGTGGATAGCAGGAGTCTACCTATGTGGGAGATCAGACTCTCATTTTAGTTCTTGGTTGGATCATTTTGTACTAAATTGCCCCAGTTCCTGGGAGGTAAGCACTAAATGCTTTGAGTTTCCCAAGTGATGGGAGTGTTATTGATGGAAGGTCTCTCTGACCATACCTGATAGACAGTTCATGCTAACAAGCTGACTCACAATGGACCCCTCAATAGTTATGCTAGGGAGATGATGTAGGGCAACAGCTGGCCTCACAAGACAGAATAACCTTAAGACTAGAGGATGGGTCTTAGGCCACAGGACATCTCTGGGGAAGGATGGGGTATTAGAGATTGAGTTTGACCATGTGGATAATGAATCAATATCCACTTGATGAAACCTCAATAAAAACTCTCAAATTGAAGTTTCAGTGAGATTCTCATGTTAGAAATGCTTCACACATATCGCCACACATCGATACATCGATACTTAGAAGAGTAAAGCATCCTTGAAGACAATGGAAGCTCCACATTTGGATACTTCCCAGAGTGCACCTTACACATCTCTTCCTTTGGCTCATTCTAATTTGTATTCTTTTACTATAATAAAATTGTAATCATTGGGTAAAACAGGACTTAAACTCAAAGAAATTAGAAGTCTAATTACCGAAACTATGTTGCAAGACATGAGATTCAATGACAAGGCTTGGGTCACGTAGTTCGGATCTGACTGGTAATTTTATACTCTGAGGCCCACCTTCATTGCCCTTACCTCTGCTTGGTTGCTTGATCTCCATCTATTTTTTGGCCCATGCTATTTCAGATTTAGCTTTGCCTATGTAATGAAGTACGTTAATAAACCAACAGAGAGGATTCTCAGGGCAAAAATGGTGCAATATTTATATTTGTGGTTCAACAGTTAACAAAAAACTTAATTTTCTTATAAACTAGAAAGTCAGCTTATGTAATAGTCTACAGAATAGTTAAGAAAAAATATATTATGTTCTTCTGATGTCCTTTATATAAGCCAATGATGGAAAACTATCACAAACACTTCATCAATACTAAATATAAATTAGGTTGTTATTACCACTGTAACTGGAAAGTTTTGTATGAAACCACATATTTTTAATTATATGCATTTGAAGTCTATCTTTTAAGTATATAATATGCATTTTTAAAAGTATATGCATATATTTTAAGTATATACATTGTGTACATTTGTATTAATAATATATAATTAAATTAATTTATATGCATTAAGTATATGCCTTTTAAGTATATGCATGTATTTTAACAACATGCATTTGAAATATAACTTGAAAAAATTTAAAGAGTAAATAGTAACATAATAATTAAATATGAAATATCACAGAAGTGTTTTCCAAGTTGATAATTTTATGAATAAAATGAAATATATTTGCTCTCATATATATATGTATATTTTCAATATATATACACATACAGATTCAGAGTTAAAGATGACTAAATTAGATATATCTTTAAGCATATGTGTATGGTATTATCATTTTATATTCTTTCATGAACTTTTCAATGTAAGGAGAGGTGTTTTCTCTGTGTTCTCTTCAAAATCTAATAAATGATCATTCTCATTGAAAACTAATACATATGTGGAAGTATAATTTATATGATACACAAAATATCAAAATCAGAAACATGTAAATCTTGTTTACAAGTATTGTTTTTAAGTAGGCATATAAAAATGTTGGCAAAGTGCTCCTAAGGAAACCGACCAAATGGATTACAAAGCAGACCATAGCGTACTCTAAACACATATTTCTGCAAAGCCAAAATCAAAAGTAGCAGTATTATTAGTATTTGAGATGAGGAAACATTCGAGTGTGTCCTGATGAATGCCAAGATTGAGCAGCTCACTGTCAAGGTACGTTTAGGTTTACTGGAGTAGAGGCACTGTAGCAAAATAACGGACTGTGTACGTAAAGACAATAGATTTAATTGAAGTATGCCAGCTGTGTGGCAGGTAATACAGTTCACGTATTAGTATATTCAGTTTCTTCAGAAGAGGCAACATTGTCCCTGAATGTGAAATAAAAATAGCTAATATGGCTTTTTAACCCCTGATCTTACTTGAAATAATTTTTAAATAGCTTGGGGAATGGCTCCACATACATATCTATATGAAAAATATGCTGAACATATAAAAAATAAGGATGCAACTGTAGAAGAATTATCATCTTATACACTGTTTACACAGAGTAAAAAATAGGTAAGAGTATAAAACTGTTTAAACTGCATTTTCACGAGTAATTTATATTCATCAGCTTCAGGTATTTAAACAGTAAAAGAACTAATGAAGCACTGGTGACTGAATACCTATTGCTATGTTCCTTATTATTTTTCTTCTTAAGCCTTAATGAGCTGTAATTCCAGTTGCTAGTATTTTGTATCAAACATGCTTTATTATAACAAAGAGTAGTGACAAGGAGCTCTATCTCACTTCATGAACACCAAACTTACTGCAGATATGTAAATGAGAAGCTACAAAGCTAGAGAAAAGCCTGGAGATATTAACATCTGTGTGAACGAAGCAGCCATTTCACAACCCAGTGGACCTTAAACACAGCAGACATTGAAATCTGTTCAGTACATGGGGTGGATATTTAAATATGTTCAATTACTGCTTGTCTCCCAGCTGCTGTCTGAACATGGCTTCAGTAATATTAGGGAGTCTACTTTGACATCACTGGCATATAAACATCATGGCCTTGATTAATAGTTACTACTAGACTAAGTGGCCATTTTAAAACCACAAGTACGAATTTGAATTGAATATGCTCAAAGCCTGTTCCTTGGAGTGAAGACGTTGGAATCCACTTACTAAGAAGAAAGGAAAGATGAGAAGAATGACTTCTGACAACTTTGCTTATTTTTTTGTGTCACTTTGAGAATGGATATTCCATAAGTTTGATTTATGCATGAATATGTTTCAACAAAAACTTAAGTCAATGAATGGTTTAATATTTTTTCAAGAAAAAAATTGCATCGATGAATGTTACTTGGAAAATCAAGAACATTTCTGAGTAGAAACGTCAGTCATAAGAAGGAAATGAGCACTTTGAAAAACCATGTTTGCTTCTCTTCAAAGACCATTTTTAAAACATTAATGTTTCTTTAAAAATAAATAAAATCTTCAGGAAACTTGTGATTATTTTTTAAAGTGTGTGAGGTTAGTACGTCAGGAATTTTTTTGAGGGAGGAGGAATAAATGAGAAAGATTCAATCCTTAATTTTCAATTATTGAGACACAACCATCATAATTTTTAAATTGATATGTCATAAAAGTTATAAGAACCTTTCACAGTATATAATGAATTCCAGTCTATTATTGATTTGAATGTTTGTAACTACTAATTTTTCCAATATAATTGACAGAATAACATTCTCTGCTCCTAACCTTTTTATCAAAACCATTATTGGAGCTGAGTATTTGTAAAAATGCCAGCGCTGCCATTTAAAAGGCCAATTTCATGGCTTTATGAGTATATAGTGTTAGTAAATTAGCATTATTTTCTTTATGTTTGATGCCTTTGCAATTATAACACACTATTTTGTCATTAGTCACATTTTAAAAATCCAGGTGACACATATTTTAAAGTTTACACAAATCATTGTAAAAATGTCCCATATATTAGGCTGTAAGAATCCAGGGTAAGTGATAAATATTTTAAACAGTCACTGAGACTGCTTAAATTTCACCATTTACTTCAATAGTTGAGAGGCTCCTTTGGCACATTAGGGATGGCAGGCGGCATATGAATCTTCGGCTTTGTATGCGTTATCAGACCATGTAGGACTGGACAGTAGATAACACATTTTCAGAGGCTATAACTTCCTCAGAATTATGTGGCAAGTTATTTTTATTACTTCCAAAGCATTTCTATAATGTCATTTCTTGGCCTTTAACAGATTAATATTTTTATTTCCTCCATGTGAAGGGGTTGTGGGTTTGTATGTAAAATAAGTTGAAGTTAATTAGTGCAGCTAAACTTTAAGGAAGCCTGGGCAGGTGACCCAAGATTTGAAGGGTATTATGTTAATCATAATTTCCACAGCTTAAACCTCTTCATTTTCCCTAAGATGTAGAAAATCTGTAGTGAAATAGTATAACAGAGATTCTAAAACACGATAATAACTCAAACATAATCATCATTTATTTGAAGCAGTATGTTGCTGACTGTCAAAGGTCAGGTCTGTCAATATCTCAAGAAAAATATTTCTCTCAAAAGATGATTCCGTAAAGTAGTTAGTTATTGCATCTGGTGTTGATGCATTCCAACAAAAGTGGTTGTAAAATTATACTCTTATTGTTTAATGTTATAGAAACTAAGACACTAAGGGCAGTAAATAATAAGCAAATTCTCACAATGGACTAAGTATGCCAAAAACTTTTTTTACCACATGTGTATTTATTTCTAAGCAAGATGTTCTTCCTCTTTTTTTTTTTTAATTTACAATAGAGCTTTCATTCATTCATTCATTCATTCAGCAAGTGTTTCATATTATCTCCTATATACAAGGTACATTTGCAGATTTTGGAGACTGAGAAAAATATTTGCCTTCATGCAGTTTACTTGCAGCATAACATGGCAAAAAAGATGAATAAACAAATAAGCAAATATGATTTAATTAATGGCTAGTTTTTAATGAGGTGGATAGGGAAGGTCCTTCTGAGTACATACCATTTAAGCAAGGATTTGAAGAAAAGATGAGTGAGTCAGGTGGATAGCTGTGAAAATAGTGCTAAGCAGACAGAACGGCAAGTGCAAAGTCCCAGGATGGAAATGTGCCTGGTTTGCACCTACTGAGGATTCTCCTTATGATTGTTCTCTTGATAGAAACACATTTAATTTCATAATTAAATATTTACCAAAAGAAAAGACAAAAAAACAGGGAATATTGAAGTTAAAAATAACTGAGAGAGATAAATAATTTCTAGAAAATTTAATAGTGATTTAAAAAAACGGTCTGCTGTAAGTCACAAAATTAATTGTCAGTGTATTTAACAAAATATTCCGTGACTTCATTTCAACTGATCTCACAAATGACATACCCCTTGCAAAGAGAAAATCAAACTAAGATGCAAAGTTTATAGTTACATCAGTAACTAATCATTGGTTATGAATATATATTGTGTTATGTGGGAAAAAATGCCAAAAATACTTGTGTGTAGTCATTGGTTTAAGACAGACAGAGACAGAGACAGAGAGAGAGATGGGGGCAGAGGCAGGGCTGGTGGCTTCTACAGTGTTTGATGAAAATCCAAAATGTAAATATGCATTTAAATAGCTACAGAAGTCATTCCATCGCAGGTTAGAGGATAATGTCCATCATATATACGTTTACCTTTTTTTCTTTATTTCTTGTGAGTGTCAGGTATACAGTATTAAGTTAATCAACTCATGAGGTCATTGTGTAATTGCCATATTGATCCAACCAAAGCATAGCTAAATTATTTTAATACTGTAGTATTTTTATCTCTCTTTCCTACTTCCCATTATCTGCTCCTTCACATACTTAGCACTCACTCTGAAATAAAGTGTGAACATATCAGTATATATTCTTAAAAAACAGATACATACATTTATTGTTTTATGTGTGGTTATAATTAGTACCATATATGTATTTTTTAACTTTCATCTAATAATTTCACAGTCCTATTGAAGTTGTTCTATATAAACAAATTTCATTGATTTTTTGTGACATCGTGTTCCACAATTTGCCAACACTACCACATTATAGTCATTCAATCCTACACTGATAGACTCTAGCCTGACTCCAAAGGCCCACTACTATACCCTATACAAACATAACCACACCTATGCATGGCCTGTGTAAGAATTTCTCCTGCTTGTTTTCCAACGCAAATGAAACATGAATGATCCTATGAATCCACAACCTTACCTAAGTTTATATTATTTCATATTCAAAATTTGGATTTAAAAACAAAATATAAAACAGGGGCACCTGGGTGGCTCAGCTGAGACAACAAAAATCATTATTCATAGGCTGTGTCTCAGGCTGCATGAGCTCATGTGTGTGTGCTTGTGTGCATGTGTGTATATGTGTGTGTGTGAGAGAGATTGGATAAAAAGACTTCTATCTTTCCTGAGCTAGGCTTTACTCCACATAATCATTTTACATTGCTATAGGATGAGACATTGGAACTATTTTCCAACACAAGTTCAGTCATGAACCTTTTACTCAAAATGATAAAAACCTCTGTAGGCATTTATTTCTGCATTATCTCTTCTCTATGCTAAAGTTGCTTTTACTTCCCTTCTTGCCATGAGAAGAAAAGCTTATGAATTCTGACCATAATATTAATGCAAATTTTTAGAGACAGATAATGGTGCCTCAGTTCCTCTACATCCTATCCCTACTATTTTTTTAATATCACTTATTCTTTTTTGCCCTTTACTTATTTTAAATCTCACATCCCAGTAGATCCAAACTCCAATCCTCTTTTCACAGGCAGATCATCTTTTGTTATCATGAATCCCATGTTGCACTTGCTTTACCCCCTTCGATGGCTTCCCATTACTGTTACAGTAAAATCTAGAATTGTCATGGTGTATTAGACCACACATTACCTAGCTCCTTGTTTATTTTAACCTCATTTCACTTCACTCATGTGTCCACATGCAACACATCAGTTATACTAGTCTTTCTTTTCTTAAATATATACAGAAATGGAGGCAGTTTTGTGCATGCCTGTGTGTGTGTGTGTGTGTGTGTGTGCGTGTGTGTATTTATACATCTATTTTCTACCTCTGTCCATTAAGAGGCCTTACAAAAAATGGCATCCTGCAATTAATGAGAACATCTAGCATTTAAATATTGGTTTCTAAATACCATTTCCCAATAAAATGAACAAAATTCCAGGACTGTGGCTGGGAAAGTCCCAGATAAGCCTGGAACATCTTGGCATACCAGAAAATAAGAAATTTCTTTAAAAATGATAGAAGCATATCAAAAAATTACAGGAATCACTAGGAAGGATCTATCAATGACCAAATAAGAGTTTTTTTGAACAAAAAAATAAACAACACTGCTATAGGATTATAATGCATAGAATAAAGTAAATATCCATGACTAAATACTGATACCAATAATGAAGCAAATGAATTAATGAATAAGAAAGAAGCATTCTTCCTTAGAGTAGAATTCAAATTAATGAATGTGGAAAGAATGATGGACATAGACAATCACAATTTGGCAAATACCAGTTATAAATGTTGGAAGGCAAGAATAATTGATGGATGTTAAATTAGGTGGGTAAAATGTATAAAGATGAACAGAATACTTTCATAGCCTCAAAATATCTCCCCACAAGATAGTGATTAATTACTAATGGAATACAGTAATTTATAGCAGAGAATCTTGAGAGGTACCATCTGAACAAAATTTAATATTACCAGTAAAAAGTGATAGGTAGTATGAACATTATGTACTTCCTGATATGATACTGTGAGAAGAGCAAAGCATCATTTCTTTACATTACTGCCAAAATTGCACAATTCATTCTAGTCTAAGGACACGTCATATAGATCCATATCAGGGGATGGTCTATGAAATAATCAGCCAGTGCTTTTCAAATGTGTCAAGGCTGTGAAAGACAAACAAAACTGAGAAACTGTCCCACACTGAAGGGCACTAAGGAAATGTGACAGCTATGAGCGATGTGAAGTCCTGAGTTAAACTCTAGATCAGAAAAAGTACATTATTGGAGCAATTGGTAAAATCTGAATAATATCTGTGAATAGTTAATAATACTGTAACAATGTTAATTTCTTAGTTTGATAAGTGTCCTATAATTATTTAAAATGTGAAATTAGGGGAACTGAGTGAAGGATATACATATATATACCATATATATATGGTTCTTGGAATATCATGTATATTCTTAGAATATCATTTTTCCAACTTTTTTGTAAGATCATATTACTTTTCTGCTTAAAATCATCTTACAACTTTCCACTTCACTCAGAGCAAATTATAAAATGTTTTTACCTGGTCTACAAGGTGCTACACGATCCAGACCTAGCTACATATCTGATCAACCCCCTTCCATACTCACCTCACTGTTTTTACTACACTATCCTTTTTTTAAATTTCTCCTCCAGAATTCTAAGCCTGACTTGCCTAAAGGTCTTTGTGCTGTTATATCTGTCTGGAAGGCATTTCCCGAAGTACCTCAGTGGATCCCTTACCCTCTGAGATAAAATAATAGCCCCCTTTCCCATTATCACTTATTATCCATTTAACCAACTCTGTTTTGCTTCGTAGTATGTCTCATATTTTGACATACTTATGTAATCCTTATTAATATTTTTAAAATTTATTTTAAATAAGATCTATGCCCAACGTGGGGCTAGAATTCATGACCTGAGATCGAGAGTTGTATGCTCTACCAACTGAGAGAAACAGGCATCCCGTATTTTAAATTTTCATGTCTTTATTCAATGTTAAAAGCAACTAACTGATCAGACTCAGACTCCACTCATTAATAAAATTGGTGATTGAAAGATGGTGCTAATTTGTGATTATATTCCCAAACACCTATTATATCTAGATGATTATTTGTAGCAAATGAAATTTAAGTATACATGATATTTGTGTGTCTTCTGAATTAACAAGCACGTGTGCTGTCCTGAGAGGTGTGTTTTTTTGTTTGGTTTTGTTTTGTTTTTTTTACCTGTTACTTAGGGGAGAGGACTCTGAAGACCAAGAAGAGGACTGAGCCACAATATGGAAGATCATTTTCCAAAAATAGCCAAGCGAAGACCCCTCAACCAGGAGGATTCTTGGTAGACTGTGACATAAAAACAAAATAAAGATTGACTGTGTTAAATTGCTGAGGATTTAGAATCTATATTTTACAACATCTAGAATTACCTCAATTATAATGAATAATAATGAAATGTGTTCCTTAAAGTTTAGCTATATCATTGGCTTAGTTTTTGACATGAAATGAAACAAAGTTTCTGATATAACATTCAAGGTTCAACATGCACTCACTAAACTACAGATCTAAGCAAAGAGGTTGGAAAGTGGAATGCTAGTTATGTCTCTTGTTTATCCTAGTCAAAGATAAACCTTTGACTTTTGAGCATTAAAACAATTCTCAGGCATGGAACTTGCTAAGGCCAGAAGCTGAAAAAGTTTGCAGCACCTCATGAAGGCACACTTTATTTACTTCATTAAAATATGTGTTTTATTTTTTATTTTTAAAGTTTTTATTTAAGTTCCAGTTAGTTCACATATAGTGTTATACTAGTTTCAAGTGTACAAATCAGTGATTCAACACTTCCATAGAACACCAGGTGCTCATCACAACAAGTACACTCCTTAATCCCCTTCATCCATTTAACCCATCCCCCACTTCCTCCCCTCTGGTAACCATCACATTGTTCTCTGTAAGTAAGAGTCTGTTTCTTGGTTTGGAAGGCACCCTTTCTTGCTACAGCTTTAGATGTTACAAAGGAGGATAATGCAAAAGGAAGAACTGTTCCCCTTGCCATCCAGAGCAAGGACTCACAGAGAAAAATGGATTAAAGAATTTCTACCAAAAATAAGAAATAATATCTACTCTAAAAGGTAAGGCTGTCATCCTTTGCAACTCAGATTTCATCATCCCTGTGAATAAGTGCTACGTGGTCCCAGTTCTTTGCTTTTCTCAAATGTGTTATTTGTTTTGTTTTAATTACAGTTTTACCTTGTCTCAGCTCCACTCCTGTATATTTGGAATTTTGGAGCTGCAGACATGTATCTATTCTAGCTCACACTTTGCCGGTTCAAGAAGAACCACATCCAGATCTTATGGAGACGACTTCTCATTACTTGGACCTTAAATCAGATGCAGTTATTAGAGGCAATTTGTGTTGTATTCTTTGGAGAAAGTACAAGACATTCTGTGTTTCAGAAGAAAAGTAGAAGACAGATTTGCTTATCACCATGGTGGACAGTGGCAATGACAGTTAGTTGATCATACGCATCTTGCTGTTTTCACAGGGTTTAATTTTGCTTGGAATCAGTTGTAAAGTCAGGAGTCCTCTTCCCACGTCTTGCTCCCCATGTTGGGAACTTGAGCCATGTTCTCAATGATGGAACAAGAGCAAAAATGATTTGTCTCTTTCAATCTGAAGTAGTTAAGAGGATGCTGTACTTTCTCGATGTTCTCTTTCCCCATTGGTCAGATGAATGGAAAGTAACCCATGACTTTGAGGGATGCCTCTGGATGAAAGAAAACTGTTTGCTTGATTTAACCACGTGGAAGGCCCCAACCAGGAATACACTCACTGTTCAGTGACATAAATAAGAAACAAACCTTAAGCTGTTTAACCCATTAAGTATTTTAGATTTAGCTGTTACAGCAGCCAGAATTACCTGAACCACTCATCTATTAGAGTGTTAGTTTCATGAAAACTATTATGTTGTTGTTCACTGCTTTAACCACAACATGTAGAACAGTTACTCATTCTAAATGAATAAATGTAATAATGAAAGAGTAAAAGAAGAAAATAAGGAAGAAAGGAATGAATGAAAACAGAAGAGGACTAAATATATTTAATTCTATCAACTTTTTATTTTCCTATGTGAAAACATTAAAAAATAACAATAACAATATACCATTCAATATCAGTAACTGAACATGTTGTTATTATCCCAGTATTATAAGAACAACTAGCACTAAAATAAATCCCAGTTCTTAAAATTGCACGCATTTAATTATATGTGTGTATATATAGTTTTTTGTTTTTCCGTAAACTTGCCAATGGCAGATTTAAAATAAAACAAAACAGAACAAAACAAAACAGCCTTACTGAAAAACCTATGAGTGTGTGCAGTGCTATTTAGGACAGACCTTTTGCAAAGGCATCACACTCAGGATATTTTAGTGAATTAAGGGTAGACTTGGAATTCTTTACCTTTTAACAAAATGTGAAAATCTCAGCACATTGCCTGATATGTAGTAAGCATTACATCAAATTTGTAAAATTTTATTCACTTCCTATAATATTAACTAGTGAGGAAACATCCCCTCTAATTTATTTATATTTTTATGGAAAATGAAAATTATATTCATGTATTACTTATTAAGTTCCATGTACATCTCATTTATCATATCATTTAAGAAACACAGGCACACAGTCACATAGCTAGTCTGTGGTACAGTGATCTTGAAACCTAAGTGTAGTTTTACCCACTATATCACTTAGCTTGAAGAGTTATTATGCTTCCATAACAGAATGAATGATAAGCTGTCTCTCTCCTAACTGTAATACAAAGGGTTGCAAAGTTATTTTCCATAGTTCCTTAAACTAAGGTAAGAGAATCAGTTAAAGTTCATTCTAATATTGGTACATGATTACAAATTCATCAACCAAAGATGAAAATGAGTTTAAAAAAAAAGATTCTATTCCTCTACCAAGATTCAAAAATAATAACAATATATTTCTATCAGAAACCTAAAAGACAATAAGACCTAAACAGTTTTACAATAGAATTGCCGAATGTTTTCATCTTGAGGAAAAACATTTAAACTTTAAGATTATTAAGTAAACCTAAAAATAACTTTAACAGCAAAGAGAAAAGAATTAATTCTATACCCAAACACAGAAAGAAATGCACTGAATATTATTTTCCCTAAAATTCAAAACGATACTTTTGCTATTTAAAATCAATTAAAAGTAAAAAGTCACGGTTTTTATTTTATAAACCTGAAATAATTATAATGCAGCTGGGTAAAATATATCTAACTGTTGAAGCAATTTTTTTAATATAGAAATCAATGATTTTCCTCCAAAGGAAAGCATTAATCACACAATTATAGAAAATTAGATTATAAAATTTTATAACAAAGACGATAATTCTGAATCATAGAGAAACAGAAATTATTCACATCAAAAAGAATGCTTTCAGAAAACTCAGCATTCTGAATGTTAATTTCATAACATCAAATTGATTGAGGCATGACTAACGTAATAAAAGCTAAAGCAGAAAGCACCTAGGGCGTTAGGCATTAGAATCAGAGTGAGAATTGAAATAGAGAAGCAGATATACAGAGAATTATTGAAAGTATAATGTTCTTATCAATGCTACTGCAGAATTTTTTAATCTTTTTAATATAATAATCTCCTTAAAATATCTATGTTGAAATATATCATATAGGCAAGCATGTATGTGTGCATGGTATAATCTATAAATTTATATTTTAGAAAATTTATATTGCCAAGTTGTTACTTTGGCTTTATAGACCCTGCAATGAAGGTTAATATTATGTGGCATACAGTTCTCTGTGAAGAGAAACATAATTACCGAGCATTCTCATACTTACCATGACATAGCTTCATACCAGAATTAATTATTTAGTTGTTTTTACTAAAAATACTAGAATATGTTTAGCTTTAAAAATTACATAGACAAGTAAGGAAATACCTTTGTGTCACATAAAATATATTTCTAAATTCATTTTACCTTGCAACACAATTAACTAGGCCAGTTATCTCACTGCCCCTGCTATATAATTTTTACATTACTTTTATACCTTATGTCATACAACTGTTCTTGACTGTAATGATCTTCCAATTTCTTGGGCAGTTTATCATCATGACAACAAAAAGTCAAGCTCTAAACTCACACATTCCATGGAGCCTTCTCTGAATTACCTCATTTATTTTGCTCAACTCTTTAGTGTTTTGTTCCAAAGAGTATTCTTCCAAAATAAATTTCTAATTAACTCTGAAATGGATTTTAACTTGCTTGAGTGCAAATTGATATCTTTATATGAGCACCTATACATTTATACATATATATATGCAGGTTGTACATAGTCTCTTTACTACCTGACCAGATTTCTGGTCCTCAGATAATTGCTTGGCATTTATTGGTAGAAACCAATTAAGTATTTATCAATTGGCATCATTCCCTTATTTCTTCTATTCCCTGAAGTTCATTAATATCCAGTTCTCAAAATATGCTATTTCTCACAAATCTGGAATTTTTCACACTTTTCTTCTTATTGTTATTATTTATCCTAGATAATTGTTCATAATTTATTTTGTGACTAAACACCACAAAAATGATTTTCAGTGATTCACTCAAGTATGTATATAGGTGTGCCTCAGAATTTATCAATTATAAGAAAGTGTACTCCAAGGAAAGGCAAATCAAAATCTTCAGGGATTTTGCTAGGAATTTAATTACATAATTTTTAAATAAAAGTATTTGTTTCATGCAAACTGAAGGGAGCAATGGTTAACAAATTTCTCTCAGTTGGTGATAAGAAGCTGAATATCAAGCACCAATTTTAAACTTGGAATTGATTTTTGACCAGGGAGGGGTTCTTCCCATGAAGAGAAGAAATGGATGTAATTCTGAGAAAGTTCAACATTTTAAGTTACCATAAAGGAATAAATGTTTTAAAAATATTATTTTTTAAAGGTTTTGAAAAATTTATTTAGTTAGAGAAAAAGAGCACGAGCGGGGGAGGGGTAGAGAGAGAAGGAGCGAGAGAATCTCAAGCAGGCTCCACGCCCAGTGTGGAGCCGATGCTGGGCTTGATCTCATGATCATGAGATCATGACCTGAACTGAAATCAAGAGTTGGATGCTTTATTGACTGAGCCACCTAGGTGACCCCACCACCACCAAATTATGATATTCTAGGGGCGCCTGGGTGACTCAGTTGGTTAAGTGACTGACTGTTGATCTCTGTTCAGGTCTTCATCTCAGAATTATGAGTTCAAACCCGGCACTAGGGTCTGCACTGGGTGTGAAGCTTACTTATAGAAAGAAAATTGTATATTTTAATAAAACGGGCATAACATAATTTTTGGAATGAGATGTAACTTAATTTGCAAACAATTACAAAACTTCTGACTCTACCTTTTAATTACTAGATGAACCTTTAGGAGCAGTGAAAGTCACTAAATTTCTGAGCTTCCAAATATTCCTTAAAATAAATGGGTGTCCCCTTCTTTTCTATATATGGTCACTGATTCAACAATATGTGATATGTGTCAACACTTGGAAAATAATCAACTAATGTTAGTTTCTTCTCTACAACCTGAACCATAATCTCCTTTAATAATAAACAAATGTTGAATATCTACTGTGTGTTTAGCACCGTGATAGGCCATGAAGACACAAATCTTAACAAGATCTATTCCTTTCTCATAAGAAGCTTATAAGCTTCTGACAACAGCAAATAGCCTTGAACAGTATCTCTAATTTCTATCTTCACTGCTACCCAAGGATAATAACTACTTGTACTCATTTTTCAAATAGCAAATTATGCATATTTAGGTTATAACACTTATTAGATAATTTGGCAAATATGTATTAACTTTTCTGTACATCCCAATATTATGGAGGTTTCCACAGTAGAAAATTTGACTTACTTAACATGCATCCCTAGAAACTTGCATTGGTGGACACATGGCATCAACATCAAAAAATCAAAGATAATATTATCTAGATGAAGGAATAAATCAATATTTATGTCCTGTGAATTATACAGTCTCCAATTTAATGTTTACTTTATAGCAGGTTCTCAAAGTATTATTTTTTATCTTGTATTGCTTTCTTTTTTTTCAATTATAACTCCTCCATTATAGCCTGAAGAGATTTAAACCGAAGTGATTGAAAATCCCCAAATATGTAGAAGTTCCTTTATGTTCATTTTTTTCTATATCTACTCTCTAGGCATTTTCTCACATAACCTAAACTTTAAGGTTGTACCATTCACTTAATGTAAATTTTAAGAAAATATATTTATTAAAATAAAGTAGGTAAGTTTTAATAAAGTAAACACTTTTTTGCTCTAAAATCATAATAGAAAAAAAAGAAGAAGAAGAAACTACAATGGATTTTATGTGAGGTAGAAAGAATAACAAACCTTCCAAAGATATCCATGCCTTAATCCCAGGAATTTTTAAATATGTTACTTAACATGGCAAAAACAAAACATACCAAACCAAACAAAGCAACAAATTACAGATGAGTTTAAGGTTAAGGACTTTAAGAAGCTACCTTGTTGGAGGAAAGAGGTCATGAATGAAGGAATGCGGAAAGCCTTTCAAAGCTGGAAAAGGCAAGGAAATCCCTGGTAAAGACTCCTGAAGAAATGCATCTGTACAATACCTTGATTTTAGTCCAATGAGACTTGTGGGGGATTCTAACCTACAAAGCTATTCAGTGATAAATCTGGCTTGTTTTATATCACTAAGTGTGTAGAAATCTATTATGGCAACAATACAAAATGTATATATAGTTTGTAAGACTCAATTTCCAGTTAACTAATTTTCCACACATGAGCAAATGAAATTTTGAGTCTCAGTAAAATTACAAATTCAATGTGAAATATAATTTTAGGTTTATACATTAATGATTAAAACTCAAATAATAAGCCCATGTATTTCATTGATTTACTACATTTAATAAATACTTATGGAAACAACTTGCATAAAATCTTGACTAAAAACATAAATAGATTTGGAGAGTTTATACCATGTTTCCTTGGGTGTAGTTTCACTACTATTAGAACTCTAATTCTTTTGCTCAACAAGGCTATCAAAGACTTAATTTGATTAAAATAACATTACTAAAAGTAATTTAAACTATTAGAAAATATAAGAATATTTAAAAGATCATTAAAATATATAAGTGATACAAATTAAATGAATTTTAAATTAAGGCTTACTCTCTTTTTCACCCTAAGTTTCATTAAAGCCAAAATAGTTTAGCACTCTAAAACATAAAAAAAAAAAAAGTTTGCCAACCTTAAAAAACCTCTTGCAAGGTAACAGCTGCATTAACAGATACTTTCAGTTCTATTTATAATGAAAGAATATGAAATTGTCTCCTGGAAAATTGATATTGGCTGTTCTGACTTCACCATTGTCTAGACATTTAGCATGGTTCATGAGAAACAAATTATTCTGAATGTTAAATTTAAACTTTCTAGTATTGATTTTTTTTTTTTTTTTGCCAAAGAGAAATAGAAGAAAGGATATACAGTACATGAGACATATGGTCTTATTATACCTGCTTCCATTTCCATGTCTTTATCGTCCCACTTCCCTATCATGGATTTACTGACAGTTTTAACCAAAGTATCAGTTTTAACATATTGTTTGAGTCAATATCATTAAATATGTATTTATGCTTAAATGAATGTGCTACTGGACAACTAAAGTATTAACCAAACTACTTAATAAACATCATATTCAATTCCTGTGTACAATAAAAAAAGTAATGGTTAATTCAAATAGAAAATGAATCAAATTAAAGCTTATTTATAAATGATTAATAGAGTTTGGTGCATAGTTTGCCATATAATTTTATTCATTTGTTTACATATCCCTTCATTTATTCACTAGACAATATTTTAGGGGATAAATATCTGGGAATACATAGATAAGTGTGGCACCACTAACTGGGAGCTCTGCATGTAGCATAAGAGAGAACATCAAAACACAATATCCAACATTACCACAATGAAAAAACCAAAACAAATCAACCCTACCATTATCACATAGTGTTCATATTCCCAATGCATTCAGGGTCAAGGACAGAAAATACCTATCACTGGAGATAAATGTCAATCCTTTTTTAAAAAGTTTTAAGACTTTTGTATGAAATCATATAAAATAGAAGGTTAAACAATATATTAGTGTGGAATAAAGGTTTTAAATTTGAAATTAAATATAAATTATTTATTAAAAATTTCTAAAGAATAATTTTGCTAAATATCCAACACAATAATAGCATCTAATAGTTGAAATATAGATGCACTAAGGGATAAAATTTGAAACATCCCTAGTATGCTCTGTGATGACTCTGAAGTTAGTAGAAATAAGATTATTCATTTTGTACACTACATTCGAAGCGAATATTGATAAACTAGAATTCTTTCTGTGGAATGCAGGCAGTATATTAAGCGCTCTTAAAAATTTATTTCACACACCAAAAAATGATTGGAAGAACTGGGTAGAGTTAACATTGAATATTTAAAATGGGCCAAATAACTCTCTTCAAATTTTTGGGAAACTGTCATTGGGATAATGGAATCCACTTAATCTATATTTCATCAGAGACAAAAGTAAGAAGAGAAGGCATAATCAATAAGGAGACTCTTCTCCTTAGTTTTTTTAAATGAATTTCTAACTAATAAATCTACTCTCCAAATGAACAGGAGGCTGCCTAAAGTAGTCAGCACCATGCTGAAAGAGTTCCCTGAGAGGGTCTGGATGCATTTTCGTGGCAATGACATTACACAAGAAAATGATGATATGCTCTTCAATTTAACTTGAGAAAAACTGGGATTCCATTCATCACTGAAAGGCTGTTAGTTGGTCTCTGGTTAGTTCCTATAGATAAATATTGCTTTCCTAAATTTATTATACCTATTCTATACACTTATTTCAACATAACAAATGAGGGAGTAGTATCGGGTGTGAGACATTTCAGGGGATTAATGGGTTATATTTTTTGCTCAGTGGAATCACTAGTATGCCTATCTATTTCTTATGCTTAGAACAAGTAAGCACAACTGTTTTTTAAAGAACTTTTGTCTCCTTAATTTTTCTACCCAAGAGAATGCTGAGATAGAGATAACTAAGAAAATATTAAAGACAAAACCTAAACTGTACCAGGGACACGAAGGAGGTTAAAAATCTCTCGAATCTTTGTCATTTTATTCAAGTGGTAAAAAGTTTTCATCTTCAGTTTGTGACTTTTTATTATTTATTATACCACCACAACAGTTCATCAATTGAAAGGAATACTTTTGGAAAGGTCCCTTAAAATTGTTAATAATAATATTAATGATCCTTTCCATAACAAGATGAGCTACTCGATTTTGACAAAGGGTGCATAGTTATTAAATTACTCCCTTATTCTTTTCCTCCTCCATACCCCATAACCACAAAAAGGCAAAGTCTAGAGTGTGATCAGTGTTATCAGCCAGACTTAAGAAATATATGAGAACACTTACAGCCTTTGTGACTTTGGTAATGTCATTTTTATGGGTTAAACATCAATAAAAATGTGTATTTCATATTCTTAAATTATAATGCCATATTTTAGGTAACTCAATTAATTCAATTTTGTATTAGTTAAATAAGTCTACATTTCCATCAATAGCATGAATGATTATAACTTAAGGAATATATAACTTAATGAATACATTGTTAACAAGTTATTAATAAACATTACAATACTAACAGTGTGTTCTTTTCAGTCTTACTCCTAACAATTTCTACTGGCTTCTTGAGGGCCCTGCTTCAATATTTCTTTCTTTCTTTTTTTCTTTTTCCACACATACACTTGCAAACACATTTTTTTCTTTTTTCAAGTTTTTATATAAATTCTGGTTAGTTAAAATATATGGTAAAATTGATTTCAGGTGTAGAATTTAGTGATTCATCACTTATATATTAACATCCAGTGCTTATCACAATAAGTGCCCTCTTTAATACCCATCACCCATTTAGCTCATCCCCACCCACCTCCATCAAACCTCCATGTGTTCTCTATAGTTAAGTCTCTTATGGCTTGCTTCCCTCTGTCTCTCTCTTTTTTCCTTCCCGTATGTTCATCTGCTTTGTTTCTTAAATTCCACATACGACTGAAATCATATGGTATTTTTCTTTCTCTGAGATTTTGCTTAGCATAGCTCCATCCATGTCCTTGCAAATGGCAAGATTTCATTCTGTTTTTTGTTTGTCTGAGAGAGAGAGAAAGAAGCAAGCAAAGGAGGGGCAGAAGGACAGGAACACAGAGACTCTTAAGCAGACTGTGCACCCAGCAAGGAGCCCAGTGTGGGGTTTGATATCACAACAGTGAGATCATGACCTGAGCTGAAATCAAGAGTTGGACACTTAACTGAGTGAGGTTCCCAGGTGCCCTGAAATTTCATTCTTTTTGATGGCTGGGTAATATTCTGTTTACATATATAGATAGATAGATATAGATATAGATATAGATATAGATATAGATATAGATATAGATATAGATATATATGAGAGAGAGTAGTATCAGGTAAGTGTGTGACATTCAGGGGATTAAGGGATATATATATCCATTATATATTATTATATATTATTTATTATACCATATATATATATATATACATATATATATATCCATTGTTGATTCGATATCACAACGAGATCATTACCTGAACTGAGGGTCCCAGGCGCCCTGAAATTTCACTCTCTCTCTCTCTCTCTCTCTCTCTCTATATATATATATATATATATATATAATGAGAGAGTAGTATCAGGTAAGTGTGTGACATTGAAGGGATTAATTGATATAGATGTATCCATTATATACTATATATATATATTATATATTATATCATATATAAATATATCCATTGTTGATTTGAGAGTCTTCTTACTCATTGAGGTAGGCCTATATTGCTATGTACTTCCTTCTTATGTCCCCCTTTGCTGCATCCCAGAGGTTTTGGACTGTCGTGTTTTTAGTTTCATTTGCTTCCATGCGTTTTTTTTTTTTTATTTCTTCTTTAATTTCCTGGTTAATCCATTTGTTCTTTAGTAGGATGTTCTCTTTTCTAAATTATTATTATTATTGTTATTATTATTTTGTTTGAGAGAGAGAGAGAGAACAGGGGAGGGGCAGAGAGAGAAAGAGAGAGAGAATCCCACACAGGCTCTGCATCCAGAGCGAAAACTGATGTGGGGCTTCATCCCACAACTGTGAGATCATGATCTGAGCCAAAATCAAGAGTTGGATGCTTAACTGACTGAGTCACTCAGGTGCCCAGAGTAGGATGTTCTTTAACCTCCATTTATTTGTGGTCTTTCCAAATTTTTTTGTGTGGTTGACTTCAAGTTTCATGGTGTAATGGTCTGAAAATATGCCTGGTATGATCTCAATCTTTTTGTACCTGAGGGCTGATTTGTGACCCAGTATGTGATCTATTTTAGTGAGTGTTCCATCTGTACTCTAAAGGAATGTGTATTCTGATACTTTAGGATGAAAAGTTCTGAATATGTCTGTTAAGTCCCCCTGGTCCAGTATATCATTTAAAACCAGTTTCCTTGTCGATTTACTGCTTAGATGATCTGTCCATTGCTTGTAGGTGGGGTGTTAAAGTCTTTGGGGTGCCTGGGTGGCTCAGTCGGTTGGGCATCTCACTTCAGCTCAGGTCATGGTCTCACCACTCGTTAGTTCAAGCCCTGCTTTGGGCTCTGTGCTGACAGCTCAGAGACTGGAGCCTGCTTTCAATTCTGTGTCTCCCTCTCTCTCTCTGCTCCTTTCCTGCTCATGCTCTGTCTCTTTCTTTCAAAAATAAATAAACGTCTAAAAAAACAGGTCCCTTTCTATTATTGTATTATTATCAATAAGTTTCTTTGTGCTTGTTACTAATTGATTTATATATCTGGGAACTCAAATTGGAGGCATAAGTATTTATAAATGTTAGATATTCTTGTTGGATAGGCCCCTTAATTATGATATACTGCCCTTCTTCATCTCTTGTTACAGTCTTTGGTTTAAAATCTAATTTGTCTGGGGGCGCCTGGGTGGCGCAGTCGGTTAAGCGTCCGACTTCAGCCAGGTCACGATCTCGCGGTCCGTGAGTTCGAGCCCCAAGTCAGGCTCTGGGCTGATGGCTCAGAGCCTGGAGCCTGTTTCCGATTCTGTGTCTCCCTCTTTCTCTGCCCCTCCCCCGTTCATGCTCTGTCTCTCTCTGTCCCAAAAATAAATAAAAAACGTTGAAAAAAAATTAAAAAAAAATCTAATTTGTCTGATAGAAGTATGGCTACTCTGGCTTTTTCTTTTCTTTTTTTTTGAAATCTATTAGCATGATAGATGGTGCTCTATCCCCTCACTTTCAACCTGCATTTGTCTTTATGTATAAAATTAGTCTCTTGGGGGCACCTGGGTGGCTCAGTCGATTCAGCATCTGATTTGGCTCAGGTCCTGACCTCACAGTTTGTGAGTTTGAGCCCCACATTGGGCTCTGTGCTGACAGCTCAGAGCCTGGAGGCTGCTTCGGATTCTGTGTCTCCCTCTCTCTCTGACCCTCCCCCACTCACATTCTGTGTCTCTCTCTACCCCCAAAATAAATAAACATTATTTTTTTTAATAAAATGAGTCTCTTGTAGGCAGCATATAGATGGGTCTTTTTTTTTAATCCATCCTGATACCTTGTATCTTTTGATTGAGCATTCAGTCTATTTACATTTAGAGTAATTGTTAATAGATAAGAATTTAGTACCATTATATTACCTGTGGAGTTGCTGTTTCTGGAGATTTTTATCTGTTCCTATCTAGTCTTTGTTGCTTTTGGTCTTTCTCATCTTAAGTGTTCCTTTTAGTATTTCTTGCAGGGTTGGCTTAGTGGTCATGATCTCCTTCAGTTTTTGTTTGTCTGGGAAGCTCTTTATTTTTCCTTCTATCCTGAATGATAGCATTGCTGGATAAAGTATTCTTGGCTGCATATTTTTCCCCCTTCAAAATGTTAAATATATACTGCCATTCCTTTACATCCTGCCAGGTTTCTGTGGGAATATCTACTGCTAGCTCATTTGTATTTCCCTGTAGGTTAAGGATTTATCTTCCCTTGCTGCTTTCAGGATTCTTTCCTTATCTCTATATTTTGCAAATTGTACTATGATATGTCTCAGGTTTGGCTAGCTTTTGTTGAATTTGATGTGTGTTCTCTGTGCTACCTGGAGTTAGAGGACTGTTTCCTTCCCCAGATTAGAGAAGTTTTCAGCTAAAATTTGCTCAAATAAACATTCTGCCCCTTATCCTTCTTTTCTTCTGGGACTCCTATGATATATATGTTATTATGCTTTATGGAGTTGTTGTGTCCCCTAAGTCTTCATTTGTGATCCAATACTTTTCTTTCTCTCTCCTTTTTAGCTTCATTATTTTCCATAATTGTATCTACTATATCATTGTTTCCTCTGCTTCGTCTATCTTTGTTTTCATTGCATCCAGTTGTTTTTTGCCTTTTGGTCATAGCATTTTTTTTTTTTAATTTCAGCTTTACTAGCTCTTAGTTCATTTATCTCTGCAGAAAGGTTTAGTGTCTTCCATGCTTTTCTCAAGCTTAGTTAGTATCCTTATGATTGTTTTTTTTAAATTCTGGTTCAGACATATTACTTATATCTGTTCTGATTAGATCCTCAGCCCTGATGTCTTCCAGTTCTTTCTTTTGGGATGAATTCCTCTGTCTTGGCATTTTGCCTAGATCTCTGTCTACTGTGTGTTAGGAAAACCTGTTACATTTCATGCTCCTGAAAGTAATGGCTATATTAAGAAGAGGTCATATACTGACCAGGATCTGGTGCTTCAGGAGTTTTTTTTTTTTTTTTTTTTTTGGGGGGGGGGATGGCATATGCTGTGTGTATTCTGCTGTTGTGTTTTGGCTGTTCTTTCCCTCAGATCAGATCTCTGCAGAGTTTCTCCTTGCCTGCAGTATGGAGTGTTTGGATTTGGTCCAGTGTGTGGTGAGTTTTAATTAGGTGTGTTTTGGTCTGCTTGTTAGAAAAAGCTAGATCCTATTTCCCCTAGAGCTGACACTTTATGGCACTATATCATCAGTAGACTTGGTGTGTGCAGGGCAGGAGGGGGGTTGTGCTTGTATTCTGAGAGATGGATGGGCTTACTGCACAGGTTCTCAGGCGGACTTGCCTAGGAAAAATGCACCTGCAGTTGCAGTGGGGCGGGACTTGATGTAAGCAGCTCCAGTCTCCACTGGGTGGCATTGTGTTGCTCACTGAAGTTGGTCAGTGCTGATGGGCAAGGGGGGAAATTGAGTTGCCTCATGCTCTAGTCCCCAGAGTGAGGAGTTCGTGCCCACCACTGTTCAGGAAACCCTAACAGAAAAGCAGTTTCCCCTCTTTTGTCCCTAGCTTTTGTCAGAACCCTGTCTTCACCCTATCTGTGTCCAAGCCATCCCTCTGCCATAACAAAACACTCCTGTGTTTTAACTCAGGCTCATGACTGGTTTTCAAAGCTCCAAATTTTAGGGACCAGGTGCAGCACAGACCCATGCTGATCCTCTAAGGGGAAGGTCTGACGACACTGTAGCTGGTGCTGGTTTGTGCCAGAAAAATAGTTGCATAACTGCATGGTGCTAGGAGTTTGTGGTAAGGTGCAGCCAAAAGCTGGGTAGCTGCCTTCAGCAGACGCCTCTGCTGCTATGCTAATTAATGGGTCCACTCGATGTTATCTGCCTTCTCTTTTGTCCCCTGAGAGGCAGTACTACCTCTCCCAAATGCACACCAAGAAGGAGAACTGTTTCTCCCTGTGTGACCAAGGGGATCCTCAGACCATACTACCCGCTCCTGGGTCTCTACCCTCTTTCTCCACAGGAGCACCTCTACACCCACCAGACACAACCCTAGCAATTGGGGCAGGGGTCTTCTAAAACTTCAGACTTTGAGCTCCACTGCTTATAAAAATTTGCAATAGTAAGCCCCTATCCTTTTCAACTTCTCATTTACTTGTCCCTGAATTTCCTGAGTGACTACATTCCAATATTAATTAAATCATTTGCTTATGTTTCTATTATTGTGACAATATAAATACTGTACAATATTGAGAGGCTACGTTTCTTACTCTCAATGGTGTCTCTGCTCCCTTAACATTTTTTTGTTTTTAATGTTTATTATTGAGACAGCACAAGTAGGGAGGGGCACAGAGAGAGGGAGGACAGAGGATTCGAAGTAGGCTCTGCGCTGATAGCCGCAAGCCAGTTGTGGGGCTTGAACGATCATGACCTGAGCTGAAGTCCCACGCTTAACCAACTGAGCCACCTGAATGCCCCTAACATTTCTTTTATCATGGTAGTAGTTTTCTTGTTCCTCTCTCATTGGAGAATTTTTTGAAATGCTAGTGATACTTGTGGTCATTTAACTGACTTCATATTTAAAAGCCAGAACTCAATGTCTGATTGAAAGTCTGCTTTCAGAGGAAAAACACAAGTACTTTCAGGGTACAGGGATAGAGTGAGGGAAGTTCTTTTGTCAAGAGACCACCAAATACTACTGCATCTTTGAGTGCTTTCCTTTGTGATTCCAGCTGTCTTATGTCTGCAGGCCAATCTCTCAGGTGCTGTTATTCAGTATAAGTGACTGATTTTTTTCTCCTGTTCATCATATAGAACTTTACATATCATCAGAATCTACAGCAGGACTGTTCGCTGCAAGTTTTAAGCCTGTTTTGTGACTGTAGGAAGCCAGAAGCTAATTGGTTCACTTCAGTCACTTGGATGGCTGCCTATAAGTCATTTATATTATTGCATCTGTCTTCTATCATCCAACATTTTTTGTAATTATTTGTTTACTCTGTTTCATAATCCTATTGTTCCCTGTGTACTAATAATGTCTTCAACTTTATTTTCAATTTAGTGGAATTTAAAGAGGGAAAATAATATACATGTCAAATTGTCATCATTAATTAGAAGTTAGATTCCTTTTCGACCTTAAAAGCTCACATTGTACAAGGACAGAAGACAAATCAGGAGAAGACAAGGGACTACTTATTTGATATATGGCTCTTAATAAACACAACTGTGGATGTAATCACAGATCTTCTCCACTCAGAGGAACCTTTGCTTAGCAGTTTAAAAAGCTTTATCAAATTCATATCAAAATTAAGTTAGTTTTTAAAAATTAATATCCTTCTTATACTGAGTTATATGCATACCACATAACAACTTAAGTATGTGCTATTGAATCGCATAATATATAAAGAATATTAATATAAATCATAAGTAAATAATGTAATTGCTTAAACTACCAAACTCGACTTCAAATGGAAACACTTATTTGCAAAAGGGGAGATACATCCAATTCAAGCTATTATTTTTCTGTCTTAGTCTACAAATATAAGATAAAAAATAGATAATACAATTCATTTACAAAAAAATATTGAAGAAAACTCCTGACAATATTACAGTAACCAGTGGACGGGGCATCAGAAGTTATGTGAATGAAATAAAGTTCTTTTCCTATAATGGCTTAAAAATTTACTAAAATTGAAAATGTAGCTAGTTATTATGGAATATTAATTTGTGACAGTATGGTATATTTACAGATAGAATTAAAGTCACAGAAAGTGAATATTTCCACTAGTGAGTAGCATTTATATTCTGAAGAATAAAGTCTAAACATGAAGAATAATGTTTACAAGCCATTCTAGACCATTTCTTTTCTTGGAAGTTCATTCTTCCAGAGTATTTTGTTTCAGCTTCCTGCTGAAAGCCTTGCAATGTGGTTGACCCTTCTGTAGGTCTCTCATTCTGCTGCTCTGAGCTGCATGATCATGAGTAATGGCAACTGGGGATTTTATCACATGATAAAATACTATATCATGTGCAAGTTGTCCAGCAGATGATGGAGGCAATAAAAAATAGACTGAGATTAAAAACTCTACGCATTCTCCTGCATATAAGTCTATCTGACTATAAAACAAGTAGACCAAGACAAAACAAAACAAACAAAAACCCCTGCATTTCTACAAAAAATTCATTATCTAGAAAAAATACATCACCTTCTTATCTTCATTCCATTTTGAGGATGAACTGGATGAATCTGTGACTCAATAACTTAACTTGCCCTGGATGAAAGTGATGCCATGAATCCTGATGACTGACTCATATTTAATTCAATTTGAATCAGTTCAACAAATATTCATTGCATGCCAAGTACAAGGCATTAGACAAGTCCTTTTGGGACGTATGTTGGTGAATAAAATGTACAATGATAAATAATGAGATACCATTTCCTCCACCAAAGGAGATGAAATATATTTATGTATATGGCAATATGAAATGTAATAGGTGTTGTAAAAAAACAAAGGTTTGGAGAATATGGAATTATGTAAGTAAGGTGTACATCAACATAAAGGGAAAGGCTTCACAGGTATATCATCTACCTGGATGAGCACAATCAAGGAATTAGAATACTGACTATGACATCATCTGAAGAGCTTTTCTAACTTATCACCTTACCTTATAAAGGTAATAAAAAGTAAACAAATAAAACAATTGTAAATGACTAGTTGCATTGTACTCATGGTGTTGCGTCAGAGCTCTGATATTAATTTGGACTTTTCATTTTAACATTGCTAGTATGGTTTAGGAAATCACAGTGTTACCATGGCACTTGTAGAAGTTGTCATGGGAACAATTTAAAGTGGCACTTCCCTCTACTTTAAAGGATAAAGGAAAGTTTAAGAATTGTGTAGAGGGTTTTTTATGACCTCAGCAACAAATAGGAGCTATTCAGAAAAAGAACACAAGGGAAAGGACCAGATGGAACTTGTTCAAAAACGAGGAAAAAGAAAAATCATAAAATTTTCTGCAAACTGCAATGTAATGCTGGATGGGGTGAAAACATAAAGGTTTTATAAAGCTTTTTAAGAAATATGAACATTTTTTCAAGAGGGAGGATTTTAAGTGGAAGAAACTAAATGATGAGGCTTTTCTTCAGGAAGGAACATATGCATTTGCCAAATACTGTAATATAGTTCAAGGAATATCATTATGCACAGACAGATTTAGCAATACTGTGAATAAAATATTTTCCAAATTTATTGACAGTGAGTTTCAAATATTGACTGTAATAGGTATAGTTCTAAAGCACTCAGATTAATAGCATTTAGTTGTAATCATATACCAGTAGGAAACATATCAGTTTTATATAGAAGAGCTTTTCCATATTTCTATAAATCTTGTAGTTCACTATGTGCCCCAAATAAGGATTTGAAGTTGGATGGAAATCAGTAAAAGTATCAAACAGATATTTAGATTTTATAATCTTTCCTGAGAATGAAGCAACAAATGAAGAATTATTTATACCTTTATATACAGTTCTTGAGATTCCCCCAAAAGTAACTGATTATTTCTCTTATCTTCTTTTCCCAAAGGAATGGGCTCTGTTTTCTTCTTTCTTCTTTCTGCCTGGCTGTTTTATCCTATACCAATCCACCTTTTTTCATCTTGGGACTATCTTCCACATTTTTCTTTGATGGCTGGAGTTTCAAGAAAAAAAAAATGACCTTTGATTTTAGTAAATTTGCTCAATCACCACACTACTTTTGGCCTTTTATTATAACAATGATAATCTGGATCATTTCATGTTTAAATATGTTGATGTCTCCAAATATCATATAAATTCCAATTTAAATGGGCTCAGGTTTTTTTTGACATTTTCATCTATTTTTAGGGTGAAAGCCATAGTGAGCTCACTGCCACTGCTAAATGGCATTCCTTTCTAGAGAATGATTTGTAGATTTAACTCTATATTTAAATGTGAGTACATAAACTCAAATCCCAGTTGCTTCACTCCAACTGTAAAGTCTGCAAACTACTGTGTTTTTAGATATCCCTGATGTAACATTTTTCATTTCTCCATGAAATGGTTAAAAATATAATAGGCACAAAGCCTTTGAGTTTTCTCATTGAGAGGTGAAGTCTGTACATCCTCTTCTTGACTGAGTGAACTTGTGACTTCTTAAATCATTAGAGTCCTGTGGAAATTGAGCTATGTAACTTCAGAGGCTGAGTAAAAAAAAAAAAAAAAAAAAAAAAGGTAATGGGGATCTCACTTTGTTCACTGGAAAATTTGCTAGAGCCCTAAGCTTCCCTCCAGGAAGCTTCATTATCAAAAAGCCACCATGATATAAGGAGGCCCAAGACTTATTATGGTGGTACCTTGTGTAGACACTCATGAAGGGCCCCAGATGAGCTGAAGGCTGACAGCCAGCATCAACTGCTGGCCATGTAAATGATTTCCCTAGCTGAGCCTACAGATGAACCAGCTTCCACTAAGATTTGGTTATAATTTCATGGAAGATCCCAAGAAAAATCGAACATCTAAACTCTTTCCAAACTCCTGACCTACAACATCTTGAGCAAAATAAAATTGCTATTTTAAGTTGCTAAGTTTCACAGTATTTGTTACACAAAAGTAGTTATTATATACACCCACCCTTCATCAGCTCACAATATGGACTTGTAATTTACTACTAAAAACCCAATTTATAGAAATATAAAGTATTAAACCAAAAAATTAAATCCTGATATTTATAAATAAAAGTAATGCCTCTGTGTACACCATGAATAAAATATGCAATTTTTGCATATAAAAATGATATATTATAACTGCATATGCAAACATAACATTATAAGGAACATTCATGTAAATGTTGCTTTTATCTACACTTGACTAAATAATTTGATTATCTTCCACTAAAGTGACTGTTTATATATCGCATAGGTTGTTTTCTAATAAAAATATATATAAGTTTATAGTGAGAATTAGGCTTTATAAATTGTAGACATGACGAGATGTAGGTAGCAGTTTATATCAATGAACAGTGTAGTTTTCCACAATATGCAATGATACACTAAATGATGCTGAAGGTGGTATATTTCTTTTGAATCTCAGAGTTCCTATAATACCTAAAAGTAAAGTGGCTCCAAAAGTTTCAAGATAAAGACTACCTGTTCCAACATCGTAAATTATTGTGGCAGATGCTAAGCCATGATTTTTGGCAGAAACATAGAACTCTGGTGTTGACACTTCTAATAAGCCAGAATCTTTACAAAGAGCAAAGCACATCACCAAGCCCCAGCAGATACATAAAACAAGTGATTATGTTACCTGTTTATTTGATTCCAGTGTATACAAATAATAGCATGATGTTGAGCTTCTGTGATTTCCACTTACTCCCTCTATGAATAGCTCTGTTTCTAGCAATTACAAATGAGCCAAGTCATTCTAATCAGATCACCCTCACTGGAGCATCCTACTGCTTGCACTGATTGTGGCAATCTGTTGTGGGATGCACAGAGAAGTAAAGACCTTTCTGAACTTAGCTAGCCTCGCTAAACAGGAGCACTTCTGATTAGAAATATAATGTACTATTACAAAATTATAATGATTAAAATGTCCATATTGCCTCAATGCAGCTTAAACTTTACTCTATAAAACACTATAACTTAATTCCAAAAAATAATGTATTATTGCTAATTAATGCAATGGCATTAGAAAATATCAAATATAAATAAATTATAATTTAATAATATTTCAATAAGCTCTTCTGCTATTTCAATGCACTTGGTCCATCAGATTCTAATTCTTATATAGAAATTACTTGTCATACACAGGCATACATGTTAAAATCACTCATGGACGCATGTGCTTTACTTTTTCCCCTTTATTGACTGTAATAAAATTTGATATTGATATTTACAGCCCAGATGCTTGCATATATGCACAAAAAATCAAGTGTCAAGCTTTATAAAGGAAACTACAAAGTGATTTATTAGATCATTATGGATTTATTTTACATGTTAAATGATAGTTGAAAATGACATATTAGAAATTTTCCAATTTACAAATATTTATTTTAATTCCAGTGTAGTTATCATACAGTGTTGGTTTCAGGTGTATAATGCAATGATTCAACAGTTTCATATATTACTCAGTGCTCATCAAGATAAGTGTACTCTTCTTTTTCTTTTCTTTTCTTTTTTTTTTTTAGAGAGAGAGAGAGAGAGAGCCAAGCTGGGGGTGGGGCAGGGGGAGAGAGGGAGAAAATCTCCAGCAGGCTCCCTACTCTGCGTGGAGCCCTACACAGGGCTCCATCCCAAGAACCGAAAGATCATGCCCTGAGCTGAAATCAAGTGGGATACTCAACCCACTGAGCGACCCACATGACCTCAAGATAAGTGTACTCTTAAACAAATAATTTCTTATACTTAAAAAGCCCATATAACACCTTTTGTGTTATAGGTGTATAATATGCAGAATTTGAAAACCCATAAGAGAGTACATTTCTAGCACTCTCTGCAACTTGAATAAAGGTAACTAATTCAAAGTAGCTACATGTTTTTGTTTAACATTTTAATCCTTTTTATTATTGAAATAAAGGAAGTATATGTGTGTCTATACACAAACACAAAATTAATTGTTTCTTTTAATAGAATTTGAGTGACTATGATGTCACATGAAAAATGAAAAAAATATATTTTAGCTATAGGAATGAAATATCCACACTACCATATTTCTAATGCAGAAATATACTGAACTATCCACAGGCATTTATACCTATCACCCTTCAACTCAGTTTCTTTAAATTTTTGAGTGACAGTATAAAAATTTGTGTTATATGAATTTACTGAACTGAAATATAGCTAATCTACATAAATACTAGCAGCTTTTTGTTCAGGAAAAGAACCTATAGAACTAAGAAAAATAATCAAGATTATTTATTTTGCTTAGCATCAATGTATGTATGTATGTGTCTTGAAATTTTATTTTTAAATATGATAAGTTGTTTTAAATTGCTGCCTAAATATCAAACGCACAAAAACACACTAGCTAAAAAAGTCTGTCTACATGTTTATAGAAGGATTGTATTAGTAAATGTTTTGGAGCAGACTTTACTGTGTGCTGTTCCTACTACAAAAAGATGCATGTTAAATTTCTTTAGATTTGATAATCCTATAATAATTTATTCCAAAATATGAAGAAGGCAATTAGGAGAACATTAGTTAAACTACTGGAATTTTCTTTTTACAGTCATTTAAAAAATATGTTACTTGTTAATTAGCTCTTGTCAGAGCATAATTTTATGATAATCAGGATTTTTAGGTTATATTTTAATCAAAGATCACTGACAGAACTTAAATTGCTTGATTGAATGTTGCCCTCTGTGCATGAACAAACCTGACCCTGAGTCTTGCTGACAAGACTAAAGACTACTCAAAAATCTAAAGATTTTAGACAAGTGCTAAAATATTTAATTCTAAACTCTTTAATTTTAATTAAAGAGCTTGCTTTTTTCATGAAATTTTAAGGAGATAAAGAACTGTGGATCCTCTATCTTCAAATAATATAACTTTGTAATGATGAAAAATACAAATTAGAAAATGATGAACTTTAAACTTCATTGTCTGTACTGTTTTAGTTCCGTCAAATGTAGACTGTGATTTAAACCCATATTAAGAATTATTATCTGAGCAACAGATTTGTAGATGTGCATATTGTACAGATTTAGTCTACGGATCCTGTTTGCTGAAGAGTGATTGAGATACTGGTGACTGAAAAAAAAAAGTTTATTCTGAGACCAATACATTAGCTCAATTCTTTTTGAGAAGGTGTCTTATCATGGAAAACAGCTCTGGGAAAGACCTGCCTCACTCCTCAGTGAGGCTGAGGGACTTATGGAGAGCTCTACGTTCCTCTGCTTTGCTGCAGGTCAAAAGGTTATACAAAATGTGGAGTCTGGATTACAGGATAGTCAGTGTCAAGTTTTAATTGAGTGAGTGAAAAGTTATTAGGCAGGGTAATCTCCCAGGGACCCTGACAAAACCAAAGAGACTTTTAAAAAGAAATAATATCTCAAACTGATGGATTATTTTTGTAAAGAGAAGATTAATTAGCTTCTATAGAGAAGGAGCAAAATAGTACCCAAGGGTTTCAAAATTTATAATGTTAGCAATAATTAGGAGTAATTCCAATCAAGATTGTGAAACCCAGATGGCTGTAGAATCTCTCTTTAAAGTTGTTTATAAAATTTTATATTTTTCTTAATTATTTGAAGAACTGCTTGCAGAAAGAGCATGCGAAGTAACAACGGCACTCAAACACACATTCTGCTTTAACTTAACCTTTGAATGCTAAGATGTTCCTTGCTGTTCTGACATGGAGAGTAGATCAAGTTACTTGTTGTCACTAACATATCAAGTCACTTGACATAGCAACGGGAAAATAGTTTCAAAGACACAGCGGCTAAGAAAGTAAACAAACTCATCCAAAAAATACGAGTCTTAAAAAAAACCAAAAAACAAAAAACATTACCTATCTCTATCTAAAACAATGAAAAATAAATACTGTTCCACAAACTTACCAATTTACTACTTTCAAGGGTAAATGCCAAGGAGTTTTTAAAAATTATATTGTGAAATTGGGGCGCCTGGGTGGCTCAGTCAGTTAAGGGTCCGACTTCGGCTCAGGTCATGATCTCGCAGTTTGTGAGTTTGAGCCCTGTATCAGGCTCTGTGCTGACAGCTCAGATCCTGGAGCCTGCTTCAGATTCTGTGTCTCCCTCTCTCTCTGCCCCTACCCCACTTGTGCTCTGTCTTTATCGAAAATAAATAAAATGTAAAAAAAAAATTTTTTTTAATTACATTGTGAAATTTTATTTTCTCCCTGTCATTGTCTGTTGTTTCCCAGTTGTCCTATACAGAGGCAACTATTTCTTCAATATCTCCTTAGTTACATGGTTAGCCTTTCAGAGATATTCTTGGCATAGGCATGTATATGCTATTAAAAAGTAGCAATTATAAAAAAAATTAAAACTTTAGCAAAATCCATTAAGAATAAACAGAGAGAGTCCTTATTTTATATTCTATGTCTAACATGGATTTTATCTCAAGAGTTTTTGAAAATAGAAAGTTCTTCTTGGTTCTGTCCCTGAATATTTGTTTTATAGAATTCCCCCTGTCCTTCTCCAAAACCAATGGCATTTTAACTGCAACCTTCACTAATGGGATTATCACATTTAAGATTTAAATGACACCCAAAATGCTTACTGATGATATTACACAAAAGCAAATGGTCCACGCATTTTTTCATTCTTCATCTTCCTCCTTTTCTCCTTTCTCGTCCTCTTGTTTTTTTTCTCTCTCTAATGCTTTTGAACTTTTATTGCCACAGTTCATTTTATCCTCCCCATCCTTATTTCTTTCTTTTCCTTCCTTCCTTCTTTCCATCCTCCCTTGCTTCCTTTTTACCATGCTTTTCCCGACTTTATGAAGTTATTCACATCTTTCAGAATATTATCACAGCACTTCCACTCTCCGTTAAAATTATTTAATATCATGTCTCGGTTTATATTACTCTTCCCCCATATTGTTAGTTCACTGAAGAGAAATTCTGTATCTGTCATACAGGATAACATTAGCGTCTTTTATATTATTTGGCAAATAGAATGTTTGCAATTTATATTGGCTGAAATGATGGATGATTAAATGTGATAAAGCAAGAATATGAAGATATCTCTATTACATAATAGAAATATTAGAATTGTACTGCATGCCCACAAAAAGGTTAAGTACAACTAGTTGATGGAATCTAAAGGGAGACAGACAACAACTTAATATGGTGATTATGAAATGAAAAGCATTGTGTGAGAAAAATAATTCATCCACTATGAACCTTGACACCTTCTCTAGACAATCACAGAGCATATAGTATAGATGGGATATCAGCGCTAAGCTGGGTGGAACAGCTGTCTAAGAGTAGATTGAGTTTTTATTCTATTTTATTCTATTTCATCATAAAAAGGAGGGCCTGAGAAAAAGGCTATGTCTGGGTAACTTATTTAAGATTATATTAGGATATGGTGCTAAGGGGGTCCGGTATATTATAGAGGTACTCATCTGTTTTTGGACTTTATGTTTCCTTAATCCTTCAAAACCTTCTGAGAATTCAGATGAAAAGTATGTCTGAATAAAGAAAGGGTGAACAATTTATCCATCAGTCCTAATCGGCCCTGACTAAATGTTGCACTTAATGGTAAGAATTTCTAAGCAATCAGGGGCACCTGGGTGGCTCAGTCTGTTACGTGTCCGACTTCGGCTCAGGCCATGATCTCACAGTTAGTGAGTTCGAGACCTGAGTCAGGCTCTGTGCTGACAGCTCAGAGCCTGGAGCCTGCTTCAGATTCTGTGTCTCCCTCTGTCTTTGCTCCTCCCCCACTCACGCTCTGTCCTCTCTCTCTCAAAATAAATAAATATTAAAAAAAAAAAAATTAAACAAACCCACAGTGCTCCTGCCTAGAGTTCTCTCAGGTTTCTGGCCTTTCTCACCTCAACTTCTGAATCTTGGACAGGATTCCAAGCTCTCTGGTTATACCTTCATAAAAATAGCCAATGCTTTTCTGAATTCCTCTCTGGTTCAGCTGCTAACATTAGAGGTGAGATTAAGAGGACATGAGGTGCTGCCCAAGAGCCAGGCAATTCCATCAAATACTGGGATTCTATGCCTTTTTTTAGTGATTTCCTGGGCAATTAATCAATAGATTGGCTTGCTAATTATCCCACTTCTACTTGGACCTTTTTGTCTTCCTCATTTCCCAAGTAACTATAAACTACTATATATAAGTATGGAGAAAAATACGAGTGTTGGCTACAACCAGCCTACACTTGAACTCTGGCTCTCCTTTATGAACTGGGTTCCCTTGGCAAGTCAATCCATTCCACTGAGTCTCAGTTTAAATGCCTTTACAAAAATAATAGCAATTAATCTGAAAGTATTGGTATGAGTATCCAATATGATTAGGAGGACCACGTGGCTAGCCTATAGTCAGTGGACCATAAATGTTAGATTATTTCTCTTCTCCAATCATTCAATCTATTTTCAACTCCCACCTCTACAAAGTTCTCTCAGCATCTCGCATCGAGAATGAATATTTCCTATTGTCCTATTTATCACAGAATGCTATGTTCCATTTAACATTATCTGTATTTTTTTCACAGTTAAAAAGAAGCAAACAAACAAAATAAGAAACACCTTTCTGGTTTTTAGGCTCAGTGTCCCTGAAGTAGAAACTATTGTTTCATTCTTAAACCAGTAGGCACATTAACACAAACTCTATACTCAACAATGTATCCTGATGACAACTATTTTTCAAGATGATTGCATATTGCAATGAATATAAGAGAAATAAAAATCTAAGTTTAAAAAATAATTTCTGTATGGCAAACGAGCAACAGAATGCATAATGGACACTAATTAGTACACTGTTTTCACTCTCAGTTTTTACAATAATGCCCATAATAAGACAAGTTAGCATAAAACATTTTAATAAAATTAGGCCTTTCAAAATAAGTTTGACACTTTTAGCACAACATGAAAAAGAGAACTTTTGCAGAATCATCTTGTATTCTGAATAAAAAGTAACTTATGTTCTTATTCCCTGCTAATTACCTTGTTGTAATTATTTTTGTCTGTAATTGGTAACAGTCTCTTTTTATCACTTTATTCCAAATTCTTAGAAATACAAGAATAAAATTGTATTTTTTTACAATTAAATAAATATAATTCTTTACTCATTAACATTCTAAAATTTCAATGTAGCTATTCAATGAGAAATCCCTGTTTCTGGGTTTTATTTAT
Source organism: Panthera pardus (assembly GCF_024362965.1). NCBI lineage: Eukaryota > Metazoa > Chordata > Mammalia > Carnivora > Felidae > Panthera > Panthera pardus. Next base: position 51,979,341 of record NW_026526654.1, read on the forward strand.
TTATTTATTTTCAGATACAAAATAAAAGGAGAATTTGCAGAATAACAACATCATCAGCAATAATAATAGCAGCAACAAAATAACAAGAAAGTACCCAATTATTTTCCTCATGATACAACAAATAAGAATGCTTTGCCCTTTTTAACAAAATTTAACAGACTTTATATTTTAGAGCAGTTTTAGTCTCACACCATAATTGAGCAGAAGGCACAGAAATTTCCCACTCCTGCTGCCATACATGCAGAGTCTTCCATTATCAACACCCCCCACCAGAGGTACATTTGTTACAACTAAGGAACCTACACTGACACATCATTATCATCCAATTCCACAGTTCACATTAGAGTTCACCATTGGGGTTGTGCATTCTATGGGTTTTGGCATATGTATAATGACATGTATCTGTAATTACTATACGATACAGAGTTTTTCACTGACATGAAAGTACTCGGAGCTCTATCTAGCTATCTCTCCCCCACCCCAACTCCTGGCAATCATTGAAAAGACCTGTTTTTTATTTGTTTATGGGTTATTTTTTCTTTCAGAATGTCATATTGTTGTAATCATATGGTTTGTAGCCTTTTCAATTGGCTTCTTTCACTTAGTAATACACATTTAGGTTTCCTCCATGTCTTCTCATGGCTTGATAGTTCCTTTCTTTTCTAACACCAAATAATAACCACTGTCTAGATGTACCACAGTTTACTTATCCCTTCCCCGACTGAGGGACATCTTGGTTGCTGCCATGTTTTGGCAATGAATAAAGCTCTCATAAACATCCACGTTCAGGTTTGTATATGGATATGTTTCCAACTCTTTTGGGTAAATACTAACAAGTACAATTACTGGATCATATGCTAAGGGTATGTTTAGTTTGGTTAAGACACTGTCAAACTGTCTTCCGAAGTGGCTGTACCATTTTGTATTTCCAGCAGCAGTGAATGAGAGTTCTTCTTGCTCCATAGCTTCACCAGCATTTGGTGTTGTCAGTGTTCTCAATTTTGGCCATTCTCGTGAGTAGGTACAAATATCTCATTGTCTTCATTTGCATTTCTCTAATGACAAATGTTTTTATATGCGTATGTGTCATCTGTGTATCTTCTTTGGTGAGGTATCTGTTAAAGTCTTTGGCTCATTTTTTAATCACGTGTTTTGTTTCCTTATTGATGATTTTAAGGTTTTATTTTTCTTTCTTTTGTGTATTTTGGATGAATCGTTCATCAAATATAACTCTTGCAAATATTTTCTCCCAATCTGACTTATATAACTTTTATTTACTCTTGTGTTTTTTTTTTTAATTAACTAGGACTTCCAGTATGATGCTGAAATGTTGAAAAGCAGTGGTAAGAAGGGACATACTTTTCTTGTTCTTGATCTTACTGGGAAGACTTTAAACTTCTGTCGCTATTAAGTATGATGGTGTCTGTAGATGCTATGTAGATACTCTTTATCAGTTGAAGAATTTCCCTTTTATTCCTGATTTACTGAAAAATTTTAACATGAATTCCTGTTGGATTTTGTAAAATTCTTTTTCTGCTTTAATATATGACCATGTGATTTTTGAATACTTCATTTCTAATATGTATATCATGTTTGGAAGTAACAGACATCTCAGAGATAACATAATACACAAAGGCAGTGTGGAACACAGGTTTAGAATATAAACTTTTAAGCCCAGAATATTGAGATTCAAGTCCTGGCACTGGCACTTACTATCTGTAAGTCTCTCGCCAAGTTACTTTATCTCTCTATGCCTTAGCTTCTTGTCTGAAAAATGGGGACAATAACGTGCCAGCCTCTTAGGATTATAATGAGATTAAATTATTTAATATATGCAAAACACTTAGATGTTTGGCACCTTTGCACACTACAAAAATGTGTTTTAATTTTCCTTCAAATGCTATATAAATACCAGAAAGGCTGAAATATTTTTAACTATTTATTCATTACTGTAACCACTGTGCCTAGAACAATGTATAGTTCCTAGTCACATTTGAATGTCACAGATAAAATTAACTACTAAATGACAAAGATGTATGAGGACTGTAAAATAGCACTCTAAACTCACATTGATATTTTTTTACATAAATATTTTGTACAAACTGATTCATCACCAAACAAGGCTGCTGCTAGCACAAATTGGCATCTTTGTGCGAATTAGATAAAAGAGAGCCCCTTCCTGTAGGACAAAGTAGCACTGAGCCAGACAATATAGCTTAGTGAGAACATTATTTTATTATTTGGAAACACCCATTATGCCCATATCAGACCATTCTCAATTGAGAAAGACAACTGAAGTTTGAAGGATATTACTAACTGAAAGAAAGATAGAGAAAAGATGGTTAATAGTTAATAAAATCATTGTCACTTCTTCATTTCCTCCTTTAGAGAGATCATTTCAGGGAACAGAATAAAAGGAGAAAAATAAGAGTCTGCAAGTGTGTGTGTGTGTGTGGGGGGTATGTAGGTAGGTAGGTAGTTGGGCTACTATGAGAGGGTAATATACTTGTGAGAAAATATTGCCCATAGACTGAAATAATATTATTGCTTGAAGCTATAACTTCAGGTAATTACTTTTATCTTTAAATGAACAGATATATCTTCCATTTCATACCAGAGTCTGAAAGAATTGAAGTTATAAACAGATTTATAAAATTAAAATTTTTACTGTGTTCATTTTCTTCTTGACTTACTTATCTTTTCTCACTAATGTTCCATCCTCTTTTAATTAACTTCTGTTTCCATCAAATCAAAACGTCAGAGGATACTCTTCAACCTGATCCATTTTCTTCCTACTCCATATGCTTTAAGAAGTCTATCTCATTTTCTTTGACCACTAGTTTCTATTTCTTGTTATAGGTTCACTATATTATAATTGTTTATTGATTATGACAAGTTCCAAACTTTTCTTCCTTAAAAAAAAATATTTTCCTACAATAAAAAGCTTATTTTATGTATTATGATGGTTTAAGTGATAGAACTTAGAAAGTTGTAAATAATTATGTAAAGTACGTACTATATTGGTAATGTGAAGATGATAAAAATGTTGCTCCCTCAACAATGATAATGCCTGACTAAAAAGTGTGCCTAACTGGGGTGACTGGTTGGCTCAGTTGGCTAAGCATCCGACTGGATCTCACCTCAGGTCTTGAGTCTAAGCCTCATCCTGGGTGTGGAGCCTACTTAGAAAAAACTTGTAAATAAAGATTAAACATTTATTAGAGACCATTTCATTAATGTTAAGAGGTAAATGCATTAAAAAAAAAAAAGCTGTTATAAGATGTTTGGCCTGATCAAATGTAAGAAAAGAGGCAAGAGAAGATATTTGCTTATGTACCCTATATTGGCTAAAATAATTCTGACCATGACACCTTTTGGGCCTAAGGTTCTAGGACATTAAAAATTTAGCTGGTACATCTCTATTTTAATGCTATGAAACATTATGCTTATAAATATTATATATTTATATACATAAGAAATAATTCTAGGTCAACTCTATGTACTAATGTATGAATGGAAGGGAATTAAAACAATTAAATCATAAGTATATTTTCAGCCATATATGCTATGCATTTCTTCAAAATATTTATCAATTATTTATGATAACTAGAAGCACTGTGTTACTTGCTGTGATACAGAAATAAACAAAAGAAAGTATATTCACTTAAATTCAGTTTTCAGGGAAGATTGATAATTAAGTAGATATTTACTCATTCTTTCATTCCATAGATTCTTCAATTTGTGGGATTAGAACTAAAATAGCAGATTACAGTAGCATGCATGTGGATGGAGAGAGTCAGAGTCAATACATTCGAAAGGCCAATATCCAAAGATACTGGTCAACTTTTTATTAAAATAAACATGACTATTAGCATTTCTACAAAGCAAAGAGAAAATCCTAAAAATATTAAAGCAAGAAAATTCAATGTGGCAGAGACAGAGAATAAATTTATGAAACAACATAAAGCAAAACAAGCCTTATAATGAAAAAAAAAAAGAAAAACTGCAAGAAAAAGTAAAAGAAACACACACACAAACACACACACAGAGGTAAAATGTTGTATAAATTCAAACAACAGAAATGAATCCAAATATATCAGTAATCACAGACAAATGTACTTTCCTGTTAAATGATTGAAATTATAAATTTGGAGTACGTGAAATATAGCTATAAACTATTCATAAGAGATACAAAGAGACATAGAAAGCTTACCATAAAAGTTGGAGGGAAATATAATAACCAAAAAGAAACTTTAATATTACAAAATAAACCTTAGGGAAAATAAACTATTAATAGAAAACTTTTAATGATGGAGATAAAATAATCCTGAAATTATGTAATTTATGACAAATTTAATTACCTGAAAACAAAATTTATAGAACTATAAAGAGAAACTGACAAATCCATCTTACATTTGTAAATATTCAGATGGTTCTCTTAAGTGATTAATGGATGAAACAGAAAAAATTCTTTTTTTTAATGATTATTTTGAGAGATAGAGAGATCACAGTGGAGGAGGGACAGAGAGAGAGGTAGAGAGAATCCCAAGCAGACTCCACACTGTCAGTGCAGAGCCCAATGCGGACTCAAACTCACAAACCGTGAGATCATGATCTGAGCTGAAATTGAGTCAGACACTAAATTGACTAAGCCACCCAGGAAACCCCAGAAAAAATAATTTTTAAGGAGAAAAGTTTTTTCAAATGTAGCAAATAAGCTTATATACTATATATAATTTTGTTATATATATAACATAATGTAAGCTCATTATATATGTTACATATATATAATGCATATATATAAATAAGCAACAATTGGAGAATGCAAAGAATGCTTTGATGCAATCCCTATCAAAATATCAATAATAATTTTAACAGAAGAAAAAAATAATCCTAAAATTTGTATGTAAACCACAAAAGATGTCAAATAGCCAAAGTAATCTTGACCAGATTGAGAAGACTAGAGGTATCACAATCCCAGATTTCAAGATATATTACAAAACTGTAGTAATCAAAACAGTATGGTACTGGCATAAAAACAGACACACAGATCAATGGGACACAATAGAGAGCTCAGAAATAAACCCACACTTATGGTGTCAATTAATCTATAACAAAGGAGGTAGGAATATACAATGAGAAAAGACAACCTTTTTTTTAAAAAATATAATTTATTGTTAAATTGGTTAACATACAGTATGTAAAGTGTGCTCTTGGTTTTTGAGGTAGATTCCCATGGTTCATTGCTTACATACAACACCCAGTGCTCATCCCAACAAGTGCCCTCCTCAATGCCCATCACCCATTTTCCCGTCTCCATCCACCCTCAGTTTTTTCTCTGTATTTAAGAGTTTCTTATGGCTTGCCTCCCTCCCCTTCTGTTTGTAGCTATTTTTAAAGACAACTTCTTTAACAAATGGTGGGAAAACTGGACAGCTACATGCAAAAGAATGAAACTGGATCACCTTCTCACCCACCCCCCACACACAACAAAAACAAAACAAAACAAACACTTCAAAATAGATTAAAGACCTAATTGTGAGACTGATAACCATAAAACATAGGCAGCAATTTCTTTGATATTGGCCGTAAAAACATTTTTCTAAATATATTTCTTTGGATTGCAAGGGTATGGCGGCATAGAAGGACGCTGGGCTCACCGCCCGTCCTGCGGATCACTTAGATTCCACCTACACCTGCCTAAATAACCCAGAAAACTGCCAGAGGATTAGCAGAACGGAGTGTCTGGAGCCAAGCACAGAGGAGAGGCCCACGGAAGAGGGTAGGAAGGGCGGCGAGGCGGTGCACGCTCCACGGACTGGCGGGAGGGAGCCGGGGCGGAGGGGCGGCCCGCTGGCCAAGCAGAGCCCCCGAGTCTGGCTGGCAAAAGCGGAGGGGCCGGACGGACTGTGTTCCGACAGCAAGCGCGACTTAGCGTCTGGGAGGTCAGAAGTTAACAGCTCTGCTCGGAAAGCGGGAAGGCTGGAGGACAAAGGGAGGGAGAGCTGCTGAGCCCCCGGACGGCAGAGCTCAGCTTGGCGGGGAACAAAGGCGCTCACCAGCGCCATCTCCCCTGCCCATCCCCCAGCCAAAATCCCAAAGGGAACCAGTTCCTGCCAGGGAACTTGCTCGCTCCGCACAAACATCCAACTCTGTGCTTCTGAGGAGCCAAACCTCCGGCAGTGGATCTGACTCCCTCCCGCTGCCACAGGGCCCCTCCTGAAGTGGATCACCTAAGGAGAAGCAAGCTAAGCCTGCCCCTCCTGCCCCCGTGAACCTTGTCTACCCACCCCAGCTAATACGCCAGATCCCCAGCACCACAAGCCTGGCAGTGTGCAAGTAGCCCAGACGGGACACGCCATCCCACAGTGAATCCCGCCCCTAGGAGAGGGGAAGAGAAGGCACACACCAGTCTGACTGTGGCCCCAGTGGTGGGCTGGGGCCAGACATCAGGTCGGACTGTGGCCCTGCCCACCAACTCCAGTTATACACCACAGCACAGGTGAAGGGCCCTGCAGGTCCTCACCACTCCAGGGACTATCCAAAATGACCAAACGGAAGAATTCCCCTCAAAAGAATCTCCAGGAAATAACAACAGCTAATGAACTGATCAAAAAGGATTTAAATAATATAACAGAAAGTGAATTTAGAATAATAGTCATAAAATTAATCGCTGGGTTTGAAAACAGTATAGAGGACAGCAGAGAATCTCTTGCTACAGAGATTAAGGGACTAAGGAACAGTCACGAGGAGCTGAAAAGCGCTTTAAACGAAATGCAGAGCAAAATGGAAACGACGACAGCTCGGATTGAAGAGGCAGAGGAGAGAATAGGTGAACTAGAAGATAAAGTTATGGAAAAAGAGGAAGCTGAGAGAAAGAGAGATAAAAAATCCAGGAGTATGAGGGGAAAATTAGAGAACTAAGTGATACACTAAAAAGAAATAATATACGCATAATTGGTATCCCAGAGGAGGAAGAGAGAGGGAAAGGTGCTGAAGGGGTACTTGAAGAAATTACAGCTGAGGACTTCCCTGAACTGGGGAAGGAAAAAGGCATTGAAATCCAAGAGGCACAGAGAACTCCCTTCAGACGTAACTTGAATCGATCTTCTGCACGACATATCATAGTGAAACTGGCAAAATACAAGGATAAAGAGAAAATTCTGAAAGCAGCAAGGGATAGACGTGCCCTCACATATAAAGGGAGACCTATAAGACTTGTGACTGATCTCTCTTTTGAAACTTGGCGGGCCAGAAAGGATTGGCACGATATCTTCAGTGTGCTAAACAGAAAAAATATGCAGCCAAGAATCCTTTATCCAGCAAGTCTGTCATTTAGAATAGAAGGAGAGATAAAGGTCTTCCCAAACAAAAACTGAAGGAATTCATCACCACCAAACCAGCCCTACAAGAGATCCTAAGGGGGATCCTGTGAGACAAAGTACCAGAGACATCACTACAAGCATAAAACATACAGACATCACAATGACTCTAAACCCGTATCTTTCTATAATAACACTGAATGTAAATGGATTAAATGCGCACCAAAGACATAGGGTATCAGAATGGATAAAAAAACAGGACCCATCTATTTGCTGTCTACAAGAGATTCATTTTAGATCTGAGGACCATTTAGATTGAGAGTGAAGGGATGGAGAACTATTTATCATGCCACTGGAAGCCAAAAGAAAGCTGGAGTAGCCATACTTATATCAGACAAAGTAGACTTTAAATTAAAGGCTATAACAAGAGATGAAGGGCATTATATAATAATTACAGGGTCTATCCATCAGGAAGAGCTAACAATTATAAATGTCTATGCGCCGAATACCGGAGCCCCCAAATATATAAAACAATTACTCATAAACATAAGCAACCTTATTGATAAGAATGTGGTAATTGCAGGGGACTTTAACACCCCACTTACAGAAATGGATAGATCATCTAGACACACGGTCAATAAAGAAACAAGGGCCCTGAATGATACATTGGATCAGATGGACTTGACAGATGTATTTAGAACTCTGCATCCCAAAGCAACAGAATATACTTTCTTCTCAAGTGCACATGGAACATTCTCCAAGATAGATCATATACTGGGTCACAAAACAGCCCTTCATAAGTTTACAAGAATTGAAATTATACCATGCATACTTTCAGACCACAATGCTATGAAGCTTGAAATCAACCACAGGAAAAAGTCTGGAAAACCTCCAAAAGCATGGAGGTTAAAGAACACCCTACTAACGAATGAGTGGGTCAACCAGGCAATTAGAGAAGAAATTAAAAGAAATATATGGAAACAAACGAAAATGAAAATACAACAATCCAAATGCTTTGGGACGCAGTGAAGGCAGTCCTGAGAGGAAAATACATTGCAATCCAGGCCTATCTCAAGAAACAAGAAAAATCCCAAATACAAAATCTAACAGCACACCTAAAGGAACTAGAAGCAGAACAGCAAAGGCAGCCTAAAACCAGCAGAAGAAGAGAAATAATAAAGATCAGAGCAGAAATAAACAATATAGAATCTAAAAAAACTGTAGAGCAGATCAACGAAACCAAGAGTTGTTTTTTTGAAAAAATAAACAAAATTGACAAACCTCTAGCCAGGCTTCTCAAAAAGAAAAGGGAGATGACCCAAATAGATAAAATCATGAATGAAAATGGAATTATTACAACCAATCCCTCAGAGATACAAACAATTATCAGGGAATACTATGAAAAATTATATGCCAACAAATTGGACAACCTGGAAGAAATGGACAAATTCCTAAACACCCACACTCTTCCAAAACTCAATCAGGAGGAAATAGAAAGCTTGAACAGACCCATAACCAGCGAAGAAATTGAATCGGTTATCAAAAATCTCTCAACAAATAAGAGTCCAGGACCAGATGGCTTCCCAGGGGAGTTCTACCAGATGTTTAAAGCAGAGATAATACCTATCCTTCTCAAGCTATTCCAAGAAATAGAAAGGGAAGGAAAACTTCCAGACTCATTCTATGAAGCCAGTATTACTTGGATTCCTAAACCAGACAGAGACCCAGTAAAAAAAGAGAACTACAGGCCAATATCCCTGATGAATATGGATGCAAAAATTCTCAATAAGATACTAGCAAATCGAATTCAACGGCATATAAAAAGAATTATTCACCATGATCAAGTGGGATTCATTCCTGGGATGCAGGGCTGGTTCAACATTCGCAAATCGATCAACGTGATACATCACATTAACAAAAAAAAGAGAAGAACCATATGATCCTGTCAATCGATGCAGAAAAGGCCTTTGACAAAATCCAGCACCCTTTCTTAATAAAAACCCTTGAGAAAGTCGGGATAGAAGGAACATACTTAAAGATCATAAAAGCCATTTATGAAAAGCCCACAGCTAACATCATCCTCAATGGGGAAAAACTGAGAGCTTTTTCCCTGAGATCAGGAACACGACAGGGATGCCCACTCTCACCGCTGTTGTTTAACATAGTGCTGGAAGTTCTAGCATCAGCAATCAGACAACAAAAGGAAATCAAAGGCATCAAAATTGGCAAAGATGAAGTCAAGCTTTCGCTTTTTGCAGATGACATGATATTACACATGGAAAATCCGACAGACTCCACCAAAAGTCTGCTAGAACTGATACATGAATTCAGCAAAGTTGCAGGATACAAAATCAATGTACAGAAATCAGTCGCATTCTTATACACTAACAATGAAGCAACAGAAAGACAAATAAAGAAACTGATCCCATTCACAATTGCACCAAGAAGCATAAAATACCTAGGAATAAATCTAACCAAAGATGTAAAAGATCTCTATGCTAAAAACTATAGAAAGCTTATGCAGGTAATTGAAGAAGATTTAAAGAAATGGAAAGACATTCCCTGCTCATGGATTGGAAGAATATTGTCAAAATGTCAATACTACCCAAAGCTATCTACACATTCAATGCAATCCCAATCAAAATTGCACCAGCATTCTTCTCGAAACTAGAACAAGCAATCCCAAAATTCATATGGAACCACAAAAGGCCCCGAATAGCCAAAGTAATTTTGAAGAAGAAGACCAAAGCAGGAGGCATCACAATCCCAGACTTTAGCCTCTACTACAAAGCTGTAATCATCAAGACAGCATGGTATTGGCATAAAAACAGACACATAGACCAATGGAATAGAATAGAAACCCCAGAACTAGACCCACAAACGTATGGCCAACTCACCTTTGACAAAGCAGGAAAGAACATCCAATGGAAAAAAGACAGTCTCTTTAACAAATGGTGCTGGGAGAACTGGACAGCAACATGCAGAAGGTTGAAACTAGACCACTTTGTCACACCATTCACAAAAATAAACTCAAAATGGATAAAGGACCTGAATGTGAGACAGGAAACCATCAAAACCTTAGAGGAGAAAGCAGGAAAAGACCTCTCTGACCTCAGCCGTAGCAATCTCTTACTCGACACATCCCCAAAGGCAAGGGAATTAAAAGCTAAAATGAACTACTGGGACCTTATGAAGATAAAAAGCTTCTGCACAGCAAAGGAAACAACCAACAAAACTAAAAGGCAACCAATGGAATGGGAAAAGATATTTGCAAATGACATATCGGACAAAGGGCTAGTATCCAAAATCTATAAAGAGCTCACCAATCTCCACACCCGAAAAGCAAATAACCCAGTGAAGAAATGGGCAGAAAACATGAATAGACACTTCTCTAAAGAAGACAGCCGGATGGCCAACAGGCACATGAAAAGATGTTCAACGTCGCTCCTTATCAGGGAAATACAAATCAAAACCACACTCAGATATCACCTCACGCCAGTCAGAGTGGCCAAAATGAACAAATCAGGAGACTATTGATGCTGGAGAGGATGTGGAGAAATGGGAACCCTCTTGCACTGTTGGTGGGAATGCAAATTGGTGCAGCCACTCTGGAAAACCGTGTGGAGGTTCCTCAAAAAATTAAAAATAGACCTACCCTATGACCAAGCAATAGCACTGCTAGGAATTTACCCAAGGGATACAGGAGTACTGATGCATAGGGGCACTTGTACCCCAATGTTTATAGCAGCACTCTCAACAATAGCCAAATTATGCAAAGAGCCTAAATGTCCATCAACTGATGAATAGATAAAGAAATTGTGGTTTATATACACAATGGAATACTACGTGGCAATGAGAAAGAATGAAATATGGCCTTTTGTAGCAAAGTGGATGGAACTGGAGAGTGTGATGCTAAGTGAAATAAGCCATACAGAGAAAGACAGATACCATATGGTTTCACTCTTATGTGGATCCTGAGAAACGTAACAGAAACCCATGGGGGAGGGGAAGGAAAAAAAAAAGAGGTTAGAGTGGGAGAGAGACAAAGCATAAGAGACTCTTAAAAACTGAGAACAAACTGAGGGTTGATGGGGGGTGGGAGGGAGGGCGGGGTGGGTGATGGGTATTGAGGAGGGCACCTTTTGGGATGAGCACTGGGTGTTGTATGGAAACCAATTTGACAATAAATTTCATATATTAAAAAAATAAATAAATAACTAAATATATTTCTTTGGGCAAAAAGAAACAAAAGCAAAATTAAACTATTGGGACTACTCAAAAATAAAAACCTTTCCTTTAAGGAAACCATCAATAAGCTAAAAAGGCAATCTATTAAATAACAGAAGATATTTATAAAAGATAGATCTGATATCATTAAGGGATTAATATCCAAAACATATAAAGAGCTTACACAACTACACACACTCACACACACACACACACACACACACACACACACACACACACACAAATTAAAAAGTGGGCAGAGGATCTGGACATTTTTCCAAAGAAAACATCCAAATGGCCAACATACACATAAAAAGATGCTCAGCATCATTAATCATCAGGGAAACATATCAAAACCATAGTAAGTTATATCTCACACCAGTCAGGGTGGATATTATCCAAAAGACAAGAAATAAGTATTGGCAAGGCTATGGAGACAGGGGAGCCATCATACACTGTTGGTGGGAATGTAAATTGGTGCCACTACTATGAAAAATTGTATGGACTTTCCTCAATAATATGAAAACTAGAAATACCACATGATCCAGTAATTTCACCAGTAATTGCACTATGTCTTCAGTATTTACCCAAAGAAAACAAAAACACTAATTTGAAAAGATATATGCATCCTTATATTTATTGCAACATTATTTACAATAGCCAGTATATGGAAGCAATCTAAGTGTCCATTACTAGGTGAATGGATAAAGAAATGGTGGTATACATATACAATAGAATATTACTGAGTAATAAAAAAAAAAGAGCTCTTGCTATTTGTGACAACATGGATGGACCTGGAAAATATCATGCCAGGTGAAATAAGTCAAACAGAAAAAGACAAATACCAGGTGATTTCACTTGTATGTGGAATCTAAAAGAGAAAAGGAAAGGAAAGGAAAGGAAAGAAAAGAAAAGAAGAGAAAAGAAAAGAAAAAAAAGAAAAGGAAAGAAAAGAAAAGGAAAGAAAAGAAAAAAGAAAAGAAAGGAAAGAAAGAAAGAAAGAAAGAAAGAAAGAAAGAAAGAAAGAGACTCATAAATACAGAGAAGAAACTGGTGGTTGCTAGAGGGGATGGGGTTGGGGGAATGGGCATAATAGGTAAGGAGATGAAGAGGTGTGAACTTCCTGTTACAAAATAAATAAGTCACAGGGATGAAGTGTATCTCATAGGGAATACAGTCACTAATACTGTAATAACATTGTATGTTGACACATAGTAACTACACTTATTGTGGTGAGTGCTGCAAAAGGTATGCAATTATTCAATTACTATGTTGTGCACTTGAAACTTGAAACTAATATAATATTGCATGTCAACTATATTTAATAATAAGTATTTTAAAGAAACAAGGAATGCTCAAGCACAAATACAAAATAATGCTTGGCATTATAGTGATAATATTCTCTTAATTAAATAGCACAATTAATTTATAAAATGAAAACAGTGAAAAGAATTTCACAGTTTGTAAAATGAAAAATATTTCAAAATGACTGATAGGTCAAAGAACAAATGAAAATGGGAACTAGAAAATAATTAGAACTGTTGGTAACAATATTATTACAAGTGATAGTCTGTAGGATACAGCTAAAACATTTAGAGGAAATTTTGTAGTCTTAACTGTTATAGAAAAATAAGGAAGAAATCAGGAAGTTATATTACCTCAACTTAAGAAGTTAGAAAAATGAGCCAATTAAATCTTAAAGCATAAAGAAGAAATTAATGCAAATAAGAATAGCAATTATAAAAATATAAAAAAGGAAACAATGAAAAGGATAAATACCAATAATTGGTGTATTGAAAAGCCTAAAATAATAAGCAAATATTTAGCAGAAGTGGTAAAATAACAACTGAGAGAAAACAAGCACTGTTAAGTAGACAGAGACCTAATCAAAGGTGAGAGGGAAAGACAATGATTAAAACTTATTTAAAAACTATGCAATTAATTTAAAAATAAATGTGAAGGGCACAAATTACTAAAACCATATAAATTCCCAACTACTCTCATGAGTAAGTAGAAAATATGAAAATAATTAAATAATGAAATAAATTGAATTTCCAGTTCTAATTCTGTGAAGAATACATCCCACTTGGCTGATCTATATATGGATTCTATCAAACATTTATGGGGCAACGATCCCAATCATAGATAAATATTTTAAGGAAGTAGAAAACTGAGGCAAAAATCTCACCTCATTTTAGTAGAATGTAGGTAACAATGTATAAAAGAATAACACAAAGAATGAATTCAATGTTGCTGATAAACATATGTGCAAAAATTCTGATAAAAACATTAGGGCAAATAATATAGTAATGTCCTAAAAGAGCATGACCAAGAAAATCAGACAAACCAGAGACTGGGAGAAAATATTCACCAAAGACATACCTAGCAAAAGACTATTATCCAAACTACACAGAGAACTCTAGAAATTCAGCAATGAGAAAATGAACAGCTTAATTTTCTAAAAAATGGGGAAAAGAACCTGAACAAACACCTCCTCAGGGAATATATACAGATAGCAAATAAGTATGTGAAAAGATGGTGAACATCATTTGTCATAAGGGAATTGCAAATTAAAACAGAGATACCACTAACCATCTATCACGATGGCCCAAATCCAGAACACTGACAACACCAAATGCTGTAGTAGCTGTGGAGTAGCAAGAACTCTCATTTCTTGGGAGTAGGAATGCAGAATGGTGCAGCCACTTTGGAAGACGGTTTGGCAGTTTCATACAAAACTAAATATACTTCTTCCATATAATCCAGTAATTGTGCTCATCGGTATTTACCCAAAGGAGTTAAAAAATACATATCCACAGCAAAACAAGCACACAGATGTTTATAGCAGTTTTATTCACAATTGCCAAGCCTTTAAAGCAACCAAGATGTCCTTCAGTAAGTGGATGGGTAAATAAACTGCAGTGTACCCACATACGGGAATATTATTTATTATTATTATTATTTCTAATAAGAAATGAGCTATCAATCCATGAAATGAAATGGAGGGATCTTAAATGCATATTGCTAAGTGAAAGAAGGCAATCCGAGAAGGCTAGATCCTGTTTGATGCCAATTATGTGACATTCTGGGAAAGACAAAACTATGAAGATAGTAAACTGATCAGTGGTTGCTAGGGATTGGGAGTGAGGGGAGGCAGGCTGAATAGGCGAAGCTTAGAGGATTTTTATGGCAGTGAAAATATTTGCATAATACATTAATGGTGGATACGTATCATCAGGGATGCTAGCAGTAAGTACGTGGGGGAGTGCTGTTGTGTTTGTGAGCTTAGGGTGTTAATAGGAATTCTGTACTCTCTGCCCCTTTTTGCTGTAAATCTAAAAATGCTCTAAAATATGCAATCTATTAAAAATTTTTAAACGGTGGGGGTAGGCATGGGACTGTAAAAGCCAAGAACAGCCTAAGGAGACATGACAAGTAAATATAATGTATCCTGGGTGAAATCCTGGAGCAGAAAAAAGACTTTAGTAAAAACTAAAGAAACCTAAACAAAGTATGGATTTTAGTTAGTATGAAGAGGAAAAAGACTTTAGGTAAAAACTAGGAAACCTCAATAAAGTATGGATTTCCTGTAGGGAAGGTAAAATATTTTCAATATAAGCATTTTTAAATAGAAATCTATGTGACTGTGAAAAGAATCTTCTATAATAATGGATTATATTAATATATATTAATGATTTACTGAATTTGTTCCTTAGCATTTTTCCTATAATTCCATCAATGATTTTATAAATAATAATTATCATTACTCTTTTAATTGCCTCTCTCCAATTTTATCCATGAACATTGTGAAGGCAAAGATTTTGGTTTTGCGTTATATCTGCATCTATCATAAGGCATGAAATGTTTCTACAAATAAATAAATACCTGCTACATGAAAAAAAAGCTATTTTTTGTCTACCTTTTCATTGAATATTCATATTTATGGTGTGATCTTATATTAGGCACTTGTAATAAATTCTTTATTTTATCAACAAAGTTTTACTTTGATTCCCTACATCATGTTAATGCCATTCAACAGCTTATTTCATTTCACTAAAACTTACACGATTTCTTTAGTATATTTCTTTTAAATTAGTTCAAAGCAACTGAAGTGCTTCATGTGATTATGTTTAATTTACAAAAGAAAAAAAAAAGGTAATGTAATTGTTGTCTCAGTTAAATGAAAGGATCAGTAGATGGAGAGGCACTGAGAGACTAAATGGTTATCCAAGTTTATAGAGACCGTAAATGGCAAAGCCAGAATCTCCATCCGGAACCTCAAATCCATTGCATTTTTTATTACAGCATGGCTGTCTATTTATGTTATACTCTTTAATTTTGAAGTTGTAGGGAATTGATTGGTTGTTCTTTAATAAATGATGTGATAGAAACATCTCTTAACATCCTGTTTTTCATTCCTTTATAAATGAGTGGAGAAATAACTGAGGATTTACACCAACCTAATGGAAAGAAGATTGCTTGAAAACGTTTCTGAGACTTATCAAATATAAAGTCAAAAGGAGGGGCGCGTGGGTAACTCAGTCAGTTAAGCATCTGACTCTTTTGATTTCAGCTCAGGGCATGATTTCACAATTTGTGAGTTTGAGCCCTGTGGTGGGCTCTGTGCTGACAGTATGGAGCCTGCTTGTGATTCTCTCTTCCTCTCTCTCTCTCTCTCTCGACCCTCCCCTGTGCTCGCTCTCTCAAAATAAATAAATACTTAAAAAACAAAATCAAGAGGATATGATCTTACTCTGAAAGTGTCAGGTCCACTGGGCACCTGAGGAAATTCTGTACGTGTACACATAATATTTGATATGTAACAGTGTACAAGTTGCTGCATCTTCCATTTTTCAAATGTGAAAGAAGAATAAAAAGGAGGATACAAAAAAGCTTGAACCAGAGGTGCTAACTAGGGAACAGTTCCATTTTAGTACGTTAACAGTGTCCCAAGTAATTGCCCTCTAAATAGCCTTTATATTTTTAGAATTTTTATACATGTGTGAAGTAGTAAATATTAAAATTAATATTTAATTACACATAACATTTCAGTTTGCATTATTTTTCAGTTGTGATTAAAAATACCAAATTACATTTTATGTAACTGACTCCTTCCAAGTCCTTGCGAATATCGGAGGAGAAAAGGGTACCTACTTGCTATGATATCATCATTTCCCTTCATACCCATAAACATGTGCAATACTGTCTACTTGCTTTCACCGATTCAAATTAAATACATCTACCTAAGTAAGAGCTAATTTACTTACACAAAACAAAACAACAAAAAACACTAAACTGGAAACTATAGGTAAAAAATACAATGTTCTCTGAACTCATGAAGTATGCAATCTGATGTCGCTCTGAAATTCAAGAACCATTGTGGCTCCAGGAAAGAAACTTGGGTTGACTATTGGTCAAATCTTTAATCAGTTAAAAGAGAGATTTTCTTTTTCTATACACACAAAAAAGACCTTTTTGTAATAAGATGATTTGAGATTATAGCCTTTTTTTTCCTGTTTTTCTTCTATTTCTTGCTATCTCAGTATAATTTCCTAGAAGTGTTCCAAGTGGAGATTTAATATTTATATTTAACAAAAGATTTAAACTCAATGTCTTCTTTAGCCTAAAATATGGATGGATAAGGGGAAAAAAGACTTTAATATAAATTTTATTCCCTACATTCATATAGCAATTACCAAATTCTTTTTTGTGGTATTATTACATTTTCTTAGCTTGGTTACACATGAAGCTTAAAATATATAGTGATGAGAGTTTTGTGTGATTGGTACTATTTTTGAATTCACATAATTTTTTATTCATGTATATGATTCTTCCCTGTGTGCAGAGTGAGTGAGGAGAAGGAATAAACCCCATGCCCATTAACACTTTGATTTCTGGCACCAGATGTTTCACAGTGATTTTATGCCCATTCTCTTGGCGGATATTTGGTGTTTGATTATTATTGACAAATGGGAGCACTGAGAGCATGAGTCATGTTTCTGTCTATAGTTATGTGCCTCCTTTATCACATTAAAATTAACTCTATATCAAAAGTAAATAATGTGTTTGTTCATATATTAGAATTAGAAAATATTAAGTGACTTATATGATCAAGTTAGCTTTAGATTGTAGGTACTGGTGAGATCATTGTATATTAATATTATTTATCTGTATTTAAAATTTGACTTCCAACAGCCAGATGAAAAATATATAAGGAATTTTAAGTCTTTATTTATGAAGGTGAGAATTAATTACTGTTGAAAATATGAGGTAAATTTGAGATTGAGATTTTTGGGATTATTTTAATAGTTTACAAAAATCTTAAGAATCTGAGATTTAAAGTTAACATAATCAAGGTTTTGGAAGACAACTGTATTAAGACATTGTGTAAAATAACAAATAATAACAGAAACTTTAGAGTATCCTTTCAAATATTAATTATAAGCTAACATTTATTTTTCAACAAATATATATGTACATGTATGTATGTGTGTGTGTTTAAAGAGTCATTTGACAAGGTTTTTTTTTTTTTCTTTGTTAACAGATTTCTTTTCTGAGACTCATGTAGTTAATCCAGCATGTCAACAGCATACTTGTCTAATTACTTTTTTGTACTGGTGGGCCATGCCACCTGGTTCAATAGAGTAACGTTGAAATCAGAACTGTGGCTTCATAGCATATGCCTGTCAAGAAGGAATATCAGACATGAGCTGAATAAAAGTACTGCTAAAGAAAAATTACACTGGAAGTTCATAGGCAAGCGAATTAAATAGGCAAGGGAGACTCTATTCAATACTATTAAAACTATTACAAATGAGGAGAGAAATTGAACTCAACTCTACTGAAACGAAAGTTGGATTTTTTCAGCGTTATTGAGGTATAATTGACAAATAAGTTTGGTAGATATTTAAGGCATACAGTGTGATGATCTTTATATGTATGCATTGTGAAATGATTACCACAATCAAGCTAATTAACATACCCATCACTTTACATAATTTTTTTTTTTTTGGCAAGAACAATTAAGATCTACTCTCTTAGCAAATTTTAAGTGTACAATACAGTATTATCAACTGTAGTCACCATACTGTGCATGAGATCTCCAGTAGT
Organism: Panthera pardus; assembly: GCF_024362965.1. Lineage (NCBI taxonomy): Eukaryota > Metazoa > Chordata > Mammalia > Carnivora > Felidae > Panthera > Panthera pardus. The sequence continues at coordinate 51,998,000 of NW_026526654.1, forward strand.
TATAACTGAAGGTTTATACCCTCTAACCAGTAACTACCTATTTCCCTTAATGCCCTGAAAAGCACTACTCTACTTTCTGTTCCTGTTAGACTTTTTAGATTCCACACGAGTGAGTTCATACAGGATTTGTCTTTCTGTGTTTGGGTAATTTCACTTAGCATGTTCCCCAGTTTTCTCCATGTTGTCACAAGTGACAGTATTCACTTCTTTGATGTCTGAACAGTATTCCATTGTACAGGAGGATCATTAAACTCTGGAATCAGGGGCACCTGGGTGGTTCATTCCGTTGAGCATCTGGCTTTGGCTCAAGTCATGATCTCATAGTTTGTGAGTTCAAACCCCACATGGGGCTAGCAGTTTTCAGCACAGAGCCTGCTTCAGATCCTCTGTCTCCCTCTCTCTCTCTCTCTCTCTGCCCCTCCCCTGCTTGTGCTTTCTCTCTCTCTCTCTCTCTCTCAAAAATAAATAAACATTAAAAAAAAAGCTGGGATCATCTAATGGAAAAGTTCTAGATTAGGCCATGTATATTTGCAAATTGTCACTTATTGGAGTTAGGCTCCTACTCCCTCATAGAGACTGGGAGATGGGAGCTCCAACTACAATGATTACATTTCAGGAGTATCTCCCACATCCTTAAGAAAGACCTTTCTGGGGGTGCCTGGGTGGCTCAGTCGGTTAAGTGTCTGACTTCGGCCCACGTCAGGCTCTGTGCTGACAGCTCAGAGCCTGGAGCCTACTTCAGATAATGTGTCTTCTCTCTCTGCCCCTCCCCGACTTGTGCTCTGTCTCTGTCTCTGTCTGTCAAAAATAAGTAACTGTGAAAAAATTTGTTTAAAAAAGAAAAATACTTTTCTGGGTTGTAAAACTGGCATGAGGCTGGGAAAGATTTACATCTGAAATGGGCAGAGAAAAAAAAAATGTGCAACTACAGGTTTTCTAAAGTACGTGCTCCTAAGAAGAGAAAAGTCAGGAGCCTAGAATCAGGAAAATGCCTGTGTTATAGGTTAGTCAAGCTGAGGGGAATGTTTAAGGTCATCTTAGCATTAAAAGCTAAGTTATAAAGCATGCCAAAGTTGTTCTTTTTCTTTATTTTAGAGAGAGAGAGTGAGTTGGGGAGAAGGGCAGAGGCAGAGAGAGAGAGAGAGAGAGAGAGAGAGAGAGAATCTTAAGCAGGCTCCACGCTCAGAGCAGAGTCTGACACAGTGGTCAATCTCATGACCCTGGGATCATGACCTGAGCTGAAATCAAGAGTAGGAGGCTCAACTGACTGAGTCACCCAGGCGCTCCTATGTTATTCTCTGGTAATGTATACTAAATTAAAAGTCAAGAATAAAATGACAAATACTAGGGTGCCTGGGTGGCTCAGTCGACTAAGCATCTGACTTTGGCTCAGGTTATCTTGTGGTTTATGAGCTCAAGCCCCGTGTCGGGCTCTGTGCTAACAGCTCAGAGCCTGGAGCCTACTTCAGATTCTGTCTCCTCCTCTCTCTGCCCCTCCCATGCTCATGCTCTGTCTCTCTGTTTCTCAATAATAAGTGTTTAAAAAAAAATTTTTAAATGACAAATACCAAGTATACTAGTATAAAAAAAGAGAGGAACCGGGAAAAAGAGCAGGAAACAAATGATTGTTAGAATTTCAAAAATCGTAATTTTGCTTGCATATTTATACAGCCTTAAACAGCACATGAATATTGATAGGACAAGCCTATTTAGAGGCTCTAAATGTAATGGACAAAATATCAATATTCATATAAATAAGAGTCTTAAAAATAAACTTTATCTTTGACATGTATGCCTTAAAAACGGGCAAGTGATTAATACCTTGGACATATTTTGGTATTTCACCAGTCCCAGAATTTTGACTTCATATCAAAAGTTTGAATTGTTAGCTCCTTACTGAAATAGACTATAGGAAGAAAAATTCGTATTCTAGAGTCAACTGATGATATAAATATATACACTCTAAATTAGAAATTGGGAGTTAGTCACACATATTTAAGTGTACAATTATCAAACCTCAAACTATGTGTTACATTGAGTTTTGACTGGAAATTTCTGGGCACAAAATGTGTTATACAGTTAATTGGGCAATGAACTAACAGGTTTGCCAAGTTATATTATGCAATTTCACAGGACTCAAAGGGCAGCTTAAAATTTCACTGCTTAAACTGAATTATAAATGATAACTAAAAAGTGATAGCCTATGCCTTTGTGAGGTCTCTTTATTATTATATTATTGACTTTCATAAATCAAACAAAGATAATTTTGAATAAAGTTGACTTGTATTCAAGAGATTATAGCTGGTAGAAGTATATATGTCTATAAAATCATATTTTTGTCCACATATAGACATAAAATTGATTTAAAAGGCATGGTTACATATTTCCACAAAAGAAAAATAAACTTTTAAACAAACTTAGGGAATTTAACTTTAAATACTCAAAAATAATTGTTGCATTTTACTGAGATAAATGATTGATGCTAAATCCTGCATTATCCAGGATTGCTTTAGCTCACTTTCCCTACAAAAGGCAGACTGGGTAAACATTTGCTAGCTCTCAGTGTGTACACGTGTTGCGGGGTGGGAAGCAACATCTCAGAAAAGCAAACTTTAAGGGAAGAAGGGAGAAAGACAGCAAAAGGAGCATATGTCACAGCATCACAACAATGCAGATAATCATTGAGTCATGCAAGGAGGACTTTTGGAATCAAGGAGTCCCAAACAGTCCATTGTGGGTGGGTCAAGGGGAGAGGCCAATCAAGCTGTCTGTTGGCTCCTTTCTTCTTTCTACCTTTCATATACTAGAGTTTACCCACATGGTACTACCCTGTACTTCTGGATCTATGACTTCTGGTTCAGTGCCAATCCAGTCTGGCCAGTGCTAAGACATGGTGAGTAATTTCTCCTCAGTTGGCATTCATAGTGGGACTCTTTGGACTGTGGCTCCTTGTGGTCCAGTGACTCATGAACAAAAAGACAGGTATGTCATCCATCTCAATGCTTATTATATTCTACAGATAGTGATGGAAGAAGGAAATGGTAATGGCAATAACCACTGTTGGGAAAAGAAATATGGAGAGACTCTCAGCAGCTTCTGGTCTGGACCAATAATTAAACTGAATGAACCACTCTGCTCTGGCAATGAGAAAAGTTCATTTAAAGGCTTAAATTTTGCTTTCTGGAGTAGGGAAGCTACCTTGTTCGTTGTTCTCTTGTCTGTGACATGTTTTATGATTGGAGTTGTCAAAAATATATTCAAAATGGTTTCAGGTCTCACATTTAGGTCTTTAGCCCATTTAAAATCGATTTTTGTATATAGTGTAAGAGAGTGGTCCAGTTTCATTCTTTTGCATGTTGTGCTCCAGTTTCCCCTAATATCATTTGTTGAAGAGACATTTTGGCATTGGAGATTCTTTGATTAACTGACCATATAATTGTGGGTTTATTTCTGGATTTTCTATTCTGTTCCAACGATCTAGGTGTCTATTTTTGTGCCAGTACCACATTTTTTTTTTGATTACTATACAGCTTTGTAATATAACTTGAAGTCCAGAATTGTGATACCTCCAGATTTGCTCTTCTTTTTGTTTGTTTCTCTGTTTGTTTTGGGTTTTGTGTGTGTGTGTGTGTTGTTGCTGTTTTTGTTTTGTTTACTTTTTTTTAAGACTGCTTTGGCTATTCAGGGTCTTCTGTGATTCCATACAAATGTTAGGACTGTTCTAGTTTTGTGAAAAATGTTGTGGGTATTTTGATAGGAATTGCATTATATGTGCAGATTGCTTTGGGTAGTATAGACATTTTAACAATGTTTGTTCCTCCAATCCATCAGCATGGAATATCTTTCCATTTACTTGTGTCATCTTCAATGTGAGACCTTAAACCATAAGAATCCTAGAAGAGAACACAGACAGCAACTTTTTTGACACTGGCCATAGCAAATTCTTTCTAGATATGTATCCTAAAACAAGGAAAACAAAAGGAAAAATAAACTACTGGGACTACATCAAAATAAAAAAGCTTCAATCAACAAAACTAAAAGTCAACCTACAAAATGGGAGAAGATATTTGCAAATGATATCTTCTGATATCATTTGATAAGGGTTAGTATCCAAAATATATAAGGAACATATAAAACTCAACACCAAAAAACAAATATTCTAATTTAAAATAGGCAAAAGACATGAATAGATATTTTTCCAAAGAAGATATCCAGATGGACAACAGAGACACGAAAAGATGCTCATCATTACTTATCATCAGGGAAATGCAGATCAAAACCACAAAGAGATGTTACCACACACCTGTCAGAATGGTTACAATCAACAACACAAGAAACAGCAGGTGTTGGCGAAGATGTGGAGAAAAAGAAACACCTGTGCACTGTTGGTAGGAATGGAAACTGGTGTAATCACCATGGAAAACAGTATAGAGGTTCCTCAAAAACTTAAAAACAGAACTACCTTATGATCTAGCTATTGCACTACTGTTTATTTACTCAAAGAATACAAGAACACTAATTCAAAGGGATACATGCACTCCTATTTTTATAGCAGCATTATTAACAACAGCCAAGATATGGAAGCAGCTCAAGAGTCTATCGATCGACGAATGGATAAAGAAGTTGTGATATATTTGTATTATTCAGCCTAAAAAAGAATGAAATTTTGCCATTTGCAATGACATGGATGGAGCTAGAGAATATAATGCTTAGTGAAGTAAGTAGTCAGAGACAGGCACCATATGAATTCATTCATATGTGGAATTTGAGAAACAAAACAAACAAACAAAGGGAACAAATAAGAGGGAGAAAGGGTAATCAAGAAATAGACTCTTAATTATAAAGAACAAACTGGTGATTAAAAGGGGGAATTGAGTGGGTGGATGGGTGAAATCAGTGATGCGGCTTACAGAGAGCACATGTGATGAACACAGGGTGATATACAGAAATGTTGAATTACCATACTGTACACCTAAAACTAAAATAACACTGTATATTAACTAACTGGATTTAAAATTAAAATATACATGTATGTGTACATATTCAAGAAAATAAGAAAAATGTGGACACCAATGAGCACTGGGAATCTGTTGTAACCATTTCTGCTTCCCTCACTGGCTTCCTCAATTTTTTCTCCTTATAGGTGCCACTGTAATCTATTCAATATATATTGCATGCTGTCTTTCATATAAATAAACCAAGCTCTTTTGATGTTTCCCATTGCCCACTGAATAAAATTCTTTCATTTTCCTTTCTTCCTTCCTTCTTCCCTCCCCTCCTTTATTTTTATCATAATTTATACAGTTCTTTATGATCTCAAGGACAAGGTTTATAAGGCAAATAAATAAAACGAGCAATGTTGAAACATACAAAAACAATCATGCTCAAGAAATTCAAATTGAAATAAGTGGAAGCAATGAGCATACCAAACAAGGCACATCTTTAATTTGATTTTGACCTTCAGATTGCCTTTCTAAAACTCTTCTCATGTCGGTCTGTCATTTACCACTCTCCAGCAGCTTACCTTCCTTCATTACCTTACTCTCGAGGGGCTATTTTCTGTCTGGGGGATACTGCTTTTTTTCTTTATATCTAAATTTCTGTCTTTACCTGTTGTTCCTACATGACTGATTGCTTCTCACATTTCTGGATTCAGCTTGAATTTTATTCCCACAAAGACAACTTCCCTAAACATCTTACCTAATAGGAAGCCCTGTCCTAATTCTCCATCACTGAATTGTGCTCACTTCCGTCCAGAGCACTTGCTGTGATTATTAAACTTTTTAGAAGGTTTTTCTTATTTCCTCCTATTTATAACTTCTGCTTTCAAAACACTCTACTCAAATTTAGAAAACTTTAAACACATATATGTTAACATATATAAACATTTAAAAAAGAAACATTATAGGGCGCCTGGGTGGCTCAATCAGTTAAGTGTTCAACTTCAGCTCAGGTCATGATCTTGCTCTTCGTGGATTCCAGTCACCCATCAGGCTCTGTGCTGACAGCTCAGAGCCTGAAGCCTGCTTCAGATTGTGTGTTTTCCTCTTTCTCTACCCCTTGCCCACTCACACTCTGTCTCTCTCTCAAAAATAAACATTAAAAAAATTTAAAATACATAAAAATAAAAAACAAAAAAGAAACATTACTTAATTCTACATTTTTATTGAGGTCTGATTTATAAAGTGTTTATATATATTTATAAAGTGTGTTTATATATTTATATGTTTATATATATAAACATCTATCTGTCTATCTAGAGAGGAGAGCATGAGTCATATTAGGAACTGTAGGAAAGAATTCTAAACACAAGTCAATTGGAGACAAAAAAAAATTTATCTGTTTTTGTTTTGTTTTTTCTCTCACATAACAAGAGAACTTTGATTATTGTACTTTTCAATGAAGAGAAATAATACACTACATAAAAAGCATTTATAACCTAAATTGTAATCTAAATGTCACAGCTTTTATATTTCAAAATATTTAAAATGTTCTTGGGCACCTAATTGAAGCAGCAATGACTCCTTTTGTCAATGAAACAAAAATAAAACATGTAAGGAGTTTATTTATGTTAGGCAGTATATAATGTTATCTTCCGTAAAATCTGCCCTTAAAATTATTTCCATTTGAATTTGAAAGCCAGGATCTTGCTAAGTGGTCATTTGTTCATATCAATGTCAATATGAATTTATATTCATGAATTATTATTCTAAAAATAATTATCACATTCTTTTTAAAATCACTTAGCTTAATCTCAGAAGGTTATAATCAGTTTTCTCTTTTCACACCGAGCTTTTGGACAATGGAGTCCGGTTCTCTCTTCCACTGTTTATGTGTAGACTTATTTTGATTAAGACATAATGGTGTGAATCTGCCATTTGTGCGTGGAGTTCAAAATCATTTTCTCCTTTTTAAAAAATTAATACTATGTTTTTTTTAAGTTTTTATTTTAATTCTAGTTATTACATATAGTGCTATATAAGTTTCAGGTGTACAATATAGTGATTCAACAATTCCATACATCAACCAGTGCTCATCAGGACAATGCCTTCCTTAATCCCCGTCACTTACTTAACCAATTATTTACAACAGCCAAGATACACAAGCAGAAAAAATCATTTTCCTCTTACTGAGTATTTTGCAATGTAAAATACCCTATGCTCCCAACTATTTTATAAAACATAAAATCCTGAATATTTTCCCAAAATATGAACATCTATCCTGTGATGATTTACCATTGATATCCCCATATTCTATTCCAATATATGTATAAAGGATTCTCTCTGAGAATTTGTTAGGGGCTGAGTATGACTGTGAATTAAATTCGCTGCTTATTTGTACATGATGGTGAAATTTACATCACAGAGACCAACATTTAAGAATGGATTGTATTCAACCCACAGATTCAGGCTCAAAATTATTATCTACATCTGTGTTAATCTGTTTCTATGCATAGAGAAGTTAGTAAGTGTTATCTAATTTGTCTTCTTGGTATTAACTGTATGAAAAACATTTTGAAAACTTGGCTCCCTAAGAGTCTTTTACAGCTCAAGATAAGTTAATTTGAGAATTTATACAATTTCAGGTAGTCACTGTCCCACACAATTATGAACCTTGCAAAAGCTTTGCATCTGTGAGAGTTTCAAAACTGATCTAGTTTTTCCAAACTATTATATTTATTTTTAATAGTGTAACCTTATTTTGGCCAGAAATATATCTATATTTTTCCTAGAATTTGAGAATCTTTGCCAACTAGGCAGTCTCTCTCTCTCTCTCTCTCTCTCTCTCTCTATATATATATATATGCACCATTTCAGTATTCAGTATATATTCAATATATATATTCAATATATTTATATTATGTCTATCTGTGTGTATGTATGTGTTCCTAATAACTAAATAATTGTATGGTGCATTTATTTTTATAGACATAAATTATTATACAACTATTACAGAATTTGCAAAAAGAAATGAGTACAAACAACTTGAAGGCTATGAACAATCAGTAAAATCATCACTTTGTCTTGTCAAATTCATTTCATTTAATCACTTAGTTCAAGAACTAAAATGTCAATGTCTCCAAAATTGTAGAGGTGGTAATTTTAAATATGAGGCTCAATCTAAGATTAATTAAATTATATTAACCTGGCCATTCATAAATAACTCCTACCCTTTCACATTTATCTTCTTCTTTTGCATATAGATTACTATGCCAAGAACATGTTGACCTAGGCAGCCTTGATCTGTTTTGTCATCTTTGCAAACTCCAAAGTCAATTTCCAGATCCAATTAGAAAAGATGATCTGTGAAATCTCCCCTAATCTCTCAGACTCCTTTGTGATATAATAGAACTCCTAAGCAACCATATTCTTAATTTATTTGGTATTGTGGTAATTTTTCATTGCTGTAGATTTTTTTTAAGTCAGAACATTTATTTGTAGATATACTGAGAAAATTCACTACTTAGGGCATATGTCAGCCAATATGAGATAAATGAACTATATTTTTTGTAATGTATCTATGTCAAAACATACTTTATTTCTTAAAAATGGAAAATGGATAAAAAACAAATAATTCCTTTTGTATCATGTCTATTCCTATGAATGTACATTTTGGTGGAATTCAATTTAAAGGAATTAATATATTTCAAGTATGTGAGCGGAAATCATAATTTATCATTTCATTATTGTTATTGTTCTTGTTGCTATTGTTATCATCATTATTATATGTCTGGCCCTTAAGATACTTTCCTTGAATAAAATAAAAAATAAAATAATTTCTCCTGAGAATTTTCATGAGCCCTAAAGGATTCCCATTTGGAATATGATCAAGACATCTTCCCAAGATCTTCTAGAAATGAAAACCCTACTATTGCCATTAAAACATTACACTATGATTCCCTTACCTCATCCTCTTAAAACAGTTTTTATCAGTTGGAAATAAAATTCTGGGCAGACACTTTTTTTTTTTCCAGCATGGCGAAGACATTAAACCCTTGCCTTCATGAATTGCTAATGATGGTTGGCACTATCTTAGTCTTTTTTTTTTCAGTTCTGTAAATTGTAAATTACATCTGTTCTTTCAATTACCTTCTTCTACACTTTCTTTTAGATATGTATCACAGCTTCTGAATCTATCCTACATGCCTCATGCCAAATTTGTGTATTCATTATACATTCTTTTTCTGTCTTTTTTTTAATGTTTATTTTTTGAGAGAGACAGAGACAGAGAGCATGAGTGGGGGTGGGACAGAGAGAGTGGAAGACACAGAATTGGAAGCAGGCTCCAGACTCTGAGCTGTCAGCGAAGAACCCAGCATGGGGCTAGAACTCATGAACTGAGAGATCATGACCTGAGCCAAAGTGGTAGCTTAACCGACAGAGCCCCTCTTTGTCTTTTTTTTTAAGTTTATTTATTTTGAGAAAAGACAGCACCCACAGGAACAGGGGAGGGGCAGAGAGGAAGGAAGAAAGAGAATCCCAAGCAGGCACTGTGCTGTGAGTGCAGAGCCTAATGCAGGACTTGATCCTAGGAACAGAGCCCTGAGAACATGAAATGAGCCAAAATCAAGAGTCAGATGTTTAACTTGACTGAGCCACCCAGGTTCCCCTTTTACTCTTCACCTTATGGTATTTGTGAACACCTGAGCATCATCTTACAACTCACAAATTCTCTCTTCAGCTGTAGCCAAGGAAGAGTTTATCTCCTCAAGGAGTTTTAATTTCCAAGGCTCTATTTTTTTCGTTCCAAGCTTGCTAATTTTTTTACTTAACAAATGTACCTCTTTTTTCATGAGTATTTATCTTTGTTTTATAGTATCCTGCTAATTGTGAAGGAAGATATTCTTTTATTAATCACTGAAATAAGTGCCTCACACTCACCAGAATCAGAAATCTTACACAGTATTCAACTTTATTAATAATTTAAAGGATATACACAATTATGGGACAACTTCTCAGGTCCTTCCTGTTACATTAAAATGCATTGGTCAAGTTTTTGATGCAGGTGGTACATCCTTTACATAAAGGAAGCTAATTCAGTTATGAAACACCCCCAGTTTATATTCTGATATTTATGCAGGTGCCATTGTAGTTTTAAGGTGCTTCAGTAAATCATAACATCTAGATTCACAGACTATAAACAACATGGAGAGAACAACTGTATCCTGCTGAAAACATTTAGTTTAAATTTAATCTTTATTAATGATATTTGATCAGATCTTTAATTTTTTGGTTTTTCCTATCCCAGGAAAAACAGGAGGAGTGTGGGGGAATGGCAGCTAACTTTTCATCCCAAATACAGCCTCCTAAAGATGCCATTGTAAAACCTTGGTCAGACTTTTTGATACAGTTAGTTTCACTAAACTTAAATATTTATATTTAGGGGTGCAGTCAGTTAAGCATCTGACTTTGGCTCAGGTCACGATCTCACAGTTGGTGAATTTGAGCTCTGCATCGGGTGACCTCGAGCCCTACTTCAGGCTCCACACTCCCTCTCCCTCTTCTCTCTCTGCCTTCTCACTAGTGCTCTCTCTCTGTCTCAAAAAAACAAATTATATTTAGGTTCTTCTTCTTCTTCTGTGTTTTTAAAATTAGATTTTTTCATGTGCTTTGGAATTTTGATTTTTGTCTCCATCTGACCGGATTTTTTTTCTTCTTTTTCTCTTTCTTGATGTCTCCCTTTATGGTATTTCTTCTATATCTTCCATTTTATTAGTTTTCAGTGTAACAAAGGACATTTTTAGGTGGCTTTAACTTAGCAGAACAAAATTCTCTATTTTACAATCACTTACATTCACCGTTTTATGTTTTGGCTTCATTTCTAAAATGCTAATTATTTTTTAATCAAACTATGTATTTTTAAAAGTTTTCTACTTGTAAGTTTTATCTATCACAAATATATACTTTCAGATGAAACACTTCAAAGCAAGAAATTATGTAGCCAATAATATATTAATTGCATATTTTTATTTAAATTTGTATAATCAAGCAAAATCATTTAGAATTTAGATCTGACTTACCATGGTGGAAATTGCTAACAATACCAAGAGCTAAAAAACATAATTCATTTATTTACCCAATGATATGAAAAATTTAACTACATCTATTTACATAAAATGAAGGAAGTAAAAAACATTACAAATAAAAAAAGTGATACTCTGATCTTCCAGTATATATTGTGATTTTAGTATTCAGAATTTAGTATTAAATTTTAATTAAATCCTAGATCAGCAAAAACAACTCCTTTTATCATAAGTGAAATGAGGGCAGTTCAAATTTATCAAGAGAGGGTATGTATTCACTTGGAAGAAATCATATATTTGGAGTAAGTATATGATGTGCAGAGGATATGGCACAAACATATAATTCAAGGTTCTTGGATAATTGGGATCTTTATCAAAGAGCAACTTTTTATCAACTTTGTTTAAATTAATTTTAGTTGTTTTGAACAGGAAGCCTTTGAACATACAATTATTATTACTTAATAAAATAACCATTATTATATGGTGTTAATTTTCAATTTATGGAGTACTGACCGTGTTAAGTGCATAGGTGTTATATGCTAAGTGTTAAGTGCCAGGTGTTAAGTGCTTTATACATTCCCTGCTTTTATTTTTACAACATTCAAGCAAATTAGAGGTTATCTGTGACCTATTTTCCAAATTCAAATATTAAAGGTTCAAGTAGGGTCACATCAGTCATACATGGTAAGACTGAATTAAAAACTAAATTCCTAGCCAGTGGCTATATTATCTATTAAATCATATTTAATTATCCCATTCACTATCTTTTGAAATTTTTAACCAGCTCTAGTATGATTCCTAAATTTAAAAGATTCTAGCCAATAATTCTTGATATGTAAATATAAATGTATATCTATAAATTCTTTCCTAAGTACTAAATTTATCATAATGAACACTAAAAGAACAAGTCAAATTGAGAAAGAACTTTAAAATACTTCCTTTGTGTTTATGAGAGCAAAATATTAACTATATATTAATCAGTTTTAATTGTTTATCAATACAGAAATGAAAAATAATGAATGTTTAAAACTCAAGCCCAACTATGTTATTTCTTCAGCCTAAAGAAAAATAACTGGGTGACAATACATTTGTTCTTGAAATTTCAAATTGTAGTGAAGTAAATTTCAGATGCACTATTGATAACACAGTAAGATGTAATTCCTGAAATATGCTTACAGCCCTAAGTAGAATGGCAATAACTAAAAATGGTTTAAAAATCTGTAAAATATTAAAAGCAACAGGAGTGAGCATGCTTAACCTGCATGTGAAAGACAAAAGTGTTCCTTATGTGTCTGCACCATATTTTTTTCTTCTTACCTTATTCACAACCTCAGTGATAAAAATAAATTCAGTTATAGTTAATTCAAAAGAATTAAACTTTTTTGCACTATCTGTATTCTATTATGTAATTAAGACTGCAATCTGTTCAAAGACAGTAAATTATTTTCCATATGTGACATATAGCTTTAATGCACCACTGCACATTTAGAAGTTCTTATTGAATACGTACAGTGCTATTGTCAGAGCACAAATCTTTTCTACCTTATTCTCCCTATATGCACAAAATCTACTAAGAAAACTGTCATAAAAAGTGGATATAGTAAATATGCACTATATTAATAAATCTTGCATTCAAAAGTAATTTTTAAACTGAAATATTTTATCAACATATGGCACCTTTAAAAATAATAATGATAAGAAAGAGAAAGGAGAAATTTTATGACTAACAGAAGCATATTTTCAACAAGGAGATTTTTCACAATAGTCGGATAATGATTATATGTATCAAATTTCAGGTAAAAATATAACTTTCCTTTAAATAATTAAATTTCCTATATGAACTCAAGTATTTTCTGGTGATGGTATTGGGTGAGTGGTTCTTTAATAAAAGGCAAACTGTTTATTATGCAATAAAACAGCCCTTAAAAAAATTTCCATTTACACATATAGAAACTAAGTCGGATTTGGGATAAGTAACTTTCACTAGATCGTATCACTATTATATGGTAAAATATCATATTATTATGGGTCATCTTGCCTCCAAAGTCCAATGCAGATAAACACTAGTTCTTACTATTAACCATTTTATTTGGGGAATTCCCTGGATAGCATCAACTGGTTGAGACAGATAAAAGCAAGCTTTCATGGTAGAAACAGTGTGCTTCTGGCAGACTTAAAGCTGCCCAACTCCTTAGCAACCTGGTTGACAAAAGAGAAGACCTCTATATAGAAGTCATTGTGTTCACGCAGTTAAACTTTATATTTTTACCTTTTTAAATTTTTTCAAAATTTATTTTAATTCCAGTGTAGTTAACATACAGTGTTATATTAGTTTCAGGTGTACAATATAATAATTCAACAATTCCATATATTACTCAGCGTTCATCAAGAAAAGTACTCTTTTTTATTATTTTACTCCAAATTCAAGGTAGTTAACATACAGGGTAGTCTTGGCGTCAGGAGTAGAAGTCAGTAATTCATCTCTTACAATATGAGACCCAGTGCTCATCCTGAAAAGTGCCCTCCATTATGCCCATCACCTATTTAACCCAACCCCCCACCCCCCACCCCCTACCCCTCCAAGAACCCTCAGTTTGTTCTCTGTATTTAAGAGTCTCTTATGGTTTGCCTCCCTTTCTGTTTTTATCTTACTTTTCCTTCCCTTCCCTTATGTTCATGTGTTGAGTTTCTCAAATTCCACATACGAGTAACATCATATGATATGTCTTTCTCTGATGGACTTCTTTCGCTTACCATAAGACAAGTGTACTCTTAATCCCTTTACCTATTTCACCTATCCCCCACATATAGATGTCCAACAGATACATGAAAAGATGCTCAACATCTCTCATCATCAGGGTAATGCAAATCAAAACCACAGTGAGATACCATGTCACTCCTGTCAGAATGGCTAAAATCAAAGACACAAGAAACAACATGCAGTTAAACTTTAAAAAAATTATGTTGTACCACTCATATATAATACCTAGTTTCATTTCCAAGTATGATGGATACGATTTGGTGGAAGTGTGAATCTTTGTCTAACTAACACTATTCAGAATCTTCCAAATTATGAAGACAACCACTGGCATTTTTTGATAAATATAATTTCAGAGGGTGGGTTACTCCATACTTACTAGATAATGCATGTGTGTTTTTTTATGTTGAGTGTTCGTGTGTGTGTGTGTGTGTGTGTGTGTGTGTATAATTCAAGGACATTTACCCTGAGAGCAAAGAAGAATATACCTCTATGCAACATACATTTTATCAGATACTTATAAAATGGGCAACAGAAGTTATTCTGATGTGTTACATTACATTTAAAAAGAGATTAAGACCCTCTTTCCTCATCTCTCTTGACAATGAACTGAATAAATTAAGCAGCAAAAGTTTTGTGTAAAAATGATTAGCAAGTGCTTCAGACGGACTTCCCCATGAGATGCCTGTCACCATGATTTGTTATTTATATACATAAAAAGAAGGACAATAGATCTAGTTCTTGTCCCTTAGGTGCTTGCTTTCTACTGAATAAACAACTTATCCAGAGAAACTGATAACAGAACAAATTTATGGCATAAATTTGGTAACTCCTCATTATACTCTAAAAGTTTTATATAGGTCAAAATTTGCCATTTTATAAGGTGTAATTATGGCATTTCTTTATTAATATCTAATGATCAACATATCATTAGAGAAATAAGGTAAGAATATAAAGGTTAAGAAATGTTCTTACACAGTAAAAAAAAAAAAAAAAGTCAAACAGCTAGAGAATGAGGAAACACTGGAATTAATAATTATCCATCTTAGCAAAACAAGATGTCTTATTTGGAACAACTCTATTCTTGTTTCTACCATTAGCAAACACAATGTTATGGCTTCCCTGGGTGAAGAAGAAAAGGTACTCAAAATAATGACAGTTTGCAATGGTTATACAAACATGAATTAATTTGACTTTCCCCAGACTCTCATTAAGAATAAAATGGGTGTGTGAGACTTTGGATAGGGTATCCTTAAGATGAGTGTGTATAACAGGTATAACTGATGGAACATGAGAGCTAACAGAGATAGCATCAAATTCAACTTATGTTCCAATTATATTCTAATTATTTTGTGTTAGACATGATTAAAAAAATTGTAATTTCTTATCTTTCTACTTGTTTGCTATGTTTTTCTGGATACATAACCCTGTATTTATCAGGGAAAAAAAGTTTCAGGAAATTTCAAAATGTCTATATACATGAATCGAAAGTAGGAAAAAAGAGGAGATCATGGGAGTGTGAGATATAAACAAGGGGAGAAGGGTCCCTATGAGAAAAACCTATGACGAAAGTTACTCTGGGGCTTTCAATACCTTACGTTTGGAGAAGCAGGATCGAAGGCAATGCGTATTTTCTCTCAGACACCGAATCTGTCCCTACACAATATGTCCTCTAAGAAAGCCTATAATTTGACACCTCTCCATTTTTGTATCCACTAGAGGCACAAAAAGAAAAGGACCTAACCTAAGGCACATAATGTTAGGATAAATCTATGATAACAGAGATCTGGAAATACTGCATCATTTGCTAAAGGATATAGATATAGTTCTGTCTGTTAAGAATTTGAATTTTTTCATACCATATTATGAAATTTAAAAATTTATGAAGAAGGAAATGAAGAAATAATGATTTAATTTATGACAATTTACAAAATATTTTCTTCAAATATATTTTCTCAATCTCTTTTTTCTTTAACAGTGGTTGAAGACTTGAAACAATCCCACAGTTCTTACCTTCAGCTTTCCTATATTTTCATTCCAATGAAATTAATTTAAATTAATCTATTCATCAGATTAGAGAAAAATCAATGGGAAATAGCATGAAATGTGGAAGGTTTTGCATGTTATTTTGGTATTGCTTGGCTAATGATGAGGCACATGATGTGGATGAAAATTGAATGTTGATATATTAAAACATCTTTATTTCATTTTGTTTTGAAATTACAATTTCATTATCTTTGCCTCTCTTTCCCAAGAGTAGTCACAGAATTTATTCTGATGTCTAATGACTAAAATATTGATTCACATTATTTCTTTATTAAAATTTAAATGTAATTCTTCAGAAACATATTTGCTAGTCAGTATGAGCCTCCAAAGAATTTGTTAGGAAAAAAAAAAAAGAAAAACTTGAAGAAACAAACATTTACCTATCATTTACTTTGTGGCCAACACTATGGTAGACAAAGGGCCCTGAATTTAAGGAACACAAATTCTAGATGAAGGTTAGAAAATTAACAACTACAGTTCAATACGATTAATATTAGTATCTGTTATTTGCTTGTAAAATAATAAATATGTGTGTTATGATTATTATTCTGAAACATTCTACACTACACACAAACCCTAACTATAATGCAAACGTAAGTTTAGACTTTTATTATTTTAATTTCCTTTGTTTGAAGGGAAGACTTTACTTTTTTTTAAAGTTTATTTATTTATTTTTGAGAGAGAAAAAGAGAGAGAGCATGTGCATGAGCAGAGTAGGAGCAAAGACAGAGGGAGACACAGTGTCCCAAGCAGGTTCCACACTGTCAGTGCAGAGCCTGATGCAGGGCTGGAACCCACAAACCTTGAGATCATGACCTGAGCTGAAATCAAAAGTCAGTAACTTAAATGACTGAGTCAGCCAAGTGCTCCAGGGAAGAGTTTACTTTTTAAAACGTAATGAAATATTAACATTTTGGTTTAGAATTTGTTTGCTTGTAATTTACTGTATGTTCTCCTAAAATCAGAAAGAAAGGATTATAAGAAACCCCTTATCTTGATCATAGTCTTATCATAACCCCAATCTCTGATGAAACATTTGTTGGCCTTGACTTTACCCTCCATACATTATGTAGGTCATGAGGATAATTTTATAATTGAATGACTATATGATTGTGATATCACAAAGTAATACAAAATCTGGTGCTTCTCTTTCCAAAGATTTACCTAAAGATAATACTGAAACAAGCCAGCCAGAATATTGTCATACCAAGATGAATTGTTTTACATATTTACAAAAAGCTTCTATTAAAATATATTATGATTTTATATAAGACATTGATACAATGCATGCATAAAACATGTTGTTATTTGAGTTCATTAATTTGATTTTCAAATGTGTTTAATAATACAGTATTACGACTGATATAAAATAATAAATTTCCAAAATGCCGTTATAATATCTGTTTTTCAAAATGAGGTTGTAAAATAGCATTCTGGCGTCATCCACTTCCATAAATTGCCCTAGCTATGGTATCTGTGCATGCAAGTAAGTATAATTCAGCCAAAAAGCCATTTGAAGCCATCTTAAAATTCAGTGAAATGTAAAAAATGCCTATTCAAATAAGAAAAGATACAAATTATTTAAACATTCAGCATGTGCTATTCTCAAAAGAAGTCAGCTTTTGGCAAAATGGACACATTTTTTAGTTCATAATGCATATAAAAAGCAGTTTATGCATCCATACATATTATTTGTGGCTTAGCTTAAAAGTCACTTCTTTAGCACAGTTTCTTATATTGAAAATTTCTATAATATGTTCCCTTAGCACTTCATTTTTTCCTTTATCAGCATTCATCACAAATTTTAATTATAACATCATTAATTTAATATCTGTCTCCCATTAGAGTTTCTGCTTCCTAAGTACAAGTCTCATGTCTGCTTAAAGACTTACAAAGTATTTTCTGAATATATGAATGAAAGAAAGAATTAACAGAAGTAGTTTAATTCATAAGTAACCAAAAGGTTTCTAAACATTAAAAGAAGATCCCTCTCAAAAAAGTTGAACATTTTTTTGAGCTAAAAATTTATAGATGGCATATTAAAATTCTCCCTCTACCAGCATGTTTTGACAACAATTACCATTTTATAATACGAATCACTTTAAAATAATGAAGCTAGCCTAGCAAAAATGACATCATTTTTTTCCCTAATGTTTAATACCAGGTTCCAAGTTGAAAGATTCTAACGATCAAGAGAAATATCCTGAGCACAAATTAGCTTAAACTAGAATATGCCTGCTTCTGCACTCTCAGTTTCAATATTTTACTGATCACTGGAAAAAGTGAAAAAGTAAAAAAGAAGATTTGGTTCTCAAAATATCATTTTATAAAGTAAACTTTATTGCTATATAGTTTATATATAATAAATTTGGTTAAGTGTAAATTCTATGCATTGGAAAAGTGCATACATTCTTGTGAATACTAATGTATTCATTACCACAATAAAACAGACACCATTGCTCAAAAATTTTCCCTCATGCCCTTTCCCTGTTCATTACTCACATTGCTGAGCTGGGTACAAGTGGGGAGATGTATGGTGAGTATGTTCAACTTCATAAGAACCTACCTGCCAAATTAGGAAAGGCTGAACAGAAAAAAGAAAATTTTCTAGATAAAGCTTATGAATTTAAAATCACATGTAATAAGTTAGTAAAAGACTGGCCTCATCATTTACAATCTTTCAAAAATTAAACAAATAAAAAAACACTATAATTAAATGTATTTAAACTAACAGGCTTCCTGCAACCCTTGTGGCCAACCCTTCTAACTTAACCCCTAATGTACTTTCCCTTCTCAGGAAGTCATAGACTGTGTCCTGGGGAGAAATTTCCCACAGTCCACAAGAAATATTTCATTCATACAAACTGAACATTTTTTTAGCTGAACATTATAAGAATACTCAGAACTTTCCATTTTATCATCAATAACTACAGACTGCATATTCTTACTATCCAATCAATCCACCTCTATATAAACTAAAACTGGGTAATTTTGTGTTCTAGAAAACATGGCAGTAAAAGTATAACATCATTAAAAGAGAACTTATCAGGTACTCTTGATGTTACTGTACAAAAGTAAAATGAAAAGGAATCGAGCTCTCAATAAATCTTTTCCAACAAAAATATCAACCATTTTCAAAGGACAAGAATTTGATAATTAATCCTATTAAAAGATATTAAACCAAAGCTCTTCAACAAATCTCCAAGAGTAGACAATGCTCAGATATTGTTGGCTGACTCAAATCAGAAAAGGAAGCAAGACTCTCCTAGATGCATAAAAACCCTAATTGTTGCATTGTCAATAGGATATTTTATTCTTTTTGTATTATTTTTCATCTCTGTGATTTATAGCTTTATACTTTTAACATTTCCTATCATATTCCCTTTACTGATAATAATAACGGCCTTGGTCTTTGCTTTACTAGGAAACTTCATCACCTATCATTTATCTTTCACAAGCCACTGTTAGGGCAGCAAATTTAAAGAACTATTGGATGTACCACCAATGCCAACCCTTGAAAAATTCATATAATGGAGATACTTGATATTAATTATACTAAAATTAATTTTGTTCAAGCATCTTCTATTCAACAAATAAGTAAGAAACCTTATTGTGATGGGGTGCCTGCATGGGTCAGTCCTTTAAATGTCCAACTCTTAATTTTGGCTCAGGTCACGATCTCACAATTTCTGAGTTCTAGTTCAGAGTGTGAGGCCTGCTTGGCATTATCTCTCTCCCTCTTCCTCTGCCCTTCCCCTGCTCAAGCTCATGTGCTCACTTGCTTTCTTTCTCTCTCAAAATAAATAAACTTGAAAAAAAAGAAATCTTACTGTGATATTAATAAATATTTCTGACATTACCTATTATTATAGAGATAAACAAAATCTGCCCAACTCCAGAATTTTACCTCAGGTAGGATTGTTTTCCATGTTGTTTCCCTCATGGTAAAACTACAAATTAATATGACACACAGTTGAAAATGCATTGGTTCTTTGGCATTTTCAGGATGCCTACACATGTACAAAAATGTTATTTTTGTAACCAAATATTAAGAATGAAATTTCCTGGGGCACCTAGATGACTCAACTGATTAAATGTCCAATTCTTGATTTCAGCTCAGGTCATGATCTCACAGTTGTGAGATCCAACCCATATCGGGGCTCTGTGCTGAGTGTGGAGCCTGCTTGAGATTCTCTCTCTCTCCCCTTCTGCCGTCTCCCCTGCTCTCTCTCTCTCCCAAAACATAATTAATAAAAAAATTAATAAAACAATAAAAAAGGATGAAATTTCCTTCTTTCATAGAAACTTGTTTTTGGCATCTAACAGTTGATTCTGTGTCTTGGCTTAGATAAACACAAATATTTTCATTTTCAGTTAAAATGAGATTATTTCAATTCTTCCTCTTGGTACCTGATAAAGAAGAAAAATGTAGCTCACAAATGTAAAAGCTGGAATTTTTTTTTTGCTTTTTTTATGAATGGCAGAATTCCCTTTTTAATAGAAATCTTTATTTTACCTAGGGGAAAGATCAGTGTACAATCTTTAGTGAACAATCAGTCTATATCTCACAAACTTATCCCTCTCCTCCCTGAGGAGAATTCCCAAGCAGAAGACTCTGAGAAAGGCTTTCTTTTTTAATCTAATCTTGCACTTGTGTTAAAAGAGTGGGAAAATACTGTTCTATCTTGTTCTTCAGTTCTTCCAGACAATTCTCAATACAATTTGAGGCTTGCTGATATCCTTTTGTACTCACAAGCCTAAGCATCAGTGGAAACATATTAAGATTTAAGTCTACAAGATAATTTTTCCAAATATCCTTTCCTTTTCAAATTCAAGAATCTTGTCACTTGAAATAAAAACATTTCTCTAGGGCATCACAGCGACTTCTACAAATAGTTCAAGTGATATAAATTATCTGCTAATTAAGGCAAGTTTTCCAGCTATTCTTCATCTTGAAAGCACTCTGGAAAATATGGCTTACCATTTTTGTAAAATTACTCCTCGAAGTCATGTTTCAACTGAAAACACCTTCTTGAAGCCTCTTCCTCTGATCAACCACTGAAGTCTACATGTAGCAGGCAACTTAGGTTTCTCTTTATCAGGTTTTCACAGTTTTCTTTTTTAACGTTCTTGGGTGGAATATTTTAAATACAGATCCATTTTTTTTTTTTTTTGGCATTATCTAGAAATATTTCTTTCCGACTATAAGAATTTTTGACACAGCATCTCACTGTGAAAAAGAGCAGTAAATTACAATAAAGTCAGGAGTTTCTTTTCTTAAAAGGGAAGCAAAACCTCAAACATTCTCATTGATATAAACAGTAATTCTAATGCAGACATTTTGTTTCCAGATAGGAAGTAAATATATTTTGGTACTTCCTTGTTTCAGGCATTATTTGTGGGACACAATGCTGCATTGAATTTCACCACCACTTACAAATCTGACAAATATTACAGCATGGCATTGACTGGTGAAATCTATGGACTCATCAGCCTGCATCGAGCAGACTTTGTTTTCAGTTTATTACATGAAAACTCTTCTGCCTCAGGTGACGTGTCCTCAACACACTGATGTAAAATACTGTTTGTGAGTGGAAACTTTTCAGTTTCTCATTTTGCATCATGTTTCAGCATTTATTCGCTATAATTTTACATGTTAGAATTATGAGGTTCCCACTAGCTGTGTGACTTTTCCTTTTCTAGCAGCTAAGTTCTGTATTGACAAATTTTGTTATTTGAGCCTTTTCACTAAATGTTCCTCTTTTGAAACAAAAGCTTTTGTAAAATGCTATGCTTTTGTTTAAGTTTATTTATTTATTTTCAGAGAGAGAGAGAGCGAGAGAGCGCAAGCGAATGGGGAGGGGCAGAGAGACAGGGAGAGAGAGAGAAACCTAAGCAGGCTCTGCAGTCAGTGCAGGGACTGAAGTGGGCGTCGGGGGGAGGGCTCGAACTCACAAACCATGAGATCATGACCTGAGCCAAAATTAAAGTCTGATGTTTAACCGACTGAGTGGTGCCCCTAAAATGCTGTGATTTTTAACAGCACTTCTTTAATTTTGTTGGAACCACTGCTGCCCTTGTAAGATGTCTGCCACGTGCATAATGCTGTGGATGGAATAGGACTCCTTGGATTGCTAGTCCATGGAAATCCGTTGATAAGTAGCTTTCATTTTAAAGACTGATTTTTTGTGCATGTGCTTTGTGCAGGACGAGGGCTGTGACTAGCGCTGTGACACCAGAAATGGTTATTTTTAATCATTAACCTCATAAGCATTGTCTATATGTCTAGGCCTAGAAATTCTGCCTTTCATTTAGCTCCCATCTCATTGTTTTTTCACACAGAAACTCATTTAATTGTAACAATAACATTTGCCGTTAAAAAAAAATCCAGTTCAAATAATCAAAGTAAAACTTTTGGAGATCCATTTTACCAAAAGAGAAATAATAACATTCTTGTGCCCTCTACTATAAATTCAGTTAAAAAGCTCATCATTTAAGATAAAATAAATTTATATTACAATTGTTAATATCACCACAAAGCTTGATGAACCAGTGTTATGTTAATAGTTTCCCATGAAGAAAGTCTGCTTATCAAAAATTTAAAAAATTGTACAGATAATATAATCTTTTTTTATAATTTCTTTCTCATTTGTATTCTCTATTTGATGAGACATTTATTTAAAACAAATTTTTTTGAGAGGGAGAGAGTGAGAATCTTAAGCAGTCTCACACTCTGTGGAGCCTCATGCAGGGCTCGATCTTATGACTCTGGGATCATGACCTGATCCAAATCAAGTGTGGGTGCTCGACTGACTGAGCCACCCAGGTGACCCACCTTCTCCTACTTATTTAAACGTACGTTTCATTAATTCTTAACATTTATAATAGCAGCTTTGAATTTTTTTCTCACTCAGATCTCTAAAGTCAGTTTACATTGCCTTCTTTTCTCTCCTTTGTATAGATTATTGGACATTCAGCTCATTAATTGTAGCATCTTATATTGTAGCAACTCTGGACACTAAGCCTCCCGCCTCTAGGGCTTATTGCTATTTACTTCTTTTTTGCGTATTTGCTTACCAACTCATTTGAACCATGTCAGTGAACTCTATGCCCCCTCCAATGTCACTGTTGAGAGGGCACAGCCTTGGGCACACTCATGATCAATATGAACACCTCTCCCAAATCCTGTGATAACAGTCGTTTCAGCTAGGTTCTCTTTGTCTCCTTCCCTGATCTTATTATTTACCTTCTGGCTTTGGTCTCTCTACTGATATTACACCCTTCTTTTGGCCTCTACTAATTGCTAGCTTATTCTTCTATCGTTTTTAACAATGTGCTGGGGTATATACTGCTTCATGGCCTAAAAATTAATTCAAACCTTTTGCAGGACTAGTTAAGGAGGCCAGTCTTTGGGGCTTGTTCTGACTCCAGAAAGGCTCTTACATGTCTCTTAACTTCCTGCCTCTGATAAGTTTCTAGCTGGTTTGAAGTTTAGCTGTTGTTCTCATGGAGCACCCAGCCTCTTCTTAATTGCTCACTGCTAGAATCTCCATTGCTCTTAACTGCACCCTTAGGACTAAATTTCCCAACAGGTTTTCCGAATATTCAGTCTCCAGTAAAGTCAGTCCCTTTACAGGAGCACTGGACTGCTGTCTGTTCTCATGGTCTGCCACTCACACTGGACAGAAACACTGTGCTATTGGTCCAAAGATCCAGGCATGTGGATCAGCCTATTTTTCTCAGAGTGAGACACCTGCTGAGCAGGGTGCTGGGTGGGTCAGGAGCCCCTAGTCTTCTTGGCCTGCCTCTCCCAGTGTGGAAACTGCCCTACAACCAAGCCAGAGTGAGGGCAATCAGAGCGCTGTATTCTCAGCCTGCCTTGTTTGGGACAGTTTGTGTAGTACAGTCAGGGGCCGGGTGATGGAAGAAGGGAGCTCCAGATGTATCAGAAGCACTTACCTAAGAGCTTCTCTTAAATGAGTTGGAGATGAGTGGCAACCTGCCATTCCTGAAGAGAAACCATCACCTAAGACTGAGAGCTAGGGGGAGAGGAAAGCCCCATTTTCTTGATTACACCCACTCTTGGTAGAAGCATCCATCATGTTGAGCTGGAGACAGGTGAGGAAGTGGATCATAGCTCAGATGCAACAGGCTGTCTTTGTTCTTAACATAATTAAGCACATTTTCGCAAAAAAGTGTTTCCTCATTTTTTTATGTGATCTTAGGACAATTTCCAGATAATGTTAAATGGTGTGTGTGTGCGTGTGTGTGTGTGTGTGTGTGTGTGTGTGTGTGTATAGAAATTTAGTATGATTGTTGCTGTGGAAAGAAGGTATACAGAGTCCTCCTGCAGCCTTCTAGAAGTGTTTCTCTCATTACAGAGTAAACTCTTGATCTAAAATGCCAAAATACAGCAATGCACAGTCCCTAATGAATTTATGTACTTTGTATATTTTATCACCTCAGAAAGGTACAAATTTTCTTCATATATTTATTTGCCATTATATAATACACAATATATGTGAGATATCATCTTAAGTACTTTTATAATTTATCTTTGGTGCAACAATGCTTTCTTTAGCTAGAAGTATACATCCTAATTATCTGTCAAACTTTTCAGTCATTTGTTACTTGTGTTCTACTTTTTTTTTTTGACATAGAGAAACTCTTAATTGTATATATTCAAATATATTAAGATTTTCTGTTGTGAATTCCTTCATTGTTTATGCTTGGAAAAGACCCCTGTTTTGAGAGGCTTGGAACATATCCTATATGATGGCTTTACTTTTTGTCATTTTGTTAATCTCATTTTTGGGTTAGATTTTACTTATTTTGTTCATCTGATAATTATCTTTATGGCCATGTTGAAGCAAGGGTTAAGCAGATTTTAATTTTTCAAAAAATCTAGCCATTGCATTAGCTTCTTTGAGCATCTTTTTCATATTTTGATATTTATTAGGCAAACTTTCATGTATTTTTTCAAAAATTTAATCACTCTTGCCTGATTTTTCTAGAAGAGATTACAATCATTCTATAAAATAGAAACATTACTTTGTTAAGAACTCAGTATTACAAAATTCAGATGAGAAGTTTTGAGGAATGTAGGTATTTGGGGGCAAAACATTTCAGACAGAAGAAATACCAAATGGGATTAAGGTGGGAGAATACCTAGAATGTTCCAAACACACTCACACACACACACACACACACACACACACACACACACACACACACAGAAAATGGCAAGGTAACTGGAATGCAGTAAGTTATGGGGGATGATGTCACAGAACTAAGTGGTAGGGAGCCATATCACATGGAAACGACTTTATTTTTCTAGTGAAATAGGATGCACTAGATTGGTTTTCATTAGACAAAAGGAAAACAAAACAATGATAAAGAAAAGGAAGAATTGCAGAAGCAATGCCCTTTAATAGTATCTTGTGCAAAAGGAGAGAGCTTATCCTAGAAAGGAGCAAAGACATTTCATCTATGATTTCAGCTACACAGAAGTTATGGGAACAGATTGAAATAGCAAAGTAGTAATGAGAGTTTGTAGAAATTCACTTCCAATTGTTACAGTGTTCTTACTAAATTTGGTATAACTATCATCAGCTATGAGTGAAAATGTGAAGACATGTTGAAAGATTCGGAAAAGAAGAGAAAAGAAAATGTGCAATTATTATCTAAGGGAGTGAGTAACAGATTGGACTAATGTCTACAGACCAATAACAAGGTGTTTTATTTTTATGCCTTGTCCATTTATGACCAAACAATCATCTATCTACCAGGTAAAAATGCCAAAAATGTCTCGTAATTAGTCCAAAGATTTCCTGTGTTGGTTTGCACTTTTAATTGGTTTTGATTTTGGTACCAGATTTATATATGCCAGCATCCAACAATTAATTTGGTAGTATTCCATTTGATATATATTCTGATTCATTTTTAAAGCATGGGAACTTTCTCTCATCAGAACATCTGAAAGAAAATACTGAAGAAACCATTTGGGCTGGGACATTTATGGAAATAATATTTTATCTGTGAAAAAATTCATGGTCTCCAATGTTTCCTACTTCATGAATACTTATATTTTGAAAAATTATCCATTCAGTTTTATCGTAGGATATAATTTATCTTTTAATTAAAAATAATCAATAAAACCTTTTTTATCTCTGGTTCTGACTCGTTTTCCACTGCAATTATTTTCACTAATCCAAACTGTCTTTTTTTGTGAAATAAATCCAAACATTTACATTAAACAGTGATGTAATATTCGGATATATTTACTTTAGAAGTTGAAAATAGATAATCAGTGAACACTACATATGCATTCAAGTACTTTGCCTATTTAGAATTTAGCCTCATTCTGCCAAGAATAAGATAACAAATAAAAACTAACACTGGAAATGTTATTAAATAAGGATAATTATGACCCTTTCCTGACAAGGCTTTAAATCCTGTCATCAATTAAATCCACCATGAAGAAATATTTTTATGCTTTTCAAAGCATGAATGATTTAACACATTTTTACATTCTACAGTACCTGGACACAATAAGATAAGTTAAATATAGAATTGCAACCTTTACTTCAATTTTGTTGCTTTTATGTATTTAAACCTGACCATTAATGCACTTTTGCTGATTTAATTTCCTACACAATCATACTTAATTGCTTGCCATGTCGTATAATGTTCAATAAAGCAAAGCAATGAAGCAAAAAATAGCAGGACCTCTTAGAAAGGTTAAAAGGAAACCTGTATTAGGACAAGAGTGAATAACACCTCCATGCTAATTACCACTGAATGGCTGAAGCTTATAAATAGTGAAAACTCTCATTAACTCTATTAAAAGGTAAGTATAGATTTTATGTGGTCAAGTAAATGAATAAAACTTAGTAGTCATATTACCTCTTACTGGTAACTTCTCCTACTTATTAGATTTTTATCAAAAAGACTTGTCTCAGTAATGGAACTATATGATACAATTCTATGCATAGTTTTTTAAAAAGTTATGAAGATATCATATAAAAAAGCATACAATTGAAAAATATCACAAGAAAACAATTCGTATTTATTGCTTCAAGAAACTTTCTAAAACACTATAGACACATTCTTTTTAAAAAGAATTAGCCAAAAAAATCGGTTCATGATAATTTGTTTCCTTAATCCCTGCATCCCTTTTAGACACTTCTTCCGCTAGCTAGCTAGCTATTTTTGCTTACTGCTCCCCCCAAGCTAGCAGCCTTAATGTCCAAACTTAAGAACCTCATCTGTCCACTTTAACTTTTTATTTTACATCAATTTTCATGCATCTACTCTCATGTTTAATGTACTTACATTTGGAAATAAATCGTATGGTTGTCACAACAGCAATACAAAATCACATGAAGACTTTATGGAAGGTGACATACCAATGCCATAAACTTAGACAGGGTGGGCATTTTAAACTGCGTTGAAGCACGGGTAGAATTTGAATATTCAAAGAAGGAGAACAGGTATATTCCTGAAAATGGATACAAAATGGGAAGGCACTTGGAGTTGAAATCGGTATTAAAGTTACATATTTAGTTAATAGTAATATAATGTACTGATTTGGGGCCCAGAGGGGCTGCTGACAAAATTATAGTGCTAATATAAAATGTTTGCATTTTGGGGAAACTGGCTGAAGGAAACCACTGATTTATTTTTACAACTTTCCCCAAATACACAGTTATCCCAAAGTTAAGATATTAAAAACATTAAGAACAAGATTTGATATAGTATATATGCACTTCCTTACTTAATAATAAGAATTAGCAGGAAGCCTGAATAATAATACCTGAGCACAAATAACATTTCTCTATATCTTGAACAACTATAATAACTATAGCTATGATTTCTCTTGCTGATGAAATTATAGCTATAACTAAATTATCTGAATTTTTCTTCTACATTAATAATGGAAAGAAAAGATCAATTTAAATAGAAGTTAGTGAAAATAAACATGTACATTTCTCTTCATTTCATTCCCAAACCTCACTCATGGGCCTTATAGAGTTAGGAGCCCTGCTCAAATGTTTTCAGGCCTTAAAAAATAAAGACCTATCTCTACTTCTGACTATACCTCATTTCTTAGATTCTTCTTTCATCAAAAGGTCTTAAAAGAAATATTTTACTCTTGGTCCATTTCTCAACTACCATCAGGAACTCAAAATTCTGACTTTTTTAATGAAACTGTTATTGCCAAGGCTAGCAACAAATTTTATTCACCAAACTCACTTGCGGTATCTCATTCACATTATCAGTAGAGCTTTACCTGTTTTCACCATTCTGTCTCAATCATTTTCCTGTTAAGGCTTCTTGATACCCCATGCTCCTACCTCTCCTGTTATCACACAGGTTCCTCATCTCAAATCCCCTGCCTCCTTCTCAGTTTTTTTACTTTGGCCTCTCCTCATACACTACCAGAGACCACTGGTAGAATGTAAGCAGAAATCTATGTCTGTCTTATTCACTTAGCATGAGTAGTGATGAGTGGCAAAATTCTGGAGACGGATAAATATTTATTATAGAAAATATTGTTTTATGAATATGGATAGAAGCTAAATCTGTGAAAATACTGCCCTCTAGAATGCAGTGTTGTGGCCTGAGAAATTATATACTTCAGACTACTAGAATTGAGTGTGGCAAAATCATAGAGTGGGATGATGATTTCACTCTTTTCTAACCATCGATATGGTGCCCTAATTTCTCTCAGTGAAAACAGTTTTATCCTGTTTTGTTTTGTTAACTTTTTTTTAATGTTTATTTATTTTTGAGAGAGAGAGACAGGGTCTGAGTGGAAGAGGGGCAGACAGAGAAGGAGAGAGAGAAACCAAAGCAGGCTCCAGGCTCTGAGCTGTCATGCCAGAGCCCAACGTAGGGCTCGAACCCACCAACTGGGAGATCATGACCTAAACTGAAGTTGGATGCCCATCCTACCGAACCACCCTGAAGCCCCTTATTTTTATCCTGTTTTTGTTTTGTTTTGTTTTGTTGTTTTGTTTTTTTTAAATCTCCAATGCATATCTTGTTCCTAGAAGAGTGCCTGGGGATAGGGCTGCTCAATGCTTTGTTGAATTAACAAATAAATAAGTGATCAGTCATCATCTGTGCCTATTTCATGTTCTCATATTACAGAAACACAAGCTCTGAACTGAAAGTTTAGGAAGAGAGAACACTAATATGACCTACATATTGAGACAGTACCTATTGCCAGAAACTGAAGCATCAAGCTCATTTTCTGTAAAGCACGAAAGTTAATAAAGGAAACCTCATTTAAAATGAAGTTGTGAGGTCAGTCAGGTGAGCTCTCATGCCTTACCACTTGTCAGCCAATTGCAGACCCCAACAGGAAAAAGCATACTTGACTACTCAGCAGGAGGAAGAACTTCCCTTTGCCCAGCACACAATCTCAGCCAATTAGAAAAGACCACACTCAGCCAATAATAAACCAGCACCACCTCTGAACTCTTGCTTTCATCAAAGCAGCCCCTCCCAGCTTCATCTTTTCTCTATAAAGTATGTTACTCTGCTTTGATCTCTCACTTGCCTATGGTTTGCCAGAGTTGGCATAATCTGAATTGCAATTCCTCTGCTATTTCCAAATAAACCGTTTTGTTGGTAAAATAACTGGCTGTCTTACTTTGAAGGTTGACAATATAAAAACGCTATTAGCATTTCTTTTAATTTACTAAATTAATTTTAGTTGAATTAAGTGCATTATTTTTCAGTATTTCTCAGACGACATTTAATAATACCTGTTATTAGTATTTTGTTAAAGAAAGTTTATTTTAATAACCTGAAAGAGGGGGGTGCTGGGTGGCTCAGTAGGTTAAGCATCTGAATCTGACTCAGGTCATGATATCATCTTTTCATGAGTTCAAGCCTGAGGTGGGGATCTGTGCTGATGCTCAGAGCCTAGAGCCCGCTTCAGATTCTGTGTCTCCCTCTCTCTCTGCCCCTCCACCGCTCACTCTCTGTCTCTTTCAAAAATAAATAAACATTAAAAAATAAAATAAAATAACCTGGAAGAGAGAATATAAGTAACCTTATCTGAAAGACCTTCACTGGCTTCAAGGAATAAATAATACAGAAGACTATTACCCCATTCTGACAAAATAATATTTTAAACATCACCTACATGTGTCTGAAATAAATTGCCTTTAAGAATTATCTTCACAAATAACTTTCAACCTACTTTTAAAAGAAAAAATACTTTAGGTATCCTAATATGTTTTCTAGAATGTCACAGGATGCAATTAAGTGCTTCTACTTAATAACTTTGTTCATTGGACAACAGTGGGTAAGGAGGAGATATTATAAAAATGTTTACCATTGTCTATCAAATTAAGAAATTTACCAAGTAAAACTAGAGACTAAAATTGTTTATTCCTGTCTTTCTCTATGTCTCATCAAATCATGTCTGATTATAGCTAGATTCCCTAGTATTTAACTATTATTGAATGCAGTAATGAAAGAAGCCATGGAGATACTTAATTATCCACACAGTGGGTGTTCAATGGAGAAGCTTCTTTTTAACCTTTTCCTCTGTGATAAGATAATTACTGTCTGGTGCAATTGCCACTAATATAAATATTCACTGATTGCAAACTGTGGCCTAAAGGCTGTTACTGATAAAAGCTTCTCTGTGACCCTGTGGGGGTGCCATTGCTCATTTCTAAACAAATAAGGCCTCATCAACCAAAGAACCATCAGTGTTTCCATATCCAGAAAATTTAAATAAAATTAGGAGATAATTTCTGATGAAGCATCATGAATCTATTTTACTAAATCAAATATTCAGTAATGTTTCTTACTTTTTATTTAAAATAGACCAGAATCATCATCCATGAGAATATGAATCTGTGCTAGAATGATTATCGTGTAATCTTTTCATAAATTATTTTGAAAATGTAATGCACAGTCTTCTCTCTAGGCAGTATTTCTAACCATCTATATTGTGTAAGGAAGTATTTCCTTACTTGGAGTAGTGAAATCATTAGCATATTCTTAATACACTACTCAACAAAATATTGATAAATACCAACAGATGTTACATGTATGCTTCATCAATTCAGTGCTGAGAAATGTTAAAGATTTTGACCCTTAGAGGGTTCACAGTTCTTTTGAATCAATAGAGATAAAAGTTTGTCCAATTTGGATTTTATGCAGTATACTAACTTCCCACTCATATTCCTTGAGCATTGGTAGTTCATGTATGTTGGGACTTACATTCTGCTGAGAATTAGAATATGTGATTAAAGCTCCCCATTATGAATCCCATGATAATGGATAACAAAATGTGTACTGTAATGGAGCCCAGGTGCTGAGAAAGAATATTTTAAAATGAAAATATTTTTTGTTTGTTGATTTCTTGGTACAGAATACATGCTCCAAAGGAAGCACCACTGTTTTTCATATTCATGAGTAAATGATATACAGAATTGAATGCCAGTATAGTTCCTTTGTGAAGATTAGGTTAAAAGGGGCTTAATAAGGTATTATTTAGTACATGAAAATATTAAAATTTCCTTATCCGTCAAATCCTCCTGAATGGGACTTTTGCAGCTACTACTGAAAATTTAGCAAACTCAGCATCTCCCCATGCCTCTACTGTCTGAACTTAAAATTTGGCCTCATTTGGAAGGCACAACTTTTCCTGCCATCCTCTTATATGTTGTGGTTCTCTTCTCATAGCGTAGTATGAGGAGAGATTGAGTTACTGCCCCTGCTGGCCTCTGCTCATTTTGAATAAAACATCCCTTTATTTTCCTGTAATAATAATAAAAAAAAATCCAGCAAACAAACCAATAACTCTCCGTTTGGGATGGGATCCATGCCATTCATGTAAATTTTTCCCCACACATCAATAATTTGTATCTGCTGATCTCCCAAAAATTATTTTAAAATTTAGAACTTGATTCAATTTTCCTCTCCATCCAATCCTTGCTGTCATGGATAATAATTTCAATATCATGGCCTCTCAGTTGCTTGACCAATTCATTTCTGATTATCTTCCCTT
This sequence comes from Panthera pardus, assembly GCF_024362965.1. Classification (NCBI taxonomy): domain Eukaryota; kingdom Metazoa; phylum Chordata; class Mammalia; order Carnivora; family Felidae; genus Panthera; species Panthera pardus. Next base: position 52,029,866 of record NW_026526654.1, read on the forward strand.
CTATTGCACCTCTGTTGCTCCCCTTTCTGGAAAAATCATAGAATTGATCGTTGTCAGTATTTCTCATTGCTCCATTGAAAACTCAATAACTCAAGGACTACATTCCTTGACTGCTCTCACTCCTTTAAGATTGCTTATTCTTCTATCCGATTGTGGCTCAAACTAAACTCACTCATTTGACTTTCTATCCTTGACAAGACAAATCAGCACCATTAATGAGCCTTCTCTTTTCTTCATGTTTCGTCCACACCAGTTTTCACAATCTGTACTTTCAGTAACACCATAGATCTTATTTGCTTATTACACCAATCTGGTACAAAAGCAACCCTGGGTTGACCCAGTAATTGCTTTGTGTGTGCCTATACCCAACTGTTACCTATTCAGAGAGAAAGTCATGTAACAGAACACATTAGTTTCATAAAAACTCAAAACAAATAGAACTCTACACAGAAAATTTAGTCTATATTTTTTTCTAGCCATTAGCTACAGTTCCCAAAAAATATATTTCCAACTCTACTTCCCCACTTCTTTCTTCAAACCTCTAACTCTTTCCCCATGCCTGCTAAGTCTTCCATTTCCTGTATCCTCACTCTTAAATGATTTTTTTACTCCGTAACGTAAAATCTCACTGGTTACCAAAAATATAAAATTAAATAAATTTTTTTACCATCTTCTCCTTCCTCTGAAAAGCTATATAATTTTTGGTAGTGCTATTAAATAACACAGGATATTGTCTCTTTCAAGTGGCATGAGTAAGTTAACACATTCTTTTAAATGGATGAAATGTTTCTTCATTCTTTTGTGTCCTTCACATCTCTCTCAGGCATTTTTTATTTATTAATACATATTTTTCTTTTTCATTTTCTCAATCTTTCCTTGTATATTCTTATAATTTTTGTACATTCCCAGGAAGCTTTCCTTAAAACCAAATAATAATAATGATAATAATAATAATAAGGAGGAGGAGGTGGAGGAGAAGGAGTAGAGGAATAAGAGGAGGAAGAAAGAAGGAGGAGGAGGAGGAGAAGGAGGAGGAGGAGGAGGAGGAGGAGGAGGAGGAGGAGGAGGATGGAAATGGAAAAAAATAAAAGCTCAGCTTCATATTCTTTGCCAACTACTAGTCATACCCTGCTTTTCTTGACACTCAGATTTGAAAGTATGATCCTACCCACTGCCTTGATTTTCTTTCATTTCTCAATCCACTGCAATCTCACTACCTTATCGCTCCTTTGTGATTCATGGTAAGGATATCTCTAAATTCAATAGATATTTGTTATAAAACTTTTAGTTCTTCACCAAAATTCATATATTTTTCCTTCTTGAGCACATAAGCTTCTCTCATAGAATTTAGATGTGGGTAGTTAACAGTTGTAGGCTATAAGATTTAAGTTGATGGTCATTTATGAGCCAACAATTTTAAGAAGGTTCGTTTCTCCATGCTGTTTTGTTTTCCTTTCTGCTGTCTGGGCATAGACAAAGATGAGAGACATTGGGGGTAATGGGGGAAAAAATGAGAGAAACAACATCTCTGAGTCATCACATGGGGGAGGTTATCCCATCAACTAGGACTGTACATTAGATAATATAGGATAAATGAGAAACACACTTTTATTCTGTTTGAAATACACATTTTTGCATCAAATTTTCTATAGCCTAGGCGACCCTAACAAATGAAATAATTTCTTTGCTCTAAATATCTTATCCTTATTATACTTGGCATTAGCATTCAACAATGATTTGACTTCCTTCATTTCTTTGCCTTTCAGTATTAACCACCACTGATATTGGTCCTAGCTCACTGTCTGGTTCTCTTTGCAGACTTTTCTACAATGTTATTAAGTATTACTATTTTTCAAAGCTTAGGTGAGGAACTGCTCTCTTCTTAATCTATTTCCTGAAACAAAGATTTCAATTACCACTTCTATATAAAATCAGCGTCATATGATTTCCAGACACATATATCCAACTTATTACTTCATACCTTTACCATAGCTTCACAAGGTCGTGTCCAAATCATCTTGCAAATATTGAAATTTTGATCGGTGCCCATTTCTCAGTTATTCCCAAATATTGAGGAAGACCTTGAAATTGTTACAAAAAGACTATCCTTCTGTGATTTCTGGGAATCCTATGAAATCATGTTGCCTTTCATTATCTTTAAGTTATTCCCAACTCTCTAAGTAGTAGATTACTAATAGCAATCCACATTAGTTTTGTCGAAAGAATTGCAACTAAACTTTGTCTGGAAGAGTCAACTGATTTCCATCCCCCATTGTGAAAGAGGCCACCTTAACAACTACTAACAAATTTACCTCAGCATTCCTGATTGCCTATATATTTGGCTAAGCTTTTTTTGAATGAACTGTATCTTCTCAATGAGTAAAATAAAATTAACCAGGCTACACTGTTATAGTTTTGGCATTGTGTCAATTTAAATTTGTTTGAATATCATGATTATACTTTAAAAAAATATTAGTTTAGTAAAAGTTATCATCCATTAGATTGTGCAAAGTAGAAATAAAAATGCCTTGATATACTAGTCCTCAGCTACATCAATTCTAATCCAAATCTTATTTCACTTCTTAAATATTAAATTATTTTAGTGCAATGTACTCCTCATTGTTGTCCCCTTAATCAAAATAATCATTCTCTTCCCCCAGGTCTACTGTAGTAGGTATCTCACACCAGTTCCCATCCTGCTCTAAATTGTTCTACGCACTGTACACAGAGAAAACTCACTTTAAAATCCAATCATGTCATTCGCACATCTTTATTTTAAAAGTAAAATAAAAAAAAAAGCTGTTAGAATAAAACCCAAAATGCTTAAAGTCTTATGTTTTCTCTATCCTGCCTACTCTGAGATTTCATCTCTTTCTATACTTCCCACACACTCTCACGTTTGTGTTATGTCAGTTCCAATTTGACATGAATCTTCAAAGTGGACGACCTCTGAAAAACATGCTTCCAATGGCTGGGAATGGTCTTTCCACAAAAGCTTTCCCCAACTGGTTATTTCTTACTCATAATATATAGTAACATACGTCCAAGGTTTTAAATAATGTCTCCCATCATTAGGTTTTTTTTTTTAAATAAAAAGTGTATCTCTGTAGCATGTTGAAAATTCCAATTAAAAAACACATAGAAATAGTGAACTTACTTATCTATAATTCATTTTACTCAGGCCACAAGCCCTCACTTCTATTGAGTCACAGAAAATACTACATAATCTTCCTATTTGTACTAATTTTCTGGTTTTAGAATTAATCATTTCAAGTTGTCACTTCTTGTCAATTTGAGTTTTCAACTCACTAAATTCAAGATTATTCTTTCCCTTTCTCTCTGTGGATAATTTAAGTTCTCAGATAAAGAAAGGGGTTAATATATTATCCTAGAATGTAGATAGGATACACTGACCACATGTGGCTGTTTTTAGCTCATCCCAGGCATTTGTTATTTGTCAGTAACCAAAGGTGAGGTCTCTGGTCCAACTATAATCTCTCATCACAATGGCCATGCACTATTCATCCTTCTTGTCCTAACTCCCGGGCTACCTTGCTCTCTATCAATTATCTCAGCGTTTTTAGGTCCCTATTCTTTTGTAGGAAGGGATTAATGTGTTACTACTTTTCCTGCATCTTTGAGTCCTTCTCCAAATGTATCCGGAGTTTTTAAATATCCACCCTGGTCCCCACCACATATGCATGTGTGCGCACACATGTGCGTACATGCACACACACACACACACACACACAACCAACTAGGTTTGGGGACACTGGAAGGGGACAGATATGGGGGCTTTTCTTCAGGCATCTACTTCTCAAGAAATCCCAATTATGCTTCTATCAATATGTCATGACCTTCTTGATCTGTACCTTAAATTTCTAAAAGCAGTTGAGACAAAATTACAATTTGATATTTTATTTTTTTAATGTTTATTTATTTTTGACAGAGAGAGAGACAGAGACAGAGCATGAGCGGGGGAGGGGCAGAGAGAGAAGGAGACACAGAATCCAAAGCAGGCTCCAGGCTCTGAGCTGTCAGCACAGAGCCTGATGCAGGGCTCGAACTCAAGGACCGTGAGATCATGACCTGAGCCAAAGTCGTCGCTCAACTGACTGAGCCGCTTGGGTGCCCCTACAATTTGATATTTTAATTTAATACTTAGAGACTGGGTATTTTCAGGCAGGTAATTAAATTTATTCTTACCTCTACTTGATCGAATGTAGGTTGTTATTGGAATCTTAATTCTTGAATATATATATTCACTTTGTCTGAAATTTTCAGTCTAGTATCTTCCTCTACCTATAGGTTATATATTAAGCTCTATCAATATAACTCTTACATACTGTTTTGCTCAAATATTGCACTTTCATAATTACCTGACTTTGAGAAAACATCCTATTTCTGGTTCACCCAATTATATGTGCAAACTTCCAACTTTTTAGGTTACTAATATAATGCTAAGTAAGAATGAGAGTACATATGTGTTTGCACGTGTGTGCACACTCACAAGCACACATACATGCATGCATGTACATGTATGTGCCTAATCCTGAATAGAAAACATTTCTTTTTATTTCTTAAATTCTAACTATTCAAATATTTTCAAGATCAGTAAAACCAAAATGTTATTTTGAATACAAATAAAAGATTATTCTCAAAATAAATGGAAAAAGCAGCATGATTGCTTTAGATACAATCTGTTTAGACTTTTAGGTTTCCTATTCTGCATGATTCTATGTCAGGAAATGATCATATGAATCTTAAATGCAAAACCGCATATTGAAAATAAGGTTTTAATTAATGGAACATTATTAATAGACTTCCTTTATCTTCAGAATGTTTTATTTGTTTCTTTAATGCCTTTTTTTTGTAATTATATGGAGAAAATTTAACAATCTGGTAAAGTTTATCTGTAATGCACAGAATTGTGCTTCCCTCCAAAAAAAATTCCATATGCTAAAGCCCAAACCCCTAATGTGACTGTTTTTAGAGATAGGGCCTTCAGGGAGGCAATAAAGGTTAAATGATGCTATGTAGGTGGAGCCGTAAGGCAATACAACTGGTGTTCTCATAAGAAGAGTTGCCAGATGTGTTCATGCACAGATGAAAAGCAATGTGAGTGCATAGGAAGAAGGTGACAACCTGCCAGGAACAGAGGCTAACAAGAGGCCAACTTTGCTGCAACCTTGATTTTAGACATCCAGCTTCTAGAATTGTGAAAAAAATGAATTTCTTCTGTTTAAGCAACCTAATCTGTGCTATTCTCTTATGGTACTCTGATATACCCTTAAAACAGATGAATGCAAACATCACTGCATAAAAATGTGCTGGAAAAAGAACACTTTCCAGTAAAATATAAAATAAATTTAATCTCTAAAATTCTGATAACATATTGTCTTGTTCCAACTTATCACTAGAAACATTTTAAACTTCAAGATGGTAAACAAAATAATAACATTATTAAATTAAAGGGAGAAGAATAATTTGCTCATTATCTAATTCATACCACATGTACCAATGAAAGAAAATTAATGAATTTCTGCCTAACCCAGCTTCATTGAATAAAGATAGTTTTATTAATGGGATGTCTGGTTGGCTTAGTTGGTAGAGCATGCGACTTGATCTCGGAGTTGTAAGTTCAGGTGTTATGTTGGGTGTAGAGATTACTTAAAAAAATAAAATCTTGAAAATAAGATATTTTTATTAATTTATTTATTTGATGTGTCAAAATTAGAATGGAAAACCCAACTTTCATGTTTCTAAGAACGATTAAAAAATAAAACAAACAATGGAAATAGAAGAAAAACTCATACTAAATCATCGCAGAGTATAGGTGATTGAGTTAAACATAAATAGAAAGGTCTTATAAAAATCAGAGTAAAATCATTAATTTCTTAAGAATCTTAAAGGGGACCCTGTAACTTATCCAACATAACTGGTTGCTCTATAGCTCAGAATTGTTGCATAAAGGAGATGTTTAATTAAACCTGAGTTGTCCTACTTAGAGTGGTAAAGTGAAATGCCCTTTTTCATCACAGAAAGATATCTTAACACAAGAAAAAAATAAAGGTTCCATCTCAGTCCCTAGTCTTCTTTTCTCCCTGCTATCTTCCTCCCTGAAAGGTGCTTAAACACCGTTTTCTCATTATTTTGATTTTGACTACACATATAGGTCATGTTTATGAAAACACTGAACAACTTTAGTTCCTCCTCTAATTCAGCCTCTTCACATATTGAGTCTAACATGCAAACTTTGCATCTGCTCTCCTTCCTGGAGGAAACAGAATGTCATGGATAAACAAGGATATTTATATTGCAGTTCTTGACGACAGGGTAGATACAGAAAAAGATAGTGGACACTATGGGCAAAGAAGGCAGAAACCTGGTTCATCAGGATGTTCCATGGTTAACAGAAGACATGCTTCCAGCAATCTTCCTTATTTGAAACTGATTATGGACTTCAATCACATGTACAAAAAAAATCTTCACAACATATAGGTTAGTGTTTGAATATCTAGTTATTATCATCAGAGCCAAGTTGATACAACAAAAGATCAACACTTTCAGTGTATTAATAGCTAACCAAACAGATGAATTAGTGGTCTAATTATCCCATCATCTCCTTTGCAACTGAGAAATTTATACCAATCAGGATCAAAACTTTAACATCTGAAGCAAAAGAAGTCTGATTATTTTCAGATTTGTCATGTCTTATCTGGTCTTGATAGGATGGATGATTAAGGATTGTTTTATTAGAATAATCATCCACCAAGGGACAGTAGTGTCAGTAGAAGAGCTCAAGCCTACTGGAGAAGCATATATATGACTGCTATTGCTTAAACACCTAAACTCCAGCTGTACCTGTCTGGGTCTTTTCATGGCAAAGACCACTGCATTTTGGATTTTAGTCCGTTGTAGACATTTAACATTAGCATCAGATGACTAGAATCATCCAATTCTCAGAGGCTTCTCTCAGAATTATAAACTATGGATTGAAAGTCCACAATGTAGATACCCCATTAAGGTCTAAATAGACAAAGTCATGGTGCCCAACGTAATGACACAAGTTCAATAGAAAGTCACCTAGTTTACACATCTAGTGGCTAAAATTTGAGGAAAAATTAACAGTACAAATACCTCTTGATCGAAAGAGTAGCTTATTATTCAGATAATAATTGAGGTAGAATAGGAGGTGTGATTTTTAATTTCAGCTTACATCAGCTGAAAATAATAATTTCTTCTGAAAGCCAAATATTATCTTAGGTTGAGTAGGTGTGAACTATGCTGATATCTTATTTGCCTTATTACTTGATAACTTAAAAGACAGCAATATTACATATCATTTTCAGCATTAGAAAAAATTCCACCAAAGTTCATAGTCCCACATGCATTACAGACAGCAGATAACACATTAATATTAATGATACTATTTTCTTTTATTGTAGAGGTTTCCAAACTTTATCAAATTTAGTAATTCAGTAATTTTTTTTTCACTCTACCCCCTAGGCCAAAAGAAATACCTAACAGTCCTGTTTATTAAGAAATTACATTCATTCTACTTAATATACCATTGTATTTTAACTTCTAAGTAGTTGTTTGAAAAAAATATTCTTGAATTTAAAAAAAATATATTGTAAAATATGGTTAAAGAATCACAATTACTAATGGGTTGTGTTGTTGGGAATGGACACTGCAAGGAATCAGATTGAACCTTGAGCCCTCGTTTCTCTTTCTACATTAATTTTCACATGATATTCACTTTTTTATCCCAATAGTTGCCGAAAACCCAGCTTAACAAAGATAGGATGCCACTGAAACGAATGTAGTACTAACATGAAAACTACAAACTTCTTAGAGCAAATATTTTATGTACTTTCCTACTGGTATTGAGTTTCACCACATTTTCCTTGAACATTTAAAATATCATGCTGTGCTCCTGTGGGTTTGCTGAAGTACCCCAGGGTGCTTCAGTGCACGTTTTAAAATTAGAAGTCCTATTACTCTGGCACTTCTTATTTATTACTAGAAATTCTTGTTACCTTACTGGCCAATTAGAAAGTATAACTCTTATGTCTCTAAAATTTAGCAGCCTTGTACATGAAAAAGATATACTCCAATCATACAGAATAGATATATACATATGTACCTAAAATCTATCTATCTATCTATCTATCTATCTATCTATCTATCTATCTATTTAAACTTGTGGAAGTCAATAACTAGCACCCTGTCTCCTACATTCACAGTCCTGTCACAAAAAGTCTAGCTGTTAATTTTTTTCCTGTACAAATTTTATGTGTCTTTTATTCTACCATAGTGTAATCTATAATGTTCATTCCTACCATTTTTTAATTGCCCACTCATGTTACAGCCTATTCCTCAGTGGATAATTATCTGGGAGATTTGCAGGTTATTCGAGTTAACCTGCAAATACTTCTAGTACAAACTAAAGAACTACAAAGATATGACAATCATCTCTACAGGAAAATTTGTATACACAGAGATCAAGTGTGTTTATCTTATTGATACTTCAAAAACTTGAAAGCCTTTTATCCCTGGACATGTTTTCATTATTTCAATATACAACAATTGAATATCTAGTAAATGTAAGATACTTTTACAGTCATGGTGATGAAATGGCAAGAAACATGTTTTTCCCTAAAGATCTTAAAACCTATTCCAAATTCTCAACATAAACATGAATCAAATTATAATGTTAAATGTTTGAGAGAAGCTTTATAAACAATGTAAAATAGTAACGCTACTCAGAAGTCAATGAACATCAGCACTCCAACAATCTTAGACCCTAAGTGGTCTGTTTTCTTCTTGAAAAATTAAAGGTCAAAGTCACAGGTCAACCCTTCTTTCAAGCACTCTTTAAGAGTAATTCTAACTGAGCCCATGTGAAGAGAAACACTTTCAAAATCTTATTTTAATACCATGTTTAAAGAAAAGGCACATTTAAGTAATTCTCCTAGAACCTGGGTTTATAAGAAATTTGATGAATGGCTTTCAAATTCATCTGGATCTTCAATCCTGTCTCATAATATTATAATGGATACCTAAATAGCTAGTATTCTCCTTACAATCAGTAACCATTCCAATTCTTCATCACATTACCAAAGTACCCAATTCTAGTTTTCTTTCCTTCATAAAATGAATTAACTTAGTTGCTACTGAAGGCATAAAATTTGAACAAATGTTTAAGACTTCTCACATATTTCTACTACCATGTTAAAAATTACGTGTATCGTCATCCAACTGTTAACTACATCTTTAGTTGTCCTAATTAATATAATGCATTTGGAAGGTTTAGAAGATATTTTAGAAGATGGTAAAAACATAGTATTTAAATATTCAGTTATTAGAATCAGAACAACTTGGCTTTAATTCAAGATTCCTAATTACTTAGTTGGAGATTTGCTTAAGGATATTACTTAATATTTCCTATTTCAAGTTAATATATTAATATTTAAGTCATAAGTTTCTTGTGAATATTAAGATATAAAGACTCTGACACTTAAGAAGTGCTGTGATGTAAAACCCATACTATATATTTCATCCCATCAGATTTCCATATACATTTTGACATATTAGAAATAGTATTTCCATTTTGGGTTTCCAGCCATTGTCAAGCATTGTCTTTCTCATCTTACACACAAACACACACCCATACCCTTTCTCAATATTAAGCTCACCTCTACTAACACACGATTTATCATTTCCCTGTCAATCTTCTTGGCAAAGGAGTCTGCACTTGATGATTGTAAATCTCTAACCCCACGGTTCAATTAAAAATGGTTTGTCTTTACTGTCCCTTGCTGCTAGACTTTGTTAGGGTCAATAAAGGACTATGAATTTCCAAGTTGAGTGGGTACCTTTATTTTAAAAAATTATTTTGTGTGTAGATCTTATACACAAAAGAATGTGTGGTTACAGCATTTGACAATCATTTCAACTTTTTGTTTTCCTTGACTTGAATGGAAAGGAAAAGCTGTATTTTTCACAATTTTCTTCCCACAGTGTGAACAGTCTCCTCACTAGGAATCATTTCATAGGTTCCCACAGGCATAATGGTACCTCTTGTGCTTGAGCTCCTATTCCCTCCACCCCTTCCTACAGCTAAACTACACTTCTCAGACTTCCTGGATTTGGTTACCTGCCTATATATATTTTCTGAAATGCATTTTGAGTGCAAACAACATACACTTCCTTCACGAGTGGTTTATAAAACTTCTTTGAATGTTATCTCCATGCTCTTTTAGTTTCTGCTGGCTATATACTAAAAGAGGACAGTATCAAACATGGAAGGAGCCAGGGTTTATGAATAACGGCATGGAGGAAAGCAGGCCTAAAAACATTGCTTAATACTGTTATATAAAAAAGAAATTATATATATCTTATGTTAGTCAACTTACAAGTGGGGGATAGTTGGCACTAGAAACTTGCCTGCCTTTACTAAAATGTGATAAACCTCAGAGGCTCTTCATGACCAAACTGCCACCTTTCTGTCTTCCATGGTCAACTATGTCTACATTATTCTTCTAACATTGTCATAACTCAAATATTCCAAATTTCAAACAATTCAGCTCACTGATAGTTTTTGCAAAACTTCAAGCTTTGTTATGCCTCAGCACATTTCAATTATGTTGTTTTCAAATATTTAGGGATTTTCCAGATAAATTTATTATAGATTTCAGCTTAAACTCTTATAGTATGAGAAAATACTTTGTCTTAGCCTATTCAGGCTGCTAAGGAAATACCGCTGACCAGGCAGCTTATAAACAACAGAAATTTATTTATTAGTGTTCTGGAAGCTCAAAATGGGAGATGAGGGTGCCAACATGGTCAGATAAGGGCCTTATTCTGGGTTGTGGACTTCTCCCTGTATGTTCATGTGGCAGAAGGGGCCAGGAAGCTCTGCGTGATCTTTTTTATAAGACTTACATCCCATTCATGAGAGTGAGACCCTCGTAATCCAACCAACCCCAACCCCCCACCTCCTAACATCATTCCTTTGGTATTTGGATTCAAAAATGTGAATTCTGGGGGGACACAAACATTCAGACTATAGCATCTGTATCATTTTTATTTTATTAAATTTGTTAAGGTTTGTTCTTTGGCTCAGAGTATGATTTGTACTGGGGAAATCCTATGTGCATTTGAAAAGAATGCGTATTCTCTTCTTGGAGAATAGACCTTGCTAATATATCAATTAGGTGCCGTTAGTTGATAGTTGTTTTCAGGTCATTTTTCTCCTTTAAGACACCTCTGTCTTTGCTAAAGTATCTACTGAAACTTTCTTGTTAGAGACATAAAATAATAATTCTTACATATTCTTGGAGAATTGACACCTTTACATTATGTAATGTTCTTCTTTATTCCTGAAGTTCCTCCTTCTGCTGAGGTCTACTTTGTCGGAAATATAGTTACTCTAGCTTTCATTTGATTAATGTTTGATTGTATATCTTTCTCTATCACTTTAGTCTACCCATGTAGATTGTACTTTGTACAAAACATGCAAAAAGGTTTATTTCTAAGTGCTCAAAGCTGGCAAAATTCCAAATACCAATCAGTAAGAGAATGGATAAACAAATACTAGTGATTAAAGTGAGTACTACTCACATCAATAAAAAGGTATAAATAACTAATACCTACAATAATTTGACTAAATCTCAAAGAGGCATAGTACTGAGTGAAAGGTGCCCGACAGTAAAGGGCACCCTGTTTATTTATTTAACATCCAAAAGAGGCATAAATAATTCATGAAGATAGAAAATGTTTGTTGTCAAGGGTGGGGGAAGAATGACTACAAAATGGTATGAGGAAAATGTTGGTGATGATGGAAGTTTATATTGTTTTGGGTAGTTGTTATATGGCAGTTTAACATGGCCAAAACTATCAAATTAACAAACTTAAAATGTGTACATTTATTGAATATAAATTATGTTTCCATTAAAAATCCAACTCTTGCTCTGGATACAAGTATATTCACTACACTGGGGTCTACATCATAAGGGAGGCAGTGTAGTTGTTAAGAACCAGGGATGGAGGCCAGACAATCCTTTTTCCCAGCCCAAACATTTCAGCGACTGTGTAGAATTTCAATCTTTCAGTCTCTCTTAAATCGTTGTTAAAACATCTTTCTCTCAGATCTGTTCTGAGAATAAAGTGGTCTTGTGCTTATAAACCGTCCAGCATAGAAGCTGAAGGAATGGGAGATTGTTATAACTATGTCTTTCTCCTCAATCACTCAGTTAATTCTGTTTCTTTGTGTGAGCCCTCTAATTCCCTGAGACAGTACCTGACCATCTTCCCATATGAATAGCAATTCCTTCCTATCCTTAGCAAGAATTTTCCCCTGTCCTTAAAAAAAGTGACTTTAGCAATGTGTGGGAAGGATTTTCATCCCTTCCTTATATATATGCTTTATCCTTTGATATACTGAATTTTTATGAATATAAAATAATATTGTTTTAATTTGTGATCTAGACATTAAAAACTATCAAATACTTACACTATGAGAATATAACCTTTCTGTAACATTTATCCTAACTGTGTGAACAAGTAAGCCCTATATGGCTTATTTCACTTATGGTTGATTTTTTTCCTGCAGTTAGATATATGTTATATATTTTAGGGTCATGCTTCTCAACCAAGTACCACAAGTTCTGAAATTATAAAACACAGGTAAGCTTACAGCAAGAGATATTAGTGATTGAGTAATAGTCTATCAACAGGGAAATAAAGAAAGTGTATATTGCTACTTTACATCCTATGATTCAAGGAAAAAAAAGATAGTTTAAAATAATGGACATCAGAGATTCATTCCCAATAAGGGACTATGTCCTATAGCACTAAAATTAGACAGTATCATACACCACATTCTTCTTCTAGAATGTTATTTAAGTTGGGTCACACTATTAGCCATGTTCAAGAAATTTTTTTTTTTTGGGGTTACACAGCTAAGTTAAACTCTATGTGAATCCCTCTAAAATTGTATTGTGATATTTCTAAGATGGCATTGGAAAATGAAGCCATGAAGGTTGATATTTTCATAACCATTTTTCCTCTTTCTTTCTATTTCCTCTAAGACAGACAAATGTTGAGGAACAATATACCCATAAGATCTAGAATCTGTATTACCAATTAGACAAGATATTTTAGGAAAAAAATAAGATAAAATAGATTTATGGTGCATATTATAATTAGCTGAGCCCAAATCATACAGAATAATTAAAATATTCTTATGTGAGACTAAAAGGTGTCTACCAAACTCTAGGCTACTTACCTGGAAACTATAGTCAACATGGTTCTGTCTATTTGTCTGTCTCTCTCTCTCACACACACACATATACACATATATTTTTGGAAGATAGTCTGTTTTTATCAGGATTAATCATTATTTTGTTTTGTTATTCCTAATGAGCATACCTAATAAATGCTTTTAAATTTTTTTTAATTTTTTATTTATTTGTGAGATAAAGAGAAGCAGTGAGCAGAGCAGGGGACGGGTACAGAGAGAAAGGGAGAATCAGAATCTGAAGCGGCTCCAGGCTCTGAGCTGTCAGCACAGAGCCCGATGTGGGGCTCGAACTCACAAGCTGTGAGATCGTAACCTGAGCTGAAGTCAGATGCCTAACCGACTGAGCTACCCAGGTGCCCCAAATTTTTTCTATTCTATTCTAACTGTATGTAATATCTATAGCAGGACAAAACAGAAACAAGAGTCTAAGTCAGAATCATAAGCCTGTTGTAAATAATTTCTAAAAGTGCTGCACTGTGAATAATCTGTTTTCTGAGACATTCATCAGGGTCCAAAGACCATGTGCTCATCTATAACCATCGTAATTTTAGCAGCATAACATATCTAATGGCTGGTGGATTTTCTAAAGTAAACCCTCAAACAAACATTATAAAAGGAAAAAAGTGCTGTAGTTTAGGATCATATCTTAGAATCATCTAATGATAACTTGGTCATCTTTCATTTACAAGGTTGTAATATTCAACAGAAACCTAGGTCAAATCTCTTGTACAGGAGCTAAAATTGGGGATGTTTTGTGAATGTCAAGTTTGGATTACTTTCCCCTTCTTTAAGTTACTCTTATTTAAACCACTCTGCCATGAAGGATCAATACCATGTTTACTAAATGTAACAAAATGAAAATTATTGAACTTGTTTTTAAGTAGATTTTTTAAATAAAGCAAACATTTTGAAGAGTGAATAAGTCACAGGTACATTTTGATGATTTTTTAAGTGAACACATCCATGTAACCACAACTCAAAGAAAAATATGATATAAAGAAGCCCCTAAGAAAGTTTTTCAAAGTTCCCAGCCATTATTTACAAGAAAGGCAACTAACCTAATTCCTATCATCATACTTTAGTTACATCGGTTTTTGAACTTTGAATAAATGGAATCGCATACAGTATATACTCTTGTATGCTGCTTTTTTGATCAATATAATATTCATGATATTCATCTATATTATAAAGGGTAGCAGTAGTTATTTTCCATTGCTAGGTAACATAACATTATGTAGCTATACCACAATTAATAATCAATTGTAAATTTGAATGACAGAGTGTTTCCATTTGGGGGCTATTATGAAAAACAGTTATGAACATTCTCTGAATGTCTCTTGATGCACATATCTGAACATTTCCACTGAGTCTAATAATTGGATTACTTTAGTCATGGACTATGCATATATTTTCAGCTTCATTAGGTAACTACCAAAAGTTTTCCAAACAAATTGGGCCATTTATTTTCCTGCCAGCAGTATATGAGATTTCCAGGTATGCCACATTCTTGCCAACATTTGGCAACATGAATATTTTGCAAATTTAGCTATACTGCTAAAACCCAAAACCCAAGAAACAACAAGTGTTGGTGAGGATATGGAGAAAAAGGAACCCTCATGCACTGCTAGTGGAAACACAAACTGGTACAGCCACAGTGGAAGACAGCGTGGAGGCTCCTCTAAAGATTAAAAATAGAACTACTCTATGATCCAGTAATCACACTAGTAGGTATTTACCCAATGAATACAAAAACACCCATATGAGGAGATTAATGCACCTCTATGCTTATTACAGCATAATTTACAATAGACAAATTATGGAAGCAGCTCAAGTGTCCACTGACAGATAAATGGCTAAAGAAGATGTGGTGTATATATATATACAATGGAATATTACTGAGCCATAAAAAAGAACTAAATCTTGCCATTTGCAACAACATAGATGGATCTAGAAAGTATAGTGGTAAGCAAAATAAGCTTGTCACAAAAGACAAATACCGTATGATTTCATTAATATGTGGAATTTAAGAAACAAAACAAAGGGGAAAAAAGGGAGAGAGAGAAACCAAAAAATCCAGACTTTTAACTATACAGAACAAACAGATGGTTACCAGAGGGGAGGTAGGTAGGGGCTGGGTGAAATAGTGAAGAAGATTAAGAGTCACTTATCTTGATGAACACTAATACACAGAATTGTTTAATTACCATATTGTACATCTGAAATTAATATGACATTCTGTTAACTACACTCATTTTTTTTTAATTTAAAAAAAAAGAAAAAAGAAAAACTTAGTCATTCTGGTTAGCTTGCAAATTGATCTCATCCTGGTTTTAATTTGCATTACCCTGATGATAAGTGATGTTGAACATATTTTCTCTTCCTTATTTGACATTAAGATCCTCTTTTTTAAAGTATCTATTCAAGCATTTTGTCTGTTTTTGTTTTTATTTGGTTTACCTGTCTTTTTATTGAAGTGTGAAATATTATTTATTCTGTATATGAATCCTGTATTAAATATATTTTTGACAAAGTATTTTGCCTCTTACTCTAGGTCTTGCCTTTTTACTATCTTAAGAGCTGTCTTTTTATGAACTAAAGTTTTAAATTCTAATGAAGCTTAGTTTATCTCTCTTTCTTTTATGGTTTGTTCTTTTATATCTTCTTTCAGAAAGTATCTCCTCCAAGATAATAATGATATTCCTCTATATAATCTTCCAGTAGCTTCATTGTTTTACTTTTTAGAATTGAATATGTAATGCACACTGCTGAAAGGAAGAATAAAGTTTCAGTCATTTTCCATATGTTTATCCAACAGATGAGCAAAATTTACTGAAAAAGACCACATGTTCATTCTTCTAAACTCCAAGGTATCTCTGTCTTAATCAGGTGACTATGTGTGAGTTGGTCTCTGGATTTCCGATTATGTTCCGCCGTGTTGTCTCCTTTTACAGCAGTATCTTTACTAACTAGTCTAGTGTAGGGTTCTATTAAGGTTCCACATATAAGAACGAATTCTCCCACTTTGTTCTTCATATGTATTTCCATCACGGTTTTAGAATCATCTTGTAAATTTACGCACAAATGATTGGACACACACACATACACAGACGCAACTTTGCATGTTCACTGAATTAAGAGGGGAGAGATCAATTTGGGGAGAATTTAGGTCATTTCAATGTGTCTTCCAGTTTAAAACTATAGTATATTCCTCAGTTTATTCAGTTATTCCTTACGTTTTTTTCTCAGTAACATTTTGTAGTTTTCTGTATACTGGACCTCTATTTTTTTGAAGATTTTTTTCCTGTATATTTGATGTATTTCATGCTTGAAAATGGTATATTTTTACATTTTAATTTTTTTTTCAACGTTTTTTATTTATTTTTGGGACAGAGAGAGACAGAGCATGAACGGGGGAGGGGCAGAGAGAGAGGGAGACACAGAATTGGAAACAGGCTCCAGGCTCCGAGCCATCAGCCCAGAGCCCGATGCGGGGCTCGAACTCACGGACCGCGAGATCGTGACCTGGTTGAAGTCGGACGCTTAACCGACTGCGCCACCCAGGTGCCCCACATTTTAATTTTTTTATTTAGCATATAAAATATTAAAGGTTTTGTATTTACATGGTAGCTAGTTGTTTTTGTTTTTTTAAATCAATTATCAATTTAATACTTTTTTCACCAAATGCTTTTGGATCTAAATAAAGATTTCTTTGGCTCCAACACCTTTGCTCTTTTAAAAGCTCAACTGGACCTTTCCATAAGCCATAGTAGAGGCTCTACTTCCATAGTAGAGGCTTTGCAGATGGCTGGTAATTGATATGGTAAACTAATACTGAAAAATATTTGAAAGTAGCTCGTGAGGACTGGTTTGTTATCGTCCCCAGATTGTCATTTTAGTGATTTTTTTCAGTGACACTCAGTGATAAATCAAAGGAAAGACTCCATTGGGGAGGAAAATTTTTGCTTTTACCCTTCTAGATTCTCTAGCTGGTCAAACAATTAAAAAAAAAATAAGATAAATTAATGGAAGAAAAAGAAATTTAATTATGTACCTATGGGAGCCTCATAAAGAGATATGAAGACTCAAAAGGCAGGTAACTGAGACGTATAACATCTTGAGCTTAAGGAGCCGGTAGGAGTCTGGAGCTACAAAGGGAAGATCATTCACAGGGAAGCAGATGAGATGTTTGGAAAACAAAGGTTGCTTTATTATGCAGATAAGTTTCTTAGGTAAAGAGGTATGTCCCATTATAGTGCCCTTCCTGGTACTTCCAGGGTCCCTTTCCAATGTAAATTTAGACAGATGAGCTGGAGGAAGATAACTTTTCCTGAATATACTGGGTTTTGATTACATTTAGTTCAGATTAATCCTCATGCCAAGTGGCATATTTTGGGGTGAAAAATTCTGCTCTCCTTCAAGTCTAAGGAAAATTCTTCCAGGATATATCTGTAGGCACCTCAATTACCCCTCAAATCACATGTGCTAACAATTCATTCTATCTATGTGGCCAAACCTAATTATACAATCCTACCCCTGTCTAGGCATCCTAGTAACTTATTTCAAAAAATGTACTACAGAATGAAAATAATACTGCTACTACCTAACTTGTAGATTAACATTACATATACAATATGTCAAAGTTTCTGTTGAAAAGATGAATGAGTATCCCATTGTATTATAAAACAGGAAGAGGCAGTGAACAACATCAATTGCATATTTCAGAGCAACTAAAATTTAAATGCTTCTAATTAGCCTATTCATTTTCAAAGTGTGCTCCTTTAACCTACAGTGATCATTCTAGGGAATCAAATAAAATGTCAGTGGTCACAAAATGTTTCACTGGTAATCTAACTATTTATATCCTCGAAAAACATTTAGCACTGTCATCTTTTGTTTTAGTAGTATTACAATGTGCTGACCATAACACTAATTTTATATTTTTTAACTGATGAGTTTACGTCTTAATATCAAAGAAGAAAATAAGGCAATTTTAATTATTTGAATAGAAGGGAAGCATTCTGAAATTTTAAGACAATTCAATTCTTTTTTATGTATAATGTAGGGGTCAAAAGCAGGTTGCCCCAGGATGGGCCAGTTTAGCATGATGATTATTTTGAGTTAAAAGCAATCAAAACCCAATAAATTTAGGAAAAGCTCTTTTCCTCCCCCTCAACTGTCTAAAAGATTTAGATAGAGGACCTGCTCTGTGAACACAGCTGTCACCATAGATAACTATATTACAACATGAAGTAGGTATGATACATAGGGAGGAAGCTGGCAAGGTCTTTTTTTTTTTTAAATTTATTTATTTTGAGAGAGAGAGAGAGAGAGAGAGCAAGAGCAGGGAAGAGTAGCAGAAAGGGAGGATCCCAAGCAGGCTCTGCAAGGTCAGCACGGAGCCCAACATGGGGCTCAATCTCCCAAACTGTGAGATCATGACCTGAGCCAAAGTCAAGAGCTGGAGGCTTAACCAATTCAGCCACCCAGGCACCCCGCTAGCTAGGCCTTTTGACCAAAGTCCACTATGTCCCATTGTTCATTTGTTTACCATTTACTCTTTTTCATCTTGTTGTAAATTGCATTCCTTCCCTTTGAGGTCCCAGACACCTACCCCATTTTCATTAGTTCATAATGACACATATATCTCATGTTGTCTGGCTGTCTTTGGAGTTTCATGTCTCAATGGAGTTCTTGTACACATGAAATTAAATTTGATTTTCTCCTATTAATCTGAGACCCATCAATTTGATTCTCAATCCAGCTAAAAGGACCTTGAAAGGCAGAGGAAATTCCTCCTTCCTGAAGATATAAAAGAAGATTGAAAAGATAAAAATGAGTCACATCCATGCCTTTACAGGTGAGGCTGGCAAAGGTGATGTTTTGCCTTCTTATTTCAGACTCCATAGAATAAACATGTTTGTGCGTGTGTGTGTGCGTGCGTGTGTGTGTGAGTGTGTACGTGTGTGTGTGTGCGTGTGTGGTTTACTTAGTGCCACTTTTTTCACATTTTCATTGTTGGTGGTGGTGATTTTGTTGTTTACATTGATTTTTACCCATCGTACTGACGTGCTCTCCATAAACACTAGAATGCTGTGTGTGCCTTAAAGAGAACATACATGTGTTAGATAAGCTTCATTCAAGCATGACTTATAATACTGATGAGGGAACATGAGGCAGGCTGAGGGCAAAATACAGTTTGGTACAACCCCGTCCAGGTGGATTATGTGTGATATTCTTCTGACACTCCCAGCTACCCAAGAACAAAGGAAAGGAGTTTAAGTGCTTGCCTTGGTAATGTGGGAAACTAAGGTAAATGAAAAACTAAATTCCCTTATTGCCTACAGCCCATTGACAAGTCCTTGAGACTGCCCGAGTGACTTCCTTCTAAAGGAGCTCAGCTGCCTCAATGATGACATTTTGCTAGGGGCAAAAGAGAACCTTGGCTTAACATTGTCCCAACCTCAAGGATCCTGTAAATCTACTTCCTATACTTCGATGTCCCAAGATATATGCTGGCAATCATATCCCAAGCTTATGGCCCCCTGATATACATCTGAAGGGTCTCAGGACTGCGGTTTTAATAAATGGCAATAAATGGCATTTCCCTAGCAACATTTAGCCCCTCAAGGTCCTGGAAACCTTGCTCCCCAAATTCCTTACAGACTTACTCTATCCCTGATCCCTTCCCAACCTGAGGGTACATAATGAGTTACCAGTCAGGACCCCAGTGCAGCTCTTACTGCCCATGAGTCCTGTCCCTGTACTTTAAGAAAACCACCTTTTTGCACCAAAGACCTCCTCAAGAATTCTTTGCCATCGGCTCCAGACCCCATGAACCCCCCCATCACCCCAAAGCTTCATCAGTTCACTGATGTTCAGTGTTAATGAATCATGAACATTGATTAATCATGAACATTAATGAACCATGTTCAGTGTTAATGAATCAATGATATATTTTAAATAAGGTAAGCAGAAACACTCATAAAACAAACTTATATACTGATCAGGTGATAAAAATGTGATCAGAGATTTGCATGAATTTAACTCCATTAAGAGTGAATTTAAGAGTATTTCCTTTAAGAGCAATCAATTATTATTCACTAATTTATTATTTGAAGCAATTTTATAGAACACAACTACTGTGAATAATAAGAATTGCCTATATTTAACTTAAAACATACTTATACCTGGACAGTCAATTTGAACAGAATAATTTTCTAAGCATTGCTATTATTTCAGGCATATCACAGATCTGTAAACATCAGAAAAATCAATATGAAACAATGTGAGGAAATTCAACAGGTAACTTGTTAAAAACCTGCCCTATATGTCAGCAAATTCAAATAAGAAATAGAGAAAACATTTATAGAATCAATAATAGTAGAAATACTAATATTTCTAGAAATTTTTTCATATTTCTAGATTTCTAGAAATATGGTCTTACACTATCAGGGATATTCCCTTAATACCTTTGTCCTCTAAATTGTAAGATATAACTCTTTTTAAAAAAGTCAGCACACATATTCAGCACTTAATAAATTACCAACTAAACACCTATGTAACAACAACAAGGTCAGATCTATGTAATACGTGAGGAGCACCTTCCATTGTGACCCTTCTATCCGTCCTAAATCTAAACCCTATCCTGATTTGCATGGCAACCACATCTCTCTAAGCTTTTATCTGTTCTCCTGCATTCTTTATTAAATAATTGTGATTATTCCCTTTCTTTTGAAGTTATTTTGGGATTTAATCTCACTTTTTTGTGTGTGGTTTTGTATGTGTTACAACATTCATCCTTGATCTAGTAAAGATAAATTTAATTGGTACTTTGACACTATATACAATGCAAGAACCACAAGACACTTTAACTCTGTTATTTACCTTCAAAATTATGTGATGATTATGTGACACTATACTGTATTTAGATTACATATATATATGACTTTATATGTTCAACAGCAGACACCTTTAGTATTTGATAAAATCAATGGAATATCTGGATTTAGCTGCATATTTACCTTTTTTGTAACTTTTCATTTCTTCCTACTATTCTAATCTTCCATTTAGGAGGATATTTATTCTGCCTCAAGAGAGTCCTTTATTATTATTTGTGTGTGTGTGTGAGGTGCTGATTACAAACATTTCCAAACTTTTTTTTTGTCTAAAAGAATCTTTATTTTACTTTTAATACTTGAGAGTTCTTTTTATAATTGGAATTCATATTGGGTAATTGTTTTATAGCAAATGGAAAATACCATTCCATTATCTTGTGTTTCTCATTGTTGACAAAAGTACAATCTAATAGTTAACCAAAGGCAACTCGCTACTTTCAAAGTAAATGGTCTTCCCTTTTTCTTTGTTTTTTAACAATTTCCTCTATTATATCCATCTCTTGTGGATACCTTTCTGGATCTATTTTCTTTGAGATATTGGAGTTCTTCCTTTTGTGGATTGATGTCTTTTATTATGTATTAAATTATCAGACATTATTTCTTTAGTTACTACTTTTGCTTATATTTTTCAGTCTTTCTAAAGAATCAAACAATAGAACTTCACAATGTATTCTCTATGTCTCTTACCTCTTTTCTTGACTTTCTTTCCTTTTGGTACCTATGCCTCATTCTAACTGATTTTCATAATCAGTAACTTCTACTTTCACTCTAGAATTTCTATTTGTTTATTTTAAAAATCCATGTCATCTTTATATTTTCTAGCTCTATGCTGAAATACATGTTTGTGTTTACATTCTTTTTTATAGTAAGCAAAACAGTATTACAGTCTATGTCTAAATCACCCAATATCTAAAGTGCCAGTATCTAATCACACAATATCTAAAAGGAGTATTATTGCTGGTTTTATTTGGGTGTGCATGTGTGTTGCATCTTCTCACATATTATTTATCTTGGATTGGGTTCTGGACATGTGAAAAACTTACATGTAAAAATTATCTTTAACTTCTATTATTTCCTTATTATCATGTTTTCATTTGCTTCTGAAAGACACCAGGGACACTCTTATTCTGGTTTCTCATTATTCAGATTTTAGGATTTAATGTTTGCTGGCCCATTCAAGCAAAGAAAGCTGATTAGGGACAGCAGGTGTATTATGCTTCTAGTTCAGCATAATTCTTGGAATCCCAACATAAAACACCACTTATGTTAAGAGGCCATCTATTTTCATGGAGTTCTGAGATACAAATTCTGAAAATTTAGCTACAATTCAAAGTTAGAACCAACATAATTTTTGTTGGGTAAAATGTTAAGTGTGAAAGAAAAAGTAAGCTCAAAATCTTTTGCAAGGTTTTCCATTTTGAACAAATGGAAAGATGTCAGTACCATTAACAGAAATGGAAAATACAGAAGGCTGAGAGGATTTGGAGGATAAAGAATTACGGAAATATTAACTCTCAGATATCTAAAAGATATCCAAGTGGAGATACTGAGTAAGCAGTGGGATTAAATATCTGGAGTTCAGAGAAAAGTCTAGGATACAGACACAAGCTTGGAAGTTATCATTATAAAAACACTTATTTAAAGCAATGGAACTAAATGCTAGTAAATGAAAATACAGAAGGGGAAAAGTCCAAGAATATAGTGTTAAGGCATTCCTAAGTTAAGATGTTGGATAAGTAGAAACTGATAAAGTAAACTGCAATCAAGTTAGGAGAAAGTGTAGAATTTTAGAAATCAAATAAAAGTGCTCCAAAGAGGAGTGAATGATAATAACAAACACTGCTGATAAGTCAAATAAAAGAAAGATCAAGAATTGACAAATAGATTTATAAAGATGTAAGTTATCCATAACCTTAACAAAAGTAGTGTTGGTAACATTATGGGGTTAAATTCTGATTGGGCAACTTCAAAAAGGAAACGGGAGGAGTAGAATCAGAAGAGTAAGTACAAATATAGCTGGAAGTAATTTGTTATAAAAAGGACCAGAGAATGAACACACAGTCTAAGGTAGCAAAGAGAGATTTTATATTTTATTTTGTTAAAGTTTTTTTCAACGTGGGTGAAATAATAGCATGCCTGTATGCTGGTGGGAACTGGAGAAGTATCCACTTGATGTTGCAAGAGAGAAAATAATAAATTGCTCTAACAATGTCCTTGAGAAAGGAAGATAAGATGTATTGCACAACTGAAGGGGTCTAAGGATGCGGAAAGGTTTATTTCTTACGTTAGAAAGGAAGGCACAAAATGCAGGGCCAGATGCTAGTAGGTATTTAAAGTTGTGTTGTAAGCTTCTCTGGAAGTTCTCTCATGATTGTGATAATTTTCTTTGTGAAGTGGGGAGCAAGGTTATTCTCTGAGAGCACAGATAAGGAGGTGGTACTCTTGGTTTGAGGAAAGAGTAGAAACATAAAGCAGTCATTTAAAAGTGCTAGAGAGTGAATGTATTGGACAAAATATGGTATGATTGCTTGGCAACATTGAAAGCCCACTTGCAATTAATGATCATGAAAGAAAAGTCAGGACAGTCGGCATGGCAGAGTATTTTTCTCCAGTCAGTTAAATAGAGATGGACTTAAACTATTACAAAATGAATATGAATAAACAAAAGAGCAGCAGGCAAGTTGAAGAGATGTCCCCTGAAAGTGTCATTATAATAATCTATCATGGTATTTAAGGAGAAACAAGGACCCCTGAGAAGAGTGAGGAGCAAAAGGTGATATTACTGGTATTAAAACATAGTGAGGCCCAAGGACTGCTGTGATCAGGGCAATTCCCTAGAGGAGAGGGTTGGAAAGCAATAACACGCTGGGATTCTTGAAACGTACTGTAGAAGCTTAACTTCAGTAATAACAAAAATGTAGGGTCTATCAAATAAAAAACAAATTCAGACCTGAGAAGGAGAGATTTTATTTGAAAGAATTATTGTAAGGGAGTAGAGAGGCACTACTGAGTAGGAAATACTCTGCACTACCAGAATCAGAGAAGCTGTCACAAGATTTGCAGGCATTTCAGGGTTAGGCGCAAAGAGTTTTTCTTTTATACAGAGTGAACAAGGCTAGAAAGAATGAGATGGGGAAGAGCCATGAAAGAGTGACCTGAGGGGAAACTAGACCACAGGAAGTTACCAGGAGTGGAGAGTTGGGGAGATCATCCCCTTGGGAAGGGTTGTTTGCTGGCTCGGCTTAAGGGTGGTCAAAATTCAGGGAAGGAGATAATCTTAATCACAGCTTGGCTGACAAGAATTGTATTTCTATCAATCAGTGAAGATTAAGCAGTTTAACTAATCATTTATGAAACAAAGATACAGGAATCTGGAGGTAGGAGACAGGGAGGGATTCCTTTAACTTTCATTGTTTTTCAGAAACACAGGGTTTTAGGTAAATTCAACATTGTCAAATATTACAGGTAGATGCTATATGGTAGAGGACAAGATCATTAAATAAGAAAAGTTCCTGAGACTGAATTAAGAAAGGAATAGTGTTGGGGGCCCCTGGGTGGCTCAGTCGGTTGAGCCGTCTGACTTCCGCTCAGGTCATGATCTCGCGGTCCTTGAGTTCGAGCCCCACTTCGGGCTCTGTGCTGACAGCTCAGGGCCTGGAGCCTGACTCAGATTCTCTCTCTCTCTCTGCCCCTCCCCCACTCATGCTCTGTCTCTCTCTGTCAAAAATAAACATTAAAAAAAATAAAAAAAAAAAAAAGAAAGGAAGTGTCGGAAAGCTGAAATTTTCAAGGAATAAAAGCGTGTGACTCAAGTGTTGATTGATAACTACTTAATAGGAAAATAACAAAACTGATAAAAATAGCCATAATCAATGAGAGAAGAAAAACACAAAAATGAAGAAATTCTTTAAATAACCAAGATTTAAAAATGAGATTTAGATAATGGCTACTTAATAGTTTTATTATTTAATGTGAAGTTGCAAAAGTTAAAAAAAAATCTTTCATGGCTGATTTATTTTATATAATTTAATTATCCTTTCTTATGGCCAAAGGAAGTATATACATCACCCACAATTATTTGTTTTAAGTGCTAAAAACAGCAATATTGGGTGTTAGGATGTATGAAAATGCCAGTTTCTGAGAATACTATAACACAACAAAATTGAATTTCTCACTGATCTAGAAATTCTGAAGTTCTAACTAATACATTTGCATGTTCTTTTATCAAACTTTTTCTTTCTGTTCTTTGAAAATTAGAAAGGAAGTACTTTGCGATGTATAAAATGGTGTTTGTCCTTTCATGTTAGTTTTGTCACATTTATCTATTCACGATTACCACTTCATTATTCAGAATATCTCATTCTATGAATATAGCATAAAACAAAATTTATTATAGTCATTTGCCTGAAATTTATGAAGGTCATGTCTTCATTGAGGCAGATTTGATATAATAATTTCAGCCACCTGTGTGATGTTTCCCGTGTAATCAAATGGGAGATTTGATTCAGTTTTACCGTAGAAAGAAAAACTAAATCACCCAGAAACACTGTTTCATCATGAAAACATGGTCTAGAAAAAGATTCAAGTTCTTTTGATCCTGAGGTAGGATAAAGATGCTAGTTATCTTCTAGTTCCTGCCGTTATTGTCCCAGTTGTTTGTCATGTTATTTGGGTTATAATATTCTAGTGAATAAATGATCATAAAATCTATCACACAAAAACCAAGTTCTGAAAGTATTTTTGGTTAATATTTATCATAGGCCATACAAACAATGCCCATTTGCCTCTTTCAAACACAGATTTAAAAAGTTACCTCAGCAGAATGTAGTTGAGTAAATATTTAAATATTTATTTATTTATTTATTTTGAGAGAGAGAGAGAGAGAGAGAGAGAGAGAGAGCATGAGCAGCGGAGGGGCAGAGAGAGAGAGAGAGGGAGAGAGAGAATCCCAAGTAGGCACCCTGCTGTTAGCACAGAGCCTGAGGCGAAGGGTGGAGGGTAGGGGTGGGGGGCACGATGGAGCTCAAGCACCAGAATCCTGAGTATATATTTAAACTTGAAATGAACTAGTTCATTATATTCTTTTTATCTCTCCTATAATAATCCTCACTGTATATAATATATATTATTAGACGTTAATAGATATATTAGATATTAACCTTAAGCAATGGAAACCTGGCCTAATATAAAGTGACACTAAATATACTGATGGAAATTAATGATGCTACTGTTAAAGGAAATCTTCATTATAATTAGTCATATTTTCTTAGCAGACATCACATATGGTAAGCAGCAAAATTGGCCTAGCAATAAATGAAAAGTTATATGGTGCAGAAATTCCTCACCGAGGCTGGACGACTGGTTAATAACTGAGATAATCATTGGTTTTTGTTTGATGACAAGATTATTTCAATCCTCATTTTTAATAAATACTCAAAACACACCTATTTACATGTGTGCCTGTAACCCATTCAAAAATGGCAGAATAGCAAGGAATACGGTATATAATTTTTTTAAGGTGATCCTAATTTATTTTTCTCTTTCTTAAAATCAACAGGTTTACCTGATCTCATCCACATTACACTATATGGGAGGAAAGTGGTTAAGAAAAAGGGTTACAGGAGCACTGTGTAGGCTTAAACGCCACTGCCCTCACCTAGAACTTCTCTAACACTGGTAGGCCACAGTACCTCTCTAGGCATCTGATTTGTTTCTTCATCTCCATAACAGAGTTAATAGTTTCTCTATCATAAGGTTTGTGAGAAATGAGAAAATGTATAAAATGTGCTTCGTATACATCCTGGAATAATAACTTCAGTAAGTGCTAGCCTTTTTTACTCAATACAATTTTTTGAAGCTTTTGACAATTTAAAGAAAGTGTGTGCTCTTTAAGTTAGATTTGTAAAGGTACTTCCAGGTTTTTAGCATGTTGTTTCTGTGCTGTTACCAATATTTTTAATATTTTGCAAATACGAGACAGAAATAGGTCACAAGATCTGGTAATAATGGACAAATTTCATTAATTGATGTTTAATATAATTAAAATTTGTGTTGTTTTATTAAAATTGTAAATATTATTTTTGCCCCAGATTAATGAATTAGTTAATATTGGTGATGAGGGAACGTGGGGCGACCTGAGGGCAGAGTGCAGTCTAACAGCACCCCCCCACACCCCAGGTGGGCGACATATGATATTCCTTGGACACTTCTGGCTACCCAAAAACAGAAAAAGAGGAAAAACAAATGATTAAACTGATAAGAATTTCCACCAGTTTACAAGAAAAAGCAATCCCATCAATGGCCTAAAGTCCAGGAACTCCCTACTGTCTTAAGGTTAAAGCTTTGCTAGAGGGAAAAACAACTTTAGCTTGACAATAGCTAGGTCTCTAGTAAGTCTTTAGCATGTGAAAGTCTCTTTGGAAACTCCCTCTTGACTTTATTTCCCTTAACACCATAAAATAGTCACCCCCTCCCAACACTTACAGTGCAGCTCTCCCAGCTCATGGGTCCTATCCCCATACTTTAATAAAATCACCGTTTTGCACCAAAGACGTCTTCAAGAATTTTCCTGGTTATCAGCTCCGCCCCCCATCACCCCCAAACTTCATCAACTGGCATTTCTTGTTACATTGAAACATTCATTTTAATATTTTAAGTCGCAATCCTCACTTAGGATATTACAACATCCATACATTTGCTTGGTTAAGAAATCATAGAAAAAGGTATTATTTATTGTTGTTTTCATTTTCTTATGTAAACAAGTTGATTACTTCAATAGAAAATAAATTATTTAAAACATAGATTTAATAAGGTCACAAATGACTGGTCTCTAGCTTAGAGACTCCTCTTCCAGGTTCTTCTTGCCCTGTTTGCCCCGCATTCGAAAACCCCCCCAGGTATGGAAGCTGACAACTATAAATTACCCTTCCCACTCTCATCCAGTGCTCAGATCTTTGGAGAAATGGTCTCTGAGCCCGCCAGTGTTAAATAAATCTCCAATCCACCAAAAAAAAAAAAAAAAGTCACAAATGATCTCAAAAGACACTGCAGTTAGACGTAGGAATCAGACTTGTAATTTAAATTCTTTGTTTTCTTGTGTTGCTAACAATACTCAGCATATTTGTGCATCTTTCTTTTGGACATTTACATATCCCTTGTAACAGTAAAATTCAACCCTAACCTAAGTTATCCAGAGCTAATGGTGTATTTACTCCTGACTTCAATTAGGTGAATTAGCAATAAAAATGTAAGTGATTATAAAATGGAGTCAACTAAGACCATTGTGTCTGATTTCACTTGGGTTATAAGCTCTATTTCAAAATTCCATTAGCTAAATTAGAGGTTTATCCTGTAACCCATTTCTCCTACGCAAATGGCAACTCTGCATTTGTGCTGATTGTCACTGTATAATTTTATGAGTTTGTCATTTAAAAAAATAAATGTAATTGTACCATCGTATAGCAGAGAAAATGAAGCTATTCAACTATACCCTACTACCTCACAGATATTCACATGAATATTACATATTTTTCTACTGAGTGGTTGTGAGTATAATGAGATTACACCTATTCCTAGTACCTTTCTGGATAATAAGAAGCCGCTACTGTACAAGATCATTTTCAAAGTCATTGAAAAGTAGAAAATGACTACAGCATACCAATAATGAGGGCACAAGTAAAATTGCTATTAAATTTCTTCACTCTGTAGTACCAAACTGTATGAAGAAAAATCGAGAGACACCCATTATTTTTTTTTATTATTTAGCTAATGAGAAAATACATGGAAAAAGGATTTTAATGGCCATTTTTAGGAAGAAATAACCATGACTTTTACTTCAGAAAACACTGTAAAAGATTAATACTTTAAAACAGGGTACCATTTTTATTTACCAGAATAAGTAGCACTGATTTAAATTTGGTATAGGTTTCAAAATGGAAAAAAAAAAAAATAATATATTTCATGTTTTATAATAGTACCAGTCTTCATACACATATTATAAGCTAAGCTCAGCAACTATGGTTAAAATTGGTCTCTGCAGAGAAAATTTTTAGAATGTTGATAACCTTTCTTTAGATGTTTCCCTGTAGCTCCATCTACAAAATTTAGGTAAGCCAAGTGTGTATAATGACTTCTTTCTTCATAAGAGGCATAAGAAAACATACAGGATAAATAAAAAAATTAATTCTGTTTATAATATTTTCTTATTATTTGTTCTAAATAGCAGCTGCCCAGATTTTTTAACAAGGATGAAATACTCAAATTATCCAAACTCTTCTTTTCCTAAGTTCCATTTCTTCCTGTCTATCACTGTCGTCTTAATGATTCAGTCGCCTAAGCATCTCATAATTTTTTTTTTTTTCTTTCAGCAACGCTGCACATCCTACAAGATATACTGGCATATGAAACCTTCTTGGAGTCATTCTAAATTCAACTATTTATCTGATTCCTCAACATTAATGTTGATATAAATACTCACCCTATCTATTAGGTTTTGATCTCACTATATCCATTCTTTTAGAGATCTTGAGTTGACCTGAGTTCCCATCTGCTTTTGCAAACATTGTTGCCATTTCCATAGCCTTGGCCACAGAGAACATTAAACTTGTCCAATTCTGACTGTAAAGTCTCTTGAGAACTGTGTTCACTTAAAAAAAATTACTGAAAAATAAACAGCTTATAAGCAGAAATGCTTACCTTTGTCAAGGAGTTGCTACTTAGAGAGGAATTATCGTTGTGACCAGAACCTGAAAAATAATGACTCATTTTCAAAATAGCCTGGACGTTACCTGTGTTCCACTTATATTTTAAAAATCTAAAGAATACAGAGTTATTCACAAATCTAAATCTTTATGACCCTTTTTTGGATTTTTCTTTTAATAAAAATAAGCCTCTCACATATACTGATAGGAAGAATTTGGAAGTAATGGAATAAAAAATACTAACCATGTTATGTAAATATCACTGGGTTCCATATGATGGTTAAAACTTATTTGCAATATGTAGGGGTGCCTGGGTGACTCAATTGGTTTGCATCCAACTCTTGATTTCGGCTCAGGTCATGATCTCACGGTTCGTGAGTTTGAACCCTGCTTGGGATTCTCTCTCTCCCTCTCTCTGCCCCTACTCTGTCACATACTCTCTCTCTCAAAATAAACAAATAAACTTAAAAAAAAACCTTATTTACAATATTTACATTTTAACACTACTTATGAATTGGTGTGACTCATTAAAGAAGTTAAGCTAAAAAGTTAAGCTAGATACTCATTTTGAAAATTATCTGTTTTTTAAAACACTAATTATATTACCACTAGGATCATTTTTTTACTTCCTTAAACATATACTTATAGGCCCCTATAAATACTTAAAATGATTTCAAAATATCTGAAATTTGTAAAAATAAATTCTATTACTACCAGAGGCCTTTCTTGTTGTTTGATATGTAACACATTTTTCAAGGTCTAAATAATTACTGAATCTAATGGCTACACATATAAACACAGGAAATACTATTGGAATTGATCCAGTCAATAGCATTGTAAGTAAATGAATTATCCTAACATTACATCATAAGCTCTTAACAGAATTAGAACTTACCCTATAGACAAAAGTAAACAAATTAGGAACAAGCAAGCAAATTAAATAGGTTGAAGAATTTTTGGCATGCCATAAAATTTGTATTAGCTAGGATAAAATCGTATAAGCAAAAATTACTCTTATATGAAAGAATTTTATCATTCAAAGTATTTCAGCTTTTAAGCCAAAACAGAAAAATCACTTACTTTGCTTTTTAAGACAATTTTTGTGTTTCAAATAGAATTGTTTTTCCTCATGACATTTTATTTTTAACACTTCTCATTATTAACACTGATTTTCATTTATAACCTGGCAGGATAAATTCATCTACTTGTGAAAATAATCTTTACTCATCTTAACTCTCATGTGCCTTCCATGAGCTTGTGTAGTTAAGCCATTATTTATGTTTTGCAAAAACTATAGTTATAAAATTATCAATTATACAATAAAGAGCACAAAATATTTTAAAATTAGATTTTTAAAGATACCAAATTTAATTTTGCCTAAAATTAAAAGAATGAAATTTTTACCTCAAAAAAAGAAGACATTTTAAAGGATATGGAAAAAAATATGTGGATTTTAAAAATATTTATTTGTGAAGTAATGGGACCTTTTTAAATAAGAAAGCCCAGGTGCTATAAAAAATAAATTGAACTTCAGAAAATTAAATATATCTGCAGAGTGAAAATAAAAATAAAGTTCAAAAGATAAAACTGGAATGACATATGAATAAACATCTTAAAATATTTAATTTTCTTAACACATATCTATAGTTCTTAAAACTGATGGGAAAAATATTAGCAACATAAAAAAATACAAAAAAGAGGAATAATTTATTCACAAAACAATATACACATTGCTTTCACATATCAAAATATGCTAAACATTCTATATAATTTTAAAAAATGCAAAACAAAATCAATCTGAGACACCACTTTTCATATCAAGGTAATTTAGGACCAAAAATTTAATTCATATTGTTAGTGAAGATACGAAGAATGTGAACTTCTTTGGGGATAATTTGTCAATATCTAGCAAACTTTAAAAAGTACATAACCTTAGATCCAGCATTTAAAGTCCAGGGAACTTCTATTAACGACAGACATTATAATATACAGGAAATCAATGGTACAAAAATATTAATAACAACACTGTGCTTCCTAAAAAGGAATTCAACCAAATATATCTTAGGAAAAAATAACTAAAGCATAATTCTGTTTTATTCTGTGATGTGATACCATACCACCAGTAGCATACTCTTTTGATGCCTTGCCCAG
The DNA here is from genome assembly GCF_024362965.1 of Panthera pardus. Taxonomy (NCBI): domain Eukaryota; kingdom Metazoa; phylum Chordata; class Mammalia; order Carnivora; family Felidae; genus Panthera; species Panthera pardus. Next base: position 52,061,920 of record NW_026526654.1, read on the forward strand.
ATCCCTTGATATCCAGATTAACTCATCTTCCAGGTTCTGTGAGCTGGGCAACTGGAGTTTATAATTTACAACAGTTTACAATGTTTCAGAGAAATGGTTTTAGTAGCTGTATTCACCTCACTTGGGAGATTATGGTTCCATCTGGGAGTTACCAGGACACTTGTTGGCAATTAGTTACTGATACAGCAGTACAAAATATCAGGCCCCTTTGCTTAACAATGAAACAACAACTATGGCACAATTCATACTACAGAACTCCCCGTGAATCAGGCTGAGGATAGACTTCAGCTAGAATGTGTCTGAGTTTGCTTCTTCTGGGACCTCATCCTGGTTTCTCTATTTTCGTGAAGTTTTCTCTTGATAGCATTGTCCCAATAAAGCCTTCATACAAAAATCCTTATCTCAGTATCTATTTCTAGGGAACCTGCCCATGACACATCATTAAAAATAAAATAAAATAAAATAAAATAAAATAAAATAAAATAAAATAAAATAAAACGGAAGTCCTATTGTATTATTATTCATCAAACACTACGAATATTAAGTGCAACTGACAGATGTAGAACAAACTCTCATTTTTAGAAAAAAATATGCATAAATATTAATATTATTTGTGTCTGGATGCCTAAGAAATTATAATGGCTGTCTATGGGATTAGTGACTGTGGAAACAGAAGATTTCCTTTTTTTTTCTTTTTTAAGTAGGCTTCATGCCCAGCACAGAGCCCAAGGCAAGGCTTGCACTCAAGATCCTGAGATCAAGACCTGAGCTGAGATGAAGAGTCAGATGCTTAATTGACTGAGCTACTCACGTGCTCAGAAGACTTCCTTTCAACAGGAACATCTATCTTTAGTAATTTTTACAGTTGGGAAATTTTATAATATAAATAGAATTATTTTTGAATTGTATAAAATTAGTTTAAAAGGCAACATGAACTTTTGGTGTAAATGAAGATGACTTTTAAAATATTTTTTAAAAGCTAGTGATGCTGAAATAGATGCCTACATATCTATAAGCACGTGTATATTGCTCATTTATATTAAAGGTAATAAATACAAGTTTATCATTAAAAATTGGAGCTTCAATTATTAGTAACAAATGTAAGTAGAGGTTTGGCAAGCTACACTGAACATTTCCTCTATTAACAACCCCAACAAAACAAGCCCACTTTCTCACTTGCAATTTTCTAACCTATAAAACATTTTGTAAATTGAAAATTTGCATTTTACTTTGTTTTTAAAATCTCAATAGGACTATGGGTTTTAACATATATTAGTGGCCCTTATAAATTTAAAAGTGTGAAAGCTAGGTCTTTATAGACTGTGGAATCTCAGGTCACAAATATTTTACCAGGATACTTTTGCCCAATTTATTTTTTACCAGTCTGTCTTTTTATGTGAATATATCAGCAATTAAAATGAGTTCTAAAAAAAATCACAACCATGATCACTGAAACTTTAATGACTATTATGCTTTAAAAATCCTCTTCTTTTTACAACTTGTTTTTCATGTAAACTCACAGAAGGGGAAAATTATTTTTTTTTAAAAAAAGTAATTTTGGTGGCTGCACTTTGCAGGTCACAGTTAATTACAGAATCAATATTCCACTCTCCAGGTGGTCAAGCTACACAAAGCCAAAAAGCTATTTTATCACATTAGTCAAAGTTACATTTCTGTGAAGCCCAAAGGAATGGAAAAGATTGAATTTACTTTATAAGATTGTAATTATAATGGAATTGCATGTTTTTATAGAAAAATACCATAATGGTTATCATGATATTGTTCTAAGCTCTTTAGGTACATTAATTCATCTAAAGTTCACAGACACTATCTTGATCATATCAATTGCATTAGTTTATATGTCTGTAACACTAAGAATATCTATTATTAATATATACATATTTAATTCAAATTGAAAGTTAATTTGAACATGTTATATACTCATTGTTATGTGTCTGTTTTCAGAAGTGTTAAAGACATATTTATAGCAAGATAAATACATAGATATATAAATACTTTAAAATTTTCAGATTGAAAAAAATTAATAAGGATTTACTCAACAAACTTCTCCTGAATATCATCATTGTCGAAAAATGGCACCTATATATCATCTATACAAAATATGTTTATTTGCAATATCTTGAAAATAAGTGCTTTCCAAAATCATCTTCAATCCCACTGAAAGCAGTGCATTAGTTCAATATTTATTTATAGTATAGAAATTAATAAAATGCCGATCCCCTCATATGTATGTGAATAGATGCACACACATGCTCATGTATACACATCTACACATACATACACACACACACACATACTAAATGAGAAAGATGACGATGTCTATGGTACATACTGCGCATGTGCTATACTAATAAACGTCTATCTCTTCATTGTCAGTTGGTGGATTGTTAGATTTTTTTAGATTCGTTAATAAATTTTAATTGATAATTTTGAGTTTAAGATAAATTTAGCTTTCTTTATTTTTCTTAAAGTACATAATATGGAACTGATTTTCAAAATAGCATGTCTTGAACTTCTAGTTCTTGCAGTCCAATTCCTTTTTAGAAATCATAATAATAAAATTTGAAGATTTAGTGCTCTAGTTAAAGTCACAATTGCAAATGGTGGTAAAAAACAATGATTTTATATCAGTGGTATCCTTCAAGGACCAAAGGAAAGTAAAATATAATTTGCTGAAAACATAGCTAAGATCTTTCAATACTTGTGATGGTGGATCCCAAGTAGAATGCGACTGATGCGATTCCAAGATGTTCCATAATTCTACAATGCACAAGGAACATTTTTCAAAATAGGACTCAACCTTAAGGCAGATATTTTAAAGCCTCGTAAGTGTCAGTTTGACTCATTTTTTCTTACATCAATGTCACACTGAATGAGACATTTATGCTGTCAACAAAACAATCTGCATTTAAATTCTATTTGGTGTGTTGGTCAGGGAAAATTGTTTTTAGTTAGCTCTGGAATCTAGGAAAAAAGCAAACCTCAAATTATTTGGCTCTTTACATCCTGCACAATTAGAATTTTTGTACTTTACTCATCCATCACCTATTTGGCACCTTTGTCAGAGAATGTTCAATGATCCCTGAAGAAGATTGATAAGGCATGATTATTTAAAAGCTTACATAATTACTTAAATGTACATATTTAAATAGGCTCTTGTCTAAGCCTATACACAGCAACACAGGGAAATATGCTAATTTAAAACATAATGTAAAATATTTCATTAAAGTAGCGAAATTGCTCAAGTGTGTATTTTCTCTTTTTCTCCATTCTTTTTTTTTAAGTTTATTTATTTATTTATTTTGAGAGAGAGAGCAAAGTGGGGGAGGGGCAGAGAGAGAATCCCAAGTAGATTCCATGCTGTCAGCACAGAGGCCAGGGCTTGAACTAACTAACTGCAAGATTGTGACCTGAGCCAAAATCAAGAGTCAGATGTGCAACGGACTGATCCACCCAGGCGGCCCTCTCCATTTTTATACTCAAGTAGAATACGATTTAACACAATAAAATGCTAAATATTTATCATGAATGCATTTTGTCTTTTGAGAAAATTTGGACTCGTGAATCTTGGCTTTGTCTACACAATGGAGTTCTTCTAATATCTCCCAGGATCCCTTTATTATTCTCCTACACGCTGGCTGTTAGTGTGATTTCCTACACCAGAGCAGCACCTGTATCTTTCTGGAGGCCTGACTTTAGCAGCTAGAATCCCCTTTTTTCTGGTGCGGAAAAACAACAACAACAACAACAACAACAACCACAACAACAACAAACTATTTATATTTCTCCATGCACAAATTTTAAACTGCTGCTAATGGTTCCCAGAATATAAAACTACAATAAACATATCCCTTATTGGGACAACTCAATGATGTCACCTAAACTGTCTAGAATTTTCCTGTGGAGTTGAACCCAAGTTACTCTCTGGGAAGCTGTGCTTGACACAGCACCTTTCATTGTCTTACTTTACTACCTTCCTAAAACTTACACCCAAATCTTCATTTTAGGGTTTGTTTTGGAGTATTCAAACTTAGACATAACCCTATTAGGTGTTTAATGATTGGCAACTTTACTTTCATAAATTTCTAGGTGGAACTATTGATCATTGCTTTCAAAAGCCCTTCTTCAACTTTCTATTAAGATCTCTATACATCTACCATTAATAAATATTATTTAATGATTTTTAAGCTTTGCTAAAATCTAACCTAGTTGTTGAGCTGGAAATTTAGATCATATATTTCTTTTTCAAATAGTCATAGTCTGCTCAATATTGATTTTCAAACTTAGGTGGAAATCAGTAATACGTGCCTGCACTCGCGGATCTTACACTTTCATGGGGAAAAAGTGAGTATATACAAATGAATCAATCTGTAAATGAGGTAATTCTTGAAAGAAAAAATGAAACAAATGACATACTAGAGTGGTGGTTGCCCATCCTAGTTGTGTATTACAATCACTTGGTGACATTTTTAAAAATAATGAGGCCCTGACTTCATCCTCACATTTTTTTTTTAATTTAACTGGTCTGGGGAGTGGGCCCAAGCATAGCCTTTTTGTTGTTGATTTATTTTAAATTACCCAGGTGATGCTATTTTATAGGAATAATTGGTAACTGTGATAGAAATTATAGGGGTGGACAAGTACTTCAGATTTTCTAGTCTAGAGAAGACACGTTTATGAAAGTTGCATTTGAACAGACCATTTAATGATGATAAAAGGCCAACATGTGAAAATCATCTGAAAGAGTGTTGCAGGGAGAAGCAGAAGGTAGCTCAAGGCCTCTGAGACAGGTAAGCCATGGAGAAAGAGAGAAATGGCTGGTACAGCTGGGACATGATGAATGCCGACAGCCTATGAGATGAGGTCAGACAGATCAGCAGCTAGGACACGAGGTCCTTGTAAGCCATGGTAACGAGTTTTGAATTTCTTCCCTATACGAGTGAAAGCCACTGGAGTGTTTTAAGTGAAGTGACATAATCTGATTTGTGTTTGAAAAGATGCTGGCAGTTATATGAAGAATGGACAGAAAAAGTCAAAAATGGAAACAAGAAGGCCATTTGGAGTATTGAGTATTCAAGAGGAGAACTACCTCTTTAAAACTACAGCCAGCATGCCAGCAATTGCCAGATGCACAATGGTACATGATAGCAATTTATAACAGAGCAGTCAGAAGGTCGTATGCTAGTGTTGCTGGCAAGTAGTAAAGTGGATGAGTGATGAGCTGGACACAAACAAGATGACATTTCTCTACTGGAAAACTCCTCTGGTTGGCCTCACCTTAAATTACTGCAGCATTCAACTGCAGGAACTCAGAAGAATAAAAAAAAAAAAAAAAACACTGAACCACTTTGCTCAAATCTCCTCCCTTAAAATGTTTTATGCTCCTTTATCTAACAGACTCTTTGTACTAGTGAGGGTGTACTCTTTTGTGAAGTTATATCTTTGTTATATCAATCGAAGTAGAAACATCCAGTGACTTCACTTCGACAACTAAAAAGCTCAAATAGTATCACTTCCCACACTTTTTATTTCTAAGAGATCGTCATGGAAGGTATGTAGAAAATAGTAAAACATCCTGTAATGAAAATGTCATCTTTTGTTGTTCGGCTGAAGCTGAAACATAAAGTTAAGTATATGTTCAGGAACAATAGACATTGGATTTCATTAATAACGTAATAACAATAATAATTCTTTAACAACTAACATTTATGGAGTTTTTACTATTTGCTAAGTCCCTCCTATTCACTGAGCACTTTTTAAAACATTTTACATGTAGTAAGACATTTAACTTTTGTAAGTCCTTATTTGATAAGTATTCATTGTCTTCAAGGTTTGAACAACTTCCTCTATTAGAGAGAGGGAGAGAGAATGCCAGCAGTTGTAAGATACACAATGACATATTACAGGATGATGAGAAATATCACAAAATAACTACCATCTGTCACTACAATATTTATGCTTCAAAAAAGCAATATTTTTTTAAAAAGCAGTATTTATGTTTCATTAATTTATGCTTTAAAACATATATTAATAAGGCTATACTAACAAGGTTTTGAAGTATAATCTATTTGACTTCTTCTTATTTAACTATTCTTTTAAAGACACTCTCTGCCCTGGTAGGCTAATAGTTGTTTCAGTAAACAGAGTTTTGCAAGAAAACAGCAGAGATGAATTCTGAGGCATTAAGTTTATGTCAGGATCATTGAAATGAATGTTCTGGAGTGAGTCACCAGGAGATGGAGCCTATTTACAACCAAATGCAATTTCAGAAAAAGTCTTCAATTTTTAAAATAATTTCAGACACCAAAGCGATAATTGCAAGTAGGACAGCTCATATTACTAATTTGTTACAAAAGTAAGTGACAGTTCTACCTCCCCCGCTCTCCTCCCCAGGAAATGATGTTTCTACCTCCTTAACACTTGAGGAAAGGGATGTGTTGGTGATCAAGACAAAAGGGTCTTTTTGTGGCTCTTCTGTATCAGGAACATATTCATGACTTTATACAGGAGACTTATTCTTTTTGCTGCAGCATTGTCATTCACGAGAGAAGAAAAAACTATAATAATTTAAAAAAACCCTTAATACTGAAAAATATTACGTACATATAAGGCATCTGATTAATTTCAAAAAAAAATGAAGCATCATCATAATCATTATTTTTGCCATCACTAATTATTGTGAATAAAAAGTGTGCTAAGATCTCTTTTATACATTTCAGACATGTTAATTCTTTCAATTATTAACAATTATAATACTAGGGAAGAGTTTAGTGTTCTCCCTATTTTGACACTGTAAAGTTTGCCAAGGTTACAGAGTCAGTGAGGTGAATCTGTTCTCAACAACTAAACATTCTGCTTAGAAATGTAAGTTTGGAAAGATGACTTATGACTCTAATTCTGGATAAAAATAATGGTATGATAGAGACAGACAGAGATAAAAGAGATGTGAGTGTGACAGAGATAGAGATGTGTCATGAGATTAAAAATTTAATGGTTTATTTTGCTTTTATGAAGTTAAACATTTAAAACGTTTACCCTTTGCTTTTATCATCTCAATAATAGTTACATCACACCAGACCATCTGTTGACTCAGTACATTATCTCTAATAATTATAAGAATAGTATATATTAGGGGAGAAAATAATAATCATCCTAGAACACATCAACCTTATGATATGAGTAGTCTCAAACATCATCAGCTTTCTCAGATCATACTTGGTTGTTGTAGACAATGGGATACCCAAAAGTTTAAGGTCAAGAGTATATTCAAATGCTCACTGTTCTCTTATCTCAATAGAAGAAAAAAAAAAAAACAAAACAAAAAACAAAACCAAACTCAGAATGCCCAGATTCTAGGATTGGATGAAATAGAGCAATGTTTTCTTGCTGAGCTATTGCAGGAGAACATAATAATGATTTCCTTTTCTAGAAAGTGAGAGTAATAATGAAGTCGTTTTTTTGTTTTTCTTTTCTTTTTTTTTTTTTTTGGTTTGTTTTTGTTTTTGTTTTTCTGCAGTCTTTTGAATATTGATGCTGGGCTATATATAGTTCACAAATTGAGAAGTGTTTTATTTACCACAAATTTTCAAACTCTCAGTGTTAATAGCCTTCTGTATCCACCCTGCACAGGAAAAAGGAGTTAACTCTTGGATCACTGGGTCAATAAAGTAATTTATGAGCCTTAATTAGTTTATTTATATTTTGAGTTGTCTCTGTTTACTGTATCATTCCTAATAAAGATATTAGAAATATTGAATAAGAGTATTTTAGGGGTGCCTGGGTGGCTCAGTCGTTAAGCCTCTGACTCCGGCTCAGGTCATGATCTTACGGTTCATGGGTTCAAGCCCCGGGTCGGGTTCTGTGCTGGCAGATGAGAGCCTGGAGCCTGTTTTGGATTCTGTGTCTCCCTCTCTCTCTGCCCCTCCCCCACTCTCTCTCTCTTTGTCTCTCTCTCTCTCTGTCTCAAAAATAAATAAACACGAAAAAAACCGAATATTTTATTACACTGTAAGAGAACTTCAAATCGTTTAACCCCCGTTATGTTCAGAAAATAAAAATAAATCTTGGACACAGGGGAAAAGTAAGCCATCAAGTTCACAAAAGGAGTAAATGGTAGAACCGAATTTAATTAAGACATTCAGCATTTTTCTTTAAGCCCAATATAAACTATGTATATGGCTTTTTAAGACTTAGCTCTTTTTAATTAGCAGACAAGAAAACTAGTTTGAAAATAATGAAAGCTTATGTAAAATACACTTTTAGATAGTTGCCGTCTTTTCAAGTGTTTTATCCTTAAAATATCAAAGCAAACTTATTTTCCACTGCATGAAAACTACTCCCAAACTTTCTTCAATACTGCTCTCATCAGTATTCTGGGAAACCAGTTTCCCAGATATAGTGTGTCCGGTGGTGACGTCATGAACCAGCCACCATACTTGGCAACCTGAGTGCATCGATAGGCTTTTTCTGCGCAACTCATTTGTAGTAAACAACGCACCACATGCTCTTTGAGCCATTGACAGTTGCCTTGTTTCATATTTAAACGACTTATAAAAAGCCAGCACTGTTACTGTGAACTACATCGAACTCTGAGCAAGACTAGCAAAAGCAACCAGTCTGCTGTTTGGAAAGGCATGTTTCTGAACTTCTGTTTGTGAAAGGCGTTTCTTCTCTAAACATAGATAGAAAAATATTATGTAAAAATATGGATGATGTTCTTAAGAGAACATTCATAGTTCACATTTGGTCACACATTATAGAAGACTGAATGAAGGTATAGATTATAGATTCAACAAACAGGAAGAAAACAGATCCTTTATTTAAGAAAAGCGGTATAAAAAGCATTCTGAAAAGTGATTTCCCTTAACTTTCTCCCATCCCAACTCCACCAAATAAATCAAGTCAATACATTTCTAAATAAAGGATCAACAGGATCAACATTGACAAAATACATTAGATATTTATTTATTTATTTATTTATTTATTTATTTATTTATTTATTTTTTATTAAATGGGCCCATTGTCTTCATTTAGAGGAAAGAAATAGTACTTTGCCGCTATGGACTGAATTGTATCCCCTCCTCCATTCATATATTGAAGTCCTAACCCTCAGTACCTCAGAATATGGCTGTATTTTGGAGATAAGATCATTACAGAGGTAGTTAAGTTAAAAATGAAGTGATTAGGGAGGGACCTAATTCCATACGGCTGGTCCTTATCTGTCCTTAACAGAAGAAGAAATCTGAACTTTGACACATACAGAGAAATATGACATGAAGACACAAAGAAAAGATGGCCAAAGAAAGGATAAGCAAAGGAGAGAGTCCTGAAATAGATCCTTCCATTAGTAACAACCCTGCCAAAACTTGATCTCAGATTTCTAGCTTCCAGAACCATGAGAAAGGAATTTTCTGTTATTCAAGCCACTCAGTCTGTGGTACTTCATTATAGCAGCCTTAGGATACTAATAAATTCACTACAAAGAAATATACCCTTGAATTAGATAGCAGATAAATTTGTGTTCCTTCATAGTTTTTAGTATTCCTCATTGCCATCACTGCATGAATGGAATCATACATCTAGATGCATATTTCACACATAGTCACAGACTGTATGGGTGTGTGTGTATTATGTACATTTAGATGTATAATTCACTCATTTCATGCTATACATATATATCTGTATGTCTGTGCAGACCTCACAAAGCTAAGTTTATATTTGAAATCAAATTATCAATAAGAGCTCCGATTTAACTGCATCATGACTTCTACCTACTTAACATAGGAACTCAATTCCCATTCAAAGGGCCTCTCTCCCCAATCATTTTTAAAAGTTCTTTGGGGAATTTCATGCATAATAACAAATACTATTTTCATTTTTCTTATCTGTCTTCCATTTGGCCCCCTGTATGATGTCTGCTACTGACAAAAATGTTTCAAACCTGGCCTTGCCACTTTCACTGCTGCTGCTATCCTCGTTAAGGGAGATTGAATTCCTGAGCTTGGAGGAGCCCAAGTGGCAGACCCTGTTCCTTCCACTCTGTGCAAAAATTTTAGAAATGTCCCTATGCCCTTCATACTTCTCAATTTCCCGACTGCTTATTCTCATGTCATAAACAAATAAGTTCATTCATTCATTCACTCATTCCCTGGTTAAACATAATCTTTAGGTTTTGTTCCTATAACCTCTTTCTTAAAAGCACTCAGAACGATTCTGTATAAAAGAGTGATCATGTTGACTCCTGTCTCCAAGTGCCCGTTTACTGATTTCTTCCATGCAGGCTTCATCTCTTCTAGAAAACACTGTTTATTTATATGGAACACTGAGGTCCAAACACCCACAAGTTTAGGCCTGTCCTGATATATCCCCATGCCTATTACCATTTTTAGTGTAACCAGAAATCCTACCATATGCCTGTCTCTCTATCCATCTTTCTACCTACATACATTATTATCACCAATCTGGTGGAAAGTATTGCATATTACATACAAGATATTCATAATATGAATCTAAAGACCCATATCTTAAATCACACTGTTTATAAACTAAATGAAATACAATTAAGCATTTGTACGTAAAAGAGAGCTATTTTAGTGTCTCAAACTATAAATATTGTTACTGATTGAGTTGTTTTATCCTGTTGCTAAAATGACATGACACATTTTGCACACAGTAGAAAATTACTTAATAATTCTCTCTTGAAAAGAAATAAACCATGTATATGCCTTGCCTATAAAAGTACTTTCTTTTTTCTTTTGTTAGGACTTTCAAGTTTTAGGTATTTAGGCAATATATACAGTTGATTGCCAAATAAAAATGACTATAGCAGATATAGTGCAAGACAAATTGACTGTACTTAGGTATTTTCCCTGGAGTGGTAAATAATTTTTCACTACCCTGTTTGGAGCAAAATATGATTTGTGGTTTGAATGAACTCTTGTTTCCTCTTATCTACTGAAGCTCTCCTACATTTGCATGGATACTCAAAAGACTACTGTACTCTAATTGAAAAAAAAAAAAAAGTTTAGTTAAAGTTCAGATCAATGTGTTTAAAAAAGACCTCCCACGGGTAGACAGGTGAAGTATCTATTTATGACTAGCCAAGAGGTGTAAATCAAAAAGGTGTTTAAATCTCAGAATCTCTTACCCTACATGAGGTGTTTCTTTGTTCATCTCTACATTCGATCTCAGTAGACTCTTTTAGCATGCTTATTGTGTGAAATCTTGACATATTTATGGCACATTCACTCAGCAATAATCCCATAAATTTTTAAGGCTTTCATTTATCCTGATTCAGATTGTTTTTTACTATCTAAATTAATTGGAAGGTGTCCTTCCATGTCAATTATGGTTTGATTAGAATCATCCTGAGACTATGATCCAAAATGGGAGATTTTATAAAATGAAAAGCTTTCCTTCCAATGGATAATGAAGGCCAAATTATTTTCACATAGTCTCCAGTTATGTTATATATAAAGATTTGGCTTTCAAATGTCAGTTCTCTCTGAAGGGAATGAGATGAAACTTACGCTTATCACATACATCTGTCTGAAAAATAATTGAGCATTTAAATGTCTGATCAATTATCTGCATTGTTAGGAGATGTCATCGATGATAAGATAAGACACTGCTGATTATAATACTAATGGTTTTATAAGATATTTGGGGACATATTTTTTCGGTAAGGCTTCAGCCTAAAACAAGTAACCTGTATAATTTAACACGATCTGGTTCTTATTATACAAGGATCTGATACTATTTAACTTATCTTATATGTAATGTGTTAAACATATACACAAATGGTTTAACCCAGGCCATCGTTTCTACTACAAAGCTTTAATTAAGGCACTAATGACACAACAGTGAACCTAGAATGCAACAGCAGAACAGCCATAGATGGTACTCAAGCATTTCCCCTCTGTGCAGAGGGTGTAGCAGGCCCTTTTATGTCAGTAGCAAAGATAATGTAAAGTCGGCATTTCAGGACACATTACATATCATATCCTATAATCAAATATGTGTCATGAACCATATTGAATTGTGATGATTTTTCTTAGATCTTATGCTTGGTAGAGGATAATCTGGAATACAACTGGAATAGAAGAGGTAGGCCCTCCAAAAAGCAATAGTTGTGGAAAAGACCTTTGGCTTACAGGCTGGCCAATCAGTTTACACTTGATCTGAGCTTATTCTTCACCATCGCCAAAGCTATTTTGGTGGCAATGTCCTCCTTCTCCACTTTTAATCTTTGCAAGTTGGCTTCTTTCAATTTGAAATGTTCATGTCGGGGATTTAAAAAAAAAAAGAAAAAATCACACTGAAATAAAAAAATAAGAAAGAAAAAAGCCAGAAGCATGCCAGCTATAAAATGTTCTGGTGAAAAGCACAAGTTGCAAATGTCTCTATTTTAGAGTATCCTTAGAAGTGCATCAAATCTTGAATTCTTTAGTGGCAGCTCCTTCTATTCTGTCTATATAACCTTATATTTGAATGTAACCAAGGATACAGTTGTGTCTCAACCTTAGGTAAAATGTATTAACATATTGAGCTCCCAGAAAGGCATTGAGCTCTACAAGAGAGTACAACAGGATCCCAAACAGACCCAATCATTTGATTGAGTGCTTTTAGAATTTTCAACTAATTTAAAAGACAGAATCAAAGAAAGGAAAAAAAACCCCACCAAATAACTACAATATGTAGTATGAAGAAAAGGATAAAATTCTCATAAGAAAACATAACAATGGAATATCAGTCAGTCTTGAGATCTGGGAAAATTTCCTTAGCACCTAATCATATACCAGGAGAGAACATGCCTAGGGGTGGTGGTCAGGGCTGTCAGGAGACGGAAATGCATGGGTAAAACTGCAGTAGTGCTAGACATATGAAGGAATTTACCAGTAACAAATTTCATTTGATAAACTTTATTTGATATTAATCCAGAATTTATCATTAAAATTTTTTATTTGAAATTAATCCAGAATTCCAAAAATGTTTATGCTTCAACATAATTTATGTGTGCAAATTTGTATTAGTGATATCTGTTAAAGAAAATGATTATGTGGACAGGGACCACCCGCCTGAGGAGTGTGGAAGGGGCACACACTGCTAACGAGTGAATCTCTCATTACATAATTCTATCATGTCTTGTTAATGAAATGTTCCACAGTCGTGGGTGTAACATTATAAATAAACTGAAACCCAAAGTGTTTGGTGTTTGAATAATCCATGAATGGGGACATTTTAAATGTATGTCAGATTTGTATTAGGGCTTAACATCCATTTAAAAGCAAGTAGTCCTCATCTAAATTTATAATCAGAGCATAAGAGAACAGAAAGGAATATGTTCTTGGTGTGCTACCTTATTCTATAGAAAGGAACTCATGTGTCCTCAAATTTAAATTGTGCAACATAACCTGAACTGAGACACATGGATGAAAGCCTCTACTTCTATAGGAAACTGCATTCTTTCAAAAGAAAATGTCTTTCTGGAAGGTGAAAAGTCAGATGTGTGAAGATGGTGTGTATGGCTATTGACTGTGAAGAGCTAGACTTGGGAAATCTTTCTCACTTTTATCTTGCTCCTGTATAGAATAAGTTAGCACATAAGGAACAAATTCTCTTCTGTTCTATCATGCCTGCCCTGATTATAAATATAAATGAATAGTCTGCTTTTTAATAGTTCTAAAGCTCAATTACGCCATTGCACATACACTCTGAATATTGCATTTATGGACAATTTGATTACCAAATCTCTCTGGGTCTCAGTTTATTCACAAAGTAACACTCATGTAGGGCATGCCTGCGTCAAGGCACATTGGGATTAGGTGATGGGAGATTTGTTATTTGAATTTGCGTATTTCCTCTACACCACCGGAGTGGTGATCCCTCTTCAGATAATCATTTGTTTGAGATATGTAACTAACAGAAATACATAGATGTATTTAAAGATATATTTTAAAAAATAATTATTGTTCACATGAACCCAGTTTATAGTTTATAGTAAGCAGCTTGAAATACTCATTTGGGGAATCCAAGCTGCAGAAGTTAAGCAAAATCTAATGTGAGTAATCACTGAAAACATTAACTAATGGCTGACAATTAGACTTCTTCCCAGTGCTTTAACTGAGAGAAGGAAGGAAATTGAACAAATAAGATAGGGGAGAACATGTGTGTTCAGTGGTTGGAATATACATCAAATATACGGAAAATTTTTTTGTTTCTATAATCTTGTTCCTCACATTTTGCCAAATTCACTCCGTCTTTTATAACTCAACTTAGTATTATGTAATACATCATTAATTTTTTGGTGAAATGTGATTTTCATTACAATAAAACATTCTATATGCCTGTATGATCTGGGGACAAATGTTGAGAATTTCTTCATAGATGCTCTGGCACCACACATTATGTATCAGCCAAGGCCACAATGCTTTGGGGAGCATATATCTAACTAGTCCTGAGAATTTGCTTATTAACGCTGAAGTGAAAGACAAGAGGCTTTGCCTCCATTGAAAGTCCTTCTTTCTTGGTGTGCCTGGTTGCCTCGGTTGGTTAAGCGCCTGACTTTGACTCATGTCATGATCTCATGGTTTGGGGGTTTAAGTCCCACGTCAGGCTCTGCAATGATGCACTTACTTAAGAAAAGTAAGTCCTTATTTCTCTACCACTCTCTTTTGAGGTTCTCATTACCAGAATTTGTGTAGCTGTGCAGACGCCCTCTGCAGCCTAACCGGGGTTTGTCATCAGAGTCTTCAGGAATTAGTTATAGATGCCTGATTATTTGGAACATATCTCAAGAACATTTCAGTCAATAAGCACATAAACTGATTCAATTAAATAGACAAAGAAAAGAGAAGGAGAAAAGAAAAATGGGAAGGAAGGAAAGAGAGGAAACACTCAGAAGGCTCATTGTAAATTTTGTACAAATTCATGTGCAGATGTGTCTTATATTAAATATTGTTATACTAGGTGCTGAAAAATATGTATGCCAAATTGCAGTGGGTCATCATAATAGAAATTTGTTTTGCTCCTATGACAGCCCTGCGTGGGGTTTCCCAGGTAAGCAGGCAGCTTCTTCTATATTCTGAATCCAGAACACCGTACTTTTCCAATCTGAAACTCCACCACCTCCCATTGGTTGGTGTTTATTTATATCCAGCTGGCAAAGAAGAAAAGCTCATCAAAAAACTTGTCCCATAAATGTCATTACAAACAAATAGCGCAATATAATAAATCCCATTTGGCAAAGGAGCGCTAATCACCTGCACACCTAGGTTAAAGGGAGCAGGGAAATGGGAGTTCCAAACTGGTCAGCCACTTCTCAGGGCTAAGGTTACATCACAGAGGTTGATCGTAGAGTTGATCATCTCTGCTTTGTGTTCCTTTCCTCTGAGCATCTCAACGGGAGACTAGAAGTCTAGGCAGACATCCAAAGTATTGTCATAAAACCAGGAATTCATAAACTTTTACTAACTCAAGAATCATGTAAACTTATTTTGTGATTGTATTCCTCCTTTCTGTATTTATCAGGGATTAAATGTGGAAAAGTGGGAGCCAGAGCCAGAGAGGGTTTTCAGTGCTTGGGAGTTTATCATGTTTTAACATCTAATGCAGGCTTTAATGTAAGCCTATTTCTTTGGCCTTAAATAAGTATACATCAGAAATTACTAATATATTTACTTAAATAATCTACAAGAAGAATAATGAGTATGAACAAAATAATTAGATTGGTTTTGAATTCTAAACCTGATTGATCACCAGTATGAAGTATTGATGAAATTAAGCCATCAATTACTAATGAATGTTGGTGAGTCTTTTCTAAGAAAATGTATTAAAAAAATTAAGAATAGTGACATCTTTGGATTTGCATTGTACTAGGTTTTTTGGCATTAATCTTTTACTACTAAGTTTTCATGGTGGTTTATTTCTTCCATATGATTTTCCTACTGAAAAATTTTTCCTTCAGATTTTTCTTCTGAAAGAAAAGGACAGGAGAGGTAATAACTAGGAAGGAAAACTAATTAGAAGAGGTTTGAAGGTGGAAAGATAACAAACCTCCTTAGTGTCCATCAAAAGGGGAAGGTTTGAATAAATGATAGTGCAGCAATGCAGAGCACGGATATGTAGCTATAAACAGGAATGACCAAGGACACTAAATACTACTCTGACAAGTGCTCCAAAACCTATAGTTAGATGAAAATGCAAGGAGCAGAACACTGTCTCTAGAGTATAATTTTGCATACAAATGATGGAGGAGGGCAAGAATGTAGATTAATACATGTTTCTGTTTGCCTAAAGAAACTGAGAGAATCTATAGTATGTGAAAAAAAAAGGGGGATTATCTGTGGCAGTCGTTTTTAGAAACAAAACGAATCAGGAAACAGGAGAAAGAGCACAATTATTCACTGCAAGGTTTTTTTAATGTATTATGAATCAAAAAATAAAATAAATAATTAAAGACATACAGTGTGAATGCAGGGAAAAAATTGTGCTGGAGGAAAGAGACTAATGACAAATTGAAAGCAGTAAATCGGCCTGATTTTCTTCTTTTCCTATTGCTTTTTTTTCCCTGTTAGGTCTCATTTGGTGTCACTGCTCAAGCTCTGAACAACTCTCTCCTCTGTGGCTAGTTATAGAGCCTAAGGTTTCTTGTCTAATTCCATCCAACATACTCCTACCTTGATGACCTGTTAACTTGTCTAAACCACTTGTTCATCTTTATTTCTACCTGGTCCCTCTCCTCATTAGTCTGTTCCTTTTTTATTTCCTTTTTTTCTTTTTTTTTAAGTTTAGTTATTTTGAGAGAGACAGCGAGCACAAGTGCGAAGGGGCAGAAAGAGAGGGAGACAAAAAGAATCCCAAGCAGGCTCTATATTGCCAGAGCAGAGCCCAATACAGGGCTAGAACCCATGAAGCCTCAAGATTATGACCTGAGCTTAAACCAAGAGTCAGATGCTCAACCCACTGAGCCACCCAGGCACCACTCTTTAGTCTATTTCTATTCAGCATCCCCCTACTCCTTGTCACACAAGCTGGAAATCTTAGAGTTGTATTTCACTCTTTCCTTTTCCACACTGTTAATAAACATGGACATTCGTGGTCCTAACTTACTTTTTATATATCCTTTCATTTCATTCTTACTACTGCTTTTCCAAGTTTAGGTCCTTCTTGTCATCTAGATGGTTCTTGGAGTTAATTTCTGTATTTTAGACTTGCTTGCCTAAATTTCGTCTTCTGTATTTTAAGTAATTATCTAAAATATTATTTTTTATTATGATTCCACTTGTCCCCCCAAATCCAGTGACTACTAGATTTAGGAATGTATTATTCCTTTTAGGAATACATTTTATTAGATATTAGATATTATCTAATGTATTAGATATTATCTAATACGATAATTTATTATTAAGACTTGAAATTTTGGTTATGTTTTCATACAAACAAATCTATGCTTGTGTGTTCAAAGATACATGGGTTGTATTTATTTGTACCTTAAAATACAAGCTAATAGTTAAGGATGAATGCACAAATTTTATAAAATTGCATGTAACATACATTATATAATTATAAAAGTAACAAATTTTCATATCATGTATTTTATTTCTAAAAGAAATTGACTTTGAAACTTAAGTGAATAAAATGAACTCTATGCCTCAATCTAAAAGTATTAAATGCCTGTTATCCAAAGTACAATAATAGGTGCTATTTGGAATACAAGAATCATTAGACACAGTCTATCTTTAAATGGTTAATGAGAAGGAAAGATTTTTTCCCAGATCTTTACTTAAAACAGATTGAGATAATATGATACAGCTTAGTTGTGTGGTATACAATAGATGTGCAATAAATGTTGAATATATTAGGCTCAATGTTTCAAGCCAAGATAGCTAGGAAGACTGTAGGATCATATCATTAATAGAGTAGGGTTTCATTATGAGGGCAGGGAAAGTGTTCTTTTCTAAAATATAAACTTCAATTTTGCTTTTAGGTTTATATTCATAACCTTCAAACTTATTTCTTAACTCATTAAACAAGGAAATGTGAAGCAAAAGTTAAAATTCTCCATGAAAATAATGTAACTTCTAAGTTTGACAACATGTTGGTAGCTTATGTCAAAGAGAAATTGTATCAGAAAAATTAAAGGAGAAAGGAAGAGTTTACTAGAGTCTACAGCAATAGGGAGAGATTGATCTCAACACTATCGAAACAAAAGGAAGGAGAGTTTTTAAGCACTGGGCTGAATTAGTGGAAAAGTACCAGATGTTAGGAGGGAGGTTGGTCAGTGTGATTAGACCACTGGTGCTTCCTAATTGGCACTTAACAAAGTTAGGATCCTACTCTCCCATAGACCTTTGGAGACAGGGGTTCTATCTTTATTGATGATTATATTTACATTTCAAACATATGGTTCCTGGGCCCTTGAAAGACATTCCAGAGTTTCAAACCTGGCAAGAGGCTGGGAGATGATTTAAGTCTCAAGGGGGTAGAAAAAGCATTTCTAACTGTAAGATTTTTAAAGCAAACACTCTAAGGAAAGGAAGGTCATAGACCAGTAGTCAGAAAGAAACTTAGTCAAGCTGAGGGGAATGCTAAGGCCATCATGGTCATTTACCACGTTAACTGGTAAAATCTCATGTATAATTCAGAAGACAAAAAGGTTAGAATTGAGTGGAATGATTAAAAGAAAAAAAAAAAAACTCAGAAGGGAACATATCTGCTATGATGAGGGATGGTCTGATCTAGTCCCAGAGAACAGAACTGTTTTCTATTGTGAATGGTAACTGGTACTTTGGTAAAAGAATAATTGATCTCACAGAATTTAGAGAAACTTTCTTTGAAATTACCTTAATGTATAGGCATAAGCCCAGTTTCTACAAGAAACAAAGATTCTCTCATAATTCAAATTTTGCAGTTGTTTTCACCTTGTTAAAAATTGGAAAAATACTATAAAACATGCCGAAAGTCAGTTAGAAATCAAAATAGTGCATTGCATTATTAACATAAGTATAATGGTGTTCTTGTGCAATTTGTAAGGTTGTATTTTTATATTATTCCAAATTATTCTGTAATCACATACCTTTTTCACTGTGCAAAAGATGTCAGAGACTGAAAATGATAAATGATCTTGCATTCAGTTATTCAGTAGATGATAATGTCCTATTCACAAATGAATAGCTTTATTTCTTAGTGAGTTTTAAAAAGTTTTTTGTAAAACTGAGCTTCTATAATAGAAAGTTTTTAGGCTGCTTACCACAGTTACCAAACGTGCAATGTTTCTCCTGAATCCAAAGGATGGCAGAGGCCCATCATGTTCTATTTATACTAGGCACAAACTATAATCTTAAGGTAATGACCCAAGTTTTCAATTCAGAGTAGAAATCATCCTATTGTAAAAGAATCCATTTTTTTTTCATCTTAAGTATGCTTTTTAGTCATTGATAGATAGTCATGAGATTAGTGTTGAAAAAAAAGAACAATACCATATTTTCAAGCCTAGTAATGATTCTATTTCTTTTTTATTTCACTGCATCTAACCATTAATTTCTTTGCGGAAATGTTTATAAATAAATTCAAGCAAAAATTGGAAGCAGAATTGAACTTTTTGCAGTTATCTGATTACTTTTTTAGTTAGAGATCAAGGTTCTAAAAAGAATTCTCTGAACAAAACCGTAGAAGCCATCTTTCTTGATTTTCACCCTTCTAATACTATTTGTATCTCTCTTACAACAAAACATTGTATTTTTTTAACTTTATATTTTTTAACATAAATTTCTTATGTTCCCCCCCCAAAAGTATAAGGGAGTAGGACTGTGCCATATTACTTACTTGTATTGCTTTATTACCTATTTTATTCCAAAGGTTTTGTTAGGAATTGATGTAGAGAAGCTATTTAAATATTAGCATTTCCATTGTGTTGAAAATAATGAGATTTTAGCAAAATTTTCCCTATATGCTCTAATTTTCCTTTTATAATATTCGTGACCTTGATTTATGAATAAATAAACTTAGATTATGAATAGACAGAAATAAAGTAATACAATATAAATAAAAACTATGATTTTAGTGTTTTCCACTTGTCTTAGTTACAGATCTTTGTTACAATTTTATTTATATTTTAGAATTTAACTAACATTAAAATTATATAAAATAAAAGAGAATGTTGGAGAAATTTTAAATTTCAGTGACTAAAATAATACTGTACAAGAAGCATTAGAAAAGCATCTTTTTGAGGACAAGGCAAATAGATCATACAGTTCTTACTTAATATTTAAATGTACCTTGTCCCTTCCTGTTGTCTTGGCTGTAAGTCTTACTGTATGTTTATTATAGTTAATAAATATAAAACAAATGAAATACTTTCTGAGATATGTAATTGACTAGCAAGCATTCAAAATATAATGACTCAAACGTTTAATAAAAAAATTCTGTTAAATGAATAAGTATTTGTTCATTCAAATCATAAAAAGAGTATTTCCTTATAACAGTACACATTATTAGTCTTCCATTAATGTACCTGTATGTGATCAGTTATGTTAATTTCTTAAATTGTGAGAATATTGATTGCTATCTTCTACAGATACAGAAGAAATGAGAACTCTGAAAATCTGTTCCAACAACTATGCAAAGACTAATTCTTCTACCAGACCTCCAATTTAAACTGTGCCTATTTTCATAATCGTGTACTAATTTCCTTGATCACACCCATATAATTTTATGTAATTTTGATATGAAGTGCCTTATTTGCATTTATATTTAATAGAATATAATAACTTGCTTATGCTTGGTTCTCAAAATGTTCATTTCAGCAATGCAAAAAAAATGTATTTATGCTCCATGATTCACCAAACTAGGGGTTCTCAAACTTCAGCATGCATCAGACTCTTCTGAAGGGTTTGCTAAAACACAGACTGGAGGCCCTCTGCTCAGAGTTTCTGGTTCAGTAAGTTCTGGAATGGCTTTTTAAAATCTGCATTTCCAGGTGTTCTGATCTGCTGGTTTGGGATCCACACTTTGAGAACCTGTTCATTATTGTTTTATTATGAAAATGGGTTGCTTAAAAGTATTTGCTACTATATATTATTTTACAATACATAGTTTTGTCAATTTAGTTCATTGCTTTGTTAACTCATTTCTAGATACCTGCTTTATTCTAAAATAGTTGTCGCTTTCATTTATAGCATATGAGAATGATGAAGATTAAACTTTGAGCCATTGCAATACATGTTTAAAAAGATGTAAATCTAAGATTTAAATCCAGATTGATCTAATTTCTAACTTTTGAGGGTTTTTTTTTAACACTGATTTACTAAGTAATATTTAAGTTTCCACAAATTATTAGGGTTGTTTTGTTTGCTTACATTTAATCTAGCCTGTCTCATGTGAGCCAGCACTTTCTAGTTCTTACATACATTACCACAACATTCTTCTATAGTGTAAGAGCTTTCCATATTAGACCTTCCAAATGATTATACCCCATAGGTGCACTAGGAAATTAATACTTGTCCTCGGGGTGGTGGAAAGTGCCTAGGGTGGCTAGAGATTTTAGACTTGTCACCTCTGGCCACAGGGCAGAAGGTTCTGGTAGGATGGTACTTTTGAAGCAAGGTTAGATGCCATATTTTGTGGTAACTGCAGGTAGAAAGCAAGAGTGATATTTAGCACACGCTATCCTGCCAAAATGTGCTAAACATGGCCACCAAGGATCAGTTCTGTTCTGAAGATACTGACTTCAACAGCATCAGTAGAGAGCACCATAGCACATGGTAGATAAAATGCCTGTGTAGGTTCTTAGAGTTAATTCCTCAGGATGTAGAAAACAAAACACCTGGCAAAAAAATATGTCAGGAAAAGACATATGTTTATTACATATGTGAGAGAGAGTAGAGGAATTGGGCAGTGTACCTCACTGGGCATAGCTCTAGTCTATAGACCCTTGAATATCTAACTTTTCATGTACATGTACATACATTTCTCTCTTTGTGGTTGATATATCCTTTCAGTGGCATCCAAGCTGGTCACTGTAAGATTGCTTTAACAAAGAGCTTCTTAATTTTTTGAAATATTAGGTAAGAAGAATTCAACCGAAATAAAATTAATTTACAACTGCAACATTATATGAATGAAATGAAAGAGACATTTTTAAATTTGAAAATCTTACTGGCTTTCTTAAATGATTCATGAAACAGGAAGCATCTTATCTAACAGAGGGGTGCTCCTGAAATGCGGTTTTTATTAATAATATAATTTTAACTGTTGTTAAATTTTGAATGGTTGTAAAAAATATTTATTTTTTTAGCAGCTACTCATGTGAACGTTTGTAGTCAATCCTGATATCAAGAATTTGAAAAGATTGGAGCCTCTAGAGATGGCAGAGTAGGAACACTGTAAACTCACCTTGTCCCACGGATACACCTAGATAACAGCCATATCATTGCAACTAACCCAGATCATGACCTCAAGAAAAGACTTTCCATGGTTAATTTTAGAGAGGAGGTCACATAAAAAATGGTAGGAGGAGTGGAGATGCAGTCGGTAACCAAACTCCTGGTGAGATTAACCACAAACTGGAGAGTCACCAGCATAGAAAAGTCACTAGCATAGAAAAGGGAAAAGAAGAGAACCCACACCAGGCACCCCAGATACTGGGGACCTCCATTAGGAAGATAGGTCCCTGTGACATTTGGCTTTGAAAACCAGTGGGACTTAACTTCGTGAGTTTAGACAATCAGTGGGGGTTTAATTCCATGCACTTTAAAAATCGGCAAGTTCTGCTTTGGGAGAGCCAGAGGGTGATAGGAAACTGTGTCCCTGCCTTCAGGGAGATAGCATAACTAAAACCTCACTGATGTACAGCAAAGAAGCACCACTTTGAAAAGTCCCTCAGGTATATGGAAAGATTTTCTAATCTCAGAGCATGTGCTGGAGAGGTAGGGAAACTTAGACTTCTCCAAGAACAAAAGAGCTGGTGGGTACCATTTCCCTCCTCCTTTCCAACAGCCTAGATACCTGGACATTGGCAGGAACTGGCTCCAACACGCTCCACCTAGCTTGCTAACACCATGCATCCTGCCCCACATTTTCCTTCAGATCTGTTTCATGAAATCTGACCCACTCTGCAGGAGTCCCTCCAAAGTGGCTCCTGACACATCTCATTATGCAAGCAGCCCTGACAGTAACAAGTGCCACTCCAAAGTGACTCCTGCCCTTGGGAGAGGGGAAGATAAAACCACACATACCAGTCTCACTGCAAGCCTAGGAGTGGGTTGGAGGTAGATAATAATCAGACTACTGGCTCTACCCACCAACAAAAACCTCACAGGAGGCAGCACAAGGAGAGAACTCTGCCATTCCATGTGACTGCAGTCCCAGCAAATGGGATGAGGGCAGTCATCTGGTCTGACCCAACTACAACCTCAAGGCAGCCCAAGACTGGCCCCTTTACAGAAAGGGGACTAAACTCTGCCCACAACAGGCAAAGTGGGTCATGGCAGCCAATAGGACTCAAGGCAAATGTGGCTCAGCTACTATGGCAGGGCACACATAATCCACATAGGAGACACCCCTGAAGCACCAGGTTATGGTGAACAGGGGACATTACATGGCAGGGCACCATAGGACCTCTTCTTCATAAAGCTACTACTTTCAAGATCAGGAGACAGAGCTGGATTTCCTAATACATAGAAAAAACACAGAGAGTTAGACAAAATGAGGAGAAAGAGAAATATGTTCCAAATGAAAGAATAGGATAAAATCACAGCAAAAGAGCTAATTAAAACAGAGATAAGAAATATGCTTGATTGAGAATTCAAAATAATGACCAGAATGATACTTACTGGACCTATGAGTGGAGGATCTCATTGAGACTTTCAAGATAGAAATGAAAATACAAACACACACACACACACACACACACACACACACACAGAACCAATCAGAGTGAAGAACTCAAGAACTAAATAAAAAATACAGTAGAGGGAATCAAAGTAGGTTAAAGGGAGCAGAAGAATGGATCAGTGAGTTGGAAAAAAGAGAAATGGAAAGCAACTAAGCTGAACAGTAAAATAAAAAATAATAATAAAAAATGAGAATAGGTTAAGGGAACTCAGCAACTTCATCAAACATAATAGTATTTGCATTATAGGCTGCCCATAAGGAGAAGAGAGAGAAAAGGAGGCAGAAAGTTTGATGAAATAACAGCTGAGAAACTTCTCTAATTTGGAGGAAGAAAACAGACATCCAAGTACAGGAAGCAGAGAAAGTCCCCAGCAAAATCAACCCAAGGAAATCCACATCACAGCATATAATAATTGAAATAGCAAAAAAAAAAAAAAAAAAAAAAAAAAAAAAAAAATAGTGAAAAAGAGAAATTTAAAAGCAGCAAGAGAAAAGAAAACAGTTACATACAAGGGAAATCCTATAAGACTATCAGTGGAATTTTTCAGCAGAAACTTTAACAGGTCAGAAGGGAGTGGCAAAGTGTTGAAAGGAAAAACCAAGAATACTCTATCCAGTGAGATTATTATTCAGAATAGAAGAAAATATAGTTTCCCAGACAAACAAAAGTAAAAGGAGTTCATCATCAGTAAACCAGCCTTACAAGAAAATTAAAGGGAATTCTTTGGGAAGAAAAGGAGTGGAAAAATCAGGAGTAAAAAAATTAGGAAAGGAAAGATTTAACAAGTAAATACAAACATAATAAAAGTAAATTAATCACTTATAAAACAAGTATGGTGGTGAAAAGAAAAAAAGCAGCACAGAGGTTAAAAGACAAAAGCAGTGGGGCGCCTGGGTGGCGCAGTCGGTTAAGCGTCCGGCTTCAGCCAGGTCACGATCTCGCGGTCCGTGAGTTCGAGCCCCGCGTCAGGCTCTGGGCTGATGGCTCGGAGCCTGGAGCCTGTTTCCGATTCTGTGTCTCCCTCTCTCTCTGCCCCTCCCCCGTTCATGCTCTGTCTCTCTCTGTCCCAAAAATAAAATAATAAAAAACGTTGAAAAAAAAAAATTAAAAAAAATAAAAAAAAAAAGACAAAAGCAGCAAAACAGTACAATCAATAATATCTTTAAAAAACAGTCAAGGGATTCATCCAAAATAAAAGGATGTAAAGTATGACATCATATACATAAAACATGGGAGGGGATAAATATTTAATACTCTCAGAATGGGTTAAACTCAAGTGAGCATCACTTAATATAGATTGCTATATGCAGAAGATGTTACATATCAATCTAATAGTAACCAGGAATCAAAACGTTTAATAGATATGCAAAAGATAAAGATAAAGGAATACAAGCATATCACTAAAGAAAGCCATCAAACCACAAGGGAATAGAGCAAGAAAAAAAAGGAACAGAGAAGAACTACAAAAGCAACTGTAAAAAAAAGTAACAAAATGGCAATCAGTACATACCTATCAATAATTACTATAAATTTAAATGGACTAAATGGTGACTGAATGGATAAAAAAGCAGGACCCACCTATAGGCTGCCTATAAGAGACTCAGACCTAAAGACACATGCAGATTGAAAGTAAAGGGATAGAAAAACATTTATCATGAAAATGGAAGCGAAAAGAAAGTTGGGGTAGCAATACCAATATCAAACAAAATAGGCTTTCAAACAAAGACTGTACCAAGAGTCAAAAAAGGACACAGCATAAATAAAGGGAATAGTCCAACAAGAAAATCTACAATTGTAAATATTCATGCACCAAACATGAAAGCACCCAAATACATAAAGAAACTTATAAACAGACATAAAAGAAGAAACTGATAGTAATACAATAATAGTAGGGGACATTAACATCTCATTTACATTAATGGCTATATCAACCAGACAGAAAATCAACAAGGAAACAGTGGCATGGAATGACATATTAAACAAGATGGATCTCCCAGATATATTCAGAACATTCCACCTCCAAAATAGAGGAATACATATTCTTTTCAAGTGCACATGGATATTCCCCAGAACATATCACATAGTATGCCATAATACAAGTCTCAACAAATTAAAAAAGACTGAAATCATGTCATGCAAATTTTGCAAGCACAATGGTATAAAACTAGAAATCAATTTTAAAAAATCTGGAAAGAACACAAATACACAAAGTCTAAGTATCACACTACTAAACAATTAATGGGTTAATTAAGAAATCAAAGAGGAAATAAAAAATGCATGGAAAAAAATGAAAATGAAAACACACTGGTCCAAAATCTTTGGAATGCAGCAAGAAGCTGTTCTACTAGGGAACATTATAGCAATACAGGCATACCTCAAGAAACATAAGAAATCTCAAACAACCTAACCTTACATCTAAAGGAGATAAAAAAAGAAGAACAAAAAAGTCTAAAGCCAGTATAAGGAATGAAATAATATAGAATAGAGCAGAAATAATGAAATAGGGACCAAAAGACAAAAACAAAAACAGAGAACAGATCAGTGAAACAAGAAGCTAGTTTTTGAAAAGATCAACAAAATTGATAAACATTTACCCAGACTCTTAAAAAAAAAAAAGAAAAAGAAAACAAAGCAAGACTGAAATAAATAAATCAGAAATGAGAAAGGACAAATAACAACACACACCACAGAAATACAAAGGATAATAGGAGATTATGAAAAATTATATGCCAGCAAATTAGACAAAGTAGAAAAAATGGATAAATTCCTGGAAACATATAATCATCCAAAACTGAATCAGGAAGAAACAGAAGCTCTGAACAGACTAATCAGTAGCAATGAAATTGAATCAGTAATCAAAAAACTCATAATAAACAAAGTCCAGGACCAGAAGGCATCACAGGTGAAGTCTAACAAACATTCAAAGAAAAGATAATATCTGTTCTTCTCAAACTATTCCAAAAAATAGAAGAGGAAGGATTCTAAATTCCTTCTATGAGGCCAGCATTACCCTGATACCAAAATCACACACAGACATTACAAAACATAACAAAAAAGAAAACTACAGGCCAATATCCCTGATGGACAGATGCAAAAATCCTCAATAAAATATTAGCAAACTGAATCCAACAATACATTAAAAAAAATCATTCACTATGATCAATTGGTATTTATACCAGGGATGCAAGAGTGGTTCAATATTTGCAAATCAATCAAATGATATATCACATTAAGAAGAAAAAGAATAAAAAACATGATCATCTCAGTAGATGAAGAAAAAAACATTTGATAAAGTACAACACACATTCATGTTAAAATATCTCAAAAAGTAGGTTTAGAGAAAACATACCTCAACATAATAAAGGCCAAATACGTAAAGTCCACAGTTAACAACAACATTACAAAAACTGTGGGGGTACACCGGGGTGTTGTTTCATGATCTCATGGTTCATGAGTTCGAGCCCTGCATTGGGCTTTCTGCTGTCAGTGCAGAGCCTGCTTTGGATCCTCTGTCTCCCTTTCTCTCTATCCCTCTCCAGTCCACACTCTCTGACTCTTTCTCTCCCTCAAAAATAAACATTAAAAAGAAATAATAATAAATCAAAAACAAATCAAATCCACAGCTAATACTCAATGGTAAAAAACTGAGCTTTTTCTCTAAGATCAGAAGCAAGACAAGGATGTCCACTCTGACCATTTTTATTCAACATAGTACTGGAAATCCTAGACATAGCAATCAGACAAAAAAAAAAAAAAAAAGGAATAAAAGGCATCCAATGAGGAAGTAAAGCTTTCACTACTTGCAGATGACATGATCCTATATTTAAAAATCCTAAAGATTCCACCACTATCTACTAGAAATGATAAATGAATTCAGTAAGGTTATAAGATACAAAATCAATGTACAGAAATCCATTGCATTTC
This sequence comes from Panthera pardus, assembly GCF_024362965.1. Taxonomy (NCBI): domain Eukaryota; kingdom Metazoa; phylum Chordata; class Mammalia; order Carnivora; family Felidae; genus Panthera; species Panthera pardus. Next base: position 52,089,758 of record NW_026526654.1, read on the forward strand.
TATACACTAATAATGAAACAGCAGAAAGAGAAATTACTAAAACAATCCCATTAACCACTGTACAAAAAAGAATAAAATACCTAGGAGTAAACCTAACCAAAGAGGTGAAAAAACTGCACTCCAAAAACCAAAATACACTGATGAAAGAAACTGAAGATTATACAAGCAAATGGAAAGATATTCCATGCACATAGATTGTGAGAACCAATATTGTAAAATGTTGATAATACCCAAAGAAATCTACAGATTTAATGCAATCCCTATCAAAATACCAATGGAATTTTTCACAGAACTGGAACAAATAATTGTAAAATTTGTATAGAACCACCAAAGACTTCAAATAGCCAAAGCAATCTTGACAAAGAGGAACAGGACTGGAGGTATCACAATCCCAGATTTTAAGATATACTACAAAGTATATCAAAGTAGTATGGTAATGACACAAAAATAGACACTAGATCAATAAAACATAGTGCACAGTTCAGAAATAAGCCCAAGTTTTTATGGTCAGTTAAACTATGACAAAGGAATCAAGAATATATAATGGGAAAAAGTGTCTTCAACAAACGTGCTAGGAAAACTTGATAGCTACATGCAAAAGAATGAAACTGGATCCTTTTCACCATATGCAAAAATAAACTCAAAATGGATTAAAGACTTATAGGTACAATCTGAACCCATAAAATTCCTCAAAGATAACATAGGCAGTAATTTCTTTGACATCAGCCATTGAAAAATTTTTACAGATAGGACTCCTCAGACAAAGGAAACAAAAGCAAAATTAAACTATTGGGACTACAATGAAATAAAAATCTTTTCTCAGTGAAGGAAACCATCAACAAAACCAAAATGAAACCTACCGAATGTAAGAAGGTATTTGTAAATGACATATCCAATAAAGGGTTAATATCCAAAATATATAAAGAACTTATACAACTCAACATCCAAAAAACATATAATGCAATTAAAAGTGGGCAGAGGACCTGAATAGACATTTTCCCAAAGTAGACAGATGGCCAACAGACACACAAAAAAAAGATGCTCAACATCACTAATCATCAGGGAAATGCAATTCTAAACAATAATAAGATAACACCTCATACTTGTTGGAATGGGTAAAATAAACCACAACAACAGAAGAAATAACAAGTATTGGTGAAGATAAGGAGAAAAAGGAACCCTCTGTTAGTGGGAACACAAACTGGTGTATCCACTGTGAAAAACAGTATGGCGACTCCTCAAAAAAATTAAAAATACAATTACCATACGTTCTAGTAAATCCACTTCTGGATATTTACACAAAGAAAATGAAAACACTAATTTGAAAAGATATATGCACCCCTATGTTTATCGTAGCATTATTACCTAGCCAAGATGTGGAAGCAACTCAAGTGTCCATCCATAGATGAACAGCTAAAGAAGATGTGATATACATATAGATGATATAGATATACGTGATGTATGTGATATATATGTGTATATATGTGGTATATATATGTGGTATAAATATGTGTGTATAATTCCATATATACAGAATATTACTCAGCCATAAAAAGAATGAAATCTTGCCATTTGCAAAAACATGGATGAATCTAGAAGGCATAAAGCTAAGTGAAATAAGTCAGAGAAAGACAAATTCCATATGATTTCACTCATATCTAGAATTTAAGAAACAAAACAAATGGACAAAGGAAAAAAGAGACAAACCAAGAAACGGACCCTTAACTGTAGAGAACAAACTGATAGTTACCAGAGGGAAGGTGAGTGGGAGATGGGTGAAATAGGTGAAGGAGATTAATGACATACTTATGGTGATGAGCACTGATCAATGTGTAGAATTGGTGAATCATTACACTGTGCACCTGAAACTAATGTAACACTGTATGTTAATTACACTTGAATAAAAAAAAAATAATTTGAAGTTATCATGTTTAAGAAGTATTGATCCAGAATTTTTTAACCATTTCAGTATACTGCATGAGATCAGGCTCAACATTTATTCATTAAATATTGTATAATTATTTATATTTTATGATTTTATGTTTGATATTTGAGCATGTTATTATAATGCAATATTTGATGCTTTCATTACATTTTGTGTTGTTGTCCTCTTTAAAACATTTTATTTTTATATTTATTCACTCAGGCACATACAAATATATCCCCTGATTTATCCAATGTGCTGAACAGATATTTTCTATTATGCCAGGCATTTGAATGGGAAACACAGTTCTAAAAGCCACTTTTCATATCAATGTTTCACTTGTTACTAAGTTTTTCCTAGCAGTCTACTATATACTCCTTCTCCCAGAGACACTAGAGCTCAAATCTAGCCATTGTCAATTTTCAGAAGTCAGCAACACATCTCCCTTTTCCAGTGTAAACCGTAAATGACCACTTCCACAAACACTTGTGCCCCTCTTTGTTCAGCGACTCTTGATTTTTGCTACGACTGCATTACTATTGGGGTCATTTTGCCTTATATTTATTGCGACATCTTATTTCTTGGACTTTCCTGTCTCCTGGGAACTCAATACAGTCACACCCCTTCTCAACACAGCCATGGTACATGTAAATTTTGTTTTCTCATATGCTTTTCCTTTCATTAAGCAATGGGCCCTAATTTAGGGCAAACATCCCCCTAGTTTGAGAATGTGGTTATCTCTTATGGTCATGTTTTATGAAAAGTAAGACCTAAGTCACATACCTAAAAAGAAGCGCAGTAAACAGAACCTTAGCAACTTACTGGTCATATGACTTAGAACCAAATAAAGATAGAAAAAAAGAAAATCGTTGGAAGCAGGTTTTTCTGTTTTGTGTGGGTCTGTTTATTTATTTGCCCTATTAGGAGAGGATATGCATACTTGAAGTGCTGTAAAGGAAGGCACTAGGTATAGTAACCATAGGAGACATGAAACTGAGGAAAATGTTTTCATGACAGGGAAGATTTAAAGAAAAAAAGCACACAATAAGATGGTTCCAGTGGCCTTTGAGGACGAAGAAGAAAAGGGGAAGAAAATGTCTTTTCCTAGTGATTCCAAGTGGTCTTTGTAATTGAGATTTTGCCAGTTAATTCAAGGCCAAATGTTTATAAATTTGAAATTTACTCTAAAATGTCTGCATATGCATATCTAGGTTAATTGTCTATGACTTTGGAAGTGGGTAATTAGCATTTGAAGGTCTCTATTAATAAGTGTACACTGTATAAATGGCTATGACCAACCGTTATCTAAATTTGCACCAGGAGGTTTTTTTGTTTTTTTGTTTTGCTTTGTTTTTGTTTTATTTTAATGGTAGGGATGCAAGAAATAATTTCCCTGGAGAAATGGATAATGTTCAAAAAATGTGTTTTGCAAAAAAATTATATAGGCATTACCATCTTTGCATGAATAAAGTATAAAACCTGATAAACTCAGCAGGCAAGTGCTTAACGAAAAATTCTGTCATCTGACCCAGTTAGAACACAGGAGTAAACCCGTGACTCTAGGTGCTTCTCAAAATGCCCTATAATGGAGGTGGTGGAGGTGGGAGGTCATCTGCTAGCTTATACTGATAATTTATATGGCTTTTTTTGGCTTCTTGATATTTAATATTTTTATATGTAGACAATCTTTTAGTCTAACATAGCACGTGCTAGAGTGGTACCAGGGAATGAGGGAAAACATCAATATTTATTCATATAATCTGAAAATTGTTTATTTTATTTTAATAATGCAATAGTAGTTCATTTACACCTTTGATCAGTTTGTAAAACTGATATATACTTCTGCTTTCTATTAATTGAAAAGAAAATTAGTTCTCAGTAATAGCTCAGTACCAAACACATGTTAATAGTCCTGTAAGGGTAATTACAGCCATGAGTAGGAGGGCTCCTTTATCATAATGGAGGCCTCAGCATTCTTGTTAATATGTAGCCAGTTGTTACAATCTTTAGGTAGAGAGTACAATTCTAGGAACAAGGTTCCTAATTTAAAATTATAATTTTTTTTCATTTGGGAATTAATTCATTAAATCATCTAAATTCTTGCCTGCTACTGTTTGCCAAGGACTGAAAATATAAAAGCAGAAAAGAAATGGTCTCTTTTTCTGAAGCAGCTTACAAGCTGTGGAAAGAAACAGACAAGGAATTATTATTATACAGTGTATAATGACATGAATACATAGGCTGAAAACCCTGATATTCAGAAAGCACAATTCTTTCAAGAATTACAAGGTGTTTTGGTAGATCTGGAGCATAAGCAGGGAGGAAAAGAAAAGAAATGTGAGCTAAGGGTGGCTGATACCTAGAGGTCAGCTCTAGTTTGGATTTTTCCCGAGGGCACTGGTGTGAAATTGAAAAGTTTTTAAATGTGAAGTGGCATTCTCTCCATAGAGCCCTCCGCCCAACAGCTCCTTTTCATAGCTCAGTAGACAGAGAACGCCTGAGGCATATTCCAGAGTGAGACTATTGTGTCCTTTACAGAAGTCATTGTCACTGTCACCCTGGAGACTGTATCCTCCATGAGTCTCAGGGAAGCCAGAAGCACTGTCTTTATTCTCAGTGAAAAGTCATCCATAACAAGGTATCCTTCCCTGAACCTCTAAGTAGATAGTTTTTTTTTTTGATTGTTTGCTATATTTTTCTTTGACAATATGACCCAAAAAGCATTTTTCTCAGTGGAATGCACCTCATCACATCTTAAATGCCTGGAAGGGCTATGGGTAGGTGAAAAATGCAAGGCAGTCTCCTGTTCAAATTTTTGACCTTCCACATTTTCTGAAGAGAAATGGAGGTGCTGATGGAGAGGGTGATCCCAACTGGAACAGAGCTCATGCTCTAGGACCCAGAAGCCAAGGTTAAAGAGAAAATCTGGATCCACAGTTTCGTTAACGTTGAAAAGCTGCCCCAGAACAGAATCAGAACGGAGCATTGGGAACAATGTTTGAGTTCATTATATCCACTAAAGGCTGTTCTATTTATCTTTTGGCAAAGTGTGGCAAGGAAATTGTTCTTAATCAGAAAACCCTATTTTAATATCTAAGATTTCAAAATATTTTGATGAAGCTTTAAATGTATTGCCTGAAAAGATTATTTCTTTTTATACTGATCTATCCAAAACCTGAAAGATGTTCCACCCCATACTTGTGTGTGGATCACAGCATGTATTACATTGTGTGTTATTTCAGGTTTTTCTCTTTTTAGAAGATAGCTTCAACTTTCATTCTGGTGCTAGTGAGTTCATGAGGAGTCATTTAACTTACAGATAAATTTTTTAATGTTTATTTTTATTTTTGAGAGAAAGAGAGACAGAGACAGAGTATGAGTGGAGGAAGGGCAGAGACAGAGGGAGACCCAGAATGTAAAGCAGGCTCCAGGCTCTGAACTGTCAACAGAGAGCCTGACGCGGGGCTCAAACTCAGGAACCGAACCAGGAGATCATGACCTGAGCTGAAGTTGGACACTTAACCGACTAAGCCACTCAGTGCCCCAATTTAATTTACAGATAAATAGGGTCTATTATATATAATCTATTTCTCTTACCAAAATAAGGTGGTTTTGTTCTTGTTTCTCTTTCTGTCTATAATTTTTTCTCAATTGGTTAGCACAGTGCACTCTTAAAAAACAAGCTGTAAAATATTAAAGTGTATTTTTTAGGAGAGAGATTTTTAAACATCATGATTGACAAAAGAGTGTAAGAAATATAAATATGTACATCAGCTTCAGTGACTCCTGAGATGTAGGGTTTTTCACTGTGAGTTTAATATTCCTTTTATACAGAAATATTTTCATAACTTCTCACCAAGAATGGAAATGCCTTGTTATCTTTCTCTCCTTCTTTCTTATAAACGTCCTCTTTTGTTTTGTAGGTTGCTGTTGTGAGAATAATAAAAGATAAGGCCAAAAAAATCAAGTGTTATTTTAGTGTTGAACTTTGATACCTGTTGCTATAATCAAGGTGCTTTTATTTCATCTCTCAAAAATGAGATACATGTTTTCCTGACTAAAACTTTTCTTTTTCGATAAAAACTTACTCTATCATATATGTTTTAACTCTAAAGACAGTGCACCAGCATTCCCTCAAAGAACGAAAATACCAGGAAGTTCAAAATACATCTATCATTCTCAGAATGAGGAAAAAAACACCTTCTCAGTTTTTTGGGGTGCCTGGCTGGTTCAGTTGTAAGAGCATGTGACTCTTGATCTTGGGGGTGTGGGTGCTACACGTTGGGTGTAGAGATTACATAAATAAATAAATAAATAAATAAATAAATAAATAAATAAACAAACATTTAAAACAAAAACTACATCCTCTTTGATTTCTGAGAATGCAGAAAGGTAAAGGAAAAGCATTAAACCATAAAAACCAACAACAAAAAACAATATTTAGCAAAGTTTATTTTTTCAAAATAAATTATATCATTGACCTTAGTATTTTTTTAAACGTCTATGAAAGCTAAAAGAAAGCTTACTCTTTGTTAATCCCTAAAAACAGATAGTACTGGTCTTCTTTTACATTAGTTCCTGCAGAAATGTATATGGAAAAATTGACATAATATTGCATATTTACACGCACACACACACACACACACACACACTTACATGTTAAAACAAAATCTTTTAATGGCTGTAGTACTTTCCCAAATAATTATCTTTAAATAAAAATATCCATTATGTTGTGGGGTGGTTGGGTGACTCAGTCTGTTTAGCATCTGACCCTTGATTTCAACTCAGGTCATGATCTTGCTGTTTGTGGTTTCTAGCCCCACATCAGGCTGTTCACTGACAGTGCAGAGCCTGCTTTAGATTTTCTCTTTCTCTCTCTCTGTCCCTCCCCCCACTTTCAAAAATAAATAATCATTTAAAAAATACATCCATATGTTGGGAGACAGTTCTCCATGGACTTTCTCCATAACTAAAATCAGCTTTTTCCAGATATCTTTTCAAGGATGCTTGTATAGAAAACAGCTTTGGAAGAGAGATGTAGTGCCTCTCTTCAGGGCAAAGAGTAGATACATTTCCTGAACAAAATAATACACCACCTCTTTGCAGGTGTTCTTGAATATTGTGGCAGGTTTGCTAGCATCCTGCTTACAAAATTGAGGCTTTCCTAGGCTTATGGTTCCTTAGCTATGATATAAACCTGTGGTGCACATGTAGCATCTACCTGGGCCCCTCCTCAGCTCTCCTGTTGGACTTGGGGAGCAAAGGGAACTGATGCAAGCATTCAGGTCATCCTGCCTTCCTGCATGTTATGTAATACAGGCATTTGACTCCAACCTAGAAATCTCTTCTTCTGCCACCATCCATAAATCAGGGGTAGGCAAATTTGTCCAGTTACAAATAGGCTGAAATTTCAAATTTTTTATACTTCTCAACACCTTAATGATGTGGTTTTGGACTGAAAGGGGTCTGGAGCCATCAGCCAAGAAAGAATTCTTGAGACGTATTTGGTTCAAAAAGGTGATTTTATTAAAGCACAGGGACAGGCCCCGTGAGCAGAAAGAGCTGCCCTGTCACTGTGAGGAGACTGATTATATGCTTGGGTGTTGGGGGAGGTAAAGGCAAGGTAAGTTTCCGAAAGGATTTTCATATGCTGAAGAAGACTTGTGATACCGGATGCCTTGCTATTGTCAAGCTTAAGCTGTTTTTCCCTCTAGCAGAGCATTAACATTAAGACAGTAGGGAATTCCTGTTATATTCTGCCTGCCTTAAGTATTTGTCAATAGGCTGCAGGCTATAAGGAAATTTAATTTTATCTACCATTTCCTTCTACCTTTGTTTCCCATATCACTTACTATATACACAACTACACAAGCAAATAATGTAAAAGGACATCTATCTTATGTATGTTTCTATTGTTGATATATGATTACTTGGGGTAAAGCACACAGTTCTTTTTCTTTTAATTTTTTTTTTTTTTTTTTTTTGATAGAGAGAGAGAGAGAGCACATGCAAGCACACAAGTGGGGGTGGGGGGCCAGAAGGAGAGAGAGAGAATCCCAAGCATATTCCATGCTCAGCACCATCCCACGACCCCAGGATCATGACCTGAGCAGAAACCAAGGATCAGATGCTCAACTCAGGTGCCCCAAGTGCACAGTTCTTAAATGTACAAATTAATGAGTTTTGACTAACATATACCTACCATATCCCCCACAAAATATAGACAAGTTCTATAACTTTGGTGATTTCTCTTCTATCTCTTTCAACCAGCCCCCACTATGAACATTTTCAGTCAAAAATTGTTCTTATTTCTTTCCCCATAAATTAGTTTGCCTGTTCTTGAAGTTCATTTGTATTGAAACATTTTGTATGGGTTCTTTTTAGTCTACTGCTTGTTCTCAAAATAATGTCCTGAAAGTCATCCATACTGTTGCATAGATTGTATCTTGCTATTTATTGCTGAGTAGAATTTCATAGAATTTATTTGTACAATTTGTTACCCATTCTTGTTTTGATAGACACTTATATTTTTTCCAGTTTTTAGTTCTTATGAGTAAAACTGCATCAAATATTCCTTATAAGTCTCTTTGTGAACATATGTTGGGTAAATATCTAAAAGTGTTTATAATATAAAACAGGTATATGGCATACATTTAGCTTTTAAAGAAACTGTCAACTAGATTGGCAAAGTGGCTCTACCATTTTATACTCCTACTAGGAAAGTATGAAAGTTCCAGTTATTCTTCATCATCGCCAACGTTTTGGTTTTTTAATTGTACCCATCCTAGTGAGTGTAGAGTTTGTTTTGCATTTCCATAATGAGAAACAATGTTGAGTAATTTTTCATGTGCTCACTGGTTATTGGTATATATTCTTTTGTGAAATGTCTGACCGAATTTTGCTTATTAAAAAAAATTGTGCTATTTATCTTATCACTGATTTGTAGAGATCTTTTATATATCATTTTTCAGACACACATGCATAGACACATATACTCATATATTATATGTGTACATGTATTAAAAACTTCCAATCTATAGCTTTCATTTTTATGTTCTACTGGTAAATTCTGATTAATGAGTTTTATTTTTTGTGAAGTTCTATTTATCTTTTTGAAAATTTTTGAAAAGGGCACTGTGGGTTCAACCCATTTTAAACTAATTTTTTTTATGGTTTGAGATATGGGTTAAAGTATATTGTTTTTCTCTATAGACACTGTTTTTCTTAAAAGATATCCAGTTGCAGCACGACTGACAATAGCCAAAGTATGGAAAGAGTCCGAGAATCCATCGACTGATTAATGGATAAAGAATATGTGGTATATATACACAATGAAATATTACTTGGTGATCAAAAAAGAATGAAATGTTGCCATTGCAACAACATGAATGGAACTACAGTGCATTATACTAAGTGAAATAAGTCAGTCAGGGAAAGACAAATATTACATGACTGTGGAATTTAAGATACAAAACAGATGAACATAAGGGAAGGGAAACAAAAATAATATAAAAATAGAGAGGGATACAAACCATAAGAGACTCTTAAATACAGAGAACAAACTTAGGATTGCTGGAGGGGTGCTGGAGCGGATGGGCTAAATAGGCAAGGGGCATTAAGGAGGACACTTGTTGGGATGAGCACTGGATATTATATGTAAGTGAAAAATCACTAAATTCTATTCCTGAAAACATTATTACACTATATATTAACTAACTTGGATTTAAATTAAGAAAATAAAGATATCCAGCTGTTCTACTATTTGGTTGAAGACTTGCCCTTCTCCAATGAACTGCACTGATGCAATTCAACTGCCTATGTATGTGTGTATCTTAACATATTACATGCCTATAGTATCCCAAAGCTGAACTCAATAGTCATTTCCAGGTGTGTTGGTATTTATTTGGTATTTGTAATTTTGATTAATAATTAATTTTTTATCTGTACCTGAATATAGTACTTATATATCAGCCCCAAAGCTATTTCTGCATGAAAAAATAAAGTTTTCCAAATAAAAATTTCAGTTTTGGTCTAAAATACCATGTTCAGATTAATACCTTGATTGTCTCAAAATATAAAGAATATTTTACAAAAGCAGCATATAGATAGCTTTAAACAGATGTTTATGAACTATTTTATAGACCATATAAGACCATTAACAAAAAGGCTAATGTTTATTGGCTGTCTAATTCTCAAATCTCTTATTTTGAATCAAATTTGCAAAGGTTCCCAGTGCTCTTCAATATAAAACATACTATTTGTAAATACATACTATAGAAGAAATCCTTTGAGAATGTGAAGTAGTAAGATATTCTCCCTCTGGGGGCACCTGGGTGACTCAGTTTATTATGCATCTGACTTTGCCTCAGGTCATGATCTCACAGTTCAGGAGTTTGAGCCCCACCTCAGGCTTGGTGCTGACAGCTCAGAGCCTCCAGCTGGATTCAGATTCTGTCTCTCCTCTCTCTGCCCCTCCCCCACTTGTACTCTCTCTCTGTCTCTGTCTCTCTCTCTCTCTCTCTCAAAAAACTAAACATTAAAAAAATAAATAAATAAAGTAAAATAAACATTTTTTTAAAAAGATATTCTATCTCTGTACATATACAAGAAATAATAATATCTGCCAACAGAAATACAATTTATAATTCTTCAAAGAACTATAGAGAGCTTTTAAGACTCATTTTAGTACAGCATAGTTATTACTTCCTGAATGAAACCTTTAGGATAATGGATTTTTAAAATTCTCTTTTCTCAAGCCATTCAATCCAAACTTCCTGAAATATTTTGCAAAAGCCTAGAAATGTTACTAATGTTAATGTACAGTTTCATATTTAAAGTCCCTATAAATGATAGTTTTAGATGTTATACATCTCTAATAGATAATTTCCATTACATTTTAGTAATGTACACACCACAGGAGATGATAATAGACATGGAAACCAAACTTAACGTTAATGAACTTTCTACATATTAGACACTTTGGGTAGAGTTTTTGCATGGTGTGCAAGGGAGTGGAAGTACAACTCTAATTGGCCTTAATTGGAGATGCATAATTAATTCTCTTCATACTGTGCTAAAATCCCAGTGTCTGTTGTTTCAATTGGCCTCTAAATATGAAGATGAAAAAATGTGGTATAGTAATAATGTTTATGAAATAAACTTTGAAATATAAAATACTTCTTATAAAATAATCATGGATCTTTTTATATTGATATGTGAATTATTTTTCCTTTCGTTTAAGACTACAAACTAATATTTAAATATATGTGTTGGAAAGATGATTGTATGAATTCTCCTTATACAAACTAGCAGTTTTAAAAGTCACTTATAAAAGAACTCACCAAACTCCACACCCAAAAAACAAATAATCCAGTGAAGGAATGGGCAGAAGATATGAATAGACACTTTTCCAAAGAAAAAACCCAGATGGCCAATAGACACATGAAACGATGTTCAACGTCACTCATCATCGGGGAAATACAAATCAAAGCCACACTGAGATACTACCTCACACCAGTCAGAGTGACTAAAATGAACAACCCAGGAAACTACAGATGCTGGCGAGGATGTGGAGAAACGGGAACCCTCTTGCACTGTTGGTGGGAATGCAAATTGGTGCAGCCGCTCTGGAAAACAGTGTGGAGTTTCCTCAAAAACTTAAAACTAGATCTACCCTATGACCCAGCAATAGCACTGGTAGGAATTTACCCAAGGGATACAGGAGTGCTGATGCACAGGGGCACTTGTACCCCAATGTTTATAGCAGCACTTTCAACAATAGCCAAATTATGGAAAGAGCCTAAATGTCCATAAAGTGATGAATGGATAAAGAAATTGTGGTTTATATACACAATGGAGTACTACATGGCAATGAGGAAGAATGAAATATGGCCTTTTGTAGCAACGTGGATGGAACTGGAGAGTGTTAAGCTAAGTCATACAGAGAAAGACAGATACCATATGTTTTCACTCTTATGTGGATCCTGAGAAACTTAACAGAAACCCATTGGGGAGGGGGAAGGGAAGGGGAGAAAAAAGTTACAGAGAGGGAGGGAGGCAAACCATAAGGGAAACCATAAACTCGTGAATGCTGAGAACAAACTGAGGGTTGATGGAGGGTGGGGGAGAAGGGAAAGTGGGTGATAGACATTGAGGAGGGCACTTGTTGGGATAAGCACTGGGTATTGTATGAACACCAATTTGACAATAAATTGTATTTAAAAAAAAAGTCACTGGGGAGCCTGGATGGCTCTGTCTGTTAAGCATCTGACTTCGGCTCAGGTCAGGATCTCACAGTTTGTGAATTTAGGCCCCATGTCGGGCTCTGTGCTGACAGCTCACAGCCTGGAGCCTGCTTTGGATTCTGTGTGTCTCCCTCTCTCTCTGCCCCTCCTCTGCTCACACTCTCTCTCTTTCTCTCTCTCAAAAATAAATACACATTAAAAATGTTTTAAAAAGTCATTTACAAGAGTATGGTATAGTGGAACTTATAAATAAATAAATAAAATTAAGGTTTGAGATTAAACTTTCAAAAAAAGTACTAAAATAAATCAGGAAGAATTCTGAAGTAATATAAATTACTTCAGGATTGATTGCCAGTCTTAAATAAATTCATAAAATAATAATTTGAATCCTCTATTTTATTATTCCCCCAAACACTACATCATGAAAATTTATATTACTGTCATAATGATATGAGAGAATTTTTAAATGCAGAGAAGAAAGCACGATTATGGAAAAGAAACAGAAAAACAAAACATGATGTTGCAACTATGAAACCATTTTAATTTTGTTTCAAATCCATTTAAATGCATTTTTAGTTCAATAATGGATTGACTATAATCAGATCACATTATGCTATAATTGACTCATTGAGTTTAATGTGACAAGAGGTTGTTAAGAGGCATGTCTTGTATATTATTTATTTGAAAGATCAATTTTTGGATGATCTTATTGATGTCTACCGATAAGCTGATGATGCAATCCAGAATTGGGAATTGGGGATACTGTTATTTCTTCCCTGTGAGAGTACTTATAGTTAAAATCTTTGTCTTTATGTTAAAATAATTATATATGTCTTTATCTTCAAAATAACCAAAAACATCTGTACTTTGCCGATAAACCTCCATGAAGTTTAAAAATAACTGAATTACTGAAGGCAAAAATGCAGTTTCCTCCTGTGCAGTATGTTTCTATCAATACTGCATATGTCCTTTGTTATGACTTAACACATGATGTAATTTACAAGTACTTGAAAAATTACCAAGTATATTTTATCAATAGAGAGGACTATTTTCATTGATTCATTCAAAGAAGATGTTTTAATGTTTTAACTATTCTCAATTCCTCACATATGGAAGAATGGTTATTATTATTGCCCAATATTCCTGGATAATTGCTTGAACACTATATAATCCAACAAAACTGATAACTATAAAAGTTTAGAGAAAATATGTCCATCATTCTAATTTTTCTGTGACAATGGTTCACACATATGGCTTATGATGAAACACAACTGGAGATTAAATTCATTGAGTTACAAAGTGTATCTATATTAACTCCACAGATGATATGAAATACTTCCAGTATTAAAAAATGAGAAAACCCTGGGGTGCCTGGGTGACTCAGTTGGTTGAGCATCTCACTTTGGTTCAGGTCATGATCTCACAGTTCGTGAGTTCCAGCCCCAGGTGTGGCTCTGTGCGGACAGCTCAGAGCCTGGAGCCTGCTTCGGATTCTGTGTCTCCCTCTCTCTCTGCCCCTCCTCCACTGTCTCTCTCTCTCAAAAATAAATAAACAAATTTTTTTAAATGGGAAAACCCTAATGTTTAAAATTGGAAAGGAGCTAAAAACCTGAAATTTTGTTCAATGTATGGGAGAATGCCAGTTTTATTCACTGCTATAGATGGAGTATATTACAGTGCTGCTTCTTACAAGGTGCTCACTAAATATTTGTTGAATGAATGGATGGATGAGTAATGGCTGACACAGATAAATCAAATCAGTCAGTTTTAGAACTAGATATTTCAGTGAATACCAGTTTATTCGAATATATTTATGAAACCATCAATATCTCGGTAACAGTTTCTTTGTTGTTGTTGTTGTTGTTGTTGTTAAAATTAATACAATCATTTTCTAAATGTTTTAAGGAAATTCAATGCAGATTGAGTAGAAACTGCCAAATAAATGATGCCTTTCCCACTTTCGCAAAAGCTGTCAGAGTAATCTGGTTTAATCATTTCCTGCTATGATAATAGCACCCTTCTTGACCAGGAAAAAAAACAAAACCAAAAACACAACGGAACTCCTGAGCGCTAAGGGATGAAATGGAGGTGCCTAAAAAATCACAGCAGACTTTGGGGCACCTGGGTAGCTCAGTCAGTTAATCATCCAACTCTTGATTTCAGCTCAGGTCAGGATCTCATGATTTGTGGGTTCAAGCCCTGAGTCAGGCTCTGTGCTGACAGTGTAGAGCCTGCTTTGGATTCTCTCTCTTCTCACTTTCTTTTTTTTCCCTTCTCTGCTCTCTCTCTCTCAAAATAAATAAATGAACTTAAAGAAATTTTTAAAAAATCACAATAGACTCTTTTTTTTTAGTAGTGGTTTCAACTACTGCACTTGCAGGCTATAGTAGATACTCACATTTTGACCAGTACAAACACACATATAAAGATCTATTTGCCCTGACTACAAAAAAAAAAAAAAAAAAGCTAAATCTACAGTACATATTATAGGTAAAAATAGGACATTCATATTTGATCAGGTCTGATTCCAGTATACATATTGTTTAATCCTAATTTACTAAACCGCATGCCCAATATCTTTTTTGATGTATTATAACATATCATTCTGTAAGTGCATTTTACACCAACAGTCTTAAAATGAGCTTTCCTTTACTATATTTTTTTTACTGATGTAAATTATTAAATATTTATCTACTACTACATAGATACGAAAACAAAAACAGAATCCAAAAGTTGTGAAATTACTAGGTAGTCATTTAAGTTATAAGAAATATTGAAAAATATTGAAGGTTTTATCATCACAGAATAAAACAAAATCTTTTTTGAGTTTATGCATTAAGGGTCAAACACCCTCTATGGTGTTGATGGGTTAAACCAATTTCCTCCTTTTCAGAATATATGTAGTTTTCTTGGATGATTAGACTGAATGTCTTTTTAACCCCATTAAATACACCCAAATATTCATGTATCCAATAAGGAGATCAAATAATACATGCATATATCACTTCACAGTTCTTTTCTTGGACACAGTATTTGTGTGGTTCTATTCTCCTATGATACTTATTTTTGTTATTTCTTTAGTTACCATTCCAGACTGAATTAAACCACAGTTTGAGCTTTCAGTTTATGCGATGATGATGACACTATTCTGCATATAATGGTCCCTTGTCTCTTTTTTTAGTTGTCTATTACTGATAGAATATGAGTAACAAGATCATAAACATTCCTAATTAAGCCATAAGACATGACAGGTTGTGAATTGTGTTGTAATATTTCACACCTAGTGTTCTGCTAAGCATGAGGCTGAAGGCTCCGAGCCATCAATGCACCTAAGCGTGAATTAACTCTGTGCAATTCGTGCCCTGGAGTATCTGCCTTTGATTATGAAACAGTGAATTTGTTTGGCAATTAAGAAAATAACTTTGTTTTGTGTTTGCCCTAATTTAATTTTATGCATGCAGGTTAGACAATATCAGTTTGTTTGGAAAAAAGATTTTTCAAATAATTTAAAATAGACTATGTAATATAATATTCTACAATCAAAGAGAAACACTATTTAAATTTATTTCTTGGATACACTATAGCAAGATTCTCACTTTTGATTTCAACACATTCACTTTTGATGACGATTGACACAATTCTGTGGAAATCATTTTAAAGCCTTTGAGGGTAACTATTGCCTGATGCCCACCATACCATAATGAAATACAGTCTGAATGGTTTTGTCTCACTCAACTATTACCTTAATGCTATAAATGCATGACAGGTAAAAAAGAGAGGGTCATGTTTCAAAGGAAACACCACAGAGGCAGGTGACTTTTCAAATATAACATAGCTAACATTTAGAAAATAATATAGCAGTATATTTTGTGCTCCTCAGACAGTACCCCTTATTACACATGTACTTTGAAATAAAATCATTGAAGATAAAATAATAGCTGTAACATAGAGCTAAACCTTATTTTTAAGTTACTAGGAATTATATAAATGTATAATGTACCATAAAAATTGATAAATTGGTAATCAGGAGAATAATGGCAGGCCACTTAAACAAAGCTATTTAAATGGAAGTATATTATTTTGATAAAACAAATGTTTCTTTGAACACTATTTAATGTCATCTTGCTTTTCCTAATAGTCCTGTGTTCATGATAGAATCAAAAAAGGTGTACCATAAACTTTGCTAGATTGCAAAGAAAATATATCATTAGTTTTAACAACATAGGTTTTGATGTTAGCTAAAACTCAGTTTGTTTTCATGTTACTAATCAAAATCCTTTATGTTAGCATAAAGAACTCCCTTTAGCATTTCTTGTAAGGCAGATCTAGGGGTCATGAGCTCCCTCAGTTTTTGTTTGTCTGGGAAAGTCTTCATCTGTCCTCTATTTTGGAAGACTTACTGGGTAAAGTATTTTTGTTTGATTTTTTTTTTTCTTTAAGCACTTTGAATAGATCATTCTACTCTTTCCTGGCCTGCAAGGTTGCTGCTGAGAAATGTGCTGATAGCTGCAGTGGGTTTCCTTGTATGAGATGAGTTTCCTTTCTCTTTTTGCTTTCAATATTCTTTGTCTTTGATTTTTGACAGTTTTATTATAATGTGTTTTGATGTAGTCATTTTGGGGTTGAATTTGCACGGAGACATATAAGCTTCAGGTACCTGCATGTCTGTATCTCTCTCCAGCTTTAGGTAGTTTTCATACATTTTATTTTTAAGTCAGTTTTCTGTCTCTTTTTCCACTTCGGGCATCCTCATAATGCAAAAATTGTTTTTGTTGACAATATCCCATAAGCCATATAGGCTTCATGTGCTTTATAATTATTGTGTTCACTTGGTAGTATCATGTTTCCTACAGTCTTGTGTTGGTGGCTCCACGTTTGATGGAGCAGTCACCTGTTCTAGACTTTACATATTGGTTTTGGTGCAGAAAGATCTTTACCTGTGGGAGAGTGTGAGGGTGTCAGCTGGCTGAGGTGTGGCAATTCCAGCTCCAGGAAAGACCCAAGGGTGTTGTCTCCATGCATCTCCATCGGCTGAAGTCAGCATTAGCGATGGGTGCAGGGGTTCTCAGTGGCCAATGCTGCGGGTAACTGTAGTGGTGGTAAGGGCTATTAGGGTCTTCTGTGTCAAAGGCTGGTGGGGGACCTCTTGATCTCTTTTTTTCCCACAGGGATGTGGTGGCTGAGAGAGACCCTCGTGGCAGCAGGTCTGGCTTGTGGGCACACTAGGCACACTAGCGGTGGTAGGAGCGCTTCACCTGGTGCGTGGTGCCTGTGGAACAGCCATAGTGCTGGCAACTGGAACACAGGTGCTCCACAGAATGAAAGCAGCTCCAGGGTCCAGGGCACTGGGTAGCCCCCCACACGGTGGCTCAGGTGCCTAAGCAGCTGTAGAGCAGGGTCTGAAGTACTGACACACATGGTAGAGCCAGGGTTCTGAGGTGTGAGGTGTGTGCGAGGTTGGGAGAGAGACTGGACACCCTGGTCCTGGACAGTGCGACAGCACTCCTTCTGAGGGGCACACAGCAGCCTTCCCTCTCCATATGTCTGTGGCAGCAACAGCTGTTGGTTACCTCAGTGGCAAAAACTGCCGGTGTCCTCTGTGGGGCGGGCTGCAGGGGTCCACAATAAACTCTACCAGTAACTTCATCCTCTTGAAGTTAGACACAGTGAATTGCTCTAGTGATATTTAAAAGCTTACCTCCCCTGGAGCCATTTGCTTCCACTGCAAGGG
Organism: Panthera pardus; assembly: GCF_024362965.1. Classification (NCBI taxonomy): domain Eukaryota; kingdom Metazoa; phylum Chordata; class Mammalia; order Carnivora; family Felidae; genus Panthera; species Panthera pardus. Next base: position 52,107,657 of record NW_026526654.1, read on the forward strand.
TAATAAACCTAGAGATATTTTTTTTCCTTTTTACCCCAGAAATATTTGATGATTATTTAGAGGTGAACAAGGTTAGGGGATCTCAGACCTTTGGGGTTTCTCTCCTCTGGTGCAAAATCTGCTGCATGTTCAGATAAATATCTAGCCCTCATTACATCATCATTTAGGGAACTGGAGCATGAGGAATGACTATAGGAAGTATGTACTCTTTAGTTTAGAATGATACATTATAGAATTCTGGAACTGTATACACAAGTCTGGAGTGTGGTAATTAATAGTTATAGGACCACTGGAAAGTAATTTACTGACTTATTTTCTAATCTGTCTTATCATCTCGATTAAATATTTGAATTACTTGAGGAATACTTTTTATTTTTTCCAAGATAGAAGTTACATGTTTAATATGAAATAATAAAGACAACAACACATTGTATATGAACAATGTACACACAGTCTTTGTACATACTGGCCTGGCCTGGCTGACAATCTCTGGGTTTTCTACACACCTTTGAGGAGAACTTTTTAATTGTCTTTCTTCATATATCTTATTGCATGATTTTTAATACTCTATCACCTAACTAATTAATTACTTAATTTCATCCAGAGATTGAGACAGAATATATTGCCTGTATATTAGGAAACTTTACAACACACAGTGAGAATACATGCATTACAGCAACGACATTAGGAATAGAAATAGAAAGGATAATTTTAATTTAGCAGTAGAATAAATAGAATTAGTCATTCATTAAATGTATCAAACATAAAATAAAATAAATTTTAAGTCTACTGAGTATTGATTGTGATTCTTATTTCCTCCCAAATGCCTTTGTTTATTTCTAAAATTGACATAATCTAAAACTTTGCTATATTTGTTCTTTTTTCCCAAATAAAACATTTTCCAAATATGACATGAGGGAAGAGACTACATCTTATTTACGTTAATGTGTCCAGTGCCAAATGTACTATTTAGAATACAACGTTTGAAAGTAAAAAGAACATAATAGGAGGAGGATGAGACGGGAATAGAAAATTACTAGAAGTTTAGCTGTAAAATGGGGGTTTTAGAATACATGGGTACTCAAGTTAATAATGTTGCACAATAAACCACTTCAAATTTAATGGTTTAAACTTAAATCATTATTTTTAAAGATTCTGTGGGTCAGAAATAGGGGCAGGGTTTGACATGAAAGGAACTTATTTAAGATAAATATGGAAGCCTACGATTTTACTTCTCATTTCATTATCTATGGTGGCTCATTGGTATTCCACTAGTGGTTTTATTGATTGATTTGAATTATTGATTTGAATCGTATTCATCTACCCACCTGTTTCATGCATAAGCAGAGATAACTGGAAGTCTGGAAATGTTACACTTGGAAATATTAAACCTAGTGGTAGTTTCAGGGTAGTGAGACTTCTGGCCAACTAGCTTTGCTCAGAATGGTGTTCCAACAGAGCAGAGTTAAAGCTGATAGCCTCTTTTGACCTACCTTTGGAAGATATATAGCTTCCTTCCCACATATTCTGTTGGTCAAAGCAGTTATAAACTTGTCTAGATTGAAGGAGAAGGAAATTAAATTCTACCTCCCATTGGGGAAATGACAGGTTCACACTGAAAAAGAACATTGGGATGGGAAATGTTGGTATCTCTTGAAAATAAAATTGTTTACCTGGAAATTGGTGAAATTGCCAAAGTAAACTAGGAAAAATATAAGACTGTTGTCTTAATTTTGAAAATGCATTCATTTACCAAATGGCAATAAAAGGGGAACCCATGAGTCAGACATAAGAAAAGTGTCTAAATTAGGAAGAAAATTAGAAAATTCAATGAAATGGAAAATGAAACAGGCCAATAAGAGTAAACAATTGTGCAGCGGTATCTAGGAGGAGAAAACTACCATGATTATTTAATTAAGGGGATCAGACATTTGGTAATAGTCTCATGGTAGGTATGGTAATAGATTCATGAAGGGGAGAAAGTCTCAAGTTTACTGACAACAGTAAGAATCCCTCCCCAAATGCCAGATTCTAATCCCAATTACTCTGCTCACTAGTTAGACAAAATACTTAAATGTCTATTCAACTTGTTCTCATCTCATTGGCTTGTTATGAAGATTAACATAGGTCATAAATGCTTAGAACAATGCTTGGAAATATTAATTAAATTAATACATTTTAAAAGACTTTTAGTTCAGTCAGTTGTATTCACTACTTGGACCCACACTGGCAGAGTAGGAGTTTGGATGTAACAACACAAGATTTTTAATTCCCAAGAGGCCAAGAAGGAGTTCCTATGCTCTTACCTACTAGTGAAATCCTTTGCCCCACCTCTGAGGATGAGTCATCAAATATACATCACAATGTATATAATATAGCTATTGTTAAAATCGTTGACTTTTTGTTAGTTGCATATTTAGTTCGAAGAGCATGCCACTTCTATCAATCCATCAAATACTTTCCAGACATCTGCTTTAATGGGCATCAATTATACCTTGTTACCTAACAGGAGAGTAAAATATGCTATGCCCAAACTATACCCTCTTCTCTATCCCAGACAAGACTATGTTCTGCATCATTTCAACAAAGTTACTGTTTATTTGCTATTACAAATACATTAGTAGGAAATTTGGCATAATCACACAGGTTGCACCTTTCATTAATACTAAAATCTTGCATCAACCCTTCCACCCGAGAAGGATAAGTGGAAAGGACCAGATAAAATTTAAAGCACAGTTCCATAAAAGAAGCCCAAATTCTTCTGGGCACATCCCATACGCTGTGATTTAATTTAACTGCCACCCAACAGTGCAACTGCAAAAATAAAAGTGACTTTGGTTTATTCTCTAAAGCCATCCATTTCTCTTGTGCTTGATTATTAAATGAGATATAGAAAATAGTGGGCATGATAAAAACACTGGATATTTTGACTGAAGTAAAAACCATACAATATGGTTATATACAGTAAGGCAATGGTTGTTGAAGAGTAGGGTTTAGACCAGAAGCATCAGCATCACCTGGAAAATTGTTAAAAAATGCGAATTCTCAGTCCCCATCCCAGAGGTCCAGGAATCTTTGTTTTACTAAAAGGCCCTTCAGGCGATTTTGATTAAACATAGTAAGGGGATAGTTTTGACTGGGATATGGAACCACCTACAGAGCTTTTAACAACCTAATTACAAATTTAATGTGCATTAAATTTACACTTCTTTGAATCAGGTGTGTAAAGAATACCTATCTTTATATCTCTTTTAAGTACAAATGATGGGACCTAGTTTTTTATTGATTGTAGGATAGTTACAAACTGTCCATTAAAGAAAGATAAACTTGGTGTTATTCCATTTGGAACTTAATTACTTTTGTCATGACTCTCTATTCAATCAAGGCTCTCTGATTTCTCTCCCTTCACCTTTGTATTTTATTTCTTCCTGGAGTGAGTGGGTTCACATATGTTCTTTAATTCAAGGAGGAATGGAGCAAGAAGCCTCATAACTATTCTCTGTCTACAGTGACCCACAAGTGGGATCAGTATACTTCATCTTCAAAGCTGTATATGTCAATCATAATTGATACCTTGGACCTGCTATGTCCTCAGGTAGCCTGCTGCAAATACTCTACCTCTACCTTGTCCCTCTCCCAGAGTACTTAGGGGGCTCTATTTATCTAACCCACACTTTTATCCCTCAGAGGAGACGGAAAGAGTTAGAGAAGCCTCCTTTACTGCACTGGGGTGTGCTGGAGGCTGCCTTTGGGTGTGAGACCTGCCTGAGCAATTCTAACCGCATTGTTACTCTTCCTCTCTGACAATGTGCTGCATGCAGCACTATTCTTGGTAGGGTGCAACTCTAGCTTCTGAAAGCTTTTTGTTGTTGTTTTTTGCTTCCCTTTCAACTACAACCAGAGAGTGAGGCATTGGTTCCCTTCTCAAGAATCTACCTCACATAGATTCCTCAGATCATCCTCCCACCAGCTCTTAGACTAGGGAAGGGATTACTCCAAAATCAGTTTGCATACCTCTCCTGTCCTTTGCCTACATCATACCCTCTACGCACCTGATCCTTCATGAGTCTGCGTGTCATCCTGACACAGGGACCATGCTAATGTCTGCACCTTTCCAATTTTAGTATGTGTGCTGGTGAAGTGAGCACTGGACCTAATCCTTCACGTTGTAGTATGTAACAGGTGTATCCAAGCTTTTGGAATTGCCTTAACTACACCCTAACCCTATCTTTAAAGTTTTTACTTTTAATAATCTCAGCTTTTTTTGATATAAAACATACATTTTCAAATAAATACATAAGTTAAATGGTTGGATTATACAATGTTAAATGTTGCCTTATAATTATTTTCTCCACATTGGATTTGAAAAATAATCTATAAAGAAAATCCACTGACTTTTTTATTCTATGGGTATTCTTCCAAACTTTGACATAATGCATGCCATGGACTTACTAGCATCAAGGACTGTTGGGAATAAAATGCCTAAAAAATTGTCTTTTAAATTTTTAAATTTGGTTGCAGTGCTTAAAGAAGTAACTCTGGATTGAAGAGCAGAGAATAAGCAACAGTAAATGTATTTACTTAATTATTTAGCACAACACATATTGATCTGAAGAGACCATTTTAAGTACTGGTATTGGAAACTAGAAATATAACAAAATACAATTAGTAATATAACTAGAAATATGAACAAACATTAAAACAAGTAAGAATCCTCCCCCACAAGTAGCTTTCAACTTAATAAAACCTGAATTAAAGAACGTTGACTCTTTATGTCACTGAGAAGTCATTACTGTTAACTTCTAAAGGTCTTATGTAACTTTGAAACATGTTTTTGACCATACTTAAAGGAGGCAGATCTGTTTCAAAGTCATTGTTGTATTATTTTTCTCCATGTAGAAATATGTATTTCAAATAGAAAACCAGGCCTTGGTCAGTTTTAACTCCCTAATAAGATTGTATAGATATGCCATGATACAATGCGTGAATATAATTTATACATAACTTTTATTTATAATAGGGACTGCATATAGCCCAGTATATGAAAATCTATAACAGTATTACAGGAGAAGCTCAGACAATTTAGAACTAACTTTCAAGTTTTTCAGTCATGAATAAAATATAGTCATAAGAGAAATAAAAAGCTACCTATTGAATTATGTCACCATCATGCTATGAAAGTATGTATGTCTAAGAAAAAATTATGGAGAAAATATAAATTATATGATTTTTTACCTTGTATCATATAGAAATAGAAATGGTACATTAAATGATAAAATGTGTCTTATTTTAAAAGTTTTGAATCATAGCAAATATGAATAAAAATTAAATCATTATCAGTAAAAATACTCTTATCTAAACAGCCTTGAGGTATATCTTTTAATTTTACAAACATATGTGTTTCTAAATACTGTCATGTATTGCAAATATTAAGCAATTTTCTAATAAGCTTTCATTATTTACTTTGAAAACAGCTTATATTCCATTCAATTTAGAAAAAAACAAACTGAAATTTACCTCATTGCAAAGTTTAAAATATTTGATTTAATGCCAACCAGTTGCTGTATTTCAAAGCCTAATTTCAAAAGTGGGTATTGAGAGGAGGAATCAAACATAAACTGTGTATTTTGCTAATGGTGCAAACTGGTCTGAATGAACAGACAGGCTGGAAATAGAAAAGTCGATGAGGTAATCAATAAACTCAAAGAAGGATGAAATAGAGGATACACAAGTCCCATGATTAGTAAGCAGACAAGAATTCATAGCAGCATCCCCCCACAAAATACAATCTATTTCTCTAATATTTGGTGAAGGAATTAATCTGGAAACTGAACATAAATTCAGGCTCTCAATCTAAAAGGTACATTATTGAGAAAATGGAATTAAATACGTAATCATATTTAAAAATTGTGTCCAGGTGCAGGATGTTACTTGAATTCATAATTATTATCTTTATTCTTTAAAAAATATATGCTATTTTATAAATACTTCAAATAATTTAGCACTTTGAAAATCTCTACTCCTCGTGCTCAATTAAGCTTTAAAATAAAAACTGTTAAATATTCTTTCTATATGGCACCACTGTGATTTTCCCTCTCATAACTTTACAGTTATAGATTTTTGAATTTAACAAAGAACAAAAAGGAGTCAAACATAAAGCCAAAAAATGTGGGAGACCATTTCTAACGAGTTTAATATATTTTGATTAAACACTATATATATATATATATATATATATATATATACATATTAAATCTATTCTTAAGATGACCAGCATCATATAATTAAACATTATTTTGTCCACTAAAATACATTTGAGTTGAGATCACATATATATGCAAATTTATATGCAAAACAGAAAATAATAACAGTAAAGTCATAAAATCTAATTATGTCTAAATCACATGGCTCTATTATTACAGACATTTCTGTATCTTTGCCCACTTAACTGTCTCTTTCTTGCTCTTTCTACAGATTTATTCCTTCAAAAAAAGAATCAGAAATGATTGATGACTAAAGAATATTTAGTTCTACAAATAAATATATTTCATCTGAATGTCAGTCCTGGAAAGAATTAGCAATGGGGGGGATTCCTATTCCACACATTCATACTTCTCTCTCTGTAACACACCACCCTAGGAAATGTTTCAAGCCTCATCTTTTTTTTCCATCTTTGCCTCTTTTCCTAATCAAAATATATTTAGAGGAAATTATATTTTTATCAGTCTTTTATGCATAAATGTACAGTGTGTCGAGGTTACATGTAATAGCCTGTCAGTCTGCTTAAAAAGATAAAAATCCATTCAGTAGTACACAGGTGGGAGATACACTGTCGTGTGGAAGTTTTTTATTAGCACCAACTTACTCTATCAGTGCACAACTTCCCTGCTAAAATGAGGTTCTATAATCAAAGTGTCCACTATTGTAGTAGACAGTGCTTTTGCCTCTCTAGCAATTGCTCCCCCTGCTTCGTTTCTACCAAATACTCATTTTACATCTGTCTCTTCTGAATTCCATAGAACTAAATAGATCTGGGGAACTTCCCTCAGTCCCCTGCTCCTGACTCCAATAGGGGTAAGTGCAGTTAATTTAGCCATTTGGTGCACAGAGCAGGTGAACGAAAAATGACTAGTTTGAAGGGAAAGACTCTTATTCCATGCTTGAGAAAAAAAAAAGGTTTTCACTTTCTCTGGGTGTGAACCAGGACCCAAAATGTTTCAGTGTCTCTGTCTGACATCTTATGGCAATGAGGGAAAGACATGCATTGATTAAATATCCAGAGAGAAAGAAAAAAACAAACAAAAAACCTGGATGGTCTTCCTATCTACCGCTATGTCAAATAATACACTATTTTACTTATTGTTTACATTTTTAAAGTTTGATTTAGAGTTTCCGTTACCTGCAGCAAATAGCAAGAGCCATGATGGCCCCTGAAATGCAAACCTTTAACATCCCCCTTTTAAGTGAGCAACTTAGTTCCAAAGGATTCAGTATAGGGGTGCCTGGGTGGCTCAGTCGGTTAAGTGTCCGACTTCAGCTCAGGTCACGATCTCACGGTCCATGAGTTTGAGCCCCGCGTCGAGCTCTGGGCTGATGGCTCAGAGCCTGGAGCCTGCTTCAGATTCTGTGTCTCCCTCTCTCTCTGCCCCTCCCCCGTTCATGCTCTCTCTCTGTGTCTCAAAAATAAATAAACGTTAAAAAAAAATTTTTAAAAAAAGAAAAGGATTCAGTATAACTTTCTTATCAAAATACATTTTGGATTTTATGTATATTTTTGCTAGTTTTTGTGGTATAAGGTAATGGTTGATGTTGATTTGAATAACTGTTTCATGTCAGCACAAGCATGAATACTAATTGAACTAACCTATTTAATTTTCACAATAAAGAGGTGTTTTTATTCTCACACCACTTTTCAGAGGAGATCACCCCAAACAACAGAGTGATTGAGTGAGTTTATTAAGCAGCAGCTCCAGGATTGAACCCAGCCTGTTTAAGTTCAGAATCCATTCCTTATATGTCTACTCAAACAAAAATACTCCATAAAAGTTATCCAATAACTTCCATGAAAAATTAATATTATGATGGATATTATTCCATCTTGGTACAGACTATATGTTTCTAATAATCCTGATTGGAGCTTATTTCTGCATTTGTTTTACTGAATAACAACAGATAAAAAGTGATGAAAGAAATGGAGAAACACTATGCTTACTCTCACGGTCTTCCTCGTCTAATATCTATTTGTTGTCACAGTGCTTTTCACTTCATTAATTTTGGCTGACATAGTTCTAATTTCATTTTCTGGCAAATTTATGGCATTATATTTCTTTTATTCTGTAAATGTAAATATTGGGTAGAAAGAGAAATCAAAACTAGAAAGGAAACAAGATTCCTTCTACGTTCTCGAGAGAAAAAGGAAAACAGTAATTAGAATGTAATCAAGAGAGAAACTGGTTAACATTACATATGTTGCACAAAAATAAAGAGCATTTTCTGAGTGTTTCGTGACTCCTAATGAGAGAGAATTTAATTAACATTTTAAAAATGAGGATAAGTCGTAATTTGTAACGGTTTTCTTCAATCCATGACCCTGTGTCATTTTAAACTTGAATTTTAGAGCATTTAATGCCACTTTATGCTTTCACCTTTCTCTAGATTTATATTTCTGTTAAAGAAAACAGTTATAACAAAGAATTAGATTATTAGTTATTCATTATGTTTGCTTTGGTTATTCCCACTCTGACCCCATACCATAGTACCAGGAACTGGTTTTAAATCACTTGTGGTAAAGTCCTTGTCTCTTTCTCATTTCTCACATCTGAGTTTCCAACTTAATCCATGTTTTCAAGTATCTACCCAGTTCAAAACCCACTAGTCCAATATCTCAAAATTGTCATTTAATTCTTATTAGATTGTGACTTAATTAAAATATCTTATCAAATAAGATATTTTAAAATAAATTAATTTTATTTTAATTTTAAATATTTAAATTTTTAAATATTTAAATTTTAATTTAAAATAAATTAAAATATTTATCAAAGTCAAATATCACTGTGTCCATCCCTCACACTTATAGCCAGACTATTGCTGAAGGTGTGGTGTGAGTGTCTAGTGGGATCTTTTCCCAATCCTCTTGCTATATCTCTTTGGAAGTAACAGCTGAGCAACCAGAACTCTATCCTGCTACCTGCTGCTAAAAAGTCCATTGGTATGGATCATAGAAAGCTCAGTATTATTCCCTTGATCCAACCAACCAAACTCCATTCAAGGAAAAACTGTCACAGAGAATAACCTCTTCACTGCCAGATCTGAAACAATTTCAATTCACTCATTGAAAATTTCCAGGGGTAGCCAGTTATAGGGAGGCTCCCACATTTTTGTGAGCCAGTAGAAATGGCTATAGATACAAAAAGTCATATTTACGGGGTGGGAGGGAAAGGAACCATTGTTTCATCACTCAGTCCGTAATGAAAGGAAAATAATGTTAATATTAATATTTAAATGTAAATAATAGTATTAAAATATCCTAACTTTAGATCTTATAGATAAAAGTTTGTATTTGTATCAAATGAAGACCAATGGACAAAACAATATATTTAGAAATTAAACCCTTTCAAAGAAAAGAGAGGGAATATAATAGATAAAATCCTAACATAAATATATATGAAAGCCTATTAATATTAGCAATTATATATTTGGAATTTTTTAATGTATATTTATTGTGTTTACTTATTTATTTTGAAAGAGAGAGAGAGAAAGAGAGGGAGCAAGTGAGGGAAGGATGGAGAGAGAGGGAGAGAGAGCTTCCTAAGCAAGTTCTGTGCTGTGGGCACAGAGCTCGACTCCGGGCTTGATTCCCTGACCCATGAGATCATGAACTGAGTAGAAACCAACAGTAAGATGCCTAACTAACTAAGCCACCCAGGTGCCCCTGGAATTTTTAGTAGATAAATTAAAGATTCCAATTTTGACATTGGATAATAGTAAACATACTTGCTTCAGGGTACAACCAATCAAATAATTCAAACTATATTTTGAATTTATGATTATAACTTTTTTTATTCATCATGGCAGGTGTCACCGAATTTTGTCTGTAATTAAGAAGATAATATCCCAGGCTTTGTGGGCCATATGATTCTCCAGTTTTCTTGCAACTACTCAAGTTTGCCATTTTAATGCACAAGCCTCCATAGGGCAATACATAAATGAATGGGCTTGGCTGTGCTCCCATAATCTTTATTTATAAATGAGAGGTGCCAGACCAGATTTAGATGGTGAGTAACAGTTTGCAGCCCTCTGACCTATTAGAACTATTATGGAACTTATAGGAGCAACAGTTGAACATTATCTAAAATAAAATTTAATAACATTTCTTCTTAATCATATTTCATAGTACCTACTTTGCTTTTCATCCTTATTAGATTGCTCTTTCCTATGTTTCATCTGTTTCTAATATGTGAAATATGTAGATATACTAATTTAGTAAGATGCACAATTGTTGACAATAATGAGAGTCTATCTCTACATTATTTAATAATGCATTCCACTATACACTTCCTCAATAGCATTAATTAAAAACAAAAACAAAAACAAGAACAGACTTTGATTTATTTCTGTTCAGATATTTTTTAACACTTATTGAGCCACTACTATTTTTGGGCACTACATGTGCACTAGGGATAAAAGGTGATTAAGAGAATTCACATGCTAAAAGAAATTTACAGGGGCGCCTGGGTGGCTCAGTTGGTTGAGCGGCCGACTTCGGCTCAGGTCATGATCTCGCGGTCCGTGAGTTCGAGCCCCGCGTCGGGCTCTGTGCTGACAGCTCAGAGCCTGGAGCCTGTTTCAGATTCTGTGTCTCCCTCTCTCTGACCCTCCCCCGTTCATGCTCTGTCTCTCTCTGCCTCAAAAATAAATAAACGTTAAAAAAAATTTTTTAAAAGAAATTTACATTGAGTGGGATCTTTATCTCTTTTTGGAGGATGGGACAAGCAGAAAAGCACTGACACAAAGGTACAAACAGTTGGTGACTGTGCAGTAAAGGATTAACTCAGCTGTTCTGGGCTGCCCAATACTGTACTTCTCCAAAGAAAGTTAAGGCCTTTGCCTAACTTCTGGGACACAATTTCTAAATCCTTGGATCCTGCCTGTTCCCTCCCTCCCTCCTTTATTCCTTCTTTCTTTCTTCTTTCCCAAAACAAACAAACAAACACAAAAAATAGGACTTCCAGTTTCCAGTTTCACATGTAAGGAACTTTGATGTTCCCACCCTATCCTGTCAACACTAAAAAATTGAACAGACTGAAAGTTCAACTGTTCTTGAATCTGTAAGGGAGGACAGAGGGGAAACTGTTGCCTCTCAGAGTGGAGACAGAGGTGAATCCAGGAGTTCTGGCTTACCAGAGAAGAAACTCAGGAGCAGGAACTGCCATGAGAACAGGTGCTGGGGTTGAAGACCCTGGACTGCGAATGACAAATTGCCGGAGGCTCTGTGTGGACAATTCTGAGTGAAAATTTCCAGGGGGAGCTGGTTATACGGAGGCCTCCACATTTGGGTGAGTTTTGTCTCCAGGAGCTTGTCTAGGCTTTCACAGTAAATACTGGAGAAAAATCCCCTCATGCTTCCTTGCAGTAGGGAGAGGGAAAAAGGAGCCATCTTAAAATACACCAGAACACCGCTCTTCTCCACAAGGCCTGCCCTTAGAGGGAACTAGTTATTCTGAGACTAACCTGCTGGGGTGTTATCTGAGCCTAATTGACCTGGGGAAAGGGAATGCCCAACTCCAGTCCACTCTAGTCAAACACCATCCCCAAAACAGAGGTTTATGAAATCTCTGGCAGAGGTTCTATTCACGTCTCATGAATTCTTGTAGTGATATCTTGAAATATCATTTGGAGTCAATAGGAGACAGTGTTATTTTGAAATTAATGTAGTTATGGAACCACCACAAAATCTTGTTAAAAAAGAAGCATATATATTTCCACATCACAAATTTACTTTTTCAATATTTTATAAGCTATATTTAAATACAATTATTTCCTTAATAATTCTATAAATTATTTAATTTAAAAGAATTATTCTCAGAAGAGATCCTTTGATTTAATCAGACTACCAAAAGGGTCCACATCATTAAAAGATTAATCACCCCGTTTATTATACGCTACGTGTTTTGGAACTTTGAGTTTAGGGTGGTTGCCTTGGTTACCTGAAGCCTAGGCACTGGGGTCAGAACCAGGAGGATACCCTGAAGCAGGAAGTACAGATACTTACAAGCTCCCAGAGCATCTACAATCCATAAGAGGCAGCAGAGTGAACAGCAAAGAACATGTCTTCTGGAATCAGAGTGCTGAGTTTGAATCTTAACTTTAACCCTCATTCTCTACTCTTTATCTGAAAAATGGTAACAAAAATACCCATAGCAGAGTTGGTTTAAAGATTACATTATTCACTATGTGCAAGACACTGAATACATATCTGTCCTATGGTAATCATTCACTAAACACTTACCATTATTAATTTTTGAAGTAGAATGTTTACACAATTTCCATTAAAAAAATTTTTTTTAGAATGTTTATTTACTTTTGAGAAAGACAGAGAGACAGAGGTGTGAGCGGGGGAGGGGCAGAGAGAGAGGGCGACATAGAATCTGAAGCAGGCTCCAGGCTCCCAGCTGTCATCACAGAGCCTGACACTGGGCTCAAACCCATGAACCGCGAAATCATGACCTGAGCTGAAGTCAGACACTTAACCAACTGAGTCCCCCAGGTGTCCCTGTACAATTTCCATTTTATTAACAATCATGATTCCTTCTTCAAAATTATCAATATTTGATGTTTTTATGAAAGTAAAAAAGTTAAATTTGAGATCACATTTTAATCTGAATTTCAGAAGTAATGAAACCATTTATTGGTTTGTGAATTATGTTTCATGTTATTTCCTTATTATTATATTATAAAACTGACCTCTGGTCTTTTTTATTTATAACAATTTTTTCACATGTTGTTTTCTTGCGAATTCTCAGAAAGCAGAGCCTGAGACAAAGATTTATATGACGACACTGTGTTGAGAAAGTCTAAATAGGAGAAGTGGAAGCGAAGGACAAGGGAATAGGAAGGGCAAGAAGAAGAGACAGTGCAAGGATGCTTATCATTTGGTACTAAAATGTACCGACTACTTGATCTCATGACAGTACTCTAAGTAGCAATAAAATGAGTGCATCTCAACAAGGACTATATGAGAGAGGAAAGGTTAAGAACTTATGTGACTGGCTCCTAAATCTCATTAGTCAAAGATTTGCAGTCCTAGAGTTTAACAGAACCTCAATTTAAGTTGCTCATGCAAATGAGCTGAAACATTTATCAGGCCTCAAGGTCAACAGAGAAGTCCCAGATTTAGAGGAAAAAGTATATGGAGTGGGGGTGGTCAGGGTCCACCCATATGAAATCAGTTGCAAGCAGTAAAGGGTCAGCTGCTATACACAATCTCTGGGCTGGAACACCTGGCCAAAACCGGGGAGACAGGGCAGGATCTGAGGTGGTACTTATGAGATGCTTCATACAGATATCCAGATGTTAATCCTTTGTTGTAGATGTAACTTTTTCTTTTTTCTTTTTTTAATAGTTTAGGGTATAGAGATATTTAAATGTATATAGCCTGATATCTCTGTTTTAAAGATACTTTATTGGGTTGAATTTATGTCATACCTAGTTGTATATACTATATTTGATTAATCTGAATAATCCTATAACTCTTCCTTAATGTCAATTAAAAGAGATTACTCCTCTGTCTGTTAAGATTATATTTCTAATATATTTAAACAGACTTAGATCCAAGCAGTATTGTTTGGGTCAATACAATACAACAATACCTCTTGGTATGTTCCTCTTGAAATGGAGCTAAACTGAACACTTCCTAACTACCTGTAGTTATGAATTAAGAATGACTTATAAGTTTAGTTAATTAACAAACATTTTTTGTAGTTATTTTTCTTATACTGTCAAGCAGGCATATATTTTTTTTACTTTCCTTTCTTTCTGGAACACATTTTAAAATAAAGTGCTGATAATGATCACAAAGTTATGCCTCAAAAATAGCTGAAATGGTAAGAATTTTTAAAGAAAAATAATTATTTCCCCCTATGAAGGGCTACAGAATTACCTATTCCTTTGTTATACATGGCATTAGAAATGGAATTAAGTACTAAAATTATCGCTATAAATTCTTGTCTTTTATAGGAGGGATATTTTATAGTTGATTGCAAGCTCAATGTCCCATATTAGCAATTCATCATTTTACAATATTAATATTCATTTTTACTAAATATGGAAACTTCACATAATCAGCAATTTCCTCATCAATTTGGGAAAATCAAATTCATTATTAAGAGTTAGTATAATATTAACAGCAAAATGTCATTCCTGGTTTAAAAATAAACAAGTCTTGATTTACTTATTATATCTAGTTTTGCATGTTATAAGGAGAGAAAAAATTTATAATGTAATTAATTTATAAATTATTTTAAAGGATATCTTACTCATTCAACCTATGGGTAAATGAGAGAAAGAAAAGATAAAATAAAAAAAGAAAAAGAAAGTTTATTATTTCTTTTCTTTCTGAAATTACCAACACAAATTGCAAATGCACTTCTCATAGTCTAAACATAGACTTCATTCTTAGTCAATATCAATCTTTTCTTGGCCAATATAAATGCAAAATTAAGACTTAATTGTATCTATTTATATCAGAGAACTATTTAGAGGTTCTGGGCAAAACTACTGATCACAGAGAAATATCTGTTTCTATTCCAAGAGGAAATATGGCAAGGAAGGGTACAATTACATATATTAGAGTAAAAGGAAGGGTCTTGTGTTGCTAAGACAAATAAAGAATAAAGTGGTTAGAAATCTTTCACAAAAACTTCGTGGATATATTAATATCTTATTGCTATATTCTTTGATTACTGAATACACAGTTAAATTATAGTTTACATTAAAAAATATAATCTTTATGTTTGTTCACAAATTGGGCCCATTGCTTACATATGGGACTTAAAATAGCCTTTATTCTTTCTGAAAGAGGCATGCAAGGATCTTTCAAATGAGAAAATAATTGTAATTCATAACAAAGATTTATATTGTCTCTGATATTTTTTTAATAAATAGAGTTAGGAAATAGTAAGAACAGTATTTTATAAAACAATCAAACATGAAGTAAATAAAGTGAATCAAGTGCCATGCCTATAATATTATATAAATTCTCAGTAATTCCTCAGACTATTGTAATATGATTTGCTTTTATCTGCCTTAGCTACTAAACTTCCAAACTTACACATATATAGACAACTAATATTTTACAAGGGAGTCAATTCAATGGGAAAAAGATAAGTCTCTTCAATAAATGCTATTGTTAAATATGCATAATTATGTGCAAAAATTTTAATTAGACCTAATGTCTTAACAGCATTCAAAAAAAAAAACAACTCAAAATGGATTAAATACTTAAATAAAATACCTGAAACCATAAATCTCATAGAGGAAAACACAGGAAAAAAGCCCTTTGACTTTAGTTATGGCAATGACTATTTTGGATAGGACAGCAAAAGTACAAACAACAAAAGCAAAAATAAATAAGTGGGACTACCAGACTGAAACTTCTGCTCAGCAAAAGAAATAAAAAAATAAAATGAAAAGATAACCTACAGGAGAAAATATTTGCAAACCATATATCTATAAAGAGTTACCATCCAGAATATAAAAGGAACATAGAATGTAATTACAAAAGCAAACAAACAAAAAATCTGATTAAAAAATGGGCAGAAGAACTGAATATACTTTTTTCCAAAGAAGACATCTGTATGGAGCCTGATCCATTAAAAGATGAATGATCTCACTCGTATGTGCAATCTGAAAAAGCCAAACTCATAGAAATAGAGTAGAATGGTGGCTGTCAGGGGCTGAGGAGATGGAGGAAATGGGAAAATACTGGTTTAACAGTATAAACTTCCAGCTATTCAATGAATAAATTCTGGATCTGTATATCATAGTAACTACAGTTAACAAATCTCTATTATGTACTTGAAAGATGCTGAGAGAGTAGATCACCACAGGAAAACATGATAATTATGTGAGGTGATGGAGGTGTTTACTAACCTTCTTGTGGTCATTCATCATTTTGCCATATATATGTGTATCATAACATCACATTTTATACATTAAAATAACACAATATTATATGTCAATTATATCTCAATAAAGCTGGAAAAAATTAAAACTATATTGCTTAAGCTGAAAATGAATAAATAATATTCCTATGGTCACGTGATTTACGATGTTATCAGTAGAACAAAACAGAAAGCATAGAATTAGCTCCACAAATATACTGACATTTGCTAGAGTTAGCATTACACAATCTATATAAAAATAATAATTCAGGGGGCACCTAGGTGGCTTCAGCTCAGGTCATGATCTCATGGTTTGTGAGTTTGAGCCCCACATCAGGCTCTGGACTGACAGCTCAGAGCCTGGAGCCTGCTCTGGATTCTGTATCTCTTTTTCCCTCCCTCTCCCCTGCTCATGCTCTGTCTCTGTCTCTCAAAAAATGAATAAACATTAAAAAAAATTTTTTTAATAATAACAATTCAGTATGTGACTTCAGATAATACCCTATCCATAAGGAGAAAAACGAAACTACAACACTACTCAGAGCATATCTCAAAGCAAATATAGGTCTTCCTTGACTTACAATAGGATTACATCCTGATAACCCATCATAGTTGAAAATGTTTTAATTCGAAATGTATGTAATACACATAACCTATCAAATATCATAATGTTCTCAGAACACTTACGCTAGCCTACAGTGGGCCAAATCATTTAACACAAAGGCTATTTTATTTATTTTTAAAAGTTTATTTATTTTTGAGAGGGAGACAGAGTGAACAGGGGAGGAGCAGAGAGACAGAGAGAGAGAGAGAGAGGGAGAGAGAGAGAGAATGTCAAGCAGGCTCTGTACTGTCAGTATGGAGCCCAATATGGGGCTTGAACTCACAAACCATGAGATCATGACCTGACCCAAAACCATATGTTGGACGCTTAACTGACTGAGCCATCCAGGCACCCCCACAAAGCGTATTTTAAAATAAAGTGTTGTTGACAGTGCTGCTATAAATAGCCAAATTATGGAAAGAGCCTAAATGTCCATCAACTGATGAATGGATAAAAAAATTGTGGTTTATATACACAATGGAGTACTACATGGCAATGAGAAAGAATGAAATATGGCCCTTTGTAGGAACATGGATGGAACTGGAGATTGTGATGCTAAGTGAAATAAGCCATACAGAGAAAGACAGATACCATGTGTGTTCACTCTTATGTGGATCCTGAGAAACTTAACGGAAGACCATGGGGGAGGGGAAGGAAAAAAAAAGTTAGAGAGGGAGGGAGCCAAAACATAAGAGAGTTGTAAAAACTGAGAACAAACTGAGGGTTGATGGGGGGTGGAAGGAAGGGGAGGGTGGGTGATGGGTATTGAGGAGGGCACCTTTTGGGATGAGCACTGGGTATTGTATGGAAACCAATTTGACAATAAATTTCACATTAAAACAAATAAAGTGTTGAATATTTCATGTAATTTCTGGAATACTATACTGAAAGTAAAAATGAGAATGGCTATATAGGTAAAGGTTGGCTGTAAATGTGTTGGTTGTTGACGCAGGTGATCCTGTGGGTGACTGGGAGTTGTGACTGGCTACCCAGCATCATGAGACATTATCACACAAGATATCACTAGCTCAGGAGAACATCACAATTCAAAATTTGAAGTATGGTTTCTACTGAATGTGCATCGCTTCTGAACCATCATAAAGTCAGAAAATCCTAAGTCAGACCATTGTTAAGTCAGGGATTGTCTGTACCGACATATTAAATATGTTTAAAGTTTTAACATATTTAATAGAACTATTAAATTCCTCAGAGTATGGAGGAATTTAATAGTCAAATATTGAGAAAATTAAGACATATCTTTAAGAATTGGTATAGAAAAGGTCTTTAGAAAGCATAAGTAGCACAAATCATACAATAGGTGAATTTTACTACATTTAACAAATAAATCCTATTTAATAGGCATAATATATTACCATAAGCAGAAAAGAAATATGTGTCCACAATGTATAAGACAGTCCTTTTGAAGTGATAAGAATAAAAATGTTCCAATAAAATTGGACAAAGCTGATAAATGGGAATTCACCCAGAAATAGATAAAAATGGGTAAAGCAGGTAAAGCACGTGAAAACAGTGCTCAGATGCACTGTCATCAGGAAACTAAAATTAAAACATGTCACAATTATCAGATTGGAAGAAAAAATATTAAAGCATTCTAATGCTCAATGTTGGTGGTGGTGTTGTAAAATGGGAACTATGATAATCTATTTTTGGAAATGTTATTTTGTATAACCATTTGGGAGATTAATTGGTACTGTCTTGTAAAATTGTAAAGTAAAAGATACACACTCTTGAATCAGTGAATATTTATGCATATATGAGAAATTCTTGTTTATTTACACTAGGGAGTGTTCAAAGAAGTACACTTCAGCATTAATTTTTTTTTTTTCTCACAGCAAACTTGGAACTAACCTAAATAGTCATCAGTAGGGAAATGAATAAATCAGTATGATATATTCATGTAATTTTACTCAAATTTAGGAATAAAATAAATGAAGTAGTTTTATGTGTGTCAAAAACAAAGAACACAAAAACAAAGGCAGTTTTGTATGAAACAAAAAGTGGAGTAAAAAATGTAAGTCTTAGGATATATCAGAGGTGTAATTTTTAAATGTATACATGATTGCATACATATCTTAAAATGTACTTACATGTGTAGATTGAAGATGTTTTTAAAATTCTCATTGCTAATTGTAGAAAAGAAGAGGAATGGGAATTAGTAAAGATACAACAGTACATTATGCCTGAATTAAATACATATAAGTACATCAACATGAAAGTTACACCCTAAATATGTTTATATATATATTTTCCCTTCTTTTTTCCTTCTTCTTTCTTTTCTTCTTTCCAAAAAGTTTTACTAAGTGTATGCATATTACAAGTGCAAAGGATTTAGCAGTGAATGAAATCTCTTCCCTCAAGAATTTCATATTTTGTGAGAGTAAAAACACAATATGCATATAAACAAAATATATAGTATATCAGATATAACAAGTACTGTGAAAAAAAAATTCAGTGGGGAAGGAGATAGAGAATGCTGAATGGGAAGCGGGTATTTGACATTTTATTGTTGAGTGAAGGCTTTGATTTTAAGGGGGGAATTTGCACTAAGTTGTAGCTATTTTTCTTAAATCATCTTAGGAAAATATTTTTGTAATTTTTAAAACATTAACAAATTTTATAATTGAGCAATTATAATTTGGTTTGTTTTCAATAATTCCAAGTGCCTAAGTAAACTAAGTTATGCCCCAAGAAGGAAACATTTATTGATTCTTGATTAATGGCAGTTTTTGATTGATAGATGCATGTGAAGATTGCTCATGATACACTAGTAATATATTCAATAGGAAATTTTTCTAATCCACTTATGAAATGTTCTCATTATGGTTTCCTTCCAACAAACAACTGAAGAAATTTTATTCCACTCCACTATCACATCAAGCCAGGGTTATTTGAAGGTTATATTGTATTTTCTACAAGGTTGATTTGAAAGCACTTATAAATCTTTAAGCCTTGTGTACCACTAAGCTTATTAAAATTTGGCATGTTAATAGTTGGTGTTTGAAAATTTTAATCTGTTGGAAAGTTACACGTTGATTTCTATTTTTTGTTTGTTTGTTTGTTTGTTTGCCAACCTGGGAATGGTTAGTGAATGATGAGTAGCATAGTAGAAGACATCACCCAGCTCATATTAGAACAATTTCCCACAAACTTGCTAAAGTGTATGCTTTTATTTATGTTTTTTAAAGCTTATATATATACATACATATATGCATATGTATATATATACATATATTTGTGTGTGTGTATATATATATATATATATATATATATATATATATATATTACATGTTTATTTTCAAAAGAAAAAGTAGTATTTCATTAACTACCACACTGTTATAATACACTTTAAACGTACAATAAGGTAGCTTTTAAATTTGAGGTGCTCTTAAGGATAACAAATGAACAGAATTCCAAATTTTTGAAACAGGTGAACTGTTGCAGTTATAGGGATACATTTAGGAAAACTGTATAACTCTTACAAGAGCAGCAATGAAAGTTTATTTTGTATACTTTTTAATAATTGAAAATATAAAAGGTAATTAAAAAAATACAAGGAAAATTTAGCATAATAAAAAAAGATACAATTAAATGTACTGGATACATATAAATTTTAAGGGAAGAAGTGAAAAAGGAAAATAGTTGATATTTAAGTACACTGACTACCTAGACAAAAAAATACTTAAAAAAATCATAAACCTCTAGTTTTCTATGACGAATATCCATATTGTTAGAGTATCACCACTATGGAAGTGATTTTGTTATGTTTGAATATGTTATACTTTACTGGTAATTTACATGATGGCTTTTAAGGCTGTCGCAGGCATATGGTTTTTCCAAACAAGACTGGATAAAAAAAATCACTGTTAAGACACAACATACCTTATTTTTTTGGTCTTTCCATATTCAAGAAAAGGGATAATTCATTGTAACATTTTCTTACCACCCAAATACCTCAACCTATACATTTTAAACTTTTTTTTTTAAACATTGGTTATATGCTCAACTTCGTTATTGAAAGAGTATTAACAAGACATTATTTTGGTAAATTAAATATTAAATGTGGCTTATCAACAGGATTTGAAAGGTGACTATCCTTAGAGTTCCAAGTTAAAATGTAGTTTTCAAAGTCTAACAAGAGTAATGCTTAAAAGTAATTAAAATAATTAGCTTCAAAATGACAAACTGATAAACTAAGTAAAGTGTGCATACACTATGTAACATTCGCTTGGAAACTTGATTTGTCAGTTACACCTAGAAATTACAGTCATCAAGAAAATTACAAAAATTTTTTTTTATCATAACATGATTTATTTGACCCCCACAACATTTTTTTAAAAAATCCTACAACAGATAAATATCAACATGTTCTAATTTTTTTAATATTTATTTACTTTTTTTTGAGGGGGTGGGGTGGGCAAGGGACAAAGAAAGGGAGGCACAGAATGCGAAGCAGGGTCCAGGCTCTGAGCTGTCAGCACAGAGCCTGACATGGGGCTTAAACTCATGAACATGAGCTTATGACCTGAGCCAAAGGCTGATACTTAACTGACTGAGCCACCCAGGAGCCTCCAACATGTTCTCATTTCTATTCTAAACCAAAGCATTGATGCATTTAGTTAGACTACCATTCACATTGTTATATTCAATTTTCTCTTTATATAACTTGGCAAAATTTCATTTCTTCTAGATTCCAAAAGTACCTACAAAACCCATGCAATTTTACCATTTTTAATATGCTATGGAATATCATACAAAGTAAGGCATTTCAGTGTCATGTATAAATAACCAACTTACTGTCAATCCAAAAATTTTTGCACATTAATAAAAGGAGATCTAAAAACTTAAGAACAATATTCTCACCACTGTATAAAAATAACCACAATGAGTAAGTCTTTGTGTAATACTTACTCCACTATCTCATTTCCAGAGACTGTGACAAGCTATAAAGGTATTTCAGTGTTGGTAAGGGTATCTTGATTGCTAGTGGTGGACGTATTAGTGGTTCCTATATCTGAAACAGAACTTTGTTGAATATTCGCAAGGATAAGTGTGTCCTCCGGCAGTAATCAAAGCATCATCTCATGCAGCTTCCACAGATGCCAGGACTGTACTGCTAGAGTGAATACCTTGTTTTTATTCTGGTGTGTTTTAATATGTTTGGCAAGGTGGTCACTTCTCATAAAGCGTTTTAAACATTCTGGACAAATTTCTTCTTACCTGTACATGTTCTTCTGTGCTTCTATAATTCAAGTAAATAATTCAAGTAAATCTTTTACCACTGAACATCCAGTTACAAACAAAAGGGTGCTCCCCAGAATGCCAATGCAGATAAGCTCTCAGATGTGAGGTATTCCCATGGACTTTACCACATCCTGGCATAGGAAAAATGTGTTGCTTCTCTTTTCCAAGATTGCTACCTCTCCACCACATTCTTTACGGTTGGGACAGGGGCAAGCTACTCTCCAAAAAGTCTTTTTCCTTCTTGTTGCTGGTTCCCTTTTAGTGTATGCTTTTATATTTTTTCAAAGGTTATTTATTTATTTTGAGAGACAGAGAAAATGTGAGTGGGGGAGGAGCAGAGAAAGGGAGAGAGAGGGACAGAGAGAGAATGAATGAATGAATGAATCCCAAGCAGGCTCCATGCTGTCAGCGTAGAGCCCAACATGGGGCCTGATCCCACCAACTGTGAGATCATAACCTGAACTAAAATCAAGAGTTGGATGCTTAACTGACTGAGCCATCCAGGTACCTCAAAGTGTATGCTTTTAAAAGTCACCTTTCCCCTAGACTATTGTTTTACATAATGTGCTTTTGGTGACTTCACTCTTAAATATGGCGATCGACTCATGGTGGTGAATTGTCTATATTCAAATGCTATTATGTTATTAAATTGCAATCAATGTTAATTTGTTGAATCATACAAGAGAATCATCCTTACTAGTTCTATTACTAGTAACAGTAATACTAAAAGTACTATTAGACTACTAAAAATACTACTACTACTAAAAGTAAGACAAAGTCTAATAACAACTAGTTGACTTACAAAGAATAGTGCTTCCCATATTCCAGACATTACTGGGGAGAGGATGTTTTATAGCTGTTAACTCTCATTTTTCAGGTAGGCTGAAAAATTGTTGCCCAAGCATGCTACTACTCAACATTGGTGGTGGTCTAGTAAAACGGGAATTCTTTAAATCTGTTTTTGGAAATATAACTTTATAAAACCATTTGGGAGATAAACTGGGCATTATCTTGTAAACTTAGAAAGTTGTGATGATGTTTGGATTGCACCCAGCCACCACACGTTTCAACACTATGTACGTTTTTTTAAAAGAAATAATATGAGCTTAAAATACTTAGTGTAGTTCCTACAAATCCAACATAATTATATTTAGAACCTGATATATCAACAAGAGACTGAACAGGAGAGAACTCAGCAAATGTCTCCACTTATATCACCTCCACAGACTGGCCTATTCAAGTTACATGATTTTATAAAGTTTTTAAGATACGGTGATTTTAATTATGTTCTTGAAAAAGCTCTTATTCTAATCAATGTGTACACTATTGGAATCTCTCTAAAACAGAATTTAGTTTTCAGCAGTTTAATAAGAACATCAGCCAAAAAAAAAACAACAACAACAACAGGTGAGATGTTTACACACTTAAATTGTCATGATTTTAAACAGCTTTATTGAGATAACATTCACATGCCATAAATTCACCCATCTGAAGTGTAGAAATAAGTTTTTAGTACACTCACAGGAGGTGTGTAGCCATCACAACTATCTAATTTTAGAAAATATACATCTTCCTAGAAGAATCCCATACCTGTTAGCAGTCATTTCCCATTTCCCTAACCCTAGCTGCCAGCAACCACAACTCCATTTGCTGTCACTTTGGATATGCATATTCTGGGCATTTTATATAAATGGAATCATACACTATGTAGTCTTTTGTGACTGGATTTCAGTACTTCAGTACTTCATTTTTTTATTGCTGAATAATATTCCATTGTGTGGATATACCACATTTGCTTATGCATTATTATTTGATAGACATGTGGGCTCTTTATACTTTTTGGCTGGTATGAATAATGCTAATAACTTTCATTTACAAGTTTTTGTTTGGACATATACTTTCTATTGGCTTTATACCTAGAAGCTGAATTGATTAGTCATATGGAAACTTTATGTTTAACATTTTGATGAACAGCCAGGCTGTTTTTCAAAGAACTGCACCATTTAATATCTTCATAAGCAATATAGGGGTGTTCTAATTTCTCCACATCCTGACCATTATTTGTTATTATCTGTTTTTTTTTTGTGACAGTCATCCTAGAGAGTGTTAAATGATATTTATTTCTCAGATGGCTACTGAATTAGAGCATCTTTTCATGGTACTTTGTATGTATTTTTGAAGAAATGTCTATTCAAACCATTTAACCAATTTTAATTAGGCTATTCATCTTTTTTTTTAGTAGTTGTAAGAGATTTTTTTGCTACTTCTGGATACAAGTAGTCAAATACATGATCTGCAAACATTTTGTCTTATTCTATGAATTATCTTTTCACTTGATGGTGTCCTTTGAAGCACAACAGTTTTTAGTGTTGATGAAGTCCAATTTATATAATTTTTTTTGTCACTTATTCTTTAGGGACCATATCTAAGAAAAAAAATGTATTGATATGGGGTGGGGGTACCTGGTCAATTAGTCAAGTGTCCAACGCTTGATTTCAGCTTAGGTCATGATCTCTTGGTTCGTGAGCTTGAGCCCCACATCAGGCTCTGCACTGACAGTGCAGAAGCTGTTTGGGATTCTCTCTCTCCGCTCTCTCTGTTCCTCCCCCACTGTGCTCTCCCTCCCTCAAAATAAATAAATAAACTTAAAAAAATAATAAAAAAGTAAAATGTATTGATATGGATAGAAAAAAATACCTTTCCTTTACTGAACACCTTTAGAATCTTGGTGATAATTTTAACAATTGAAATCACTCCTGTTGGGCAATGTAGATTCACAGATCATCATGGCCTTTAGAAAAAAAAAAGTGATAAATGGACTTAACAGTTAAAGCAAACCCAAAGAAAATTAGCTTTTGAGTTCTTGATATTTTAAATAAATACCCAACAGAGGTGGGCATATTACTAGCTGGAATTTTAATAAGAATGCACAACTCATAATGTTATAAGAAATTAAAATAATTTTGTCAAATAATAAGGATTAAAAACTTCTCATTGCTTGCCTCAAAAGTGATCATTTGTCAATAGTGGAATCTAGGGAGTACTCAAACTGTTACTCTCTCAAAAGAGGAGTAGAAATCACTCTAAGAATCAGTTTTGGAATTTCAGCTATGTAATTTACGTAGTTCCTAAAATTGAAAGGCATCCTTAAAAAAAAAACTTTTTATTTATAACTCCTTAACTCCTTCATAAAAAAATGTACTTTATCAATATGTAAAACAGAAAGAACAATAGATATATTAGAAGATTGATATGTAACTTTAAAACTTACTCCTTATCACATATTTCAAAATTTATGCCTATAAAAATAGACTAATTACCATTATTAACTGGCTTTACGGGCTGAAGTAGTCATGATTTTGAACTAATAAAATAGACTCATCTTAAGAATATCCCCTATGTTATGGACTGAACTATATTCCCCCAAAATTAATATGCTGATGCCCTAACCCCCAATGTGGCTGTATTTGGAGACAGGGCCTTTATGGAGATAATGAAAATTAAATGAGGTTATAGGGTGCGGTCCTAATCCAATAGGACTGGTGTCTTTATAAGAAGAGGAAGAGAGACCAGAAATCTGCGCATTTGCACACAAAGGAAAGACCATGTGAGCACACAGTGAAGCGGCAGCAGTCTTCAAGCTGAGAGTCTCTTCACTGGAAACCAGCCCTGCTGACACACCTTATATTGGACTTCTAGCCTCCAGCAACGTGAAACAAGAAATTAAATTTCCATCGTTTTACGAAGTCTGTGGTATTTTGTTATGGCAGTCCATGCAGATTAATTCAACAATGACCTTACTCATAGGTTGGGCCCAACATCCAATTTAACTTGATACAACATATGGGAAAAGAACATTTGCAGAAAAATCACATTATCTGTTGCATTTCTTATTTTCTAGCTACTGGTGTATGTCAGTCAATGAGATCCCTGGAAGGCAGTCAGCCAGAAGTAGGACAGTGAAGTGAGGGCATTTCTTACTCTGGCTCCTTCCCTACAGGGTTACCCTCCTTCTGGAGTAGGGTAGGTTGAATGGAGGTGGCTGTGCCTCCCAAGCTATCGTCCTTTTCTTTCCTTTCCTTTCGGTAATTGCTCCCTACCTTCCTTCTTTTAGTCCTAGAAGTGGTCTTAGCTTTGCCATTATTAGCTCCTTAGAATCATACCATCCTTTCTGATATGCTATACTCCGTTCACACTTTCATAAATATTCTCTTTATTAAAAACTCCCTGAAGTATTCTAATTTGACTGTGCCATCTGTTTCATGCTGATACCCTGCCTGAAACTGAGATCTAACTTCTAAAACAGATACTTTCAATTTTGAAGAAACTTGTGTAAGTTATGTTAGTAATATGATGCTAATGTAGTCAAATTAAAGCATCACAAAAACATTTATTTAAACTGATTTTCTCCAAATTATCTATGTGCCAGCTTAGAATTACTAATCTTAGTAATCACAAAGTATGAGTCAGATTTCTGTAATGAGCCTTGTAGACCTTTCCTGGTACTGAAAAATTACTTGGAATCCTAAAAATGTCACAATATGAAGCAAAGCAATTAAAGATCATGACACAGATTCATGAAGTTTAGAATTCTATTGTGGTGATCAAACTGGTGATTTTTTTAATATTAAGAATTGATCTGAGCTCCCTATATTATGAAAAGAACAGTTTGTGAACCAGAGGAAGTAGAACATTCTTTTCACAATATAGAAAGATGCATAAAATGGAGATACTATATTTTCAGCAAACATAAAATGCAGAGTACTATATTTGGCAAGTCTCATTTCATGGGTCTAGGATGAAAACTGGTGTTTATACTTGTAAAAAAAGAAACTTGAGATTTTGATGAGCCAGTTTTGGAAATCATTACTCTATCCAATCTTTCTATCCTGAGAAAATAAAATGTTCATCTTTCAAGTCTGAGCTTACATTCTGTCGCTTTTCCATAACTTCCTATAAGTAACCCCAACTTAAACACATTTTCTTGGGAACCCAGTCTTTCATTCTTATGCAGACCTCATTCTGTCTTCTGTCCTGCTCTTTCTTCTTTTCTACCAAAAGGAAGAAAAAAGGAAAGAAGTTAGGAAGGAAAAGGGAAGAAGTTAAAAGAGAAATCATTATAATGTAATGTGGACAATACTGTTAGTGCTCAGAAAATTCCCATCCACTTTCTAAATTCCCCAGACTCCATGAATTTGGGTTAAAGTCTTATAACCAGTTCTGTCATGTAAAATAGGAGGAAAAGTGATACAGAAATCAGTACCAAAAGAAGGGTGCAACTCTCAAAACAATAATATCTGGCCTGGAATCTGAGAGGACATCTGTGACAAAATTATTCCTGAATGTTGAAGAGATGATTATCTGTATCAGGTAGTGACAAAGTTATTAATACTGCTGTCTGTTCTAAGTAGGAAAGAATATTGTTTCCTCAGTCAGAAGCTTTAAGGGAAAATGTTAGAAAACAGAAGGTTAAAAATATGTTCTGGTTGCTACTGAATATGCTGAGCAAGATATTACAAGAAAAAGATGGGCTTAAGAAATAATCGGCAGACTCAATAGTTAAAAAGAAGACAGACAGGAGACTTATAGAACTGGACAAAACTACTGCTCCTAGATCCCAAATAGGTACAAAAGGGATTAACAAAAGCTCTGAACAAAATGATCAAACGACTTAAGGATAAATAGATTAAGGATGAAGACTTTACAACTATTTTTCCTGATACCTTCAATGCAGAAAACATTAGATTGACAGAGAGGCATGAGTCAAGAAAACTAAGAAATAAAGTAGAATCGAGAACTACACCTTTTAAAAACCTTAGCATTTTGCTATTGGCATGTAAAATTCATTAAGATTAGAAGACAATTAGCATCTGTGGGAAATGTATTTCCAAATTAACTACAGATCTAGGAGTGGAAGAGTTTACATGAGACATACAATCACCCATGATCCCTGACACCACACTGATGACATAGGTTCCTGGTGTTTCTCTTTCCTTACTCACTGCTCCCTTCATCCTCACATTGGCTTCTCTCCCATCTTCCAGCCTGATTTGGGGCCCAATCTATTCTCTCTACATTCTCTTCATGAGCTTGGTTATACAATTATATGGTTTTAGCTAAAATTAGATTTACGATGTTTTTAAAAATCTAAATCTATATCTACCAACTCTTCACTAAGTTCCACAACTGATATTTTAATATTTATTTCAAGTTAGATATCTAATAGACCTCCCAAACTTAAAATGTACCAAGACAAAACAAAACAAATGTAAGTAAGTAAGTAAGTAAATAAATAAATAAATAAAATGTGTCAAAACAGAGCTTTTGTTTTTCTCACCACTCATCTAACTCCTTCTGGCTTGTTGTTCTCCCAGCATTTTCATCTCAGTAAATAAAACCACAATCAAACAGATTCTCATTCCAAAAAGAAAAAGATAAACAATGCATATGTGAATATCTCTTCTGGAACAACAACCACAGAAGCCTATTATTCCAATAGCACCTGGAGAAGTCACAGAATTTTCCCTACATATACGCCGAAGTCACCCCTTGCGATCAGAAATAATATAACCTTAGTCTTGACTAAATCTCCAATTTATTCAACCCCTTACTTTTCCTTTCTTTGCTCCAGCCATATCAGTTGGTCTCTCTTCTTTACCTTTATCATAATGCACCACCCTCAAATTAGGACTCTTGCTTTGACAGCTGAAACATTCTCATCTATCAGGTCTCAGGTCATATTACACTTTCTCAAAGAGGCTTCCAGATTGCTTTATATAAAATAGCATCATCATTCCTTTGACGTTTCATCACTTAATTAATTTCTACAAGCATTTATTAAAATTTGAGTTATCTTTTTATTTACTACTAGTCTCCAGAGACTGAATAATGATCTACATGGGATCAGTGTCTTGATAGTGTTGTTTACCACTGTGCCCCTGATGCTTCACTTTGAAAACAAGTTGTTAAA
Source organism: Panthera pardus (assembly GCF_024362965.1). Taxonomy (NCBI): domain Eukaryota; kingdom Metazoa; phylum Chordata; class Mammalia; order Carnivora; family Felidae; genus Panthera; species Panthera pardus. The sequence continues at coordinate 52,136,653 of NW_026526654.1, forward strand.
AATGAAATATAACAAGTAGATTGAATATAATTAACCAATATTCCTCATTCCATTATTTTAGAATAGCCATGATATGATGAATACAACTATCACTCTGTTCTTTTGGACTTAAGTCTACTTATTCTATTATGGAATTTTATAAAATTTGATAAAAATTAACCTTTTTGAAACTTGTAATTTTTTAAATTATATGAAAACACTGAAAGCCTCTTATTGGGGACAATATCCTCCATCCAGTAATAATTGATGCTTAAAAAATCCATGCTATGTTTTTAAGAAATTCTCTGTATCTGGTTATAGATAAATAAGTGTACTTGCAATTAAGTGTGATAACAAATCTATCAGCCAATGACATCAATATATATATGTATACACACACACACTCACACATACGCATCTCCTATCACTATCTGTCTCACTATCTGAAGAAAAATCTTACTGTATCTAAGGATATATATTAGATTTTTGTAGTTAATTAGAAGATAACACTAACTGCATAGTTATTAATCTGGGTCTTATTACATCAGATGACAAAACAGAGTAATGCCAAAGAGTTAAAAAACGGAGGGACTCAGAAGAACTAATTTAGAGACAAAAGATTACAAGAAGATGAAGTAACTTAAAATCTCCTTTCTCATCACTGTAAATGGTCCAGAGTCACATAACAATTGATAACAAAACCCGTGATAACTTGCCAAACGTTTTGCTCATTTAGAGTGAGCACTTAACAGTAATCATTTTACATCTATAATTTTATTCCAATTGTTTTCCTTATATCATAAGAAAACCTAGAGATATTAGTAATATATACTTCTTTCTTAATGAAAAAAGTAAATTACTGGAAATAATTAGAAAAATATCTGGAGAAAAGGAAAAACAGAAATTTAGACTGAAGAACATTCAACATTGCAAATTTATCTTTTAAACTATAATATATGTGATTGTGGTCATCGCTAAAACACTCAAAGTCTATAGAGTGTACTGATTATGCACATAGACCCTGGAGCTCCACTGCCTGGGCCACAGCCTTTAATAAGTTTCTTAATGTCTCTATGCCTCACTTTCCCCATCTGTAAAAACAGACATAAGTTTCTACCTACCTCATAGAGTTAGTGCAGGAATTAAATGAATAAACATAAATAAAACACTAGAAACTCATGCTACTCACTCATACTAGTTTAAATCTATACTGAAATGTAGCTTTCCTAAAATATTTTATGAGATATTATGCCCTATTTTCTCCTTGTGATACTGTTAAAAAAAAAACAACTAAAAAGTAAGGACAGAAACTGCCTATCAATTTTATCCAGATATCTGCTAAAACAATATATTGCCATATTGAGTCTTTGCTTCTTACTTGTAATTTTAAAAATCTGACAGAAAAGAAGAGTCAGTGACTAACACATTGCTGAATATCTGCTTTGCTTATAGAAAAGTTGATTATAGTTTTATAACAAGTCTATTATAATCATCAATATAAGAAAAAAATTAAGGTGCCTGGGTGGCTCAGTTGGTTAGGGGTCGGACTCTTGGTTTCAGCTCAGGTCATGATCTCCTGGTTTCCCGACTCGAGCCCCATGTCGGGCTCTGTGCTGACAGTGCAGAGTTGGCTTGGGATTCTCTCTCTCTGCCTCCCCCTTCACTTGTGCTGTCTCTGTCTCTCTTGAAACAAATAAACTAAAATATATATATATATGTGTGTGTGTGTGTGTGTGTATGTGTGTGTGTGTGTATACACACACACACACATACACACACATATAGGATAAAGATAGAAAACTTTTGAGAGCCCTATAAAGGACAAAAAAAATTTTAAAGGTTATGGGCTGTGGACTAATGATGCATACAACTTTTCAAACTAATTAAATGTACCATAAAGCTAGATGTTATCTAAACTCTAAATATTCCAATGTTAAATCTGAAGTTTTCCTTAATATTGCTGTTGGTAAGAACTACAAGGATATTTCATAGAAAGAAAGAAAAAGGAAAAAAGGAAAGAATAAACAGAGAGAAGAGAGGAAGAGAGGGGGAGGGAAAGAAAAAGGGAAAGGGAAGGGAGATAAGGGAGAAAATAGTCAAATGCCCTTGATAATTCTGATTCAGTGGGTTTGCTGTGGTGCTCAGAAATGTGTTTTTTCAGTAAGCACGCCAGACATCTACAGAAGTTTCTATAATATGAGAAAACTTCTTAACTCTTATAATGGGTGATGAAACAGATTTTAAAAGATTGCTAACTAATAAATTATAAGGACTAAAATTCAGTATCTGCCTTTTATTTTAAAATAGGATTTATTAAAAAAATAAAACAGGATTTGTCAAATTGTTTTATATTTTTAGATATAGATGTTAGCCTATATTTTTCAAATAATTTTATTTACAAAAAAAGTTTTAATTAAATATTTTCCTGAGTCTATTCCTCAGGTACCTGAGTGATCAAATTATATAAAAATTTCCTTTGACTCTATTTCTTAAGCTAGTTAATATAAATTCTACACAACTGGCACAAAAAGATGTATGGTTAGGTATATTTGTTATAAAATATGAAATGCAAAATAAATGAAAATAAAATAAATATATTTTCATACAGTGTACTTGTGATTGGCTAAAGAATGTATTGAATACATGAAATAAAATATTCATCATTTTATGTGACCCTGCAATTTAGTACTGATCATAGAACAAAAAAATTCAAAAAAATGCTATGCTTATAAATCATCTAGCTCACATACAATGATTTGTAGATTAGGGCACTAAGTCTGGGAAATGTAAAGTGTTTTTATTTTTTTAAAATTTTTTTAATATGAAATTTATTGTCAAATTGGTTTCCATACAATACCCAGTGCTCATCCCAACAGGTGCCCTCTTCAATGCCCATCACCCACCCTCCCCTCCCTCCTACCCAAATGTAAAGTGTCTTTAAATACAGAGATTAGATCCCAAGTCACTATATCATATTGCATGTTAACATATAATCACATATATATGTATATACGTACACACTGAAAGTTGTTCAAACTATGAAATTAAATATTATGTAAATCAAAAGTATTAAAATTAATCCATAGGTACTGTGTTATGTAAAAAAGTTTAAAAATAACTTAATCTCATATGTTTCAGAATCTTTTTAAGGATGCAAGTGATCACAGAAACACATCATATGGTCATAAAGATTTATAAGCTGTTAAATGAACTTCAGGGCAGATGCAGAGAACATGTAACACCTGGCACAGATAGTATGTCTAACGATAATACAAATCCTTTATGGTACATTAACACCTTCAAAAATGAGTAATGTCCTAAGATTAACTCTGCAGAAAGTTACAGATGAGGGTCAAAATGAAATGTAATTTCGTGAAACTAAATCAGCAATAGAATTCATCTAACGTTTCTGTTATATCTGTTGCCATTAATATTTTCCAATAAACATAATTTAAGGTGTGTCTATGATGAATGATATTTATTTCTTTTAGGATCTGGGATATTTTGCGATTTATCTGAATTAGAAATATTATATATTCTATTTCTCATTATGTGCCTAATTAATTCACTGTATTAAAAATTCATCTTACTTTGTTCAGATCAGGCAAGCTAAAGCCTTTTAATTTCATTGTACTCAAAAATTAATTCTTTCTGCTACTTTAAGGGCAAATAACTTATTCATATTACTCAAATCATCAGAAAAGCATAACTTTCCCCTTAACATTTTTTGTGAAACTAAGACTTCTCTGAAAGTTTTTCCTTCTTCCAGAATATTCAAATTTCACGATTGGTAACTTAGAATAAACCAAATAATATGATATTTTACTTCATATGTGATTTTTATTGTTTATTGCATTACACAGAGAAGTGTAAAGAATGATTCTATGGAGGTAAATTTCCAAATAACTAATTCCAAGCATTTAAAAATATAAATTAATCCTTAAGTTAAAATTTCAATATCTTTCTTTTCAAACATTTCTAGAAAGTTACCTGTATATATATATATATATATATATATATATATATATACACACATATACACACACATGTGTGTGTATATGTGTGTATATATATATATTATACATATATATGTATATATCTATATATATATGAATAAATTGAAAAAGACAAAATGAAATTTTGCTAAGCCTAAATAGCAATAATTTATCATAAGAAAAATCACATGGTAGTATTTGAATATTGTCTGAAGTTTGTTATAAGGTATACCAAAAGATATATCTCCCATTAGTTCTTTGCCCCATGGAAGTATTTAGTTCCATTTCTCTATCACAATAACTGATAATAATAAGTTAATTATTATAGACTTTAAGTTTTAGTAAAATCTGTATTCTTGCCTGTTTAAACAGAATCTATTATTTTCATTGATTCTAGTGTCTAGAATTATTCCTTATTTTAAAGATTTCAGGTTGCAGATTAGAAAATTTAAACGGAATCAACTGTTTATGTAGGTAAAGTCTACTATCAGTGGAACATTACATTTTTTGTTAATTTTATGAGGCTCCCGGGTGGTTCAGTTGGTTAAGCGTCCAACTTTTAGTTTTGGCTCAGGTCATGATCTCATGGTTCTTCGGTTTGAGCTTGCATCTGGCTGTGCACTGACAGTGCGGGGCCTGCTTAGGATTCTCTCTCTGTCTCTCTCTGTCTCCCTCAAAATAAATAATATCTAGTGTATTTGTCTAGTTGCTTTCAATTGTACAGTTGCTCATGAGTCCTTTTATGTGAAATGTCCAGGATAGGCAAGTCCATAGAGATAGACTAGTGGTCGACAAGGCTGGTTTGCAAGAGAGTACAGTAGTGCCCCCTTATCCACAGGAGATACGTTCCAAGACCTCCAATAGATGCCTGAAACCATTGATAGTATCAAGCCCTATATACACTGCTTTTCATGTACATGCATATTTATGGTAAATCTTAAGTAATAATTTAAGCAGAGCAAGAGACCAAAAACAATAGTAAAATATAACAATTATGGCAATATACTGTACTAAAAGATACATGAATGTGATCTTTTTCTCAAAATAACCAAATTGTATTGTACTCACGCTTCTTGTGATGATGTGAGATCATAAAATGCCTGTGTGATGAGATGAAGTGAGTGGAATGATACAGACATTGTGACACAGTATTAGGCTACTATTTCCCTTTTGCCCATACTTCAGAAAGAGAATCATCTACTTCTGAATCATGGTTGATCTCAGGTAACTAAAACTACAAAAGCAAAACTATGGAAGGCGAGGGGACTACTGTAATGGCACACTAACGTGTGTATGGGGCTTTTAGAAACAGTGATAAGAAGTTCTAATGTTAGATAGTAATGATGAGCACACAACCCTGTGAATTTACTAAAAATCACTGAATTGTACATTTTTAAAAGGTGTATAGATTTGCATGTGAATTATATCACAGTAAAACTGTTATAAAACAAATCCACATTGAACTTCTTCTGACATCAGTACCCAGTGATGATGGACACATGAAGTGCGGAGTAGGTGGACCAATGCAATATGAAAAATATAATCTGGGAAGAAACATTTAATGTGGGGAAATGAAAATCTGGAACTCTGCACATTAGTAAGAATGGAGTGGGGAGGCAGTTATGTCATACACTGAAAAATAGCTCATGATTTCTTTTTCCTGTGTAGATGGGATGAGTGCATGCTGTAATGTAAGACCCAAAGAATGGTTAAAAAAAGTAGTTTGTTGTCTCAGGTAATCTTAGAACAATATTGTAAATTCTATATATGTTAAAATACAAGAGCATGTAATCAACCAGTTCAATTAAGTATTATTGTATTATAACATAGTATTCCACTGGAGCTTCTTTTGTGGCATCATATACAATTTTGTGGCATCATATACAATTCTTAATGACAAATGGAGATAGTCATAGGTTTCTGTGTATATAGTCATAAGTTTCTGTGTTTTTGTGTGTGGGTACGTGTATTTGTGAAAAAGAGAGTGTGTGTTTCAGTGTATTTGGAGAATGGGAAATGGCAAAGTCGTGTGGAAGAAGGAAGCTAGAGCTTTGCCTTAGGCTCACACATAACTCACCTGTTGTAGAAATGAAACATTCAAGGGTAGAACATTAAATCACTGAATATGACAGAGAGAATTTAATATCGTGAGGGGTCTATAGCTTCGCAAAAATTTAAGAACAGAATAAGGTTGTAAACAAGGAGAAAGATCAGATGCACATTCCAATAAAATTCTTAATTCAAATTTACTCCCTTCAAATAACTTTAAAATTTATACTTTGCATTTGAAGATCAAGCAGATATTCCCTCCTTACTCGTTTCTTATATCAAATCCAACAGCAAACCTGTCTGGAACAGTAACTGAAACAAACTTTTATTAAGCTGGTATGCCCCAGGGATATAATTTTCACACAGGAAATTAAATTTACGAACAGAAATTAGTTGATTTTTATTGATTATTTAAAATATATTCTTTTTTAGAGAATCTATAGATAATCAGGAAACAGATGTTTATCATCCTCTCCCCAAAATTGAATATAGATCTCATAATGATGATGGATAAAATCAATGAGAGTAAAGAACAAAAAATAGAGTGATTAAGTACGCTGTAGTTTTTTTGTCATTGAAATTACTTTTGGGTGGAAGCATATCAATCAGGGTAGATTGTGATGTGGTGGTTTATAAAATATAACCCAACATCTCACTAGCCGAAAACAAAAATTTTATTTCTTGTTTATAACACAAGCTTAAAAAAAGACAGGCAAGTGACTAAGGGTGGAGGCTAATGGAGGCCCTGTGTCCATGCAATGACTCACCTGTGTCTAGACAGGGAGATGTGCACTGGGACTTAAAGTTACTATAGTATACTGACAGCTATTTCTTATTCTCATATTTTATTGGCCAATGGAATGGCCATACTTTTCTTCAAAAGAGTTGAAGAAATACAACCCATTATGTTTCCAGATGCAGAAAAGGAGGGATTATAAGGTAAAGAGCATTAATGAATACTGTTAAGTAGGTTCTGAGATTAAATTTTAATACACTAAATTCAGACCAAAAATAAATGTTCATCTTGTAAAAATCTGAGAATGTGCAGAACCTGAGGAATTTTACTTTATGATTTTGAAAGTTTATTTATATTTGAGGGGGGGAGAGGCAGAGAGAGAGGGGGACACAGAGAGATCTGAAGCAGGCTCTATGCTGACAGCAGAGAGTCAGATGCGGGACTCAAACCCACAAACCATGAGATCATGACTTGAGCCAAAGTCGGAAGCTTAACCCACTGAGGCACCCAGGTGTCCCAGAGCTTGAGGAATTTTTAAATAGCACTGATAAAAGCTCACCATGCCACCAAGAATATTTACAATTAGGGTTAGGATTAGGTTTTCTAAGTAAGATCCAAGAGTAGTCAAAACAACTAAACATCTATTTTTTTTCTTAAAGTATTTTTATTTATTTTGAGAGAGAGAGAGTGAGAGAGAGTGGGGCAGGGGCAGAGAGAGAGGGAGAAAGAGAAAATCCCAAGCAGGCTCTTCACTGTCAGAGCAGAGTCCGATGTGGGACTCAAATTCATGAACCACAAGATCATGACCTGAGCTGAAATCAAGAGTCAGACACTTAATTGACAGAGTTACCCAGGTGCCCCTAAACATCTGTCTAATAAAGAGGCATTTTCATCCTATCTTGATTACAAAGAGTAAACATAATAAACACATCTAAATACCAAACTGCATTTCAGTTCTATTAATTGGTAGAAGAACAAACTGCTACAAGAAGAAAACTTGGATAAATTTTATCTCTTCCCTTTTGAAGTATTGAGATATGTGATTAGCACAGAGATGGCTCATAATAAATGTTAAGAAAAAGCTAGAATTATAGGGGTGCCTGGGTGGCTCAGTGGATTAAGCGTCCAACTTCAGCTCAGGTCGTGATCTCACAGTTCATGAGTTCGAGCCCCACATCAGGCTCTGCTGATGGCTCAGAGCCTGGAGCCTGCTTCAGATTCTGTCTCTGTCTCTCTGCCCCTCCCCTGTTGGTGCTCTCTCTCTCTCTCCCTCTCAAATATAAAATAAAACATGAAAAAAATTAAATAAAAGCTAAAATTATAAATAAAACTTTTTAAACAACCTTCTTCTTCACCTTTGAAACAATGGCAAAGTGCTTTTTCAGGGTATTAAGTTTCTATTGTTGCTGTAACAAACTACCATAAGCTTGGTGGCTTAAAACAACACACATTTACTATCCTTCAATTATAGAGGTCAAAAGACCTAAAATCCATGTATTGGCAGGCTATGTTGTGGAGAACCTAGGAGAGTTTCTTTTCTTGCTTTTTCCAGGCCTTAGAGTCCTGTATCCTTACTTGAGAAATCTCCTCCATTTTCAAGGACAGAAGTGCAACATCTTCAAATCTCTGTCACCTCTGGCTTCTGCCATCCTGTCCCCTCTTCATCTCTGACTCTCCTGTCTCCCTCTTATCAGGGCCCTTGTGATGAGGATAATTTGTTAACAATGTACTGAGTGTCCTGATACTAGTTATGTTTTTGAAATTTCAAAGAGTTTACAAATTATTCAATTAAAATGTTTTCTCCAATTATAAAAAAGTTTTACTAGAATTTTAATTTATGAGGTTATCAAATTTACCAATCATAACCTTTCATTACAAGTTTTATAGAAGGATTTGAATGTACCAGAAGGATTGGCTAAATAAAGTTGATGGTAATTGAATGCTGTATTTGCTTCTGATAGACCTCTTCATATTATTTTTAACAAGTTCTGAAAGATTTTTCTTTCAAAATAAACAAGAGAGACAAAAATGGATTTAGTGGTTGTTTTGAAATGCATGAGCTTCTTTATTAGCATAAGGATAAAGAAAGATCTTTCACAAAACAAATGTCTCAATGATACAGAAACTGAAGGCAACACTGTGAACAGGGGTTGGAACAAACTGGCAACAAGGGGTCAGTACTGGTCACCGATGTAATATGTTCTCTGCACAGCATACTTTTTATTGCAGCACACTTGTCGTTACTATGTAATCTGAGTGGATTGTAGTTTACGTTAATAAAATTAAGGTGATGGACTCACTTCTATACATGCTACAAGAATCACTTCTCCACGGAAAGTGATTCTAATAATCCCAGTATTAAAGTAGAATGGAAAGTGATATTGGCATAAAATTATTTGGATTTGAAGCTGTCGTGTATGACATTAGCCTTACAGTAGCAGTGTTAATAACAGGTTAAAAATGCATATAGACCACAGGTGATGCGATAGTGACTTAATTCAGATTGATGGGTTTAGGGGTGGACATTAATTTGAAAACAATATAGAATGTATACTTTATCCCATCAGGCACTATGCAAAGAGGTAAATGATATGGGATTGAAAAGAAGTTAGATGTTATTATGTGAATATCTGAAATCTGTTGTTCAGTTGAGAAGATACGATTGATGAAGAGAAACTATCTGGAGAATCATCAAAAATCTCAGTGTTTGGGGCACCTGGGTGGCTCAGTTGGTTGAGTTTCTGACTTCAGTTCAGGTCATGATCTCACGATTCATTGGTGGAGCCCCACATCAGTCTCTGTGCTGACAGTGACAATGCTGAGCCTGCTCCTGATTCTCTAGCTAGCTAGCTCGCTGCCCCCTCCCACTCGTGCTCTCTCTCTTGCTCTTACAAATAAATAAATATTAAAAAAAATCTCAGTGCTTCTGTACAGACAATAAATACCAAAAAAAATAAATAAATAAGTCTGAAAATACAGAAAGAAGTATGGATCAACTTTAAAAAGAAAAGATGAAGTCTGAATTTTCCAAAAGTGTTGTTTATGGATAATGTGTAGGACATGATTTTGTTAAGACATGATTTTAAAATGTAGGAATTTGTTTTGTGTGAATATACACTTTTGGCTATGCACCAATAATCAGTTAAGAAATACATGCATATTTTTCAGGCAGTTACTGGATTACATTGAGCACCAAAAAGCAATGTGAATAAATTAAATTGAAGGATTTCTTCTTGCAAAAAATTGGGAAGTTAGTAACTTCCTAAAATTATTGTGTAGTATATGCCATCAATTTTATACTGTATCTGGTTACTTTTAAAAACTTAAATTTTCTAGAATTTGCATGAAGCGTACTTTTGTAAATAGTAAGCATTATTTGTTTTATATTTAAAACACTGAGTTCAATTTATATATCCATATAATGTATGCACACTGTATTGCCAGACACATCACACAATAACCTCATGAATACTTAATGCTTTTTATTCAGAATGTACATAGATTTCGTAAAGTTACTCCACTGCTGCATAAACAGTTCATAAAACCAGCATGATCTGACTGTGCAAGTGCTTTTTAAAATTAACTTGGTAGTAAATTTTAATTATTTATACAAGCTGTATTATGAGCTTATATTTTGTCAGTAGTGTTTGATGGCAACATTGTGACTGGGCTTAGATTCTTATACAATATAAGTTACATAAAATAAAATATAGAATATGTTTAGGTTATTATGTCATCATGTTATGATTCTTGGTCCTTATTGCAAATAATTAATAAATACATATTGCTAGATTGAGATATATGGTAATTTTTTTCTAACAGCATATGTGTATTGACATCATACGTTAAAAAGAAAAAAAGGGAGAAAAATACCACCTAGCACTCTTATGAAAAGGCATCCAACATAATGATCATGATTGGATATGATTACTTGAGCTATGCTTTCACTATTTTCTTTTCAGCATGTTTACCATTAAGCAGGCAATTGGGTTATTTTGTGTGATAGATCTATTTCCTGACACAATGTCTACATCTTGTCAACAGCTCATTGAGTGAAGAGAATTTGTGTGACATACCAAAGAAGCATACATACATATATATGTATGTATAAAACTTAGAGATAAGGGTAAACCTTCTAATTCTTCAGCAATAGTAAATTCTGCATAAATAATGAAAAATTGTAATAGTACATGTAATAAACAAGGCTGTTACAGTTGACAACTAAGTGATGGTAGTGTTAGAGAAACAATCAAGAGAAGAAAATAACAAATTTAAGTGGAATCGAGTATCATAAAATGAGACTTACTAGAAGAATTCACAAAATAATACAACTTGAGTTAGTGATAACGATTTCTGGTAATATCTACTTGATAATGGAGTTTATTACACAACTTCTAATAGAAAGTCCTGCTGAATACAGTTAAAAGCCATTTTAGCTAAACGGTGATGATTATATGTCATCACGCCTTCTTTTGGATTTGATGGAAGAATAAAACCCAGGAAACATTGCATTTTCAATGAGAAAACTGACAGCGAGACCATTCTTAGATATCTGCATTTAGATAGTCTGCCCAACATTACTTTTCTGCCACTTATGTATGCCCTGTCCCCATTTGAATCCAAACCCTGAAAGCTAAAAATTTGTGTTTACAATATACAAGTGCAGTAATGTAAACTTTATGTTATTTCACACATTAGACAATAAACAATAACACTTGACAATATTTGAAGACAATTTATAATCTTTATCAACAGCTGATAATGAAAGTAAATAACTTTAGATCATTTTTATTTTATTGCTTGACTGACTATATTTAATTTAATCTGGTTTTTGGCCTACATAAAAATCTTAGTTTGAACCTCAAATTGAAAGAGAATATTTCCCAAAGCCAGTGAATCTTAAACTTTGCTGCACAATCAAATCATCAGCAGGAAGAGGGAGAGAGGGGTCTTTAAAAACATTTATATTTATTCTTGGCTCTTACCTACAGGCATAAAGATTTAATTAATATGGGCTATGACCCTGTCATCCAGAGTTTTAGAAGCTCACTACATGATTTCAGTATTCAGTACAATTTGGGAAGCTAAAGCCTTATTCCTTCTTAGAGCTATTTTAGAGCTACCTGAAAGGAAGGGGAAATTGAGAATAACACCAAAACATTTTGATTCTACTATCAAACAATACCTTGAAGATCACTTTGCCTTCTGAAAACCCTTAACTATATTGCTAACGATGGGAGAGCCTTAAAATAATGATTCAAATTCTGTTCATGACCCTCATCTAACAAAACCTCATGTCTGGCCTTGCCTCTCTAGATCAAACCTAGATTAAACTGCCGCATGCATGTTCCAGCCAAAACTCAATGATTGTTGATCCTAGTTCAAAGTAATGACCAAGAGTAGGCATGGTGGAAAGACAAAAACTAATAATCCTTGAACACACTATGGTGTGTTCTCCACCTTTCTTTGTTCTCATAGCAACATCATGTATTAGAAGTAAATTCCCACCATTTGATAGATTAAAAATGGATATTTTGGGGAGTTAACTATCCTATTCGAAGAGTGGGCTTAGGCAGGACTCATAAAAAGTTCTGTCAGACTCAAAAGACTTTGATGTTTTTAACTTGTTGGATTCTCTTTCTAGTTCTTCTAGAAAACAATAAATCATAAAAATGATTGAGACGCACAATTAAAAGAACAATTTGAATCATTGTGCTATTAAACCACAGGATACATGGGTCTCTTATGTATCCGAAGATGTGGAAGAGAAAAAAACATATTTATATGAATGGACTTGATTGACACAAAGTCTCTTAACACTTCCCGTAGGAACTCATCATCTAAAGTCATGCAACTGCTTGAATCTAATATAAATGAAATCTTGTGGGGTAAACAAATCAACATATATATGACGGTTATATACATATATGTATTGATATTGTGTATATATAACATTTTAATATATTTCAAACAATAGATTACGAGGTTATAATTATGATTAGGAGCCTTTTTTCATTTCCTAAATCCCTTGTTATTTCCTATATGATACAATTTAAGTTTCATCCTATAAGCTCAATGAAAGCTTTTAACAATCTGACTCTAAATTACCTTTCTTTTTTTTTTTCAATATATGAAGTTTATTGTCAAATTGGTTTCCATACAACACCCAGTGCTCATCCCAAAAGGTGCCCTCCTCAATACCCATCACCCACCCTCTCCTCCCTCCCACCCCCCATCAACCCTCAGTTTGTTCTCGGTTTTTAAGAGTCTCTTATGCTTTGGCTCTCTTCCACTCTAACCTCTTTTTTTTTTCCTTCCCCTCCCCCATGGGTTTCTGTTACGTTTCTCAGGATCCACATAAGAGTGAAACCATATGGTATCTGTCTTTGTCTATATGGCTTATTTCACTTAGCATAACACTCTCCAGTTCCATCCATGTTGCTACAAAGGGCCAAATTTCATTCTTTCTCATTGCCACGTAGTACTCCATTGTGTATATAAACCACAATTTTTTTATCCATTCATCAGTTGATGGACATTTAGGCTCTTTCCATAATTTGGCTATTGTTGAGAGTGCTGCTATAAACATTGGGGTACAAGTGCCCCTATGCATCAGTACTCCTGTATCCCTTGGGTAAATTCCTAGCAGTGCTATTGCTGGGTCATAGGGTAGATTCTAAATTACCTTTCAAAATATGTTTGGACTATGTGCACATCTCCTAAAAAACTATGAATCTGCATATCTTTGTTCATAATAATTTCTCTGTTCATGATACTCTCTACTGTTCTCTCCCCATCTCAGCTTAGAAATATAATGTTCATTTTTTCTAAGTGTAAATGTTAATTCAGCAAATTCTTCCAGGTCAAGACAGACGTAAGCACTGCCCTCTTAAACGCTCATCCACCCCCATGATTTACTTTCCTTAAGTAAATGGGAACATTAATAACTTGTCAAGCACAAAACCTTGATATTAGAAAGGCTGGCTTGAAATCCTAACTTGACAATTTATTAGGTGTTTGATTTTGGCCACATTATTTCAACTAAATACATTGTACTTTCCCCATACTAAATTAAGACTTAGTATTTTGTAAAGACATAGTAAAAAAATAAATGAGGCATACAAAGTATACATTCCATTATGCATATAAGCATCATTTTAATATTTTTTTAATTTGATGGTAAAGTCAACCTGTTGGGATATACCTTTACTATATATCCTATTAGATATAAAATTATAAATATATGAATGTGCTTAAAGCTTTTTTGAATCTGTATTTCCAATGTGTTCCATATGTTGGAAGAAATAAATTCCCTAATATTAGCATTTCTTTCAATCACCAAGATGTGATCTGTTTTGCAATACTGAGCAATTTTCTAACAAGTTCATATTCTATTACCTTTCATTTATGTGTGTACACACACACACACACACACACACACACACACACACAAATCCTAATGTCCTTTCCAAGTTTGGCAATGTTGTGAAACTAAAGCAACTCCTGTGTTTATGGACGAAATTCAAATTCCCTATTTTACTGACTGCCTAATTCCTGCAAAATTAAGCCACCTGCTTACTTAGTACAACATTACACTAACTCATTCTGATTATACTGCAGACTGCAAGTGCCAATGTAAATAGTGAGTAGGCACATCTCCAAAATATTTTCTAGCAGAATATTCTGTGCACTATGGACACTTTTAACTGACCTGTGTGTTAACAGTCATTCAATAGGCAGTAAAAATGTTAGCATAAAATAAATACTCAAAAACAGAAGCAAAGCAACAAACCAAAGTTATCCAGCAATAATAAGGAAATTTATATGGAATCTGGAAATTCAGTATGTAGAATCTTATCATCAGACTCCCCCAAGGACAAAAATAAAAATGCATCATAAAATGATCTCTACTTGTAGTTAGGTGCCTCTTCTTTGACCATCTTAATCATAATAAGACATAATCAGAGGGTTACACATACATTCAAATACAAATTCAAATATTTAATAAATAATAATCCTGGATTTTAATGACCTAAATTCATCAACATATTGCCAAATTATCTAATTTCTTCTAGATGCTAGGAAATATGTATGCTACATACAGAATGCAGTTTCTTTTTTTTTTAATTTGAAAGAGAGAGAGAGAGAGAGAGAGAGAGAGAGAGAGAGAGAGAGAGAGAGATTATGAGCAAATGGGGGAGAGTGGCAGAGGGAGAGACAGAATCCCAAGCAGACTCCATGTGCACATGGAGTCTGATGCGGGGATCAGTTCTACGATTCTGGGATCATAACCTGAACCAAAATCAAGAATTGGACTCTCAACCAATTGAGCCACCCAGGTACCCCCAGGATGTACTTCTTGACTGACTTACATTTCAAGAATTTCAAGGAACTATCTATATTATATTCCTTCAAATTTCCCCTGACTCTCTAAATTACCTTTAATTTAGTACTTCTTTAATCAAGTACTTCTTGACTGACTTAAGAATTTCAAGGAACTATCTATATTATATTCCTCCAAATTTCCCCTGACTCTCTAAATTACCTTTAAAGTTGTAAAGATATCATCATTTATATATACAAACATAAAATGTATACATCATATATACATACTCACATACATACAAAGATCTTTCTGCATACACACATACATATATGTACATGGTACATATGGATACATATATGGATACATGAACACACATACACATATGTGTATATAAAGATCTCATCTGTGAAAATGGTAGAGTAGGATGTGTCTCCCTACCAATACAACACTGCAATGGCAGAATCTGCCTGATGTAATTATTTTGTATCTGGAGTCTACTGAAGGCTTAAAACTTCTAAGGGAAGGCCTGAATGGTAAACTGAAGTTAATTTCAATTTCGGATCTTAGCACAGTAGCACCTACCCCTCCTCTACCCCTCTGGCCACAGTAGCAACTCAACAAGTGTTCCAGAAGCAGCTTGGACACATAACTTGTGGCAGCCAGAGTGGGCAAAAAGGACCCTAACCTCCAAATACCAAGTATCTCTGCCCTGATTGGGGACTATTGGTTCTATCTCAGAGGTGCAGAGAAATGTCATCAAAACTAAAGGGGAAAGAAAGAAAGAAAGAAAGAAAGAAAGAAAGAAAGAAAGAAAGAAAGAAAGAAAGTTTCTAAATACTGACTGAAGGTATACCTCATTATCAAATATCCTGAATCACATACAGTAGAAAACATTTATTCAACATCTCTCTTTAGCCCATAGTAATTCTATTCTACTTATTGTCTCTATGAATTTGACCACTCTAAGGATCCTCTACAAGGGAAATCATAGAGTATTTATGTTTTTGTGGCTGACTTACTTCACTTATTTTAAGTCTTCAAGGTTTATCCATATTGTAGCATGTGTCAGAATTTTCTTCATTTTTAAGACTAAATAATATTCCACTGTAAGTACATACCACATTTGTTTATTCATTAATATTCAATGGACACTTGGGTTGCTTTCTTTCCACCTTTTGACTCTTGTGAACAATGTTGTTATGAATATAGTTATAAAACTATCTGTGTGAGTCCCTGTTTTCAATTTTGGGGCATATGCCCAAAAGCAGAATTGATGGATCATATGATTAATTATATTTTTAATGTTTTGAGAACCATCATACCATTTTCCACAATTTGTGCCATTTTATAGTCCCCTAATAACAGTGAATGAGGGCTTCAATTTTCTACATCTTCATCACATTCGTTACCTTTTTTAATAGTAGCCATCCTAATGATTATAAAGTGGTGTGAAATTGTGGCTTTGATTTGCATTTCCCTAATGATTAGTGATGTTGAGCATTTTTTTGGATGTGCTTATTGACCATCTGCACATCTTATTTTGATGAATGTTTACCCAAAGTCTTTGCCAATCTTTTAAAAAATTGTGGAAAAGAACACATGATATTTATCATCTAACCTGGTTTTAAATGTATAGTTCAGTACATAATATTAAGTATAGTGTGAAGTATAGTCACATTTTTGTGCAACAGATTTACAGAACCTTTTCATTTACAACACTGAAATTCTATAAACCCAAAATACTAACTACCCTTTTCTGTACCCTCCACCCTTGGCAACCAACCTTCTACTTACTGTTTCCATGAATTTTTTTTTCTATTTGAGACATTTCATGGGAGAGAAATCATATGGTTATCTGGTGACTAACTTATTTTGCTTAACATTCTATCCTGAGGATCATCCAAGTTGTAGCATGTGAGAGAATTTCCTTCCTTTTTAAGGCTGCATAAAATCCCATTGTATGTATACACTATATTTTTTTATCCATTCATCTGTTTATGAACATTTGGGTTGGTTACACCTCTTAGATATTGTGGATAATGCTACAATGAACAAAGTATACAGATACTCTTCAAGATCCTGCTTTGAATTCTTTTGGGTATATACCCAGAAATAAGATTATTGGAACATATAGTTAGTTATTCTATTTTTTTTTAACTTTTTAAGGAAGCTTTTCCTAATGGCTATAACCTTTTGCATCCCCCTCCCCCCAACAGTTCACAAGGTTTCCAACATCTCTGCATTCTTACCAACATTAATTTCAGTTCTTTTGATAACAGCTATCCTGGTGGGTGTGAGATATCTCAGTGTGGTTTAATTTACACTTACCTAATAATTAGTAATGTTAAACCCTTTTCATATGCTTAAATTTCATTTGTGTTTCTTTTTTGGAGAAATATGTATTCAAATCCTATGCCCATTTTTTAAGTGAGTTAATTTGTTGTTGTTATTGAGTTGTAGATGTTCCTTATATATTCTGGATATTAGTCCCTTATCAAATATATGATTGGCAATTATTTTCTCCCATTCTGTAGGTTGCCTTTTCATTCTGTTGTTTCCTTTAGTACACAAAATTTTTGAAGTTTGATGTGGACCCGCTTTTTAAAAATTGTGTTGCCTATGCTTTTGGTGTCATATCCATAGAACTCACCAGCAAATATGAATATCTGAAATTGTATCCTAGATTTTCTTATAGGAGTATTAAAGTTTAGGTCTTACATCTTTGGTCAATTTGCATTAATTTTTGTGTAAGGTATTAGCTACGGGTCTGAATTCATCCTTTTACATAGGGATATCTATTTTTCCCAGCACCA
This sequence comes from Panthera pardus, assembly GCF_024362965.1. Classification (NCBI taxonomy): domain Eukaryota; kingdom Metazoa; phylum Chordata; class Mammalia; order Carnivora; family Felidae; genus Panthera; species Panthera pardus. The sequence goes on from NW_026526654.1 coordinate 52,154,551, forward strand.
TTTGTTGAAGAGATGATCTTTTCCCCTTTGTAACAATATTTAGACTACCTACCCATGAAAATCTCTTATTTATATTCTTTGATTTCCCTCATCATAGTTTTATTTGTTTTTCATCATTTAAATTCTGTACATATTTTATTGGCTTTCTACCTATGTTATTTCCTTGGTTTTGGTGCTAATGTAAGTTGTATTAAATTTTTTAATTTGAATTCCAATTGTTGATTGCTGGTATAGAAAAACAACGGACTTTAACTTACTAACATTGTATCATGCAAACTTAATATAATTAATTATTAATTCAAGAGTTTTTTGTTGATTCATTAAGATTTTCTACCTCAATAATCATGTTTTCTGTGAACAAAAACAGTTTTCTTTCTCCCTTATTTGTATACCTTTCATTTTATTTTCATGTCTTATAGCCTTAGCTAGGATTTCTAGTGCACACAGTCTGCCTCCAGGAATTCATCAGTTACTATGTAGGTACTATGTCGTTACTATGTAGGTAGCACTATCAGCAGCTTATGCTTCAGATGAGCTGATCTCTTGCTCTTTCTCTCTTTTTGTATTCTCCAGTTTCCTACACTCTCAGTGATACTTTCTCCTGTGACCAAGACAGCCTTAATGTTCCCCTGAGCATGACTAAATAATAGACAGATTTCTTCCTGATTATAGAACTATGGTCTCCTTTTCCTTACAATATTTACTTTAGAATGTTTACAATTGCAGGGGTGCATGGGTAGCTCTGTTGGTTAAGCGTCTGACTTTGGCCCAGGTCATGATCTCACAGTTCATGGGTTCGAGCCCTGTGTCAGGCTCTCTGCTGACAGCTTAGAGCCTAGAGCCTGCTTCAGATTCTGTTCCTCTATCTCTGCCCCTCTCCTGCTCATGCTCTGTCTCTCAAAAATAAATAAACATTAAACACTTTTTAGAATATTTATAATTGCAAATTCTTGTTTTGCCCTTTGTAAGTAATGTAAATCTTCCAAACTCTTGCCAATTTTACAACCTAGTAATGTCCTTCTTAAAGACCTGGGAAACATCTCTTTGAAATATAATTATCAAAAGAGGTTAGATCCCTATCTCTCAGTTTCTGAAGGAGGATACAGAGTATAACTCAACGGTGCCAAACAGCAAACTCAGATCGTCTAATTGCACAGAAAAATATTAGCAAACTCAGAATAATTTAGTGTGCCCACCATATCCTACTGATTAACTTCTCCTAGTACATTTACTTTTTGATTAACATCCTCCAGCTTTTTCACCAACTCACTCCAGTGCTTAAAAATACTTCTTTTTTTTGTTTGTTTGTTTCAGTGGAGTTGAATTTAGTCTCTTTCCCCTATTTCAATAATCTTGAAGAAATTCTTCCTTGCTTGTTTAATACTGTTCAGTAGAATTTTTGTTTTGACACCTGTGACCACAATATTCTAATGAACCTAAGAAAAATCACTCGCTTTCAGTTGTTCAGCTTTTTTCTTGCTGTGAAGGCAGAACTGATGACTTGCAAACTTTTCACATGTTGGACTGGAAAGATGAAGTCTAGACAGACTAATCCTTAATTGTAAACTTTCTGAGCAACAAGAAACTGAGGGAATGATTTGTGTGTCTTTTCAGAGACAGAGAGAGAGACAGAGCTTGAGGTGGGGAGGGGCAGAGAGAGAGATGGAGACACAGAACCTGAAGCAGGCTCCAGGCTCTGAGCTGTCAGCACAGAGCCCGATGCAGGGCTCGCACTCACAGACCATGAGATCATAACCTGAGCTGAAGTTGGACACTGAACTGACTGAGCCACCCAGGTGCCCCTTTTTGTGTGTCTTTCTTAAGGGGTAGTCTGAATATATTCAAGTAGTAATAGTGACAACAAGAGATTCTAGGAAATGTATTTGGGTCCTGGAATTTTCTAGATCATCCCCTGTTAAAGCCCAATAGATTTTGCACTAATATAACAAATGGTGAGTGACTATAACTTAAGGGTATTGTTATTATTATTATTATTTTGGAAGATAAAGATTTGTTTTATTGAATAACAGATCTGTGTTATTGCTAAGGCCACTATGTACAGACACAAAGTTTTATCTCTTGGTCTCTTTCTCCTTGGACAGAGTCTTGATGATTTCCTCCTTCTTGGCCTGGAGCTGCTCTTCACAGCACTTGTGTGCTATGATATTCCTTGGTCATAGATCTGAGGGCCTCAGCCTGTCAGCCAGAAGCTTCTTGTGAACCTTGTCTGCCTTCAACTTGTGGATGTGTTCCATGAGAATCTGCTCGTTTTTGAACACATCACCTTTCACTTTCCAGTACAGGCTGTGATACACGTGTGGTCAATCTTAGATTCACAGTATCTTCTGAGCAGCCAGTACAGAATTCTCATCCTCCTCATCCAGCTTACCTTCTCAGGCATTTGAACACTGGCAGTATGTTTTCTCTTACCAATGCCATTATGCTTGCCCTTCCTGCTGGCCAAAGTGTTTTTCTGGTACCAAGCCTGGGAATGGATGGGCACAGGCTTCACAGTGATCAGCCCATCTTTAATCAGTTTCCAGATCTGCTGATGGGAGTTGGCATTGATGATTTCATTGGTCTCATTGGGGTTGAACCAGACCTTCTTTTTGCCACAGCAGAGGACACTGGAGGCAAGCCTGTTGTGAAGCCCAAGCATACTCATGGCTGTGGCCGCAGCATTGAAGGGCAAGAATATTAGTATAAATTTGACCTAATTTGTATCTTTAGGTTAATGAAACCCATGCAATGTTGACACTTTTAGCTTATATTTTCTAGCATTCTATCAAACATAGCAATAGGGTCAGGTCTTGTTATCTTAGCTATCCACTTACATGTCTTAAATAAGTTAACTGGATTAACTAGGTCACAGTTTACAGTTCCCTAGTGTTTATAACTTTTATTAAAACATGAAGATATCCTGAAATATGAATTTCTGGAAATTACTATAGATTACAAGCAAAACTTTAATATTAAGATTAACACTGACAATTCAAATTACACTCATTTCATTAATCATGTTGGCCTCAAATTCTATTTTATAATAATATAATTTTTGTTGTCTCACTAATTATATCATAAACTGTATATTTGAATTTAACAGGTATTTCTGTAACTTAGTTCAACGAATAAGAATATCAGTATCACATGAAAAATTATATATTTAACATGTTTTAGTATTTATTTATATAAAGAGCTCTATATTAGTTAAAATGAAGTTTAAGTGTTTTCTAAATTTATCTATAAATTTAAAGGACATTTTAGAAACTTTATTTGGCCCACTTTAAAATGCATGCGTTCTTTTTGGTGGAATGGTAAATCACGTTTGTTTGGCATTTTTAGATGGTTTGACCATATTTAAAAGGGATATGGCATGAATAATCATCTGTATTTATGTATTATATATTAACATATAATTTATATTAATCTTGTAGATTTTGTAAGTATATAGTACATATAATTTTATATTAATATATTATATAGATATATAGTCACCCATTTAGCAGAATTTTCTAAGTAGTCTCTAATGCAACTATAAGCTAACAACATAAAATATGTGTAATTTAGTAAGTAAAGGCAACATATTCACCCTCAGTCCGGAATGATTATAATAGGAAGATCTTTGCCTTTGATTTATTGATCTGTGCAGTTTGAACAATTTCATGTTAACATCAACAAATTCTGGCCCTGAAAATTAGCTGAAAAAGAATTTAGATAATCATGACAGAATCTTGATATGCATGTTTCCTTGGGACTAAACCAGATAGTAATATAACAAAATTCTACTGTCAATATCAGATTTTCTTTACACCCTTGATGTCTTTGACCAATAAGTAAATATGTATTTAAATAAACTTGTGCCTCAAGCATATTTTGGGGGTTAAGTGGTAAAGTAATTTCTAAACATTTTACAAATATGACTAAATTACAGAGAAATTTTTTGAGATCCTACACTCCATATCACTTGTTAATGGAGCTAATTTCTGCATCTTTGTGATACTATCACAACTGTCTCCCTATCTTTCATAGGAATTGTGCTTTTAACTGGGGAACCTATTATCATATTGAAGGCTAATAATCAGTTCCTTATTTCTGAATGATACTCTATTTTTTTATAAAGCTAAAATAAATGACTAGAATAAATTGTGACCTACTTCCTTTAATAGACTCTGTGCCATGAATATTGCATTCATCTATAGAACAAGTTTTAAAATATTCTCTATTTCACATTTTCTAACAAATAAATCTGTATTCTATGATAAATGTTTATCTTTGACCTGTATATTAATATCCATTATTGAACAACATGTGGCAACCTTTAAAGAAATTAAATTGACAATTGCTAACAACATCAAAAAGGTAATTGTTATTTGATGTAATTGCCTTGGCAATATTGCTATCTGAAGTTCAATGGAGTTTTCATTCATTGCACTTTTACTTTGATTTTTTAATATATTACTTTGAACCCTAAGAAGTAGCAGCTGAGACACTCATTACTTTTGACTACAAATAGCTTCAGAATTGATGGGAAAGCTGATTTAGACAGCACATTCAATACAAAGGCTCTCTTAAGATGTCTTGGTGACAGACTTTAGTGACAAGGAATTCATGTGTCTTCCTGTATATTATAAAACAGAATTCTCTCATTGCAATTTTAACTTCCAGAGAAATAAAGATAGAATTGAAGATTATACATTGATCTCTGGCATAATCACATTCAGTGTAAAACTATTTCATATAATGGCATGTGTCTCAGAATAAATTTAATACTAAAATTAAACATTCACTTACACTTGGCAATAAAGAAAAGATGAAAACAGAGATTCTGAAAATAAAATGAAAAATGAAAAAATAATGTAGATATTTATTACCCAGAGCTAATGTAAGAAGACAAAAAAAAAATATGAATGAATAATATCCTTGCAAAGGGAGGGAAAAAAGTAGCTCTTAATGCAACTTCACAGGGTCCTAAAGTCTCTAAAGAGTGAAATTAATTGACTCTCTGGAATACTTATGCTATAGCATTATCATTTATTTATTGTGTTGATATTCCCAATGAAAATTTTTAATATCCTCCTTAAGTAAATGAGGTAGATAAGAGTTCTAATTATGTGTTACTTTTGGTTTCAGTTTGCAGACTGAAAGAAGGGGCTGCTAATTCTATGATGAACTTTTAATTCCTTTCTTTCTAAGTTTTTCTTGTACTTCTTTAAGGCTGACTATAGAATGATTCAATTATTTTGTTAATCAAAATGCTTTTAACAATGTAATTATGTTTATATTTCTGCATGTTTCTAGTGTAGGGGGAAAGATAAAGAGATTTTTTTAATATCAATAATAATATCAGTAGTTGAATACAGAGTATAAACTTTTGGGTCAGGCAAAAACATAAACCTGGCTCTGATGAAATTAATATTATAATAGCATTAGTAGTAGTAGTAGAACAAGTAATATAGATAGTAGTGTTAGTTATCAGAGTAAATATAATGAAACAGTCATAGTAGCAATGATAGAGAATAATAAACTTTGGTTTAGTGAAGTTGAGGTAAGTAGGAAATTTCTTTAAAAACAAAAAAATATAGTTACATTGAAACAAATTTGATAAATAGTTAAACTTACATTTGAGAAATAATAAAATATATTTAAATTTTTAACAAAGACACTTGTATTGGCTACAATTTGTTATTATATTTTCCTATTAAGCAGGATCAGAAACCTTGTGATTTATCATTCTGAAAATGCATCTCCAAACCTGCTACAGAGGTTAGAGGGTGTAAACCAGGCAAGGATCCGGTTTCCCCATTTCAACTTCAACATTTTATTATTATTATTACTTGTAAACTACTGAACCCATTGTATATGGTTTAGTTAAAAAACTGACTACTAAAATAGTTTGATACTGTTATTACTGTTAGAGCATATAAAATAATTTGTAATATGCCCTGTATCTTATCACAGGGAATTAAAAAATACATATGAACATTTGAATATACATTAAAGAATTAAAAGAACAGTTTGACTTATTTTTTATTATTAATTTTAAATTAGTATACATAAATAAGTTCTTATTTAAAACTGATATATGCATATATGCATAAATGCATGTGGAAAATGAAAAATTCAGGAAAGCAAGGAACACAAAATTTTAACCTGAGCTGACATGGAGAAGTGGTGTAGTGCTATCCAACTTCCACTTTCTTTGGCTGATTAAATGAAGAGTCTTTTGAAGGTAAAAACTCAGACAGAAGAAGCAGACATAAACATTCTTATCTGAACTATGTCTTACTGCAGCATTCAAAAGAAAGAGAAGATGCGCCATGGTGGCTGCAAACCATCATGGTTGTCACTCTTGACCTACAACTAAATCTTATCAGGTGATAAGGAGGTAGAAGATATTTAAAACTTGAAAGATGAATCAGCTATTTGATGCACACATCATTACGATCAATATTTGTTTATAAAAAAATAAAAGTAAGTAGAAGATATGTCATTTCCCACATCAAATACAATGCTAGGCACACAGAAGACTTAAAATTTTTCTAATGGCTACAATTTTAAAAAGAAAAAAAGGTAAAATTAATCTTAATATATATTTTACTTAACTTAATATGTCTAAAGTATTATCAAATCAAAATGTAATGAAAATAAAAACTAATGAGATATTTTTTACAGTCTTTTCTTCATACTAAGTCTTCAAACCAGCAGGTACTTTACACTCACAGCATATTTCAATTTCACATTTCAAGCGATCAATAACCACATGTGGTCAGTGGCTTCATCTCACCACACGGCTGCCTTCATTACCATCACTTGAAATCCTGCCCATCTGTCTCAAGAAACAAGAAAAATCCCAAATACAAAATCTAACAGCACACCTAAAGGAACTAGAAGCAAAACAGCAAAGAAACCCCATACCCAGCAGAAGAAGAGAAATAATAAAGATCAGAGCAGAAATAAATAATATAGAACCCCCCCCCAAAAAAAACAGTAGTACAGATCAATGAAACTAAGAGTTGCTTTTTTGAAAAAATAAACAAAATTGATAAACCTTTAGCCAGGCTTCTCAAAAAGAAAAGGGAGATAACCCAAATAGAAATAGAGCCCAAAATCACAAATGAAAATGGATTTATCATAACCAATCCTTCAGAAATACAAGCAATTATCAGAGAATACTATGAAAAATTATACACCAAAAAACTGGACAACTTGGAAGAAATGGACAAATTCCTAGACACTCACACACTACCAAAACTCAAGTGGGAAGAAGTAGAAAATCTGAACAGACCCATAACTAGTGAAGAAATTGAATCAGTTAGCAAAAATCTCCCAACAAATAAGAGTCCTGGACCAGATGGCTTCCCTGGGGAATTCTCCCAGACATTTAAAGCAGAGATAATACCTATCCTTCTCAAGCTGTTCCAAAAAATAGAAATAGAAGGAAAGCTTATGGAATTATTCTATGAAGGCAGCATTATCTTGATTCCCAAACCAGGCAGAGACCCCACAAAAAAGGAGAACTACAGGCCAATATCCCTGATGAACATGGATGCAAAAATCCTCAACAAGATACTAGCAAATCGAATTCAAAGCATATAAAAAGAATTATTCACCATGATCAAGTGGAATTCATTCCTGGGCTGCAGGGATGGTTCAGTATTCACAAAACAATCAATGTGATACATCACATTAATAAAAGAAAGCATAAGAACCATATGATCATGTCAATAGATGCAGAAAAAGCATCTGACAAAATACAACACCCTTTCTTACTAAAAACTCTCAAGAAAAGATAGAAGGAACATACTTAAACATCATAAAGGCCATTTATGAAAAGCCCACAGCTAATATCATCCTCAGTGGGGAAAAACTGAGAGCTTTCCCCCTGAGATCAGGAACATGACAGTGATGTCCACTCTCATCATTGCTTAACATAGTGTTGGAAGTCCTAGCATCAGCAATCAGACAACAAAATGAAATCAAAGGCATCCAAATTGGCAAAGAAGAAGTCAAACTTTCACCTTTCGCAGATGACATGACACTATACATGGAGAATTCAACAGGCTCCACCAAAAGACTGCTAGAACTGATACATGAATTCAGCAAAGTCGCAGGGTACAAAATCAATGTACAGAAATCAGTTGCATTTTTATACACCAATAAGGAAGCAACAGAAAGAGAAATAAACTGATCCCATTTACAATTGCACCAAGAACCATAAAATACCTAGGAATAAATCTAACCAAAGATGTCAAATATCTGTATGCTGAAAGCTATACAAAGTTTATGAAGGAAATTGAAGAAGACACCAAGAAATGGAAAAACATTCCATTCTCATGGATTGGAAGAATAAATGTTGTTATAATGTCAATACTACCCAAAGCAACCTACACATTCAATGAAATCCCAATCAAAATTGCACCAGCATTCTTTCGAAAGCTAGAACAAACAATCCTAAAATTTGTATGGAACCACATTAGATCCTGAATAGCCAAAGTAATATTGAAGAAGAAAACCTTAGTGGGAGACATCACAATCCCAGACTTTAGCATCTTCTACAAAGCTGTAATCATCAAGACAGTATGGTATTGGCATAAAAACAGACACATAGACCAATGGAATAGAATAGAGAACCCAGAATTTGACACACAAATGTATGGCCAACTAATCTTTGACAAAGCAGGAAAAAAGACAGTCTCTTTAACAAATGGTGCTGGCAGAACTGGACCACAACATGCAGAAGAATAAAACTGGACCACTTTCTTATACCATACACAAAAATAAACTCGAAATGGATGAAAGACCAAAATGTGAGACAGGAAACCATCAAAACCCTAGAGAAGAAAGCAGGCAACAACCTCTTTGACCTCAGCCACAGCAATTTCTTATTTGACACATCTCCAAAGGCAAGGGAATTAAAAGCCAAAATGAACTATTGGGACCTCATCAAGATAAAAAGCTTCTGCACTGCAAAGGAAAAAATCAACAAAACTAAAAGGCAACCGATGGAATGGGAAAAGATATTTGCAAATGACATCAGATAAAGGGCTGGTATCCAAAATCTATAAAGAACTCACCAAATGCCACACCCAAAAAACAAATAATCCAGTGAAGAAATGGGCAGAAGACACAAATAGACACTTTTCCAAAGAAGACTTCCAGATGGCCAACAGACACATGAAATGATGTTCAATGTCACTCATCATCAGGGAAATACAGATCAAAGCCACGCTGAGACACCACCTCACACTGGTCAGAGTGGTTAAAATGAACAAATCAGGAGACTATAGGTGCCGGAAAGGATGTGGAGAAAGAGGAACCCTCTTGCACTGTTGGTGGAAATGCAAACTGGTGCATCCACTCTGGTAGATGCAAAACAGTGTGGAGGTTCCTCAAAAAAATTAAAAATAGAACTACCCTATGACCCAGCAATAGCACTGCTAGGAATTTACCCAAGGGATACAGGAGTGCTGATGCATAGAGGCACATGTATCCCAATGTTTACAGCAGTGCTTTCAACGTTAGTCAAATTATGGAAAGAGCCTAAACGTCCAACAACTGACAAATGGATAAAGAAGATGTGGTTTATATATGCAATGGAATACTACTTGGCAATGAGAAATAATGAAATCATGCCATTTGCAGCAATGTGGATGGAACTGGAGGGTATTATGTTAAGTGAAATACGTCGGAGGAAGACATATCATATGTTTTCACTCATATGTGGATCTTGAGAAGCCTAACAGAAGACCATGGGGGAGGGGGAGGGAAAAATAGTTACAAACAGAGAGGGAGGGAGGCAAACCATAAGAGATTCTTAAACAGAGAACAAACTGAGGGTTGTTGTGGGGTGGGGGAGAGGGGAAAATGGGTGATGGACACTGAGAAAGATACGTGTTGGGATGAGCACTGGGTGTTGTATATAAGACAATTTGACAATAAATCATATTTAAAAAAAAAAGAATCTCACCCCCTGCCAAAAGGCCTATTTGGGGTTACATTAATTTTGTCAATTATTCTGAATAAAATCTCCATGCTTACAAAAAGAAAAAAGAAAAAAGAAATCTTGCCCAATCTGATCATTAAAAAAGAACACATCATTCTCCTGTCTTTAATGGTTTATTGCATTTTGCCTACTAACCTGACAATGAGTCTAAACCTCCAATACTAAAAAAAAAAAAAAAAAATGTTAATGTAATGTATCATGTATCCTTTATCAGCTCTCTATATTCTACAAAGGCAGCTTTTGCCTTTTCTAGCTCACCTTTTCTTGGGAAATGGATTCAACCAGGAGCAATAACTAATTTTTTTTCTAGAAAAGTATTTTGTTTTCCTATCTCTTTATTCTGCCCAGAACAATAATAATGAAGGGAGTATCAATGAAAAAATACAGCATTTTGTACTTTCTTGATATTGTTTCCCTGGATATAATCCTGCCTCTTCCTCACCTCAATAACTAAAAAGTAAATACATTTAAAGTGTTTATTATCAACATCTATTTATCATATGCACATTTTTCACATAAGCTCTGACAAATACTAGCAAGTGAAGTAACTAGCATCAGAAAGAATGCTTATTTTGCTCAAATTCCTGCATGGATTATTACAATACCTGACCACATGGCTTTTGATTCCAGGTCCAATACTTTAAATTATGGCAGTCCTTAATTTATCTGGATGTTTTAGTTTTTATTCCCTTTCTTCTCATTCTTGATATTCTCTTTATAATATCACAAGGTATCAAAACTGAAAATGTCTTCCCAATATAAATTTTGCCCGAATTTGTGTCATTAGCTACTGTCTTTTTTTTCTGTGCTTTACGTCAAAATTCCCCAAAATAGCCCAAATATTTTCACATGCATAGTCCACTTGCCCACAACAGAACTCATCACTTTGATCCTTAAGATGTTACCTCTCGGGGCGCCTGGGTGGCTCAGTTGGTTGAGTGTCCGAGGTCATGATCTCACAGCTCGTGAGTTCTGGCCCCGCTTCAGGCTCTGTGCTGACAGCTCGGAGCCTGGAGCCTGCTTCTGCTTCTGTGTCTCCCTCTCTCTCTGCCCCTAACCCACTCGCATTCTGTCTCTGTCTCTCTCAAAAGTAAATAAATATTAAAAAAAAAAAAAAGATGTTACCTCATATTTTTTTTGCATTTTATTTTATTTTTTATTATTTATTTATTTATTTTTAATATATGAAATTTATTGTCAAATTGGTTTCCATACAACACCCAGTGCTCATACCAAAAGATGCCCTCTTCAATGCCATACCACCCTGAACGCGCCCGATCTCATCTGATCTCGGAAGCTAAGCAGGGTCGGGCCTGGTTAGTACTTGGATGGGAGACCTCTCATATTAACTAAACATGACTTAGTATTAATTGAGCAACATGTATATTTCAGGCACTAAAATGGCTGATAAAGTTGTTATTGTAAAATTTCTTAATCCAATGGAAAATACACTCACTTCATAGGACTTTATAGGACTTTATATCTGAATGTGCACCAGGGAAACAGAAGTGAAAAGGGCTAAGCACTGTCTCCCAATCCTGATTGCATAATGAATACCTGGAGACATTTAAAACTTACTGATGCCCTCACCACCACCCAGAATTTGACTGAATTGTTTTGAATGGGGTTCTAAGAATTGTTGTTTTTTTTGTTTTGTTTCTTTTGGTTTGCTTTGCATGTTTTTTTCCCACCTTTAACTGGTTTTATTGTAATTCCTTCAAAGTAAGTAATTCAATTGATTGGGGTTCCTTTTGGGTACAGGTAAAAAGTCAATAATTTAATCTTATGTATTATTATTTTCATTTTTAATTGTGTTAAAATACATGGAACGTAACATTTACAATCTTATCATTTTGAAGTGTGCAGATCAGCAGCATTGATTCACATTGTTGTACAACACGCTCATACTGCACACTCACATTGTTGTGCAATCATCACCACCATCCATCTCTAGAATCCTTTCCATCTTGCAACATTACAACTCTGTACCCATTAAATAATAACTCCCAATTCCCCCCTCCTTCACTTCCAGGTAACCACCATTCTACTTGCCATCAGTATGAATTTGACTAGTTCCTCATGTAAGTGGAATCATATGGTGTTTGTCTTAGAGCTGACTCACTTAGCATCGCTTTGTGCTTTTTGTTTCTCTGTTTTAAGTTTGTTAAGTACAGGCAGGGATTAGAGCCACTAAATTAAAATTAAAAAATACAATTTTAAAATAAGTCAAAAGGAAATTTCTAATTTGGGGGACTAGGCAATATCTTTGCCAATAGCATAAGTAGGAAGTTTAAGGGGGAAAAAAAACCTTGTTAGTTAGAAAGAGATAATGGATACCTACATTACAATACTTGAATAGGGAATCAATAAAAAATTAAATTTCAGGTGTAAAACTGGAGAGATGGGAAGCAGGGAGGAGAAAGACTAATGGATGATAAAGAAAATTAATTATACTGACAGAATGAACTCAATGAGCTGTGAATACAGAAGAAATATGAACTTTTTTAGACATTCTATAAACTGCACAATATGTGCACAAAACCATCAGGCACATCTACTTTTTAAATGTTTACTTATTTATTTTGAGAGAGAGAATGAGAGAGAGAGAGCGTGTGTGCAGAGAGGGAAACAGAGAATCGCAAGCAGGCTCCTTGCTATCAGTGCAGAGCTTAACATGGGGCTTGATCTCACAAACCATGAGATCAAGACCTGAGGAAATATAGTCGGATGCTTAACTGACTGAGACACCCAGATGCCCCAGGCACCTATATTTAATATCTTACTTTTTGTATCTCACTGTAACATAAGTAGCTACACTTCACAAATGAGGCAGAAATTGGGACTCAGAAAGAGAACCATGGCCAATTGACAGGATACATATGATAAAGATCATTCACTTGTTTTCTGATGAAATTCCTGTGCTCATTTCATGTGACCATTGCATGTAGAAATCTGAGTGGAAGGTATTTAAACAGTTGAAAGTGCTTTATAGTTCAGATTAGAGATAACAAGTAAGTGCAGTTTGTTTCATTATTAGAGTACAGGTGACAGTTAAAGTCATATATACATTCTCAAAGTGTAGATCTAGAAACACTAACTAGAAAAGTGTCAGTGTATAGGGAAAAATAAGTGTTGATGATTATGAACATCACCAGTATTATTATTATCACTAGCATCACCATCTTCAGGATTAGAAAAAAAAAATACTGAGTGTGCATTTTTAAGTTGAAACTATTGGCAAACATCGAACTGGATTTCTCAGATTTAAGATAGATACTTAGAACTACTACAATTAAATAAGAACTAATAGAAGGGCATCCTCTCACCTTTTAAAACCAGACTTACTTATTATATATATTTGTATTGTGTCGATGATTTACAATGATCAGCAGTTTTAAGGGGTCTTAAGGGGTCGTGGAAATCTTCCCTATCACACTCACAGTTGTGTATCTTTTGGCAGCAGTCACAGAGAGGGTATATGAGTCCCTGAGCATAGAGTTGTAATAGCTTAACTAGTTTAGTATTCTTGATGAGATGCAGTCTTATACCACTCCACAAGTATAAAAATATCAAACATACCCTCTAAAAAATGACTCTGTGTTTCATTTAAGCATTCTGTTTATAAATTTTTATCAACAGAGAAGAACCAAACTTTGTGTATATGACATAGTATCAACGATTGGATGCTTTATAAGTAAGCAGAATTGTTTTGTTTCTTTTTTAAGTATACAAAACGTTTTAGTATGGGATTTCACCATGGGATATAATTTGACACCACAAGAATACTGTTTGACACTCCCTTCTTTATTCTATATTGGCCTTGATCCAATGTCATGACTCTTTTGTAAGTATTTTATTATGTCCACATTTCTCAAATTGTGTTCTGTGTGCTATTAGTAAGTGGTCCAGGGGAAGAAAGTCAAAAAAGATAAAACAGCAAAATATAAAACCTCATAGGAATTAAAGAAGCTAAGAATATGTACAGAAGATAAATTTTTAAAGACCTTTTCTTAACCTAGAGCTGTACAGAAGTTTTTGAGCCTAGGCTACTTATGTATTGTTCAGATAATTTTTTAACATGTGTTACTCAGGACAAAATACTTTTTGTAAAATATTTCATAGTTTCTTTTTGTAAAATACTCTTTGGCTATAAATGTGAAAGTGTTAGTTGGGAATAAAATTGATTAATAAGAACATAGCTCTGCACTTTAGCGACAATGATCACTGTGTCACATGCTCAAAATCTTACCACTTACATGGATCCATCATTTAGTGTATATTTACACTTATTCCTAAAGTCTCAGGGGCTTCATTCTTAAGCTGTGCTATGAAAATATTTTTCAATCATACTATATGCAAATATTCAAATCCACAATACTTTCATGTATCTTATTGAGTTTTTAAAAGTCAAACAAAATATTCAACAATATATGAATGGATATTTAGCTTTTTGGTTTTGGAAGTATTTTGATCATCTTATCATCTTACTAACCTTTAAAAAATAAATTTCTGTATATTTTTAAATATTGCTTCCATTTATTTTAAATTCAGTTTTCCTTTAAATTATGTGATCTAGCAAATATATTTCAGATACTTAAAAGACAACATAAGGTTATATTTACTATTTTTTTAGCATTAATATAACTTCTGGATTTGTGAAAATGCTTTCCATAATAAGGTACTTTACAAACTCTATTTCTTATCTGTCCATGTTAAATTATTAACCCCAAATGAAATATATGCCTATGTCAAAACCATCAAACATATCCTCCCAAAATACTGAACATTATCTAGATTATTTAATAAATAATTGATAATTATTCTTGCAATATTAATAAAAAGTCATAACAATGTAGACATATTTAAAAATTTTAGAACCAGAAGAGTTACACACAAAACCACACCATCGGGCCTCACTTCTGCTAAAGTTTTATGTGAGTAAGAGAAAGGCATGATATTTTAAGGAACATTTCCAAAGGTCATTATATTCAGGCAACATTTGTGAGAGTTGGAAAACAGCCATATAAATTTTCTGTTCTCCTATTTTGATATTCACCTGAAAAAATGAGTCTCTACTGTTGTATTGTTCAGGAACAAGTAACTAAGATATCAAATATTACATGATTCGACTCTAGTTGTATCATGATGTATTTGTTCTGGCACCTATACCGAGAAAAACGCAAGTGCTTCTTTGTTTAATTATATAGTTAACACTTTATCTTTCAACTGCAAAGCTAAATCACATAGCTTTTTCACATATTTTGAGGGCTGAAAGAGTTTAAAAATGTCAACTATATGGCAAAGGGGTGGGCTTGTAAGTTTATCAGGGTATACATCATCACTAAGGTGGTTATCATACCAGTATTATTAATAATACTTTTTTTCACTGTCAAGTATACTGATTTGGATGATAAATTATATGGAGATCTACTCATAAAGGAAGTAAAAGTTGAGATGTATTTTGAAGGGTAAGGATATTTACCAAGTAATGGAAGAATGATAATTTGAAATAAATACATAAGCAAAAAAGAATAATGAAAAATGTTAAACATGTTATGGGAACAAACTGCCATTAGGTTCAACAGAGCAAATATGAGCCATAAGGTCAACTGGGTGACGATATACATTAGGGACCAATGGGAAGATTGCTATGTGTCTTTTTGAGAACCTGGGGGGCTTATTTTCAAGGATACTAATGGAAAGCTCAAAACAGAAACCTATTAGAATTCATGGGAGCTCACTCTTAAATGAATTCTTTCTTGCTAAAACTCTATTTTGCCTTTTTATTAAATACACTAGTTTTGTCTTTTTATGACCATCTAATCTGAGCTCTTCCCTCTTCAAGGTTTACTACTTCTATGTCCCATCCCTAAAACCATCCATATCCATCCAATATTCATAACATAACCACTAACTACATGAGTTGGCTACAAGATGAAATAATAAATACCTCTCTCATATATTCAGACTATAAATTAAGTTTTTTTAGAAAACCAAAAAACAAATTTATAGATATATGGCATTTTTATTTTCCCTAATAATGTGTAGAAAAATTAGTTTTGATGATAGAATTAGTTTACCAGTCACTGGTAAGCCTATGAATGTCCATTTGTTGTTTATGTAAGACAATAGTAACATTGTCTCTTCCCTTTACAAGGAACCATAATAGAAATGTAAAAGGGCCATGGATGAGGCAATTTAACCTGTATAGGAATTGCAAAATCTGTAGGACAAGCCCAATGCCGAAAGGCCAATGAATTCCTTATTCAATTTTTATCTTCATTCTTTTCCTGTGCAGGAGCATGATTAGAATTGGTTTTTAGAATGATTTATTTGACAGAATTGTGGAAAGAACCTACACTCTGGAATAAGAAAATGAATGTAAGTTGGAGGAGAAACAAAGATAATTTTTCTGAGATAGTAAGGATTTTATTCAAAAATAATGAAAATAAAGAATTCCAGAATTGTTTATGTGTGGGAATGGATGAGAACAAATAGGATGATATGCTATGTTTTATATATATTTCATTTGAAACTCAAAAAAGATATTCAGATTATCACCTGAGAAGTCAATGGACATTATAAGAAAATAACAATTTCATTGAAATTAATATCTATAATGCATTAAAGGTAATCTCAGACCACTAATATTATGTGTATTATTTATAAACTTGATTGCAACAGAGCTTATATAGAATGCAATTTTTTTAGGACATCTGACAATAAAAATTTATTGTAAGACAATTTGTCAAAAAAAAGTGGTTGCTGAGAAGTGATTATGGGAATGAAAAAGTTATGGAAACAACTGGATATTGTAGTCAGGGTAATGGTATTTTATGAAAAACTGCCAAGGTATCAATCAAGCAAACCAGCAAGTGGTGAAAATTCACAGAGAACAAAGTAAGCAGACAGATACATCATCATCCTAATAGTAACAGAAGGCATATACTAAGAAGCCTGGAGAAAGGGGATTTTTAGAAATAATTTATGCCAAAATATGTATATATGTTATCTGATGTGAAGACACAAAAGTGAATTGATCACTCTGGGCTAACCAGCTAAAATATATAAACACTTTACCTTATTAGAGCTCAGAATGATTACCCAAGAGCACTCTGAAATTATATTAAATATCTAAATAAACTTTTAACTTGTTAAGAGGTTCTTATTCTAAATTATCTGCCTGGGGTGCCTGGGTGGCTCAGTTGGTTAAGCGTCTGACTTTGGCTCAGGTCACGATCTCGTGGTCCGTGAGTTCGAGCCCCACGTCAGGCTCTGGGCTGACGGCTCAGAGCCTGGAGCCTGCTTCGGATTCTGTGTCTCCCTCTCTCTGACCCTCCCCTGTTCATGCTCTGTCTCTCCCTGTCTCAAAAATAAATAAAATGTTAAAAAAAATAAAAAAAATAAATTATCTGCCTGATGTAAAACATTGCTTTCACCATTTTATTTTCATGTTTATGTGTCAGAGACACCAAGTAGGCTATTAGAAATTCCACCTTGGCAGTCAGGAAAACGTTAGGAAAAGAGAAACAAAGAGTCATCTTGATAGAGATGACTACTGAAGACAAAAATAAGGATTATAATGACAAGGCAGAAAATAAGAAACCTAGGAAAAATAAAGTTTTAATCAGTGAATCAAAGAAATATTGAAAGGTAAATTATTCATCTTGAAACCACATATATATACATATATATATATATATATATATATATATGGATCATTTTATTATGTACTAGAAATAAATATTCAGGAAATTAAAGATTCTAATTTATATTTCTCAGAAAAAATGTTTTTATATGTCTTTTTTATGTTTTAATTATTTTTTTGCTGCACAATAGTAGTTATTTATCCTTTCTTATGCTTTTTCTGCCTTATCTTAACAACAGTTTTGTTGTTGTTGTTGTTGTTTTAGGGGGAAATCCTTTAGTTTTCTTTCAGATCCCAAGAAGTGAGAGTTCATCAGTGGACTGTCCCATGTCACTCAAATATCTTTTTCCAAAATCCATTCCAAAGGTTTTAAATACCATCTAGTGATATTGTGACTCCCAATGTATTAGATACCAACCTTATCTCCTACCTCCAAAATATCTGAACTGAATTTTCTCCCTCCAGCAGCATTAATATTCGCTGTCCTAGAGTGTCTGTCACACAACCTCCTTGTGCCTGAAAAGTCCCCCATGTCCATTTTCTACTTTTGGGTCTCAGATTAAACAGCATCTCCAATGAGAAGTCTACCTTGATGATTCTGTTCCAAATTAGGTCATTTCCTTTCTTCAGTCATTTTCAAACAATGCACTTTCTTTGCCTCCTTCATAACACATACGGGAACCTTATAGTATGTAAGTATGCATCTATTTGCTTGTTATTTATTTTCTCCCCCTCCAATACTGTGACAGAAACCATACTTGTCTTTTTATCTTTATATTTCAGGCATCTAATACATGGTCTGCACATCATGGGAAATATATATATATATATATATATATACTTACATAAATATATATGAATGAATGAAAGAAGAAATTCAATAGAAAGCAAAAGCGAAGAGAAAATTGCAGTCATTAAAAATACGAACCTAAAACACATACAGGAAGGCATTATTATTAGAGAAATTTACTAGTCTATAAGCAAACTGCATATAAATGGTAATAATGTGGCTATACTAGCACAATATTTCTACTACTAACACTGCTGCTCCTTTGTGACTACTAATAGAATATAATTGTGCTAGGGATCAACTATATTCTGATCAATGTGCAGGCAGAGCATAGATTTTATTTCAATTCTAAAAAGAACCTCAGGATAAAAGTAGCTGCAAATATCATTTTCCAAATGAAAAAAAAAAAAAAAAGATGACCAGGTGGATTAAGCAATTTATTTAGCTCACGATAATATTAAGAATCAGATAATCTGACTTCAGTGTCTATGCTCTTAACTGGTATACTACACTGGTGACATGTTATAAAAAAACATATTACATGTAATTTACCATTTTATATTTTAATTAGTATTATGGGATATATTTTTTTGTGAATTCTAATAATGCATAATAAAATTCCTGAGTTTCAGACTTTTTCACTTTTGAATATAATTGAATGTAATCATGTATTTTTTTATATTCCAATGTTAATTTATATAGGATTATCCAAGAAACAAAATTAATCCCAGAAATCTGAATGACAAATATATACTTTAAATCATTATTATTTCAATTTGATTCTTTCCACTGTGGTCAAGAAACATACTATATATGATTTCAATCATTTTTAATTTATTAAAAATTCTTTTATGGAAACTACCTTGGTGAAAGTACGATATGCATTTGAAAATAGAGCAGGGGCTCTTCTTAGTTTGAGTGAATTTTTCTGTAAATATTAATCTACTCATGTTGATGGACAATTATTAATGACTTCTATATCTTACTGATTATTGCTTTATTCATTCTGAGAGATTTGTGAAGAAATCTTAAACTATAATTCATTTTTTCCTTTTAATATTCTGTGAGTTATCATTCCATACATTTTGTTACTTTGTTATTAAGTACATACACATTTAAAATTGCTATGTTTTACTGCTAAATAAACTTTGTATCAGTAAGAAATGCCACTTTGCATATCTGGTAACATTCCCCATTCTGAGGATTAGATTTTGAATAATATACTTCTTTCCATACTTTACTTTCCTGTTTTTAATAGACAGCAGTAATTTTTTTCTTGAGTATACACACTATGGAAATCTCTATCTTTTATTTAGAGTGTTTAGGTCATTCGTATTCATTGTGAGGTGGCTGGGTTGATATCTATCATTTTATTTGTACTTTGTTTCATCACTATTTGTACCTTTTTCTTCTTTTCCTCACAGAATTTAAATTAAGAATACTCATTTCTGTATCTCTTTTTTATCCCCACAATTGTCTTATTGGCCACATCTCTTTGATTTTTTGAGGTGGTTATAAACACACACACACACACATTACACATGGCATTCCATATTCAAATAATATAAAACTACTTCATATATAATTCAAGCATGATAAAGTAACATATTTTATTTCTCTCTTCCAATCCTTTGTGCTACTGTTGTACATTTTACCTTCATATTTCAAACCCCATAATATATAGTTATTGATTTTGCTACAAATAATCAATTATTGTTTAGGAACAGTGAGTGAAGAGAAAAAATTTTTTTTGCTCACATATTTATCACTTCCAGCACTTAAAAAATCTTCTCTGGTGACAGTTCAGTTTTTTATCTAGTAGTATTTATTTCTGCATGAACAGTTTAACATTTCTACCATAGCACATCTGGCAATTCATGCTCTCAGCTTTTGCTTGTTTAAAATGTATTGTCTTTGTTTTGAAAGTTACTTTTACTAATTATAGAATGCTAAGTTGAAAGTTTTCCTTCTCAAACACTTAAGGATGCTCTTCCATTTATTTACACTCTTAAAAGAAATCCATGATGATTCCAGTCTTGTTCCTCTATACCTAAAGTGGTTCTCTTCCCCACACACAGGCTGATATTTTTCCCTTTTTTTTTTTCTTCTCATGTGCCTTGAACTGATTTCTTCCTATTTATCTTTTGTTGTGATTCATTGAACTTTGTGGATCTGTGGGTTATGCTTCTTAAAAAAGTGTGAAAAATTCTGGCAATCATTTCTGTAAATACTATCGTCTGTTCTTTCATCTTTCTGTCTCTTCCCTACTTTGAAATCAGTCACACATATGTTAGACTATTCCAATATTACTGAGGTTCTGTTTATTTTCTTTACTCTTTTTTTTTCTTTGTGTGATTAAAATTGGATTGTATCTGTCACTGCAGGTTTAATTTCAATGCTATTTTTTGAAGTTTGAAGATAATCTTTGTCACTGTGGATTAGGCAAAGATTTCATAGATAAAACACTGAAAGGGTGATCTATAGAAAACAAATTGAAAAACTGTATTTCATAAAGTTTTGAAAAAACTTCTCTTCATGACAGTGTAAGGTAATAAAAAGATCAACTACAGGCTGGGAGTTAAGTATTTGCGGTTAATATAGCTAATAAAAATGTGTAACAAATATTCAAAATTCAGTAATAAGAAAACAAAGAAGAAAATTTAAAAACAGTCCAATATTTGAACAAAATCTCCATCAAAGAATGCATATAGATGGAAAATAAGCTTATAGATATAAAAATACATATCATTATTCTTTCAGAAATGTAAATTAATACTACCATATGAGATACCATAACACATGCAATAAAAAGGACTTTAATTAAGAAGACTGACCACACTAAGCGGTAGTGAGGGTGTAAAGAAACTGGAATTCTTATACTCAGCTGATAGGAATGCAAAATACTACAGCTTATTCAGAAAACAGTTTGGCAGTGTATTATAAAGTTAAACATTCAACTACTACATGAGGAAGCCATTCCACTTTTGGTATTTACTGAGGAGAAATAAAAGCATAGGTCTATATAAAGACTGAATTTTTTAAGTGTAGTTTTTAAGTTTATTTATTTTGAGATATAGAGCAGAAGCAGGGGAGGGGCAAAGAGAAGGTGAGGCAGAATCCCAAGGAGGCTTGGTACCATCAGTGCAGAGCCTGATGTGGGGCTCAAACTCACGAACTGTGAGATCATGATCTGAGCAGAAATCAAGAGTCAGACACTTAACCCACTGAGCAACCCAGGCACCCCAATATATAACAACATTAGAAAACTGTTTACAGCAGTTCTATTTGTAACAGTTCAAAACTGGAAATAACTCAGATATCCATTAACATGCAAACTGACAAACAGTGGCATTATATAATGGAACAGTACTCAGAATGAAATAAATTGAAATACCGATATATATTTCACATGGGAAAATCTCAAAATAATCATGTTGAAAGAAGCCATACAAAAAAGACATATTGTATAATTTTATGTATACCTTACTCTAGAAAATTAAAAAAATAATCTATTGTGACAGCATATCACTGTTATCCTAGGATGGAATGCAGGTGTGAGTGTTAGTGCAAGGAAAAATGAATGGGAAGAAGGAAATATAAAGGCAGAGAGGAAAACATATAGACATGATGGATATACGCATTATCATGATTTCTGTGATGTTCTGCATGCATACATACTACATATACCAAAACTTTCCAAATTCTGTAATTTAAAAATGTGTATTTTATTGTGTGTTATTTATACTTCAATAAAGTTGTTTTTGAAAGATGGCAATGATGCACTGGGTTTAATGTGGCTGAAATAAAAGATCTTGAGAAATGAGGAGTATTCATCTGATGAGGTAACTGGTTAGTCATCATAAAGCTATCATAGCATGAGTGGCTTTGAAGGATTAGATGGGAGGCTAGATGAGAAGAAAATGTGAATGGGAAATATGTAAATGAATGCAACATTTATAGGAAAATCCTGTTAGAAGCTTACATATAGATGTATGAATAGAGATCAGGTAGTAATAGAAGTCAATCTAGGGAATGTTGCTTCTATGGTTATTGGCTTGTTCTGAGATGAGAATCCCTAAATATACTGTCAAATGTTTCAGTAGAAAGATTTACAAAACTCAGGAAAGATTTAAAAGAAAGTGAATTATATTGAGGTCACTGAGAAGATGGAGAGAAGACACCATCTTCATAATGAAAGGATCTGCCTCAGATACGAGAAAGAATGAATCCTCCATTGTCACTGGAGAGATAAAGAGCAGAAGATAAATTAATAAAAGAGTGACTAAAATGTGCAGCCTTTATTTTTAGGAGCTGATTTTTTAAATGTTTATTTATTACTTTTGAAAGAGAATAAGAGAGGGAGAGAGGAAGGGTCAGAGAGAGAGGGAGAGAGAGAATACTGTCTGCACTGTCAGCACAGAGCCCAATGTGGGGCTAAAACTCACAAACCGTGAGATCATGACCTGAGTTGAAATCAAGACTTGGCCACTTAACCGACCGAGCCACCCAGATGCTCCAATAAGCAACCTTCTTCATGGAACACTAATCTCTGATGTAAGAATTATAGGAAATAATTCAAAGTGAACTGAAAGAACAGTTTCCTAAGATATACAGTTATAGCTAATATTTGTATAGATAGTTTGAGAAACATTTTCCTGAATCTGCTGTAATAACATACTTCTCTAAAAGTGACTGTCGTGTGCCCTTGGACCAATTACATATATTCTATAAGTCTACTTTTCTGCAAATATAAATAAAAAGATATATACATTGTAGGTTGTGATGTTAAATGAAATTAATAATATGAATGCCCCAAATAATAACCACTCTTAAATACTCATTACAAGAAGAAAGAGAAGTGCCAAATATCATCTTATTATGCAAAGATGCTAAGGCATACACACAATATTTGAAATAGCAACTGTGAAGTATTAAAAGAAAGTTTTAAATTTGTATTTTGAAAAGTATGCATTTTTTATTCAGTTGGATCAGATGGGCACTAATGAAGGCACTGTAATTTGCTGAAGCACATAATTAATACATTTTGTTGATCAATTCAATTTTTTAATCAGGTAGTCATGTAGGTGAAGCTTGCTGAGCCTGCCAGATTGTGGTCTCATAATGGGATAAATAAAATTGCACTTGAACTGAGTAATTAAATGTGGTTGGTAACTATCAAATCAATATAAAGTTTTGCTCTCCATTTAATACCTAATATAGTTATAAATAATATTAATACCTTCTAACATATCCTTCCTACATTTAAGCATTAATCATCTCAACTACACTTCCTCTGATTTTCATAGAAAAAACTGACAAATAGTACACACAAAAGAAATGCATGACTATATCTTTCGTTAGTCATTATAATGTAAAATGCCACCCTTTGTTATATACATTTTAAATCACCTGACAACTTTTACAATTTTATAAACAATTTTATAACGATTTTATGTGGTGACACAGAAATAGTACTTAACACAATAAAAATAGCATTGTGAAAAAATGAAAAAAAGAAGTAATACATACTAGCAAGCTGTCAATAACAATAATTTCTTAGTCTCCACATTATTTGCCCTGTTATGTTTTCTCCTAATTTCATAGAGAGAAATAAATGCAAATGTGAGATACTGAGATTCACAGGGTTTCTGAATCAGACTTAATTAAAAATATTTCTGTACATATCTACTGAAACGGTCAAAGGTTCTTTAAAGTAAATGAGTCTTTGTTTCAGGTCAACCTAGAAAAACATATTTTGCCTTAATTTATTATTATTTTTACATGAAGTGTTTGCAGACTATAGGTTCACTTGACTGTAAACGGTTATATTGAAAACTTCTCCACTGCTAGACAGGGAAGATGTTTCTTGAATTTTCGGACTGATTTCTGCAGTTTACTATATAGTACCTAAAATGGTAAATAACAGATGGAAGACACGCATCTTCCTACAAAACCATGGGGAAAAAATATAAAACAGAGAAAATGTAGGTTAAAAAAACTAAATACCATGTAATTCATCAAACTTCTTTCTTCATAAAACTTTTGATCACTAAAGATGAGTCTAAATTACTTCCCAGAGGGCTCCAACGATTCCACACCCATGGTTTGCTTGGTGGGTCATTCCTGATGTTTATTGGTCTCTGTATGATGAAAGGTTT
Organism: Panthera pardus; assembly: GCF_024362965.1. Taxonomy (NCBI): domain Eukaryota; kingdom Metazoa; phylum Chordata; class Mammalia; order Carnivora; family Felidae; genus Panthera; species Panthera pardus. The sequence goes on from NW_026526654.1 coordinate 52,179,150, forward strand.
CTTGACATCTGTTCCGTGTGCTTTCTAAACCCATTTGTGGCACATTGTTTTGTTGATGGAAACAGCGAACTATCAACTTGAGTGCATTATGCTTTTCAGAAACACTAAGTTATGAAAAACCTACTTGTTCTTCCTGCTTTCAAGCCTCATTTCTTATATAACTTTTCCTTTTCCTATTTCCCATTGTTTATTTTTTCCTCACTGCCTATTTCTATAAATGAATAATCCACCTTCTTACCTAAAGCTAATGCTTCCTCTCCTGCGCTACATTTTACCTGCTCTTATGTATTCTGAAAGACATGGTTCCGGCAATTCTTCCTTCTCTCAGAGCATCATTTTCTCTCTTGACAATTTTCACTGACACAAAAACATGTTTTTATTTCTCCCACTTAAATGAGAACAGTCTACAATCTTGTCTGACCAAACTTTCCCTGCTAGTTAAAGTTTGAATCCACATTTCTCCTTTGCCACAAAAGTTCTGAAAAAAATTTTCTATATTTTGTCTCCAATTTCACTCATCCATTTCTTACTTAAATCGACTCCAGGGGCGCCTGGATTGCTCAGTTGGTTAAGCACCCAACTCCTGATTTCGGCTCAGGTCATGATCTTACAGTTCGTGAGTTCGAGCCCTGCATTGGGCTCTGCGCTGACAGCATAGAACCTGCTTTGCATTCTCTGTCTCCCTCTCTCTGCCCCTTCCCTGCTCATGCTCATGTAACATAAATAAATATTTAAAAAATTAAATCTTCTCCAGACAGACCTTGGTAACCATCACTCTAAGAGAATTGTTTTCATGAAGGCCAGCAATGATCTCCACATTTCTTAGTCTAGTGGTGAAAAATCAGTCTATCTCATTTAACATACTACAAACATTTAACTCATTTAAACACTTTCTTCACCTAGCATTGTTAAAGCCTCATCTTAGTTGTCTTCTTATATAACCAGCCTCTCCTACTAAGTGTCTGTGTTAGTTCCCCTCTTTTCCTTTTCCTTTCTGTTGGGATGTCACCATCATTACTCTTAGCTCCATTTTTTTTTCTGTATGCTTTTTCATTGTTCATGTGATCATATTCTGTAGCTTTATTTTTTTTAAGTTTATTTATTTATTTTGAGAGAGACAGACACAATGCAAGGGGTGGGGAGAAACAGAGAGAGAGGGAGAGAGAGAATCCCAAGCAGGCTTTGTGCTGCAAGAGTAGAGCTCGACATGGGGCTCGAACTCAAGAAGCCATGAGATCATGACCCGAGCTGAAACCAAGAGTCGATAGCTAAACTGACTGAGCCACCCAGGTATCCCAGTTCTGTGCCTTTGAAAATAACCCTGTCTCTGTTTTCAGATCAGGTTTTGTTCTGTATCCCAGGTTTTAATTCTAAATGCTTACTTGACCTCACACTTGAATATCTAATAACATCTGAAAGTAAAAACATCCAAAGGTTAACTTCTAAATTTTACCCCTCAAATTCCTCTAACCATTTTCCTCCCCACCTCATCGATGGCATTTCTGAATTTCCAGTAACAAGGACCAATCTTAACAACTTCACTGACTCTTCTCCCTCTCTCTTTCCTCTCCATCTCCCTCCTTCCTTGTGTCCTGCAAATGCATGCACATGCACATACATGCACGTGCACACACACACAGTCTACATCAAGAATTTCCGTGCATTTTACCTTTAAAATATATGCAGAATTCAGGAGCTTCCTACCACCAATACTGCTTCCACATCATCTCACCTTGATTATACAGAGTGCTTCCACTGGGCTTCCTGTTTCCACTCATACCCTCCCCCCCACCCCCGCCCCGTCCCACCAGGAACTTCTCTCAACATCACACTAAGAGTGATCTAGTGAACATAAAAGTGTGATCACACTGTGTCTTCATGCCATGGGTACGGGTTGGCCAAACTGGCCCACCACCCTTAATGTTTGTTCTGCAAATAAAGTTTTATAGGAGCATAGACATGACAATTCACTTAGTACATTGCCTATGACTCTTTTATACTACACTTGAAGAGATGAACAGTTATGACAGAGACTGTATAGCTTGTAAGTGCCAAAAAATATTTACTGTTGTGCTTTTCACAGAAAAATTTTGCTGATCTCTAAAGTTCACTAAAAACTAAATTCCCCACTCTCCATTAACTCATGTGGCTAAATGCCACAGCCACCTAAGTATTTTACAAGGCCCTGTGGAACTTGATTCTCTGCTACCTGTCTCCTGCTCCAGTCACACTTGTCCCCTTACTGTTTCTCCTTAGAGATTTTGCATTGGATGTCTACTCTGTCTAGAATGATCTTTCTTTAGATAGTCACAAGGTTAAACTCCTTACATCTTTCTAGTCTTTGCTTAAATGTTAAATTAGCGAGGGCTATCTTGGGTTCACTTTTAAATTGCAACTAACTTTACTAGCTCTGTATCTACACATTTCTGACACTTTTTTCACTGCTATTATTTCTATAGCATTCAGACCTTAAAAATAAAGTTGAATCTATTACTTTTAGTTTGGTTCAGCCTCCCTACAATAAAATGTAAACTCTACTGCATTAGGTTTTGGTGTACCCAACTATTCTAAGCACCTAAAACAGTATCTGATCCAAAGGAGGTTCTTAATACATATTTATGTGATGATCTTATAAATCTGTGTTTTGAAAACATAGCAAAAACAACTGGTATGGAATAGACATATGAGTGGATAAATGCATGTGTATGTGAATAAATGAGTGAATAAAGAGTTTCACAGAGGACTATGAGAAGTAGCTTACAATATTAAGAAAATTTGAATTTTGGTATATAGTGATTAGTATTAATTATATTTACAAGTAAGTATTAATTGAAAATTTTAAAACATTAATAAATATGAAATAGTAGCTGAATTTGTAAAATTTAATTGTAATAAGTATTAAGTGAACTTGTAAAATTGTTAGGTTGAATTAAAAAAAAACAGAAATAATGAACGAAATAATGTCACAGAAGTTCACAGAATTGCTTCATACCTGAAGAATTTAACCTTGTGTAGGCCAGGTTGTAACCCATGAAAATCATAATCAAGAGAGAAATATTCAAAGTTTTCAGAGAGACACTTTTTTTTTTTTTCAATTTATAGGTGGAAGAGAAGGAGTATCTGAAGAAAAATATGCTAAAGATGTATGGGAGAGGGACAATTGCTGGTACAGTATCCTGATAAAAAGAATGAAAGAAGTATTTAGAAAAGGAGAAATATAGCAGAATAAAATAATTATATAGACATTATCTAATACTTGGCATGCTCTGTTATATGAAACATATTTCATTTTATTTTTACTTAATCCTAACAGAATGTCTAGAAGATGGACATTGTTATCTAAAACTGAAATCATCCTACTCCTCAATAACCCTGGCATATTTTTCTCCTCCTGACTCTCACCTTCATTAAATGGCTCCATCATTCACTTAGTCTCTCAATCTTGAAGGTTTGGAGTCATAGTTGACTCCCCTCCCTTCCTAAACCCCACATCCATTTAATCAAGTCCTATGATTTATATTACTGTAATAGTCATATTTGTAGCTTGTATTCATATAACATGCTTCCCACGAAGTACTTTCTAAACATTAACTAATTTAATTCACACAATGACCCTATGATGTGAATACTATTATTATTACTATTAATCCAAAATGAAGAATTCATATTTTAGTAAAAAATATGTTAAAGCATACATACCTAATATGTGATAAAATCAAAATTTAAACTCTAATTTCTCTGTCTCCAAAGTGCATGTGGCTAATCAATTTCTAATATTACTTCAAGTGCTTCGGGTGCTCCTTAGATCTTCTTTAACTACCTCTTTATAGTACAAATCATGTCTCACTTGCACAAGTATAGTTACTTACTAACTTGACTTTCTACATCTACTCTTGCCCCCTCAAGCACAGTCTCCCCCACTGAACTCAGACAATTATTTGTAAATTAAAATCTTATTAATTTCTTATTTCATAATTTCTTATTTCAAAACACATAACTGGCTATCCTTTCTTTAGGAAAAAAGTCCTAACAGAAACTTCATGTGGATTTTTTTTTTCATCTCTGGATCCACTACTGGCAGCATTGCATTTGAGTTAATCTACTAACTTCTCATGTTCTAGCCACATTAGTAAGGAATATCCTTCTTCCTTTCATTTCTCTCTGATGGGCAATTGCATACATAGTTTCTATTGCCCATGTCAGATACCTTTCACAACCTTTGTTAAATACTAAATCTACTCAATCTTTAGATTTCAGTTTAAGCACTGTTTTCTCAAAGTAGATTAAAATTTCACTACCCCGTGACCCAAGATTATTTTTATAACCTTCATTATTCCATTTAGGTATTCAATTTCTGGGTTTCCTATTTATAACTTCTATGAAGATAGGGATCAAGTTTATACTATTCCTTGATTCCCTACACACACGCCTAATATCCAGCATAGCGCTTACACAGAGTAAATGTACGTGGCAAGAATAAATCAAATGCAATCAGACATACAATGGAAGTTGTATGGAAGCTGTATTTATTCCAAGAATAACTACTATTATGAAATGTTAATTATCATGGTATCATCATCTCTTAACATAACAAAGTTTGAATTTCACAATTTCATATTGTTAACTCACACCTGTTATATCAAAAAAGATAAAAAGTATTGGTAAGGTATTGAGAAACTGGAACCCTTATACACTGTTGTGAGAATGTAATAATTGTGCACCAGCTATGGAAAATAACATGGAAGCTCATCAAAAAATAAACAAATAGAACTAACATATGATCTGTCAATCACACTGCTGAATATATATCACATTATTTTAAAATTGGCTATTTGCATATCATCCACCCAAAATACATAGGTTGATAATTTAGCACATCTTCTCTTAGCTTTATAGTGTCTAAGAAAGGGCCTTATTGTTTATTGTGGTAGAGTAACTGAATAGACAGAGTTATTTATATACAGAAAACAACTGTTGTACCAAGAAAGAAACAGGGAATATCATTCCAACAGATTGGAATATCTGGAGTATCCAAAATATGGATTAAAAAAAAAAGCAACAATTTCTAAAAACTAGCAGCTTCCTTCATTAAGATTGCTGGAGAGTACTGCAAAACACAGTAGTGTCTAAGATAACCAAAAGATTGATTAGGTTCTTCACATTTGGGTTAAATATTCAATTGATTCTCTCATGTATACATTTGCTTATCCAGCCAATATTTATTGAAGTTTCATAATGTTTGAGGCCTTGTTTTACATGTTTATGACAGAGCAATTAACAAAACTGAGAAATCACCTTCCCTCAGGGGCTTCTATCCAATAGAAAAGCAAGCAGTAAACCAAAACACTATAAACATATAATGCAAGGCTAGGTAGATAAATTGTGGAAAGACAATAAAGTATATGCCAAGGATGTAGAAAAGGTGTCACTCCACGAGCCAGCTGCCTGTTTTTGTAAATAATATTGTATTGTAACACAGACATACTCATTTATTTTCATATTGCCTATGGCTGCTTTCATGCTACAATGATTACGTTTAAGTAGTTGTGATAGATACATGCATTAGAGATTAGTATATTTACTTTACTATCTGGCTTCTTAAGAAAAAGTTTGCTGGCACCTGGTGTAGAGCACGGCATTTAGACACTAGTTAGGGAAGGTTTCTTTACAGAGGTAATCTTTTGGTTTATGAATAATTTGAAGGAGATTACGAAAATTACGGGAAGGCACAGATTCGAGGCACAATCTAAAAGACTGGATAGGGGCATGCTTAATTAATGTTTTGTCAAAATACATAGTAACTATTTTAGCTAGAGTAGAGTGAGCAAAAAGCAGCATTGACAGGAAACATATTAGAGAAGAAATCAGGTATATTATCATGAAGAATTTTGCAAGGTAAGTAAGATCTTTCCATTTTTATCTAAATTATTTTTGAGAAGGTGCTGAAAGGATTTGATTGAGAAGCATCTTATTGGGGGATTTAATTTTATTCTTTTTGTAGAATATGTAATAGAAGGCTGAAGTCAAAAAGGAATAATGACAGATTGATTCGATGTAAGCAATGATGGTTTGAACTTGGGAATAACATGGAAATGATAAGAAACTGTCTGACAAGATAAAATTTGAAAGCAGTTAAGAACTGCTAATGGATTGACTATGGTATAACAGAGGAAAAAAAAGTCACTGATAACCAGATTTGGAAAGGAGGACGTTTATCTGAACGGGGTAGGGACATTGGGGGAGATTGTGAATTGGAGGAAGAAAATCATGGGTGAGATATGCAAAGAATAAAAAGAAAGGGATCCAAGTATATCACTAAAGAAAGCCAACAGGCCACCTGGGTGGCTCAATGGCTTAAGCATCCAACTCTTGGTTTCATCTCAGGTCAGGACCCCAAGGTTCATGAGTTCCAGTCCCATATCAGGCTCTGTGCTGACAGTGTGAAGCCTGCTTGGGATTCTCCTTCTCCCTTTCTCCATCCCTCCCCCACTCGTGCTGTCTCTGTGTCTCTCAAAATAAATAAACATAAAAAAAAGAAGGAAAGAAAGCCAAGAAACCAGGAAAAAGAACAAAAGATTAGAGAAAATGTATAAAAACCATAAAACAAGTAACAAAATGGCAATAGATACATATCTATCAATAATTACTTTGCATGTAAATGGACTACATGCTCCAATCAAAAGACATAGGATGACAGAGTGTATTAAAAAAACAAGGCCTATCTCTTTGCTGCTTATAAGAGATTCACATAAGACCCAAAGACACACAGATTGAAAGTGAGGGATGGAAAAACCTTTATCATGCAAATGGATGCCAAAAGAAAAGCCCTTAGCAATACTTATATGTAGAAAACGTCTTGCTTTCATGGGGCTTACACTTATTAGGTAGACATATAATAAACGTGATAAATAATGGTTATCTATTACTGTTTAGAAAAACATACAAAAACTTGAGTATATATAAAAAAGTATTTTCATCACTTATGTATGGGTTATCTGGATTCAAATGGGCAGTTCTTGCTTGGAATTTCTCATGGAGCTGCAGCCAATTGTCTGCTGAATCTGCAGCAGTTATTAGAAAGCTTGACTAAGATGGATATCCAAGAGGATTCACTCACATGTCTGCCAATGAAAGGTTACCATCAGCTGAGATGGAGATGTGCATTGATGCACATACCCTTGACCATTTCATGCGATTTGAAGGCCCACAGCATGCAGGTTAAGTTCAAAGAGGGAGAGACCCAAGAAAAGCATCAGAAAAGACCTGAGTGAAAATGACAAGATTCCTTATGATATAGCCATGGAAATTCCAGAAAATGACTTCTCTTGCATTCTATAGATTAAGAAGTCACTTGCCTGCCAGTTCAAGTTCAAAAGGCAGGTAATTAGAATCCACCAATGTTACACCGCACATGAGTACGTGGGATGAGAAAGAATGTCATGCCTCCTTTGGAAAAGGAGAAAAATAACCAGGGAAGATGAAGAGGAAGAATCTCAGGGATTTACAAGTTTACATAGGAGGCTCAGGGTAGCTCTCACTGAAAAGCTCAGATATTGGTGAAGACTTTGTAACAAAGTATCACTTAGAAAATAATCCATGTGCTTCCCCAATCAATGTGGCTGTAGTGAAGTGAGAGAGAGAAAAGAATATAATGATGCCAGAATCATAATTGGTGGTCTTTCCAGTTGGAATCCCTTAGGCACTGTATGAATTTTTTTTTCCCCAAGTTAGGTGTGTTTTGAACAGAAGACTGATACATTGGAAGTTGCCTTATATTTAAAGTGAAATATAGCCTCCTACAGAGGACAAGATGAAACCAAGACCAGCTAAGAGGTAATTGGAATAATTCAGATAATGGATGATGGTAGCATGCACAAAATGCAGCCTAGGGAAGTGATGAGAGGTGGTAACATTCTGGATATATTCTGACAGAAGAGCCATCGGCTTTCCTGATAGATAAGAGGTGACTGGTGAGCAATAAAAAGAAGCAAAGATTACTAGAATTTTGGGGGCCAGAACAACAGAAAGAATGATGTTTGCATTTAAAGAGATTTTCAGAAATTTGGGCATTAGGGCAGCATAATTATTCTGGGAGTAGGTAAAGTACTTGTTATTGAGATGAAGCGGTCAAAGAACAGAGAAGTACTGAAAGAGACAAAGAGGTAGGTATAAATCCTTAGGGGAAAGAGATCATAACCATGTCTGTCTGTCTCCTTACTACTTAGCACATTTCAATTTTTATAGTAATGCTGAGATAATGTTAGATATGTTGTGTTTAATTTTTACCCAAACTCTTTAATTATCTAACTAAAAATACTGTCATATTGATTGTGTGTTAAAGCGATTGAAACCTATGCACAAGCTTCCCACATTTTTTTTTTTTTTTTTTTTGGATTTCACACTCTATAATTTCTTGGTGGATGTGGTTATATAGTAAGGAAATGTGTCTAAAGTTCTGTTTAACTGTCTTGACAGATCTTTCTTAAATGCAATTAACGATGACTTCAATTAACCCACTTCTGCTTTATAACACATAAGTACAATTATTTTAAAACTCAAGAAATCAAAACAAATATACTGTTTAATTGCAAGTAAATTTGGTCAATAATTAAAATAAAACATAAGGCTCACACTATATTAGCTATGCATGCATTCTGAAAATATAAGCATATTCCTAAAGAGAAATTAGAAATTGGTGAGAGAGCATTCATAAAGGAATAGAATTTTCAGGTGGCTACAGATTTGCTTAGTTTGGGCATGTCTGAGGTGGCTTCTGGTTGGAAAATTGTTTGAGGCTTCATTTTTACCTTTAACAGGAGTTAAAGGGCTCAATATAAGGAATGTGCTAAAAAAAAAAAGATAAGATGAAAAATCTCTCTGTGCCATCTACTCTCTGCCCTCCAGTAAGTCTGCCCTGATAAATTAGAAATATGTTAAGCTAAGTTTTTAGTTGTATTTATTGAACAATAAATTCATTTATTTACCTCTTAAATGACATTTAATTCACTTCTAATTTTGAGCTATTATAAATATAATATCAAAAATACTATAAAGATATATATATATATATATATATACATATATACATACATATATATATTTATGTATATGTGCTGTGATTTCTGAGGGATGCTGGCTATATCAAGTTGTACATGAGTATGGGCTTTAAAACACTGAGCAATTTTCCTCCAAAAAAAGCAAGTACTAATGAGTTTTTTCAACAACGTATGGAAAATTCCACTTTTCACAGGATAACCTACTTTAAGATATTCTCACTTTTGAGATTGTCCATCTTCTCATTTAAAAATGGTAATTTTTTTTTAATTTTCATTTATCTGGGTTGCAAATCTTTCTGTAAGTATGTTAGTCCTTTCAAATCTTCCCTTAATTTGAAATCTTACCATTTTTATCATCTAAATGAATTTTAACAGCTATTAATATGAATGTGCATATATGCTAGGAAATTAGAAGATACATCTTGTTTAAAATATTGGGGCACCTGGGTGGCTCCGTCAGTTAAGCATCCAACTTCAGCTCAGGTCATGATCTCATTGTTCATGAGTTCAAGCCCCACATTGGGCTCTCTGCTGTCAGTGCAGAGTCCACTTTGGATCCTCTGCCTCCCTCTCTCTCTCTGCCCTTCCCCTACTCCTTCTCTCCCTCACTCTCTCTCCCGAAAAGAAACATTAAAAAAATACTTTTATTTATTTTTTATTTTTTTTAATGAAATTTATTGCCAAATTGGTTGCCATACAACACCCACAGCACATCCCAACAGGTGTCCTCCTCAATGCCCATCACCCACTTTCCCCTCCCCCCCATCCCCCATCAACTCTCAGTTTATTCTCAATATTTAAGAGTCTCCCATGGTTTGCCTCCTTCCCTCTCTGTAACTCCAGCCCCCTTCTCCTCCCCCAGGTCTTCTGTTGAGTTTCTCAGTATCCACATATGAGTGAAAACGTATGGTATCTGTCTTTCTCTGCATGACTTATTTTGCTTAGCGTAACATAACATAGTATAACACTCTCCAGTTCCATCCACATTGCTACAAATGGCATGATTTCATGCTTTCTCATTGCCAAGTAGGATTCCGTTGTATATATAAACCACATCTTCTTTATCCATTTGTCAGTTGATGGACATTTAGGCTCTTTCCATAATTTGGCTATTGTTGAGAGTGCTGCTATAAACATTGGGGTACAAGTGCCCCTATGCATCAGTACTCCTGTATCCCTTGGGTAAATTCCTAGCAGTGCTATTGCTGGGTCATAGGGTAGGTCTATTCTTGATTTTTTGAGGAACCTCCACACTGTTTTCCAGAGTGGCTGCACCACTTTGCATTCCCACCAACAGTGCAAGAGGGTTCCCGTTTCTCCACATCCTCTCCAGCATCTATAGTCTCCTGATTTCTTCATTTTAACCACTCTGAATGGCATGAGGTGATATCTGAGTGTGGTTTTGATTTGTATTTCCCTAATGAGGAGCGACGTTGAGCATCTTTTCATGTGCCTGTTGGCCATCCGGATGTCTTCTTTAGAGAAGTGTCTATTCATGTTTTCTGCCCATTTCTTCACTGGGTTATTTGTTTTTCAGGTGTGAAGTTTGGTGAGCTCTTTATAGATTTTGGATACTAGCCCTTTGTCCGATATGTCATTTGCAAATATCTTTTCCCATTCCGTTGGTTGCCTTTTAGTTTTGTTCGTTGTTTCCTTTGCTGTGCAGAAGATTTTTATCTTGATGAGGTTACAATAGTTCATTTTTGCTTTTAATTCCCTTGCCTTTGGAGAGGTGTCGAGTAAGAAATTTCTGCAGTTGAGCTCAGAGAGGATTTTTCCTGCTCTCTTCTCTAGATTTTGATGGTTTCCTGTCTCACATTCAGGTCCTTCATCCATTTTGAGTTTATTTTTGTGAATAGTGTAAGGAAGTGGTCTAGTTTCATTCTTCTGCATGTTGTGGTCCAGTTCTCCAGGCACCATTTGTTAAAGAGACTGTCTTTTTTCCATTGGATACTCTTTCCTGCTTTGTCGAAGATTAGTTGGCCATACATTTGTGGGTCCAATTCTGGGTTCTCTATTATACTCCATTGGTCTATGTGTCTGTTTTTGTGCCAATACCATGCTGTCTTGATGATTACAGCTTTGTAGTAGACGTTAAAGTCTGGGATTGTGAGGCCTCCCGCTTTGGTTTTCTTCTTCAATATTACTTTGGCTACTCTGGGTCTTTTGTGGTTCCATACAAGAAAGCCAGTGTGACAGAAACAAAGAGAGTGGAGAGACACAAAGCTAAAAGAGAGAGGCTATTTAAAGCAGAGTAATTTTTTATTTTAAGATAAAATTGAGGCTATTGAAGGATGTTAAGCAACAATGAAAAATTATAAAATATCAATTTCAGAAAGGTCATTCAGAGTCATCTTGTGAATAACAGATTATAGGAATCGGGAAAAATGTAAACAGTTAGTCATCTATTGTAATGGTCCAGAAGAGAGAAGTTTGCTAGTGTAATCTAAAAAGAAAACAAATAAATAAAAAAGAGCAGAATCAGACTGAAAAATACAGAAAACAAACTGATGGTTGCCAGAGGGAAGGGGGTGAGGAAATGAGCAAAATGGGTGAAGGGGAATGGGAGTTACAGGCTTCCAGTTATGGAAAGAATAAGTCATGAGAATAACAGGTACAGCATAGGGAATATAGGCAGTGACATTGCAATAATGTTGTATGGTGACAGATGGTGGCTACACCTGTGCTGAGCCAGCATAACTTATAGAGATGTTGAATCACCATGTTGTACACCTGAAACCAATATAATATTATGTGTTAATTATATGCAAATAAGAAATTAAAAAAAAGAATTATCTGTTTCTTGAAATTGTCCTCTAACTTGCTTTAAAATTATATGCCCAGAGTGTTATTTTGGGTAGGGACATGACCACTCTTAATACTTTTAGTGCTTTTCCATAGCTCTTCACCACTTCAACTTCTATCTTATTATTATCTTCTATTTTTTTAGGTTTATGATTTTGTCGTTAACTAGATTCATCATTATATAATATAAGAATTTTAACTTAGAAGTGACAGATCTATATGATGAGCCAAAATTGACTGTAGATGGTATCATGGGTTACATGAAGGTAGCCATCAGTTTACTAAGATGACAGACCCGCCCAATAGCAAGAAATTACTAATCAATAGATCAATTTTTTGTGCTATGATTAATCAACAGATTAATTTTTTGTGCTGTGATTCCAGTACTTGTCAAACATCCAATGATGTGCTGTTGGCTAGCATAGCCCAATAAAGATTAAAATAGTGTGGGAATATTTGGTGACACTGGCCAACTTTGTTAATTTCTACATAGTGAATTTTGTTATTGAGAGATCTAAAGCATATTTGAAACAGAACAGCATCGTGTTGAGGCCAAGTAGTATACCCTTTTTTAAGGCGTCTATAATTGAGATGATCTCCAAGTAATATCATCTGTTCTACAGTTCTTTTCAAAACTCTGTTTTTGTGGAAGTTTGGAGATAAAGGCAACTTTATACACAAAGTTCCCATGTTTTGCTATTGTGGACATAAGAACCTCTCTTTCTCTCAGGTACAATGAAATCTAGAGGTTTCTAGATTTTTGGCTGGCAGGCCTGTTGCTTTGTTTGCTCCTTAACAACAGAAAAATGAGTTAAGACCTATTACTCATATACCGATGATTTTTTATAAGAAACTGGTTTCACAGGAAGCTTGATAGCAAGCAGGAATAGGATTTATAGTCAGTGAAATGGGACTGGATTTTTACATTCCTTAACCTAAATTAAAATGGGAATAATTGCAGTGAATATGAGATCTATTACTTTTTTTAAATTTTTTAAACGTTTATTCATTTTTGAGAGACAGAGGACAGAGTGTGAGCACGGGAGGGGCTCTAACCCATGAACCGTGAGATCATGACCTGACCTGAAGTCGGACGTTTAACCACCCGGGCGCCCCACAAATTTATTTTTCATTACTCAAATCATAATTTTTAATACATTTGAAGACCAACTGTGCAGACAGATGGATATTTCAGTTTCATAAAACTTTCTTATAAACAAATCATATATAATGTAAATGATGAATATTTTAATAAGAAGGAAGGATGTGGCTACATGGTATATAATTCAGCTCCCAAAAGAAAAAAAAAAATTCTGACTTTAATGATTAATTCTTATTGTTCAAATAAGATAATTAACCTTATTTTCAGTGTAATTTTACTGGATGATTTTAAGAAATACTCCAATATGTTCAGTTCAATAAGTTCTATTACTGAGAATATAATGAAAATCTAAGTAATCTATAAAATGGAAAAGTCATACTTTTTTCCTTTATAGAAAACAATGTCCCCATTCATATTTATACCCCACTCACTAAAAAAAGAGAAAAATATCATTTTTAGTGAAACTTCAGTATTTCTTTTATTTCCATACATATGGCTTTAAAAACAAAATTCTGGCTTCTTTTATATAATAACTGAAAACAAGCAAAATAAACACGAAGAAGAAAGGACTCAAAATGAAAGATATTTCTCAATTTTATCATCAGTAAAACATATCACTTAATATACAACTTGACAGATGTTCTTATTGGGCTAAAATAAAGCATTTGAATTAGAAGATGATTTATATCATCTTCTAGATCATCTTTTAGATCTTTTGTATCCTGTCCTCCAGTGGCAATTCTCTGGTTGTTTTCAATGTTTACATTTATTGCTATTTCCCATATTTATAAGTTAAGACCAATTAATTATAGATATGGAGCTTTATTCCAGTCGCCTTTTTTCTATATTTTTGAAGATACATAAACTTTCCTGTATTTCCTAAGATAATTCTACTTTTGGTTGTTTATTGTTTTTAAAAAGCTAACATTAAGTCTCCTCTTTATTAACGCTGAAATTTTTATTAGAACCAGATTCAATGTCCAACTACTAAATGTAATTTTATTAAGAATGTGCATCCATGCATAAGTATCAGATTGTATTAATTTACAAATGCAAACTTCAAAATTGATAAAGGCATGATATCAATGTCCAAACTACTTTGACCTTCTGGTTTCTAGGACTCTGAGTAGTTCTACTTTCCCACAAGCAACCACATTAAAGAGCCCACTGGTTCTTCTTCCTAAAAATTCAGTTAGATTGTCATATGATGTCTTAGATTCAAATGTGGCAACTAATAAAAAGACTAATGAAAATTCTCAGACTTCCTATGTCAGCAGGTTTTGTTGTAGGCTTTCTAAGATACTCAGTTCTTGAGCCATAGAGATAATAATAATCTCGGCATAATAATGTCATGTGGAAATATTTCCTTAAGGTGGAGAGTACGTATAGCGCTTAAGTACAAATACAGAAATGTATGTTGATTTTATATTGTAATTATAAAATATAATATCTTGAAGTCCTTTCCAGTTTTTTAAATAAAATCAAATATATTTCCGAGAATAATTTCAGACTTTTACAGTTCTTTTCAATTAAAGGGAAATCAAATGTATTTAGTAAAAAATAGTAAATATGCAGTAATAATAAATATGTGGGTACTAATTACTGGAATTAATTTACACACAATGGGTAATGGACAAATTTCCTAAGTTCTTTATTTTCAAGATTTTGGGAATTAACTGTCTTGCTTTATGGCCATTGACCAAGAGATGCTAAATATAGAGCACCCCATAAGACTATGCTTTGCATATAAGACTCTTGGTGGCATTGAACTCTATCTGTGACACTAAACTTGAGTTTACTATATTTTATTACTATCTGATGATTTAAGAGTGCCTTGGAAGTGAGGTATAACTTTTTGAAGAGAGAGGAAAATAAATACATTATTCCAGTGTGGATGCGATGACATTTTCAACAAGCAGAGTATTTGAGTCGCCTGTTTGTTTGTTTTATAGAGATAAATGCGTGTTACTATGACATTTTCAAATATCAGACAACAGTTTAACAACTTCAACAGAAATATGATTGAGAAAAGGCGCAGAAGGACTCCGTGAAAGCTTGCTGAACATTATTACTCTTTCCTTCAAATAGATTTTCAATGAGAGAATAATCAAAGATAAATCATCACATTTTAATTTTAGTAATTTTGTAAGAATATGGTGAATTGAACAATTAAGACAAAGCTAGAGATTAGAAGTCATATGAACAAAATCTGCATTCGAATAATATGCTAATATGCTTAATATGTTAATAAAAAGTAGGAAAAGATCCTATAATTGTATTGCATTTTCAAAAAATGTTAAACAATATTGTGCTTCTAATATATTTAGAAGATAAAAGTACAAAAAGATGAACTACAAAAAGAAGTGTAAGAAAAAAGCCTAAGTATAGTTAGGCTTTGAGATCAACATTCAACAAAATAAATGGTTGACTAATTGTTGGAACATTCACTATATTTTAAATAATAAGTTGCAATCAAGTAAAATAATAGTAAAAACGCTTGTTATAAAAAAGACATACACTCAGAATAGGAATAAAAAAGCCTAGAGGAGACCTGCATCTCTACCTTCTTACTGAAGTCACATATCCCTTCTGGACTTGGTAGTTAAGTGATTTTAACTGTCAATTCACAAGAAATTATAATTGCAATCATGTGTGGCACACAGGATGCTAGTACCCTAAATATATCATGCCATAATCCTTGCAGTCTTTAACTATATTACCTAATATGGCAAAAGGGACTGTTCTAGGCTGAATTGTGTTTCCCTCAGAACTGGTATGTTGAAGTCCTAACCCCAGCACCTCAAGATATGAATGTTTGAAAATAGGGCCTTTAAAGAGGTGGCAAAGTAAAATGAGGCCATTAGGGTGAGTGCTGATCCAATCTGACTGGTGTCCTTAAAAATAAGAGGAAATTTGGACCATAGAGAGAGACCAAGGATGCACATACACAGGAAAGGCCCATGTGAGGACACAAAGAGAAGGTGGCCATCTGCAAGCCAAGGAGGCCTCAACAGAAATCAACTTGCTAACATCTCGATCTTAGATTACTAGGCTCCAGAACAGGGAGAAAATGAATTTCTGTTGTTTTCAAGCCATCCAGTTTGTGGTATTTTGTTATGGCAGCCCAAGCAGATTAATAGAAGGATTTTGCTATTATATTAAAGATCATGAGATATGAAGATTAACCTGGAATATCTGGGGGAGCCCAATTTACTCATAAGAGTTCTTTCAGAAGAAAGAGGGAGGGTCAGAATCAGAAAGATGTGATGACAAAAGCAGAGACCTGGATACAAAACTGAACGAAGAGGCCATGGAAAAAGAAATGTAGGTTGCTCTAGAAGCTAAAAACGGTAAGGATGGATTCCCCCTAAAGTCTCTAAAATGAAGGCAATTATGTTGACACCTTGATTTTAGCCTTTAAGATGCATTTCATGTTTGTGACCTCCAGAACTGTAAGATAATGAATTTTTGTTGTTTTAAACTAGAAATCTTGTGGTAATAAGTTATAACAGCAATAGAAAACCAACACACCTTGGCCTCTAAAACCCAAAATACATTTCAATAAAATGTCAAAGAATTGTTTTCAGTTTAGGGAATAAACTTTCTAATTAAAACTAATAAATGCTTGTACATTCTTAATAGTGTTGTATTTCCCATGAGGAAGGATTCAAATAATACACTCAATATTCATAAGCAGTTATATTATTCATGAGTTTATAGAGCTTTTTGGACATTATTTAAATGTAGTATCAATATATTTTGTCATCATTGTAACATTTTATAGTAAAATGTTGAAATCAAGAGCAGTTTAAAAAAGTGCTAGTAGAAAGTTATAGTCATCATTTCTAGAAAAAAAAAGGGACAATTATAAAAAGTATAACTTATAGGTTCCACTTCTTGCTTCTTAAAACTTTCCAGCTTAGAGACAGTCTCAAACATGGAAGAGAATTTGAGCAAATTTATAAATCTTTCCTGACACTGGAAAAGAATACTTAATGAACTTCTTAGTTCCTGTGTCTGATACATAATAGGTTTTTAAATCATAAGTGGTCTAATTGAGGTTTTTGCTTGATAATATTAACATTGAATACAATCTAATTTTCTTTGCTGAGAGTCAATATTTACTAAGACGTTTTATCATAGTAACATTTTCTTAGGCTTGTTTGCTGGGATGAAAATAAACTAAAAAACTTCTGAATATTCTATGCTCTTGGCAGTTAAATATTTCATTTAAAAATAATATGGAGTTATGGATGCTTGGGTGGCTCCGTCTGTTGAGCGGCCAACTTCGGCTCAGGTCATGATCTCACAGTTTGTGAGTTCAAGCCCCACATGGGGCTCTGTGCTGACAGCTCGGAGCCTGGAGCCTAGAGCCTGCTTCGAATTCTCTCTCTCTCTCTCTCTCTCTCTGCCCCTCCCTCCCTCACGCTCTGTCTCTGTCTCTCAAAAATAAATAAACATTAAAAAAAAATTAGGGGTGCCTGGGTGGCTCAGTCAGTTAAGTGTCTGACTTTAGCTCAGGTCACTACCTCGTGGTCCATGCGTTGGAGCCCTGCATTGGGCTTTGTGCTGATAGCTCAGAGCCTGGAGCCTGCTTCAGATTCTGTGTCTCCCTTTCTCTGCCCCTCGCCTGCTCATGTTCTGCCTCTGTCTCTCAAAAAATAAATAAAAATATTTAAATTTTTTTTTAATTTAAAAAGTTATATGGAGTTATAACTCAATTAAATAGATTGTAACTGAATCTCTGCCAAAGTCTAGTGTCTGTGTTAAAAGTGGGAGGTAACAAAAATCAAAGTCAAGAGGTTAAAAAAAGGGAGAGATAAAAAGAAAATAAATTATAATAATATAGCTTAAATTATTTTTATAGTATATATACACAGAAACAGAGAAGGGAGGCAGCTTCCATTCTAGGCTAGAGAAAAAAACCCACAATTTTGTTAAAAGAAAATAAGATTTGCAGTGTATCTTCATTTAATACCTGAACAGATCATACAATTGGAGTAGAGGGTTTCCACTAATCAACACTACAAAATATGAAACAATCCAATTAAAATTATGACTCTACTGATATTAAGGATATAAAATGTGCTGAGGAAATTCAGGTGAAGCCTTAAATAAAATGTTTTGTAATTAGAATTGTATTCTGAATGAAACAAGAGTTAACTATATGCATTTTTATGGCAAAAGGAAATATAAAACTGTCCAAGGCAAAGTTTGTACTTCCCTTTTTGAAAGGCCCTCATTGGACTACAGGCCTAAAGCTAAAGTTGTCTTCAGTCCATTTTTCAGGAATCAATAACTAACTGTATGATTTCAATTATGTTAATTCACCATGACTTTTTTTTATGGTTTATAGCATGGTCTATCATGGTGACTAAACTATGTGTTTATTTGAAAAGCATGCATTTGTATAGTGATGTGTAGTGTTCTATAAATATACACGAGATCTAGAAGACTGCAATTGTCAGATCTGTGAATTTACTTTTTAAAATGCCACCTAACAATTGCTGTATAATGCATAATATTGATAATCTAGATTAGTATGATAATCTATTATTATTAATATTGCATTAATAATCTTGATAAAAGTTAGAATAACTAAGGAGATAGAGTGGTAGAGAAAGATAAATGCACTGGCTTCCTGGTTTATTTCACAGTGGAAATGGTGGAAATTGACATTATCAATAAGTTGGAAGCCCTATGATGTTTGGTTTTGGTGATTTCTTTCTAAGGGTAAGCACTATCTTGACAATGTCAGCATATACTGGTCTTCCCACTTTTGTTACCTCATATAAATAAAAGGTTAGGATGTACTAATTTTTTTAAGCCAACATTCTTTTTGTTCTTAATGCTCTATATTATTTCTCTTCAAATACTACTTTTTAATATATATTACATATTTCTTTCCAGTTTCTGTCCTTTATAAATAGCACTGGTATAAACATTCTGCTGTATGTTGGAGCATTCCTAGAATGGGATTATTGGGTCATAGGGAAGGCCTATGGCCACCTTCAACTGATGCTACCAAACAATTTTTCAGATGTTGGATCAGTTGGTTTAAAATATTTATTTTTGAGAGAAAGTGGGAGAGAGAGTGAGAGTGCACGAGCAAGGGAGGGGAAGAGAGAGAGACAGACAGGGAATCCCAAACAGGCTCTGCACTGTCAGTGCAGAGCCGGACATGGGGCTTGAACTTATGAACTGTGAGATCATGACCTAACTGAAATCAAGAGTGTATGCTTAACTGACTGAGCCACCAAGGCACCCCAAAGGATGTTGTATCCATTTACTTTCCCTCCACAAGGAAGAATTCCAATTACTCACTGACACTTGAGATTTTCCAACTTTGTCAGTTGCCATTGCATGCTCTCTCATTAGGTTTACTTTGGATTTCCAATGACCAATAAAATTACGCACATTTTCACAGGTTTTGGTTAACTGGTTATCTCCTTTTGCAAAGTGTCTGTTCAAGTCCTTTTTTTTTCTTATTAATTATTAGAAGATTTTTAAAAAATTTAATATTTATTTTTGAGAGAGAGACAGAGAGAGAGACAGAGAGAGAGACACAGAGAGACAGAGTGCAAGTCGGGGAGGTACAGAGAGAGAGGGAGATACAGAATCCCAAGCAAGCTCCAGGCTCTGAGCTGTCAGCACAGAGCCCAAAGTGGAGCTCAATCTCATGAACTATGAGATCATGACACAAACCGAAGTTGGACATTTAACTGACTGAGCCACCCAGGCACCCCTAGAAGATTTTAAATTATAATCTGCATACAAGTCATTTGTCAGAAGGAGATATTATGAATATACTCTCCTATTTCATAAGGTATGTTATTGATGTTTAATAGTGTCTCTGGTGAATAGAAAATTTACTATTGGGCAGTTTATCCTGTTTTCTTTTATCCTTGTTACCATTTCTGTCCTGTTTACAAAATTTTTGTTTAATCCATTGTTAGCAAAATGTTCTCCTATGATTTTTTCCAAAAGCTTTTTGTTTTATTATTCATGTTTAACTGTGAAATTCATCAGGAATTTCTTTATATGTACATATGAAATTAGTAAGATTGAACTGTAAGAAATCCCTGATATTTAAATGTTTTTGGCCTATTTAAACAACTCAATTTATGACTTAACTTACTTTGTATAAGTTTTGTCAAGTTTTGGCATCAATGTTGTATTGGTTTCATTAGTTTGAACTTGATAAAAATTAAAAGACTGGAATTAATCAGTATTAGAGAAAATATATAGAATTTGGCATGTTTATACAATGTTGACAATAGTGAGAATTAAAAATCACAGGGAACTGAACGTTTATAAACAAATTAACATATTTTGGGGCTCTCTCTATAAGTGTATGCGCACAAAGATATAATCCTTTTAGCTGTGGTCCACTCACTTCCTTCTAGAATATACAATTTTATATAAAAACAAATACTTTTTTTTGTTTTTGAGATATTTCACTTATCTTTTAACACATTACCAATATTCTCAAAAAGAAATGGTTATGAATCAGGTTTGCTCATCCTTCTTGAGTTAAGTTCAAATGAATTTATTATATTCTTCATTTCTTTTCACCTTTTACTGTGACTATTTCACTCTTTCATTGATGATATCATTGTTCAATCTCCTTTCCATTGATTTTGTTGTTTTCAATGCATTACAGAGAATCAAGAAGATTAAAAATGCCTTTATTCTACCATTTTTAACAGCATTAATTGTCCCACAGATTTTGAACTACATCTTTATTGTTGTTATTATGTTGATTTTGCTGATGAGTAGTTTTTTTTTTAGTTTATTTTTTTTAAAGTATGTATTTATTTTGAGAGAGAGGTAGAACACAGGAAGGTCAAAGAGAGAAGGAGAGAGAATCTCAAGCAGGCTCCACACTGTCATCATGGAGAGGGATGTGGGACTCAAACTCACAAACCCTGAGTTCATGACCTGAGCCAGGATCAAGAGTTGAACGCTTAACCAACACAGCCACGCAGGCACCCCGTTGTAGAGTTTTAATTTTCTCTTCTACTAAATAAATTATTTTGAATGTTCTCAAAAGTACTTTATTAGTTTGCTTTGTGAAAGAAAGTAACCAGTATATATATATATATATTTTTTCAATATATGAAGTTCATTGTCAAATTGGTTTCCATACAACACCCAGTGCTCATCCCAAAAGGTGCCCTCCTCAATACCCATCACCGACCCTCCTCTCCCTCCCAACCCCCATCAACCCTCAGTTTGTTCTCAGTTTTTAAGAGTCTCTTATGCTTTGACTCTCTTCCACTCTAACCTCTTTTTTTTTTTCCTTCCCCTCCCCCCTGGGTCTCTGTTAAGTTTCTCAGGATCCACATAAGAGTGAAACCAAACCATATGGTATCTGTCTTTGTCTGTATGGCTCATTTCACTTAGCATAACACTCTCCAGTTCCATCCATGTTGCTACAAAGGGTCATATTTCATTCTTTCTCATTGCCACGTAGTACTCCATTGTGTATATAAACCACAATTTCTTTATCCATTCATCAGTTGATGGACATTTAGGCTCTTTCCATAATTTGGCTATTGTTGAGAGTGCTGCTATAAACATTGGGGTACAAGTGCCCCTATGCATCAGTACTCCTATATCCCTTGGGTAAATTCCTAGCAGTGCTATTGCTGGGTCATAGGGTAGGTCTATTCTTGATTTTTTGAGGAACCTCCACACTGTTTTCCAGAGTGGCTGCACCACTTTGCATTCCCACCAACAGTGCAAGAGGGTTCCCGTTTCTCCACATCCTCTCCAGCATCTATAGTCTCCTGATTTCTTCATTTTAACCACTCTGAATGGCATGAGGTGATATCTGAGTGTGGTTTTGATTTGTATTTCCCTAATGAGGAGCGACGTTGAGCATCTTTTCATGTGCCTGTTGGCCATCCGGATGTCTTCTTTAGAAGTGTCTATTCATGTTTTCTGCCCATTTCTTCACTGGGTTATTTGTTTTTCGGGTGTGGAGTTTGGTGAGCTCTTTATAGATTTTGGATACTAGCCCTTTGTCCGATATGTCATTTGCAAATATCTTTTCCCATTCCGTTGGTTGCCTTTTAGTTTTGTTCGTTGTTTCCTTTGCTGTGCAGAAGATTTTTATCTTCATAAGGTCCCAGTAGTTCATTTTTGCTTTTAATTCCCTTGCCTTTGGGGATGTGTCGAGTAAGAGATTGCTATGGCTGAGGTCAGAGAGGTCTTTTCCTGCTTTCTGTTCTAGGGTTTTGATGGTTTCCTGTCTCACATTCAGGTCCTTCATCCATTTTGAGTTTATTTTTGTGAATGGTGTGAGAAAGTGGTCTAGTTTCAATCTTCTGCATGTTGCTTTCCAGTTCTCCCAGCACCATTTGTTAAAGAGACTGTCTTTTTTCCATTGGATGTTCTTTCCTGCTTTGTCAAAGATGAGTTGGCCATACGTTTGTGGGTCTAGTTCTGGGGTTTCTATTCTATTCCATTGGTCTATGTGTCTGTTTTTATGCCAATACCATGCTGTCTTGATGATTACAGCTTTGTAGTAGAGGCTAAAGTCTGTGATGCCTCCTGCTTTGGTCTTCTTCTTCAAAATTACTTTGGCTATTCGGGGCCTTATGTGGTTCCATATGAATTTTAGGATTGCTTGTTCTAGTTTCAAGAAGAATGCTCGTCCAATTTTTATTGGAATTGCATTGAATGTGTAGATAGTTTTGGGTAGTATTGACATTTTGACAATATTTATTCTTCCAATCCATGAGCACGGAATGTTTTTTCCATTTCTTTAAATCTTCTTCAATTACCTTCATAAGCTTTCTATAGTTTTCAGCATACAGATCTTTTACATCTTTGGTTAGATTTATTCCTAGGTATTTTATGCTTCTTGGTGCAATTGGAATGGGATCAGTTTCTTTATTTGTCTTTCTATTGCTTCATTATTAGTGTATAAGAATGCAACTGATTCCTGTACATTAATTTTGTATCCTGCAACTTTGCTAAATTCATGTGTCAGTTCTAGCAGACTTCTGGTGGAGTCTATTGGGTTTTCCATGTATAATATCATGACATCTGCAAACAGTGAAAGCTTAACTTCATCTTTGCCAATTTTGATGCCTTTGATTTCCTTTTGTTGTCTGATTGCTGATGCTAGAACTTCCAACACTATGTTAAACAACAGCAGTGAGAGTGGACATCCCTGTCGTGTTCCTGATCTCAGGGAAAAAGCTCTCAGTTTTTCCCCATTGAGGATGATGTTAGCTGTGGGCTTTTCATAAATGGCTTTTATGATGTTTAAGTATGTTCCTTCTATCCCGACTTTCTCGAGGGTTTTTATTAAGAAAGGGTACTGAATTTTGTCAAAGGCCTTTTCTGCATCGATTGACAGGATCATATGGTTATCTTTTATTAATGTGATGTATCACATTGATTGATTTGTGAATGTTCAACCAGCCCTGCATCCCAGGAATGAATCCCACTTGATCATGGTGAATAATTCTTTTTATATGCTGTTGAATTTGATTTGCTAGTATCTTATTGAGAATTTTTGCATCCATATTCATCAGGGATATTGGCCTGTATTTCTCTTTTTTTACTGGGTCTCTGTCTGGTTTAAAAATCAAAGTAATACTGGTTTCATAGAATGAGTCTGGAAGTTGTCCTTCCCTTTCTATTTTTTGGAATAGCTTGAGAAAGCTAGGTATTATCTCTGCCTAAACGTCTGGTAGAACTCCCCTGGGAAGCCATCTGGTCCTGGACTCTTATTTGTTGGGAGATTTTTGATGACTGATTCAATTTCTTCGCTGGTTATGTGTCTGTCAAAGCTTTCTATTTCTTCCTGATTGAGTTTTGGAAGAGTGTGGGTGTTTAGGAATTTGTCCATTTCTTCCAGGTTGTCCAATTTGTTGGCATATAATTTTTCATAGTATTCCCTGATAATTGTTTGTATCTCTGAGGGATTGGTTGTAATAATTCCATTTTCATTCATGATTTTCTCTATTTGGGTCATCTCCCTTTTCTTTTTGAGAAGCCTGGCTAGAGGTTTGTCAATTTTGTTTATTTTTTCAAAAAACCAACTCTTGGTTTCGTTGATCTGCTCTACCGTTTTTTTAGATTCTATATTGTTTATTTCTGCTCTGATCTTTATTATTTCTCTTCTTCTGCTGGGTTTAGGCTGCCTTTGCTGTTCTGCTTCTATTTCCTTTAGGTGTGCTGTTAGATTTTGTATTTGGGAGTTTCCTTGTTTCTTGAGATGGCCTGGATTGCAATGTATTTTCCTCTCAGGACTGCCTTCGCTGCATCCCAAAGCGCGTGGATTGTTGTATTTTCATTTTCATTGGTTTCCATATATTTTTTAATTTCTTCTCTAATTGTCTGGTTGACCCATTCATTCTTTAGTAGGGTGTTCTTTAACCTCCATGCTTTTGGAGGTTTTCCAGACTTTTTCCTGTGGTTGATTTCAAGCTTCATAGCATTGTGGTCTGAAAGTATGCATGGTATGATTTCAATTCTTGTATACTTATGAAGGGCTATTTTGTGACCCAGTATGTGATCTATCTTGGAGAATGTTCCATGTGCACTCGAGAAGAAAGTATATTCTGTTCCTTTGGGATGCAGAGTTCTAAATATATCTATCAAGTCCATCTGATCCAATGTATCATTCAGGGCCCTTGTTTCTTTATTGACCGTGTGTCTAGATGATCTATCCATTTCTGTAAGCGGAGTGTTAAAGTCCCCTGCAAGTACCACATTCTTATCAATAAGGTTGCTTATGTTTGTGAGTAATTGTTTTATATATTTGGGGGCTCCCATATTCAGCGCATAGACATTTATAATTGTTAGCTCTTCCTAATGGATAGACCCTTTGATTATTATATAATGCCCTTTTACATCTCTTATTACAGCCTTTAATTTAAAGTCTAGTTTGTCTGATAGAAGTATGACTACTCCAGCTTTCTTTTGACTTCCAGTGGCATGATAAATAGTTCTCCATCCGCTTACTCTCAATCTGAAGGTGTCCTCAGGTCTAAAATGAGTCTCTTGCAGGCATCAAATAGATGGGTCTTGTTTTTTTATCCATTCTGATACCCTATGTCTTTTGGTTGGCGCATTTAGTCCATTTACATTCAGTGTTATTATAGAAAGATACGGGTTTAGAGTCATTGTGATGTCTGTAGGTTTCCTGCTTGTAGCGATGTCTCTGGTACTTTGTCTCACAGGATCCCCCTAGGATCTCTTGTAGGGCTGGTTTAGTGGTGATGAATTCCTTCGGTTTTTGTTTGTTTGAGAAGAACTTTATCTCTCCTATTCTAAATGACAGACTTGCTGGATAACGGATTCTCGGCTGCATATTTTTTCTGTTCATCACATTGAAGATCTCCTGCCATTCCTTTGTGGCCTGCCAAGTTTCAGTAGAGATGGGTCACGAGTCTTATAGGTCTCCCCTTATATGTTAGAGAACGTTTATCTCTAGCTGCTTTCAGAATTTTCTCTTTATACTTGTATTTTGCCAGTTTCACTATGATATGTCGTGCAGAAGATTGATTCAAGTTATGTCTGAAGGGAGTTCTCTGTGCCTCTTGGATTTAATGCCTTTTCCTTCCCCAGTTCTGGGAAGTTCTCACCTATTATTTCTTCATGTACACCTTCAGCACCTTTCCCTCTCTCTTCCTCCTCTGGGACACCAATTATGCATATATTATTTCTCTTTAGTGCATCACTTAGTTCTCTAATTTTCCCCTCATACTCCTGGATTTTATTTTCTCTTTTTTTCTCAGCTTCTTCTTTTTCCATAATTTTATCTTCTAGTTCACCTATTCTCTCCTCTGCCTCTTCAATCCGAGCCGTAGTTGTCTCCATTCTATTTTCCAACTCGTTGATAGCAATTTTTAGCTCCTCCTGGCTGTTCCTTAGTCCCTTGATCTCTGTAGCAGAGATTCTCTGCTGTCTTTTATACTGTTTTCAAGCCCAGTGATTAATTTTATGACTATTATCCTAAATTCACTTTCTGTTATATTGTTTAAATCGTTTTGTGATCAGTTTGTTAGCTGTCGTTATTTCCTGGAGGTTTTTTTGAGGGGAATTCTTCCGTTTTTGTCATTTTGGATAGTCCCTGGAGTGGTGCGGAACTGTGGGGCACTTCCCCTGTGCTGTCTTGAATAACTTGTGTTGGTGGGCGGGGCCGCAGTCAGACCTGATGTCTGCCCCCAGCCCACCGCTGGGGCCACAGTCAGACTGGTGTGTGCCTTCTCTTCCCTTCTCCTAGGGGCGGGATTCACTGTGGGATGGCATGGCCCGTCTGGGCTACTTCACACTGCCAGGCTTGTGGTGCCGGGGCTCTGGCGTATTAGCTGGGGTGGATCGGCTTTTTGGGGTTTCAGCTCGCTTTTCCTTCGGGGATCCACTTCGGGAGGGGCCCTGCACCACCAGGAGGGAGTAAGACCCGCCAGAGTGGTGGCTCCGCAGAAGCACAGCTTTGGTTGTTAGCGCGGTGCAAGCAAGTTCCCTGGCAGGAACTGGTTCTCCTTGGGAGTTTGGCTGGGGGATGGTGAGGGAGATGGCGCTGGCGAGCACCTTTGTTCCCCGTGGAGCTGCGCTCTGTCTTCTGGGGCTCAACAAGTCTCCCCCGCCATTGTTCCCCAGCCCTCCTACTCTCCTAGCAGAGCTGTTAGCTTATAACCTTCCAGATGTCAAGTCCCGCTTGCTGTTGGAACACACTCCGCCCGGCCCCTCTGCTTTTGCAAGCCAGACTCGGGGGCTCTGCTTGGCCGGCGGTCCGCCCCTCCACCCTGGCTCCCTCCCACAAGTCCATGGAGCGTGCACCACCTCGCCGCCCTTCCTACCCTCTTCTGTGGGCCTCTCGTCTGCGCTTGGCTCCAGAGACTCCGTTCTGCTAATCCTCTGGCGGTTTTCTGGGTTATTTAGGCAGGTGTAGTTGGAATCTAAGTGATCAGCAGGATGCGCGGTGAGTCCATCGTCCTCCTACCCTGTCATCCTCCCAGGATCCTCCTCTACTAAATAAATGTTTAAAAAATATGTCTGCTTCTTGTCTCCAAAATATATCATCCTTGTGTTATTTACTTGTAACGTAACCGGGAGAATATAATTTTCTGTAATTCTACTTTTTACAGTCAAATTTTACACCTAAACACAACTTTCTTCAGAACCTTATGTGAACAAAAGCAAGTTTCAACCAGTAAGAAGGAGGGTCTTGAATGAGTTTTAGATAGTCTATCAAATAAAAAGTATGTTTTTTTCTTTTTTTTTTTATCCTTCAGATTAAAAATACTATGTGAGTTCCATGTTAACAGATGTGGCTTAATTTTAGGAAAGGCGTTTCCACATTCATATTGATTCAGTATGCTTTTTTCAAGAATCTTAACTGAATAATCCAATTATCACAACTAGACCCTGTGTTCTATGAGATGATGTTTATGCAGGGTTTTTATAGTATAATTGTATTGAGGCATACTTAACATATCATATAATTCACACTTTTCTTTTTTTAATCTTTATTTATTTTTGAGAGAGAGAGAAAGAGAGAGAAAGTGCACATGCATGCGAGTTGGGAAGGGGCAGAGAGAGGGAGAGAGAATCCTAGCGGGCTCTGCACTATAAGCAGAGCTTACAGTGTTGGGCTGGATCCCACAAGCTGTGAAACCATGACTTGAGCCAAAATCAACAGTTGGACATTTAACTGACAGCCACCCAGGCGCCCCTAAGTCACATCTTGCAAGTGCATAATTCAGTTACTGATTTTAGTAAATTTGCCAAGTTATGTAATCATCATTACACATGATAAATATGTTCATCATTCTATTATGACCCTTCATAGAAGTGCTAGATTTTTAGGTAAATATATGTTTAATTAAAAAAACATTATCAAACTGTTTTCTAAAGCACCCATGTACCATTATAGAATTCCACCAACAATGTTAGGAAGGTTATCATTTTTTCCATATTTTCAGTATAATTTGTTACACTCAGTTTCCTTTATTATAATAATTGTAATATGTAACACTTTATTATAATCATTCTAGTTTAAAGTGTTTCTGAAATTGAGTAAAATAAAGAAAACATTGTAATGATGTGTTACTAATAGAAATTACGTAAAATATATCTAAAACTAAATATCGTAATAAAATATGCAGATATTAAATATTTTATATAAATGAAATAGATCTTGTTTTATATCTATTCTTTGGGGGGGTAGCAATTCATTAGCAATTTCATATAGAAAAATTAACTATATTGCCTTACAAAATAGACTTTTTGAAATTGCTTCTTGAACTTTAGATCTATAAATTAAGAATGACTGTATTTCATTTTAAAGACAGCACCAGTATAAAATTCACAAATCAATTATAGAAACAAATTTCTATATTTATTCCATTTTCCTTGATTGTGATAAGGTAGAGATGAATATATGTAAATATGAAATTATTTTAGCATGCAACAACACCTTTGAGAGTTGTCATAGTGTTTGAACTATTTGCAGTTATCAAAATTATAATTTCTCTTTCAACATAATAAAGCAATTTTCAAAATATATCAATGTTCTTAGTGGAACAAGTTAAATCTTACCTCAAATAGACCATCTACACTTGAAGCAGCAGTCTTGGTTTTCACTTCAAAATTATATTAAACTAGATAACACTGCATTATTATAATTTTACCTTAGTGTGATCATGTTAGTGACTGGTGTTACGTTACTGAAATTATACAACCTTGCTCTCTGATCTTAAAAGTAATCCCATTTCTGGACAAGTAGTGGAGAACAGCTAAATGATAAATTCATCAAGACAGACACAGAACACTAATGGGAAGGATGTTTCTTGTCAGTGAATTTTGAAAGGCATAATCACTAGTGAATACCTCAAAGACAGGCTGATTCTATATAGGAGAGTTTATTTCCAACTTGAAGAACAAAATGGAATCACTGAGCCATAACTTGAAAAATACTCGACTCCTCTGCGTTTGGACCACAATATCCACAGGACTATTTTTAGCATTAACTTGAGGAGCTGGTTCTGAAGCTAAAGTTTAAACAAAACCCCTTAGGAATGTATGACCTATAGCACACGGTATGAGTTTTAAATACACATAGGCACCCTGCAAACCTATTAGGTTACCTTCTGTTCCTCTTAGGACAGAGTCAGGAGAAGAGCTTAAATTCTGGTCAGTGATGTTAAGCACTCTTGTACTAAGGTTGACAGTGATAATGAGAAAAGCACAAAAGTTCTTTGTAAGTTCATTATAAGTATACACCCTGAGTTTCAAACCTGGCTCTGCCATTTTTACCAGCTATGTAATCTGGGGGAAGTTACTTAACACTGTATGTTGCAATTCATTCATTTGTGAAAAGGTAGATTGAAAATATTTACCTCATAAGGTTCATGAGGATTTAATGAGGTATATATATTAAACGTTTAGAAGAGTAACACATAATAACTAGTATTATACATGATGCCTTTGTTATGCCATGCAACATGTGGCAGGGATTGTACGTGCAGTATATTACTAATGAAAATACAATACCGGTAATAAATTAATATAAGTATAGGTGAAATATTTTTTTCCCACCAAACTCCATTCAGTTTCAACAGACAGTATAGACTTGGTTAACTAGTAGGAGTCCATTTTAGCTTTAGTTTCCCTGTTTGCTTTCCTTCCACTGTCTCTTCTATCATTATATACCTCTGGTCACTAAGCAAAGAATACACCCTTCCCATCCCATCCCATCTCATCCCATCCCATCCCATCCTATCCAATCCCATCCCATCCCATCCCAACATGGCTCTAAAAATAGGAAAGTAATTGCATACTGGTCCTCAGGGTTTGACAGTTCCTGTCTCTTGTTCCAGGGAGATTCTACTTCCACAGAAGTTTTGGAGTACTTGTCATGGATACGGCATGACAGATGCCCAGTTTGAGGTTTCTTTCTAAATTAGCTTGAAGGATTTGCAGCATATATGGCACATGGTTTTTACAGTATTTGCCTTGTACTGAGTGGAGCTCTCCCATTTCCCCTACTCTAGAGGAAAACTGGATTATCCAGCATTATCTTAATAATTCAGGTTTATATTCTAGGCATTACTTTATAAGGAATCATGGATTCTACCCAGTGTATATAAAAAACGAGTCTACTGCTACCTGTCTCCTACCAATAATCAGTTTGAACTCACAAATTTAGTCACAGATTCCAAATATGGACTTCATTCCTGTCACCTTATGTGGGGTGGGCACAGTGTCTTCTCTGACATTTGCTATTATAATTAGCAACCAGGTTCACCAGCAGATGGAAAGCTTAGTGATGAATCCTGTTGAGTTACATGCTAGGTAAGGCAATGTATTAGATTTTTGTTTTGTTTTTAAAGACTGTCTTTTTAAGGGTAGTTTTAGAGTCACAGAAAAATTGAGAGGAAGGTACAGAAATTTCCCACATATTCCCTGCGCCATTATCAACATCTCCCGCCAGAGTGGTGCACTCATTACAACTGATGAATACCTGCCTCCTCCCATAGGTCCATCATTAAAGAATACCAGGAAAATATGAAATAAGATTATGTTACTACATCTATTCATGCACATATTTTCAGCCCTCTGTAATATTCTTCAGAAAGAACCACTTGTAAGACCAAATTTTTACTTACAAATAATGTCCACATCTTCTTGAAAAACTCTGGTGCTACGCTGACCATCAATAGGCTCTTTCTCCTAGTGTGAACCCTGAAATCAGAAGCAGATATGTCTTATTGGACCTTGCACAAATATCTACTCTCTGCAAGCTTCATGGATGGCATTTCAATACCACTCCCAAATTATCAACACCATTATTTAGTAACTATAAGTTATTTATAACGGCTTTATATTATGGAGATACCTATTTCAAGCATAGATGTTAAAGAGAAGTAAATTAAACTATTATCTTAAAGTTAATAATTCAAACCAGTAAGAGCACCTAAAATAAACCCAGATCTCTGAGGTTTGGGTTTATGTGTATAAATTGGATGATATATCTTTGGGGGTCATTTTTCTCAACTTATCACTATGATTTTATGGAGATGTAAAAATGTGACTATATATATTTTCTACAATCAACTATATAAAAATTGCACCTTGAATTATTCTTTTAGAATATTCTAAGTTATGAAACAACATTGACTATATTTTGTGGATAAGACATAAATTTAATTCTTAGGATTATGTTGGAGGCTTCCATTCCCTCTATTGGTCCCTGATAAATACTGTGCATTTTAATTACATTAAAATATACACCTTTTCTATATTTAACCATTTGTTTTTGCTATATTTCCCTTATTTCACTTATTGGACTGGGAGGGGAAGAAGGCAGAGAAGAGGGGAAGATAAAGGAAAATGGATTTTTCAAGTTTTTGAATAAATATTTATAGTTTTCTTAAATACAGGAAAAATATTAAAACTAAATGAAAAATATTTATCAGAATTTGATTTATAAAGCCAATATAACAGGCAGCATTTTAAAATTTGTCCTATGAGAAAAAAAACACCTTTTGTTGTATATTAATAGAGCCCTGGGCATCTTTGGGCAATATTCACACCAAATCCGTTTCTAGATACTTGGAATTAATAGGATGAAAGGGGCATAAATATCAAAAGAATGTGATTATTTATTACAAGAATAAAGCAAAGCCCAGCATTTATGGGTACAAAATGACAGATATGTGAGTTAGGATGAAGGCAGCCCAGAGTAACGGAGTAACAAATGCAATTTCACTAAAAAGACAATGGTTGAAATCCAGATTTGCTTATTACATAATAGAGGCTTATAAAGTAATTATTTAGACAAGTCTGAGCTTTAACTTGTTTTTCTTGAAAAGGAGAAAATTGACTTCTAAGTTTGTTGAGTATTAAATATGTTAATGATAAGCAGATATTTTGATGATTATCAAATTTATTGAATAACTATAATTTGTTGAATGCCATCTCATATAGATATTAAAATGACCCCAGAAAATGTGAATGCTACAAATGATAACATGGAGACTCTGAGGTCTTTCACAGAAACGTTCAGTTAGCAAATCTTAGACCTGGAATTTATGCCAAAACTGACAACCTCCAGATTGAAAGACACTTAGAGGATATTAAACTCATTTTTTTAAAAAACATAAAACCCATAAATTAAAGAATAATAATAGTTTCCTATCTTATCTACATCTTAGCTATTTTTTCCTCATGTTTATATTTTAATAAAAACATCAAACTGTCAGATGGGGTGTTACTGAATTTAATCTTTATTGGGTCTAATAACCTTTCGGTAACTAAATTTTTAAAATTCTATTTAATTATGAAGCTTGCTTAGCAGACCTGGTACCAAATAACTGATTCCCAAAGAACTGATCTGCTCTCATAACAGAAGTGATAACTTACATTTATGGTATAATTTTTATGTATAATTTTTCCATCCCAAATTATCCTGCATGGTAAATTATATTTTCAAATAATTTTTTTACAAAATATGAACTGTGGTGTAATCATAAAATTAAAGATATACACCTAGTCATAATCACTATAAATATTAGAAATAGGTATACATCACTTAATTCTACAAAAAGAGTTAGAAAAAAATGTACATTAAAAGATTTATTCTTCTCCAAGTAAATACACTTGCTTTAGTTAGGTTTATTTATCATGCTGTAATAAGTAAATACTGAAACAAAGTCAACCTGCATGAAAATACCGATTTCTGCTTTACTGTGTCTTCATTATGATCCTTATATTGTAAAAGAGTCATATCTAATGTATATAAAACTATGTGCATTCAAGGTGTTAATAAATATTAAGCTCAGTGATTTTGAAGAGTAAATTGTTAAAGCCTAACCTGAACTTAATAAGATTTACCTGACTTAATGTGTTGTATTCTCCTCCTGGTCATAACGGAGGGAAAAAAAATGAAAGAAGGGCTTTTTCCAACTGAGTAACAGAGCACGTGCCCCTGCTGACTATTTTATTGACGAGGTCATACTTACAGAAAGCAACATATAAACAAATGCTGCTTCATCTATTATGCTACTTCTTTTTACAAAGATTACATGGGATTATGAGTTTTGCTTGTAAACATTTCACTCTAATTTAGCTGAGCCCTGGAATGTGACATTTACTGAAAACTCTGGATAAAATATTTAGTGGATCAATACATGTTTACAAGTAGCTTGTCCCATTAACCACCCCCCCCCAAAAGAAGATTGCATGACGTTTCCTAAATACCCACATAGGAAAGAAATTAATTGGCAAGATGGTAGATATTACTTTAATAATTACTTTTGAGAATTCCTTTATTACATAACACTATTTTAATATACTATTTCAATGAGTATTTTAGATTACTGAAAACTTTTAGTATTATATCAAAACAAAAAAACAACTTGCTGATATAAAGGAAAATACAAATTGAAAGCACTTTAGAGGAACAGCATGCAACAGAAGGAAATATTAAGCTGTCTTCTCTGTTCAGAATTGCAATATAAAACGTATCTGAGTACCAAATAAATGCAAGATGCTGCATGTAACATAAAAAATAAAGACTTGAATAAAATACTGTACTTGCCCCTAATAGTTTTCTAAGAAAGCATTTCTCTTAAAAACGTAGTAGTTTCTAATACTTTCATATTTTACTTTACCTTTGTAATATGTTACAATCCATAATATTTACAATGAATGAATATTTTTATAGGATGGCTTCAATCAACACATTGTTACGAACTGAATTGTATACCTGTAAATTCATATGTTGAAGTCTCAACCTCCATTACCTCTGAACGCAACCTAATTTGGACATAGGGCCTTTAGAGAGGTAATTAAGGTTAAATGAGATCATATGGGTGGGCACTAGTTCATGTTACCGCATTTGGAGATTGGGTCTTCAAAGAGGTGATTAATTTAAGATAGGGTCTATAGGGTAGGATCCTAACTCAACAGGACTGGTGTGCTTGTGAGTAGAAAAAGAGATGCCAAGGAATGTGGAAGAGAAAAGGCTGTGTGAAACATTTAAGTTATACTCTCTTAGCAAATTTCAATAATACAATACAGTGTTATCTACTATAGTCAACAGGTTTTACATTAGATTCTCAGACCTTATTCCTATCGCTGAAAAAAATAAATGCATGACATGATGGATGTGTTAATTAACTAGATGAGGAATCCTTTGACAATGCATACCAAATCATCATAATATATGCCTTAAATATCCTACAATTCTGTCAATATATCTCAATAAAGCTGAAAGGGGAAAAAAATGTCTGTACGAGGACATAGCAAGAAGACAGCCACCTGGAAGTAAAGGAGAGAGAAAGACCTCAGGAAAATCAAAGGCTACCAACACCTTGGAATTTGAACTTCTAGGCTCCAGAACTTTATAAAATACATTTCTGTTCAATCCATCCAGTTAGGTTTCTGTTATGGCATCCCTATGAACTAATAGACAGGTTTACTGCTGCTAGTGTGAATAATCATAATACACACATAAACAGAAAGAATACACAGAAAAGTGAAATTCTCATGTACCTACCACACAAAGATCAACAATGATTAACTCATGGTAAGCTATACTTCATCTTCACCCTCATGTAAGTTCTCCCTATTTGTTTTATTTAGAGATCATTCCACACATCACAACATAATTTATGTTTTTATAAGTATGTATATCTAAAAATAGGACTTTTCTTTTTTAAAAAATAGATTCTTTTTTTAGATCAGTTTTATATTTACAGAAAAAAAATTAAGAAAATAATACAGAGAGTTCCCATATATCCCCTCCCCTCTGCACACAATTTCCCCTATTATTAACATGTTAGTATAGTATTAAAAATAAGGACTCTTTAAGAAGATATAACTATGGTATCATAATCACATATCCAATTATCAACAATACTGAATACCTTTTAAAAATCTATCCCAAAAGATGAAACCAGTTTTTTCAAATGAATATACTGAAAAAGTAATGAAAAATTTAATCAGCATAAGAAATAAATTATATGATTTAAAAAATGTGAGTTTCCTTACCAATTACTTTGTTAAGTGCTCATATATATTGAATAACTAATGTTCTACTAAAATACTGTTCAAATTTTGAGGGTTAATTAAATAAGTAAGGGATTGGCAAACTATGACTCTTCAACAAATTCAGCCCATGGCCTGTTTGTGGAAATAAAACATGATTGTATATTATTGTATATTGCATATTATCATATCACATCTGTGCTCATTCATTTTTATGGCTATGCCTATAGCTACTTGGACACTAACAAAGTGTTGAGTCGTTATAGCAAGGAGCTCCCAAGTTGCAAAGTAAAAAATGGTTACTCTCAGTCCTTTCACAGGAAAAGTTTGCCAAAACCTGAAATAGATTGTCAATAAAGTCAGTTGGAGATTCCACCATTATAAATTCCAAAAAAATTCTTTCACATTTCAAGAGAACTTCAGGTAACACTTAACATATTTCATTAATGTAGTTCTCCAATGTGAGCCTAAGTTTTCTCTTTTCCCTCTTTTTCTTCAAATTTAAACTCTGACTCAGATTTATATTGGAAATAATATTTCACATAATGAAAAGCACCTAAATATCAACACTTGAATGTGTTATCTCATCAATATATTGTCTAAATAAACAGAGCCTCTCATATATCCTGTTTGCCTTTGTCTTCCACATCTTAGGCTTTATTGGTCTCACTCTATTTTTTTCAAAACTAGTTTTTCTTCCTCTCATTGATACACATGTCTAAGTCTTCCCTGATTATTATCCATTGGTTGCACAAGTGGAAATAATTTCGAAAATTTAGCATCATTTTATATGCACAATACCTGCTAAGCATGATTATGAATAAAAATACGTGAAAAATGACAGAATTTATGGTCTTTCTGGATATAATTAATATGCCAATGTCATTTGTGTTTATAGATCAGGACAGTGTGCGTGTATGTGTATATGTGTGAAAAATTAAAACTAACATAAGAATTCTATTATGCTGATCATATAGCTGTATCTCTGAATCCTAGTTACACTGCAAACTCTTGAAAGTAGAAGGCTAAAAATATCTTTCATTTAAGTATGAATTTTCTTCAGATGAGAATTTCTCTATTAACAAGGATTTCCTTTAGTCCTTTCATCTCTACACTCTTTTCAAGAACATCATGCATCAAACAATATTCTGGTATATTTCTTTGTAATTTTAATGACATGGCGTCTTCCATCTTTTGAGCAATATAATTTTTCATGAAATATCTCTGGAAGTGTTTAGTTTCAGTTTGTGGGGGAAACTGAAAGCCAAGCAGACACAACCCATTACATACATACTGTTGAGATAAACAAGGACTAATCCTCAAGTAAGAGGATTTGATAGCACTACTGGTCACGTGTAGTGTTGTTCATCCTGAAATCACTTGGTAATTGGCTTTACACAAAGGAAAAATAAAGTTCTATCTTTATGACAGGAGGTATTTTTGCAACTTAGAACAAGATGCCCACTGAAGTTAGGCCCCTACCCTCCCACAGAAACTGGGAGATAGAGGTGCTATCTACTGTGATGTTTACATTTTAAAAAGATGGAGCTCAAGTCCTTGAGAAAGATACTCCTGGGTCACAAAGCTGGCAAAAGGAAAGGATTTACATACCTTTCCAAGAAAGGATAACATTTTAAGGTTTTTAAGATAAATGATCTAAGAAAAAAGGAGAGGAAGGGAATATCTTCCCTTATTTTCAACATGGAGAACTGTCTTGTTTTTAATTTATGTATCCTACTTTTACTATTATTTATCCTTACAAAAGACAGTAGGTCTTTATCTTTAAATTAACTGCTACAACTAAATATTGTATGTTCCCTAAAAAAAAAAAAAGTTAAATTGCCATTGCTGCATCAGCAGGTATGGTGAGGTACTACATGGCATGTGTAAATATTCCAGCCTGGCTAAACTATGAATTGATGCAAATGATCTAGGTATTATCTCTAGTAAATGAAAAGATATAACTGATGAGTTTGAAAAATATTTCTTTCAGATTTTTAAATATACATTTGAAATTTATCCTGGAAATTACTCTTGATAATATTAGTGCAATGACAAGTAATATTTATCTTAATTTAATAGTTAATGTTATTGAACGTTAAATAGAAGCACTCTAACATAACACTGAATTAATAATCATATTCTACTCAGAACCTGGACGCTTTGTCACAATCATTTAACACATATTCATCACAATCTCTTTATCACAGTCATTTAGTTCATATCTTTATAAGCAACATTATAATGTAATGCTATTTACTCCTTCAGATTTTTTTATATTAATGCCTCACAAGCATTTCAGTGAGGAGATAAACAAAACAACAGTCTCATGCATACACAATAAAAGTTGTGAAAAAAAATCACGCATCGTAGAAAAAGCAAAAAAAAAAAGCAAATTATTTTTTGATACAAATAGATAAAATGTATTGTCATCAGGAAAGCTTTTGAAACCAGTGTCTGTTTTGTGAATATATGTACTATCTAAGGGAAAATAAAATTTAAAAATAGGCTTAATTCTCCATGCTGAAATGAAGGAATAGACTTCTCCATCTCTTTAGCAGAACATTTATTTCAGAAAGCTTGCAACTGTAATTTATTTCTTCATCTCTTTCAAATGTATTTAGATCCTTCAAAAACTAAAGGCTTTTGCCAGCTTTATAACTCAGGAGTGTCTTTCTCAAGGACCTGGGCCCCATCTCTTTAACATGTAAACATCAAGGGAGATAGCACTCCTATCTCCCAGTTTCTGTGGGAGGGTAGGAGCCCAACTTCAGGAGGCATCTTGTTCCAACATGCAAAAACTACGTTCCATAACGAAGACAGAAGAAGTTTATTTTTCCTTTGTGTAAAGCCAATTACTAGGTGAATTCAGGATGGATTACATGCAACAAATGGTGCTGCTCAGCCACTTAACAAGGTATAATCTTTTTGTCTGTGCAATCTCATAGCAGATTGCCTGGGGTGTACATCAGAGTCTGGTTTGATGCTCATTCAATAATAAAAATATTTTTTTTCTCTAATTTGTGGGGAGGATTTCTGGGTTGAAAACGATTTTGTTTTTAATTATAATTCCTTAACACTATCTACCTATTTATCTCTGTATTTAGATGGGTATGTATGTATGTATATGTATGTACATATGTATTATCTATCGATCAATCTATCTTTTTTAACTTACTAGGCCAAATAGAAGATGATATTCATTAGCATCCTCAGAGAAACATTACATAGTGAAAAGGACACTGAATGATACCTGAGAAGCCTAGTTTCACGTCTTCCACTCAAACTCAGTTTGCTTTGGCAGAAGTGAACTGGTCTATGAATGAAATTTCAATGACATATTAATAATACCACCTAATTACCAAAATTGTTTTCAAGGGCAAAAGATAATGTTCAGAAAAATTATTTTCTAGTTATAAGCCAATATATAAAAATGTTTAATTTTGATAAATAATTACTATATTTCTTAATCTATTACCTCTCATTCTAATAATTATACCCAATGCCAAGGCCATCACAGCACTCATAAAATTAAATTTGTTTTTCTTCATAAAAACCTATCTATATTTTACTCATGGCAATATGACTTAACTTTAGAAATTTGTGGAACTATAGAGAAAACATTTTCAGGATTCTGCATAGTTAGGGCTTTCTGTGCAATTCTTACTGTAACTTGGGACCTATGCTAAAAACAAGCCTTGGGAGATCCTTTATGACTAATAATACAGTGAGAGAACTCCAGAGATATTACTTCCCCAAAGATACACATTTACATTTCAAGGAGTACTGAGACCCTGTGGTTATATTCTTTAGCTGCAAAGTTGGTAACTCTGATCCTATCTTTCCCCTGGGGAGGTTTATTTATATACCAATGAGGTATAGTAAGAAAACAAGTATTCTTTCTACTATTTTTCAAAGGAAACTTTCTCAGATGGGAAAGAGGGACAGCTGCCTCTTTTCCTGTGCAGAAAAAATCACTTGGGCATGACTCCTTGCTTACAATACAGAACTTGCAAGTGTAGGGTGATATCTGGATTTTGTCAGGTCGCCTTAGAGGTAAGAATTAGACACAGAGAAACAATGCAGATATTACTTGCTCTAAGTAAATAACAACCTGCTCTGCTCTAGAAACCTTGTGTGTTTCTTCAGGATAATGTTAATATAGACGCTAAAAACTTATAATCACATGAATATGATTTATGCTTATTCTATGAGTAAATTTGTAGGTATGATTCTGTGCGTTTTATTTTGAGTAAGCCTACAGAAATTTTTAACATCAATGCCAAAAATAGAGATAATGACTGTTATTGCAACAAATATGGAATTACAATAACAATTTCATAGTGCATTTGTGTAAGTTATTTTGTTTAATAACAATCATCAAAATTTAACACCAAAGTATTTTAAAAATCATATAAGACATTCAATTATTTATGTTTTAATTTTTTAATTTTTAGTTTTCACATCACATACCCAGCAGGGAGCAAGAGGAAAGCTTAGACAACCATGAAGGATATTGTTGAGCTTTTAAACCTCAAAGCACGAAACAAATTAGGTAGTATTTATCAAGCTGTATATCTAGTTCATACAGGTTAATTAACTTGAAAATAAATATTTTTTACTATTATTTTGAAATATCTTCATTCCTTCTGATTGAAGATAGATGATATATATCATGAAAATATGACTAAAATAGCACAGATCAGCTCCTGCTTTGGAATTCCTAAAGCCAAAGATATATATTTGTGGTTAAGATATATTAATGCTGTGAATCTTTTTCCCTCCCTTTTCTGTATGCCAAACCATTGCAGAGGGTTTTTTTTTTCCATTGCCCTAGAGAAGAGATAAAGCAATCAGACAATGAAGTTACTTATCAAACGCTTTCTAGTTTTTCTTCCAAAACTTTATATAATTAGAGATATTTGTAGGGTGTACTTCTCATTTTTGCACCAGCATAAGTCAAGACCTATACTCCAGTTTTAGTGAGGTTTTCTTTTTTTCTCCCTCAGAATGATAATGGCTCCGTAATATTCACAGGTAACAAGGTGACTGGGTCCAGGGAGTCGAAAGAAGAAGGGAGCAGGGAGTGGAATGTGGAACTCTCTTAGAACACTCTGAAGTCTTCCCTTTTAGATTTTTTTCTTACAGAGCTTCTCCAAGCCTTCTCTCTCTGCCTTCGAGCCCTCCTCTCCCCAATATTTGTCATTCAAATGGGGAGCTGGGTGTGGACACCATGCATTCAGATTGCATGTGTGTCCTAAGTGGCTGTCTCTTACATTGTGTCTGGACATTCTAACATGATGGATTTCTACACTGAAGACTGAAATACCATCTTGATTGCTTTGAAGATTCTTAATGAAATAAATCTTAATAGTTTACTTCTGCATGAGTTTAAGTCACATAAATCTTAAGAATATAACTTAATAATTTTTTACGTATTTATATGGACACAAAACCTCCCCTCAGATCAAGATATAAAACACTTCTATAGCCTCAGATAATTTCCACATTGCCCTTTCCAATCAATATTCCCATCCCCCTCTCAACTCAGGGCATTAACTATTCTGATTTCTGTCACTAAGGCTTAATGTTAAACGGAATTTAAAGTCTTTCTCTTATTCACTTTACAATGCAGGTAACTTCCTAAAATACCCTGAGAAGAGACTGCAAGGTACTGCTCTTCCAAAAGCCAAACAACCTAAATACACGACCTATTGAACATAACATCGATGGTCCATTTTATAAAAGAAGGTTTCCCAATAAAGACTCTTTTTCTTCCCAATAAAGAATTCTCAATAGTTTCAAGCCATGAACACAGAGGAGTCAATGAAACTACAATTTCAAAAATTTTCAGTGTGTGAGAAAGCAAAAGTAGCAAATCAATATAAAAAACACAAACCAAATAACAGCATGCAAAGGAAATCCATGAAATAAAATATTCACTTCAGAAAATATTATATTCAGAAAATAGTACATTATCTTAAAATATATAATAAGATACTGAATCTATGATGCATGAAATAGAATTTTATGACAAAAAACAAAAACAAAAAAAGAACAGTCAAGAGAACAGAAAAAAGTTCTAGGAAATACTAAGTGTGTGATTCCACAAAATGGAATCAATGAAAGAATTCATAGACACAGTTAAGGAAACTTTCAGAGATTAGAAAAAAAATAAACAAGAGAGCAATTTTTAGAAAAATAAATGAATACAAGGGTTCAGCATTTGACTAATATCTGTACATAATGGAAAGAACAGAGAAAACCATGAGTAATGAATGATTAACAACAGAATACACAAAAACTATGGGGATGTATGGATATGAACCCATAAATAAAACTCCTCTGAGTGCCCAGGCCAATGAGCATGGCAAAATACACACTGAAACACACTACTGTGTCCTTTTGGAGACTAAGAAATAAAGAAACAATCTTAAAAGTTTTCAGAGAGAGAATGGGAGATAGGCAAAAAAAAAAAAAAAAAAAGGATATCAGTGAGAAAATGTATACAAAAGCAATGATAAGGAATATGTGAGGAATGACAATATGAGGGTAATGCAGAAATATCTTTGAAAGTCTGAATGCAACCAACTGATGCTAGTAGATAACTTGTGAGTTTTAGTTGGAAACTATTCAGAAGTGGAATAAGAGGGGTGTGTGGGCTCAAGGGAGATTTCCACATTCTGTAGGCAAATTTGCATGTCTGTATTTTGCTGTTTTTTTATCTAAAGAAGTGAGATATTCAAGATGTTTTTGTATTTATGGAAATGTGTAATAAAAATATAATGTCGATTTAGTAGATGGGGAGAGACATCACACTGCCATACCTCTTTTTAACGTTTTACAAAAGAAATTCAAACATGTTTAATTTTAAACTTAAATCATATTTGAATTTGATTGAAATGTTGTATTTATATTTTATTTAATATTAATGATTATTGTTTTATATATTTGTATACATAGAAATGATTTTTGAATTTACTCACTGAAATCAGTATTACAGAATATACACACAAAATCTACATAAGGAAAAACAATTATTTTTATAATTGAAAGCATGTAGAAATAGACCATGAACAGATGTTTATTTCTTTTTCCTTTTTAATTATCCCTAAACATTTGTTTTAGGGAGTAGATGGAGCTATATAAACATGGAAGTTCTAACGTGGAAGAGGGTGCTTTACACACAATGCATGAGAGAAATCAAATACATTGAATGGCTCTGTATAGGTTGGCAACTTTAAGAACTCCCCTCCTCCTTTTTCTAAGGCATTGAGTACATGTGCCATATATCTGTGGTGAGATATAACCTTTAACTTATTTATGGACACTGCAAATCATTTCCATTAAAAATATATATATCTGAACTACCACCACAGATTCTGTTTTTGCCAGTAAGCTGTCTATTTCAATTTTCCCTGCTTCAGCTCCCAAAGGAAACTGTTATTTCCATATTCTTACCTGTTTGCAACAACTCAAAACAAGTTGATAGTAAATCAGTGAGAAGAGCGATTTTACAGATCAGAGATGAAACACTAGGCATGGAGTGCACTGAAAATATTGTTTGCTTGCCTTTTCTGTTTCATCTTCAGAAAGACCTATCATCACTAAAGACAACCATAAGGCAGTGAAAACTGCATTTGGCTTGACATTCAAAGGACCTGGGTTACAGATGTGCCTCTCCCTGCTTGTACGAACTGAATCAACTCACTGATAATTTTTAAGCCTCCTTTGCTTTTTATACAAAACTTGGATGATATTAGATTTACCTAAATTATCTACTGAAATATTGAAAATATTATATTTAAATTTAAGCAACATTGTCAACATCACAATTTGTTTTTAAAAAGGTTTTCTTCAAAGTCAAAGAATAAGAAAGCAACCAATTAAAATTATAGTGACATTCCTCTATTAAATTATTGCTATTAAACCTAATTCACTGTGGAATTCTTAAAACATAAAAACATCAGTTGTTTTATCTTACTGAATTGTAGCACAATGTAGAGGACAGAATATAAGTGTATTAGAATCAGTTAGATCTGGTCTCAAATTCCTGCTTTGTCACTTACTAGTTGGATCACTTTCTGATTTTAGCCTGAACCTCTTTTCTTAAAATGAGAGAAACTGGGCCACAACATGAATAATTTTTTAAGGAAAGATTGAGGTTATTCTAATCATTCTTTGAAACTCAGTTACACACAAACTAGTCTGATATATGTAAAAGTAGTTCCCTTAACTTTTGAAAGTTTTTTTTAATGATTTTTTTTAACATTTATTCATTTTTTGAGAGACAGAGCACGAGCAGGGGAAGGGCAGAAAGAGAGGGAGACACAGAATCTGAAGCAGGCTCCAGGCACTGAGT
Organism: Panthera pardus; assembly: GCF_024362965.1. NCBI lineage: Eukaryota > Metazoa > Chordata > Mammalia > Carnivora > Felidae > Panthera > Panthera pardus. The sequence continues at coordinate 52,222,495 of NW_026526654.1, forward strand.
TGTCAGCACAGAGTCCAAAGCGGGGCTTGAACTCACAAACCATGAGATCGTGACCTGAGCTCGTCAGACGCTTAACTGACTAAGCCACCTAGGCACCCTAACTTTTGAGAGTTTCTAAATTATCATGACATTGTTCATGTACTTTTTAATGTTAGAAGACAATAAGATCTTACCTTTACTTAACAACAGAGCTTAATGCTAATAATGAATTTAGTTAATACTGTGGGAGAAATATATCTGTTCATCCAGTATGTTTTTTCAATATAAAAGATTTTTGGAATTTAGTGGATTCATTCTTGAGAGTCAGAGACTGGAAAAAGACTTATCCCTGTTAATTTGTTTGTATTTCCACACACAGAATTTCTGCCAAAGATTCAGAAATTTACATGTTTTCTGCAGGTTTATATAGGCTCTATCTGATAGATTAATAAAGGTTAATAATTATAGAAATTTAAACATGTGGAGAAAATTCAAATGCGGATAGAGTATGTCCCTTTCTTTCAGTAATACAAACCCATGATTGTCTTGTTCTCCACAAAAATATATGCACTTTCAGAATCCTCTGGTCTTTTCCCTGATTTGCTGATGTTTTCTAAAACACACACCCACAGACAATATTGCCATCCCCAGCATCTCTCAATGAAAAATTAGAACATTTAACGTTCTTTTTTTTTTTTTTTTTTTTTTTTTTTTTTTTTTTTCAATGTTTTTTAATTTATTTTTGGGACAGAGAGAGACAGAGCATGAACGGGGGAGGGGCAGAGAGAGAGGGAGACACAGAATCGGAAACAGGCTCCAGGCTCCGAGCCATCAGCCCAGAGCCTGACGCGGGGCTCGAACTCACGGACCGCGAGATCGTGACCTGGCTGAAGTCGGACGCTTAACCGACTGCGCCACCCAGGCGCCCCAACATTTAACGTTCTTAATGTTGCTTATGGTGCAGAAGCTAGAAAGACTGTGAATCTGTAAACATCTCAGGTCCACACTGTAAGCACTGTTCATAAACTCAGGGTAATGTTTCTGTTTTCTGTTCAACTACTAGGAGACGAAAGCATCTTAGCATTTGACACTATTTCCCTTCTACTAATCCATATTTTACTGGTTTATTTACTTATTTTTAAAGTTTATTTAGAGAGAGAGAGAGCAAGCAGGGGAGAGGCAGAGAGAGAAACAGAGAGAGAGAGAATCCCAAGCAGGATCCACTCTGTCAGCTCAGAGCCCAGCATGGTGCTTGAAACCAAGAACCATGAGATCATGACCTGAGTTGAAACCAAGAGTTGGATGCTTAACTGACTGAACCATCCAGTACACCTTATTTATTTTTGAGAGAGTGAGCACAAGCATGAGCAGGAGAGGAGCAGAGAGAGAAAGAATCCCAAGCAGGTTCTGCAATGCCAGTACAGAGCCCGATGAGGGGCTCAAACTCATGAACCATGAGATCGTAACCTAAGCTTAAATCAAGAGTCGGAGACTTAACCCACTGAACCACCCAGGGACCCCCAGATTTACTGGCTTAAATGCCATAGTAAAATAAACTTGCCATGTAATGAGAGATTTATGTATATTAGAAGGACAAATGTCACAACGAGGGCAATAATATGTGCTGATATGCAGTATTAATAAAGACATTTAAAGCCTCATTGACCATCTTCTCTTTCTTACAGAGCATTCTTGTTGATAAAGTAACCAAATTCATAGGATACCTGAAAGAAATGACAGTGGTGATATTCTGTATAGAAGATGGCATATATCTCTAGAGCTTTGGCCCTAAACTGTCAGTTATTTTTAAAATTACATATTTTGTGTTCAAATGGAAAGAAAAAACTTAGTACAGCTTCTATTCAATTATTGACCCTATTAAATGAAAATCTAACACTTTTTTATTGTTAGTAGGCTAAAGGGATATTGGTAAAGGCACTTACTGGCTGGATTTATTACAAAAATTAATTTTCTGGATCCACTACAATCATTGCAACTTTTACTGGCTTTTTATTTATAGAACTGGATGTTGATAAGGAATTAAGATATTTATACATTGTCCAAAAACCAGGTTTCTAGGAGACCAGCTCATTTTTGTTCTTCATTTTTCTTTCAATAGTAACCTAGATAGGGGGTGCCTGGGTGGCTCATTCAGTTAAGCATCTGACTTTGGCTCAGGTCATGATCTCGCAGTTTGTAGGTTTGAGCCCCACGTCAGGCTGATAGCTCAGGGACTGGAGCCTGCTTCAGATTATGTGTCTCCCTCTCTCTACCCCTCCCCCACTTGCACTCTGTCTCTCTCTCAAAAATAAACATTAAAAAAGTTAAAAAAAATACTAACCTGCACTGAAAACTCAGGATTATTTGCCTGGTAAAAAAAAACAAAAAACAAAAAACTACTTAGTACAAGGAGAGATAATATAGGTTTGTCTATGTATATTTACATGTTGGGAATATGTGTATATACATATGCACAGAAAACATCTGAAATGTACTTCTCTGCCTATTAAAGGACCACAAAGAAAATTCCTGAGTAAATATCCAATATCTGTCTCCATTATCTCTAGGAATCCTAACGTAAACACTAACAAAGTCTTGCTTTCCTTTTCTCCAGTGAAACAGACTTTGGTTTGGAGATGATGCTAGAAACAGGGCCCTGAGCTATACCATTCTCCTTGGGTTAGGGTAAGATGTGATAATAGAATTAAAACAGCCAATGAAGAGTATTATCTTGTCCACACTGACAAGTTTCTCATCTTAGAAAGGTGAATATCCACATGGAAGTCCAAATTAGGACAGGTGGCATGATTACAACCTCTTCCCCACTTCCATCAAATCTAAAGTATATAATTAATTCCAATTATAGGGCTTACATCTTGATGGCTTGAAATAAGGGAGAAGATCATTGAAAAGAATGTTCTCACTGTGACTCCATCAAAAGAATCAGAGAACTATTTCCTTAAGTGCTGTCTGATCCAATAGCCAAATTTTTCTTTGTATATCATTTGAACAGATGACACTGTATTCCGCCCCCCCCCCCCCCCCCCGCCGGCACAACAGGGTAAAAAGTGCCTTGAATTTCCACATATCCATGCACTTTGATTCAGAACATTCTGATCCAGAATAGAACTTTACTAACATATGAGCTATTTTAACACGAGACTATCTTAACACCTCTCTGTACTTACTGCTATAGCTGTATTTCAGGTTAAAAAACAATTCCTTGGCAAGGTTTCTTAAAAGTTTATTAATCATGTTACTACATTCATATGATAAGCTAAACAAATAGTAGTATGGAACTTTGTATTTATTCCATGGAGTTAAACACTTACTGAAAACGTTACTATAAATATTTGTTACACACTTCCCTTTGAGGTTCTAAAAACTCACTTTCATTTTATTAGTCATTTCATTTTATTTTTTTAAATGTTTATTTATTTTGAGAGAGAGAGAGAGAGAGAATGGGAGAGAGACAGCATGAGTGGGAGAGGAGTGGAGAGAGAATCTCAAGCAGGTTGGATGTCATGACGGTGAGATCATGACCTGAGTCAAAATCAAGAGTTGGGACACTTAGCTGACTGAACCACCCAGGCACCCCTAAGACTCATTTCCAAAACTTAACCTCAGTAAGCCATATTTATGACATTCTATTAAATTTATTGAAGTAAATATTCTTTGTAAGATACAGACCTCAGTCATATTTATTAAAAATAAATTGTTCCAAAAGGTATAAACATAAATGAAGAAAAACAATCAAATGACAAAAACTGGAAAACGTAAATTTAATTTCTAATTTAAAATGCATATAGAAAATACACTGAAACATCATTTATCCTTCATGAATGAGCAAATATTAAAATGATAATAGCTGAAATATAGCTAAAAACAAAGCCATTAATTTATAAGACTTTGATGAGATTATGCCTTTATTGATATTCTTATGCACTTATGATAGTATTACATGTTTTTTGTTTTTGTTTTTGTCTTAGAGAGCTGTAGTTATTTATATATTGTTGATAGAGGCTCTATGATATATTTATAGTGTGCATATTATATTCCACACCATTGTTGTGTTGTTTTCTTAGTGGTATCTTAAAAGAGCAGAAATTTTTAGTTTTTTTGGTAAAATGCAATTTATCATCTTATTTATTTTTTTTGGTGGCTTTTCTAATCCATATTTGCTTAACCTGAGGTCACAATAATCTTCTATGTTTTCTACTAGAAATATCGTTTAGCTTTTACCCTGAAGCCTATGGTCCATTTTAAGATAACTTTAATGCTTTGTTTGAGAAAAGGTTTGAGTTTCATTATATTCCATATGGATATTCAGTTGCTTCAGTAAAATTTGCTTGCAAAACTATTATTTCCCCATAAACTAACTTGGCATGTTTGTCTAAAATCAATCGACCATATATATGTGGATCTTCTCATGAATTCGTTCTTCTGTTCCATTCATCTCTATGTATCTTTATGTAAATTCCATATTGTCTATAATATATATATTTTTTTAAGTAGGGACACCTGGGTGGCTCAATAGGTTAAGCATCTGGCTCTTAATTTCAGCTCAGGTCATGATCTCATAGTTCATGGGATGAAGCCCTGCTTTGGGCTCTGTGCTGATAGCAAGGAGCCTGCTTGGGATTCTCTCTCCCCCTCCCTTGCTTCCTTGCGTGCTGTCTCTCTTAAAATAAATAAACTTTAAAAAAAAGTAATTCATGAGATCAGGTCATACAAGTCTTCCAATTTTCTGTCAAAATACCTTGACTATTCTAGGTTCTTTACATTTTTAAGCAATTTTAGAAACAGCTTGTCAAGTGCTATATAAGAAAGACTGCTGGGATCTTGATTGGGAATGTGTTTAATCCAAATGTAATTTTTGGAGAAAATTGATATTTTAACAAATTAAGTCTTACAACCCAATAGCATTGTCTATTTATTTATGTCCTCTTTAACCTGCCCCAAAATATTTTATAGTTTCCAGTGTATGAGCTTTGTGCAAAGTTTTATTCAATTTATTCTTTAGAATTTCTCATTTACTAAAGCTTGAAAATAACAAGTTTAACTTCATTCTCCAAGTGTTTCTTATTAGTATATAAAAGACTACATCTATCTATCTATCTATCTATCTATCAACATAGTCATAGTCTTTTTATACTGGAACCTTCCAAACATTATTTATCATGTCTCATAACTGTTCTTGAATTTTATTAACATTTTCCTTGTAGACAATCATGTTTAATTATTTTTTAAATTCTTTTAAAGTTTATTTGTTTTGAGAGAAACAGAGAGAGAGAGAGAGAGAGCGGGAGAGGGGCAGAGAGGAGAGAGAGAGAGAGAGAGAGAGAGAGAGAGAATCCCAAGCAGCCTCCACACAGTGTGAGCTGGATGCAGGGCTTGAACACACGAAGTATCAGATCACAACCTGAGCTAAAACCAAGAGTCAGACGCTTAACCAACAGAGCTACCCAGGTGCTCCTAGTTTGTTTGTTTTTTTTAATGTTTATTTATTTTGAGAGAGAGAGAGAGAGAGAGAGAGAGAGAGAGAGAGTAAACGTCCGTTGGGGGGGGGGGAGGAGCAGAGAGAGAGGGAGAGAGGGAATCCCAAGCAGGCTCCCTGCTGTCAGCACAGACCTGAATGTGGGGTCGATCCCACAAACTGTGAAATCATGACCTGAGCTGAAATCAAGAGTCAGACATCCAACCGACTGAGCCACCCAAGCACCCTAATGTTTCATTATTTTTAATTCATCCTTTTCTTGTTTCATTGCACTTGCAGGGGCACCTAGGAAAGATTAAATATATGTGGTAACAACTGACATTCTTGTCTTTCATATACTACCTATTAATGTCCTTTGTCAATTGAAGAAGTTTTCTTCTATTCTTATTTTTCTGAGAGTATTTATCATGAGGCTTTAGTATATGTCTGGTAAAGAAATTCTTGTACAACGTGGTTAAGGAATTTTTGCACAATGGAAAGTTTCACAGGCCTGCAAAAGTCTTATACTATGTCACATGAAAGAGTTTAAATTTATTATATAAATACTTCTAAACATTTCTAAGGAGGAAAAAAGGAAGTGAAGCATACGTTTAGAATACTGAAGAAATAATGGGGAAGTATCTTTTGGTTCTTAGAATAAGAACCATGGTAATTTCTGAGAAGCAAGTCAGATACACAAAATTTATTTAGAATGAAAATGTATGTGGTGTAATTAGTAAGGATATGTCCTACAAATAAGTGACACTGACTTTTCCCCCTGAATTTTTATGTATCAATTGTGGTATAGAAATAAAAAGCATATAAAAATCAAAGGACTTTGCTGTCTTCAACAAAGAAATTTCAGAAAAATACACATCCTAGTTGACTGAATAAAATATGCTTTTGTTTCACTCACTTTTAAAGAATTATCCCACATAAATGTCCCTTACATGGGTGGAGTACTGAGAATGAAAACCATATAGCAATGTCACTATGTGCAGAAAAATCGTTTGGATGTAATTTGAAACACATTCAGATAAAAACTCTCAGAAAACTAGTAATTACTGTAATGTTGCTAAATATGGCAAAATAAATCAATGAAAAAATTACAGATAATGTCATATCCATTGGTAAAGACTGAATGACTTCACTACTATCCACATCAAGGCAAATGTTTCTGCTTGTATCATTCCAAATTAACATCATGCAGAAGAACCTACCCAGAGTAATAATGCAAGAAGAAGAAATAATGTAAACACTGGAAAGGAAGAAAGAAAACAAAAATTTGCAGATTACAAGATGGCCTGCATAGAAAAACCCTAAGTCATTTGGGGAAAGAAGAAAATAAAAACATAGTATAACTAAAAACTGAATTAGAGAGATTGCAGGATACAAAGTCATACAGAAAAAAATTAATTATGTTTACATTACCAATGAACAATTGGAAATTTAAATAGGAATAAAACAGAAAAAGATTGAAACTATGATATCAGAAAAATGTGAAAAAAAACCTTTGCTCTGAAAATGTTGAATATATAACATAGAAATCTAAAAAAATAAATGCAGTATTTGCATACATAAAACCACAAACCATTGATCACAGAAGTTAAAGAAGGCAAATAATTGGAAGGAAACAACATTCATGGGTTGAAAGATTCTTTCAAATGTATCCATAGATTCAATAGTTTCATTAACAACCCCAGTAGGATACTTGATAAATCTTGACAAGCTGATTGTAAAATTTTATACGTAAAAGGAAAGTACTTCAATAGTGAAAGCAATGTTGAAAAACAAAATGAAGTTGAAAGTCTCACACTATTTGATTTCAGGAATCAGTAGCTATAAAGCTACTAGTAACTATAGCACAGCATAGTATAGATGAAAAAACACAGAGCCCCAAAACATAATTACTTGTTTATGGTCAACTGTTTTTCCACAAAGTTATAAAGACTGCTCAGTGGATGAATGGTACTTTTTTTTAAACAAATGGTGCTGGAACAATCAGATATCCATATGTGAAAGAAAGGTAAAGAAAAGGAAAAAGAACATTGAACATATCTTGCACTATATGTAAAACTTTAGATAGGAATAAATTATAGACTTAAATACAAATCCTAAAGCCACAAGACTTCTAGAAGGAAGAAATGATAAAAAAAAATTTTTTTTTGCTATCCTGGATTTTTCAAAGATGTTTTGTATAAGGACAGAAAAAACATGAAGCATAGAAAACACTGATAAATTAAGCTTCAAAAAAATTAATAGTATTGTTTTTGTTCAAAAGACTCTTGAAAAAATGAAAGGATTGGGAAAGATTGGGAAAATTTTTTAAACAAATATTTGATATAGGATTGGTATCCAAAATGTATAAATTACTCTCATAACTAAAAACAAAAGGAAGCCCTTTCAATTTGTAAAAATTGAATTTGAAAAAAAAAAAAGGTTTGGATGTCCAATTTAAAAAAAAAATAAGTTTTACGTATGGCAAATAAAGACATGAAAATTGTGTAATAACATCAGCCATGAGGAAAACATAATTTAAAACCATAGAGAAATAGTAGTACACACCTCTTAGAATCAGTAAAATTTACCCAAAAAAAAGTGACAACACCAACTGTTGGCGAGAATATAGAGCATCTGGAACTCTCAAGACTTCTTGATCAGAATGCAAAGACAGATGCACTTTGCAAAACATCATGGTAGTTTCTTTAAAAATTTAAAACTGACCATAACCTGTCCTAGATATTTACTCAAAAGAAATGAAACAAATATTCAAAATGAAAACCTACATGTGAAACTTATATCACTTTTTAAAAAAAAATTTTTAATGTTTATTTATTTTAGAGACAGAGAGACAGAGCACAAGCTGGGGAGGGGCAGAGAGAGCCAGAGACAGAATCTGAAGCAGGCTACAGGCTCTGACCTGTCAGCACACAGCCTGACGTGGGCTCGAACCCACAAACCATGAGATCATGACCTGAGCCAAAGTTGGATACTTAATCCACGGAGCTACCCAGGTGCCCCAAATTTATATCACTTCTATTCATAATTACCCAGAACTAGAAATGTCCATCAAATGATGCATGAAAAATCTGTGGTTCTTCCTTACAATTAGATTTTACTCAGTGATACAAAGGAATGGACTAATGGTACATGTAACAATATGTAAGAATATTAAATTAATTATGCTGAGTGAAAGAAACTGAACAAAATAAATTTATACTGGCTGATTCTATTTCTGTACATTCTGAGAAGGGGGGCATACTACAAATGATTGCTGGGAGCAGAAGGTGGAAGGAAGGATTAACAAGAATGAAAAGCAGTAACATTTACTTTTATTTTTTTAATTTTTTTCAGAGAAAGCACACACGTGTGCGTGAGTGGAGTGGGCAGCGGGTAAGGGAGAGAGAAAATCTTAAGCAGTCTCCATACCCACAGGGAAGTCTGATGTGGGGTTCAACATGACCATGAGATCATGACCTGAGTCAAAATCAAGAGTTGGACACTTACCCAGGCACCCCAAAGCACTAACATTTAAATATAACTATATATGGCTAAAATAATCAGTGGTAAAATTATCTCTGCTAATTTCGGTGAAACATTGGGGCATGAACTATAAGATACTAGTAGAAATAAATTTTTTATTAAAAATAATGGTGATGATACCTGAGATTTCTGTTGAAGTATCAAATATAGTTGTTTTTTTTTAAATAGATCCAAAATAGGAAAGTTAGAAAGAGTCAAGGTAAAGCTTATCTTATTTATATTTTGAAGCGTTACTTTTCCTCCTGTGTAATATAGGCCAAAAAAAAGTGTATACAAAAGGAATATTTCATTGGCCAGCTACCATTACAGTTTGCAAGAGAGTAGAACAAAAGACCAGATACAACAGTTGTGCTCAGAGGTAGAACTAGCAGAGTTTACAGGTGGTGTCTTTGTGAGACCAAAGGAAAGGGCTGGATGAAAAACAAATTTGAGATTATACCTTGAAAACTGGCATATTGTTAGACAACTTATCTATAGTGGTATAGGTGCTGATACTTGTTTTCTTTTCTTTTTTTTCTTTCTTTTTTCCCCCCAGAGGAGTAACTGAGGAACATGGGGAAGAAGGGAAGAGTATTTTCACAATCTCATTTTGGACATGGTAAGTTTGAGATGACAATGGGAGATACAAGTGCAAATAGAAGAATGCAATAACCTATATAAGACTCAAGTTGAATGGAGAGATTGAAGATCATTATTTGAGAAAAGTATATAAAATATAAAGATGTTGGGGTGCCTGTGTGGCTCTGTCGGTTAAGCACCTGACTTTGGCTCAGTTCATCATTTCACAGCTAGTGAGTTCAAGCTCCATGTCGGGCTCTGTGCTGATAGTTCACAGCCTGGAGCCTGCATTAGATTCCGTGCCTCTCTCTCTCTCTGCCCTTTGCCTGCTTGTTCCCTCTCTCTCTCTCTCTCTCCCTCTCTCTCACTCACTCTCTCTCTCTCTCTCTCTCTCTCTCTCTCTCTATATATATATATATATATAATAAACATTAAAAAATAATAAAAAATAAAGATGTTACTTTAAAACATGAACCTGCAAAAGATCAAGTTAAAAGATATAGAAAGAAAAATGAAAATGATTCAAAATAAACTCAGAAACACTAAAATGTGTGTGCTTAGTAAAGTAGAGCAATCCACCAAAGGTATAGAGAAGGAGCAGTCAAAGCAATATGGAGAACATTAGAAAGATACACTGTCAAAAAATGTTAAGAAAGACAATGTCGAAAGCTTTTAAGAAGTCAAATAATACAAACCTCAGAAAGTGACTCTGTTAGTTCAATGATGGCTACAAACCCTTTGGCACTTCTCTTGTGAAGTGATTCCCCATCCCCTTGAATCTCAGTGTGCTATCTGAGTGCTCTGACAAACAGAATATGGTAGAAGTGATCCTGTGCAAGTGTCTGAGCCTGAGTCTAGAGCCTGGAAACTTCTGCTTCCTGGCTCTCAGATTGTTTTTCCTGAGGAAACCAGTCATCAGGCAAAAATCTAATTATCCTATGGCCATCATACTGTGACAAACCCCAAGCTAGCTACATGAAAGACAACATTAAGAAAAATATATTAGCATAGAAGCTATGGTATAGCTATAGAATCTTCTATAGAAAGATTCAAGTCTCACCTGCCATGTGCTGCAACAGTATCAGAAAATCTCAGCAAGAACAGTTTAGGTGAGTCCATAAATATTCAGAAAGTGAGAGGTGACAATAAATTGCTATTTTAAGTCACTAAGTTATTGACTTCAAAAACTAACCAAGGGGCACCTGGGTGGCTCAGTTGGTTAAGTGTCCAACTGTTGATTTTGGCTCAGGTCATGATCTCATGGTTCATGAGATTGAGCCCCTCATTAAGACTCTGTGCTGACAGTGTGGAGCCTGCTTCGGATTCTCTCTCTATCTCTCTGTCTCTAACCTTCCTCTGCTCACTCGCATATGGGCACATACATGGACTCTCTGTCTCAAAATAAACATTAAAAGAAAAAACTAATCCAGTATACATACAGGCAAATTATCTTCATCTTAATAAGCTTTTCAAACACTTTTTTATTTTGTTATCTCTAATTTTTGCCAGATACTCTTTTTAAATTTATTTTGCTCTAATTTCAATGACTTTACAAAGCAATATGCAGTTTCTTATTTTATAAAATGATTTTCAATTTTTTTCAGTTTCAAACTATATATCTCCTAAATGTTAAAATTGCATTTTACTTCCAGTGTATTTGTAATCTTCCTGCTAGCAAATTAGTTATCTTTTATTTTATAAACAATACTAAATACAATAAATTGTATCTATATCTTTTTCACTATTGCTTTATTTCCTTCTTTCATAATTAATTGCCTTTTTGTTAAACTACACACTTCACACATTTTTTTTTTTAGAAAAGGTTGGTGAATAATCTACCTGGTTTATATTTTCCAAAACTTTGGCTGGATTATTAAATGGCAGATTACCTGGCTACAAAATTCAAGGCAGGACACGATATAATTTTTCTAAGGTCTTTTTAATGTTAAAATTGTTTTGTTTTTGTTTCTGTTTTTGTTTTTAAATTTTTTTCCAATGTTTATTTATTTTTGAGATACAGAGAGAGACAGAGCATGAGCAGGGGAGGGGCAGAGAGACATAGAATCTGAAGCAGGCTCCAGGCTCTGAGCTGTCAGCACAGAGCCTGACGGGGCTCGAACTCACAAACCTCGAGATCATAACCTGAGCCGGAGTTGGACACTTAACCAACTGAGCCACCCAGGTACCCATTTCTGTTTCTGTTTTAATAAAAATTTTGTCTGTTGGTCATCCTTTAGATAGTCATGATTGCTTACTGTGGTTGTTTCCATTTATCTTTGCAGTTCTACAGTTTTAGTGCCAGGCAATTAATTATGAATACATACATTTATTGTCTCTGACTGAAATCACTCATTGCCTTTATTTCCTTTTTTAAAATGTTTTCTTTAATTTGGAATAGTTCTTAACCTCTCTTTATCTTTTGTTAACATTACATTTTCAAATTTACATTTCAGAAGAGTCAAAGTTTTATAAATTGCCATGTGTTTTATAAATTGTCTTTCAGCTTAGCTTTGCCTAATATCTTATCATGATTAAGTTCACATTGTTCTTTTTGGCAGATACAGTATCTATGACATGTGTCTTCACATCAAGAGGCAGTGCAGGATATTAGTTTGTCCATTTTGATTATGTAATTATAATTTCATATTTATAATTGAATTCCGATCTTCTGCCATTCTGTATCTTTGTATCTCTGTTCTCTTACATCAAGAATTCGGGCTCCAGGAGTGCCTGGGTGGCTCAGTCAGTTGAGTGTCCAACTCTTGGCTTCGGCTCAGGTCATGACCTCACATTTCATGGGTTCGAGCCCTGCCTCAGGCTCTGTGTTGACAGTGCAGAGCCTGCTTTGGATTCTCTCTCTCTGGCTCTCTCTCCCCCTTCTCCATTGTGCTCGTGTGTGCGCTCTCTCTCTCTCTCTCTCTCAAAATAAGTAAATAAATAAACTTAAAAAAAGAATTCTGGCTCCAAACAGCAGTATATTTACTCATTTGCTCAATCCTACAACACAAAAAATAATATCCAAGTTGCTATACTGACACCATTGTGAAAAAGAAACCCAGAATGTTAAAAATAAACAAGTAACAACTTCTGGATGGAATCACATGTATGTTGGAAATTACCAATGCTGCTTATTGTATTCATATTTGTTTAAAATTACTTGGGACTGTACATAATTAACATTTAAAATAAGCATAGTTTTAGAAAAGACATGCGGAAATGAAGAACAATCTCACAGTCAGAGCAGTAATCAGGAGTTGAAGCCAAACATGGTCCTTACAGGCTGGGGGACTGTATCTATCCTTAGAGGTTAATTTTCTTATGACTATAAGCCCCAAGAAATCAAGGTGGTAAAAGCGAGTTTGTTACATAAAGGGAAGAAGAAACTTTATCCCATTTATCAAACTAGAAATAAGAGCTGGTCATCTGCCCTAATTTATGAGTGAATAATGGAACCATTCACTCAAAACCTAAATTTGAATCATGTGTACTGCAGAACAGAGTTTAAATTCCACTAGCCAATCAGGCTGAGAACTCCTAAGTGAGATGTCAATGTGTAACTTGGTCTTAAATTGATTACGTAGAAAACTGACAAAAGGAAAAACTAAACTAAACTACACTAAAAAGCAATTTTCCCAAAGGGACAAACTTCTAAACACCAGAGCATGTGTTACCCTCACAATATACTTCTGAAGATGAGTCCACTCCCATAAATACAGAATACATGAGGAAATAAACTCTTACTCTAGAAGTCAGCAGTCCAAACAAATAGGAGGATTCACACCATGAGCTAGTGTATAAATAAAATAAATAGGTACCATAGTCCACAAAACAGTAGGAAAACATAATTTTTATTACAGCTATGTACCAGAAGCCTCACTTATCAGTTAAAGTTGAGTTCAGGCCCTGCTATGGTTATATATATTATACAGTATTGTACTATCAAGAGTAACAAAACCACAAAGTTTCAGATTTCAAATATCAGTTATCACATGAATTTTTGGAATATTGTTAGTATTTTGGTTAAATAAAGAATAGAAAACTTGTTTTATTTTCTAACTCTGTGAACAAAAATTATGATAAAAGATCTAGCTTTTGATATCAACCCAATTGATATATTTGGGATACATAGCGTTTTAAAGGAAAGTAAATGAATTCTTTGAATGTTTGAAAAAATTGTGATTTTCTGCTAAAAAGAACTTTTCTATTTCACCGATTTCCATATTAATAGCTTTATTTGCATAAAAATATACCTATCCTGTTTACTTTCTCTTATTTGTGAATGTATTTGGAACTCTTCTCAAATCCTTTCTACAGGAGCTTTATGCCAACATTTATTATCAAAAAAGAGAAAATAATAAATGTAGAATCAGCAGGACACCACTGGATTTCCTTAAAGATTTGTCTCTCTAAAATCTCTTGTGAATTCCAAGTATGGAACTGACTATAGCAATATCAAAAGATTTGTTGCCCAACTGAAATGTTTTTATATTCATTTCAATATAGAGTAAATGGCCATTCAATTTTGTGTGCTGTTAAAATAAAAACCAGAGACAAGCCTTGAAAATTTCCTGAGCAGACAAAACCAGTTCAGTCCAACAAGCAAAGCTTAATTTGCTGTATTTTGCAAGACTAACTTGACCTGGGCCATTTCTTGTTTATGCCTCTGGAAATCATACGCAAAACTTACACTGTTGCGCAAATTTGACATGTGGCAACCGTTAAACAATTCCTTATCATTTAAGAAAATTCTAATATTATAATCAAAGGCCATGAAGAATAAACCGTCATTGCCTCCTCACTATATACGCTGCTGCATAAAAATATAGGTCCAGAGCCTCATTCTACATTTTGGTTTGAAGGCTCTTAAGTTCACGAGGTTTTGGTTTGTGCACAATAAAGCATTTACTAATCCCAACTTTGGTAATTTATTGGTTTTACTTCTACTATTTATGAACTTTTGACATTGCCTATGCGTGTCATGTTTCAGAGTTCTATTTACAATTTCCCAATATAATTTGTGGGTAAGATTATTAATAATTCAAAAATAAATGGAATAAAATGACAATTTAAAAATTTCCAATTTAACTCTAATCCTGATATCAGAAATCACAGAGAAAATGGGAGGACTAGGAGAAATAGAACAAAATATTTGCAAATAATTTATCTGTTAAGGGGTTAATATCCAAAATATATAAAGAACTCATACAATTTAACAGCAAAACAACAAAAAAACAAATTAGAAAATGGACAAAGGATCTGAATAGACATTTTTTTTCCACAGAAGACACACAGATGGTCAACAGACACATGAAAAGATGCTCAAAATTACTAACCATCAGGGAAATGCAAATCAAAAATCTAAGATGAAATCACCTCACACCTGTTAGAATGGCTATTATCAAAAAGATAAGAAGTAACAAGTATTAGCAAGGATGTGGACAAAAGGAAACCCTGTACACTGTTGGAATGTAAACTAGTCTGGCCACTATGGACAAGAGTATGGAGACTCCTTAAAAGATTAAAAGTAGAACTATCATATGCTATAGCAATTCCGCTTCTGGATATTTATCCAAAGGAACTGAAAACAATTAATTTTAAAAGCTAGATACAACTCAGTGTTGACTGCAACATTATTTACATGCAATAGCCAACATATGAAAACAACCTAAGGGTCCATCAATGGATGAATAGAAAGAAAATGTGGTATATGTATCACAACAGAATACTACTCAGCTGTAAGAAAAAATGAGTTCTTGTCATTTGCGAAAAATGGATTAACCTTGAGGGCATTATGATAAATGAATTAAGTCAGACAAAGGCAAATATCATTTGATTTCAGTTATATGTGAAATTAAAAAAAAAAAAAAGCCAAGCTCATAGATACACAGGATAGTTGTCAGAAGTAAGGAGTAGGGGATAGGTAAAATGGGTGAAGGGAATCAAAAGGTACAAACTTCAAGTTATAAAATAAATAAGTCGAGGGTATGTAAAATACTACAACAACAACAACAAAAGTAGCTTTATTTTTGTTATTTCTTCTGATCTTTGGAATGGTTATAGCATATGTGATTGTCCTCAATGACTTCTCATACAAAATCTCATTCCAGTTTTAGTTTTCAATTCAAGAATATGGTTTTAGGAGGCCTGGTGCTACAGTCAATATAAAATCTGATTACATGAAACTGACTAAGCAAATGCAGGGATTGCAATTTTTTATAGTATTAAAGGGAAAATTCTCCAGAATGAAAATTTATTAACACTGTTAAACACCTGTTAGTAAGTAGGTGTATGAAGGGGATATTATAAAACTCCATTTTTAGATAAGAAACAAGTCTGTTCTCATATTCTAAATTTGAAGAACTGGGATTTTAAAAAAATATATACTTTCCTCAGTAATATCATTTGATATTTGTCACTTGAGTAATCTAAGGCCCAATTATGTTAGTAAGACTGCCATCCCAGAAACCTACCTATGGGTGCCATAGACAGTGGTTTCCAACTATAAAACTAATTTTCTACTTTTCAGTGGTCATATTTTATAGCTTAGGTGTTTTTCTCCCTGCCCTCCATCAGGAGTATCTTTTTGTTTGGCTAGAAGTTTTACATTTGCTAGATGGTAGTCTGTCTGTTAGGAATAATAATGGAAGCCTTCATTCATCATTCATCCTGATGAATCTAAGTACTCATATTTAGCACCTAGATCAAGTCCCTACAGTGGAAATGATTTTCTGAATCCACTCAGTAATAATCATGCTTTTAAAGTGTAAAATCCTGGACTGATTATTTATTTACCTATATTTAATTTGCATCGTGGCACTGCATTCAAATCAGGAAACTTAGTTCTATCGCAAGGAAAAAAAAATGACTGAGAATATTTGGTAGCTTGATTCTCTAAAAAACTACTGAATGAGATTTAAAAATATCTGTTATCTCCTAAGACAGAATATAGCTGCTAATGACAAAATGGCCAGGACAACATACTGAATAGTATTGAGTTTTCTAAGTGTGATATAATATAAAACATGTGGCTGCAAACACATTCTAGGCCACTAAGGAGCTTCTTCATATACTTGGAAGCCCTTAGTCTGGGAAATTCAACTGGACCAGAACACGTGCCTCTAAGGTCCATGACAAAGTAGCACAATCTCTCCTACAACAAGTAAAATGGCCAAAAATGATCATGGAAGCACTTATGAACAAAACAATAAACTTGCAGAATCCAATGCTTAGAAGGGGTCTTGGCATCATTATCAGATACAGATAGTTTCTTGTAGTTCCTGAAATGCACATTCCAGACCTTAAATTCTGATATTTAATAATGGCAAGAGTGATTAGAAGGACTTGGCAAGATTATTTATAACAGGAATCCAGGAAAATTTTCTTGAATGGTTTTTAATTAGTGTTGAGTCATCAGAAAGTGACTGATGTCAGGTTTTTATTTTTTTTTTTAAGTAGTCTTGGAATGCTTTGCAGATCTATGAAAGGTAAAATCTCTCGTAATTAATATGTACCTTGCAGTAATTTTTATGAATCTTATTAGTAGAATGCCATAGATGCTTTTTGAGATATTATGCAGATTCCTCCTTAAATATTTCATCAACTCACAGAGCATATTTTTGTTCTCTTGTCTGTTAGAGTTTCATGTGGCTCCAAAGATCTTAGCTTTATTTTTCCCCCTAAGAATTCCATTTTTTTCCTACTGTTCCTGCACTCCAGGAATAAGAAATACGGTGAAAACCATGTTTGATCTTGAAGAATTTGAATGTATCTTGAATTAAATTTATTATACATAAGTGGCATTTCCTCTTCCTATCATCAGAGGAGAGATTCAAGAGAAACTGATATGGCTAGATTCTGTAAGGACTTAAAAAGTGAGACATGGCCAAGATATACCTAAGAAAGAATTCAGTGTGATATGGTGGAAGTCGGGGTCCAGGAAGATCTTAATAATATTATCAGCTGCATGAAAGATACTGACAAAGAGATGATATCCTAGATACTCTGCCCAGGTTGGAAATAGTTGGAATTTGCCTGCTTGATTTTTGGAATTATTTACAAAGCAGTTATAAATAGAGAATCAACTCTGGAATATTCAGAAGAAATAAAACAAAATGTGATATTATCAATATATAGAATTCACATAAACCCACAGATAAAAATATCAAGTCAAATTTATTTCATGGCTAGAAACAGAGAGAAACAACAACAAGAACATCAACAAAGCAGAAAGAAAAAAGGGGAAAAAAGAAAAAAAAATGGGGATTAACAAAAACACTATTGTAAAACTCTATGTCCAAAAAACTTCATCCCCCCAGTGCCTAAGTGGCTCAGTCAGTTGAGCATCCGACTCTTAGTATCAGGTCATGATCCCAGGGATGTAGGATGGAGTCTCGTGGTGGACTTTGTGCTGAGCATGGAGCCTGCTTGGGATTCTCTCTCTCTCACTCTCTCTCTGTCCCTCTCTCTGACTTATGCTCTGTCTCTCTCTCTCTCCCCAGAAATAAATTAAATTAAAAAAACCAAACAACAAAAAGTTGTGTCCGTTAGTTATAAACAAAGAGATACTAGCTGCTAATGTCAACACACACACATGCACACAGGCATGCCTGCACACACACACAGAGAAAAAAAAAATTGTGAACCAAGTATAAAAGAGAGGCTAGATAAATGACTTAAGGAATTAGAGGAGACTATTACATTAATTATACCTAACAGATTCTGGAAAATAGGTACACTTGTTGCCTAGTTTCCTTAATTAGGACAATTATGGTTTTGTACATATTAATTCAAAGTCCTCTGCAGAAGAAAATCATTGATAGGCTGAACACTAGTTTCCTTTACAGGGGATATTGAGGATGACGAGGCAGAGAATGTCACAGAACTCATCTTATGAAAAATTATATATCAAACAAGTTGGAAAAATTAAAACAAAATTGATGATAAATTCGATTATCTTTTTCTTACTTTTGAAATATAGAATGTATTGAAGTTCCAATGGGAAAGTGAATAAAAAAATGTCCTATCTCTGTAGAGAAGAGGGAGAGGCTTAGATATATATTATTTGATAACC
The DNA here is from genome assembly GCF_024362965.1 of Panthera pardus. Lineage (NCBI taxonomy): Eukaryota > Metazoa > Chordata > Mammalia > Carnivora > Felidae > Panthera > Panthera pardus. The sequence goes on from NW_026526654.1 coordinate 52,241,121, forward strand.
TAAGGACAACACATTTCAAATGGTTTAAGTGATCACACTAACGTAATCAATCTGTGAATAAGAAGAAATGAAATAGAGCATAGCAAAGTCTGCAGATAGAAAAACAGACCATACGGCTAGAAAACATGAGCATGAACAATTTTTAAAGAGAAGGAATTGCAATATATTTTTCTTCCTGCAATATAATATTGGTAACTTTGAGAAAATAAATTTGAGAAAATAAATTTTCTTTGAGAAAATAAATTTGATGAACTGCAATTTTACAGTGACAAAAGGGCCTCCTTTTCTAGAAATATGAGTCGCTAAAGTGAAGTTTGCTTTCTTCAGGCTTCACTTAACATGTATCTAATGATAATAGTATGATTGCCAGTTCTTTTTCAACATACTTTAGAGAAGTTCTTTAATAGGCTTATTGGCACACTTGACTTTGTTGACTTTCCTGCTTAGTAGAATGACATGATCCAGAAAGAACTGAAAATCTATTAACTCTTTGATTTTTCTTCTTTACATCCAGTGTCCCTTATTCCTGAAAGTACTACATCATCTTCCTAATGTTTTAAGTAGAAATAAGAAATGTCACATACCATTAACTTAGCCTCTCTATAAGTTTGGTTACATCCCTCACAATGATATAATTTTGTTGATTTGTCTATGAATTTTGCTAGTCAGCTATTCAAACTGTTGCAATGACTAAATTGCTCTTGAAATCTAAATAAATGACTGTGTAACAATAGGACACCTAAAATCCAAAGAGGCTTTTCATAACCAAATGTTATGTTTGGCAGAGTTCATCAGCCCATCATTTTGTTTTTCAATTTCCTTTTTTTAAAGTTAATATTTTGGAAATAGAATGTTAAGAATGTTTCTATCAATTTATCTATATTTGCTTCTAGAAATTCCTGTGCTTTCAAGGGATTAATTTGTTTATTGGTCAATCTACTTCTGTATGTGCTTTGCAGAATTTGTCTGTTGGGAAAATAACCCTATTATAATATAATCAATGAGATTCATAATAGGTCATAATGGTTTATACTGCCTCTTGAAAATGTTCAGGGTGACTGGAAATTTGGGAAAAATTGTAGACACAGAGTTTTACACGTCTGTGGCAGATCATTTAATCTGCTGTTGTTTGCTGCAGAAAAGTACACATGCCCCTGACTGTTCATAATGACCTGAGAGAAGTCTGATTCTTGGCCCCAAAGGCTTCCACTTAATAAAATTTACATTCACTTGTGTGTCTATATTTGAGGCAACAGCTGTATTTCCTCTCCTGCCATGAGATACAGTCGAAGGTGGATTTCTGGTGTCACTATTTCAGAAAATACAGTGGATTAATGTCTGTGTCTTGGAATGAGTCTAGAGCAAATCCTGGCACAGGGTGAGTGAGGCAGCCATAAGAAGGAGGCTTTCAGATCTCGGAGTGCAGAAAAAGTAACTGACAGCCCCCCGGTGGTATGCTCTACAAGTCCATCACTACATTTCTGCTGAGGGCTTATTTCTTACAAATGCTTCCACCTATGGCTGAATGTGGCAGCGAGAGGGAAGCAATCGGGTTCCTGGGACACGCCAGATCTTCTAATGGTGCATTGGCTCAAGGATTCCTTATTGGCTTTGCTGAAACTTCCCTTAGAACTGCATGGCAATAAATCAAGCATTTACCTAACCCTCCTTCCTTCCCTCTCACCTTCATTCAAGGTCAGATCTTCACACCTGACTAACAATTCTCCCAGATATTCTAGGCTCCCTCTCCACTCTCTCTGAAAGGCAGTCCCTTAATAAATGTATTGTGGATCTAATTGCATTTTGGCACCTGCCTCTCAGAGGACTTGAACTAAAAAAGTGTTTGAAAGGCTTGTAGGACACTGTTTTAGAGAGTAGTGATCCTTACTCTACTTAAGAAACTGCTCTAAAAAAATAAATAAACTGCTCTAGGGTTAGAACATGCATGTGTATGTGTGTTGATTATTTTTCACATTTAAGGGTAGGTCAGAGTCTGACTTCTAGCTGGATGAACTTTTTCTTTCTTTTCAAATTATTCTCTTCCTTTGTTTTTGTTAAAAATTTTGTTTGTTTGTTTTTAATTGTTATTCCTGATTTGGGATACTTAGGGCAATTAATCCGGTGTGACCGATGAACAACCAGAGTTTCATCTATAGTTTTCTGAATTATTATGGAGGAAAAAAAAAACTGTTGAAAATATCAGTAGAACAAGAGGGCACAGCTGGGTTCTTAATACCAATCATCTGTGATAGATCACTGACCAAAATGAGTGTGATCTGTAATATTCAAAAGTCCCACTGACGTTCACAAGTATATTTCAATCAATAGAACAGCAAGGAATAGAGTTGTTCGCACTGATTACTTCAGTTATTCAAATAGAATTTTTTAAAAAAATCAATGATTCATTTCCATAATTACTAAATATGAATCAAGCTTATGAAACTTTACAAGAAATTGTGATTTTTAAATACTTTGTTACTCAGAGTTCATGTTATACTATTCTTCGTATATTTACTTTCCCAGTGTTCTTGCAGAAATACAATTAAAAGCCTTTTTTGGGCAAAACAAAACAAAATACAATTTAGTTTTTAGTTATCACTAAAATGAATTTTGACTAAAATATCTTCCCTATTTTTGCTTCATAACATCATTGAGTCTTTTGCCACTCAAAGAAGTTTTTGAAAAGTTGTTTGGTGAACTGAAAGCATGTCAATCCCATTATCTGAATGGATAAAGTAATCACCTATTTATCAATCAAGGCAACTTCTCATAGTTGTAGCAAAAATACAAATATTCTCATTCTCTATAATAGTTTGCAAGTATATAGAACAAGGACAGGAGACAATTATCAGGTTAAATAAAACAGGCCATTAGCAAGGCTTTTGATTTATGCAATGAACGGTTTTATACAATTAGAACAACCTCTAGTTTCACGTAACTCAGGATTTAGTGAAAGTTTGTCTTTCTGTATACACACACACAAACACATATGTATGTGAATGTATGTTAGTATACACAAATAGGATAAACAGAATGGGAGGAAGGAAGGAAGGAAGGAGGAAGGAAAGGGGAGATGTCTTCAGCTTCCTATCTTTTCAAAGATTATAAGGTCACATTGTAATGAGGTGAATAAAAAGATGTTCTGACCAATTCTTCTTGGCCTGCCTCTAGATCTTTGTTCATACAGAGTTCATTAAAAGTTTATCCAGACTTAGATACTGAGGTAGGCTTTGGAGATAAAAAAGTAGGTAAGAGTTTCCTTCCCTGGAAGAGTTCATAGGTCAGAGGAGGTGAACATGTAAGAAAATATTTAAATTATAACAACTCTATATTTAGAGGGATTTAATAAGCATATGTTAACGATCCATGTAGAATATTCCAGGCTTCAAGGTATTTGTAACTTTCAAAGACTAACTGGTTAAACCCACCCATTTACTTGTGCATTTATCTAGTACTTACTTTATATATACTTTGTGCCAGGTACTATATTAACAGCAGATACTGCAAAAATTATGTCTCCAAATGAAGATACAGAGACCAGAACAGAAAGTGGTAAATTAACTACAGTGATGTCTACTGAGAGTTAGATTTGGGGAATTACTTGGTATAATGGAGGAGGTAGCAGGGATATCTACTTTACTTTGGGAAATCATAAAAGACCTCACAAACAAAAGACTGGGATTAATGTAAGCTTTTATCCATATTGCTCCTTCTCTATCATTACTTCAGTGTGTCTTATACTATGTGTCTTCAACAGGCATGTGCCTGAAACTGTAATTCTTACAGAAAACAATGACACAACACTGATTACACAGAATACTTTAAGTGTGGGTACAACTGATAAATGTGACTCCATTTTTCCAGGTGTTAGGTTTGCTATATTTATATTTTAGAGTAGCAGTAAATAGTCCAAAAGAATTACTCTTCATGATTAATCAGATTTACCAAAAAGAGTTTGGACATATGAATAGCATGAATATAGCATTGTTATTTTTGTTCCTAGACTTTTTTTTCTATTTTAATAATAGTTTACATTAACTACTGTTTCTACCCTTTGTTTCTTTATACATATCTCTTAAGTGAGAAATTTTACCTTTTTAGGTATCTATTTTTTTTGCCTGTTTTCAAAATGTCTCTAGAACAAAGCACAGTATATACAACTCAAAAGTACTACAATGCTATTTTAATCTAGAAGAAAATAAGCAGTTGATGCACTATAAACTATGTGGTCTAAAGTCAATGTGATTTTAAGAGAGAAACAGCTTCAACTATTGAAAAGTTAAATGAAAGTAACAATTAGAAAATATTGAGTCTTAAAATGTTCCTTTAGAGAGTAAGCATACTTTTAAAATCACAATTATTAGGTACATATTTGCCTGCATTACCCATGTAGTCCTATCTGGAAAATTAGTTTTCTTAAAGTTGTTAATTTACAATAGAGCTTCTAATTACCTTAATGGTATTGCTGAATATTGTTTTCAATTAGAACAGTTTAGCACATTTAGTGGATAGATGTTATCGCTTCATAAGGTTCATGCTCAACACTATACCAATGCTTTTTATTAGTATGGCGTTAAAGGTTCAAAAGAGAAGGGAAAATTGCCTCGAAGCCAAACTTTGTCTTTTAAAAAAGTTTCTTATAGCTAACTGAGGAGCAAACCACTGTTTTTGTTTTATGTCAATACTTTGTTAATTTATTTATGAAACCTGAGGAAAAAATAACATAGAGTCTGGATTAAAAGTTTGTATCTACCAACAATATGGAAACATACTTAAATTAAACTGAACTACTTATGGGCATCTACCATTTGATTTGATTTTTACCAAATGTTTAAGGAGCCAGTTCTAGTAACAGACATCCTCCCAGGTGCAATGGATAAAAATATAAATAAGATAACTTCCTGGCCTAAGTGGTACATATTCTGGAAGAGAAGAAAGAATGTGTAAATAAGCAGACTTCAGAATACTAAATTTTATCTTTCTAATATAGTTTCTCAAAACTCTCTTAATTGGAGTTTTTTTCTTTATCTTGATAAAAAGTTAGATGTAAAAAACAATAAACTAAAATAAATGAGTAAGGAAGTGCATCATCTAACAAAACATTTAGCAATAATGAATGACAGTTACAATGCCATATATTTTAACAAGATTACAGATCCCTGGATACACTAATTCCTCATAAATATAGTCTATTAACTGTCCCAACCCTGTATTTGCCATGATAGTATTATGTTGTAGTGGTGTTTGCTGATTTTCAATTACTGTGAATAATACAGATTTAACTTCATTTGCTAAAATTCAAATTATTCCCCACTCCCTACCCAACAGTTAGGTCTCCTTACATTTTTCGTGAAAGTCTATGCTAACTCACACATGTTCATGCAAACACACACACACACACAGGGAAAAGAGAAGTGGAGTGAAGGAGCAAGAGAGACTGAGAAAGAGCAATATTTAATCTAGGATATCTTCAACAGAAAAGCATATTTGACACAGAGAACTTAGAGATATTAGTTACATTTTGGGTTGAAACCTAGTCTTGCCCTTGGCTGTATGTTTTTGTTTTTGTTTTTCTCAAACTTACTGTCTAATCAATGGAGTCAAAGTGTTTCAGGATGTAAGTGTAAGTTTTAAAAATCAAGTGCCAAGAGGGCTGCACCGTGGTCTGCAGAGCCACTCTCACTAAGCTCTTGGCAAGCTAAGTCATGGCTGACTTGGAAAAAAATTAATTAAATTAAGTAAAAATAAAAATAAAAAGAAACTGCCTACATGCACCCTTGATGCAGTATTATCAACAACAACCAAATAATGGAAACAGCCCAGATGTCCATCAACTGATTACTAAATAAAGAAGATGTGGTATAGCTATACAATGGAATATCACTCAGCCTTAAAAAAGAATGAAATCTTGCCATTTGCAACGACATGGATGGAACTAGAGAGTATTATGTTAACCAAAATATGTCAGAGAAAGACAAATACCATATGATTTCACTTATATGTGGAATTTAAGAAACAAGACAAATGAGCATAGAGAAAAAGAGAGAGACAAACAAAGAAACTGACTCCTAACTACAGAGAACAAACCAGAGGGGAGGCGGGTGGGGAGATGCGCTAAATAGGTGATGGGAATTAAGGAGTGCACTCGTGATGAGCACCGGGTTTTGTACGGAATTGTTGCATCACTACGTTGTACACCTGAAACTAACAGTACACTGTATGTTAACTAACTGGAGTTTAAATAAAAACTTAAAAAAAATAAAGTGCCTAGAAGAGGGCCTGGTATATTGCAAGTGTACACAGTATATTGTTTCTTTACTATAAGTGCCATCAAACTACAAGTATCTTTATAAAATTCAACAAATCTTAAACAAAACAGGAAAGGTGTGCAATTGTTTTGTAACAAATACAAATTTGTACATAAACAAATACAAATGCTCTGAAATACTAGAAATCTTCCTGTTGTCATATGAAGATATGATGTAGGTTAGAATGTGATATGAGTAAGTTGAACATTTTCTATGTTAAAAGAGAATACATTATAAAAACTGGATACTGCACAGGCTGATGATAAGCCAAACATCTCAGAGAAAACTGCCTATAAAAGAAAATGGCAGAGCCCAAGGTCAAGCAAAGAATAACCAAGAACACACATCTGATAATGAAGTTCCATTCCCTCAGTGGTTCCACACACAGGGTAAGAGAAAACAAAACAGGATCTGAAAAAACCAAAAAGTACTATGATGGATTAAGTACAAAGTTTATTTGATACCGATAATTTAAAAAAGAAAGCAAAAGACCATCTCTAAGGAATATAAGTAAACAAGTAAACTGCCTTTATCAGAAAACCAAAGGAAGCACCGACATTTATACTGAAATCCCAGGGCATTTTCATTAAACCCAACACAACACAAAACAGAAATCATATATATAAATGTTGCAAAGGAAAGTCATCATTTACTGAAATAATATACGGAAACCAAGATAAATTATTGCACCGTTTAAGTACGTACTTTATCATTAAAGGAGATCACTGTAAAAAAAATGTCAAAATATTTCCAGCATGTAATAATGAATTATCAATGTAATAAACAAAAAAATCATTAAAATAACAATAAAACATAAATTAGAGTGTAGGACAGTGTTTTTTAGCCCTATCAAAAACTATCAAAATTTTGATGTTGCCATTTTTTGTTAGAAAACAATGGTTTTATTGCTTTATTTTTTAATGTTTCTGATCACCAGATACTCAAGACATCATTTCAAAGTTTTCTGGATACATGCTTTTTATTTTCTTGGAATAAAACAAAAATACTGATTTTTTAAAACCAATCTTTTATTATTATTTTTTTAAATTTTACCAGTGATTTATCCTACTATGAAGATGCATATTTCCCAATAGAACTTACCCATTTTGGAGAGTTTTTCTCTTAACTAACATTGAATAATTTAACAGTTTTATTGTTTGTTTGTTTATTGATTGATTGAGAGGGCTTGTGCACGAGTGGGGGAGGGGCAGAGGAAGAGGGAAAGAATCTTAAGCAGGTTCTAAGCCCAGTGCAGAGCCAGACCTGTGGGGCACAATCTCATGACTGTGAAATCATGACCTGAGCCAAAATCAAGAGTCAGATACTTAACCAACTGAGTCACCCAGATGCCCCTATTAAACTTATTCTTGATACGAAATCAAATACAAATAATTTTGCCCCAATTTTTTTCCTGAAATAAAACTGGAATAGAGAAGATCAACTATGCTACAATGTTACAAAAATGGGCATGAGTACATGATAAAATATTTTTAAAAATTTAAAGTTATTTATTTTGAGAGGCAGAGAGAGCAAGAGGGGGAGGGGCAAAGAGAGGGTCAGAGAGAATGCCAAGCAGGCTTCATACTAACAGCGTGGAGCCTGACGTGGGTCTCAAGTTCACAAACCAAGAGATGCTGACCTGAGCTGAAACCAATAGTTGGACACTTAGCCACCTAAGCCACCCAGGTGCCCCAACAAAATACAAGATTTCAAGTGCTATCATTATACAATAATGAATGACACATCGTTGCACAGTATATGGGATATTATTTTCATATTTGCCCATCCACTGTTCCTCTCTGGATTTGTGGAGTACACAAATGCTCCTATACATTGTGTATGGCTGTTTCCTCCTAACACACTCATTAGTTCACATTAAAAATTGCATTTTGCTGAACAAATGTTAATTATGAAAATAATTACTGTAGTCAAAATTAATATTTTGTTTTCTTAGGTATAAATGCCTTTTACTATGAGTATCTATTTGTTTACAAATATCTGAGAAGTCCCAAATGCATTACCCATAATTTGTTGCAAATAAAATCTAAATGAGACTACAAAGTTTTTCAAATGTTATACCTTCCAATTAATACAAAATAAGCAGATATTTTCAACTGAATTATGTGCTAAATAGATCTTAGTCCACAAGAGATTCATCACATTTATCCTTATTTAATACAACCACCTTAATTTACCAAAATTAAATTACTTGCCATATTATTTTCAACATGTAATAAGATTATTGTAAAACAGCAAGGTATCATAAAATGTTTACGGAGGTAACAGAATTAAAGAACAAATGATTCTATTATTTCTGCCTGTATTTGTACACACAGCATTGATAAAGAGTAATTCCCTTTACCTAGACAAGAAGGTTGAGCTAAGTGATCAGAAGTATATTACTATGGGTTATCACCATACATCTGTAATTTAATGGCATGTCACTGGTGTGCTATTAAAAATGGATGCATTCTGGGGGTGCCTGGGGGGGCTCAGTCGTCTAAGCATTGACTTCATCTCAGGTCATGATCTCACACTCCATGAGTTTGATCCCCCCTTTGGGTTCTGTGCTGACAGCTCAGAGCCTAGAGCCTGCTTGAGATTCTGTGTCTCCCTCTCTCTCTCTACCCCTTCCCCACTATCTCTCTGTCTCTCAAAAGTAAATAAACATTAAAAAAATTTTTTAAATAGATGAATTCTGCACTGAACCAAAATACAACAATTTGTTAAGCACCATATTTTAAGGATATGTTAATATATCCTAAATTTACAAGTACAAATCATAGTTTAAAAGTACACTGCAGTTCTAACAAATATATGAAAGCTAACAAGGCCCAGCTTATAGATCTTAATTACAGACTACATCCTTTATCCTATCTGTGGCCATACTGTTTTTAATTAATTGCCCTCAGTTCATACTTGTTTGAAATTAAGTTCATGATGCCACCTTTTTTTGTAATTATTTTAAACCATTTGCCTGTTTTTTGCTCATTCTATTTTTTATTTTTTTATTTTTAAAAGGACATTAAAAATAGATTTTTGTCATACTTACATCTATCAATATGGCATGACTTTGAATTTTTATATAGCACTCTAATATTTTTGAATGACTTTAACTTTGATCAAGACTTGTTGCTTTTCTTTTAAAATTTTGAATATATGTAATTTTCAAATTCCTTGAAGAATGTATACTGTCATTCTAATGTTTATTAATAATTTTTTTGTCTATTTGGACAAAGAGTATGTATTAAACCTTAGTTATATATAAGTCTCTCTTCCAGCTTCTGAAACTTGAACTATAAACAAATATTGTTCTCATGAAGACAATAAACCATTATACAAACTCATGTTCATTACTATACATTCTTGCACATTTTAAAAATTGATCTTTGTTATACAGAAACAGGAAGCATATCATGGGGAAGAATGTAATGGGGATTATTATCTTAAATAAGAGGGATTCTCTAAAGTATAGTAACTTAGGAGAGATCAAACACATTAGGAAGCAAGTCATAAAAATATCTGTAAGGACAGTGTTGCAGGATGAGGCTACAGCTAATATATGGACCTTGAAGCACAAACATGTCATCTTCTCCCTTAGAGTAACATGCTGAAGAATAAACAGGTGGATTTCAAGACCAGGGTAGAGTAAGCTAAGGGATAAAAAACAGAAATTGAGTTAGATTATTAAACTGGGTCCTTAGGATGAAGGGACCAAATATATTTGGCTATTGTAGGATATCGCAGACTATGGGTCTGGAGTTCTCTCTTGTCCAGCAAGAGAGCAGATGCAGAATTGAATACGAGAGAGGCCACTGTCCGAGAGGAGACAAGAGCCTGAACAGGGGTTTCATCTCTGTATTTATTGAGCTCACAAGATATCACCCATGTGGTGAATGTGAAGAAAACAAGATCTTACACATCTGAACATGGAGAAAACAATCAGACAGTAATCATTAACTTGTGTGTGTAAGCAAAGGGTCTGGGGGGCAAGTGGAGTTTGTAATCAAATTATATTGGCACCAGATGGAAAGTAATTTCCTGCCGGTGATATAACAAGTTACTCACGATCCAGTTACAATAACCTGCTAGCTAACCTTGGGCACTTTTGCCCCATGGTGGCGGCTTTTGCCCTAAGCTTTCTTCTAACCCATTTATGTAAGTAGAACCTATTTTCCCACAGTAGAGAATGGAGCTTAACCTTAAGGATAACAGAAAGACTTGGAGAATTTGAATCTGAAAGTGGCATAGTTAAATTCATGATTTCAGAAGGGCATTTTTACTGTTCTGCTATAAGTAAAAGCTACATGTGGAAGCTACTAGCCACATGTAGCTCTTTATATTTCAATTCATTTAATTAAAACTAAATAAGATTAAAATTTCACATCTCTAGTCCCACTAACCACAATTCAAGTATTCAACAGACACATGTTGCTAGTGGCTACCATATAGGGACAGTATGGTTACTTTCATCATTTTCAATAGTTTTAGCATTGCAGAAAGGGTTATCTCACAGCCCGAATGAGAGACAGTGGATTGACTGAGGCAATAATGAGAGAAGTGATGAGAACCGAGAGGCTGAATGGAGAATTCAAGTTTCCTTTTGAATACAGAAGGCCTGAATTACCTACTATGTATGTATAAGGAGATTTATGTGGTCATTTTTATCTACAAATCTAGAATACAGGGAACTACATTGGGCTAGAGCAAAAATTTGAATAATCAATATAATTATATAACCAAAAGACTAGATACAATCACTCCAGGGAATGGAGTTAAACAGAGTAGCAAACATCTCCATCCAAGAACTGACAATGGGGAACATCAAAGAAGCTCAGGAATTTCAAGAAATTTCAGAAAGATATGAGTCATATTCCTGGGGAGTTGAAAATTAGCCAGAACAGGAAAAAAACATTTGGGAGAACTCACAGGATATCTTGGAAATAAGAGTTTCATGAAGGACAGAGTTAGCAACTATTTTAAATGCTGCTTAGATGTGGCCCAGTGGAGACCAAAAGTGATGACAGAGGAGCTGTTTTAAATAAATAGTACTGAATAAAGTTGATTCAGAAAAGATGGGGAAGCACAATTCAAGAGCAGAGACAAGATTTCTTAGCAGCACTTCTGAATGTGAAGAGAAGAGAACTGAACATAACTGAAGAGTTCTGTGTTGTAAATTTTGTAATTAGAATTTAATTTTTAAAATTTATTTTGAGAATATTGCCAAGTTTTTATAAGATGAGTAGAATTATTTAATTAAAAGTTGAATATTGTTAAGAACAGAGTTTGGGAAGGTGATAAGAAAAAGAAATCAGTGCCCAAAAATGAGGAAATAGAAAAAAGGGATAGCATAGGGTGTGGATGCCAGATACTGAAATATTTAGTGGTATGAAATGAGAAAATTACAAATAGTTTTGTTTTCCAGTCTCAATACAGAGCCCAACTTTAATACCAATTAGTAAGAGACACTCTACAGAAACAAAATCCACTCCAATACCTGGGCAATCCCAATGCCAGCACATGCATGTTCTTAGGACTCCTTTTTCACGCTGAAAAGTATTTCAGATTCAGAGAGACAAGAATTGTGTGCAGAATGAATTAACTCAGGGAATACTAAGTTTTATTGTCTCTAAGCCTATAAAATCCACTAGTCCTGTGTTTGTAGTGCATATATTTCAGGTTCATTCACAATAAACAATCTGGAGGAACTAGACATATCCTTTTAAAGCAGTCTTAGATCAGTAATCAGTACTTGTTAAACCCTGTAGGGCACTTGTTTATTGTTCAGCTACTGAATTCCACTGGTCAATACTGACAAGGAATTCTGGTGAAGATTAAAAGTGCCTGATGCACACCTAAGGAGGGCAAATCATGTTTCTGCTTCCTGCTTCCTATCCCACCCCAGTGTACACTTTAATCCTATGTGGTGTCATTTGCCTCATGTATCTTAAGTATCTTCCTTCATTAGTATTAAAATATTTATGCATTATTTTATAGAAAGCTATAATCTTTCTACCATGTCAATGATCACAGGATTTGAATCATATGATAAAAATCAGAAATTCATTCATTCAAACAACGAGAGAGAGAGAGAGAGAGAGACCTCATTTCATAGGTCTCTTAATAATCTTTTACCAGTTGGAATATTGGTTTTGTTCTTGTATTAAGAGATACTTGTACTTTTTTACGTGTGTTGATGGAAGCATTCTATCACATGGTAATTTAAGGCCAATTTGACCTCTTTTTCTGGCTAATCTTATTCCATGAGTATCACATTGAGGACTTCAATTTAATCTTTCCAAATGCTTTCTCATCCTAGATTTTTTTCATCTCTATATTTGCTTTGTATTTAATTATACTAATAATCCTATAAAACCTTTGTAATACTGCATAACAGTATTAGACAAATGTTTGATACAGATAAATAGTTACAATTAGAATATCATTTTCCATTCCTCTTCCACAGAAGTAACTTTTACCCATTAACTATACAATTGCAGTGTTTAGGTTGGTAATTAGAACATATGGTTCAGTAGATGATGCATAGTAATATTCTAAGATATAATAAAACAGTTTTCACCAATACAAACTTGCAGATGTTACTGTGAAACACTGCCCCATTGATCTCACCTGAGGATACAATCATACTGCCCCTATTTCAACCAGTTAAAAGGAAATTCCCTTTTAAATTATTATGTTCAAGTCATTAAAGACAATAATAAAAGCCACATAGCCATAGGTTAGTTTTACCACAAGACTTGCACAAACCTTTCTCACCCTATCCTGCCCTGGATGGATATCTATAATCCTGATCACTGACTATTAAACTTCAGATTCTTTAGTGATAAATATATCTAATATAGGGTAAGAGCACAAGCCCTCAATTTGATTTGTTGTATTAGAGACATTCTGTGAGTCTTGTGATGCATGTAGTCCACACACAAATTCTTCCACTGTTTCCACAAATTTTTCCAAACTGTTTGCAGCCTTGACAAGCCTCCTTGGAGGGCTCTCCCTCTAATCTCTAACGTTCATATTTCTACTTGCAAATCTTTTTCCTTGTTATACCAAACCTCTAGAACTGCCACTTTGACTTGACTCCATATTCCAAGACCAGTCCCAAAGGTGCCATTTTTGGTTGGCCTGTTGAGGCAGGGGCTGTCCAATTTTCCCCATATGTTGTTGCCATCAGATGCTGATGGCACATGTGTATCTGAGTAAACAATATGCTATCCAAAGTATACGCTGTCATATTAAACTGTTAACCAGGCATATTTTATTTCTAAGAGTTTGAGTCTGGGTGTGTCAGAAGCCTTCATGCAAGCTATCCTTTAGAAAATCCATAGGACAGTCACTAGTGATATGCTACCAAAATATCACCACTCTCCTTAAGCAACCCACGTTTTGCTTTCTTTACATTTCAGCTCTTCACATTCACATTTAGTGTAATCAGAAGAGCACAGTGAATGCTTCTCTTCATATTCACATATTTGCTTTCAACTGTTATACTCAGGCAGCTGCCTCAGCAAAGCCTCATCCTGATTCACAGACATATAGGATACAGATGCTTGGCTCTTCAGCATCTTGTATCCTAAGTGACATAAAGATATTATCTTTCTCAAGTTGCCTGAAAAATAATCATAACAAATGTATCCCCCAAACTGTGAGGTGAATACAAAATAAATTTCTTATGTTCACATTCCATATACCAGGAGGCTCCCCATTTCTAAAGTCTACACTTGAGGATGTCTTTGCTGTAAGGTTGAGGATGTTAGATACATGCAAATGATACTTCTCTTCTGACCTATCATCAACCAATTTCTCATGGTTTCTAACTTTAGAAATAAAAGATTATTCATTTGATAGTTTTATTAGTTTCCTATTTATATTCTAACAAATTAACCACAAACTTCATGGCTTAAATTTAAATTAAAACAACATACATTTATTTTCTTACAGTTCTGAAGGTCAGAAGTCTGAAATGTGTTTCATGGGGCTGGAATCATGGTGTCAGTAGGGTCGGTTTCCTTTTGAAGGTTCTTGCCTTTTCTAACTTCTGGAGACAGACTTTATTCATTGACTGAAGGTCCTTCCATCTTCAAAGTCATCAATCATATCATTCAAAAATCTGCTTTAGCCATTACATCTCCTTTTTGGCTCTAACTCTTCCTCTTCTTGTCTCCCACTTATAAGGAACCTTGTGATTACAGTGGGACTCATTTAAAAATCTTCAACTTGAGCATATCTATAGTCTTCTTTGCTGTTAAAGGTCACATATTCATTCACAAGCTCTAGGGATCAGCATGTGGGATCTTTAGGGAAATAATATTCTGCGTACCACAAAAGACATATTGGAACAATGGGAAAATCCTAATGAGGAGAATTTTGACCATATTTATCTTCAAGATAGTTTGCTTCACTTAGGACATCCCCTTTCATTCTTTCTAATCATACGGTCTTGACAGGATTGTCAGGAACCTGAATTATTGCTTATAATCATTATTGTGGGCTTTCTGTCAATCTGATTCTGTGTTTCAAAATGGTTTCCTGCATATAAGACTTCCCTTGTATTTAAAAATAGAATATAGTATCTGTCTGTAGCTGAATCTTTGTCATTGCTTTTTCTAAAAACTATTCCTTTATGTCTCTCTTTTTTCCTTGTCAGGCAATTTTAAAGATGAACTAATTTTCTTAAAATATGCAATTTATCTAGATAGTCATCATTCTAGGAATATCTAGTCCAAGTAAAATTAATAGGAAAAAAAAGAGAAATTTTGTTAATACTTTAAATATAACATTTTGTTTTTGTTTTTTTCTAAAACAGCAAATTGAGAAGTAAACTTAAATATAATCTTGTTATTAGAATGATAGATAAGAAAAAAAATATTGGTTATCAGTTCACAAAAAAACCATGAATATGATACAATATGATGTAAATATGATTTTAAATCTCCATTAAAATATGGAGATATAAGATGAATATTAACAAGTTTTTGTAATATAGCTAATTACAGGGTGAATCTTTAAACGAATTATGTTAATTTAATAATTTCATTTAAAACAGCTCTGTCTTCCTGATTTCTACAGACCACCATGTAAAAATTATATTCTAGTTGTTGTTGTTTACAAGATTAGGGTTTTATTTCTCAGGATTTAGTTATTTTTATATTGTTTTCCATTGGCTTTATGATTAATATCAAGATCCTTAGTTAAGTTTAAAACATTAGATTATTACTAAATTGAATTAAATTATGATCAATCTGCAGAAACCTGGTATATGTCTGGGAAAGTAAAAACATAAAATGTTGATCATTTATATTAATTTATTCCTACTTCTCAATCTTTCATTATAGAAAACTATAGAGTAACAGGAAATTTAAATATTTTTAGATACTGTTAATATTTCTGGTTTTGAATTACATTTTGTAAATATGAAATCTGTTCTCATAGGGAGAACATTTCAATAGTTCCTGGTTTTCTGTTTTCTACTTTTTTCTTGTGTTTGTTATAAATAAAAATAAGTTACTTTGGTTAATGTATTAGTATTTAATATGTTTGAGATTCTACTAGGTGAAAGAGTTATAATATACATGAATACATAGAAAAGAAATATGATATTTCTGTTTTATAAGTATTCCAACTTGTTGAGATAACATATTATAATACATATATTCTCTACATATTATGCTGATAAAGATAATTATATTTAAAAGTGGGATATTTTAAGTGTATCATCAGTATTTATAATTATACATTGGTGTATGTCTAGCCACATACACATAGAGATGTTTGGTAACAAACAAAAAAACAAAAAACTTGTATTTTCACATGGATGATATACAACAGGAAGCAAATAAAGAATTTGAGTTTCCTTCTATAAAATGGCGAATTTATCCTGTGTCCACAGAACAGTTTGTATTTCATCACGAAACTGTTATATTTGGGGTGCCTGAGTGGCTCAGTCAGTTGAGCGTCCGATTTCAGCTCAGGTCATGATCTCACGGCTTGTGAGTTTGAGCCCCAAGTTGAGCTCTGTGCTGACAGATCAGAGCCTGGAGCCTGCTTCAGATTCTCTGCCCCTCTCTTGCTCTGCCCCTCCCCCTGCTCATGCACTGTGTCTGTCTCTCTCTCTTAAGACTAAAACAAAAAATAAAATAAAATAAAAAAAGAAATGTATATTAAATTTCTATATTACTTTTTAATTATTTAAAAGGAGTTCATAAAAGTTGTTATCTATTATTGTAGACTTTGAAAATATTACCTATGGGCTGTTTTGATTCTGAGAAGGTATATCCGTATCTTCTCTCCTCTGATAACAAAGTTTCTAAATTCAGAGCACCAAAACCTATAAGATGCATTTTACATGTAAATTCTTTATGAGATGCCTGGAATGGCCACTAAGTAACAAAAAAATTTGTTTTTCACTTCACTAAAGATAAAAAAAATGTGTTTGATATTCTAAAATTATAATTCAAAACTATACTAAGTACTTTTTTTTCCTTTTAACAAATTTTAGAGAAAAAGACACTGATTTGACTTCTTAGCCAAATAAGATGGAATGAATCTACATCAACCTAATTCTACCTCTGATTACATCTAAAATTCTGGACAAAATAACAACAAACTCCTTGAGGACTCAAAAAACTAAATAACAGGCAGATATAAGAGAAACCAAAACTGAGGGACCTGTACTGTGGTAAACTTATACTGTCTTTTTTCTTCTTCTCCTTTATCCCGCCTCGTTTATCTACTGATTTTTACCTGTGAATGAGCCAAATCCTGGAAATGGTCAGTGAATGCAGATAACAAAAAATCAGAGAAAACTACACTTTCCAGGAAGAGGAATAGGTGAAAGAGTCTGCATGCAGGGGAATGTGGGAGAGAAATCTTTCTTCTCAGACCAGGTCAGGATAAAAGGCAGGTTCAAGCATAAGGCCACAGTGCTAAGGCACTAAGACTCAGAGATGTTAAAAGGGTATAAACCTGCAACTAGTAGATAAATAAATTCTGGAGACCTAAAGCACAGCATAGTGATTACAATAAACAACACTGCATTATATACTTCAAGACTGCTAAGAGATTAGATCTTTTTTTTTAATGAAATTTATTGTCAAATTGGTGTCCATACAACACCCAGTGCTCATCCCAACAGGTGCCCTCCTCAGTACACATCACCCACCCCTCCCTCCCACGCCCCATAAACCCTCAGTTTGTTCTCAGACTAGATCTTAAGTGTTCTGACCACAAAAAAAGAAACAATAATTATGTGGCATGATCTTAGAGTTGTTAAGCTAAAGGTATGGTGGTGATCATACTACAAATATATAAATGTATCAAGTCAACATATTATTTACCTCCAACTTATACAGTGTTATATGTCAATTACATCTTTAAAAAATGACTCAGAGCCCATCCTTCTGCACAGAGGGAGTGTGAAAGGGGTCCATTTGGTCTAAAGAGTGTAGGGGAAATCTCTGCTATTATTTTCTCTCTTTTCTCCTACCACCTCACCATGAGATTCTCCCAATTGCATGAAACTGCAGGACAGCAGGTCAGGGTGGTGAAAGAACCTCCCCTTTCTAGCCAGTGGACCAGGAAAAGGGCCACGGGAATCAGAGCGACAGAGAATCTGGAACAGAGAGAGAAACTCAAGGAAAACAATGCCCAGTAACATCACAAACTACTAAAGAACTGGTAATTCTGAATTTTATGAGCACCTATCATATTCAGAAGCAGTAAAGGTAAGATAAAAATGTTTGCAGATTAAGGAAAACTGTGACAATTTATGACCAGCTGACCAGCTGAAAAAAAAATTCAAAAGGAAGATTTTGGAGCTTAAGACAAATTATATCAGATAGAAATTTGAGGCATAAGGAATAAAGGAAGAAGAGCAAAATTTGTAAATATCAGGGCAAATATGAGAGACTAAGTTAGAAAGCAAAAATTATATAACTGTTTGCCATAGTACATGTATAGTATAGTAGTATAAAGGTGCAGTGCATGTGACAACAATAACACAATGTTAACACTAAAAAAGAGAGAAGGGTAAAGGGAACGATATGATTGTAAGGCTTCTTAAGTTTTAGTTGAATTGGTAAAATAATACCTCTGCATAGCCTCTGAAGAATTAGGTATGCAGGTTGTAATCCCTCAGCAAAAGTATAAAAATATCCAAATAGCAAATTAAAATTAAAATAATGCAACTTACTAGAACACATCAATTACAAAACAGAGATTATTTATGAGATCAGATAAAAATATAAGAATCAATTATATATTGCCTGCAGGAAACCAAACTTAATTATAAAAGTATCAATAGATTAAAAGTAAAAGATGGGGAATGATAAACCATGCAAATCCAGACCAAGACAATGCTGGAATGGATATGATCCTATCATACAAAATATACTTTAGAATTAGGAAAATTACCAGAGATAAAAAGTGACATTACACAAATATGAGTGATACATTTTTGACAAAAAATGACAAAGCAAGGATAGTATTTTCAATTAGATATCCATACATGAAATATGAACTTCATTTATACTTCAACCTTGTACAAAAGTTGAATATCAGTACTAAGAGCAATATAAAAATATTAAAGTTTCAGAAGAAAACATAGAAAATACATCTAAGAGCTGATTTAGCAACAAGGTACTACATATAACACAAAACCATGCTTTATAAGGAAATAAAAAGAGACTGTCTTTTTTCCATTGGATGTTCTTTCCTGCTTTGTCAAAGATTAGTTGGCCATACGTTTGTGGGTCCAATTCTGGAGTCTCTATTCAATTCCATTGGTCTATGTGTCTGTTTTTGTGCCAACACCATGCTGTCTTGATGATTACAGCTTTGTAGTAGAGGCTAAAGTCTGGGATTGTGATGCCTCCCACTTTGGTTTTCTTCTTCAAAATTTACTTTGGCTATTCGGGGCCTTTTGTGGTTCCACATGAATTTTAGGATTGCTTGTTCTAGCTTTGAGAAGGATGCTGGTGCAATTTTGATTGGGATTGCATTGAATGTGTAGATAGCTTTGGGTAGCATTGACATTTTAACAATATTTATTCTTCCAATCTATGAGCATGGAATATTTTTCCATTTCTTTATATCTTCTTCAATTTCCTTCATAAGCTTTCTATAGTTTTCAGCATACAGATCTTTTACACCTTTGGTTAGATTTATCCCTAGGTATTTGGTTAGATTTCTCCCTAGGTATTTTATGCTTCTTGGTGCAATTGTGAATGGGATCAGTTTCTTTATTTGTCTTTCTGTTGCTTCATAATTAGTGTATAAGAATGCAACTGATTTCTATACAT
The DNA here is from genome assembly GCF_024362965.1 of Panthera pardus. Classification (NCBI taxonomy): domain Eukaryota; kingdom Metazoa; phylum Chordata; class Mammalia; order Carnivora; family Felidae; genus Panthera; species Panthera pardus. The sequence goes on from NW_026526654.1 coordinate 52,260,745, forward strand.
TGATTTTGTATCCTGCAACTTTGCTAAATTCATGTATCAGTTCTAGCAGACTTTTGGTGGAGTCTATCAGATTTTCCATGTATGATACCATGTCATCTGCAAAAAGTGAAAGCTTAACTTCATCTTTGCCGATTTTGATGCCTTTGATTTCCTTTTGTTGTCTGATTGCTGATGCTAGAACTTCCAACACTATGTTAAACAACAGCAGTGAGAGTGGACATCCCTGTCGTGTTCCTGATCTCAGGGACAAAGCTCTCAGTTTTTCCCCATTGAGGATGATGTTTGTCAAAATAGAGAACAGTTCAATAATCACAACACCTACTCACTCATGCTATCACCTTTATAATTTAAATTTCCTAGGGGCGCCTGGGTGGCGCAGTCGGTTAAGCGTCCGACTTCAGCCAGGTCACGATCTCGCGGTCCGTGAGTTCGAGCCCAGCGTCAGGCTCGGGGCTGATGGCTCGGAGCCTGGAGCCTGTTTCCGATTCTGTGTCTCCCTCTCTCTGCCCCTCCCCCGTTCATGCTCTGTCTCTCTCTGTCCCAAAAATAAATTTAAAAAAAAAAAAAAAATTTCCTCTACTGTTAACCACTGGCAACCACTGACCTTTTATTCATCATTATGCTTTTGTGTCTTCCATTATGTGATAAAATTGGAACATATAGTGCATAGCCTTTAAAGCCTTCTTTCATTTAGAAAAATTCATTTGAGCTCATCCATACTGTGTTTTCCAATAGTTTGTTCCTTTTTATTGCCAAGGAGAATTTAATTAGATATGCCACAGTTTATTTATTCCCTTATAGGGACATTTCACTTCTTTCCAGTTTTTTAAAATTTTGAACAAAGCAGCTGTAAACACTCAGTAATTGTGTGTTAGTGAGGGGAGGGTAAACACAGGCTTTTATTTCACTTGGGTGAATACCTAGAATTGAGATTTCCAGGTCATATGTTAATTGTGTTTATAGAATCTTCCCTACAGTGTATTATGCTAAGTGAAATAAGTCAGATTTAGAAAGACAAATGCCATACAATTTCGCTTATACGTAGAATCTGAAAAACAAAACACATGAAAAAACAAAAAGCAGAATCAGACCTATAACTACAGAGGACAAGCGGATGGTTGCCAGAGGGAAAAACTGCTTCATGTGCACCTATGCAATGTAATAGGCAGGAATCTATACTGCAAAAGGAATTAGATAAAATCTAATGCAAAATAAACATTTTTGCAAGTGCTAGAAAATTTTCACTACCATCACAGAGGTGTTCCCATCCCCAAACTTGTCTCTGAAACCCAAACTGATTTTCTTAAGAATTCTTTAGATCTGTACTGAAGTCGTTCAGCTGCAAATTCATAACCCTCCTTTTGAAACTGCTGACTTAATGATTCACTGCTGTTAAGGAGGTTTCTACTTACTTCTGAAAAAACAAAACAAAACAACATAGAGACACAAAACTTATACTTTAGTTCCATCATTCTCCACTATGTTACATCCTTTTTCCTGATATAATGTCCAAAATCCCTACCTTATGTATTTCATTATTACATCTGTAAACACCCTTTCTTCTAGGATTAAAGCCTGGCCTCTAATATTTTTTACTGTAATTGTAATACTGTTTCTGAGTTCTTCCTTCCTTGATCACATTGACTATTATTCCCATTGTTATATTCAACTATTGACTTTTGATTATTCTGGCCATAACTATTTCACATATTGTTTTATTATACTGTTTTAAGTTGGGTTCTGTACTCTGCTTTCTGATTATGATTTCTTTTATATTAAGCAATTTGGCCAAGATTTATCCCAACTCAAAAACTCAAATTTGATATTCTTCCAATTTCCCTTACCCCATCATAGCTATCTGTTACATGCCATATAATTTTAAACTGTCTATAAACATTCAAAAGTCTAGAAGGCTAATTATATGTAGACATCTTTAATTCTAGAAATACACCAACCAAAATAAAATGTATTTAAAATTTTTTAAGCTTGTTGAGAATTTAGAATAAAGGCATATACCCAGAAATCCAAAAGGCATAATAAAATTCTGATGTCTATCTCAAGTAGGAGTGAATTATTTTCTTCTTTAGGAGAGCTAACTTACTGAAATCTGTAGATGTGTTAAATAACATCCCCATGGTTCCTTGATTCTGCTATTATTGTTGTATCTCTTATTTTGAGTGACTGCAACATATCATAAAGATGTGTGTGGCGTGTTTCAATTTATTTTTTTTTTTAATTTTTTTTTCAACATTTTTTATTTATTTTTGGGACAGAGAGAGACAGAGCATGAACGGGGGAGGGGCAGAGAGAGAGGGAGACACAGAATCGGAAACAGGCTCCAGGCTCCGAGCCATCAGCCCAGAGCCTGACGCGGGGCTCGAACTCACGGACCGCGAGATCGTGACCTGGCTGAAGTCGGACGCTTAACCGACTGCGCCACCCAGGCGCCCCAAGGCGTGTTTCAATTTAAAATGAGCAGAATTCTGATTATAAAGATACATTAGAATCTGCTTAAATGGATTAGCAAGATTAATAATGCATTATTTCCTTATTATTCATTGAAAAGTTCAGGTAACATCATAGAATTCAGACTCGTTGGCCAAACATTTAATAAAGAGAAGGAATAAGTGGCAATACCTATGTCATGTTTTGTTTTCTGTTTGTTTGTTTTTTCCCCCAAATTAAAGGAAGGAATGCTGGAATGATACCCAGATATAGTTTACACAATAATAAAAAGACTGTGTTCTTATCATTTAAAAAAAAATGTTTACTCAAGAGATTTTCCTTCTACGTGAAGATCTCTTGACAAATGTATTTTTTATAAGTTTCAAAGAAAATTGAGATTAAATGCACTTTCTAATATGTGAACTATGGAATTAAAAATGAGTTTATATCCTCTCATTTTAGGAAGGTTACAAATTTGAGATTAAAACCATCTGAGATAGGATCCTAAGATATCCATTATTCTTTGACCATTGCAATTTACTGTTTCTGCATGTTTCAATTTGCCAATCTGTAATAAGTGACTATTAATATTATCATCACATAGGTATTTTGAAGACTGTATCAGCTAATAAAATGTATCCATTATCCTCATTATATAAAGAGGATTCATGCTTAATAAAATGCATGGATGTATACAATGGAATAATATATGTATTATATAGCATTCAGATATGTATTATATAGTATTTAGGATGCATTTGATTCCAAGTAAGAGAAAATCTCATTCAAAAAATCTTTCATAATAATGAAGAAATTATACTATATAACAGGTACACCATAAATTTAGTAACTCTTTAAGACTGCTACATTGCTGGGATGCCTGGGTGGCTCACTCAGTTACATGTCTGATTTTGGCTCAAGTCATGATCTCGGCTTTGTGGGTTTGAGCCCCGTGTCAGCCTCTGTGTTGACAGCTCAGAGCCTAAAGCCTGCTTCAGATTCGTGTCTCCCTCTCTCTCTGCCCCTCTCCCACTCGCACGCACACTCTCTCTCTCTCAAAAATAAACATTTAAAAAATTTAAAAAAAGACTGCTACATTGCCAAAAAAAAAAAAAGTCTATCCTGAAATAGCCTATGACTTTTCAACTCCAAGGTTATCTCCAGACAACAAGAGTCTCAAAAACAGAAAGTAGACAAACAACTTCTAGAAAGACATTGCCCAATGAGAAAATCATGTATGATCATGAAGAATTTTGGATAGCGAATCCTCTTTGGGAGCAGAGCCAGTGCTCATGGAGATCAGAAGACAAACCTGGCCAACAGATTCAATCATAGAGCAGAGCAGAGATTGAAATCATCTTCCACTGAATCCCAGTGAGTAGGGCAGAAGACCTGAAAGAAAGCAAGGTCCCACTGGCAAGACAGGAGGGAAGAAACACATGTTGTGCAAGTGAACTGTACATATAAAACTGTGCCTATAGAACTGTATCTATATTGAATAAAAAGTATTTTTCATGTATTATTTTATTCAATGATGTTTCATTTCTAATTTGAATTGTAGAAATATATCCTGATTTCTAATCCAAGTTCTTATATCTGCACATATTTTACTGTATTCTTAGTAGTATGATTTACCCTACATGTGCTTTTCATTACAGCCATATTGTTAGCACAAAGATTGTTTACCTTCCTCTAATGTTAAGATTTTTCAGAGAATTAGTCCTCTAAAGTGGCAGATTAAGAAGTATTTCAGGGAAAGAAAAAGGAGAATATTATATAGGCTTTAAGTTTCATAATACAAGATAAATCCTCCAAATTACTTAGTGATTATGAAACATTGATAGTTACTCTTAAGCCTAACAAAGGCCCCAGAAGAAAGAATGAATAAAAATTCACAAGAGCAAATGGAAATACTGTTTGCAAGTGGTAATTTGCATATGTTATTAGAAATAAGTTTGTTTTAAAGAATCTCTACAGATTAATTAATAAAGGACCTTCAATACAATATTTATTTAGAGATACATTAACTTTTAAATGATAAACTGTGATAAATAAATGTTAATATTAATTTTCCTAGAGATCAAACTTCCTAAGGAACAATGAAGGAAAATAGATAAGAAATATCTGTGTAATTCTCAAATACGTTGCTTGACATACTTTCTAACTTCACACGAAACTTTCTCAAATGAGTTAAGAAATACATTTATTAGTTATTCGTGAAAGTGAACTAATGCACAGTCTAGATTAAATAAAAACTAAAAATCATAATACATACAATACAGCTACTATGATACAGAGACTAGTTAGTGGAAAAAATATATTTTATTATAAAAATTATCAACAAATCTTTTATACTACCCCCTCCCACACACTGACTTTTGTTGTTCACAGAGTATAGTAAACCCAAATTTCAAACTTGATGTCATTTACCTCATAAATATTTCAGTGTGAAGTTCCATTTGATATACTTTTTCATATACTTTATGCCATAATCATATCTGGTATTATTAGTATTAGTCTTTATTTTTAAGTAATACCCCAGTTCATATTCACGTTTTCCTTATTTTCTGTGTTATGTCTCTTTACAGTTTTTGTTTGTTTTGTTTTTGTTTTTCCTAAATCAAGGCCAGGCTTTGGATTTGGGTGTTATGTCATTTAAGTTTTTCTTTACTGCCACATCACAGCATTCATGCCATTGATTTGTTAAAAAAAAAAAATGGATCATAAAATCTCTAGAATGGTAGGGCTGATTAACTTTTCTTGGTGTCTATAAGTCTTCCTCTATGATCATGTTTTCTGTAATTTGGTAATAAATATAGTTTGATTGGATCATGGTTTAAGTGTTGATGCAAAAACATTTGTTGTATTGTGTATTTCTTAGTGCATCATATTTGGAGTTAATAACACCTCTTGTTGCCTTTAGTAATGGAAAGATTTTAGATCCTCATGGTATTAACATAACTAGTATAAACACTCCTTGGCTTTAACTTATGTCTCTAATATATCAAAAATAAAATACTACTATTACTATATTCATAATACTGCCAAATATGGTTTAATGTTTCTTACTTTTTTCCTTTTTCTGTTTTTTTTTCAGTATGTTTTTTCTGTCATCTATAAAAATCATTTTTGTTATATTTTGGTTTATCATTTCAATGTTCAGTTTTGAAAATATAATCAAATACTTTATTTAATACCAGGATCACTTACATCATTATTAGTGTTTTTCCACATTTTTAAAATAAACACAGAGTGGTATGTTATGTGGATGCCCTATAAATCCTTAGGAGACTTATGTTGTCTGAATCAGCTTTTACCCATACCAATAATACCACAATTAACATTATGAACATTACTGCAAACTAATCCATTAAACTCCTCTTAGATAATGTATTTCTTTAAATATAAGATCCATTTTTTTAAGTTTATTTATTTATTTGGAGAGAGACAGAGATAGCATGATGGAGGAGGGGGAGAGACAGAGGGAAAGAGAGAATCCCAAGCAGGCTCTGTGCTCCCAGCACCGAGCCCGACACCGGGCTCGAATTCACAAAATGGTGAGATCATGACCTGAGCCAAAACCAAGAGCCAGACACTTAACTGACTAAGCCACCCAGGTGCCTCAAGATCTATTTTTTAAAAACACATCTTCCTTTTATACACCACAAAGATATTTATTTTCAAGTTATCAGGTTGCTTAATATGATAGAATGCTAAAATGCCATATACTTTGAACTTCGTGATTTCAGATATTTTAAAATTTGAGATATTTTTTGTCTCAGAATTGATGAATATTATATGTAATCACCAATAAGTCATTTATATGATAAAATGTACCACCACTGTTCACAAAAACAATAAGTGCTTGTTTTAATGCATGACATCAAACACATTTGGATTTCCACTAAACACAGAGATTAGGATGAGTGATACACTGAAGTCACAATCTTGGAATGCCTCACTGGCTTTTGTAATTTACATACAACCTAACACAATTTGTTTTACATTTATTATGTGTTTATATGTTGAGGCATGTGCTATACATATTGAAATTTAGATACTTATTCTATTTTAAAAAGTACCTCCTACCTAGAAAATATGCATTGTGCTATTTTCTTTTTCTATTATTTTATTTTTTCCTTTTCTTAATGTTTATTTGGGGGGGTGGGCAGACAGGCAGAGAGAATTCCAAGTAGGCTCTGTTCTGTCAGTGCAGAGCCCCAACCAGGGTTTGAGCCCTTGAGCCCATGAGATCATGACCTGAGCCAAAATCAAGAACTAGACAGTTAACAGACTAAGCCACCCAGGTGTCCCTCACCTACTATTAAGTGTAGTAACTAAGGAGGTGTTAGTTCACCAATTTCAGATGTTTCTGATGTAAATTTTGGATATTTCTGATATAATCAATGCCTCTATGTGCTTCCAGAATTATTTCCTTTGTGATGTATCAAAATAAATGTGTGTATAAAAGTATAACCAGAATTGAAAAACACTTAAAACAGATATTATTTACTTTTAGTCTATATATCGTAAGATATATTAAAGGTTATTACTTTTAAACATCAAGCCCTTCACTTTGGTATGTATCATATATTGCAAACACAGAGTAGCTATAAGAGACACATCTAAGTCCCATTATCTTTATCTGCCATCTTGTAAGATTTGTAAGTGCATTTTTAATTTTTTTAATGTTTATTTTTATTTTTGAAAGAGAGAGAGAGAGAGAGAAACAGAATGTGAGCAGGGGAGGAGCAGAGAGAGAGGACACAGAATATGAGCAGGCTCCAGGCTCTGAGCTGTTGGCACAGAGCCCAAAGTGGGGCTTGAACTCAAGAGCCATGAGATCATGACCTGAGCCAAAGTCAGCTGCTTAACCGACTAAGCTACCCAGGGGCCCCTTTTGTAAATGCGTTTTATAAGAAAATTGCAGATCTCTTTCCAAGTTGCTCTGTTTAGTAGTTATCATCAGTAGGCTTGTTCTTCATTTTCTGCAAGATTTTTTAAGCTACATTTCTTTTCTCCTCTCTTTCTGAATCATTCTTACTCATTTACATACAATTTCTTTGATAATCCTTCTTCTTTACACTTTTTATTTTGAGATAACGCATTCTCCAAGCAGTGCATTGTCTTCATGCTATCCTCCTGGATGTTTTTCTATCATAACTACCCAGTTTTGTTGATTTCTGTTTTTCACTTACATTTCAAATGAAAGGTTTACTGACACTTGGAAAATCTGTCTTATAAAGAGATTTTAAAAGGATGTTTTTCAAATTGCAAGGGAATCTGAGTCCCTTGTGAAAAAAAATTTCCCTCTTTATGCAGTGCTTCCTATTTCTTCACTTTGGTCCTCCCCCTCCCACCTTTAGACAGTCTTTCTTCAAAGACTGAGAAATCAGCTAAATGCTCTTTCAGCATGTTCACTTTTTAAACTTTTATTGACTATTAAAGGTAAGTTACACTCACTGTCACACATAATTTACAAGTCTCCACATTTTGGCATATTAAAATATTAGTAAACCATCCTCATTTTAGGAATCTAGTAAATATTAGAGATGGATGATGGTTTATGTTCTCATGTACATGCATTTTCAAACATTATGTTTTGTCTGAGTTGGCAAGTCTATAATGTATAAAAATGGATGAGTCCTGCAAATCTATTTTCAGAGATTATTTTTTCTACTATTAGAACTAATTTCTGCTGATGTGAAAGTATTATTTGCTTGACCTAGCAAATGTGGCTGTTTAATGGACTTAGCCAAGCTAAGGCTGTGAACTGGTTATCTGAGTCCTAAACCTCAGAGCTTGGCTAATTCACTGATAGATTTAGCCAACTCATTTTACCATTTTAGACCCAAAGCACATTATTAATAAATCGGAACAAATGCCACTGGACTTGCTGCATAATAGCATAAGAAGAAATAGCTAATCAATAGATGTTTCTTCATACTATAAAATATTATAAATTAACACCCAAATTGTCCCATTTGGAGTCATAAAATTCAGTTATTTATTTCAGTATTTTAGAATTCTAAACATTGGAAAAGATGGGAGAGTTATTTGTTAAAAAGAAATCTTATAGGAAGTAAAACAGGTGCTATGGCTAATGGTGCTGTAATTCAGCAGATTTCTGTTAGTTCATCACAATATATCAGCATGACGCTGAATTTCTGATTTCTGATTTTTAGAGTCCATTACAAAACAATGATTTCACACTAAGCCTTGGTATAAAGGCTAGCCCATCTTTCCACAATCTCTTGAAGAGATACTATTTTCAATTTGTAAGCAAATAATAAGCACATTGCTTTGAATTTAATTGAAAATGTAACATTTGAAATAATGTCTTTTTTTAGAATTGGCAAAATTGGCAGATTTCCCCTGTAAATTATTGTCAATACAAAGTAATATAGAATTTAAAACTACATTCTGAAATCTTAGTGTTACTATATCGCATGTAATGAATTTTAATCTACAACTGCTTTAAAATAGAAACTATTTAAAAAATGTTGCATTTTTATACTTGTGTTGAAATTATAAAATATTAATTCTAAAAAAATAGGCTTACTTAAAATTTGAAAAGTTCACATTTTTAAAACATTTGCTTCTTTGAAATCATTCAGAAAATAAATATTTTTCTCAGACCCTTTCTAGAATAATTAAAATCTGATGATTATTGGTTAATCTTCCTTTTAACTACAAAAAAATAGAAACACTAATGAATATCTGTCATCAATTTTCTACTGGAAGGGTACTATAATATTATAATGAATAAATGAAGAGACATCTTACTATTAATCCACCTAACATTATATACACACATACACACATACGGAAGGAAATTCTTCATTGCATCCTTTCTTATAGTTTTGCTGTTGAAGTGCCAAAATAATTCCTTTATAATGAAACTTAAGCATAAAGAAGACCTACTGTAAATCCATAAAAGTATGCACTCTGGGTAGCCCTTGTTTACCAAAACAATGAAAAATAAATTTACTATTAAAATATAACCTTTTAACCCACCAAAATTGTTTAATAGTTTTTATTCATTATTTAACACACTGTGCTAAACCCTTCACATATTTTGGAAATTCTTACATAAAAATATAGAAGTATAAGAAATAAAATTAAATTAAATATTAAAATAAACATTAGAGATAAAAATATTTTTAGTCAGTTTGAATGCATAACATTTCTTTTACTTTTGTACCCCAAATTATTTTTTCCTTGCCAATAGGCACACAGTTTTCTAGCTTTAATTTCTAATTTTCTGCTAAGTACAGAGCTGCATTGAATATTCTTGTACACACATTATTTACATTTATGAGTGCATCTATAAGGATAAAATATTTGGAATTGGTGTACTTCTATCAAAAGTGATATGCATGAACATACGCTTTAATTTTCTATGGGTAAATACCTGGCTGCATAATAGTTACATCATATGTAGATATATATTTAACTTATTTAAAGAAATTGGCAAACATTTTTCAAAATGTTTGCGTCAGGTTGCCTGGGTGGCTTAGTTGGTTAAGTATCCAACTCAATGTGAACTCTCTCCCTCTCTCTCTGTCTCTCCCCTGCTTGTGCTCTCTCTCTCTTTCTCAAAATAAATAAATAAACTTAAAAAAATTAAAATAAACAAAAAAACTGTGCCATTATACATTTCCACCAGATGTGTATATAAAGGCATTTACATGGGTATTCATAGTAGTTTCATTTGTATTAATAAAAAATTAGAAACAATCCAAATATCCTTAAATCTCTACTAACACATAAAATGAGATGGTATTCAGCAATACATGGAGACAAATATTATAGACATCCTAATAGCATTGTTGTACCTGAAAGTAATCATGCTGAGGAAAGAAACCAGACAAAATATAAAGTATATACACTGTATACTTTCACTTACATCATTTTCTCTGAAATGCAAACCATTCGGAAAGTAGATTAATGGCTGACCGAAGATGCAGGAATGGGAAAGAAATGTAACAAAGGGGCATAAGGAAAATTTGAGGGGTAATGCATATGTTCATAAGTTTGTGATGGTAGTTTCACAAATGTGAATATATAACAAATCTTATCAAATTGAAGGCTATAAATGTGTGCAGTTTTTTTATGTGTCAATTATACTTCAAATAGCTGTTAAAGTACATAAAAATATACTCCAAAGCAGAATGAGTAAATACTCTAAAACACTGTTACTCAAAACAGCGGGTCCATGTACTCTTTGCTATAAGTATGTAACAAATTAAGGAGTGTGCACCAGAATGTAGTGCAATGTCCTGTTCCCTCCACTGAGATATCTTGCTATGGAAAAAATATATTAACAGAACTAAGTAGTCAGCATGCTGCATATCTTGTTAAAGATCAATATCAAACACTTCACAGGTCCGTCTATTTGATTTTATTTCACATCTCAATTTTCTTCCATTGATTTGTAATTCACTTCATGTCCCATTACCATACTATCCCAGATACTGAAACAAATTTTAATATTAATCAGTGTTTGTACATCTTTATTACTATCTTTTTAAAGAATTCAATGGTCATTCTTGTTTATTCTCCCAAATTAATATCAAAATGAGTATCTCTAGTTCCAAATATAAAACCTCCTCATCGTTTTTTTGAGATCATATGAAACTTTTACATTACCTTAGAGAAAATAGGGTTTTTTAATATTGAAATTTTACAGAAGTATAATATAAATTAATTCAAATTTTCTTCTATGACAATAAGACATTTTCAGATTCCTTCATATAGATTTTTCATACATATCAGTATTACTTTTAGGCATTATTTTCTTGCCATTAAAAATGTTATTATGTGTTAATATTTTCTGGTATATTGCATACGAAGTTTTTTATTCAAAAATTAGTTTTACACATGTATTATGTTCTAGATCTCATTCCAGGCACTAGAGATAAAGCAGGGAACAAAACAGATAAACATTTCTTCGCTCAGACAACATTTGGTCAGGGCAACAGACAGTAAAGGAAGAAATACATATTGCAGTGAAAATGCTTGACTGAGACAATGTGAATTTTGCAAAAAGAACTGATTAAATGCCATCTATTTATCAAGAGAAAGCTGTTCTAGGAAGAATAAAGAACAAGTATGGGCAACGTGATTTCTGGAAAGTTTGAGGAACATTAAGAAAACTCATGTGGCTGACCATACGGAGCCAGAATGTAATGTGTTCTAACCATAGGGTGGGGGGGGGGGTCATAATTATGTAATACTTTCCCTCTGAAAGAAATGGGAAGCCAAAAGAGTGTTCTGAGCAGAGGAGCAGCAAAATATAATTTCTATTTTAAGAAGATCAACATGGCTGCTATATGGAGAAGAAATTTAAGGCAGTATGAGTAAAAACAGGGAGAGCAATCATAATGTGATTAAAACAGTCTTTACAGGTGAAGGTGGTGGTTTAAGTAAGGGTAATAGCAGTGGGGTTGATAAGAAGAAGTCAAATTCTGGATATATTTTAAAGATAACAACTATAGGATTTGCTGAAAGACAGAATGTATGAAGTAAAGAAAGGGGAAAACCCAAGTATAGGTATGAACAATTAGGAGAATGATGTCACCAATAGCTGTGATGATTGACGATCACAGGAGAAACAGGGTCAGAGACACATCACAGAAGCTCAGATTTAGGCCCGCTGTGTTTGAGATTCCCACTGGGCATCCACAGAGAACTGTCAATAGGTAGTTAGATATACTGATTTGCAGTGCACAGGAGTTCAGAAGGTTGGAGTCATCAGCACATTGGTAAGAGTTTCAAACCAGGAACTGTATAAGTGAGTGAAGATAGAAAAATGATCGCAGCGCTGATTGCTAGGGTGATGCCAACATTTACATTTGGGAGGAATGAAGAGGAAACAGAAGGGTCACCAAAATGAAGTCATAAATGTAGGCAGAAAATGAGCTGCCCAGGAAGTCAAAGAAATACATTATTCACGAAGGAAAAATAATTGGTTATTCCAAATACTTACAGATAGTTCAAGAAGGATAACAGCAGAGCAATTACCATTCCTTTTAACAAAGTGGAGGTAATTGGTGACCTTGATCAGAGCTGTTTGGATAGCATGTTGAGGATGAAATATATTTTAATGAATTAAAGACCAGTTTAGACAAAACTTTCAAGTAGGAATGACAGAAATAAGTGGATAGTTGGAGGTGAGGCAGAGACAAAAGAGGTTATCTTTGTGCACAAAATAATACAATTCAGTACAGAAAGAAAAAAAATACATAAGATATTTAAAAGACATGGAATTTCTGGGGATAAAGCAAGAGGAGAGGAAATCTAGTAAACAGTTGGAAAGGTTGGTCCTATCTAAAATCTCAAAGCTGTAATCCACAATAGCAAACAGGAAGGACAGGCAAGTTTATAACCCCACATGAAGATAAATACCTCTAATAAATTAATTTTTCTGTAAATTAGGAACCAAGGTTTTCACCTGGAATTTTAAATGGAAGGAAGGATTTCAGAATTTGAAGGAATAAGGGACAATATTTATACAATGAGAGATTATGGACTGAGAAAATAGAGTAAGAGTATTGGGCAGCATTACAGATCTACTTAATATTACAGATCATAAACTTAAAGTGAAAACTGCTCACATAATTGTATGTGTGTGGTTTTTTGGGTTTTTTTGGGTTGTTTTGTTTTTGTTTTTTTTGTTTTGTTACTAGCCACGCACATTTGGGTTGGACAGCATGGGAATGGCAAAAAGCTGAATTTAGCCAGGGTTGTGGTTTACCTAATGAGCACAATTACAGATAATATATATACATATTTTTTTGGTAAATGAATTTTGTATCTGGATGTTACAGACTGAATATCATCTCCCTATCCCACCCACCCAATTCATATGTTGAAACCCTAGCCCTCAATATGTATTTCAAGGTAGGGCCTTTTTTAAAATAATTTTTTTATGTTTATTATTTTTGAGAGAGAGAGAGAGAAAGAGAAAGAGGGGCAGAGAGAGAGGGAGACACAGTGAATCCCAAACAGACTCCAGGCTCCAAGCTGTCAGCACAGAGCCTGACGTGGGGATGGTGCTCATGAATCGTGAGATCATGACCTGAGCTGAATTCAGATGCTTAACCAACTGAGCCACCCAGGTGCCCCTCAAGTTAGAACCTTTAAGGAGAAATTGAAGTAAATGAGGTGATAAGGGTGGGCCCTAATCCAATAGGACTGGTATACTTTTAGGAAGATGAGGAGATACCAGAGAGCTCTTTGTCCTTATACACAGAGAGGAAAGGCTATGTGAGAATACAGTGCAAAGTTGATTACCTGTAAGCCAGAAAGAGAGCCCTCACCTGAAATCAATCCTGACAGCACTTTGATCTTCAACTTCTGGCATCCAGAACTGTGAGACAATCAATTTCTGTTATTTAAGCCACCCAGTCTGTGGTATTTTGTTGTGAAAGCTCTAGCTGACTAACACACTAGACATCTTTATCATCTTATATTTATAATTAGACTTAGCTACAGTGATTAAGAGTTTATGTGTACTCTCTGGTGCAAGTGGTTGCACAATGAGGCTCTACAAATGAACATGGCATTAATGTTTGTTTGTTTGTTTGTTTGTTTATCCATTCAAAGCTACCATTACTGCTGACGCAATGACTTTAACTTTAGGGAACTTCTGACTCAGCAGCCATAGCCATATTATCCTTACTTTGTGGCTTCAGTCCAGTGTTATGATAGCATCCTTTCCTCCTTTCTTCCAAAGGAGAGTAAATAACAACCAGAGAGGGAATAACAGCCATTCAGGAGGTGGATTTCAGTTCTACCTCTCCCTTCTTAGCCTCTAAACACGCATGAACAGATAGGACCGTGGAAGACACTCACTCAGCCCTTCTCACTCCCTACACTTGACTGATAATACTATTGATTCTGGGCAGTCTTCTCCTATACTCTCCATCCATTCTCTCCTAAGGTCTAGGTCACCAAAACTGTCAAGAACTGTGCAGAGTCTGAGATTTTATCTTTTCAAAAGCTAACCTATTCCTGTTTCATGGGTGCTGATTAGCGTCAGTTACCCACACTCTTTGAAGAGCCATGCAAAAACACACTGTGAATGTCTGCACACACTGTAGATTTCTACCACAGGAGAGGAGCACTGAGCTTCTGGAATCATCACTTTTCTAGTATATTCAAGAAAACCAGCTCTTTATCTGGGCATACACATAACTTCGTCCCTTAAGATAGGACCTTGCATTTTTGGCTTTACCAGTAAGAATGTGAAAGAACACTCAGGGATTCCAGCAATTTATCTCTCCTATCAAAGAGATGGGCTAAAGAAAGCTACCACATAATAATAAAAGGGTCAGTGTTAGGCTATTAGATCTAGGGGAAAAAATAACGCTAAATACAAATAACATGGGTAGAAGGCCTGAAGGCCTGATTTTGATACTTAAGGATAAGCATTCATCTTCAGAGTTAAAAGAAGAGCTGGAGAGTCAAGAGACACTGATCTAGTGAAGACAAATTGATTAGCAAACTATGGGCCACAGGCCAGTTTCCTGCTTTTGTATATAAAGTTTTTTTTTTAATGTTTTTATTTATTTTTGAGAAAGCGCAAGCAGAGGAGGGGCAGAAAGAGGGGGACTGAGGATCTGAAATAGGCTCTGTGCTGACAAGCAAAGAGCCCCCCAATGGGTGAGATCATGACCTGAGCTGAAGTCAGATGCTCAACTGACTGAGCCACCCAGGTGCCCCTATATATACAGTTTTAATGGAACAAAGTTATGCCCATTCATGCACTTACGAATTGTCTATGGCTGCCTTTTTTTTTTTTTTTTTTTTTTTTTTTAGTAAGTACAGTTATGTAGTTGCAACAGAGACTGAACAGCCTTGTATTTAAACTATTCACTATTTGGCCTTGTAAGTAAAAAGTGTGCCAATCTCTGATGTATAGATCTCCACATGTATACAATGGAGAAAGAAAAATTTTTAAAAAATTATAATTCATTATACTCCTCTAAATGACTTTTAAAGATACAAAACCAGATGATAAAATAAAAGCTCTATGTTCTTTTTATCCCCAGCTTTACTTAGGTATAACTGACAAATGCAAACTGTGTATATTTAAGGTATGCAACATGGTTTAATACACATACACTGTAAAATCATTACCACCATCAAGCTAATTAATACATCCATCACCTCATCTAGTTGCCTTTTTGGTATGTATGTATATATACATATATATAGATAGATGGGTGTAGGTGAATAGTTTTTTGGGGAGTGAGAACACTTAAGAGCTACTACATTAGCAAATTTCAAGCAAACTACAAAGTGTTAATGATATTATCTATGCTGTTAACTATATTATTGTAACTTAAAAAAATTTTTTTCTTAATGTTTATTTATTATTGAGAGACAGAAAGACAAAGCATGAGCACGGGAGGGGCAGAGAGAGGAGGAGACATAGAATCTGAAGCAGGCTCCAGGCTCTGAGCTGTCAGCACAGAGCCCAACGCGGGGCTCGAACCCACAAACCGCGAGATCATGACCTGAGCTGAAGTCAGACGCTCAACTGACTGAGCCCCCAGACCCCCCTGTAACTTTAACATTAACTATATTATTAACAATATTATACTATAAAGTATACTTTATTATTAACTATATTGCTGTAACTTTATTATCAACTATATTGTTATTAACTTTAGTCACCATGCTATACACTAGATCCCCAGAACTTATTTCTCATATCCTTTGAGCAACATCTCCCTAGTTCTGCTACCCTGGAGTCCCTGGCAGCCACCATTCTACTCTCTGCTTCTGTGAGTCTGACTTTTTTTATATTTCACATAGAAGTGAGATCATGCAGGATTTGTCTGTGTCTGGCTTATCTCATTTAGCATAATGTCCTCCAGGTTTATCCATATTGTCACAATTGGTAAAACTATAGCAGGATTCTCACACAGAGGGACGGGACACCAGGGCCTTTCTTTCCAGGAAGCAGCTTTATTCATGGTACCTTGGCTCAGAGGGCTAAGACCCAAAAGGCTGTGCCCCGAGTACAGCAGCCTTTCATATAATTTCTACTTCTTTGTCTCCCATACATGGTAACATACAGACATACAGTTATGACTGGGCAGTCTATGTTACAGAGTCCTGAGGAATGTCACATACAAACATACAGTCTGACTGGACACAGTCCAAGTTACAGAGTCAGGGCTACGCAACCATGTATAGGAGTTGATTGGGCCACACTGCCTTTCTTTGTTCTGGGAAGGCCTCCACCACCTTCCTTAGGGAGCGGCTCTACCTCTACCACAAAATTTCCTTCATTTTTATGACTGAAAGAATATATATGTGTATATATATATATATATATGCACGTAAATATATACGTATATATTTAGAGTATATATATATATATTCTAAAGAATATTCACATATTCTTTACCCATTCATCCACCAGCAGACACTTAGGTTGCTTATATATCGTGGCTATTATTAATAATGCTGCAATATAGATGGAGGTTGCAGATATCTCTTCAAGGCCTCGATTTCACTTCCTTTGGATATATCCTGGGAAATAGGGTTGCTAAATCATACGGTAGCTCTATTTTTAATTTTTTGAGGAACCACCATCTTGTTTTTTCATAATGGCTATACCACTTTACATTCCCACATCAACAGTGCACAAGGGTTTCCTTTCTCTGTACCCTCAACAACACTTGTTATCTCTTGTCCTTTTGATAACAACCATCCAAACGTGTGAGGTGATATCTCACTGGGGTTTTTCTTTGCATTTCCCTGATGATTTGTGATATTCAACACCTTTTCATACACCTGTTGAACAACTCTATGTTCTTAAATGAATTCATGAACTCATCTGTCTTTAAATACTTTAACTCTGCTGCATTTAAGATGACTCATCATTGCTGTGATTAGGACATGATTAGACAGAAGTTAAAGCTGATCAACATTTAGGCAGTTTGGTCACTAGTATCTTTCAACACTACAGAGAATTTTATCTCTGAAAGAAATGATATGCAATGCTGAAATGATTTGGGTATGCATAGTTTCTTAATGCAAACAGCTCTAAAGATGCCTGAGGCTAGCCTAAGGTCAAAACCACTAATGTGAACTAAAATCATCATTAAATGAGATTTTTTATGATATTTTAATTAAGCTCATTCTGTCACAATATGAATTGTAAATTTGACCTTTAGAATCCAACTAACTTATAATGTGCATTCGGCATTTCTCCATGTAAATTTTAAAATAAAATTTCAAATTGTATTCCTCGTGCTTTTCAAAAGTAAAGTCTTAGATTGGCAATTTTGATATATATATAGTTTTTAATAATAAATGACAATGGAATACACACTAGGTTCCTATTCTAGAGTATGTGTGATACAATTTGGAATGTATCCACTATGAGAAATAAACCAATAACAAAAATACTCTTCTTACTGATTGTTTCTATAATAGATAGATACAGTTTTAAACCATAGAAATACCATAGAAGTTTCTTCAGTGTTCTAAGGAATCTCTTTGTTTCCTACCTTCCAAATCACAGACTTCACTCTTCTCTAAAAAATTTAGAACGAACAATTATTTGGAATTCTTACAAAGGGAAAACTTTATATGTTTTTTTAATGACTAAGAAACCCCAAAGGACTGTATTTTCTGACCTGCCATACATTTTCTTGATGAGGCAAATAAATCTTGTTGCATAGTGAAGCTAGACTTCCTCTGTAGGAAATCCCCACCTGTTACTACATCCTCAATGTGATCTTGTATCCAATTTTAAAATTAACCACCACAGAAAATAATCTCATGCCTGATGACACTATTAAAACCTGCTTATTTTCTAACTGTTGTGCCATACTATGTTTTACATAACAATACTTTTTAAAGAAAATTTCATATTATTGATATTTTGTGCAAAATAGATAACTTAATTCAATCAAAATGATGAGACTGGTTATGTGATTGAACTGCCAATCCATATTTGTCTCTATTCACTCAGTTTAGTCATGCTCTTGTCCATAACCTACGTAGTTTATGAAAAAATGAGCCTAGTGCACAGCCTAAAACAAAGAAAGTCTCAGAATTCTACCACTGTTAATTTGTATTTATTTTTACTATATACATGAACATTTCTTCTTAATAAGGTTCTCAAACCATGGAGATATCATTATTTTTCTGTTACTGCTCTTTATTAGTGTTCCTCCTCTAATATGGACTTTCACAGAATTTATAATTATCAAGCTAACAAATGGAAGCTGAAGAGAAATCTATCACATCACGATAACTTACATGCTTCCTGAAACAATTATACAATATCCAGGTAAAGTACATTCTAAGTTTGGTTTAAGCGTGATCATGAAAGCATGGCTGAATCCTGTTTTGCTTGATTATCCTCTGTCCTCCAAGTTTCTTCAACACATTAGACTAAATTCATGATGCCTCA
Source organism: Panthera pardus (assembly GCF_024362965.1). Taxonomy (NCBI): domain Eukaryota; kingdom Metazoa; phylum Chordata; class Mammalia; order Carnivora; family Felidae; genus Panthera; species Panthera pardus. Next base: position 52,279,634 of record NW_026526654.1, read on the forward strand.
CAAAAATGTTCTTTTGGTGGCAGTCAGTACATAGTTTTCAATTGTTCAACTGCTACCATCACAGTTTTTTGCAAATGTTCTCCTTTTATCTAGATTTATACTTGTCTCTACCATAATCCTTTCCTGTACTTTTCAGACTGTCCTTACATATTAAGAAACTTATTTTGAAGTATCAACTCCTTTGAAAATATTGCCAACTTTACTTCTCAGTGGAAATCTTGCTTTATGTTAGTTATTCCACTCCAAGACCTTGGCTGGCTCTCCTTATGTCTCTCCAGTGGAGGATATTTATATTTTTATTAATGTGACTTTAAACTGCTTAGTGTCAGGTATATTTCTCTTTCTTATTAGCTACTGATCCTACAAAAATTTAATCCACTTAGGCTTAGGCCATTTGGCTATAAACTCTTCAACAACTGGTTCAGAGTTTCTTTTATTCATTTTTTCCATCCACCTGGGTAACTATCTCATCTAAATAAATGACCCATCCAACATACAAGACTCACAGTTCTTGATCTCCTATGTGACTTCCATCATTATTATTATTTTTTGAGAATTTATTTTTAAGTAGTCTCTACACCCAAATATGGGGCTTGAACTCACAACCCTGAGATCAGGAGTCACAAACTCTTCCAACTGAGACAGTCAGGCACCCCATGACTTCCATTCACGTCCAATTTATTTTAACAATTCACTGAGCAAATGACTCAGAAATTCGTTGTAAATCAAAAATCCACTAATTCAAACTACTACTCTGATAACTCCCTTCAATCCTTCTAATTTGTTTGCTCTCACATCTTTCAACTTCATTAGCATCTTCCTCTGATTCTTATAACTTCTTATTTATCACAACCATTTACCATTCATTTTATATTAACTCAACCGTAATTATCTAATGACTGCTATTAATTTCTGTTGTATTAGGGTGATGAAATAAAAGCAGGAATGATTATTCTTCTATACCAATTAAAGTACAGTGGGAACAATGATATAAAATATCAAATTTCACTAATTTCACTTATTATAAGAATATGATCATACAAAAACTAAAAAACAATAATTTCAATAAAATGGAAAATTCTGAGATAAGAAAAAGTTTGGTATATCAAATAAACTATATATATAAATAAGGAAAAGTCTCCAATTTATGTATTAGAGGATAGAATAATGTTTAACTTTGGGGAGAAAAGGAGGTAGTGATTAGAAATAATAAAAGACAGACATATTTAGAATTTTTCTGGTGTTCAACTTGGTTCCGTTTTATGGCAAAAATTCCATTGCATAGCTATACTACATATCATTTATTCATTCATCTGTTATGGGTATTTAAATCATTTCCCCCTTTTAGTTATTATGCATAATGCTGTAGTAAATATTTGCATGTAAGTTTTTGAATGGAGATATGTTTCCATTTCTCTTTTGCAGATACCTGCTGTATATCAGTTGGGGAGTGCTGTCATCTCAACAATATTAAGTATTCTGACCCATTTCCACTTATTTAGGTCTTCTTTCTACAGTAGTTTGTAGTTTTCAGAGTCAATCTTTTGCACATTTGTTAAATTTATTGCTAAATACTTGATTTTTTTAGGTATTATTTTAAATGGAATTGTTTTCTTAATTTCATTTCTTAATTGTTTATTGCTAATAGAGAGCCATACACATTATTTCACATATTATATATTCTTCAATCCTTCTGAAATAATTTACTAGATCTAATTTTCTTTTAGGATTTCTTAAATCTAAAATCATGACATTGGTGAATAGAGACTGTTTTACTTCTTTGTAATCTAGATAGCTTTGAGTATTTTTCTTGCCTAATTGCCTTGGTTAGAATTTCTAGCACAATGCTGAATAGAAGTGTTGAGAAAATATATCCTTGTCTTTTCCCTGAATTTGGAGGGAAAGCATCCAGTCTTTCACCATTAAATTTAATATTAGCTGTGTGTTTTTCACATATGCCCTTTATAAGATTGAAGAAATTCTTTCTATTCCTAATTTGTTGAGTTTTTTCTTTCTTTCTTTTTTTTTTCTACAAAGGATTTTGGATTTTTGTCAAATGCTTTTTCTGTATCTATTTACGTGGTCATGCAATTTTTGTTTTTTATTTTATTGATACATCACATTGATTGATTTTCTTAAGCTGAACCACTCATGAATTCCTTGGATAAATTCCACTTTGTCATAGTGTATAATTCTTTTTTTTTATGTTGATAGATTTGGTTTGATTGAATTTTGGTGAGGATGTTTGTGTCCATATTCATAAGACATATTGGCTTTATATTTTTATTTTTTGGATTCTTTGTCTGATTTTGTATGAGGGCAATTAATCTGGCCTCCTAAAATGAATTGGCAAGATTTAATTATATATATTTTTTAAAGTCTGTGAAGAATTTGAATTAATTCTTCCTTAAATGTATGGTAGAATTTAGAAGGCATCAGGCCTGGGCTTCCCATTGTGGATAGGTTTTGATTTCTAATTCAATCTTCATGTGTTACAAATCTCTTCAGATTGTCTCTTTCTTCCTCAGTTTGTCACAGTTTGTGTTTGCAGGAATTTGTCCAAAGCATCTAAGCTATATAATTTTTTGTTGTACAATTCTATCATTTAAGTTCCTTGTATTTCTTTAAGTTAGTAGTGATGTCCCCTCTTTCATTTCTTATTCTAGTAATTTTTCTTGGTTAAGGTAGAGTTTCTGCTGATAACTAAGGTTTTGATTTTATTGGTTTACTTTATTTAAGTGATGAATTATGTTCCTTTTGGTACTTCAAGATTTTCTCTTTGTCTTTGACTTTTGGCATTTTCCCTATATGGCCTGTTCACAGTTCAATTTGTGTTTATCTTACTTGGTATTCATTGAGCTTCCTGGAGGTGTAGGTTATTGTTTTTCAATAAATGAGAAAGTTTTCTGCCATTATTTTAAAAAATATTTTTAGTGTCTTTCTTCTGTCTCCTCTCCTTCTGGTTTTTCATCATGTGTATATTGGTACTCTCGACAGTTTTCCACATTTCTCTGAGGCTCTCTTCATTTTTCTTCATTCTTCGTTTATATTGATCTATCCTAATGTTTGTTTTTTTTTTCTTTTCATAGTTCAAATCTACTGTTTAGCCCCTCTAGTGAATTTGTTTTTAATTAATAACCTTGATTATTTGTTACCAATTTTAAGTTTACAGAAAGATTGTGTGAAAAGCACAGAGAGTTACTATAATACCCTCTCACACTGCACCCCTCAGTTTACCCTATTATTAACATTTGTGTTAGTGTGGTACATTTATTACAATTTATCAGTCAATATTGCTATATTATTTTTAGCTATAGTTTACATTAGGGTTCATTCTTTGTGCTGTATATTCTGAGTTTTGCCAAATATATAAAATTTATCTACCTTTAAAATATCATACAGAATAGTTTCACTGCCCTTAAAACCTCTGTGATCTACCTATTCATTCCTACTTTCCTTTTACCAATCCAGTGACAACCACTGATTTTTTACTGTCTCTATAGTTTTGCCTCCCTTAGAATGTTCTATAGTTGGAATCATACAGTATGTAGCCTTTTCATACTGGCTTATTTTATTTAGCAATATTCATTTAAGATTCAAGTATTTTAATGGCTAGTTTATTTTTTGTCACTGAATATTAACTTGTTTCATGCATGTATCAGTTTCTTTATACATCTGCCTACTTGGTTGCTTCCAAGTTTTGACAATTATGAATAAAGCAACCATAAAAATCATTATGCAGATTTTTACATTAAAATAATTTTTAAATGCATTTAAGTAAATACAAAGCACAGTTGCTGGATCATATGATAAGGATATAATTAGTTTTGTAAGAAACTGACGAACTATTTTGCAAAGTGGGAGTTTCTTTTTGCATTACGACCAGCAAGGAGTAAGAGTTACTATTGCTCCACATCCTTGATAACATTTCACCATTTTGGGTTTTGTTTGTTGTTTAAATGTTTACTTATTTTGGGGTGGGGGAAAGAGGAGCAGAGAGATAGGGAGAGAATCCCAAGCAGGCTCCATGCTGTCAGCCTAGAGCCCAATGTGGGGCATAATCTCACCAACCATGAGATCATGATTGAGCCAAAATCAATAGTCAGATGCCTGATCAACTGAGCCATCCCCCACGCCCCATATTGTTTCATATTGTTTTGGATATTTGCAAATCTAATAGGTATATAGTGGATTCTCATTGCTTTTATTTATTTATTTATTTATTTATTTATTTATTTATTTAGCTAGTTATAGAGAGACCACATTCACAAGCACAAGTGAGGGGAGGATGGGAAGAGAGAGATACTCTTAAGCAGGCTCCACATTCAGTATGGAGCTCAATCTCATGTCCCTGAGACCATGACCCTGAGATCATGACCTGAGCAGAAATCAAGAGTTGGATGATTAACCAATTGAGCCATCCAGGCGCCCCAACTCTGCTCCTTTAATTTGCAATTCCTTAAAGACATATGATGTTGGGCATCTTTTCGTATGCTTATTTGCCAACTGTGTATCATGTTGGTGAGGTGTATATTCAGATCTTTTGCACATTTTTAATCTCCATCCAATGTAAGGTTGAAAAATATTATTTCTCTATGAGAATATTACTCAAAACAATTACATTTAATTGTGACACTATGACCTGGAAATGATGCTGAATAATTTTATTTTGCATAACCATTTTAGATTAATTAGTGTAGTAGAAAGTATATTACACTCTAAAACACTTTATTATTTTACCCTACTTTATCACATCTTTCTATTGCCTTTACTAAAAACAAAAAAAACAAAAAAAACAATGTGTTTGTGATTCTAATTTGGTCTCGAAGAATACCATTTTTAATAATACATTGTATTCTTTTATTTTAACATGTTCACCAAAAAAAAAGAGCATTCAGGTAGGAACAAAAGTTTATAAAATTGTTTTAGGTAATCTTTCCTCTTGACATCAAAAGTTCACACAATATCTTTCATAATATCTTTACTAATATGTTTCTAGCTAACATCTGAAAGAGTTATGTCATGGATGACTTCACTAACTACATTAATTTTAATAAAAACACAAAACCAAAGCCATGGTAGGGAGGCACTGTCACAAAATGAATAAACACATGGATTCTGGTGCACTATTATCTAGATCTGAATCCTGGACATATTGCTTAACACGTTTGTAACTGCACAAATTACTTGGTGTCTCCGCAACGCAGTCTTCCTATCTGTAATATAAGAATGAACAATAATATTGAAGAAATTTAGTTCAGAGGCAGTACAATTTAAAATTCAAACCCTAAGTGACATAAGAAGTTCAATAATCTGTTGATTAAAGATAACCCTGTATGGCAGATGCACTATGATTTGTAACTGAAGAATTTCATAATATCCTTAATTTTGAAATTAAAACCTGTTAGAAGAAGCATTGCCAGAAAGCAGCATTCTTAACATGAAAACTATCTAAGGGCTATGTGCACTCCGAAATAAAAGGAAATGCTGCTGAAAATTCAAACTTGGAATGCATAGCTTATGAGAAAATAATTATATCCCTGGTTTTGAGAGAAGAGTTACTTTAAGTATTTGGGGATTAAAGTTATTGCTGACTGTGATTCCCCCACCCCATGCAGTAATAGTGGCTTATCAAATAGAAAACATGGGTTCTTACTCTAAATTCAACTGACTCTATTAAGCATTAATGCTTTTTGTGCGTACCTCACTGGCATGTAAGACTGGAGTCAAAGATACAGAAAAGGCTCAGTAGCAGCAGTAGCCAATTCCACTTTTTAAAACTGCTCAATGGTTCTCTCATCATGGTCTCAGGAAAACCAAATATGCAGAACAAATAATCCACCCCATTAAAATTCATTATTAAAGAATCTCAAGCAGCACTTCTGCTGAGATGGCACAGAGCCACCTGCCCTAGTGCCTCATCATGATTTTGGAGGGCTTCTACTAGCTGTGATGTGGGCTTGTGAAAAGAGGAGAGAATAGTGTAGCCTGCAGTGTTACGTCATAAAGACTGCCTGCTATAATGAAGTTGGAGAAATTGTTTTATTGTGCTAAGTATACCATGAAGCACTGAAAAATAGAAGAGATCAGCACTTGGGGATATCTCAAATACTTCTTCCTCAAACTGACTGGGGGTGACCGGCAGTGAGACAAGTCATATTAGAGGTATCTATCCAACAACTGTGAAATTGCAATGTATACTGACAGAGTCGATGTACGAAATCTATTATAGCTGGCAATTTTCCTTAGAGGTACTAAAATGTCACTATTGCTTTTACGCTCCTAGTCTAAAGGAGTTCACTCTCTTCTTTCCAACACACAATTGTGTGAAGTCCACACTTCTTTTGTGTGACATTTAGGAGAAAAAAAAAGTTTTCTTCAAGAGGATTTACTGTAATCCAAACCTTTCAGATTTACAGTTACAAGATCCATTACGACGTATTTACCTGACTTTCATTTAGGTCTGCAGTTGGTCAGAAACTTACGTACTTTGTATGTTCTTATAGCTGAAGGTGGAAAGTATTTTAGAATACTTTCCCAGGTAGATCCTTTACTATTCAAAGATACTTTTATCCCACTTGCCCACTTATTTCCCCCAATAGGTCTCATATCAAGATATTCAATCCAAGCTATGGGACAGATATGTTCATAACCTGGAGTGCCTGTGCTCATATATTTGTCTTCACATCACAATTTTGCAGTAGTATTATGGAGCCCACAGAGTACCCTAGTAATTGCTTTTCTTTGTGGTACTTTAAAATGGACCATTTTTGCAGCTGCTACAATCTTTTATACACAATTCTGGGGAAAAAACAAAACACATGGGGCTCAGAAGATATAACCACAGGAATCAGCAGAGGAAACAAGGATGAATCCTTTTCTTGTTTGCGGAAGCTTGCTGCCAAACACAACTGTGAGATGCAGCACACTACAGAAATTTACAGTGGATAAAATTTCTCACACGTGGAAACATTCCTATTCCAACAGTTATTTATTTTTGACTTAGTATTAAAATTTTTTGTGTTATTTTCTATAGTCTTCTGAGATCTGAATTCTCTAATTGTAATGGCAACCTGCAATCGCAGTACAACAGACACTCTGAGAAGAAATCATTAATTTAGATTAAGGATGAAGTGACTCTTTAGAGATCATAGAAACACTTTAGACTGAAGATATTCAAGTATTGCATTTCTTACATTAGGAAGAATTAAGTAATGTTTCATTGTAAAGATGTGTCTGAAAAACACATAGACACTTAAAATGTCTAGCCATTTTCTATCTTCAGGAAATAGTGGAATATTTAAATATCTGAAAGTAGACCTACAAAATACATTAATAATGAAAAAAATAAGATAAAAAATAAGAATATGGCTATCTTAATGTGGCTGTCATCTCTTTGTGTACATTTTTCTTAAAGTAAAATTATATTGTAAAATCAGATTATTGAAACGTTTTATAGAATTAGATAATATATTCAGAGAAGTGTATAAAAAAAAGAATAATTTTATAAATACAAAGTCAATTGGGTAAATGGAGCCCAGTTGAAGACACAGAATGATATTAACCCTTGAGAAATCTCTGGCCCCTTTCCTGGATGAGCATTCCTTCATGATGAGTACCCTTTTCATTCCTCCCCAAAACACACACTATCCTCATTTATTTTGGTTTATCATTTATCTATTTCAAATTTTAATGAACTAAAATCATACTGGATGCATTATTTCTGCCTAATTACATGTGTATACACTATGTTTTACACATTTATTTACTGATTAAAGTATATTTTCCCACATATTCAGATACCTCATATATAGAACTGCTAAGTCATCAGGACTGAATGTTTTCTTTAATTTTTTTTTCAGTTTATTTATTTTGAGTGAGAGAGAGAGAGAGACAGAGACAGAGAGAACACACGCATGAGCGGGGGAGGGGGAGAATCCCAAGCAGTCTCCTGGCTGTCAGAGCTGAGCCTGACATGGGGCTTGATCCCACAAACCAAAGTACACCCAGCTGTGTTAATTCCTTCCTGTCCTTCAAAGTACTTGACAGTCTCCTCCAAGGCCTTGTGTGTGTGTGTGTGTGTGTGTGTGTGTGTGTGTGTGTGTGTCCTGGTTGTATGTTTTGTGTTGGTGAATGAGGTCAGATCCCACAAACCTGAGCCGAGATTAAGAGTAGACGCTCAACCAACTGAGTCACCCAGGTGCCCAAGGAATGAATGTTTTCAATTTTCCTAACTAAGCCAAAATGTTTTCCAGAGTGTTACAGCATTTTAGGGTTTTTATCATATATTAAATAAGAACTGATCCAAAATATTATCAATACAAGTTGTGTACAAGTTCTCCAGAGAAAAAGAATGAATAGAGTAAAAATGTGTGTGCATGTGTGTTTATATGTATGTATCGCTCTTGATAGAGATTTATAAATATATAGACTTTAATACATATGTATAAATTTCTCTATGTATATAAATATACAAACCTATATTTCTATATAAACTAGAGAAATAAACACACAGAATTATCTATATCTATAAATCTCTATCTCTAAATGCACAGAATTGAAAAATAAAGAGATTTAATTTCTTCTAATGACAGAGAGTAGAACTTTACACCATCCTAATCTCAAACTCTATTCTGGCCCCTGGACAAAGTGGAGACATAAAAGCTTGACAATTTTTTTATTTACATTAATTTTCTACATAAAAAAATTTACCTAGATACGTAGTTTCTTTTTTAGTTGGTGATAACTGTTTTTTTACACTACAACATCCCGATTTTCTAAAACTTCTATGGCCAAATATCACATTTTTTTCTTAATACTTGAGTGTTTATAGCATTATGAATTACATAAATATTGGTCATTACTATGACAATTTTGTTATGCAATATTTTGCTTTTTATCACTGATTATTTTTTACTTGCACAGATTTTATATAGCTATAACTATCTTATTTCCAGTTGCTCAAAAAATCTAATACAGTAATTCTCAATGTGTGGCCCCTGACCAGAAGCAGCAGCATAATCTTAGGCTATTTAACAAAGAAAATATGATTGTGACATATACAGGACAAATTACCATATTACAGAAATTAATATTTTCTCACATAAAGACATTCATGTGGAATAAATCTTAACTGAGACAATTTTTAATGTCGTTCAAACAATTGTTTTTATTTCCATTATTCATACATATATGCATCTATGTTACATGTTCTTGTCTTTATTTTATTAATCACATTTCTTTATTTTATTTATTAACCTAATGAGACAAATCTAAAAGTTAGTAACAAAAGAGACAAAGGCAACACTTGATAGACTGGATGTGAAAGTAAAGTGTTCCCATTATCACTCAGGTCACACGTTTTACCTAGTAAAATTCAATCTTTAACAGGTCTTTAAGAATGCAAAATAGGAAGAAGAAAAAAGTAATACCACAGTGTCTGAACCTGAGCACAAGAGTAAAATCAAGTTTAAAGAATGAAAGTAGAGAGTAAAGAAGCAACAATATGACTCCATTTCTAATGAAATTTTTAATCCCTTAAAGCTCTCTGCTTAATTATATATTTTTTAAGAGTTCTTTTTGAAATTTTCCTGCTTCCTAATACCTTACGTTTTCTCCTATGTCACTTGGTGTTCACTTTATCACACCATCCTGCATATATATGAACTGTTTAAAATATCTACTACTGTCTTACAAATGTCCCCAAAACCAGTGACTTAAAATGATACAGATTAATCATTTCCCATAATTTTGTGGGTCGGCTGCGTGCTTCTCTGGTGATCTTGCCTGGAATCCTTCCTCTGGGGTTAGTCAGCGTGCAGCTTGACTGGAGTTCAATGTCTAAGACAGTTTCACTCATGGTCAGGTGTTTGAAGCCTTAGCTAGAATGACTGAGTCTCTTTCCCCATGTGTTCCTTCATTCTGGAGCTTTATCACAGCATAATATTCTCAAAGTTCCAAAAGAACAACAGAGAAAGCTGCAAGTTTCCTTAACATTGAGGCTCAGAAATCTCCCAGTGTCATTTTATTGCATTAATCAGAGGAAAAGATCAGATCCAAGGGAAGGGAAATGTATGCTACCAATTGATGGAAGAATCAGCAAAGAATTCATGGCCATTTTTAAACGACCTCAATATTTAACTTTTACTATTTATTATCTTTTTAAGTAAACATCTAATCAAATGACTATAATCTAAGTTTATTTTTTGTTTTTATAAAACATTTCCACATCGGTACTAATTCAATGTTACAACAAAAAATCATGTCAGCAAATTATTTTTATCATATATGGGCTTTATATAAACTATGCTCATTTAAGATCATCCTATTCAATATTAGTTTGATTCTGGTAGAGAATCACTGGGTATATTTAAGCCATATGTTGCTTTGCTGAACCCATGAACATTATATAGGCAGGGATATTAGATTCCTATTTAATCAAGGTTATCTATATACACAGAGCCTTAATGAATAAATATCTACTTGAATGTGACTAAAAAGGTACAGTATATGCACCCTGATAATCCATTGGTAATCAAAGCCAAGAGCAAAATCTAATTTGGGAAAAAGATAATTAAAATGTAAGTTATCAAAAAAAGAATGCTTCTTTTATTTTGGTCTTTTCCTTTTTCATGCATCAGACTGCTTAGCTGGTAAAGACGAAACTAACAAAAATTTAAATATATTAAATATGTATGGGATGATGGAATGATGCCTAGAAAAGAGAGAATGACCTTTGTAAAAGACCATAGTAAAATTAACTTATTCAAAATTAGGTAACAAAATTAATTTTTCATGCCCAATTATTTCAAAATAATTTATGCCACAAAATGCAGATTTTTCAAACTGTTTTTTTAAATTATGAATTAATTAGTAACAAACACAGTCTCTACTTTGTGGATAACAATAAGGATTACTCCTTAGACGAAAATAAAATGAATACTGTCTCCTGTTGGTGCATTATTGTTATTCTTAGATTAACTTGTAGGAGGCTGGCACTAAGAAAATTAGATGGGATGAACTGAGTGCCATGTTGATTTGTTCAGTGAAGGAATTAAAATAAGCATGTGAAGTGGACAGTCACTTTAGATACTGCTGAGTGGTAGTCTTTTATATTATTATTTGGAAATACATTATATCTATTATTATATAAAATGTATGAGAAAAGTAGATTTTTATAATGAAACGAAATCATTATATTTCTCGAATGTCTGAAATTTGCTATGCTTTGTTCTGAATGCTAAGGGTATGAGAGAGAGAGAGATGGAGACAGAGACACACACACAGAAAAATTAATGAAGAGAGAGGTGTTTATATAAAGTTAAATTTATGATGCATTCATCTTTCCTTCTTAGCTATATAAAATTAAACCCAATTTTACTGGTGAAGAAATATAATCTAAGGTTATTTTGATAAAGGTGGCATTAATCTTATCACCATCATTCACTTACTGGAGGTCACTGCTTAATTCATAGACATGAAACATCATTAAATGTTCACAGAGGGCAGCAAAATGGGAAAAAAAATGTTAAAGCAGATACCTAGGGCACAGGTTTTATCTTGGGTTCCAAAATTCATTTCAATTCTTGCCATGGGGCTAGAGTTTGGGTCTGGTCCCAAAAAACACTAGTTGCAAACATTTTAATGGTGATCTTTAAGAGACTTACATTCCATAATTTTACTCCGGAGATAGCTACTGAGTACCTAATATGTTCAAGACACTGTGTTTGGAGTTGGAGATATGAAGATGACCAAAGCTCAGCCCATAACGTCGAAGATCTAATAAGTAGTGGGGAAGAGATACAGACATCATACCATATGCTAATTCTTAGAATGAGAAAAAAACTGGGACCAAATCTCAGGCTTGCCAACAAATAGCTGTACTTGTTTGCTTTCTTCTTTACTTGTGCCTGCCTCTTCTGTTATCTGCCTTCAAGGGACATTTCTCCATAGCTCAGTCAGAGTGTAGAGCTTTTTGAAATGCAAAAGAGTGACAACACAACTCAAGTTTCTACCCTCTCAGATGGAACAGTCACCCTTCTACCTCTCGGCATTAATGACTCCTACATATCAATCGTATATATGCTCAGTTATCATTTCCTCAGTATAATCATGCCTGATTTCTATGACTTAAACACCTCTAACTTAGAGCATCTTAAATTTGTTAATGATTGCCCATTTTGTGTGATTATTGATTAACATCTTTCTTTTTCTGGATAATGCTTATTATTGAAGGGTAAGAGCTTGAACATAGTACTTTAAAAAATAATATACACTCATGAAATACTTTTAAATGAAGACTCTTCATACGACTGCATATTAGTTTTCTCTCATATTCACTATTCTTACCACACACTAAACAAAGAGGTATGTAGAAATTATTAAAAAGGACTGGATATCTCTTAAACCTTGATTGTGGTGATGATATAATGGAGGTTTCCATATACATACATACACACATCATACCTTAAATGAATGAGTATTAAACTTATTCATTCATTCAAAATTATATATTAAGTATTTCCTACATGCCTACTGTTTGGCCCTTGAGATAGAGTGTTTAATCAAATAAGACAAAGTTCTTGCCATCACAAAGTATACAGCCTAGTGAGGAAGATAAAGAGTAAATAAGTGATCAGTAATGTGAAGTGGTTATAACTGCTTTGAATTCAAACAGTGCAGGACCACAAGCTAGGAATAGGAGAAGATTTTAGAAAGAATGGTTGAAAAGGCCTTGCCTGTAGAGGGGATATTTGGGGCAGCACCTTGACTGAATGGAAGTACTTAGCTACATTAATATCCAAGGGAGCTGGTTTTCAGGTGAAAGGAACAACTAATGCAATGAGCATAAGGGGAAAGTGCTTGGAGTATTTGAGGAACTACAAGGAAGCAGTGGGGATGGGGCAAGATGAGTGCAAGTGAAAATCAGGGAGATGAGATTTAAGCAGAAATCAGGAGCCATAAATATATGGCCTTCCAAGTCAGGAAATGGATACTGGATTTTATTCAGAGTTATGAGAAAATATTTTGAGTTCAGATTTATATTTTGAAAGAATTATCCTTGCTTCTGTATGAAAAATAGATTCTGTGAGAATAAGAGATAAAGCAGAGTGATCAAGTAGGGTTTGATTTCCACGTTTTAGGTGAACAAGGATGGCAGATTAGACCAGAGTGTTAGAAGTGAACATGGAGAGTAATGGTCATGTTCAGTATTTTATTGATGCCATCAACAGGATTTCCAGGTCTATTAGATGTGAAGTTGTTGAGAGAGTGAGAAGCCAAGTGTTAGGTTCTGACTTACACGATTAAGAGAGTTGATTTTTTTAAAACAAGGAATCCTTGAGAAGGAGGCTATTTGTGTAGGGTAATAAAAAGTTTAGATCCGGTCACATTAACTTAGTAATTACACCAGCATAATAAAGTAGGACTCTCCTGAATGAAGGTATGTTTACAGGCCTCACTATCTATTAAAATTCCAGCAACTGTCTGGAGTTTAAAGAACACATAAAGGCAGGGAACATAAATGTGTGTGATGTTATCACATACATCAAATTTTACCTTCATAAGACTAAACTTATATCACTCTGGGAGCAATTAAAAATACAGAAGAAAAGTCCATCTCAAGACTATGACATTAGAAGGTTAGAAAAATGAAAAGGATTCGGTAGGACTAAAATATAAGATTTTTAGCAGATGGAACAACGGGAGACTAAAGCCAAATTAAATAGGATCAAAGGATACATATATATTCACCTATGATAGCTACTGAGAGTTTTCCAAACCTGTTATCAATTTACAAACCAATCACCTATGTATGAGTGTCACAGTTCATCTCTATCCCCATCAACCCTCAATATGTTTTATCATGTTTAAGTGTCCTTTGGCCATTTTAAGTTGACAAAATTATTTTTCCCCATCTGTTCCTCTAAATACTTATTATTTCATCATTAGGACTTAAATCTCCAATCAATTGAAATTAATTTTTGTGTATATTTGTGCTAAGATGAATATTGTCTTTCTCCATGTTTCTCCATATCTTATTAACTAACACTAATTATTGAAAAGATTTATTTTCACCACTGTAATGCACTGTCACCTTTATGTGAGGTTGTCTTTTAACTTCCAGGGGACCAAATTCTAAGCTATAAACCATTCTGTTATTTTTATGTGGATATGTGCTGCAATATCTCCCACCCCACAATCTCTGCTTTTTCCAACACACATGTGGCTATTTTATGTAAAGGTTTCCCCAGACACATGGTATTTACTCAGAATTAGCAAATGCCAACAGGACTTTTCAACCAAAGTAACTGCACATTTGCCTTAGCAATTAAAAGTGGTGAAGGGAAGGGACGGAGGGAAGGACGAGAAGGAGGTAGAGAGGGAGGAAGGAATTAGGGAAAAAGAGAATGAGGGAAGAGAGAGAAAGAAAGAGAAAGAAATAAGAGGAAGCACAAAGTTTGTTCACTGTTTGGACTGTTACCTAGGACATTCTAGCCATTATGATATTAGCTGAAATTTTTTTATATACACTTTCTCTATTATTTATTTAAAAATTTATTTATTTAGAGAGAGAGTGAAAGAGTGGGGAAGAGCAGAGAGAGGGGGAGAGAGAGAGAATCCCAAGCAAGCTTCATGTTGTTAGCACAGAGCCCGATTGGGGCTGAAACTCAAACCATGAGATCATGCCCTGAGCTGAAATCAAGAGTCGGACACTTAACCGACTGAGCCAACCAGGGATCCAGACATTTTCTCTATTATTAACTAAATCATGCAACAAAAGGGAACAATTTATTTGTGACTGACATTCAATCCTATGGAAATTGGTGTGAATTAATAATTTTATTTTCTAATTTAAATTATTAATATAACTTACCATCTTACTATATCATGCACTATATCAAATATTATTGTACTATTCCTAAAAAGGGATGTGTTTTAATATTTTAGCAATTTTTATGTCCATACTGGTGCTTATAGATTGAAAGCCAGCTATGAGGAGATAGCCAAATAATGGTGGTGTCACAAATATCAAAATGGCTTAAATAAGAATGAGAAGTCAACAATGCCATCTGACAACAGTGAAATCCAGCATATTCTGATATATATTTTTAAGATCAAAATGTTTGTTAATATTAATAACGATAATCACCTTTTGTTGAGTGCTTGACACATTTGGGCACTGTACCTAACACTTCCATGCATCATCTAATTTAATTACAACTCAATGAGGCTTAAATTTAAATTATGCATATTTTATCATGAAGGAAGTTGAAATGCAGAGGTGAGATTGTGAGACTAAGTTCTCATGACTGGTAAGTTCTAAAGGCCACATTAAAAGATATTTTTACTCCGGAGCAACTTTTCTTATTCATTATGCAATACTTACTACTTCTATTTTAGTATTATAATTTATGATTCACAAGAAAATGGTCTCTACTGAAAAGCCACAAAATATTCATTCTATTAATAGTGTGAAGAATATATCTTAGAAAATTTATTTTTTCAGGCATTATCCAAGGATCTAATGACATTTCAAAGACTAAATATGTGTGTGTGTGTGTGTGTGTGTGTGTGTGTGTGTGTGTGTGTGTATGTAGGCAGATAGATATAGATATGGTGGGAATGGCTTAACTATGGTAAAGAAAAAATTTAAAAATTTAAATATTTTATTGATTGTTTTGTGAATATTTTAGGATTTCCTTCCTTCAGTCTTTCTTTCAATCTTTCTTTACTTTTTCAAATTATTTTATCAATGAAAGTAGTTCTACCCATAGAGACAGAGAATACTCCTTTTGAAAAAAAAGTATCTTAAACTTTACAATCGTATTATCTGTACATGATCAAAGAAAGAAGGAAAAGTATTTACTTGCAAGTGATTTAAATAACCATAAGCTTTGTATAGTTCCAATACTTCATAGAAAAGGAGCTTTATAGAGTACCTGAAATTTTCTTCAGGTGGCTAAATGAGTGAGCACTTAAAGCAAACAAGTTAGGTTAACCCAAGTGACATTACAGACCTCTGTGTCAGAGACTAAACTAGAGATCTGATCTCTATGTGCAGGTTTTGATCACTGAATGTCTAACTGAAGGTTTCATTTGTAGATATTACCCTTAGCCTCCTGAACAGAATTTCATAACAGTAATAAATAAATGAGAGTAAAACCAGCTAGGAAATACGGAGATGAGAGACTACATATATACACATTTTGTTTCCAGAAATGGATTTTAAATTTAGTAAGTAGAGTGTCTGAGTCATGGACTAACCACTAATTATCTCTGAGGATTTAGATGATTTTGTTAAAATGTCTGAGTCTCAATGTCATCTGTAAAAAAGGTCATAATTAAAGCTAAAGTATACATATTTCAAATAATTAAATGGGACATGATATAATATGCGAAGGCAGACCATAGTTCCTGGAATATAGTACAAAGTGAGTGTTATATATTATTAGTAGTTGTTGTAAGAATCTCATCCAGATATTCTCTACATGGGTGACAAATGGTTAGTGCACAGAAACAGTGAGTGCACTAGCTTCACTCTAAAAATCCTGTGCGACCGTAACTCTGATAGAAATATAATGAATACAACTTAGACAAAGTAAAATGAACAAATGAAAGCCAGAATCCCCTTGATTTCTTTTGTGAACTCACTCAATCCTAGAAAATTCATTTTTCTCACTTCCTAAGACACTACTTCTCTCTGAGTTTTCTGGTCCTGAAAAAAATGAGCCTAACTGGAATTATGATGAGCCACAAATAAATTCTTGTCAGGCTACCATGACCAATCATGAATCACTTCCAGAAAATAATTATTCAGAAACACTCCATATTACAGTCTACAGAATCATTTCAACTCAACTGGTTTGATTCCATTTTTTTCCTTTTTAATTTAAATTCATGATGTCACAAACACCACAGACTGAAAAAAAAAGAGTATCCTTTTCTCTTTCCATGTCAATGTGACAGATCTATATATTCTGGGTTGGGAAACAATAGAAAAATAAGAAGCCAAACCAAGACAGAATTTGGACAGGATACTCTGTTTACACTCCACTTCCTTCACAACCCCTCCTGTCTATACTGCACTTCTGGAATAAATGATGGATAATGGTCTTTCCACAGGTGATGGTGCATCTTTAATTAGAGCAAGGCTAAACCTGCAGGTTTTAAGCAACATTGTAAGTGTGGTTTAATCTTGCTTTCATCCAAGTATACAAATTTCATGAAAATTCTCATGGAAAAGAGTAAGAATACATTCTTTTAAAAGCACTATTCTCCCTTCTTTAAAATGAACAATTTTATAAGGCAATTCTAGTGTCAGCTATTTTAACAGAATCCAAAAGAGAAAAGCACTTTCAAAGTTTGCAATGAATCATCCCTACTAAAAGAACAACTAATTTCATTTTTCATAGTTCTTTCTAGCTGTGCAACTAAAATTGCCTTGTGTAAATTAGTATGAGATTTTTGTTGGGAGAAGCACAGCTTGAGGTTGTAGAAAGCCTCTAACACTTATGTCTTATCAGCAATATGCTTTTCTGTTTTGTGATCACAAGTTTTCCCTGTCTCCTTTTTACTGAAAAGTCCTGCTGTTTCTTCCCCACACATAGCAAGTGTTATGTCCCCCTGGGCTACAATACTGAGCATACTGACACATACTTGTTTCTGTTCCCTTGATGGTGATTTAGACTGAAGGGAGCTTATTGGATTTTTTCCCCCAAGCTTTCCTAGCATAATGTGTTGAGCTTTTTAACATAACAGTACAATTAACATCTATTTAAAAAATACTGAGTAATGTGAGAAATAATTTTTTCTCTAAATTTACATCACATAATTTGTTGAAATTAAATGAGAATGCAACATCATTTCATTTTTAGTAACTTATTGTAATGAGAGTTGAAATAAAATATTGTTCTTTTCTCAGTATATATACTCAAATATCTTACAATTTTATACAGCTTTCCAATTAAATGTAGTATCGACACTGGTATTATATTGAAAATATTTTTATGTAGTCTCCTTAAAATGTAACTTAAGGGGCGCCTGGGTGGCTCGGTTGGTTAAGCGTCCAACTTCGGCTCAGGTCATGATCTCACGGTCTGTGAGTTCGAGCCCCGCGTCGGGCTCTGTGCTGACTGCTCAGAGCCTGGAGCCTGTTTCAGATTCTGTGTCTCCCTCTCTCTCTGCCCCTCCCCTGTTCATGCTCTGTCTCTCTCTGTCTCAAAAATAAATAAACGTTAAAAATTAAAAAAAAAAAAAAGTAACTTAAAAATTTGAATATCACTTATAAAAACCTTTACAATATACACATGAATTGTTCTTGTTTCTAGTAAGGAAACATTCCAACATATGCCAATATATAGTTTATAATATTAAGAATCATACTAAATTTAGTAACTTTCAAACATCTATGTACATATAAAATATTTTATTAACAGTTAACATTTTCTTGTCATTACCATCTTAATAATATTAACATCACTTATCATTTTAAATGTAAACTGGTACAAACCAACCTTCACTTGAAGATGGAAAAATTATTTGCAAAGATCAAATGATTAATTTACTTCTATTTTACAGGTAAATACGATTCATGATTACACCACTGCATAAAACAGTAAAGAATGGACACTGATCTAGGTGTTGAGCCTACAAAATCTAAATATCCAAAATCTTATAGGATTCAACTTAATGATGTTAAGTTAATAAGTAAATATGGTTCTGTATCTTTTATACATTTATAACGCTGGTAACATCAATTAAAACTAAAATTTTGGTCAAATAAATATAGTTTCAGATAAAATGATCACTATTTGGTGATAGGAGTTTTATTGACTGTTGATCCTCCTACATGAAAACCAACACTTCCATATATGTAATAATTTATTTATTTTTTTATTAAAATGAAGCACTGGCATGAAGAGAAGATTAAGTTATTCAACCTCAATCAATGTCTGTGGTGTTAAGATTAAAGTTTAACCAACCTTAGTTATAGAAGTTAAAAGGTCAATGGATCTAGTAGAGAGAGGATAATGTGTAAAAGTCAAGATGACAGAGCTGAGGTGACTGACTAGGTTCAGACCTCAGCCTCACTGCTGATTAGATGTGGATCTCCAGAAATTTTGCTTAGCCTCTTACCTATAAAATATACCTACTTCAGAAAGATCTTATATGATTTACATAAGTCCTTAAGACAAGTAGAATGTGTAATACAAAAACTATCATTAGTATTATTATTTAAGAAATACTCCTTTTAGACCAAGAGAACATTTTTAGTTTGCTGTTTTAATATATATTGCCTTCTTCACAGATTTAAATTTGAGGTATTTACCTACACCGGCAAATGATACCATGAGCCAAATCAGGCTCACCATCTGTTTGTGAAATAAAGTTTTATTAAAACACAGCTCTGCTCATTCATTTATGTATTATCTATGACTGCTTTTTCACTACAACAAAGGTGAGAAATTTCAAGACTACATAGCCTACAAAGCTGAAAATATTTACTCTCCGTCCCTTTACAGAAAAAGTTTGCCAGCTCCTATGTGGGTCAAAACAGCTGCAGTATCATTTCTAGGGACTTTTGTTTCCTTCTTCCCTGTATATTTTTAAAAACATGTCATGCTTATACTTCATATTATATACTATCTTGTTTTATTTCATGAGGCCCAGATACTTTGGTAGAAATGGTTTGGACTTTACAATCTCTCATGTCCCTCAGTAGATAGATGTGTGACTTGATAATCACTGGTCCTCTAAGTTTGCTTACTAATCTGTAAAAGAATCTAATAAGGTGCCAAGATTATAGGGTGGCTTATTAATGTTACTTCTGCCCCACATTTATTCTTACGACAAATTTATTTGTTAGACAAGGAAGAAAAGTGTTATGTATTAATTATACAGATAAAGAACCAATGGCTGAACATAATGTCAAATTACTTATTAGTTTAGGAGGGAAGAAAAAGAGAACTAAAATGTATAAGCCAGTGGTTAGACATAGATTTTGGAGCCTGATCTAGAGATTCATATCCTATCTCTATTGCTTATTAACTGCATGACCATGGCCTTAATCTGTCTGTGCCTGTTTTCTTTCTTTATAAAATATTGAATAAATGTTTCCTATTTCAAAGTTGTTTGGGGAATTAAATAAGCTAATATATAAAAATTCTCAAATGATTAGGCACATATTAAGCATTACAAAAGCATTAGCTATTAGTATTAACCATCCTCAATACATCAGAACATCTAGTATAATGCTGATTAATTATTGTAACAATCCTAGACTTGATCATTCTCCCCAATAAATGTAGGTAGGTATATAGATAGATAAATAGGTGGATACATAGGTAAAGAATCTGTGGTACAGGTCATTTAGGCAACATGCTCAGGTTTCCAAAGCAAAATTGGTGGATCTGGAATACATGTCCAGATCAGTCTTTTCCACAGTAAAAATCTTTTCTCCCAAAGTATTTAGTATTCCTATTCCAGTGTTCAAAGCCAGGATTTTTTCAACTACTCCAGGGGCTATTTTATCTCTGAAGGATATTCTATTATTATCATGTTATTTCACTTCCTTTTAGGGTAGCTGTAATTAGAGAGGTCAGTGGATGAGAGGAAAAGTGCATTTAAGCATATAAAATACATGTTTATATATGTTCTCTCTTGAGCCTTGTAACATGTCTCTGAGTATGTATCTACAGATGAGTTGAAAGGTTTGCCAAAGCCACACACTTTTAAGTGTTTGGTCCCAGGATTCTTGAATCCAAATTGCATGCTCTTTCCAAAAATGTCCCTATTTTCTTTTTTTTCCCCCTTAGATTGATTGATTTTTTAAAAGTTTTTATATAAATTCTAGTTAATATATAATGTAATATCTGTTTCAGGAGAATTTAGTGATCATCACTTACAATAGAACACCCAGTGCTCATCACAACAAGTGCCCTCGTCAATACCCACCACCCATTTAGCCCATCCCCCACCTACCCACCCCTCCAGCAATCCTGTTTGTTCTCTACAGTTGTAAGAGTCTCTTATGGTTTGTCTCTCTCTCTTTATTTTCCCCCTTCCCTACGTTCATCTGTTTCTTAAATTCCACATCTGAGTAAAATCACATGGTATCTGTCTTTGTCTGACTGACTTATATCACTTTAGCATAATACACTCCAGTTCCATCCATGTTGTGGAATGGCAAGATTTCATTCTTTTTGATGGCTGAGTAATATTCTAGTGTGTGTGTGTGTGTGTGTGTGTGTGTGTGTGTGTGTACAGACACACACATACCATCTTTTCTTTATCTATTGATCAGCTGATGGACATTGAGGTTCTTTCCATAATTTGGCTATTCTTGATAATCCCGCTATATTGGGGTCCATGTGCCCCTTTCAAATAAGTATTTTTGCATACTTTGGGTAAATATCTAGTAGTGCAATGCTGAGTCACAGGATAGTTATATTTTAAACTTTTTGAGGAACCTCCCTACTGTTTTCCAGAGTTGCTGTACCAGTTTGCATTCCCACCAACAGTGTAAGAGGGTCCCCCTTTATCTTCATCCTCACCAACATCTGTTGTTTCTTACGTTTACTTTTAGCTGCTCTGACATGTGTGAGGTGGTATGTAACTGTGGTTTTGATTTTATTTCCCCAATGATGAATGATGTTGAGCATCTTTTTTATGTGTCTGTTAGCCATCTATAGATGTATTCTTTGGGAAAATATCTATTCATGACTTCTGCCCATTTCTTATATGTCCTTATTTTCTAAAAGCTTACTTTCTATTTTTGAAAAAATCATCACCCTACCTATTCTATATCCACATATATATACATATATATATGTATATATACATAAATGCTCATATACAAGAAACATATTTACATGTCATATATACTTATATTCACATGTATATGTATATTTATACTTATATATAAGACTGTGATGAATAAAATAATAGCACCCCAAAGATGTCCATGTCCTAATCCACAAAACCTTTGAATATGTAACCTTGAATGGCAAAAGCAACTTTGCAGTTGTGATAAAAGAATCTTGACATCAAAAGATTATCCTGGATTATCCAGTGGACCCAATGTAATCACAAGAGTCTTTATAAAAGGAAGGCATAAGAGTCAGAATCAGACAGAAAAAGCTGAAGACGCTACACTTCTGTCTCTGAAGATGAAAGAAAGGGTTAAGAGCCAAGAAATGTAGACAGCATTTACAAGCTGAAAAAACAAGGAAATAGATTATGCCCTAGAGTGGTCAGAAAAGACACAGACCTCTGGATCCATTTTGGACTTCTGAACTGTGCTGCCTAAAGGCAATTTGTGTTAAAAAAAAAAATCAACTTGTGTTAGTTTGTTATAACAGCAATAGGGAAATAATAAATTCACAGATAAAGAAGGAAAACACATGTAGTAGCTGCTTAAAAAAATTCAGTTTAAAAATTTATCAGGTAACAGAACAAAAAAAAAATTATATAATGGGGTAAGTGCTATGATAATTATCTTATCCCATTTTTTCCTTTTCTATTTTTCTATATAGAATATATCACTATCTAATATGTTCTATATCTAAATCTGTTTTTCTTCCACTAGAATGGATGCGTCATGGAGGTGAGATTTATTCTGTTTTCTTAAATGTTACATCTCCAACACAATGTCTAGAACACTTTCTGATATATGGTAGCTGCTCCAAGATTGTAAATTTATGAATGAACAATAGCACAGAAGGGATTATAGACAAAAAGTATTAAGTGTGGAGAAATCATGAAAAATAGGATTAGGATAATTTCTCATTTGTTAACGAAGTTTTGTTCTTTCTTCAAGTGTGTTCATGCAAGATTGTGAATGAAATACTGGAGAGGACTAGACTAAACAGTGATGACTCCATTTTCATGAAGGAAGTGAGCCTAGTTCTAGACCTTTATGGGTGAGTAGCTTTAGTCTTAGTTCATTCAGGCTGCTATAACAAAATATCTCAGATTAGGTGTCTTACAAGCAACAGAAATTTAATTTTCACAGTTCTACAGGCTGGGAAGTCTGAGTTCAAGGCACCAAAAGATGATGTGTCTGGTGAGAGCTCACTTCCTAGACAGGTGTCTTTTCATTATAACCTTACATGACAGAATGAGCTAACGAGCTCTATGGGATGTCTTTTGTAAAAGCACTAATCACATTCTTGAGGGCTCTACCCTCATGACCTAAGTACCTTCCAAAGTCCCACCTCCTAATACTATCACACAGGGTGTGAGGTTTCAAGATAGGAATTTTAGGGATATTCAATCTATAGTAGTGATAACGTTCAAGAAGAAAGACATAAAGCAGAAAGAGAAAAATAATTCAGAATAGATAAGACATGGTTATTAAATACTTAATGCAACAGAGTCATTAACTTAAGTTACATGTCTGTAAATAGTAGAAAATAATTGATAGATATTCTGAGGCCGTAATAAAATAATAAAAGGAAAGGATAACCTGGAATATGTATACCAAGACACTTATTGTGGATAAAATAGAAGTATATTGTTTGTAAAACAATGTCATATAACTGAGGTTATATGAACTTTAGTTAAAGGTAAACACGTGTTTGATTCCCTGAACTACCATTTGCTATCAAAATGTTTTACTTATTTAACCTCTACTTTATTTTCTGTATCTTTTATGACTATTGTGAAGAGAAAAAATAATATATGTAAAACACCTAGCAGATATGATGTTTAATGAATGCAAAATGACAATGTTTCCTATACAATTTTATTTAAAATTTCTATCTAATTTTAGGCCCTGTAAACATATGCCATGCATTTGGAAGATGGAGAAATGAAGTTGATTTCATAGGCATATGAGGTTATTACTCTGAAGATATGTGAAACAAATAGATCAATTAAGTAAAGTATATCTTTGACCCCACTATCTACCCTTCTTTCCCCCCCCCCCAATACCAAGTCACCTTCTCTTCTTGCTTTTCCAGGTGACAATGGTCCTCAGTTTGATAACAGTCCATTAAGCATACTGTTATTAAGGGTCATAATGTGTAGAGCATTTTCCTCATCACAGTGACCTTTATATAGATGATCAAAAACTAAGAGGCACATGTGGAACACAACTTATGAAAGACCATTTACAAATTCAATATAGTAGAGCAAATAATATGATATATTTATTGAGCTAAAGCTAGAAATATTATTTTTCATTTAAAATGCATTAAAATATAGAAATGAGTTAACTTTTCCCCAACTTTTTTTGCAGTGTGTCTCCAAAGCCCAATGAAATTACTTTTTTTCTTCTAGTGTCCCTGTGACTGACATGCTAGAGCAGGCTCTGAGTGCTTGGCAGTTGTTATTGATTCTGATCCATTTTGACACCTTCCTTTGTGAGAAGTTTGTTTCTTCTGGAGATGAATCAAATGTGTTGATGCCCCAACTAGTTTCCTTCAGTGTATGAAAACACCAGAGGAAAAGTGATGTCTTACAAGCTTTACACAGCCCTCTGGTTTTCATGTAAAAACTGGGAAACCCATCTGTTACTTCTTTCCACTTCTCATATATCCAGTAGAGGGACAGAAATAAGACAATTTGTTGGTGATATTTATTATGAAAATTACTGCAAATAAATTTAAAAGGTCATAAATATTGCTAAGAAGTTTCTATTATTTCATATACCTTCCTCTCTTAACTACTGAATTCAATAAATATTTCTTGGGAGCCTATTCTGTACTAGGCAGAAGGTTGGGTATGCCAGGGAGAAGATAATAGTTAAGATACTACATGCTTTGAACAAATTATCCAAATTATCAGAAAAAAATTCTTTAAACCTTTTTCATTGTGACTTTCTCATCTCACTCCACTGCATAATTGGAAAAGGTGTAATACAATCCACTGTCATCAAGAGAATTACATACAATAATGGTCTTTATATTATATACTTATGTGTTAACAAAGGGATAAAACATTGGTAGTTGACAATTAAGTAGATATTGATTTATGAAACATTTTAATGTTGTCATATTAGCACTTCTCCATGTGTTTAAAGGAGAAAAGCTAACATTTTCTCAGGGTTCCTAAAGAACCTTTTATTTTATACTTGTAAGATATTAAGTGGATATATAAAAACAGACCTTTGCATTGTTAAGTTTTTACACATGAACATTCTACTTGACCCACAAATTAGTATTCTTTTTGGGAGGCTCAAATCACAACAAATTGATGTATATTGGAAAATGTTGAAAAAAGCTGTGGCTTAATCTCTACTTTTGAGGCAGACAACCCAATGACACTTTTGAACTACATGCTCCAGGAACTGAATTTTGCCCACTTCAAGTGGCTGGCAAAGGGAGGAATCTTCTATCTCGAGTCAACCCTTAAGAGTACTGAGCTTTCCTCATACTGCTACCAAACACACCCTTTTGGAGTTGTGTGATTTCCCTTCCCTTACAAGGAAAACTAGTGCTGACTAGAATTGGGCATTTCCCTTCCTCCAAGTCAGTTAGGCTCTGATAAAACTCCAGAGCATTAGGCTCTGGTTAACCAGTTTCTCATGAGGGTAGGCCTTGTTAAAGCATGATCTGCCATTTTTCAAAATGGTTCCGGTTCCTTTCCACCTATTCCCACTCCCCAACCCTCACTGGAAGCAAGATGTCATTTTTTTTCCTCCAATATTTACTCTGAGAACCTGCTCAAGCTCCTGGAGGTGGATCTTACAATATCACTGGAGCAACCTTTATGACTGGGTCCCCCTGGATTTTTTAAGTCTCAGACTTGTCCACACTGAGCTTCCAGCAATTCATCAATAACAGTTCAGATATTTCTACCCAAAAGTGATTCCCACAGTGGTTTCTACTTGTGAATCTACTAAAGTAAGCAATGATTCCCTGTATTAGCCTATCTAACTCTATCTTGAGAGCAGTGATTTGCCCTATGTCCTCACCTTTTTTGTGGATCATAGAAAAATTTTTGATATTTCAGTGTGTTCAGCATTTTATTTGTCAGCATGGAGTGGAAAATTCCAAGCTTCTTACACACAGAATGGGAAAGTGGCAGCTTTGATATACCCTTTGGAAAAGAAGTGATGACTTATACTGGACTTGTGTTTAAACTGAACATCTGACCCATAAATCGCATATGATTCCCCAATCTGACAGTCCAATGTTGTGATGGGGTCAAATCCAACTCGATGGCTAAAAAGTGGTAAGGGCCCAGAAGTTCCACTTGTCAAATGTGAATGTCAAATGGAAAAGAATGCAGGCAACCTGGTCCCAGTGGTACCTTTGGCTTTACGTAAAAAAGTGGCCACTGTTCCTTAGAGTGAAGTATGATCCTTCTCCAACTCAAATGTATAAACAAATATACTGAATAAATGAGGCTCTCAATTCATAGATGTTCCTCTAAATAATTGGGATTTTTTCACTGATTATTAACTAAGTTGAAATCCAATGGTGCACACTGGGATGCTGCTCATTTTTAATCTCAGTGGCAGACACATACAACTGAAAACAGGTGGTCATTCCATTCCTTGTGCAGAAATCAAGGATATTGTCTCAGTTTTCTTCAATACTTTCCTTGATAGATTTGATATGTTTTTACAGACCTTGGGTTATAGCCAATAACCTGTCTGTATAGCCTGCCACTTGGAAAACCACTGAATGTCAAAGTCAAGGCTGTTTGGCTCCATACTATGCAAACAAAGCATGGTTGCAGATCAGATGGTGAGGGTCACCCTTGTAGATCCATGGTAAAGGCTCATACTCTGATGAGACTGAAAAGAATCAAGCTGCTGACTGAACCTACATTTTCCAGTATACTAGCAACCGATACATGGTTCTCTGCATAATCACACCAAACACAGCAACAGTCAACCATCTAAGACCAAGCACAGAGTAGAGCTCTACGTTTCTGATAAAAAAGTTCCAATTGTATGTCATACTTGTAAATCTTGCCAAAAGCTGAGCCAGTTTTCTTGATAACAGAAATCACACTATATTATGCACTCTTGGCAGACTGACTAAATCAGACCTCTGATCTCTTTCTCTCTCCAGGTTATTGGTGATTTCTCAACACTTTTAGCATTGTTGCTGTCCAAGTTCCATCAGCCAACTCTGGACAATCATAGCCCTTGAAACTGAACGATATCATATGTTGAGCTTTCTGGACCATTCTCAATCTGATAATGATGTACCTTTCATTGCAAATGTCATTCAACAATGAGATAACAGAGCATTAAATGGATCTTCCATACACAATGTAATCCACAGGCATCTGAATTTCTTGAGTATCATAGCTACTTCCTCAAAAATAAGCATCACTTATCACCAGGGAAATGCAAATCAAAACCAAAATAATATCTCACACTTGTTGTTAACAATTATTATATAAAAAAAGAGAGATAACAAGTATTGGGAAGTTTGTGAAAAGGGAACTCTAGTGAACTGTTGGTGGGAATGTAAACTTGTGTCACTATGGGAAAAAAAGGATGCTCCAGCAATCCCAATTCTTGGTATATAGTCAAAGGAAATTAAATCACTATCTCAAAGAGATATTTGTTCCCCAATGTGCATTGAAGCATTATTCAGAATAACTAAGACATGAAAACTATGTAAACGTCCATCGAGGGATGAGTGGATAAAGACAATGAATACATACATGCTATGGAATATTAATCAGCCATTAAAAAATAAGTAATTATGCAAATTATGGATGACAATATGGATGACAGTCCTGACAATAAGTATGAAATAAGTCAGACAAAGAGAAACACTGTATGAACTTTCATATAAGTGAAATCTAAAAAAGGCCAAACTCATAGAAACAGAGTAGAATGGTGGTTGCCAGGAACTAGGGTATGGGCAAACTGGGGAAATGTTGGTCAAAAGGTACCATCCTCCAGTTATAAGATGTGTGTGTTCTGGAGATCTAACATTTGGCATAGTAACTATAGTTAATAATACTGTATTATATGATCAAAAGTAGCTAAGAGAATAAATATTAAATATTCTCACTACACAAACAAAAATGTATAATTTTGTGAAGTGATGGATATATTAACTAACTTTACTGTGGTATTCAATTTGTAATATACATGTGTATCAAATCATCAGGTTGCATACTTTAAACTTACACAATGTTGTATGTAAAATATACCTCAAAAACTGAGAATAAACTGAGGGTTGATGGGGGGTGGGAGGGAGGGGAGGGTGGGTGATGGGCATTGAGGAGGGCACCTGTCGGGATGAGCACTGGGTGTTGTATGCAAACCAATTTGACAATAAATTTCATATAAAAAATAAAATAAAATAAAATAAAATTCCTTGAAACATTAAAAAAATACAAGAAAAAAATCAATTCAAAATGATGTTTACACTCCCTCTGTCAACCCCTCAAACCGTAAGACACTTCAGTCACCAAATGTATATACATACCAGAAAGGGATCATATTCCTGTCTACTGACTTATTAATCTCACTAGTTTGACTTTATCTCATCAAATTTCATCAGTAGGATGTGTGCCCTATGATCTGTCACAAAGCTTTAGCCACTTCAAATCATGCACGAGTTGACAACAATCTGGATATCAAATTCTCATTATGTCTATTTTCCCCTCCTATTCCTTTCAATGAATACCTTAGACATTATGTATGTGGGTCTGAAAAACAAGCTTTCTTGTTCACCAGTTTTAAAATGTCTCATTTTTCAGACTGAGTCACAAATTTTTAATCTTATCCAGAACCAGGGTTTACTAATGATTAGCAAAGTACAAAAGAAAGGTGCAACCCCATATGCCATGTTGAGAAGTCCTTAATCCATCAGAATCAGCAACCTGAGTCTCCATTTCCCTATTGGGATATGTTTTGACATGGAGAGACAAGTAAGAACTGAGTACAGATGGAGTTAGCAATGAGTTGTAGGATTTCCCAGTTTTATACCTAAATACTGTATTGTTGATGCATTCCATTACTCTACAAATTGCAATTTATTTACAATTAATAATCTATCTAGCTTAAACAGTTCTTAGTTTAATACTGAGTACATAGCAAACCTTCCATATATTCTATACAGTAAATTTTATCATAAATGTTTGTAAAATATTCTAATTAGAATCAGCACTACCGCAGGCATCGAGTGGAAGTTAAAGGTTATACATAACTGTAAAAATTCATGAACTGACAGAATTGATTAAAGTTGTGTCCTTTATAATGTATATACCACACTTCAATAAAAAGTAAGCATACAGGTATTAAGACAGTCAGGTATGAAGGAAGTAAAGGAGGGAGGGAGGTCAATGATCAATGAGAGAGAGAGAGACAGACAGACAGACAGACAGGGACAGATATCCCAATAACTGTGAGAAGGGCGAGGCAGAGACAGACCGGTTAGCAAGACAATGCAAGTTTAAAGCATGGAGATAGAAAATCAGACAGTAGGAAAATTTTTCAAAGGGATACCTCACAGAATCAAGGAATCCCCTGAGCCCCAGGGAATACCAGCAGCACTTCTCTCTGCCACGTTCCCCCTCCAATTCCTTCTCCCTCCCCCTCTGTTCTCGATCCTAAAGTATTGTTTACAGAGTACACAAACTTTCCGAGGGCCTATATTCCTGATAATATACTCATATTTCCCTTCACATTCTTTGAAAACATTATTTCATGAGCAAATTGGGTGGAAGGACAGAACAAGTAGCCTAACTGAAAAGCTCTTATTCCACTATATCTCTCTAGTTTTCAGTCATTTTAGCTCTGGAAAACAAATACGTTCTTTCTTAAGCATTCCTCAAAGTTTTATATTAGTTTCCCAGATTATTCCACAACTGTTTACTTAAAAGTCGTCCTCAGTTTGTAGTGCAGAAAAGGCAGTCAGCAATTTGCACCCTTTGTTTTATTTTGTTTTTGTCAGTGAGTGGAAAAATGTTACTTTATTAAAATATCCAAAATACATCATGTGGCAAAATGTTAATATTAATATTAATTTAGACTTAGGAGTAGATATAGAGGCATACCAGTTCACTTTTTAATATTTTCTTACTTTATAGTTATTGCACCATTTTAAATAAAAATATAAAAATAACCATGTCAATAAGAATGGCAGTGTTTATGAATATCTGTATATGATATGGTGAATAACTAATCAACAGACTATCTTATTGGCTAGATATGGAGGGCAAGATAAAAGGTACTTATACATTATATTTTATTTATAAGAGAAACTTATAAGGCTGTTGGCTGCACCATTAATCAAATTAGATAATAAAAGAAGACGGAGACTCTAAAAATGAGAAAATGAACTCCAATTTTGACATATATAATATGTGATGCCTGTTGAATATTAAGAATATGACTTTTGATGGGCAATTAAAATGCTGAATGGAAGCTCTAAAATGGGTAAATGTCAGAGATACAGATTTGGGGGGTTTTCTTCTTGTAAGTTACAGTTAAATTTATCAAGGACAGGCTTTATAGCAAAAGACAAGTACAAAACTTCCCCGTGAAAACTTAAAGTATTTGAGTGAATAACTTTCTTTTTATGCTTTCTCTCTTTTCAATATGTCCAGATTGGCAAAATGGCTCTATCATGCCTAGTTTTCTTATTTAGATGTAATTTCAGCTGGGTAGAATGCTCCGCTCCCTCTTAAAAGTTTCCTCTTTCACTATTTGTTGTCTGAGGGAAATTCTGTCTTCACAATGATTTCTCCAGGATTCTATATAGCTCATCAGAATTCTGCACTAAAATATAGGGGCAAAATTCCAACTGGTATCATAATAGCAATTCTATTTGCTTTGTTCTGTGTGTGTGTGTGTGTGTGTGTGTGTGTGTGTGTGTGTGTATACACATATCTTTTTGAGGAATTTCAGGAGCATCTGGCATAATGAAAATGTATGTATTCCCTGATTCTTGACCAAAAAAACAAAAAACAAAAAACTCAACATAGCCTCTTAATATCATCATGCTTCATTAAAGTTTAATAAATATCAATTAATATGCTAAGGATAGTTTGTAAGTATTTTGTTATGCAAATTAATGAGAGCAAGCAAAGAGAATTATATTTATTAGAAAACAACCTCGCATCAATGGCTTTAATTTACACTGAGCTAGTATTTTCAACTTTAAAAAAGAAATATGTATTTTCTATTTTTAAAAAGAGCCAGTAATAACTAATTTTCTCCAAGCCTGCTTTTATTTTCAATTGACTCCAGAACACTGAGGATATTTAAACCATAGATATAGAACTTTAGAAAATATATTTAATGTCCAGCCTGAAATATCATGAACATTTACTATATATAACCACATCCATCTAACTAGTCAATAAATTAGAACTTGGTATCAAGAAGAGATATTTAACTATAAGTTTTTACCATCCTATTATGATTTGAAAACCAAAAAAAATAAAAATGCAAAAATGTCTGGCATTTTACATGCCATGAAATGATTACATGAAGTAGACAACTTTAATTCAAGACCCTATGAAACAAGATGCAGATGACTAATACCACAGATATTCATGCTTTTATCCCCATGATCTTGTGACTTTTTCCCTTAGATTTTTTTTTTCTTTCTTCTATTTCAATGTCTGAATTATAAACACTTATCTAACGATGACTCTAATAAGGCTTCTATTCTGAATATTCTTATTTGAATCTAAAGGCATTTCTTGGTATGGACCCAAAATCTAGACTTAATTTTACCTGTGAATAAAATATACAGTCAAAACAACCCTTAAGTTTTTATCTAATCTCCTTTAGGTGCCCCCACTTTCCTTCAGTGTTGGCACCTTGCAATAAATCTGTTCATTCCTGGGCTAATGGGACTCCATTAACAAACAATACTGTGTATGGTCAGGAAGGCAAAGGTTTAAGACCAGTTATTATACTACTCTTAGGAAGAGACGCTCTTACCTCACTGAAACAATTCCTGAAGACATCACCTACTATGTTGACATTATAACTAATCCTTCACAGATGCAGTTCTTGTTTGGCAACTACACACTGGATAGTGTACATGTGAAAACTGCTTCAGTTTACTGAAGTTACAAAAAAAGCTCACATTTTAAGCTCAACTGCATTTTCTTATTCCTTTAATCTACTTGTTGATTTTTTCTATTATATATCTTACAATGTGGAGTAAGTCTAAACTTGCTAAGTGATGCTAAAATCATATGATAGGGTTTGGAAACACAGTATTTTTTAAACCACTTTAGTGAGGTATGATTGAGAACCAAAAAAGCTACACATATTTAATGTATACAAGTTGCTCAATTTGGAGATAAGTATACATTGATGAAACCATCAGCACAGTTGATACCATAAACACATTGATCACCTCCAAAAGTTTCCTCCATCCCTACTGTGTTTTTTGTTTGTTTGTTTGTTTGTTTGTTTGTTTTGGTAAGGACACAAAAGATCTATCCTCTTGACAAAGTTTTAAGTACCCAATAGAGCATTATTAACTATAAGCATTATGCTGTATAGTAGATCTCTAGGACTCATCCATGCTGTGTAACTGAAACTTTGTACCCTATGGCTAGTAGTTACCATTCTCTCCTCCCAGACTCTGGCAACCACCATTGTACTCTCTGTACCTTTTCCGTTTTTGTTTTTTTTCTTGAAAGGTTGAAATAAAAAAAAATAAATATATCTTGCTATTTGCAACAATATGTATGGAGCTAGAGGGTATAGTGCTAAGTAAAATAAGTCAGTCAAAAATGAGAAATAACAACCAACATCACAGAAATACAAACAATTATAAGAGATTATTACAAAAAATTGTATGTCAACAAATTGGACAAACTAGAAGAAATAAGATCCTAGAAACATATAACCTATGAAAACTGAAGCAGTAAGAAATACAAAATTTGAACAGACTAATTACTAGCAATAAATTCAATCAGTAATCAAAAAGCTCCTCACAAACAAAAGTCTGGACCAGATGGCTTCATATCAAATGCTACTACATATTTAAAGAAGAGTTAATACCTATTCTTCTCAAACTATTCCAAAAAATAGAAGAAGAAAAACTTCCAAATTCATTCTATGAGACCAGTATTACCCTGATACCAAAATCAGATAAAGACACCACAAAAAAAGTGAACCACAGGCCAATATCTCTGCCGAACATGGATGGAAAAATCCTCAACAAAATACTAGGAAACCAAATCTAACAATACATTAAAAAAAATTCACCACAATCACGTGGGATTTATTCCCAGGATGCAAGGATGGCTCAATATATGCAAATCAATCAATGTGATATATCACATCAGTAAGAGAAAGGATAAAAACTATATGATAATTTTAATGGATGCAGAAAAATAAAAGTGTAACATCCATTCATGATGAAAACCCTCAACAAAGTAGGTTTAAAGAGAACATATCTGGGGTGCCTGGGTGGCTCAGCTGGTTAGGCGGCCAACTCTTGATTTCAGCTCAGGTCATGATTGTGGGATAGAGCCTCATGTTGGGCTCCACACTGGGTGTAAAGCCTGCTTGGGATTCCCTCTCTCCCACTCTCTCTGCTTCTCCCTGCTCATGGCTTCTGTCTCTCAAAATTAATAAATAAACATTAAAAAAATTAAAAATAAAGAGAACATACCTCACCATAACAAAGACCATATATGAAAAACCCACAGTGAACATCATACTCAATGAGGAAAAACTGAGAGCTTTTCCCCAAGGTCAGGAACTAGTCAAGGATATTCAGTCTCACCACTGCTCTTCAACATAGTGCTGGAAGTCCTAGCCACAGCAATCAGACAACAAAAAGAAATAAATGGCATCCAAACTGGTAAGGAAGAAGTAAAACTTTCATTATTTGCAGATGACATGATACAATATGTAGAAAACCCCATAGACCCCACCAAAAACAAAAAAACAAAAAACTACTAAAACTGATAAATGAATTCAGTAAAGTTGCAGGACACAAAATCAACATACAGAAATCTGTTGCATATCTATACATTAATAATGAGGCAGCAGAAAGAGAAATTAAGAAAATCCCACTTATAATTACACCCAAAATAATAAAGTACCCAGGAATAAACTAAAGAGGTGAAAGACCTGTACTCTGAAAACTATAAAATAATGAGGAAAGAAACTGAAGACCACACAAAGAAATGGAAAGACATTCCATGCTTATGAACTGGAAGAACAAATATTGTTAAAATGTCCATCCTACCCAAAACAATCTACAGATATAATGCGATCGCTATGAAACACCAATAGCATTTTTCACACAACTAAAACAAACAATCCAAAAATTTGTATCAATCCACAAAAGCAGTCTTGAATAGCCAAAACAATCCTGAAGAAAAACAAAATTAGAGCTATCACAATTCCAGACTTAAGTTATGCTACAAAGCAGTAGTAAACCAAACAGTAGATACTAGCACAAAAACAGACACACATCAGTGGAACAGAACAGAAAACCAAAAAACAAACATACAATCATAAGATTAATCTTTGGCAAAGGAGGAAATAATATGCAATGGGGAAAAAAAATCATTTTGGGAAAACTGGACAGCTACATGAAAAGAGTAAAATTGGACCTGTTTCTTACAGTATACACAAAAATAAATTCAAAACGGATTAAAGACCTAAATATGAGACATGAAACCATAAAAATCCTAGAAGGGAGCACAGCCATAGTAACAGTTGTTTTTAGGCAAGTCTCCTGAAGCAAAGGAAATAAAAGCAAAATTATTGGGACCACATCAAAATAAACAACTTCTGCACAGCAAAGAAACAATTAAAAAAAAAAAAAGCTAAAAGACATCTTACTGAATTGGAGAAGATATCTGCAAATGGCATATCCAAAAAACGGTTAGTATCCAAAATATATAAAGAACTTACACAACTCATCATCAAAAAATCAAATAATCCAATTTAAAAATGGGTAGAAGATATGGACAGACATTTCTCCAAATAAAACATCCAGATGGCCAACAGACACATAAAAAGATGGTCAACATCACTCATCATCAAAACTATGAGATATCACCTCATACCTGTCAGAATAGCTAGAATAAACAACTCAAGAAACAACAAGTGTTAGTGATGATGTGGAGAAAAAGGAACCCGCATACACTGCTGGTGGAAATGCAAACTGGTGTAGCCACTCTGGAAAACAGTATGGGGATTCCTCTAAAAGTTAAAAATGTAAATACACTAAGTTCCAGTAATCACACTACTGTGTATTTACCCAAAAATCCAAAAAACACCAATTCAAAGGGATACACAATAAACTATGTTTATTATAGCATTATTTACAATAGCCAATTATGGAAGCAGATCATGTCCATCCATAGATGAATGCATAAATGGGTGGTATATATATATATAAACAATGTAATATTACTTAGGTATAAAAAAAGAATAAAATTTTGATATATGCAACAACATGGATGAAGCTGGGGGGTATAATGCTAAGATAAACAAGTCAGTGAGAAAGACTAATACCATATGATTTCATTCATATGTGGAATTTAAGAAACAAAATAAGTGAACCAATGAAGAAAAATAAAGACAGTAAAAAAAAGGTCTCAAACACAGAAAACAAACTGGTTTCTGGAGGAGACTTTAGTAGGGGGAAGAATAAAATAGATAAAGGGAATTAAATTAAAAGTTCTCTTATTTTGAGCACTGAGAAATGTACAGAATTACTGAATCATTATATTGAACACCTGGAACGAATATAACACTGTATGTTAATTATAATTGAAAATAAAAAATTGTAAATGAATAAAATTAAAATAAAATTTTAAAGGGGAGGGGTGATAGGCTAAATGGGTAAGAGGCATTAAGGAATCTACTCCTGAAATCATTGTTCCCCCATAATGTAAGTAATTTGGATGTAAATTTAAATAAATAAATAAATAAATAAATAAATGGGTGTATTTTCTTTATTTTTAAATTTTCTATGTCTAATTCTTTGTTTTAAATTTTTTTAAGAGGGAGAGGGAGAGTGGGAGAGGGGCAGAGACAGAAAGAGAGAATGAGAGAGAGAGAGAGAGAGAGAGAGAGAGAGAGAGAGAGAGAGAATCCCAAGCAGGATCTGTACTGATGTGGGGTAGAACTCACAAACCATGAGATTATGAGAAACCATGAGGTCATGACAAAACCAAGAGACACAACCAACTGAGCCACCCAGGCACCCTTCTGTGTCTGATTCTTGTGTGTGTCCTGCAAATAGCATGTAGTGAGATTTTTATTTTTATTTTTATTTTTTAATGAGATATAATTGACATAGTCTATAAGTTTAAGATGTACAACACAATGATTTGATATGTATATATATTGCTAGATGATTACCACAGTAAGTTTAGTTAACATCCATCACCTCATATAGTTACATTTTTCTTGTAACAAGAATTTTTAAGATCGACTCTATTAGCTACTTTCAAATATACAATACAGTACTTTTAACTGTACTCATCATGTTGTATATCACATCCCCAGAATTTATTTATCTTACATCTGTAAGTTTTCACCTTTTGATCACATATACTCAATTCTACCACCTCCCACTCCTTTGCCTCTGGCAACCACAAATCTGATCTCTGTTTCTATGAGTTTGGTACTTTTAGATTCCACATATAACTGAGATAAATGTTTCTATGAATGAAATACATCAGACATAGAAGGCAAATACTACATAACAGCATTTAAACAAAGAATCTAAAAACCATCAAACCCAATAGTGTTTAGTGTACGTTTTTGGTCTCAACTTTTATCGTTGGTTGTCCTACAGCTATATCCATTTTGTGGTACAAAAATCTATTGGCTACTACCTAGAAACTAGATAGGGATTTTGTTATCTTGGCGTCTGATGTCTACCTTCAGGAAATTCCCTGATGTCAACTTAGTTTCCTCTCTTGAAAAAGCCATTTTTATAGAACTTAAATGCAAAAGGTGAAGAAATGGGCAGTCGTTTGAGATCAAAAGACTTAACCCATGCCATTTTCTGAATTGCTCTCTTCTATCTTCAAGTTTATTTTCTGTGAGAGAAAAGAAAGTTGTGGAATATATCTTATACACTAAAGTTAATAAATAGAGAACTAAAATTTACAGAACTGCTTGCCCAGTGAATTTGCAAAATTAGTTTAAACACTACAAAAAATTTCTAACCATGTGCTTTATGTACTTTCAATGAAGAAGAACAGTAAGTTTACATTATTTTTTTTTTATCTTCTACTCATTGATTCTATTTTCTCTATTGAAATATTTAGTAGTGCCAATGACTTTTGAGTATAAAACAACACATGTGCAAAGAGCACCTATAGAAAATAGATATTTGGGAAGAATTTTTACTACTTTTAGACTGTGGCCCTTTGACAATATTTCAAATACTATGAACACTCTAGGCTATTGAGCAACCACTTCTACAGTCAAGATGGAATATTAAAATGCAACAATTCAACTTACTTCAACTTACAATTGTAATTTCCCACAGCTATACTACATCACTTCTAGTTAATTTAGGAACTTTAAGAAATAAGAGACATGGAAGTAGACTTCAAAATAATAAACTGAAATTTGGTTTTCTTATCTTTTTATGAAATACACAGTTTACTTAGAAGTTACTTATGGTATATTGTCTCCAAATATATTTAAAATGCCTAGAATTTTGTAAATTATTTTAAAAAACACATACGCAATACAATTTTGAAGTACAATTTTAGAGTTTTGAAATAATTGTTTGTTGTAGATCATATACTTAAATCAATCATTTTAAAAGAGAAATAAATATTGGTATTACATAAAATATATAAATAGTAATAATATTTTGGTCCATTTACTTCCAATGTTTTTTTTTCCTCTGAGACCTGATCATTCTATTATTAGAATGATTAGTGATTACATCATTCATTGGTGTATCTTTTCTTAAAAATTTGTATTGACATATAATATATATATATATATATGTTATAACATAACATATAACATATATATAACATATAACATACTTTGTTAGTTTTAGATGTAACATAATGGTTTAATATCTGCATATATATTGTAAAATGAGTACTACAATAAGTTTAGTTAACATCTATCACTACACAGTTATAAACTGTGTATCTTTTAAAAAATGTTTTAATGTTAATTTATTTTTGAGAGAGAGAGAGAGAGAGAGAGCGCATGAGCATGGGAGGGGCAGAGAGAGAGAGACATACCCAGAATCCAAAGAAGCTCCAGGCTCTGAGCTGTCAGCACAGAGCCCAACACAGGGCTTGAACGCATGGACCATGAGATCATGACCTGAGCTGAAGTCGACTGAGCCACCCAAGTGCCCCTATACCTTGTTTTTATAAAAAAGTTATATAGAGAAACATAACTTTGATTATGATTTATAGTAGATCATTACATATCATCATGTAATTATACCAACATATTTATATATACCTCTAATGTGGGTCTTTTTAGTTATTTTTTTCTCATATTAACAAATATCTAAATATATATTTAAGAAATTAAGATATATCATTTTATCCACTTTATGCAGCATACCACTTCTATGCAGTATAGTACTACAAGTCCTAACCAGAGCCAATGGGGGAGAAAAAGGAACTACAAGGCATCCAGACAGGAAAGAAAGAAATAAGGAAGTATCCCTGTTCACAGATAATATGATCTTATCTGTAGAAAACACTAAAGACTCCCACCATAGGGAAAAAAATGTTGTGAATATAAAACCCCTCAAAAAAAAAAAGACTTTAAAATATTTCACATGAAACCAGAAAGACCCCAAGTGATGAAAGCAATTTTGAGCAAGAACAATGATCAAGACATCACATTTCCTGATTTCAAAACATATTTTAAAGTTACAGTCATCATAAAAAGATGATACTGGAACTAAAAAACAGATAGGTCAAAGGAAAAGAAAAGAGACCAGGAATAAACCCATAGATACACTGTCAACAAGGAAGTCATAATACACAATGGGGAAAGGACAGTTTCTTCAATATATAGTTTTGGGAAAACTCCATGTCCCCATGCAAAAGAATGAAATTGGACTCTTTTACCAAATGCAAAAATCAACTCAAAATGGATTAAAGATTTAAATGTAAGACCTAAAACTATAAAACTCTTAAAAGAAAACAGTGAAGTTTCTTGGCATTGGCCTTGGCAATGATTTATTGGCTATAACACTAAATATACCAGCAAGAAAAGCAAAATGGATAAGTGGGATTACATCAGAACAAAAAACTCCTACAACAGCAAAGGAAATAATTAACAAGATGAAAATTCAACCTGCAGGTATAGAGAAAATATTTGAACACTTTCTATTTACTTATTTGCTTCAAGTATTTTTATTTTTATTATTTTTAAAGTTTATTTTGAAAGAGCAAGAGAAAGAGCAAAAGTGGGGGAGGGGCAGAGGGAGAAGGGGGGAGGGAGAGAGAGAGAGAGAGAGAGAGAGAGAGAGAGAGAGAATACCAAGCAGGCTCTGCACTATCAGCCCTGAGCCCAACGTGGGGCTTGATCTGATGAACTGTGAGATCAAGGCTTGAGCTGAAATCTAGATGTTCAACTGAATGAGACACCTACACGCCCCTCAAATAGGTTTTTAATTATTTAATCCATTAGTTTCATGGCTAATTTAAAATCTTTTTCAGATAATTCTAACAACTCTAATCCTGATATTGGTATACACTAATTGGATTTTTTCATCCTTTGAAGATATTCCTGGTTCTTTGTATAACAAGTGATTTTCAATAGAAACCTGTACAATAACAGGTTATATTATGAACGTCTGGTTTCATTTAGCCTTCTGTTTTCAATGCCTTTCTTTGACAGCACTCTGGCAGGGGAAGGGTGTTGCTGTCTCATTACTGCCAAGCGGAGGTAGAAATCTAGTGTGGTAAAGAATAATGCCTTCTCCCTGAGGATGCCCAAGTTCTAAAATTTGCAACCTATGAATATATTATGTTAGATGGCAAGAGGGGATTGAAGTTGCAGATAAGATTAAGGTTACTAATAGATCCTGAGATGCAGAGACTACCCTGGATTACCTGTGTGGGCCCATGTAATCACAAGGGTCCTTATAAGTCAAAGAAAGAGACAGGATATCAGAATCAACGATCTACAAGTGGTTTATTTCTGAATTTGAAGATGGATGAAAGGGCCATGAGCCAAAAAATGCATTTGGACCCTAGAAGGTTGAGAAGGCAAAGACACTGATTCTCCTGTAAAGACTCCAGAAAGAATTCAGTCCTGACAAAACCTTAATTTTAGTGCAACAAGGTCCATTTCATCCTCTGACCTTACAGAATTGTAGCTATAAATTTATATGTTTTAAACTACGTTTGTGGTAATTTATCAGCTATAAGAAACCGATACACCTAAGTTCCCTACTTGGCCTCTACTGGCATCTGAGGTGACCTTGGTACCTCATTACTGCTGGGTGGGTTCCACACATAATCTCTACTAACATCCTATTGATTAATGTTGATCTCTTTACTGTGGGAAAATGATACGTCTTGACTCTCTACTAGCTTCCAATGATACCACTATAATGTGGACAGAGAAAGGTGCTTCATTATGGCCATGGGTCCATAGAAGTCCAGATTGTCCACTAATATCTGTGGGTTGGGCTCATTACTGGTAGAGGAATGAAAGTCCTGACTTCTTATCTGACCTTCTCTGACTCCAGCCCAGCAGTGGTGTTGGGGAATCTTGTTATAGCCTTGTAATGGTGGAAGACTGGGTTTTTCATTCATCTTTATCTGGCACTGGCAGGAATGGTGTATGAATTTTCTGTGGTATTTGGCTAAATTGCAGTGATATAGTCTAAAAACTGTGGATCTTGCTAGGCTGCACTTTAACTGGTCCTTTAAAGAGAGGAGAGGCATATGCAGATTTTTTTTTTTTCCTCTGCAGTTCAATGATGTTCTGTTTGCCAGTTTGTACAGCCCCAAGTTCGGGATATATGAAGCAAAAAGAAGACTCACTGAACTAACTCTCCACCATGTCATTCCTTGTGTCCTGATGTCCATAGTCAAGCTTTAAGAATCTTCTTCGTATGTTTGTTTGATAAATAAGGTCTAGAGTTTATAGCTGAAAATAGTGGAAATAATGAATAAAAGTAGATCCACTCCACCTTTCTAGAATCAGAAACCATCCTAAAATTAAGTTTTAACTACTAATACTTCACTACTCAAAGATTAGTAGATTCCAATCCTGACAAATAATTCTTTCATAGTAGTACTTGCCACAATTCTTTCATAGTACTACTTGTAATATAAAATTTTGAATGTGAGAATGTCTCCAAAAATCACTAAAGATAGAGAGGTTACCTACGAAAGAATATAAATGATAAAATTCCACCAATTTAGAATTCCAAATGTAAAGAAACATAATAAAATATGCTCAAAATATACAGGCTAAATATTAAATAGAGGAAAACTAAAAAAACAGCATCATAATGGGAGATTTTAACACACTTCTCTTGATTATTAAAGATCAAGCAAACAAACTCCAAGAAAAGCACTCAACAACACACCTAATAAAATCTGTCAAGTAAACTTACATATTTTTTTATTCAACTGCAAGAGAATATACCTATTTCTCAAGCATACATTTCACACTATAAAATTTGATCACAGCTGTAGTCCACAGAATAATTCTTAGCAAATTAAAAAATAATTATGCTAAACATAATTTGATGAAAATATAATTACAGTTAAAAAAGAAAAAAAATGTTTTTAAAGTTCCCATCTACTTAGAAACTAAGTAATACAGTTTTATATATCTATGGATCAAAAACAAATCACAATAATTTTTAAAATACTTAAAACTGAATGAAGATTTTAAAAATTACATATAAAACTTGCAGGCTGCAGCAAAATCAGCATTTGGAGGGAAGTTTATTTCTATAAATGTTTATGTTAGAAAAAAGTGCCTAAAAATTAATTATTTAAATGTATAATTGAAGAAAAATGTACAATTGAAAAAGTTGAAAAAGAACAACACAAAATTAGTAGATAATAGGGGCAATGAGACAAAACATAGACATAATTTAAATAAAAAAGTTCTTAAACATTAAAAAATGTTAATGTTTGCTTATTTTTGAGAGAGAGAGAGAGAGAGAGACAGTGCATGAGTGGGGGAAGGGCAGAGAAAGAGGGAGACACAGAACCCAAAGCAGGCTCCAGGCTCTGAGCTGTCAGCACAGAGCCTGGCATGGGGCTCAAACTCACGAACCGCAAGATCATGACCTGAGCTGAGGTCAGACACTTAACTGACTGAGCCACTAGGGAGCCCTTTAAAATTTTTTTAATGTTGACTTCAGTATATTAAAGAAACTTAAAAGCTTGATAATAATGGAGAAAATTCTTAGAAAACCAAGATGATGTAATGATTCACTCCAGGAATCATTTCAAAGGAACTAGAGGAGGATCCAGTAAATTAGGACAAATAGCAGCTAGAAAATAATACAGTGTCAATAAAGTTATTTGGCAAATGAAAGCAATGATCATATCACTGTGGGTCAAAGGTATGAATTAAACCAAGCCTAAGTCAGTTGAAGAGTAAATGTGAGCTGAGGTGGTGCTGAGACACAACGAGCTAAGTGAGATATGTCAGACAGAGAAGATAAATATTGTATGATACCACTTATATGTGGAATTTTAAAAAGTTAAACTTGTGAAGACAAAAGTAAAATAGTGGTTACCAGAAGGACTATGGGGTGGAAGGATAGGAGAAATGCTGTTTAAGGATACAAACTTAAATCAAGTAGTAAATAAGTCACAGAAGTCTTATGCACTGTATAGTTATAATAGACATTGATATTACAATCATCAAACTGAGACTAAATTATTTTAACCAAAAAAAAAAGAAATGATACTTCTATGACATGATAAAGGTGCTAATTATCATTATTATAGTAATCATATTATAATCAATAAATGTGCCAAATCAACATGTTACACACCTTACATTTATGCAATATGTCAAATATACTTCAACTTAAAAATGATTTAGTGTATTAGCTAGAAGAGGATGAGGTCTTTAACAGGAAACTTTAGTAGAGATTTATTACATCATTCTTCTATGTTTGTGAAAATATACTCAGGAAAAATTGAATATGTAGGAAAAAGAATGAGAAGTTATAGCAGTATAGTCTGTGTTAGGGTGACACTGAGTGAAAATCAGAACAGGAAATATACCATCTTTCTTTGATCAGTGCTGGAAAAAGAATATCAATTGCTAAAGAATGCATTAAAACCAGTCTTTGAGGAAAATTAACATTTTGATAAAAATGAGGAGGTGGAAGAGAATTTCAAGTAATATAGGAATTTCAAGAACTGTACTTAAAGTTGGACTTTAAGGAGCAGAATGAAAGTGTTCATAAAATCAGTAGCTTTCATAAAGTTGCACTCCTTGTGCCTTATTCCCAGTTTATGATCATTTGATATAGTAACTTCTTTAAATAAAATGATTAAAATATGTAAAAAATACAAGGTCTCCAAATTGTGGCAAGAATGTAGGCAACATGCATATATATATTTAATCTGAGACACACTGACCTCAAAAAGACAAAATTTAGTCCTCAGAAAGTAATATTTACAAACAGGAAATTGTCTAAACTTTTCTAAAATGTTGCTCTCAAAAGGTCTAATTTATGAATATTAAGAAAAAATAGCTTAATATTGAAACAATTTTTGAGAGACATATTAAATACAGGAAATAGTGTATGTGCTGCTAAACATATTTTGGAATTTTAAAAAATACCTGCCTTTATTTTCCTGAGTATTAAGGAGAATAAAATATAACTTATTATAAGTAACTCATGATGCATCTTGCATTGCTAAGAAATTTTTGTTACATCTAGCATTTGGACATAAATAGGCACATACAATAATCAAACTTTGAGAAATAAGTTATTATTTTGAGTATCTATTTGCACTTATTTGTCTCTGCATAAACTAAAACATGCAACATTTCTTCAGAAATTTTTTTTATTTAAAAAAATATTTTTAACGTTTATTTATTTTTGAGACAGAGAGAGACAAAGCATGAACGGGGGAGGGTCAGAGAGAGAGGGAGACACAGAACCTGAAACAGGCTCCAGGCACTGAGCTGTCAGCACAGAGCCCCATGCGGGGCTTGAACTCATGGACTGCGAAATCCTGACCTGAGCCAAAGTGGGACGCTTAACCGACTAAGCCACCCAGGCGCCCCTCTTCAGATATTTTTCATGTAATTTCTGTTATGGTTCCAAAGAAATGATACTGATCTCTTCAAAATATATAGCAATTTATTTTTTCTTTGGAATTATTTTATTCTATTTTATAATAGAATCTATTTTGTCACTTTTGGTAAATTTGTGACTAAATGCACTAAGGCAATGAAAACAAGATAATCAGGTAAGTATTCAAATAAACCAGTTCAGGTAGGTAATGTTATAATAAATAGCAGTCTCTCTAGGATCTGCATCTATGTAACTAATCAATAGTTTAGCCAGTGCTCAAATGGGAGATAGAGAGCTAAGTCCAGAAAATTAAAAGTGAGAAGTATTACACATGAAGAAAATATATAAATAAGGAACAAGAAAATTTAGGAGTAATAATACAGATATTTGTAAACTTTAAAACTGATCTTAGTGGGGGCACCTGGGTGGCTCAGTTGGACTAAGTCCGACTTCGGCTCAGGTCATGTTCTCATGGCTCGTTAGTTCAAGCCCCTCATTGGGCTCTGTGCTGACAGCTCAGAGCCTGGAGCCTGCTTCGGATTCTGTCTCTCTCTCTGGGCCCCTCTCCCGTTCATGCTCTGTCTCTATCAAATAT
The DNA here is from genome assembly GCF_024362965.1 of Panthera pardus. NCBI lineage: Eukaryota > Metazoa > Chordata > Mammalia > Carnivora > Felidae > Panthera > Panthera pardus. Next base: position 52,324,394 of record NW_026526654.1, read on the forward strand.
AAATAAACATTAAAAAAATTGAAATTGATCTTAGTGTTGAAAATAGCCTTTTTCTGGATATAATTCCTACAATGTGCAAATTTAAAGAGGGACAAGAAACACCTAAGTTTTCGTTACTCTTGGGTTAAATATGGGAGTGAAATGGCTGGGTTGTATGGTAGCTTATCCATGATTGTTGATAGTTTTATTCTTAATAGCCTCAAAATAAAAACCCACATGTCCATCAAAAAGTGAACAAATATCCAAAATGTGGTATATCCATAAATGACTACTACAATATTATTCATCAATAAGCAATGACAACAACACTGATGAATTTTAAAGTCATTTTGAGTAAAAGAAGCCAGACATAAAAGAGTATCACATACTGAATAATTGCATTTATATGAAATTCTGGAAATGCAAACTAATGATGTAGTGTCAAAAATAAGATTGGTGCCTGGGGCCAGGGCAGAAGGAGGGATGACTATCAAAGGGGTACAAGGAATGTTTGGGGTATGATGAAAATGTTCTGTATTTTTACCATGCTGGTGATTTCACAGATGTACACAACTGTCAAATGCACTGAACACTAAATGGATGTAGTTTATTGTATGTAAATTATATCAAAAAGTCAATTCTAAAAAAAAAAAAAAGTAAAGAAGGACATGAGGCAGACTGTTGGTTCCTACCGTGTATGATTCTGGATAGCAATGGTTATGTTAAGGCTTAAAAACAAAACAGCAACAACAAAAAACTACATGGCAATTAGTTATTAATTAAGACAAGGGTTTATTTCTCAACTATGCAAACTAGGCTATGACTCCAAGCAACTTTTCCAGGCACTTCAAAGACAAAGTCTTATCATTCCACCATCTTATTAAAGAGGCAATTTACATGATTATTCCAGGAGAGAAAAAACGTCTCACATAGGAAATTAGATGCTTTGGCCTGGAAGTTGTTTACACTCATAACCAATTAACCAGAATTTGTCATGCAGCCCTACCAAACTGCAAAAGGGCTAAGAAATGTGGCTTTCTATGTACCCACACAGAAAAGAGAATTTGATATTATAAATAACAAAAAATTTTATAACATACCTAAACCATATGGACAGTAAGGTTTTCTCTGTATATTCATTCCCTCTGTGACTATCATACAAAAGTGCAACTATTAGTGCTTATTTTAATCTGTCCTGAAAAATCTTACCATGAAAGTAATGATCTTCAATGTAGACTGAGTGGTTGAATAATATTCTAACACATATACTGCTTAATTCACTTAACTAATCCCCTTTCTTGGAGCAAAAGTTATATTTGGAAAGGTTCCCTATTATAAACACTTCTGTGGTGATCATCTGTATAGATGTCTGTTTGCTAGAAATACATAAGTTTTAATATTACACTATTAGTTATCTATAGCAGGATGCATTTTCCTGTCTATTTAATATCCAAATAAAATTGACTGAAGCCCCCATTATCTACATTGCAGAAAGTCCAGTGCTCTTGCCAGAGTCAGTCACTTCTGGACCAAAGTTCTCCCGCCTCTAAATTCATGGCAATGCTGTTCTCAATTGTTCCACTATTTCATTCACATGCTGACCCTACCCTAAAGAAATCAAGAATTCAAGCCTGTCATGTAGAATAGAACTTTAACGTTTTGTGATCATGACATAAAAAGTTGCATCATTTTACTGCCTGGCACAGTCAAAGGTGAAACTGCGTATTTGTCATCCCTGTCACTGGGAGGCTTTTTTGTACACCCTGATATTGATCCCTGATTATTCACTGAGCACATTACTCCTTTTAGAACTTAATGTTTTCACTATAATTCTAGAGTTTCCTTTATCCACTTTAAAATTTCTTTTCTTTAAAACTGTGTCCTAGAATCACTTTTGTATATGCAAAATCATTGCTACCTAGGTGCGGACTGCTCTGAAATTGAGGTTATTTTTTTTTCCTTCCTCTTAAAAAAGAACCTGCCTTCCTTAGAAGTCAGTTCTAGTTTAAAAGTAGGATTTTGTTGTTGTTATTTATTTTGAGAGAGAGAGTGCATGCATGCGAGTGGGGAAGGGGGGGAGAGAGGGGAGTGGGAGTGGGAGAGAGAGAGACTCCCAAGCAGGGCTCCACATTCTCAGCACAGAGCCCAAAGCCAGGCTCCATCTCAGGAACTGTGAGATCATGACCTGAGCAGAAATCAAGAGTCAAAGGCTCAACCTACCGAGCCACCCGCCGGTTAAAAACTTTGATTCTGATTAGAGGCAACACTGTGTCACATTTTGGGAGGTTTATATTCTCGTTCCTAAATAAAATTGTTCTCTAAGCAGATCCTGGCATAAAACTCTACAATTCGTTAGTTATCGTTGTTGTTGCAAAGAACATTTCCCTCATGCTTCCATATGGTTTTGTTCTTATTCAATCCTCTATCATCTATATAAAATCTCATCAAAGTGAAATTTTTTTTCTCAGATTTTATTAAGATTTTTATAATAGCTTATTTTTAAAGAAATTTCAACATATTGCTTCATAATTATGTTAGCATCACTTATTTAGAATTTCTGTAAATGTACTATAGTCATTGATATCCTCTGTTTATTTTACAAATTTTTTCCCCACCGCTGCCAATTCATATCCTGTGGTCTTTAATTTTTTCCTAAAGGGATTATAGAAATAGCATACTCTCTGACTCCTTGCATGTCAAGGAATGCCCTTCTCTCATCTTCCCATGTAAAAGACAGCCTGACGGGTTATGTCACAGAGGGCATGCAAACTTTTTTTTCACATAATGCTGATAATGAGCCCTTGTCTTCTGACATTTAGTGATGCAGAACAGCCTAACGTCAACCTCATTATTTCTCCATTTTTATCTGCTTGACTGTAGGGTTTCTTCTTTATTAGTTTTTTGTTTGTTTAAAGCACCAAAGTCTATCGAATTACAAACTTATCTTCATCAATGTTACCTATTAATATTAACTCATTTGATCTCTACACTAAAATCTTTCTTCAGATAGAGAAATTTCCTTTTTTAAACTTATGTGTCCATCATCTTTTGTTTATGCTGATTATTGTTTGGTTACCTCTCCTAACACCCTCCCTACCACTCCACCTCTAACAGGACTTCTGGTTGTTCCTCAGACACTGCAAACACATCCTTGACTAACGGTTTTACATTTACTTTTGCTTTTTGTCCGTTAACACTCCTCTATCCGGTAGCCACGTGCCCAGTCTTCGCTCCAGCCTTCTATCCAGTCTGTTCCAATGACACTTTCACAGATAACACAGATACTTCAGCAAACCTAGCACACCAACATCCATTCACATGAAACTCACACTCCCAATGCGCTTTATAACTTTGTTTTTTAAAATTCAATTACACTTCTTACTATCTACCATGTTACATACTTTTTTTTGTCTATCTATCCTCAGATAATTCCAGCCATTGCATGTCCCATATGAGCTCCTTAAGAGTAGGTTATTTTTTTTCCCTCAAATTTACCACTCTGTGTTCAACTCTGGGAGAGGTTTCTGGAATATATAAATATTGTTGCATCATAAATGAATAGATGAATGAATGGATATGTGGGTATGTGAATGAACTATTTCCTCACTTTACACTTGCTGGAATACCTGGTATATTATTGTAGGATCTCCTATCTTTATTCTTCATGTTTGTTCATTTTACTGTCATTAAAAAAATGCATTTTTTCTTGTGTTTTAGGAGAATAGCTCTACTTGGTCTTTCTTATTTTTATTCTCCAATTTGCTGATTTATACTAATGCATTTTCATATTTGTCTATGTGTTTTTATCTACAGGAAATATCTCCATAACTTAAGATAATTATTATGCAGTCTTATGCTTTTACTCTGTTAATGTAATGTCTCCTTGAATAAAATTGAAAATATGAATTAAAGTAAGATTAAAAGCAAATTCCAGAGGTAAAGTGAGACCTAAATAAAATGGATCAATCATTGCTAAAACTTCTTTGCGTTTATGTTCTTTTAGAGTAAACCACAGTTAATTTATTAAATAAACCTTTATCTCACAAGGATATCCTTAAAAAGAATTACAGTTAACTTAGTACATTATCAAAGTCATATTCGAAAGTTGCAGAGATCACAATTACATTACTAATTTCTATAAACTCAGCACTAGGAGCAGTTTTAGAAAAATTTGATTCATCATTTCAATCAAATTTGACTGTTGGCTCTTACTATGTCTATTAAGAACTCTCACAGAATACAGCAGTCTCCAACTAATGGTTTCTGAAATTCGATAATTTTGGTGATATTCTACCAAGGATCTAAAACAGACTTTTCCTTCTGATATAGTACATCATTAGTTAGTTTGAAATTTCCTCACTCTGATCTTGTTTTGTCAAATTAGCAATATGATCAGATTTAAAATAGATTAAGAATGTAAAACTTTTGTACTTAAGAGAAGAAATTTAATGATTGCTACACGTCCATAATAGACAGACTCTTAAAGTAGTGGCCATAGATAAAATAGCAATAATTTTAATAATTGTAACAACTAACATGTATTGGTCCTTAACTAAGTAATGAACATTATATACACAATGAACATCACATTTACTTTTTCATTAAATACTTAATACTTCTGTAGAGTTTTTTTTTTCTTTACCTTACAGAAAAGGATACTTAGAATCATGAAATGCAAGTAACAGGAACAAAGTAATATTGTCGGATATGGCAGTACTATATTGTGAATCCAGGTCTGAGTGTAGGGCCCATGCTTTTATTTACTTTTATTTACCAATTTTATCCACCATTTTTTCCCATGTAATTAGCCATTTCTTTTGCCTGAGCAACAATTACTTCAATACTGATGACATCAAATCTTGCTTTCTCTTTTTTCTTTTCCTTATGGAGTAGGAACAATGTAGAGGGCAAATGATAGCTCCAAAAAAAAGAAATTCAAATACTATGGAAGACTAATTAGGAAATATAAACCTAAATAAGTTCTCAATTGTCTTTTATAATAAACAGCAATAATAATAACAAACAGTAATGATTTCGTTTACTGAGAATTCAATATGTGCCATATGTTAATCAATTATTCTATATGCCTTACGAATAATGTTTAGTATATTTTTGCAGGAAGATTAATACTTTATAGATTAAGAAAAAAAGAGTATGTGTATGTGTGTGTGTGTGTGTGCGTGTGCATGCATGTGTATGTATGTAAATTCACATATTCCCTTTTTCAGCTTCTTAACCTCAATAATACCAATAAGTCTGCATGTGTGTGTCAGCACACTGGTATCTATGCACACATCTCCTGTTAGTAAACTGACAGATTTTGACCAGTGTTTTCTGTTCATTCTGGCTACAACTAAGAATACATACTGCGATAGGTACGTTAGGGGTACCCTTTTACAGACCAGACTGTATAAAGTGATATACAGTGCAATAAAACCATGAAGCTCATGACTAGGACCAGTAGAATAATGCATGTTATGTAGGACACAGAAAATTTTGTCTGCAAGTACATCAGAAAATATAGGTAGGGAAGTATAGAGTTCTAATGTATAGTTGCACAACCCTGAAGTGCAGTTAAAGTAAGAGAGTAATACCATGTTTTTAAAAAAATCTATGAAAAATTATGATACTAGAATAATTATTACACATACAAATTATTTTTAATATTTTTATGAAATGTTACACTCTACTTATAAATGTTTTATTATTTTAAAACATCCTGCAAAATATTTAAAGCTCAAAGTGGGTCAACATGATACACTAAAAATGGTCATGGTATATAAACCATTCCTGATGATTTTTGAAGGGGGTTCAACATGTTTGGCACAAAACTACCTTAATCCAGTGGCATATAAATTAACTCTTATTATTTTAAATTTCTTTATTTTTCTTCCAAGGAACAGCTTGGCCCATAACAGTTACCCTCTAATCTCTTGATTTTCAAGCTCCCATTTCTCACTCAAAATAGAAATAGTTTCCTTATCTCATCAGTATAGCATGGAATCTTGTGAGAATAACAACAACAAAAAAAAAGAATCATAAGTTAATAAAGTGTTTAACTGATCTGTGTTAAAATGACTGAGACAGACCAACCACTGAAAACTAATCATATCTGAAAACACTTGTTATAGAATATTTACGTTCTTTCCAACTTAGGATCTAATGACTTATTTCTTTAAAAAAAAACTCATTTAATAGACTTATTTTGGATTCAACCTTGAGTAATCTACTGCCATCTGAACAAATGGAATAGCCAGAAAAATATTTTTCAGATATGTTAATGTTCACCTCTGTTGAAATAATGCCTTTTAAAAAGTACAGCTTACTAGACACCTGGAATTTATTCAACTGCTTTACACATCTAGCAATAAAATTAGGGCTGTATATATGAATATTTTTCTCTGAAGAAGATGGTCTGTGCTTTTACAATGACTACTCTTAGTAGTTCTAGGGTGAGTCATTGAAAATATAATATCATGTGAATAGTTTTGTAAAAGGTAAATCTCTAACATTAGAAATTATTTCTTTCATGAAGTATATTAGCTGATTTTAACCACATAATTTAACATTTTGAAATATGAAGTATTAAATATTGTGGGACTGCACTGGAGAAAATAGATAACATTTGGGTAAATGGCATAATAGCAACAGTTTCATGCACTAATTGAAATCCCAGGATTTGAATTCAAACAGATCTTGGTTTAATATGGAAGCGATATCACTTTTAATGTCCATACCTAATTCTATTCATTGTCCATACCTAATTATATTCTATTAAATGGAAATAACTGTCCTATGGTGTGAATTATTATAATAATACACAGAATACACCATTACAATAACATTAAATTATATACATACACATCCTACACAATATGCATATGTGTATTAGTTTCTTATTGCTGCTATACAAATTACCACATACTTATTGACTTAAAACAACACAAATTTATTACTTACAATTCTGGTAGTCAGAAATCCAAAATGATCTCACTGAGCTACAATCAAGATGCTGGCAGGGATGTATGCCTTTCTGGAAACTTTAGACTTGCTTTAACTTCTGCAGACCACCTGTATTCCTTGGTTTGTGATCCCCTTTCACCTTTAAAGTAAGCAATGGCAGAGTGAGTCTTTCTCACATTGCACCACACTGATATGGACACTGACTTTTTTGCCTCCCTCTTTTCATTTAATAAAGACTCTTGAATACATTGGGCCCATGTGAAATCCAAGTTAATCTCCCCATACCAAGGTCAGGTGACTAGCAACCTTAATTCTATCTGCAATCTTAATATCTCTGATATTCTAGAAATATTACATATGTAATTATGTTAGATATATTATATAACATATATTTTATAACATACGTTAACACAGCAAACCCAGCATCATATAATAGTAAGAATCCACTGCTTTCATATCTAGGATGGTTGTCAAAACACCTCTGTTGCTCCTGGTCAAGCTCACTCACATGCTATCAGCGAGCTATTTCTGATATAATCTAAGATGGCTTTGGCTGAGACCACCTGGACCACATGTCTGTTCTTCACATGTTTTTCATTCTCCACCAGGCTAGCCTAGGGACATTCTCACAGAAATCCCTGATTAAAAGAAGTGAGAGCAAGCCTAATCAGGTGTTAAAGTCTATTAGTCCTCGGCTTATGTTCTGTTTACCAACATTTCACGGGCCAAAAAAGTCACATGGCTAAACGTAGGATCAGAATGAAAATGTAGAAGTTTATATGGCAAATGGTGTGGGAGGGAGAAAAAAATAAAGAATTGAGGCTATTTTTGCAATCTATTACTAGGCATTTAGCTTTATTAAAAACTATTAACTTACAAAGGTAACATATTTAATGCGTATTATGTATTAGGCAATTCTAGGCAGTAAGGAATCAATTGAGAAGAGAAACAATTTTAGTCAATATCACTTTAATTAGATGATTAAACCATTGCTTTATTTTTGATTTATTTCAAAGAATCAATATTTGAGCTGGTTGATTTTCTCTATTTTATTCGTATTTTTACGTCTCATCTATTTCATTCTTTTTACTTTAGGTTTAGTTTGCTCTTCTTTTTCCAATATGTTAAGGTAAAAAATTAGATTGTTCTGAGATCTTTCCCTCTCTGTTTCTAGAGACATTTAAGACTAGAAATTTTCCTCTAAGCACTGATTCCACTGCATTCCATAAGTTTTTGTATGTTGTGTTTTTATCTTCATTCCTTCATTTATTTCAAAGTATTTTCTTCTGAGTATTTGACTCAATGGTTTTTATTTAAAAATTTTCTAGATGTTTGTGAATTTCCCCAATTTACTTCTTTTACTGACTTTCAATTTCATTCTATTGTGGCTAAAGAACATATTTTTTTAAATTACTTCAATCCTTATATTCTTTGAGAGTTTTATGGTCTAACATACAGTCTACTCTGGAAAATATCCTATGTGTAGTTCAGAAAGAATATATATTCTATACTTGTTGGCTGGAATGTTCTATAGACTTCTGTGAGGTCCAGTTGCTATATAGTATTGTTCTGATATCATTTCTTTTTGTTTTCTTTTGCCTACTTATTATATCCATTATTGAAATCATGGTATTGAAGTCACTAATTTATATTGTTGAACTATCTACTTTTCTCTTGATAATTCTCTCAGGTTTTATTTCATGTTTGGGGGCTCTGTTGTTAGGTATACATAATGCTTAGAACTATTATATCTTATCGATGGACTGATGCTTTTATGTCTTTTTTTGTCTATAGTAACAAAGGTTTTCTTATAGTCTAGTGACTTCATGTTTTTACAACGTTTCCAGTTTTTTTTTGGTTACTATTTGCATAATAGTTCTTTACCTAATCTCTTACTTTCAAACTTTGTGCCTTTAAATCCCAATTGTGTATCCTGTAGACAGTATATAGTTGGATCATATTTTCTCATCCATTTTGCCAATGTCTGCTTTTAACTGGAGTGTTTAATCAATTCATGTGTAATGCTGCTGTTAATGTAGGATTTATTTCTCATTGTGCTACTTGTATTCTATGTGTCTTATGTATTTTTTCTTCCTTTATTTTTCAAATGTAGTCTTCATTTGACTTCATATCAAGTTTTTGGTTGATTTCCAGTTTTATGAAAAACTTGATTGTGAAAACTTTAGTAGGTTTATATGGTACTTCTATGGGGAAAGTTTTTGGAGGTACTTATTCCACCATTTTTGATGACATCATTCTCAACATTAGATGTTGTTTCTTTGATCTCTACTCTAGCACTTTCTTCAGTATAAATACATGCTGACATTTTTCCATGAGGTAAATTCTCTTGAACCTGTTCTCCTGACAGCTATTCTCCAAATATTTTGTTACAGCTGCTCAAATTCCTTTCCATTCTTGTTCTTGTTTGTTGTTCTCCTATCTTCTGCTAAATCTGACATTCACTCTCAGCACTCCACAAAAATGGCACTTGTCATGGTCATCTGAACTCCATGTTACTATACAAAATACTTTTATTTTAGACTATATTTTATGTATTATATTTAGTTCTCATTTTACTCAAGTACTCAGTGACATCTGATGAAGAGTAGCACTTTCTGCTCCTTGATAAAATTTTGCAATTGTCTTCTGGGACACCCTAGTCTGCTGATTTTCCTTGTACCATACCTATCACTCCTTGCCAATATTATTTAATGGTACTCTCTCTTTGCCTTGATGATTACTGTTGAAAAATTCTGAGGATCAGTCCTTGGTCATTGCCATATATACTTTCTGTTGGTAATGACATTCAATATCAAGGTATTAAATGCTACATGTATGTTGACAATTCTTATACCCAAACCAGATTCTTCTCTCACACTGCAGATAAATAACCGCTCTATCTGCACTCTTCCCAATATCACACAATGTTGTAACTACATTCTTTAAGTGATTCAGATTTTCTTTCTCAATAGATTATAAACCATATATACATTACAGAATGTTTTAGTTTAGTTTTACACATTTTAACTCAAAATGGATATATCAATAAACTAATACTCTCCTGAGATATCCTTTTGTACTCAACAGTAAGTGCATGATTCTTCATATTTTGCTTATAACATTATCTTTTTGTTCATCATTCTACATATATATTGGCTATATATTGGCTATTTAGACTTTACTTATTTTTAAAAGATTGTTTTCTTTTTTAATTTATTCATCCATTTTGAGAAAGAGAGAGACTGAGTGGGTAAGGGCAGACAGAGGGAGACAGAATCCCAAGCAGGCTCCACAATGTCAGCACAGAACCCAATGAGGGGCTCGATCCCATGGACCATGATCATGACCAAAGCCAAAATCAAGAGTTGGACACTTAACCGACTGAGCCACCCAGGTACCCCAATTCAGATTTTAGTTTTAAGCAAAATGTGTCTAGAACTGTGACATATTTGAAATTTTACTCTGCTTATATTATAAGCTAACAAATTAGACTGATACAGTCAGAGATTGCTGGCAGATGACAAAGGATCCATGGGTCAGATCAAAATGACTTTATTATTCATAGCACAGCAGACAGCATAGGCTTCATGTTGTCTTCTGTTGCTTTTGTTCCTCAGGTACTTTCAAGGCAGTTTAGAGATTGGCCTAGATAGACTAATGGTTTTGTGACACAGCTGAGGAACTCAAGTTTTTGTAGAGTACTTCTAGCAAAACTACACTGCCTTTGCCTGAGAAGAATGCATCTTTCTAGGAAACAAATATACTCTCTGCACCCTGAGACAGATAATACCTTAATTGCCCTTCAAAAAAGAGAAGGAAATTATGTTGTGATGAAACAAAAGAATATTATAAATGTATGGGAAAAAATAAATTATAAGCAAAATAAGATGAAACATTTTGCTAATGTTAAGGTGCACAAGAGAACATTAATTCGTTATTCTAGGGGTGCCTGGGTGGCTCAGTCACAGTTGAGGGTCTAACTCTTGATTTCAGTTCAGGTCATGATCCCAGCATCATGGGATGGAGCCTCACATGGGGCTCCATGCTAAGCGTGGAGCTTGCTTGGGAGCTCTCTTTCTCTCTTTCTCTCTCTCTCTCTTTCTTTCTCTCTTTCTCTCTCTCTCTCTCTCTCTCCCTCTCTCCTTCTGCCCTCCCTCACTCTCTAACAACACAAACAAAAAAGTAATTATTCTACTCATTTAGGTTAAAATAGGCAAAACTTCAAGCTGTTGACCATATAAATACATGTAAATAGATAGTCCAAAACAAAAACTGATATGATATATGTAGATATGCCATGTGGAATATTCTCCCAACAAAGAGACTATGAAAATCTTTTAATCAACTTTACACTGGATTTCATGTGTTTCTTTTATGCTGATTTATAGGAGTCTCTAATGTACACAGATTATTGTATTTTGAAAATTTTGTCAATATATTTTCCATTCCTTTTATGTTTTGTTCTCAAAGATTACATCCTGGGAAATAACCTACGTGAAAATCTTAGAGAATAATCTACTCATTGGGAGAGACATACATTTTATCATTCAAAGCCCTGGTTTTAAATCCTAGCTATTATTTTATAATATATGGCATATATTTATAAACTCTAAGCATTATTTGACAAATTAGACTAGCAATACCTAACTACCAATAATTTTGTTATGATGAAAGAAGACAGAATTTGCAAATGTACAAAACAAAAGTGTTTTAATTATTATCAGATTCCAGAAAATTTTAATTAGTTTCATTTTTGTAGTTAATTGGTATGCATATGAAAGTTGCGTAACAAATACCAGCAAATTGCTATGCAGAGATCCTTGCAAAAATGACAGCAAATAATCATCCAGAATTATTTACAACAATTGATATGTCTAGTATCAAATGACAAATTTTAAGAGAAGTTATTTATAAATGATATTTTGGCTCTTTCACTTGCTGTTATGTTCCTTTTTCTGTTACATTTTTGACTTTGTGTCATGAATAATTTTCCACTACCATATATTTTAAAATGGAAAATATAATGAAATAACATAATTTCTGACTCAACTGTATAAATAGAGCTTATTTTTGAAATATGTCATAAAATGAATTTAAAATAATATACTCTTATAAAATTCAATATTTATCTTTATGTTTTTAAAATTACAAAAAACATAAGGCTTTATGTATATAACATTCATAACTTTTTTCTCAAAAAAACTAGTGAATTTTAATTCATGCTTTGTTAAAATGTTTGTGAATAATATCAAAATTAATCTATAACTATTTTTTTAATTTTTTTATTGTTTATTTATTTTTGAGAGAGAGAGACAGAGCACTAGTGGGGGAGGGGCAGAGAAAGAGGAAGACACAGAATCTGAAACAGGCTCCAGGCTCTGAGCTGTCAGCACAGAACCTGATGTGGGGCTCGAACCCATGAACCGTGAGATCATGACCTGAGCCAAATCGGCCGCTTAATCGATGGAGCCACCCAGGAGCCTCCAATGTAACTTTGTATTTTGAAAGTTTCATTCTGTCTAATCACATTTTGAAAAATACGTAAAGTTTAATAATATGGGCATTTTAGGGGCGACTGAGTGGCTCAGTCAGTTAAGCGTGTGACTCTTGATTTTGGCTCAGGTCATGACCTCAGGGTTCATGAGTTTGAGCCCTGTGTTGGGCACGCTGCTAATAGCCTGGAGCTTGCTTGGGATTCTCTCTCTCCCTGTCTCTCTGTCCTGCTTGTGCATGCTGTCTTCTCAAAACAAATAAATATTAAAAAAGAAAATAGCTAAAAAAAAAAAAACTAATATGACATTTTACTAATAATAAAGTCAATCAGGATTGAAAAAGTAAAACTAGTTTACTTCTGTGCAAAAATTATGGCTTTTTAAATTACTTGGCTTTAGAATAATAATAAACATTTACAGTAAGATTGTGATATATTTTACTATCATTAATCCACACATATTGTACTTTAACATCAACACTGGCTTGATTCAGACATATTAATATCACTGATTTCAGAAGGCTGAATTTAAGCTTAAATAAAAATATGAAGTAAAATTTAGAATCTGTCATTTCTTGATTACTTGTTTTAGCTTTTAATTTCAACATGTAGTTTCATGTGTTTCCTTTTTGTCAGAGGGATGCTTATAGTAACTCAAACTACAGTCTCCTATAAAAATACATGACAATGATTATGTATAGATTCATAATACATGCATTTTTGTATGGTTAATTTGGTATTATAAATAAACATTTTAAAGATACATTTTGGGGCATACCATAAGCTAAATAACAAAGTTTAAAGTATTTCTAATGTTGTAAAACAATAATTATACTAAAATTATGTTTAAAATATACTACTCAAGAAATCTTATAAAAATTTATTTTAAATTCAATCACAAAGCATTGGGTTTTCTTTTGAAGGGAACATTTTCTAGATTTTAATTGGATCAGCAGCATGTACAAAAACATAAAATTATAAAAACAGCTCCAAAATACAAATTCTATTCTATTTTTTCAGTATTGAATAGGACCTTATTAGAGAATGGGATAATAATGTAATTCACCTTGATATTGTTCTTGTTCATCTATTTCTATATACAGATAAAATGATAGAGTATAAACACATTAACACTGAAAATAATAATATGTAATATGATTCAAATTGAAGTGATTTCATTTGGGAAATATATTGTTACATCTCATTATCATAAAATCTTTACAAATGTAGCTGTAGTCTATACATAATTATCCATGTATTGCTTTCTAAGTCATCAGAACTTCAAAACAACTGTGCTATTAGTACAAATGAGAGGTTTATGAATACCTAAGAATTGCAAGTGATACTAAATTTATGCATCAATTACTTATGGTAATTAGCAAATATCAATATTATCATTACCTTGTTTGGACAATAGAATATTAACATTAATCCCTGAGTTAACAACTTCAAATAAGCAAACATATGTACCACTATAATATTAAGCAAATGGACTATAAAAGTTTTCATTACAAAATAATGAAAATGACTGTTGAACTAATTAAAATAACTTTAATTTATTAAAATAAAAACTATTCTTTTCAATTTGTGTTACTTCTCTCTGAAAGTAGGAAACAACTGAAGTGAAACAATAAAAATATAATCATTAGGTTAAATTTATATAATGTACTTACTGTAAACTAAGAGGTCTTCTGATTTTGTTAAAGAAAATATTTCCTGTTGTTCCCTGTTGGATATATTTATATTATTGTAATTTAATATTCTAACAAAACTGTTCAGGTCATTTCATAGTAACCTTCAACTAATAGAAGGAATTTGCAAGAAAATCAGAATCTAGTTTGCCTTATTAGATGTGGTTTTCCAGCAACTTATTTATTTATTTATTTTTAACATCTCCACACAATGAGAGTTTGAAAGTTTTTTTAAATACCACTGGGAAATGCAAACCTGCTTTATCATATTTGGGGTACTTTGTAGGAATAACTTGGTTAAGGCACAGGAAGAGAGATTCAAATTACTTAATTCTGAAGTCCCTAATGGAACACTTAAAGTTATTGGTAGATTGGGTTCCTCAGTCTTTCACATTTTGGAAGTTACTCTTTGTATGATAAGTCACTCTTTCATCAAAATAATATTTATTGTGGGAAGATGCCAGAATAAGAAGAACCAGTGATCTGTCTCCACACCTAGACAACAACTGCACTGTCAGAACCTATCTGATGTAACTATTATGGAACTCTGGAGTCTACTGAAGGCTTGTAACTCCAGGGAAAGGCTTAGAAAGTAATTTGTGGTTAATTTCAGTCACTCTCAGCTCTATGCACAGTAACAACTATTCATACTCCACCCCTAGATACAAGGCAGGCAGCTGTACAAGTGTCCCTGGAGTTCCTTGCACATAGCTTGTGGGAGCCACAAAGAGCAAAAAAGGACTGTCTTCTCCAAATATTGGGGATCAGTGTGGTAATTTTTAAATGTTAGGCATAATATCCATGGTAACAACAAATAAAATAGCTATAGCATATATACAAAAGAAAATGAGAAAGGAATTTAAACATTCCACTTCAGAAAAAAAACAACTAAATAAAAAAGAAGAAAATAATACAGGAAACAAGAGAAAAAAAGCTGTAAGGCAGTTAGAAAACAGAAAAATGACAAAAGTAATTTTGACAAAATAAAAATCAGTAATTACTTTTAAGTGTAAATGGATTAAACTCTCTAATCAAAAGTCTGACACTAGCAGAATGGATAAAAACACATGATCCAAGTATATTATGTGTACAAGAGACTCACTTTGGAACCAAGTGCATGAAAAAGATACCCCATGCAAATAGTAACCAAAAGAGAAGAGAGGTAGCTATACTAATATCAAACAAAATATATTTCAAATTTTAAATAAAGGTTATGAAGGACAAAAAGGACATTTTATGTTAATAAAAGGTTCAATACAGAGAGACATAACAATTATAAATATTTATATACCTAGTACACCTGGGTGGCTCAGTCGGTTAAGTGTCCAACTTCAGCTCAGGTCATGATCTCACAGTTCGTGGGTTCAAGCCCTGCATCGGGCTCTGTGCTGACAGCTCAGAGCCTGGAGCTTGTTTCAGATTCTATGTCTCCCTCTCTCTCTACCCCTCCCCTGCTCACGCTCTGTCTCTCTCTCAAAAATAGATAAACATTAAAAAGAAATTTTAATAAATAAATAAATAAATATTTATACACCTAATGATGACCACTGAGACACACACACACACACACACACACACACACACACACACACATATATATACATATATATACATATATATATATACACACAAAACATCACAGAATTGAAGGGAGAAATAAAAAATTCTACAACAACAGTTGGAGACTTCAATATTATATTTACCATAATGGGTAGAATGACCAGACAGAAGATAAAGATATAAATAACAAAACCAAGACAATAAACCAACCATATCTAATAGGCATATAAAGAACACTATACACAAAAACAGATACACATTATTCTCAACTGCACATGGGACATTTTCCAGGATATATCATACAAATGGACACAAAGTAATTCTCAATAGCTTATAAAAGACAGACATCAGAAAAAGTATCTTCTCTGACCACAGCGGGATGAAGTCAGTAATATATTAACAGAAGAGAAACTGAACAATTCACAAATATTTGGAAATTACACATCACACTCTTTAAAACCAATAGATCCAAAAAGATATCACAAAGGGAATTAGGAAGTATTTAGAGACTAGTGAAAATCAAACAGGACATACCAAAACTTATGGGACAAAGAAAAAGGGGGAAATTTATAGCAATAAACACATTTTAAAACAATAAACATTTCAAATCAACAAAATAACTTTATAACTCAATGAGCTAGAAAGAGAACAAATTAACCTTAAGTTAGCAGAAGGGAAGAAATAATAAAGATTAGATCACAGATAAATAAAATAGAGAATAAAAAACAATGAAGAAAATCAATGAAACCAAATGTGGGTTCTTTGAAAAGAGCCACAAAATTGACAAACTTTTAGCTAGATTGACTAAAAAAAGACAGAAGACTTAAATTACTAAATTCAGAAATGAAAGTGGGAACATTACTAACAACTCTACAGAAATAAAAAAAAGATTATAAAAGAATACTACGAACATTTGTATGACAAGAAATTGGATAACCTAGATGAATTGGATAAATTCCCAAAAACACAAAGCCTACCAAGACTGAATAACAAAGTAGAAAAATCTGAAAAGATCCACAACTAATAAGGAAATTGAATCAGTAATCAAAAGTCCCCTGAAAAAATGTACTGGGTATGATGGTTTCAGTGGTGAATTATACCAAACTTTATACCAAACATCGGTCATTTCAATTAATGTGCTACACCTGATTAACAAAATAAAAGATGGAAATCACATGATCATTTCAATAAATTCAGGAAAAAACACTGAATAAAACCCCATACCTTATGATAAGAACACTCATCAAACTAGGAATAGAAGGAAACCGCCTCAACATAATAAAAGCCATATATGAAAAAACCCACAGCAAACATCACGGTAAATGGTGAAAACTAAGAGCTTTTTCTTTAAAGTCAGGAAAAAGGCAAGGATTCCTACCCTTACCACTTTTATTCAACATACCACAGGAAATTCTAGCCAGAGTAGATAGTCAAGAAAAAGAAATTAAACTAAATTAGAAAAGAAGAAGTAAAATTATCTCTTTTTGCAGATGATACTATCTTATTTGTAGAAAATCCTAAAAAAATCCACCAAAAACCCTGTCAGAACTAATAGTAAATTTAGCAAATTAGCAGGATACAAAGTCAACCCATAAATTATCAGCTGCATTTATCCACTAACAATGAACTTAAAAATAAAATTACAAAACAATTCCACTTACAATATTTACCAATAAGAAAAAAATACTTAGGAATTATCTTCACTAAGGAAGTGAAATATTTATAAAATAAAAGCTATTAAACACTAATGGAAGAATTGAAAAACCACATAAATATAAAGAAATACATCCCATTTTCATTGATTGGAAAACTTAGTATTGTAAAGATGTTAATACTACCCAAAAGTGATCTACGGATTCAATGCAATTCCTATCAAAATCTTAATTTGTTTTGCAAAAATAGAAAAACTTATCTCAACATTCATATGGCTTCTAAAGGGACCCAAAATAGCCAAAGCAATCTCTAAAAAGAAAAAACCTAGAGAACTCATGGTTTCTGATTTCAAAATATACCACAAAGCTAAAGTAATCAAAACACTGTGGTGCTGGCATAAAGACAGTGTATATATCAATGGAAAAGAATACAGAGAGCCCCAAAATAAACCCTTGCATATATGATCAAATAATTTTTGATAAAAGTGCCAAGACCATTCAGTTGGGACAGGACTGTTGTTTTCAAGAAATGGTCCTGGGAAAACTGGATATCTACTTGCTAAAGAACGATGCTAGGCCCTTACTTTTAACACTATAAAAAAATTAACTCAAAATCAATCAAATACCTACATTTATAATATCTAAAACTATAAAATTCTTACAAGAAAACATAGAGCAAAAGCTTCACAACAATTCAGCCATAATTTTTTGGATCTGACACCAAAGGCAAAAGCAAAAAAATAAAAATAGACAAACTAGATAGAATGAAAATTTTAAATTTTGTGCCTCAAAAGACACTATCAAAAGAGTAAATAAAAACACACAAAATAAGAGCCAGTATTTGAAAATCATGTATCTGTCAAGTGACTAATAACCAAAATGTATAGGGAACTAAGCAACAATAACATAAACACCTCAATTCAAAATGGACAACAACTTGAATAGATATTTCTCCAAAGAAGATGTACACATGGCTAAGAAGCCCATAGAAGATGTTCAACATCACTGATCACTGGAGATACGCAAGTCAAAAGTATAATGAGATACCACCTCACACCCATCAGGATGGCTATTATTAAAAAAAAGAAAAGAAAAAAAAAATAAATGTGGTGAAGACATGAAGAAAGTGCCTTAGGCACTTCTGGTAAGAATGTGAAATTGTACAGCCAATGTGGAAAACCTGGTGGTTCCCCCCAAAATAGTGATGATGGTTGCACAGCATGGAGTATAATTAATACCACTGAACTCCTAACAGTGTTAAAACAGTGTTTTTAAATTCTTTAGAGACAACATAGTTTCCTACTACCTGCTACTTTGGCAGATCTTCCCCTCTCTACTGCACTGGGAACATTACTGCCAATTCCCTACTTCTTGAAATGGCCAAGGAAGAATTTCACAATATGTATCTATGCTGGCCTCACAGTCCACATTTATTTGCTCATCACTGTTACAGAGGACAAAACATGCCTGGTGGGACTGAATCCATCCCTATTCTATGAGTGAGAACCTTCCTGATTTAGGATGGAATATCCTACATGATCCCCGTCCTCATTACCATAGTTGACTGGTACAGGATGAACCAGTCAGAATGAAGAACAGGGGCTGTGTTAAAGACATTTATTTTCACTTTCAGGTTGTGGTTCTGCAGACAGGAGGCCTAGTACTGTCTCAGCCATTTTGTTGCCATCAGGCAAAGAAGTCTGGGGTCAAGTCAGAAGAGAGGAAAATACAGTCAAAGGAACTAAAGAGAAATGGACCCAGATCCTAATCTATATGGGACTAAAGCCAGCCATACCTCTGGATTTTCAGTACAGGTCACAATAACTCCTTATTTGAGCTAGGTTATGTTTTCTACTATTTGTTAAACTAGAAGTCATAGCTGCTTCAAAGAGGAATAATTCTGCTTTATTCAACTGTGTAATACCAACATTTTTTCATAGAATTACTTTTAAATTAATGAAGTTGGGGCGCCTGGGTGGCTCAGTCGGTTGGGTGGCCGACTTCGGCTCAGGTCATGATCTCGTGGTCCGTGAGTTTGAGCCCCGCGTCGGGCTCTGTGCTGAGAGCTCAGAGCCTGGAGCCTGTTTCAGATTCTGTGTCTCCCTCTCTCTGACCCTCCCCCGTTCATACTCTGTCTCTCTCTGTCTCAAAAATAAATAAATGTTAAAAAAAAAATTAAAAAAAAAATAAATTAATGAAGTTAATCCAAAAGGATTTACATTTTATGGATTGAGAATAAAAAAAAAATAAAGAGTAAGTTTTATTTTCCTTTGACTTCTGCAGGACTTACTGAAATAATATTTTATTTGAAGACAGTTGTTCTAAATTTTGTGTCTGGTTCTGAAATGTTAAAAATAATGCTTGGTGTATAAATACCATGCCAAAAAGGATCTGCCTAAGCTTTGCTGCTTTCTATTTTCATCTAGTTAATGAAGCTTATTTAGCTCTTTTTCATTTCTTCAATTTTATTTTTTAATCATTTGCAGGTATCTCCTCTTCATTTTTCTCTTTGACCTGTGAACAATCCACTTTGAAAATGATATCTTGATTTTGTAATTAATCCTGTGGTTTCTAGGTGTAGAGGTAGGTCACAATTGATCATAATGAGTTTACCTCTTATTCTACAAAATTCACTAAAAGAGTTGATGTTTCACCTCCAGTGATAAGATGTTATGTGCTGAGGTCACCTTCTAGCTTGCTGAAATTTTCATTAAAAAGGGAGGAAAAGAAAAATCTTTCAGCTGAATTGGAGACACTGTGACTATCAACAACATTTTGCATCAAGAACCTATTAAATTTTCCAGTATTAGCCCATGGGATTAACTCATTATTATTATTATGATTGATCCATGGTATTTTTACATACTTTGAGAGTCCTAAAATAACATTACTTGTCTCTATTATAGACATATATTTGTAATTACTGATTCAAACCAGAGATATTCAATAATGTTACTCAATATTTTCCTCATATATTATCATTTCTTAAAGGAAAACATGTTTTCCATATTCTCTCACATGTTTAATAAAGCTACAGGTCCCAAATACGAACTCTTTTTTTTCACTTAACCCAGAATTAAACAGTATCTTCATAGACTAAATCTATAGGTAAGAAATGATTCAATCCTTTGGGTAATCATTTTGAGACAAAATCAAAAGGTCACTGTGATACATCTGCATATTTTATTTAAAAAATATTTGACTTAAAGCACACATACACGTTTCAATTTGATTTTTTAAATATTCAGAGAGCAACACGGGATAAATTAACTATGGAGCCCATGTTTTCTACTCTTGTATTTTTCCTTATTATACTCTTCACCATTGATCAGCCCTTATTATTTACTTCTGTCTTCCACAACACTCTAATCAGCTACATAATTACCCTCAAGCCCAAACTGTCATCATTCTAATTTTGTGACTTTTCCAATCCATATTTGTGCTGCTGAGTGTGACTGTAATCTTTGTAAATAACTAGCTAACTATCACTGGACACTTAAAACAATCATACTATATTTCTCTAGTCATCTCCTTTATTTTGTGCAGTAATCATTCAAGCCTTCAACACTTTCCTCAATCATCTCCTTTCCAAGATCCACTGCCATTCAAAAATTGATTTCACCGTTCACTTCTAAAAAAACAATCATTATAAATTATACAAAAGTTCACTATAGCTTTAGAACATCTGAACGGGCTAACATCCTTCTCATATTCTCTAGACTCTATGAAAGATAAATCAATTCAATTGCGTTTTGACTCAAATGTCCTCCTATCATCTCAGGAACCTCACTTAATGAGTTTTCCCATTAATAGCTAACATACACAAAAACATTCTCTACTCCTTTCTCTCACCATATAGTTTAACCTTGCATACATCTTTCACATCATAAGCAACGACAATACTGTCTTCCATGTAAATTCAAGATTCCTGAGAAAATATCCCATGTAATATTCAACAAAAATTAATTCTACTAGACCTATTCTGCTCTTTAAAGCAACTTTTGTCAAAATCATCAACTTCCTTTCAGCTAAATTTAACAGAATGACTTTAGGTCTATTCTTACTTAAATATCTGTGGCATTTGACAAATTTTATCAAATCTTCATCTTTTAGCAGATTCTTCCATTAGATGCATACAGAATAATAGTTCCTTAACACTTTATTTAATGGGAGTATGGCCCTACTGACAAGTTGACTGCAGATTTCTATTTTTCAGAACTGTGAGATACAAATTTCTGTTGTGTTAAGCCATCTAGCTTGTGGTACCCTGTTATGGAGCCCTAGTAAATGAATACAGACTTTTTTTTCCAAATATCCTTGGCTTTCTTCTGTTCCAATCTTCAAGCTCTTAATATGCCATCGTATTAATTACAGTGGCTACAATTACCATCAACAATAGGAAAAATCTTCACACAACATTCAAGGCTTTTGAGGTTCTATGCTTGTTTTTTAAGGTTAACTGTTTTACATGTGCCCTGTGTACTCCATACCCTTTGTATAGGGACTAAGGGCTGGTATCTTAGATCAGAAACCAGCTCTAAACACTATCTGTCTTTGGAAAAGCCACTAAACTTTTTAAGTCTCAATTTCCGGACTTGCAAATTGAAGTTATAAAAGTACAACAATGTTACTCTATAACTATCCTATCAGTCCTCTTATTCCTTTTTTTAAAAATTTTTAACTGAGCATAAATAGGGTTTTCCAATGCCAAGATCTGGATGTATTGAAAAAAATCAACCCTCTAAATGAAGGCAGAAAAAGTTTATTATGTGTATCACCATGTATTTTCTATTTCTTAACAGCTCTCTTTTATTCCTGTCTAAAGATCCAGAAAAAATAAAAAACTAATTTGAGAAACAGTATCAACACAAGCACAAAATACCAATTAGCTGATTATTACTGATCAATAGCAATAATTTTTATATGGAGCCATTTAAAATAGGCTTGATTTCTGATTTAATGGTTCCCAATAAAAATCAACAATTGAAAAATTAGTATACATCTATTTTGATTCATTTAATAGATTTCTACCAAGACACAATTCAATATTTATCACCAAATATATTAGTACAGTTTCTGATTATGTTTTATCTTTCCTCCTGATTGTTTTTAATGTTTATTTTTGAGAGAGAAAGAGAGAGAGAGAGAGAGAGAGAGAGAGAGAGAGAGAAAGAGAGAGAGAGAGAGACAGAGCACGAGTGGAGGAGGAGCAGCGAAAGAGGGAGACACAGAATCCGAAACAGGCTCCAGGCTCTGAGCTGTCAGCAAAGAGCCCAACGCAGGGGCTCGAACTCACAAACCATGAAATCATGACCTGAGCGGAAGCCGGACACCCAACTGACTGAGCCACCCAGGTGCCCCTTTCCTCCTGATTGCTTAAAAACTGTATATTCTCTCTTGATATACTTAAACTACTCAGATTTGTTGTTGATGACATTTTGTTTGTTTTTATACTAGTGTTTGCCCATGGTATTGCTGTTGTTCTTACACAATTTTTAATGCCCATTCACAGTTAAGGGCACATTCATAGAATTAATAGTTTAGGTGTTGAACTATTCCCAGGATTTTTAGTTGAAGAGTTTATAAGTACTGTATATACATATAGGACAAAAATGCATTAATAGAAATTATAAAGTTTATTGGTTCCACCTAGTGGCAATGCAAAGCAAGTTAAAAATAAAATTAGCACTATGATATTATTAAAAGGCTAGGACTCCGAAAAGTCTACTTATATGACCTTTCCATTTTGGTGGATATTAAATGCTTAAAATAAACCTACTATTTTAAAAACTCATATAAATGAATTTCAGATTTCTATACCAATTTTCTGGTAAAATAAGTTCCCCCCTGCATCTCTAATTTAAAAGAGCTGTCTGAACAAAAAAGAGCTAATAACTAAAATAGTATCTCCTGTAATTGTAAAGTTTTTTGTTATTTTTTAGATTTTTTTCTACTAATTAAGCATATGTTTCCCTCTACATATCTATTAATTGCCATTCATTAAGCTGTTGGGACCTGAATAAATAGCCATAAGGATGTTTATAAATGATGAAAAACAAAACACATAAATCTATAAGGTAATATGATAGTTCTTATAGGGAAATTCATCATTATTATGAGCTAATACATGAAATGCTTTCAACAAGTAATCATTTTATCAGCAAAAGTCCCAAATTTTCTACAAAATAGCACTCAAGCAGTCGAAATGTTTTCACAATAAAAAATACTAAATTATGTTTCCTTCAAATTGCATAATTAGTTGTGATATCCCATGCTAATTGTATTTATTATCATAAACATGACAAAATAATGATATATGAATAAACTATTTTTTCCAGGACAGATATCGTTAGAACACCTGTCAAGAAAATTATTTTTCATCTTTGCTCCAAGAGCACCTTTGAGGTTCTTATGAAAGCTATTTATGTCTTACAACTAAATTCATTTTTATTGTCTAATGTCTGCAAAAATTCAAACTGCACATAGTGTGTTTTATCATAGAAAAATCTTTCCAGTTTAGTTATGACAGACTTGTGTTTTATATGCTGTGCAAAAATATTTGATCTGTGTACAAAACACATTGCTAGGAAAATGAACATTTCCATATAACGTTGGATATTGTTAACTAAATTTTTAGATATTTTAAGAGAAGAAAATAAAAGGAAAATTACAACTGAGTATTCTTTGTCAGATAGGAGTAATATGCTACATTAGGCAAAATGAGTAAAATCTTCAGCGTGTCAACTTTCAATCTTGCTTATTTAATTAATTTTACATATAAAAGCAAATGACTTAAAAACCATTCCATGATAGCAAATTACTTTACCATGTTTACCTTTGCAGCTTGCTAGAGATAAGCTAACCACATCCTTTTATAGCTGTCACAATTGTGGGGGCTTAGTGTTGTTATTATTGAACACCAGAGGAGAAATAATGGATGAAAATAGCATTATCCTTATATTCTTATCATGGTTTTTAATATTAAGTTACACTGAATCATGAAGGATGCAAGCACAAATAATATGCTGTTTGGATTAATAAAATTACTAATGTAACACATTTAATTAACATATTATGAACTGCTTACATTTCAGTATAAATATATAAATGATGCTCATTTTTAAATCATATTGTGTAATCCTATTATTTGACGATAAGGTAAATTATAAATCCAAATACCATGACTGTAGTGTAGACACAGAGAGCAAGGTTTATAACACAAAGTACTTTTCACTCCTCTCTCAGAAGAGAGATACAGACCGACAAACAGACAAGGAACATGCTGAGGGAGAAAACCTATGAGAAAAACCTATGAAAAAATACCCAGGCATTCAACAATCATTAACTCTTAGAAAAACTGAATATGTAGGAATTAAACATACCTGACTCTATGTAAAATTTCATATGGTAATCTTTCACATTTCTTCAAAAAAGTATGTCCACTGAAAAAGGTGTATCTGATGATATATGCATCCCAAACTGCAGGAATAGGAAGTATAAGTAATACTTTAAAGAATAATTAATATTCTTCACATTAATACTAGTTTGTAAAAACAGAATCTGCTTTTAATTCCAAATTTCTATATTAGAGGCATGTTCCTGCCTCAAAGCATTTCTATCCCTGTTCCAATACCTTTCCTTCCAAAACTACCTGTCTCCCCCTATCATGACCTCTAGGAATTTATTCAAATGTGTATTTCTAGTGACACCTCCCCTGACATCTGTATTTAAAATTACACTCTTTTTAAAAGTAAATGTGAGGGGCGGCTGGATGGCTCCATCAGTTGAGCATTGGACATCAGCTCAGGCCCTGCTGTCACGGCAGAGCCCACTTCAGATCCTCTGACTCCCTGTCTCTCTGTCCCTCCCCTGTAAACTCTCTTTCTCTCAAATATAAAAACATTTAAAAATAATAATAATAATAATAAAAGTAAATTTGAAAGTGAATGAAAACTCTAGTCTACCTATGATGCTCCTAATATCCTTAACCTAGGGATTCTCAGTGGTAGGTTCCTTGCTTCTTTTCTTTTCCCTAAAAGATATGAACCTTCCCCAAAGTCCATACCTTGAATCTCTAAGCTTTTTCTTTATATTTCACTTTGAATTCTCACTAATTTCCACAACTTCACAACACATGTAGGTAAACTAATTCCAAATGTGAATCAAGAGATTGCAGGTAATACACACACACACGCACACCATATAATTCAATATATATTTCCAAGATTTAAAAATTAAGATAGAATTCACATACTATAAAATTCACCCTTTTAAAAATATACAATTCAGTTGGCTTCAGTAATTTTGGAACATTTAGTATTTTCACAATATTTGTGCAACCATAATCAGAACATTTTCCTCACACCAAAAAATGTTTTACTCAGCATTCACTCCCCATTATGCCTTCTTCTGGCCCTTGGCAACTGCTAATCTATGCACCCTTTGTGTCTGCTTTTTTCACTTAGCATAAAGTTTTGGGATTCATTTGTAGTGTAGCATCTATCAGCATTTCATTCCTTTCTATGACTGAAGGATATGTCATCCTATGGATACAACATATATAATTTATATATTCATCTGTTGATGGACATTGGGTTTTTTTCAGTTTTCAGTTATAAGACCAATGCTGCTGTGAATATCCATATAAAATTGTTGGGACAGCATGTTTTCAATTATCTTGAACAAGTATGTAGAAGCAGAATTGTAGGATTATATGGTAACTCTAAGCTTATTATTTTGAGAACTGCCCAACACTTTTTCCAAAGGAGCTGCACCATTTGACATTCCTACCAGCGATGTATGAGAGTATCAGTTTCTCCACATTCTCAAAAATACTTGTTATTGTCTACAGTTTTTTAATGTTATAGCCATCTTAGTGTGTCTGAAGTGATATATTATTGCAGTTAGATTTCCCTAATGACAAGTGAGCAATGGTGGGTAGCTTTTGATATATTTATCAATAATCTAGGTATCTTCCTTGGTGAAATGTCTATTTGAAATCTTCTGCCCAATTTTAAAATTATATAATTTGCCTTTTTAATTTTGAGTTATAAAAATTATTTTATATTTAATAGATACTAGACCCTTATCAAATATAATTTGCAAATATCATTTCCCATCATGAATTGCCTTTTTTCTTTCTCGATCATGTCTTCTAAAGCACAGAAAAAGTTTGAATTTGGAAGTCCAGTTTATCATTTCTTGTTGAGGGGCGCCTGGGTGGCTCGGTTGGGCGTCCGACTTCAGCTCAGATCATGATCTCACACTTTGTGAATTCGAGCCCCGTGTCAGGCTCTGTGCTGACAGCTGGGAGCCTGAAGCCTGCTTCGGATTCTGTGTCTCTCCCTCTCTCTGCCCCTCCCCTGCTCATGCTCTCTCTCTCTCTCTCTTTCTCTCTCTCAAAAATTAAAAAACATTAAAAAAATTTATCATTTCTTGTTGCTTGTGCTTTGGAATCACATCTAAAGAAATCAATTCTTAATCCAAGGTCACGAAGATTAGAGCTAAGTTTTCTATTAAGAGATTTATAGTTTTAGCTTATATGTTTAAATCCTTAATCTGTTTTGAGTTATTTTTTGTAGCTCATATAGTTGCAAACATATATATATACATAAATATATAGTGTGTGTGTGTATATATATATAAATTTTATATATTATACATATAAATATATATATTTAATTTTGCCAAACTTGGCTTTTATGATATTATTCAAAAGTTTTCTTTCTTCTTTTATGTTTTTTTAATAACCTGAGAAAAACTGTCACATTTAAATCCAAATCACTCTAAACAGTCTCCAAAATAACTACATCTAACAAGAAGAATTAGACTCATGTAAAACCTACTTGTTCATTTATAAAGAGCAGAAAGTAAAGATCACAAACCTCAATGCAAGCAAGAAATTAAAACCAAATCTAGAAGAACTACCTTGAACTCCCACTGAAAATCTAAATCGACAAACACTGAGCAGAAAACTTATGAGAGCTAACCTATAAAACTTTCAAAACAGACTTTAAAACTTTTTTAACTAAAAAACAATGGAATATAGGTGCATAAAACATATATATTTTGTACAATAAAATTTATAGTCTAGAAACTGTCTCATATATATAAATATATATATATATATAATTAATATGATAATAGAACCATTTCAGATAAGTATAGCAATAATGGACTTTTTAATAAATGGTACGATAGTAATTGTATAAACATTTGGGAAATGATAAATTTTAAATATATATCAAACACAAAACAAAATAATAAAATTCAAATAGATCAGAGACATAACTTTGAAAGAAACCACACAAATATTAGAGGAAAATATATATATATATATATATATATATATATATATATCCCAACAAAATAATGTACAAAATACATGAACAAATATTTCAAAAATATATGCAAATGGTCCTTAAACATATGAAAATATATTTAATCTCAGATACAATAAGAGAAATGTAAATCACTACTACACTAAGATAATATTTCTTCGTTCAAATTGGCAGAAATTAAAATGTCTGAAAACATTTAACTAATAGGAACTTTGAAGAAATGGTACTCTTATCAATTGCCAGTAGAAATGCAAACTCAGCTCATAAGAAAGGAAATTCAGAAATACCTAACAATCTATGTAAATATTTAACCCTTGTGATTTAACAATCCCAATTTTAGTAATTTAACCTGATGATACACATTGACCAAATGAAAATACTCTTAAAGTTACTCATTACAACATTTTTTTGCAGGGTATTAGTAGAAATCTAAATGTTTATATATTTCTCAGTCACAAAAAAAGAATGAAATATTGCCATTTGCAAGAATGTGGAGTTAAGAGTATATTATGCTAAAGGAAATAACTTAGAAGAAGACAAATACCATATAATTTCACTCACATGTGGAATTTAAGTAACAAAACAGATGGGGGTGCCTGGGTGGCTTAGTCGGTTGAGCATCTGACTTCAGCTCACATCATGATCTTGAGGTTCATGAGTTCCAGCCCCATGCTGGGCTCTGTGCTGACATCTCAGAGCCTTGAGCCTGTTTTAGATTCTGTTTCTCTCCCTTTCTCTCTGCCCCTCCTCACTCAGGCTACACCTCTCTCTGTGTCTCTCTCTCCTTCTCTCTGTCTCTCTCAAAAATAAATAAACATTAAAAAAAAAGAAGAAACAAAACAGATGAACACTAAAGGGGGGAAGAGAAAGGCAAACCTTAAAACAGATTATTTTTTTAATGTTTTTATTTATTTTTGAGACAAAGAGAGACAGAGCATGAGCAGGAGGGGCAGAGAGAGAGGGAGACACAGAATCCAAAGCAGGTTCCAGGCTCTGAGCTGTCAGCACAGAGCCCAATGCAGGGCTCGAATTCACGGACTGTGAGATCATGACCTGAGCTGAGTCCGACGCTTAACCGACCGAACCACCCAGGCGCCCCAAATAGATTCTTAATTATAAAGAACAGGGGTGCCTGGGTGGCTCAGTCGGTTAAGCGTCCGACTTCAGCTCAGGTCATGATCTCCCAGTTCATGGGTTCTAGCCCCACATCAGGCTCTGTGCTGACAGCTCAAAGCCTGGAGCCTACTTCGGATTCTGTATCTCCCTCTCTCTCT